>NC_135923.1:0-1386250 GCF_964058835.1 Carex rostrata
AGAAGGGCATAGATACAATGTAAGGCCTCAGAGGCCAGTTAATGTACTTTGATTTGATGAATAAAGCTTGTTTCTTCTTGAATCTTGTTCTTTTCATTTACATTTTCTTGTTTCTCTTTGGTTCTGGTTTAAATCTTTTACTTTGAAATCATGTAAATACCTTTAAAAATGTATATAAGCATTTAAAATCCAAAGCTTCACTATTTTAATACAAAATTCTTATAAAAAATCACATTTTAGCCCAATTTTTATGATCCTTTCTTCTTCTCTGCCTCCCTTAGTCATTTTATAAATTAATTATAGGCAAAAATGAGTGTAGTGAGCCAGATGGCATCCTTGCTCATTTAAACCTATGATTTCTTTACAAAAATGATTAAAAATGGGAATAAACTGACTTTAAATAAAAGATAAACACACAAGGGCTATTCAAAGTGAGCCAGCATGACATCCTTTATAGTTCTCAACCTAATGATCACTTGAGAGGGCCTATTTGCAAATAAAATTAGAGAGATAGTGAAGTTATGTTGCCAAAATAGCTAATTTCACTATTTCGAAGGGTTTATTTGCAAATAGTGAGAAACTGAGGTCCAAAGTGTAAAAAAGACAGCAATCATGTTGCCACATGTCATTTACATCTTTGAATCTATGAAGTTTTGATGATAATGCCTTGAAATCAAGTGTAAAGGTGCCAAAACATGATTTTCAAACGTTCAGGGGCCTCCCTGCATAATCTAAAAGCCCTGACATGTTTTTAAATATTCTAAAGTGATGGTTTGATGAACTCTTGAGCTTTGATCTTCTTTTTCTCTGATACTGGTACCAAAACAGTGGCTTGAGAGCCCTTGAAATCTGTTATAAAGCTAAACCAGACCCTAAAGTGACTTTTACCAGTCCCTGGTACCATACTAAGCATGTCCTCAGCACTCAATTGGCTTAGAAGTGTCACTGGTACAAAGGAATTCATTGAAAAGCACTGTTTTGACCTCTGTTGACAGATCAGCCAATTCAGATCAGTAGAAGGACTAAATTGAAAAATGGACTTCACAGTCAAATAAAGCACATTAAAACACACAAAATTGATATAAACTTCATCCTATTTGGACATTCCTATAAAAAGTTATGAGGTTTCAAAGTTCAACCTTTTAAAATGGAAATTCTGTAATTAAATTGACAAAATTACCATGGATACCCCTGGCTCTGGTTCAATCCTTTTGACTGAGCAAATGGACTCAGAAAATTCTGAAATTTGGAATCTTTGAGTTTGTGAAATAAAATATGCACATCATACACATAAAGTTTGAGAAAATGAATCAAAAGAAACTGAAATAATAAGTTCAAATGTATTCTTCATAGACATAATCTATTTCAGTCCAAATCAATGCCTTGCTATGCTCAAGTAACTTTGAAATGGTCCAAATGATCTCTCTAAATGTCCAATTAAGCTTTGAACCCTATGTACCAACCTTTGGTACCAATTTGGTATTGAAACCGAAACCACAAAACTTAAATCATGCTCAAAACTTCTTTAGATGTGAGATTGATGCTTCTAATGTCTTCTATAGCCTCACACGATCTCAAATGACCAATTAATTGAAAGAAATCACAAAAGAATCAATCAGAACCGATCTGAGACTCAATCGGTACCGATAGGTACTGTAGATGCCTATCCCGCCGCCTCCGATGGCTGCCGATGGCCGACAATGGTACCAATCGATTCCTGACAGCCCCACGATCACAACCATGCCCTTGGCCAGCGCCGCCGTGGCCTAGATCGGCCGGACTGAGTTTGTCAGAGAAGAACCATAGTCGGGAAACCCCTTTGCACAAATATTAAAGCAAGAAACACGGATCTTAAAGCAATATGCTTAATCCAATGAGCCAAATTCAAAATCAAATCCAACGGCTCTCTGACAGCATGAGACCCACTTGTCAATTTGAATAAACTCCCTTGCACTAATCTCAAAGCCCAAATGAGTGGTATCTGTGCCTTGCACATTAATTGATAGCCCAATACATATCTTGAAGGCCCAAAAGTCCAAATCTCAAAGCCCATTTAACTAAATCACTGCACCAATCCTAAAGCCCAATGATTTCAATCCAATGGCTTGTGCACATCTCAAAGGCTCAAAAGCCCAAATCTCAAAGCTCTGCACCAATCTTAAAGTCCACATATGACCAGAAGATCCCTTTCTACACATAAACCCCTCTGTTTATTTAAAATATGCAAAGAAGTCCCTGTAAATTTACACAAAGGCCCCTGTCAGCATAAAACCTTCCCAAATAAGCCCTTAAAGGCCCCTTTTACAATACAAACCCTATCAAAGGCCCAAATTACAGCTTCAAGTCTTCCAGAAATTACAAACAAGTCCCTGGAAATAAAAAATCTTTACAAATAAGTCCTTTCAAGTCCTTTTTGGCCATAACTTTCTCATACTGAGTCCAAATCAACTCAAATCAGTTCCAAATGAACCCAAATTCAATCCTCTATAATTCTAAACAACATTTGAACATATCCAGATCCCAGCCATAATCTGAAATGACCAAAATGCCCCTCTCTTGATATATTTTTAAATAAAAATATAAAAAATGATATTTAAATGCTCCTTCCAAATTGAAAACACATAAATAATATTTCTCATGTATATTCTCATATTTTTTTTAAAAAATGAAATCTATGTTTTTCATGCACATATCATGGTAACTGACCAAAAAGAAATCCAAAGTCAAATGAGAACCAACCACATGACCAAAATAAACAATACATGAGCCCCTTTTAGCCCCATTATTCAATTCACAACCCATAGGCACAAATCCTGGAATGCATGAGCTGTTCAGTCTGACCCGAAAGGTCTTTCTGATGTAATTAACGGTGGGGGCTTGCGCCCGTCGGGAGTTAAACGTCCTCACAATCGAAAATAATAAAACCTCCGACAACTGATCATGAATGTAGGTTGTCACAATGGGTGAACCAGAAGGAATGCAGAAAGAAATCCCGAGTGAATGCCTTCCCCTGAGTTCGGTGACCTGCGCATGAAAACAGAGCGCTAAACCCATGCGGGAGCATGTCCACTCACCCACACATAAAAAACTGCACCGTTAGCTAACCTAACGCCGTGCAACTTTCTGCACCCTAAAAATACGTTCTAGTGTTTAACTTTCATTGTAAATGAGTTAAATGTTAATTGTTTTAAAAAAAAGACGAATCCCCGAATTCGTCCCCGAGCGCAAATTTTTCTTAAACATTCTAGAATGTTGACAGCTCTAAATTTTAAATAATCCCCGAAAATGTCCCCGAGCACAAATTAACAACTCTAAATTTGTACCAATTCCCGAGCGCGTCCCCAGCACAAATTTTTTTCATACATTCTAGAATGATTACAACTCTGAATTTCTAGGCATGCAAACCTTTATTAAATAACAATGAAACCAGTACTTCGAAACAATCATTCTTACCAGACTCATCAATTATTTTAAGTTGTCAAAATTACAACTTTTTCCAAGAATGACAATTTCTAAGCATGCAAACCTCTATTAAATAACAATAAAACTACTACTTCGAAACAATTATTCTTATCAGACTCATCAATTATTTTAAGTTGTCAAAATTACAACTTTTCACAACAATGACAATTTAATTACTAGATTTCTGACTTTTTCCTAGGGTCCGAAAAGGGCTTGTACCAACGGGATTCGGTTGGAAAAATCCCAAAAAATGTCATTTTCAATGGTTACCGTTGGAAAAACTAACGTCGCAACAAGCTTCCTTGGAAATAGCCAAAAAATTGTTCATTTCCAAGTAGAGGTGCTATCGGGTCGGGTCGGGTCGGGTCTAGATACTATTATATTTGGACCCGTATCCTAAAAGTGTTCGGTTCTAAATTTCGATCCATACACTTATATGTTTCAATTCGGGTCGAGTTTGGATCCGAGTACCTATCTACCGTAGATATTTCGGATCCAGTCTTTCGGTTTCGGGTAGATATATACCCATAACTTGTTTGTAGATTATCGGGTCTGGTTCGGATACGGTGCGGTTCCGGATCCGGAGTGGGTATATGTCACAAAAAAATCAAAAGGATGGAGAGAAAATAACTTTTGAAAAAAAAATATTGAAGAAGATATATAATTTTTAAAAAGTAAAATATTAGAGATAACGATTTCATTTTCTATGGTTCAAAAAAATCTATGAATGGAATACTAATAATTTGTAGAAATGACATATCAATGAGAGCAATAAATTTCCATTATTATGGAGAGGATATCAAGGCAAATATTGAAGGATGTATCCATAGTAATAAATTTTATTTAAAAAATTAATGTGGCTATTATAGAAGGAATAAATTTGGCATCCATCTATGCATATAAACATAGCGAATATGTAGTGATATCAAAAAAAAATACTGGGCTCACCACGGCTTATGCAAAAATTAATATGCAAAGTTGTATTGTTATATATTAATAGTTACTAATATATGTTTTATCAGGTATTTATACGGGTATTGGGTCGGGTTCGATTATGGGTCGGATAATTAAATGAAACCCATATCCTACCCATTACAGTATCGGTTCCGGTTCGGATTCGGATCGGATATTAAATTATTAATTTTGTAACCATACCCATAATTCAACCGGTTATATTTTTTAAACCATACCCTATCCAAATTAATCGGATCCGGGTCAGTTTCGGGTTGGATCCGGTTTGATTCCGGATCGGATCCGGGTAATCGGGTAAAAGTAGCACCTCTATTTCCAAGGGCTACTCTTGGAAATAGTTTTATCTGACTTTTTCCAACCGAATCCCCTTGGAAAAATGATGCTTGGAAATAGTTTGACACCCGGCCCATGTCTGCATTATTTCCAAGAGCATCATGCGGGGCCCACTTGATTATTTCCAAGGACGTCGAACCTGGGACCCACTGAGTATTTCCAAGGATAGTTAAGGTGGGGCCCACGTGATTATTTCCAAGGGCGTCGAACCTGGGACCCACAGAGTATTTTCAAGGATAGTTAAGGTGGGGCCCACTTGATTATTTCCAAGGGCGTCGAGCCTGGGACCCACAGATTATTTCCAACGATAGTTAGGTGGGGCCCACTTCATTATTTCCAAGGACGTCGAACTTGGGACCCACTGAGTATTTCCAAGGATGGTTAAGGTGGGGCCGACTGAGTATTTCCAAGGGTGGTTAAGGTGGGGCCCACTGGATTATTTCCAAGGGTAACGATCCTGGGTCCCACCAAAGTATTTCCAAGGGAGTGTAGGTGGGACCCACCGGAGTATTTCCAAGGGTACGAACCTGGATCCCACCAGAGGATTTCCAAGTTATTTTTCGTTATTCCACCAAAGGATTTCCATCCACTATTTTGCAGACACATCTAACACAGAGTCTTCGGGGGTACATCTATCGATATTCGATACTCCGGGCTGTCCCTTTGGCTCAAAAGGATGAAGGCGTCTCAGTGACGAGGATTGGAAGGTTGCACACACCTATGTCGTCCTCAACTGTCCAGAGATCTCAGAGAAGTACTTGGGGTACAATCCTTTCTATTAATTTCCTTTTAATGCTTTCAAATGAATCTATTATAAAACCTACCAACATCTAATTTATGTACATGTTGGATTGTGTAGAGAGTTTGATACATGTATGCTCATGACTGGAGTAGCCATAAGCCCAGATGATATGCCAAAAATTCGTCAAGATGGGTTCGCAGATTGGTTACGAAAGAAGGTACTAAATTCCCGTGAAGATTGCAATGAGTACATAAGAATGGCAGGAGTCACACCTAGCAAGCTAGCATACTTCTACGATGGGTACCAAGTCAACGGTTATCGATTTCACACACAAACATATGGGCAAAACAAGGTTACTCAAAGTAGCGATGTTTGCATCAAAGGAGAGTGGGATGGAAATGACGTACCAATCGACTACTATGGTGTTCTCCAAGAGGTCTTTGAGCTATTATATGATGCCTACAGGGTAGTTATCTTTAGGTGTGATTGGTTCGACATTTTAAACGGTGTAAGGGTGGACCGAGAACATGGAATTGTGGAGGTTAATCATAGTTCTCGCCTTGCAACTTATGAGCCGTTTGTACTTGCAGCTCAAGCAACCCAAGTGTGTTACCTACCTTATGCATCGAATAAAGCCGAAAGACATCCATGGTGGGTGGCAATCAAAACAAGCCCAAAAACAAGGTTTCGTGATGAGGGCGCTGATGCAAACATCAAATTTTACCAAGAGGAAAGGACGGAAAATCCAATCTCGGCACCAAATCAACGAGAATTTGATTGGGATAGAATTGTCCTTGGAGCAAACGATTTTGAATATGTGATCGATCCAACTTTAATTCCGCCAACAACCTCAAATGCACCGCAATCAATGGCGAGGGACAAAAACAACATAGAGTTAGGTGAGGAAGATGAAGACATGGAGCAAGAGTATCACAATGATGAAGAAGATTATTACGAATCTGATTATTCCGAGCAATCCGATCAAGAATATTAATTGGTTAAGCAATATTGTGTTTTGTAATATGTTTTAAATGTATTTGCTTATTCCAAGAACTAAATTATTTGTGCTTTCTCAATCATATGTTTCAGTTTATCACAATTATAACTTGCTTGCTGTTGTAATTTGCTTAATTGTGACAAATCAAAGGGAGATATAAAATATACAGATATGGTTCTGTCTCCAGGAATAAAACATTTCCAAAAGCTATCCCTTGGAAATAGTATAAACTGAATCAATAAAACATTTTCAATGGCATTTTCTGAAGTATTTTCATGAACATTCACAATAAAATAATATAAATAGACTAACCAAAATATTTCCAAGGGCCAACACTTGGAAATAATATGACAAACTATAAAATAATATAAACTGAATCAATAAAACATTTTCAATGACATTTTCTGAAGTATTTCCATGAACATTCACAATAAAATAATATAAACAGACTAAGCAAACCATTTTCAAGGGCTAATGCTTGCAAATAATATGACCAACTATATAATAATATAAATTGAATCAATAAAACATTTCCAATTGCACTTTCTGAAGTATTTCCATGAACATTCCCAATAAAATAATATAAACAGACTAAGCAAAACATTTCCAAGGGCTCAGCCCTTGGAAATAATATGTCCAGCCATAAAATAATATAACTTTTATCAAAAAAATATTTTCATGAGCATTTGCCCTAGTGTTTCCATGAGCCTTCAATATAATATAATATTTGGTCTGTTTTGGTGGGTCGCAGGTCATGCCAAACTTTTTCCAAGGGTGTAAATGATACACTTCCATGGGCACACATGAAGTATTTCCATGCGCTACTTTTTCCAAGGGTTTGCCTTTGGAAATGGTTTACAGTGTCAGAACTGTGTCAGAAAAGCCCATTTTAATTTCAAGGGCCCTTCATGCTCTTGGAAATGACTTTTCGGACTCTTGGAAAAAGTCAAAAATCTAGTAGTGTTTGTAATCAAGCAAACCTCTATTAAATAACAATGAAACTACTATTTTGAATGCTTCGAGCACATATTAAAAAAAATTTATCACATAAACAATGTAAATCTAACTCATTATCCACCCTGTGTAAACAATTAACTATAACAATTTAGAAACATTGAAAGCTAAACTACATAACATTGAAAGCTAACTCATAATCCCCGTATTTAGACCATTCACTATAACAAATTAGAAGCATTGAAAGCTAACGTAAATTCCATTAAAAGCTAACTAATACTCCCCCTTTTTAAACCATTATCTATAACAAATTAGAAGCATTCAAAGCTAACGTACAAACCATATAAAATTATTCACTTCATAATTTAAACATCAATTAATAAACAAAAGTGAGGAATAAAAGTATTCAGTAAAAAAATGCTCAAACTTACTATGCTGTAAGGTTTGAAACATCGATCAACGATGGAAAGCACGAAGAGGAAGAAAATAGAGAGATAAGAAACGAAGCAAAACAGAAACAAAATGAAGCTTCAAAATGGAGACTCTTTTTTTAGTTATTAAATATCAAAAGCAGTTAATTTCCATCATTAAAATTTGCTTAGAACCAATCCTCAAGCTAGTCCCCGAGGTAATCATTATAACTTGTACTTTAACGTACACTAAAGTACTTTAAAGTACTTATAACTAGTTTAATTAGTTAAAATAATTAAGTAGTTAGCAAATGATTAGAGGACCGTTAACAAGCTGGGGGACTAGCTCGAGGATTGGTGATTACAACTGCTCCTAACAAACTATCCACGAAATTAAAACACAGTACAAAAGAATGCAAAGCTAACGTTTAAAACAATCAAATTAAAACAACAATGCGTTAATTAATGGCAAATTAATAAATTACCATTATTAGTGAACGGTTAAATCCAGTTAAATCAGTTCGGAGATAGGCTCGAATTTGGTGGCTCGAGGTACTAGAACATTTCTCAAAAAATAATGATATGATATTTCTTCGTAATACCAGGAAAAGCCAGAAAGTTGAATTTGCCTAACCAACCTTGTTGAACACAAAAGAGAACTCTGCCAGTGCCAGCTGTAGCATGGTCCCACTGTCTCACATAAAATATGGTAAGCAAGGTGCATGGTCCAAACTGATCAATTCAACAAAATTAATGCACAAACAAACTTTTATTTGTACTAGGATTCGACATATCTAATAATAATTTGCATATTCAAGTCATTAATTTTACTCTAATAATTAAGAATAATGTTCTGGTACCCCGAGCCATCATACTCGAGCGCGTCCCCCAAGTAATTTAATAGAAAAAAATTCAAATATTGTCTAACTTCTATTTCTAACTCTAATATCAAAACATTTAAAACTATGTTTATAACATTTTACAATGCTACTCGTAAGCATGTAAACATTTGTCTGAAAGCATTAAAATTCTAAATCTGCATAGTTTTAACTTCTAACTACTTTTGTCTTCAAGCTAAAAACGGAAATATTCCTTTCACCCACTCTTTTTTATTTTTTCTCTGATCATTATAATTTATTTTTCTGATGATCCGTGATGAATTTTACGAATCTAAAAATATGAACGTTTTCTATTCGATTTTATCTTTTAAATAAGATCCATGAAGAAATACTTTTGAGTAATTTTAAAGTCATTTGTTTTTTTTTAAGTAAAACTCATGAGCACTTTAAATTTTCAAGTTTTTAAATCTCAGTCTACAACCATTAAAAATTTTAGTGCTTTGTACATGAGGTATATATACTTTGTAAATGCAGTATTATTGTTGAGGTTTATATGCTTTGATATATTATTGTTGAGGTTTTAATTCTTTGTACACGAGTTTTATATGTTTTGTAAATTAGCTTTGTAAATACAGTGTTATTGTTGAGATTTATATTCTTTGAAATGTTATTATTGAGGTTTTAATTGTTTGTACATGAGGTTTATATATTTTATTCTAAAGATTTAAAGTGTTATTAATGAGGTTTATATGCTTGTACATGAGGTTTATATGCTTGTGAACTGAGGATTAAATTATTTTGAAGTAAAATTAAAAAAAAATGAAAGTCACAAAGATTTAAATTGATAAAAAGAAATTACGACACAAATATAACTCAAAAGTTATTCTTCATGGATCTAATTTGAAAGAGAAAATCGAAAAAAAAACGTTCTTATTTTTAGATTCACAAAATTCACCACGGATCGTCGAGAAAATGAATGAGAATGATCAGAGAAAAAATTAAAAAAATGGGTGAAATGAATCTTTTCGTTTTTGGCTTGAAAATAAAAGTAGTTAGGAGTTAAAACTATACAAATTTAGAATTTTAATGCTTGCAGATAGAGGTTTAAATATTTGCGAGTAGCATTGTAAAATGTTATAAAATGAGCTTTAAATGTTTGGATGTTAGCGGTTTATGTTGACAATTTTGGTAACACGTTTTCATTACCATGTAAAAAATAGAAAAAAAAATATAGATTTTTCTTATAAAATTAAGTGTGTACCATTTATCATGTAGTTCAAGTATCATTAAATATCATTTGATGAACAACGAGCCTTGCATAAAATTTCATAGTTTTTTCATATACATGATATATAATTATTAAAAGTAGATCCCATCTTAATTACTAGTTGGATTTTCTTTTTAATCGATTTTTAATATTGTAAGGCTAATTGGTTTGTCCTTGGATTCTCACCCATTTAATAATGATGTGTATATTTAAGTTAGTTTATTTTTATTAAAACAAATTTAGATTATATTTGACATGTAATTATTAACATAAATCTCACAAACGAACATAAATAGTTATATGATTAGTTATTTTGGTTCATCCAATCCGACGGCCAATATGATAGAAACCATAAGTAAAATTCAAACAAGTTATTTTTTTTAGATAATTTATATAAAAAAAAAAAGTGGAGACCTAAAGTATCTAGAAGCACTGAATAAAAAATAACACTTTTGCCCTCTAATTTCTTAAAAGAGGACAAGATCATTGAATGATTTCCAAGATTTGAAAAGTCCATTGTAGACCTGGTTCATGAAACAGCAGTATAACATGTCTTTATTGTAGTTTGCTTCAGGCAAACTTCAAAGGAGATTCCAAAGCTCTCTCTTTCTTTCCTTTTCCTAGCTATTGCTCTTGCTCATCACCCCCACCCCTATAAAGAAAGTATAAACTTTTACTTTTCTCAAAATTTCTAAGATTTGTCCATGATAATTTTATAGTAACCCCTACAAGTTTAACATTTAGCTACAACTTCAATGCTTGAAACTTTTTTGTATAGAGAGCCTTGAAGCTTTTAGCCAAGATATAGCAATAGGAATATATAATTTCAGTATTAGCTAAAACAACATCTCATACCTTTTTGAAAGTGTTACGCCAAGCTCTACTAAAATATTAGTATAATTAAGGGGCATATATGCAAAATAGTTGATTGTGATATACTGATATAATTTGTCCACTTGTTTGCTCAACCGGGCCTATAAATTCCACCCCCTTACAAGGCCCCAATTCCCTTTTCCCTCTCTTCTTCCTTGCTAAGCTTTCCTTCAATAAGGAACTGCTGCCAATAATAATCTGCCATCCTTTTCTTTTCCCTAATAATCCAATAATTCCACCTCATTTTCCGCCCTTTTGCCATTTATTTTTTCACTTAAAATAGTGAAATATAATAAAACATACGCTGGGTCAACATATCTATCTCTTTTGTTGACTCATTCTTCATTCCATCACAAGGGGAGGTTCTGCCAAAATTTTCTTCAATTTTTTCAAAGCCATTATAAAATTATCAATCTCTGTGCTTTATCCTTCCTTTTTAATTTGTGAGGCAACATCTATTAATTATCTTTTGGTTATAATTAAATAAGGGGAGGTTCTGTCAAAATTTTCCGGAGAAATTTCCAAAGCAAAAAAATAATATTTGTTTCTTCTTCTGTTATAATCATACTTTTAGATAAAAAAAAAAAAATATATTGTAAAATTGTCCAGATGCAAGATGATAGCCTCATGTTAATGCTTTCATTTATCCATGTATCAAGTTTGGGGTGTATGATAATTGCATCGGCTCTCCAGCGGCGCACCCACGTTGCTCAATCATTTTCCGTTGCGTTCCTCTACTGGTTCTACATGTTCTCATGAAACAAGCATATTATTAGAAAAATCCTACTGTTATAATCATAAACAAAAGGAACAAATCAAGTTTTTCTAATTTTAATGGCTGCACCTTGTGGGGTTTCAACATCGGACGGTTGTCATAAAGAAAATTTGATTGATGAGAGAAAAAGAAAGAGAATGGAATCGAACAGAGAATCGGCACGGCGATCTCGGATTAGAAAGAAAATCCAATTGGATGAACTAACATGTGAAGCCAATGAACTAAAGAAGGAGAAAAACAAACTAGCTTATGCTCTGTGTGAAACTAAAAAGTGTTGTTTGATTGTAGAAACAGAGAACTCTGTGTTGAGAAGTCAAGGTTTTGAGGTTGCAAACAGATTGGAGGCATTGAAGTTGATTCTGAGGCAAATGGATAGTTTAGGTGTGGATCCATGGTACTTGAACCAGTATAGCTAATAGCTAGGATGAAACAATAATTATTATATGTGCAGTGCATGTAAATATGGTGCTTAAATAATTAATTATATTTGGTGGGTTTACAACTTAATTTACATGTATATATGTACTTAATTATTGTACTACCACATTGATCTCTCTCTGTCTGTCTCATGAACAGTAACGGAGACAATGATAATTAATTTGGAAGGTAAGAAATTAATTAGAATGGTAATCACTAATTAATTAAGTGCCGTGTTATATATAACTAACTGTTACATAAAAGATGAAACATTGATCTAGAAAACAGATTAAGACTGCATTAATAACTGAAACTGAGATGACTGACTCAATTAATTAATTTCCTTTACCTTCCCTAATGAGATAGATAGATAGTGACATGCAACCACCAACTTTTCAACTCCAGAAATTTCCAAATGTCTGTCCAGCTTGCGGCCGAGATTTTTATTTTTATCCAAAAAAAAATTATTTTATTATAAATAACCACGGTTTAGCAAAATTTATAAAAATATCCAAACCGTACAGAATATTTGAGGTCCGGATTTAAAATTCTGGACCGTATAAAATATTTGCGGCCCGGATTTAAAATTTCAGCGTATATAATATTTGCAATCCGAGTTTTTTTTTTTATCATTTTTTTGCACTATAACTACGGGATCTGAGTGAGAAAAAGAGAAAGAGAAAGAGAATGAGAAAGAGAGAAGGAAGAAGAGGAAGAGAGGAAGAAGAGAAAGAGAAAGAGAAGGAGAAGGAAGGAGAAGGAGAAGTATGCTAAATCAGGTTTTTTTTTTTTTTTTGCAACTTATCACATACGTATTTACTGTTTATTATTGTTCATGTACCATTCATATACGTATATATTGTTCATGTACCATTCGTATACGTACTTATTGTTCATGTACGTATGTACTGTTCATATACTGTGCATATACGACTGTTCATATACTGTGAAGTTTCGCAAAAAAATCTCCAAACAGATCGTGAGATATCATCTCTCAAAAATTGCCTGAACGGCTGACCATTTCATTTTGAACCCAACTTTACACCTCGGGTTAACATAGCAAAACATCTTCAAAATTATGAATATTTACCAGCATGCAGTCTTGATATCGTAGAACAAGACTGTAAAGTTTTGCAAAAAATCTCCAAACAGATCGTGAGATATCATCTCTCAAAAATTGCCCGAACGGCTGACCGTTTCATTTTGAACCCAACTTTGCACCTCTGGTTAACATAGAAAAACATCTTCAAAAATCATGAAAATTTACCAAAATGCATTCTTAACATCGTAGAACAAGACTGTGAAGTTTTGCAAAAAATCTCCAAACAGACCGTGAGATATCATCTCTCAAAAATTGCCTGAACGGCTGACCGTTTCATTTTGAGCCCAACTTTGCACCTCTGGTTAACATAGCAAATATCTTCAAAAATTATGAAAATTTACCGACATGTAGTCTTGACATCGTAGAACAAGACTGTGAAGTTTTGTAAAAAAAAATCTCCAAACAGATCATGAGATATAATCTCTCAAAAATTGCCCGAACAGCTAAGGGGGTGCTTCTGTTTCTGGCTGTTCCTGGCCAAAACAGGGGCCGAAACTAATGTGCAGAAAAGCCTATGGTTCGGTCAGAGCTAAAACAGGCTGTTTCTGGCCAAAACAAGGGCCGAAACCAATGTGCAGAAAAGCCTATGGTTTGGCCAGAGCCAAAACAGGTTGTTCCTAGCCAAAACAGGGGCCGAAACAGAGAAAAAAAACATCTATTTTTGTTATTTTTGAATCATATTCATTGCAATGCATTTAGTTTTCTTATTCTATTTAATTTTCTCATTTTTGTTATTTTGAAAGCTTGCTGTATTGTTGTTTAATTTTATTCTGTTGTTCTTAATTTTATTTATTTAGCAGACTTCTCCTGCTCCTCCTTCCTTCTCCTTCTCCTTCTCTTCTCTTTCTCTTCTTCCTCTCTTCCTCTTCTTCCTCCTCGGTTTCTCTCTCTTTCTTTTTCTCTTTCTCTTTTTCTCACTTAGATCCCGTAGTTATAGTGCGAAAAAACAGTAAAAGAAAAAAAAAAACTCGGACCGCAAATATTCTATACGGTCCGGAATTTTAAATCCGGACCGCAAATATTCTATGTGGTTTGAACATTTTTATAAATTTTGCTAAACCGTGATTATTTATAATAAAATATTTTTTTTGAGTAAAAATAAAAATCTCGGAGCTTGCGGTTCGATGGAACACACTCTTCTTATAAATGATACAATTTTAATATATATAAATATAATTTGCTCAAATTTGGGCTTTTCAATTTTGGAAGCCCACTATGGCCCAACTGCAATCCTCTCCAGGCTCCACCGTATTTAAAAGTCTTCCCCAACCCCAACATGAGCTTCCTATATCACATTTATTCGTTTTTGTTTTTTCATTATGTACTTCTCCAAATGAAAATTTCAAAGGTGATTCTTTTTTTTCTGTGGTCACTGCTATGTACAGTCTACTGTAGTGGGTCAAATCGAGCTAAAATACGGTTCGCTATACAGGAAGTAGAGAACTAAAAAAAGGATATGGAGGTCTGTGTAGTTGTGTCAATGCTATGCTTGTAGGGATGCAAACGAATCCAACCAAATCAAACTTACTTCAGTTTGATTTTGAAAAAGATTCGAACCGAACTAGTTTGATTTGTTTCAGAACGAACGAATTAATTGCGATTTTTTTTTCAAATTGAATTGAATTCAATCGAATCACAAATTACATATTTTTTGCTAGTCACCGGTAATTTATGCATTAGTTTTCTTCACGCAAAATAAAATTCACACTGATTAATTATGGGCCAACCCAAAATTCACTTACCTTTTACACTATTGGATTGATTAAAATCACGGCATGAACCTAGTCAAATGAAACTTATTTTCATTGCTAATTTGTTACGTTACTGAAGCATTTTTATATTATAAGTATTGGATTGAACCATAATTTACTTGTCTGTTTGACTAGAATACCATCTATTTGTCTGTTTAACTAGATTTGCAAAAATAAGTTACCATTATATTAACAATTTTGAGCTCTGATATAAGTTTGGTTCTTGTATTATTAAATATTGATGGTTGAAGCCATTAGTTACCATTATCTAAATAGTTCATGAACTAATTTCAAACGAACTATACCCAGTTTGAGTTTGAAGTTTGAATAAGATTCAAACTGAATTAGTTTGATTTGTTTTAGAATAAACAAATTTCAAATCTAATTAATTACGAACTTTTTTCCAATCGAACTCAAATCGAATCATAAACTACAAACTTTTTGTCCAGTCCTAGTATGCCATGACATTCTCTAAAATTGTCTTGTCCGTACATAGTTTGGTTGTGCTAATTTTTTATACTCATATGTGCATCGAACAAATCACTTCGACTAATTTTAACGGTTGGTAGCGCTACCAAGTCTAAAAAAAAAAACTAATTTTAACGGTTTTAAAAGAACCCACTGCAACTAGAAAAAAAGGTTACAAAAAACTTTCAAACAAAAGCATAAGTTAATCATATAGGTGTTGTTCGGTAAGGGTCTCCTTAAGACTAAAGGAGTCTCATTTAGCTTCCTTAACTGCTTAATCTTGTCGAACACCAGTTCCTTAGTGGGAATTAAGACAACCTTCTTGAGCTTCCTTTTCCTCGGATCTTAATCCCCTGCCCCTTTCTTAAGTCACACCCCCCTTCCTTTAGCTTCCTTAATATAACAATCTTAATTCCTTTTTTTCCTTCCTTTAGCTTACTGAACAACCCCTCCTTAGCGCGGATTAACATTTAATCCCCCATGTGTTACTGAACAGCCCCATAATACTTGTTCGGTAGACATGCTTAAGTTTCCTTGTGAGTCTAAAGACTTTTAATCCAACCGAACTAGAGTTTCTTAGATGGAATTAAAACACCTTCTTAGCATAAATTCAAGGAAGGTTGATGGGCCAAAATCAGAGCTAATAATATTTATAACTGTTCGCACAAAAGTGTATAATAAAGTTTCAATATAGTAAATTGTACCTTTTAAATCTTGACTTTACTTCTAATTCAAACTGCAAGTGAACAGTCCTATCGTGTAGTATAATCAGGTATCGATCTTGAGGACAGTTCAAATCTAAACTGGACTCTACTTAAATTAATTAAAAACTAGAAGTTGGAAAAAGTTAATTTTGGGGTGTTTAATTTCCTAAATTCAATAACAGTAATTAAAATGACAAAAAATAAATTTAGTTGGTTTTGATTAATGGTAAAAAGGCGTTTCCAGGGTTTCTGACTTCATTTTCAATTTTGCCTCTCAGCACCTGACGCGGGGCGCATGGCCTCGAGTTAGTACAGTATGCCACTCATTTCTGTATTGATAGTTGTGTGTAGGGTTCTATTGACCGTACCCGATGTTCCTGAACCTCAACTCTCATTTATTGGCTTTAATAAACACTATACATGAATTGCAATTTCTGCCCTCTTAGGTTTCTAAACTTCAACTTTCGTTTATTGGTATTCCACCTAAGTTACTTATTTGGTTTACTAAAGGTATCCATTATCTCTTGATATATGAAAAGTTTCACCTCTCGACTAATAATTGGTTTTACCTCTCGGATTACAAACCTACCTCATGTACTAAGTCTGGTTAAGAGAAATATCAAGGCCAAATTACAAGAAAGATGTTGTAGACATCTAACAGTAGACAACAAGAATTATTCAATTAATTTTAACAAAACAATTAAATTAATACTCAAACAAGCAAACACAAACATCAACACAGATTCAAGTAACATGCATATAAAATAGAATATCCAACTACATCATAACCCTAGAAACTAAAAGATCTAAACTAACATAGATAAAGAGAAAACAAAACAAATAGAGAGAAGAAAGAAATGATAAAACTCTAAGAAAACAAGTTTCAAGCCGAGCCTCTTATTTCCAAGCCCTCAAACCAAAGTGGAGAAGAATGGTGGTCTCTCAAAGATGGTCTCCCCAAGGGGAGATCCCCCAAAAGGTAAGATGTCCTTCCTCTTGCTGCCTCCCTCTCCTTTATAGCTATTTTGTGACTCGGGGAGCAAGTAACCAAGGATGGAAGGTGAATCAATCAAGATCTCGTGAGATATGGCAATAAATTTCAGTTGATGTCTTTCTAAAAAGGTTCCTGCGATTTGCACATTACAAATTCTGATTTATAACCTTCCTAGAATTGTAGATCTCGTTGTCCTCTTTCTAGCAAGCCTTTATTTGCCTAAAACGGAGTTCGTATGGTCAAGATATGGTAAAAATACAAAAAGATGTCAAAAGTTGGAATTTCCATATTTGCTCTGTCTGCTTTATGCGCGGCCCGCGTGGAGTCTGTGCGACCGGCGTGGAGTCTGTGCGGCCCGCATGGAGTCTGTGCAGCCCGCGTCCTGCCTCTATTTCTGTTGTGAATCAAACTTCAAATGGGTAGAACTCATTATTCGTAACTCCATTTTCAGTGTTCTACCACTTTTCAGAAAGCTTGCGAGAAAGTCTATAATTTGCTCCATTTCTTGAAATTTAAATAGACTTGGGCAGTAACTTGATTCTTGGTATAATTCTAAGCTAAATTAAACTAAATTAACCTAAATGCATGAAAATTGGTCAAGTTATTGATATAAAACCTTATGCAAAAAAATACATCAATAACCCTAATTGTCTATTTTACTATTAATTCGCAAGCGTACGAGTCAATTTTATAGTATAGATCGAGTTGTCAATCCACATGGATAGTGTATTAAGAGATTTAATTGCAAAATCAAGTCTAGATTAATGGTATTTTTAGGTTGGTTTGGTTGTATGTTTGATTGGTTGAGTTGTGTTGTGTTGTAATGTTCAGTTACAGTAGATTGAAGGTGGATTGATTAGTTAATAAGAGATGGAGCTTCTAGGGATCCAACATTTTATCATTCAAATGAGTTTAATCTAATTATGATTAAGTGAACAATTGTATGTGGTTCTGTCACCATCTACATGCTATTGCGTAAACCTGCAAAAGTAAAGTCAGTCAATTTCATGCGGTTCTGTCATCATTCACATGCTACTGCGTAAACCGTATAATTTTGGTTCTCACTTCCAGTCAGAGTTGCACACGGTTTGGACAGAACCGCACATGCCCTGTACTTATATCAAATGCAATATGAGGGCTGCTAATCATGTCCCAATGTTAATCACGGTTACGTTATAACACCCTAACTGAGTAGGACTGGTAAGGGGATAGTACCCTAGTCTCACCCTAAACAATCGTATAAACAATCTATGATAAGTCTCAATTATCATGACTAGAAGGTTTTAAGTTCATAGTTACGTTCTTCCTATATTCCTTTCGTAGTTGCAATAACCAAGATTGCCCCACTAGCAGATTATCGAACGCGACATTCATTTGTAGATCAATATTCCAATAGGTTTCTAATTGAAGTTCGGATCACAAGAGATCAACTGTTACGTCTATTTCTCTTATTGGATCTATGATAATTATACCCTATTCCTACTGGTCAACCCTATATGCCTACTGTGGAGTGTACATCTCCATACTGTCGAGGTTAATACGCACCAAAATAGGTAGTGATATAAAGAATAAAACTCAAATAGAATTCAGATCAAGCGCAAATGATAAATATAAATAAAACCATTAAATTAACTCATAATAATTCAAGATTACATGCCTTCACCCTAGAAAAAGGTTGTTTAGCCGCTCATGGTGGGTTCAACAACAAAAGAGACAAAAGACATAAAGAAAGAGAACAAGAGAGAAAGATGGAAGGTTAACACCTATATTATCTCTCTTCTCATGTATGTTGTCTCCAGTTCTCGCCTCTTCTAGTGAAGACTTTGCTATTTTACTAGTCTATCATTTGTAAATTGCATAGCCTTCCTTTAGAGAAATCCTAAATCTAATATATCCTATTATTCATGGAAAGTGGTGTTCTTTGATCTGAAATGATGGGTTGTGCTCCAGATACCAAGTGGTGTTCGGTTGGGTGCTTATATAGGCCTTAAACCCTGACTTAGAGCTGTAACTGCTATTCTGGAAGTTATCCTGTACGGATGCCTGAGTAGCATGCGGTTCACCTATTGGTCGCATGGCTGGCATGAATCGTATGCGACAGCTCTCTAGGTCGCATGCGGATGAGGGAATCCGCACACCCTAGGCTGGTCTCTGACTTTGTGTCTAGCTTGATGCGTTTTCTTCTCTTTGTGGCCCAAATAATGCTAATATTCAGCAATTCTCTAAAATCAAGTGAAATAACAACAATGAATATGATTCTTTGGAAAATAGATAAATGTAATTTGATAAATGACTATTTTTTAGGTTAAGTGATAGGGTAAATCACTACTTATTTTACCCCTATCAAAGGTCTATCTCTTTCTTAGCTAATTTGCCTCCTTTAGAGGTTCCGTAGTTCATTTTCATGGTCTATAGTACCCTTGTAAAGTGTGCTTCTTAAGTACTTGTGAATTGTTTATTGTTTTCTTTCTTTTTTCTCTTGGGTGCACACAATCCAATGAAGAAGGAAAAAAAGATCTCATTTTTGTAGCTCAAATCATTGTTGAATCTCCAATAAATTCGCAAAACTGAGGGTATAGAAAGCTTGATGATGAAATGCTCTTTCTATTGAGATCCCATTCATAGAGTAATTTTCATTTAATTTGTCTTTCTTTTTTTTCACCGTGCTTGCTTTTCTAATCTTGTATCCTTAATTCATTGTCTCACCAAACACAAGCTCCTTAGTAGATGTCAAAATGTTAAGCCTCGCATACTTAATCTACATTGTCATACAACCCCATAAAGATAGCGATAAGAGAGAGACTATAAGTAATGTTGATAACGTCAATTTATATAGCGAAAATCACTACTTTTTAGTATGAAAAATGGTGGAAAAGCGTATGCAAAGTACCCATTTTCACGAATTATTCACCGCAAAAGTGTTTTTATACTATTTTGGCAGGTTTTGGAGAAAGTTGCGAATTTAGGCTGAAAACAGAGCAAAAATGTCATATTTAGGCCAATTCTAAAAGAAGCGTTCAAACAAAGCATCACATGAAGTATGCAAACACCTCACACGAAGTGTACAACATGCAACATAGTGAAATTCATTGAAATTCGGCTAAGTACAGTGTCATACGATATAACCTATACCGTATGCGGGCACGGGCACACGGATCCAATCCGTGGACTGTCTAGTTTGGATGAAATCTTGGCCATTGAACAGTAACCGTCTAGAAGGACGAACCTACAGATGTGATAGGACTTGCTATGATTGGAAGTCTACTTTTAGTCACTTAATTTATGGAAGAAATTTATAATTTGATCTCCAAATATTGCATGAGAAGCTAAAGTTGGCATCCATGCTCTCCATTGCTACACCCTTAGGATTACTATATAAACCCCTCATGTAATAGGATTTGGTGTGCATGTTTTAGTTGTGTAAGTTCATAGATTAGAGTAAAATAGTACGTGTAAATTCTAGAGTTGGAGAAGGGAAAGCGCTGGAAATCCAAAGCGGAAGAAGAAGGCATCATCTAAGGAAGAGGTTTATCTAATTTTTTGGTTATGTCTTTCTTATTTTATTTCTTCTTTTATTTTGTCATGGCTTTGAGTAGCTAAGCTTCTCCTCTATAGAGTTTGGATGTAATGAATTCTATATTATCTCTTTATTATATTTAATTTTCTTTTATGTCTATTTGAGATTTCGTTATTCTTTGAATGTTATTGAAATATGTCCTTGCATACTTATGCCAATTTCCTCCACATACCTATAGGTGTTAAGTCATTGTACCTCGGTATGAGAGAAAATACAAGTACTATAAATACTTCGGCTAACGAGGCTTGGCAGCGGTTCAAAAACTAGGATTAGAACCCAGTAGGCTCCCTTGGCAGGATATAGATTAGATATCATCTTGAATTATAATTAGGAATTTATTTATTACTTGTAATAAGTAGGGTTTAGGGTTATTACTTAGCGAGTAATAGGGGAATATAATTAATTTAGGTTAGTATGAGTAGCTTAATTTATATATTACATCATGTGATAATCAGAATTCCCCCCCCCCCCCACAAGCCGACCTTAGAGTCGTAGAACCCTTCAGATATGCATAGAACCAAACCAAGGCATCCATAGGGAATAACAGTACCGGTATGCGTCTCTGTCTGCGGGGTGGTTTATACCGTATGCGGTAGTGACAGTGCCATGTGCGGGGTAGATATGAGTACCATAAATATATATTGAGATAATTAGAAGGATTTCATCTAAAACCCTAGAGGCTCTCTATTCTTGGCTTATAGCAATATAGGACTCCCCATATGGAGGCATATGCCTTAGCCACTGTGCTACACAATGCTAAGCACGACGATACTGTTTTATACTCATTGAAAACACACTTTGATTGTTGAAATGCCAGTGTAGGAATTTAGGTAATCAAAGTAATTGTTTTTTTTTTAAAACAATTCAAATTATCAAATTCCAACTTTTTTTTTAGCAATCCAAAATTTTCAATTGAATACTCTCCATATGAGAGGTTGCAAGTTTGAAACCTCAATAGGAGAATTTCTTGTATTAAATAGTTGGGTAGCTTAATCTCCAATTTTTACTGAATTTTTTTCTTAAAACAAACATACATGATATATTTTTCTCGCAACTATGAACATTGAGGAAGAATTATTTCCTAATTATACCAATTAGAGTAAAACACTATTATTTCTCGAATTATGTCTGTATTATTCTCTTTATAATATTTTTGAACAAGTAGATGAATTGAATGGATTTTCACGAATAACTAGTCTTATATATCTATTCCTCTTCAGCAAGACTCTTATTAAAAATATTGTTAGATAAGATTTATTAGATCATTTATAAAATACATGATAATTCTGATATGTATGTAATTTAGTAAATCCAATAAAATAATGACGTCAGCTTGACGAATGAATGAGGAATTTAAGCTTTGATCGATCAAGATTGTCCGGATTGGGTTTGTATGTGTGGCGTTGAATTTGGGCCTTGAATTGGGTTGGGCCAAGGTTGAAATGCTCCAATCTCATCTGTAGAGACGCAATGAGGGTTGCAACGCCCCAGTTTGTTTTTCTCTACATACAGATACAGTCTACATGATGCAATTGGTGTTAAAAGTTCAAATTAAGTAGGAAGATGCCAAAGGAGAATTACTAGAATGCAATGGGATCCTTGTTCTTTGCTGTGTGTTGGTTTATTTGGGAGTTTGGCTAATATAACATTAGTGTCATTTCAACCTATATAACACCAACTCTAAAACCTATCAAATCGACTTCAAACGGTGAATCTAAACCGTTCAAACCGATCTACTTCATTAGTTGTGCGTTTACATGCAAAATTTATAACTTTTCGAATTTATTTAGTATTAAGTCAAGCGGTCAAATATGTGAGTTTTTAAGTTAATTTTAATACATTAATTTTTCAATATTTTTACTGCTTGATTTGATACTAAAATAACTCGAAAATATAAAAAAAATTGTATGTAAACGCATCACTCATAATGTAAAACGGTTTGAACGGTTTGGATTAGTCGTTCGAAGTCGATTTGATAGGTTTTAGAGTTAGTGTTATATAGGCTGAAATGACATTGATGTTATAATAGCCAAACTCTTCATTTGGCGCAGCAGAAACAGGAAATTTTTTGATGGAACCGAAACAAGAGCCCCTACTGGATAGCTCATCACTCCATCAAAGAAGCTAAGTTGTGGAGGAAATTTTGTTGATTTATATAGTTGTTACAGTTTGTTCCGATAAGCTGTAGTTGTAGCTGTACAGTTTTGAGATTGAAGTTCATATGTTGTAAACATTGCTGTATATCTGATGGCCACTATCAGTATTATTAAAAAGTAGCTAGGAGGATGTGATCGATCATGTACTGCCCAAGAAAGAATTTTTATTTTTATAGAATTGAGACCACAGATTAAGCAAGGAATTAGCCTAGTGCATGCATAAGAGGGCTATTATTGATTCTTCTTCAAAAGAATAAAAAGCACTGTCACCCAAATTAACTAGAACAATATATAGAATCGGTCCCCCACACACACCTCCTTAATTAATCGTTAATTTCTTATGAATACAAAAACGGCTTCGTCGACCTTATAAATATATATGTCCTTAATTATCTGACAACCTTGATTTTACATAGTTGAATATAAAATCGTTAATTCAAAGAAGAAAATGACATCGAACAATTAAATAATTAAATCGACTGCCTTTCATTAATTATAACTTGCAAATTAATTATATTCACATCATATAATTAATGTTTCAATGTTTCTCATGATCATTACTTTGCTTTTCCAATAGCATGCCGTACGGCCCGTACCGCTAGCTGCTACAAAATGATTAATTATTTGCAACTTAATATGAGAAAACAAATTAAGCATCGTTACTGTTGGAAATCATAAAGGTCAAACAATTATGCCTTATCTAGAGATCAAACACTTACATCTCATCTAGGAGTCAAACACTTACATCCCTGAGAAGAAGAAACAATCTCCACCTTAACCTAAGGATCGTCATATGTCAAAGAGACTCAAAACATAATCTTTAGTGCGGAATACAATATCTGATTTCATGTCTTTTGTTATGGAATATTCAAAGCCTATGGTGGAGCAACAACCGTCTCCGTGAGCGCGAGATAAGACTCTTGATGCCAAGATTTCCATCTCACCCTTTTGGTTGAATCATGGATTAAGTCTTCCAAAACAACAAGATTTTCCCTTGAGAAATCATCTTCAAATTTCTAATGAATTTCTCCTCTTTATTCTTTGATGATGGAAGAAGGGAGAAAACACTCAAATTTTGTATAAAAATATTTTTTCTTCATAATTCTGAGTTGAGTTGGTTATCTTGTGCCTTGGGGACCCATCCTTATATATGATTACACATAAGTCATGAGTGCGTCCGCACTGGGCTAGGATTTTTCTGCCCTGAACTTTAGAAAATCACCCAAGTCCTGAGTGCGTCCGCACTGGGGTCCAGTGAGTCTGCACTAGGCTCAGACTTTTTCCTGTGTTGTCCTGAAGTTCCAAAAAATTGGCTAAATACTAAGTGTGTCTGCACTCAGAGTTCTGGAAGGCAGTTTTCTTAATTGCAAATCTCAGAATCAGTCTATCAATAATTTGATCTTTGCCTAAATTATTATATACATTTATGTACCACATCCTATTGAATACATAGATTGTCTAATGTCTTAATTCTATATTATATCACTTTAATTGTGACAATCATATATGACAGCAAACAATTCATAATTATATTACATATATGATCAACGTTGGATTATGATCCAACAATTTTCCACTTAAGCAATATGTTATACTCTTTTAATTATGTATTGTCAACCTTCTTTTCTGATCCAACGTTGGATTATGATCCAACATACTTTTCTATCATTCTTATATATTCCTAAACCAATTTCGTCCATCAAACAAGCTCCTAGAGCATGATACGGTAGACTAAGTTCCTTTCTAATTGAAAATGAATTCATAAGAGACGAAAATGATACAACTTTTTTCACCAAGAAAAGAGATGTATCACTTTTAGTGGTGCAAATTTATGTAGATGACATAATTTTTGGTTCACTTAATGCGGCACTTACCGATGAATTTTCTTCTCTAATGAGTAGTGAATTTGAGATGAGCATGATGGGTGAATTGAACTTCTTCTTGGGACTCCAAATCAAGCAACCCGTGGATGGCACCTTTGTGAGCCAAACCAAGTATGCAAAGGAGTTGATCAAGAAGTTTGGGATGATCGAGAGTAATACGAGCAAGACGCCTATGGCAACAAATGCAAATCTTGACTCGGATCCGAATGGCACATTGGTGGATATCACTCAATACCGAGCTATGATAGGTAGCCTACTCTATTTAACCGCTAGTAGACCCGATATAATGTTTGCGGTATGTCTATGTGCTAGGTATCAAGTAAATCCCAAAGAATTGCACTTGAAAGCCATTAAAAGAATTCTTAAATGTGTTAAGGTTAGTTTAAATTTGGGTTTATGGTATGACAAACAATCGGATTCAGACTTGAAAGGATATGTCGATGCCGATTTTGCAGGAGACCAAATGGATAGAAAGAGTACAAGTGGTACATGCCAATTTTTTGGTGGATCACTTGTCTCATGGTCGAGTCGCAAAAAAACCTCGGTTGCCCTTTCCACAATGGAAGCCGAGTATGTAGCGACCAGTAGTTGTTGCACACAAATTCTTTGGATGCTTCAATCCTTAAATGATTATGAAATTCACTTCCGCAACGTACCAATAATGTGTGACAATACTAGTGCCATAATGATATCCAAAAATATGGTTCTTCATTATAGAACCAAGCACATAGAGATAAGACATCATTTTATTAGGGATCATATTGAGAAAGGTAAAATTGAACTCATACATATCGACACCAAAAATCAAATTGCAGATATATTCACAAAACCCTTGAATACTTAACAACACAATGAATTAAGGTTTCAATTAGGCGTGCTTGAACTTAGAGAATAAGGCATACCAAACTTCATTTCAAAATAATTCATAGCAATCAAAATAGTTCATTTTATGGCTGATCTGTAGAACCAAAACGTTGAAAACGTTATAACATTTTCATCATATGTACTCATTAATCAGGCAAAATAGCTAAAATGTTGGTAACATTTGTAAATCGTTGGTAACATTTTAATTAAAATTCCAAAAATCTGAGAGTTCGATTTGTGCACATTTTTACAGTACAAAACGTTACACAATGTTTTGAAAACGTTACAACATTTCATGTTATTTCCTAAGTAAATTCAAAATTTCTGGTCAAAACGTTATAACGTTTTCAAAAATGTTGGAACGTTTCACATCTGATACTTAGCCATTTCTGAGATCAGTTCCACTATCTGAAACGTTGTAACGATTTTAAAACGTTGAAACATTTTTCTGACAAATGTTGAATTTCTGAAATTAAAAAATAAAAAATAAATAAAATTCGATTTAAAACGTTATAACGTTTTACAAACGTTGGTAACGATTTAAATGAAATTCTTAAAATTCTGATAATTAGAATTTTTCCAAAATGGTCATTTTGAGATAGTGAAAAACGTTACGTAATGTTTTATAATCGTTGTAACATTTTAGACAAATCACGCAGTAATTGAGACAATCGTTGGTAACGTTTTACAAACGTTTGTAATGTTTTAGGCGAAAAGGTGTTAAATACAGATTCGAACCCGTTTTTTTTCTTTCTTCTCCTTCAACCATACCTGACCTCTTCCTCTCTTCCTTTCTTCCTCCTCCGCCACTCTCTCTCTCTCTACCTATTTCGGCCACAATACTCAATGGAATCAAGAATTTTTTTTAATTTCTCTTCTCCTCTCTTCTCTCTACCCGAATCTCTTATCCAAATATCCATTCTCTCTCTCTACTCTCCTCTCTCCAAAACCCTAGCCAAAACCCTACGCTCAAATCTGGCGATCCGACCGTTCAATCGACGATCCGACTTCACCACTGTGCTTCACTTGGAGCAGTAAATTTTCATTCTTCTCTCAATCTAATGGCTCCAAAGAAAACCAATACCGGTAAGGGCAAGAAAAAAGCCTGTTTGGAAACTGAAGAGAGTTAAGGTAGTTGTGCTAATTTAGAGCCAAATTGGACAATTCACCCGTCTAATAAATACCTTTTCCGAGATATTGTGGCATATGAGAATTACACCGATTTATTCATACATAGGAAATTGACCGATTGCTACTACTTCAACAATGCATCGGTTACCTTTTTCCAACCCAAAAATGACAAAATTATCGGGTACTTAGACCATTGAAATTGGAACCCTCTTGTGAGTTGTTGTGAACCTTACACCGAAATTCTTACCCGCACTTTCTATGCCAATCTCAAAATCCAAGATGATTATTTCATAATCTCCTCAAGGGTATGCAGGCAAGAAATTGCCCTTTCTCTTGGTAATGTAGCCAAATGGCTTGGAGTTCCTAATGATGAGGACGAAACCTATCTTTTGAGGAATTGGTCCCCTAATGCTGAGTAAACCTCCAGCCAATATAAGAAATGGTTTGACCGGAATAACGTCACTGGAGCATGTTCACACAAAAGTATGCACAAAGTTTCAGTACAGCAAGTTGTACCTTTTAACCTTGTTTACACCTTTCGAATCGGATTGCAAGTGTATAATCCTATCGAGCAGTATATTCAGGGTATCGATCCACAGGACGGTTCAAGTCTAATCTGGACAATTACTCAAACTAATTTGGTTCTAGAAGTTCTGCAAATGGTTGGTTTGTTTGTTTAAGATTCTAAATTTAATTGCAATAATTAAATGACCGTAATTAAAAGTTTGGTTTTATTAGATAATAAAAAGGCGTTTCCAGGGTTTCATATTTCATCTTCACTCTGCCTCTCAGCACCATTCACGCGACCCGCTTCCTTTCAGAAGCGACCCGCGTTAGGTATGACGGGGCCCGCGTGGGCATCGAGTGAATACATCATGTTCAGTTTCTGTGTCGGTTCCTTGTGTAAGGCTCTACTAACCGTACCTAATGTTCCTAAACCTCAACTATCGTTTATTGACTTAATAAACTTGATAATGGAAATGAAATTTCACCTTCTTAGGTTTTCAATCCTAAACTCGCATTTATTGGTATTGAACCTAAGTTACTTGTTCGGTTTACTAAAGGCATGCATTATCTTACGATAAATAGAAAGGTTCACCTCACAGTTACTATTTGGTCTTGAGGACCTCCCTCAAATACTTGGTCTGGTTGAAAGAAACATCAAGGCCAAAATACTAGAATAGATGCTATAGACATCTAACAGTAGACAATCAAGAATCAATCAATTTCAACCAAGCAATTAAAATAATACTCGAATCAAATAAACACAAATATTCAACACAGATTCAAACATGCATTCTGACTACATCAAAACCCTAGAAACTAAGAAATCTACTCAGACATAATAAAAAAGAAAATAAAACAATTGATGAAAAGATTGTTCATGACAAAACCTGAAGAACAAAGAAGATCTGTGAAGAAACTGTCGTCTTTTCTCTTCTCGACTTTGTCTCCAAGCTAGCCGTCAAGTCCAAACCCTAGGAATATGTCTCTTGCTCTCTGGAATGCAGAATAATTTGGTTTGTAGCAAGGAATCCCGTAATATAGCTATTCTGGCTGACCTTTCTTTCATTGAGCCTCTGTTTCCTTCTCTAATTTGTTTTCGGAATAGGCTGACTCGACCCGCATCAAACGTGATGTGACCCGCGTTGCTGTTGTTGGGTTTTTGACTATTCAAACCCATTGATTTAGCTTAAGGTGCGAAAAGAGTAAAACCAAAATTTTTACATCTACCTTAAGCTACGGATTAAATGAATCAGGAAGATCCATTTAATCCTATTTACAGATCTACTCCATAATTGATTTTCTAAAGCTTTAAATCTATTTATCAATTAAATAGATTAATATAACATGTTTATACCTTGTTTCCAAATCACAGTTGGAATGCAGACCGAGCGAGAAGAGCTACACTAGGGAAGGAATCGACTCGGAGTATCACACGTGTGATACCTCTATTGGTTATCCACCAGGACTAACCGGAGAGCAGTTTATTTCTTCTGCCAAAAATACCGTAAACCGCAGAATTCTGTAGAAATACTATTCACCGAAAAGGGACAGATTAAATATATTTAAGACTCCAAGTTATTCCGTTTCACTTAAAAGCAAAACAAGAAATACCGCAGAGTTTGCAAAAATATATTTTTCCGAATCTCGTAATAAACGAAACCGGGGAAGAGAGAAAAACCGATTAACGAAGTAATCAGATTAACACGTGAATTAGTAAGTTTTCTCTCTACCCTCACCCCTCTATTTATAGTGTTTTGAGGAGGTTCGCAAAAGACCAAAATACCCCTCAAAACAAATCTATTTACCAAAATACCTTGACACCTCATGCTTTAATATGTGAAATGACCAAAATACCCCTTCCACAGTCTTCTCCATGCTTCTACACCGTAAGGTGTCATGCAAGGTGGCATAGGTGTGAAATAACCATTTTGCCCTTGGCCCATTAAGGCATGAATAGTAAAAGGCTTTGATTTTTTACTTTGACTTTGGGCTTTTAATTTTAATTAAGGCTTTGATTATTTTTGGGCTTTTAAACCCATAATTCAAATCCATAATTAACAAATTAAAATCAAAATCAAATATATATAATATCATCTATATTACGGAGTTTCACAATTTCAGTCATGAACTCGAAATGATCCATAAATGCAATAATACTCAAGGCAACAAAATGATATAAACATTCAATTCATGAACAAAGCTTTATGATAATTTATCGTATTATTGACTTCTAGATTATTACAAACTAACAGCTGTGTCTTTTTAAGGGACTGATGAGTGTCGCGTCCGAGGTCGCATTGAGGTGCGATGCGACCCGCGTCAGGAGTAACGCGACCCGCATGAAGGTCTTCAGACTTCACAATTTCGCATGTTTCCTGCAATTAAGAGTAAAAAGGCAGCAGTACAACATTCTAGACGATTTGGTGGTTTGAAACACAGGTTTTGGTACAGAAATTGGTCGGAATATTAGGTCTAATATCGAGACATCAGAGCACCAATCTATGTCTCTCACCTTCCATCCCTACATAGATTACTCTTCATTTTCATAAACAACATTCTTATTCCAAAAGCCACAATCGAAACCAACCTTGAATGGGGACCTATGTACTACCTTCGCCACCTCATTCAAATGGATACCAAATGATTCAACATACCCTACATGTCACACCCCGAGACAACCCGCCACGTATTTACACGTAAGGCGTGTGCAGATCACATACATTATCAATAATAAATACTCATGCAACATTTAAAAGTCAAATAAGTCTTCCAACACCACAATTAATTTGAGTACATAACAAAAATTCAACATGAGATCAAGACAAACATGACAAACAAACCGATAATAGCCATGTCAGTCAATGTATCAACTTTCAAAGAGAGAATTAAAGTTTAATTAAAAAAATAAATAAAAAGATAATTAAGCCCTCTGCTCGTTGACTTCTTGATCCGCATCCCTCCTATTCGTGCTCCATGTCGGCCTCATGATTTCCTGGAACCCACATGAAAGTGGAACGGGTGAGAGATCGAACAGTCTCTCAGTACGGGATTTAGTTCCAGTCCCGGAATTTGTCAAATTCACTTATTAACACAAACAGGATGTTAAAATTATATCCTTACATGCGATCTTACTAATGAATATTTAAAACACACACACACAGGCACACACACACACACACTTCTTAAGTTATCTTCCAAGTTTTTAACTACCTCACCAGGGGGACTCAAACCCCACCAGATCTTGGCTGTGGCACTAGACGGGGACTCGAACCACCGCTAGATCTTCTTTGCCTCACCAAGGGGACTCGAACCACCCCAGATATTGGCGTCTCACTAGGGGGACTCGAACCACCACTAGTTCAACTGTCTCACTCAACGGGGACTCGAACCACTGCAAGATATTGACCCGTGACGGGAAGTCCAACCAAAGTCACGTTAACGAGGGGTCCAGTCGAATACTAGACCCAATGTATACATTCCAGCATGCGTTCAACGCATATTGGCCCCTTTCCTTTAACTTATCAATTACATACCATATTCGTTTCATTAATCACGCTCAAGTCATACTCAACACAACACATCCAATAAGTCTGTTGATCAATCGAATAATCCTATCCTAGTATTCTCTAAACAAAGCCAAAGGGATCGTTCGATTCAACATGAATAATTCCATAAGTAAATAAATGCAAATAAAACGGTAAGTAACAATTTGACAATGTCCAGGAAACCCGTACCTGTTGTCGTGTGGCCGTTCACTATTGTCTCTACGTCTTTCTCTACTTGGACACTCAGATCTAGACCATGACACATGATTTCCAATTAATATTTATATATACTTCTGATTAAACAAAATTATATATATATGTATATAAAGATTATAACTAGGCTTGTTTATAATAAAATGACTTTAGGGTCATCGGCGAACAGTCTCGGATCTTTGGTGAAATTTTTACTAATTAATATAAATAACATAATAAGAATCAATATGTGAATATATATACATAGTACGACATGTATATGCTTTTATATACTGGAGACATAAACAATTTATTATGCTTTTATATATTGGAGACAAACAATTTATTTAGTTTCAAGTCCGGAAGGTTACTTGTAAGTTAAATTCAAAATGTTAATACTAATTAATGATAATCAAAGTAAGTTGTATAGATCGAAATATTGATTTAGTGATTCGACAGAAGAAGAATATATTATATAAAATATATATAATTAAATCAGTATGATGCTTTAATCGGTTATATACATATATTGTACAAAAATAGTCTAAATCTTCTCATCATTGTACATTGTCTAAAGATAGCGAGGAAAAATTAAAACATTTAAAAAGGACATTCTTTCCTTAATTTGCGGATTCCGACAGAAATAAAACAAATAAAATACAAATATTAGAATTATTTTATTATCATTTAATAAATGGACTTACGAAATTCTATAACTTCCGAAATCATTCTTATCAATTAAATAATTTTCAGAAAATTAGAGTTCTTATAAAATAAATAACTAAAACATAAAGATTATGTCAAACAATAAATATAGTAAATCTTATCAAGTAGATAATTTTCAGAAGATATCTACGTATTAGAGTCTTTATCAAATAAATCAATATAGTATAAATATTATATAGTCAGTACAAAATAGAGGAAGCAATCGGTAAAACATTATCAAACCAGTTTATGCAAATAAATTGAACAATAGGAATATGCACAATTGAACAACGAAAGTATTTCCGAATGAAAGAGAAATTAGTCAGATATCTAACCTTCTTAATTTTTTTTAACTTCTGTGGGTGATTCGGCGGACAAGGACACAGAGATATGCAACAAGGGTTTAATCAATATATATATATAGCGAACAGTTCTTAACTTGGATCAGGGAGGCGGTTATTGTTTTGGGAAGTTATATATTTTAAATTAGGGTCACAACTTTTGATAGAATGCAACTCCTGGCCAATATCTAATTGAATTATATTGGGTTATGTAACTTCTTGATCGGTTTTTATTTCAAGGTTGACAGATAATCAAATGCATAATTATATTGGTCCTTTTCATGACTTGGCAACGATATTTATATGGGCTATATAATTTCAAAGATCTGTACCATAATTATTTGTTTCTTGTTACGGTAGTTCAATTCGGGTAATTTATGAAGTTGTTAAAATAAAAAGAAGAAAGAAAGAAAAATGCGATAAATAAATATATACGCTATTTACGTTGTACCTTAATTTTAGTATACTAAATTACGTGGCGTTACACTACATCATCATCTGTCACATGAGAAGTGCCTTTTCAAGCACGGTATCTACTTTGCCATACGCCCATCTCATTCACAAATTCATCCGCCTAAATGGCATTTAAGTACCTGAGGAGGAACAATTCTCTTTCCCAATCAATTTGGTTGATCACTTGACTAGAACCGATTGGGTTCATGGTCATTCAAATTCGGGGCTAAGGATTTACCAACCCGATACATGGGATATAAATGATTGGATAAATAGACCAAATGCCTTATTCAATCAATATTGGGATCCGGAAGAAGAAGAAGTGCACCCGATAAATGAACCGGTAGAACCCCAACCGCAACATATGCCACAACCTCAAGCGGGTCAATTTGTCCCTCCACAAGGTCAAGAATCACAACTAATTTGGTTGTGCCAATAAATGAATGCTCACCGTCTTGAAACCCAACAATAATACCTAGCAACGCAAAAGGGGCAATGTATACTGAGGCACAATGTCTTGAAACCCAACAACAATACCTAACAATACCTAGCCTCTCAGAAACACCATTCATTACAATGAACCGGGCAATGTATACTGAGGCACAATGCCGCATTCATCTATGAATTGTGCAAAAGGCCCTTTACATTGTTCACCTGATCCATCATATCTGCCGTAATATTCACCACAGCGGTCAGATCTTATGGCCTTAATGCATTTGTAACTCAACTTCCACTTTAAAACTTTTGAACTTGTAAAGGGCTTCAGTCTTTTCCTTAATTAAATATATGTAGTCATATCTCGAATAGTCATCTATGAAACTAATAAAATATCGGTGACCATTTTTTGTAGCCGTTGAAAACGAACCACAGATATCAGTATGAATTAATTCTAAGACTTCTGAAATTGGTTTGTTTTCCTTTTATGCAATTAATACGATCACTAAGATCTGAAAATTTTAAGGGTGGAAGAATTTCATTAGACACAAGTCTTTCAATTCTATGTTTAGAAATGTGACCTAATCGCTTGTGCCATAACGTAGCTGAATTCTCATTAGTTAATTTTCTTTTCTTACTGTTACACCAAAAAGGTATAAAAACTTGTTACACCAAAAAGGTATAGTCCAAAGTTTTAGTACAATCAAGATGTACCTTTTATCCCTAAATACACTTTTTGGTTCAGATTGCAAGTATACAATCTTACCATGTAGTATATTGTCGAGTATCGATTCACAGAGAGTATGTTTAATTACTATGCTTAAACTTTAGTAATAAATTTTAGAAAATAAAATAAAGTAAAGTGCAATAAAAGTAAATTGAGGGGGTTTGTTCTAATTAATCTAAATTTGGGTTCAATACCCGAAAAGAGAGTTTTGAACAATAAAAGTAAATAAAGAAAAGAAAGATTGGTTTGCTTTCTAGTTTGAGAAGATCTAGGGGTATTCGGTCTACAATTTCTTGCTAATTATATCTATTCGGTATTTGTTTAAGTTCATGTATGATTTGATGAGGTTTCTAACCTAATATGTCATTAAGGGTTACTTTCGTGAATTAATAACGTGTCTAAGTAATTCGAACTTCACGGTTAGGTCCTTCACCCTAGCTACCTAGACCATAAGCTCTTGTTAGTCTCTCATCTCCTCAAATATTGGTACTTCACGATTAAGTCCTTCATACCAATACCCGATTCGATTTGAGATGTCCTAATTAGGGTTTGGCTTCACGGTTAGGTCCTTCACCAAATTCCTAACCTTAATTTATGTAGTTCCGGCTTAGATTACAAATTGGTTAGATCCTAATCCAAACCTAAGATATTTGCATTCATAATTTGGTACTCTCCTCTCATCCTAACAATATTGGTTCTTTCGAATCCAACACGGGACTACTGCGATTTCAAGTACTAATTATATAATTAACACAAATGATAAATCACAGAAATTAACATCAAATCCCATAAAACAATCATAACAAAAAAATAAATAACCGAATAAGATACAATTAAACAAGTTCATGCATTGACCTAAAACCCCTAGAGAGATATCTACTCCCTCATGGAGAGATCCATTACAATAATTGGCAAAAGTAAGAAGAAATGAAATAAAGAAATGATTACACCCTTTATTTGATCAAAGCCCTCTATCTTGCCGAATCTTGCTCACGAAACCCTTCTTCTCCTTGCTTGAAAGCTTTCCTTACTTCAGAATTTATCGCTAAGTATTGTGTGTGTGGAGAGAGAGAATGAGATAATGATAGATGATTATGGATTTTGATCTTTGCGAAGAGATGCCTTGAATGGATAATGAACCCCCTCTTTTATAACTAAAGACCATGTCCAATTTAGAGGCTAGGAAGTGGAGTTAGTGGGTGCTATATTTGGATTGTTTCCCAGGATAGCTTGTCCAAGTTTAGCTGTAAAAATGTGTCCTTGGTGCACCAAAAATAGAAACCGTGTTGAAAACGTGTAATTTTGGCTGCCTGCGAGTTTAGTGCGTCCTACTGACTCCAAATTTCATTTTTTAGTTTCTCATGTTCTAGATCTTCTTCCTAGCTTTCCAAAAAGTGGTCGTATACCCAACGGAGTTACGAGTCAAAAGTTATGGCTATTTTAAGTTCAGGCTCCAGTTATGCGTTCTGCTACAGTGCATCCGCACTGGGCTCGGATTTTTCCTGTGCGTTCAGATTTCATCCGCATCGATATCCGTGCGTCCGCATCGATATCCGTGCGTCCGCACGGATTTTGACGAATAGCTTATTATACCTTTTTAATATTGGCGCGCGTCTAGAAATCCATCTAAGTACTTAGTGCGGCCGTATCGTAAACCGTGCGTCCGCACTGGGCATTTTTCTTTGATTTTTCTTCATTTTCTGCAAATTAAAACCAAACAAACGCAGTAACTTGATCCTAGGTGTATTATATTCACTTTATATTTAAAATATAAGATATTTGGTGTTATTTTGTGATAAAAATCAGATCGAATATGTATATAATTTAGGCCTATCACTTACTATTTGTATCCACATGCTGTTGTTTGAGCAATAATCTTTTTCGACTATTTGACTAATTTGCAAAAACATACAATTATTGAATTTTACGATTTCTTTTATTTTTGAAAGATATGTAGGTTCAAGTCAAATGGAATTGCATTATGGAATACTTGGACTGAAGAAATCATGAAGACATTTATCAAGAATACAAATTGTAAAATCAGAAGCTTGGTAAAGTATGTTTGAGGTTGTTTACACAGGGATTAAATATTGGTAACGTTTGTAAAACGTTGTAACGTTTTAGGCCTGTCAGAAATGTTGAAGTAACAGTTTGATCAAACTCAGAAACAGCTTAAAACATTGTAACGTTTTAGGACTGACATAACTGATGAAGCACAGCTGTACAGAATCAACTTAAAATGTTGTAACATTTTAGGAATGTCAGAACGTTAAGTACAGTTGTATCAATTCAAAATTCAAGTTACAAACATCATAACATTTGAAAAACGTTGTAACGTTTTAATTAAATCTGAGTTTCAGAAATTCCTATTTTTGATCAAGTTTTTACAGTAGAAAACATTACATAACATTTTACAATCGTTGGTAATGTTTTATTAAGCTGTCAGAAAATTGAAACCCTAAATCACATTTTGAACTAAAACGTTGGTAATGTTTTAGGTCAAATAGCTCATTTTTGAGCTATCTCTATAAATAGGGCTTTAGGTTTTTTTTCCAAAGCATCTCAGCCGACCCTAAACTTCTAAAAAGTAATTTTCTGAGAGCTTAGTTTACTCCATTGTTTTGAGAACTTAAAACTTCAAAATCCCTCAAACAACCTCAAACCCACTTCACTAATCTTGAGTTAGATTAGATTAGAGTGATATATTGAGTGTTTCTCTTGAGTAGCTTGAACTAAAAGACATTGTTCTCATCTCTTTGAGTTGGCCATTTAACTTCTCTCTTGGTGTGTAAGGGCTCAACGGTTCACAAGTTGTAATCCTTTCATATTGGGTAATAGAAAGGCGCACCCATAAGAGGTTACAAAGCCTCGGAGATGTAGACCTTTGTTTTGCCGAACTCCGTTAACATCCTGCGTGTCAAATTTCTCTAAACTCATCTATTTACTTTCAATTGCAATTTAATTTTAGTTTTTAGGCAATTAGCTGTGCAATTAGTGTAACACATGCAAGGCTTCAATATATGAACTATTGACATCCAAAGAATATAGATTATAATGAACAGAAATAAAACCAGAACCAACTTGTTTTGAATCATAAAACAAATTAAAGTTTTCATTTCCAAAAGCACAAGTAAATCCATACTTATCCAATGCAGAAATAGAAATTAAGTTACGTCTAAAAGACAGTACAACAAAAGTCTCATACAAATTCAAATAAAATAATGATTTTAACAATAATATATAAGTCCTAATAACTTCCACCTCAATTTTATTGCCATCGCCTACAAAGATGAATCTCTCATCATCACTTGGCTTTCGACAATTTAGGCATCCCAACAAAGATATACTTATGTGGGTAGTTGCACCTGAATCTATCCACCAAGTATATCTAGATACATAAGATAAATTAACTTCCGTACAAACCATAACAAGAGATTTACTTTTCTTAGCACGCCAAGCGTGATAATTCTGGCAATGAATCTTTTTGTGTCCAACCGCACCACATAAGTAACAGGCATTTTACGACTTGGCAACATATTTGCCCTTATCCTATTTCTTGTTGGTGGTCATTGTAGCATCCTTATTATCCTTAGTCTGATCAGATTTCTTATCCTTAGTAGCAACATGGGCACTTTCTGTCTTATCCTGTTTCAGTCTTTCCTCTTCTTGCACACAATGGGAGATGAGCTCATTAAGAGACCATTTGTCCTTTTGACAATTATAGCTCACCTTAAACTGTCCAAAGTGTGAAGAAAGAAATATCAATGCTAAGTGCACCAAGAGATCATCAGAGATCTCAAACTTAAGTGTCCTTAGTTTTGAAACAACATTAGACATTTTCATGATGTACTCCCTAATACTTCCTTTATTTTTATATTTCATTAAGACAAGTTTAGTCAAGAGTGTACCAATTTTAGACTTTTCATTCTTGACAAACCTTGTCTCAACTTCAGCCAAATATTTCTTAGCATTAGAAATCCCATCAGAAATCAAGCCTCTAAATATTTCCGGGATGAACCTTTTCATAATCATTAGACTCACTCTATTAGATCTATCCCACTTTTCTCAACCTTCTTTTCATCAGAGGTTGAGGTAGCCATAATTATGGGACAATTTATTCTAAATGCTAAGTCTAAATCGATGACACCGAGAGCTATCATAACACTCTCCTGCCAATATTTGAAATTTGTACCATTCAACATCGAAATGTCTTTTAGGCTAGTAGTAATGCTAGCTGAAAATGCGAACAAAAAACACACAAAACAACCACGATTTAGCAAAAAATTCTAAATTTTATAAATATATTCAAACAAAAGGCTACACTTAATCATCATAACAAAGTATCGGTTTTCATTAATTGATCACCGGAGGGTGAATAATTAACTTCTTATGATACTTTGGCGCAATAATAAAGTATTGATGATTCAATAACATATCAAAAATATGTCTTTCGGAGGGTCAACATTATTGACATATGTATTAATCATAATAATCATCACTATACTTTAATATCACTAAATTGTACATAAAATTTCAACAATTACTACCTTCCGAAAGGCCGATAAATGATTGCTTCCATTGAATGTACACTTAATTTTCTTTTATATAATGAACTGAAATTAACTTTGTCAAAAGAGACACCAGAGGGTACGATAATGACACAATCAATTCAATTCAAGATATATATAACTTCAATGTCTTTGTAAGAATTATAATCTATACATTTATCATAAAATAAAATTGCAATTAAATAAATATAATTGCATCATAACAATTGCAATAATTTTTAGAATTTTTCCGAGCCTAGTGTGGACGCATTGGGAATGAGTGCGTTTGCACTGCCCCCTATTTTTTTTAAAATTGTCTAAATTTTGGAAAACCCAAAAATAACTGCATTTATTATTCTAAATTAATGCATGATCTAGAGAGACTTTAAAATTGGTAGCACCTTAAATAACCTTTCAAATTTAGAAATTTCTTTCTAATTTTGTAAATCCTGTTTTAGAAAATTTATCAAAAATAAACTTTCCAAAACCCTAATTCCATAATTGCCCAGAAAATTGCCAAATGAATGGCTTGCGAAATTTCATGCGTGCCATGGTAGGCCACATAATAAATTCCAGGACCAAATTTTGATTAGAAATTTTACGATTTCAAATGAAAATCTTCTAGCAAACCCTAACCAACTTAATAACTTAAAACTGAGCAATTAGGATCTTAATTTAAAACAACTTTTGTGCTTCAAAACTTTAATTTTCAGATCAAGAAAATCAAGAAAAAACCAATAAAATCGACGAAAAAGATCAATCGATTCCTAATTCTCTCTAGATCCTTAAAGACCTAATCCTTCAGCATAGGAAGGCTCTAATACCACTTGTTGGGAATCATAAAGGCCAAACAATTATGCCTTATCTAGAGATCAAACACTTATATCTCATCTAGGGGTCAAACACTTACACCCCGGGAAAGAAGAAACAATTTCCACCTTAACCTAAGGACCGTCCTATGCCAAAGAGACTCGAAACAAAATCTTTAGTGCATAATACAATACATGATTCCATGCCATTTGTCATGGAATATCCAAAGCCTATGGTGGAGCAGCAACCATCTCCGTGAGCGCGAGACAAGACTCTTGATGCCAAGATTTTCATCTCGCCCTTTTGGTTGAATCGTGGATTAAGTCTTCCAAAGCAACAAGATTTGCCCTAGATAAATCCTCTCCAAATTTCTAATGGATTTCTCCTCTCTATTATTTGATGATGGAAGAAGGGAGAAGGCACTCAACTTTTGTATAAAAATAACTTCTCTTCAGAATTCTGAGTTGGGTTGGTTATCTTGTGCCTTGGGGACCCATCATTATATAGGATTACACATCTGGCACCGCGAGTGCGTCCACACTGGGTCAGTGCATCTGCACTGGGGTTGAGACGCATCCAAATAACTGTTTTTCTTTCAGCCCCGATTTTGCCTAAGTCCTGAGTGCGTTCGCACTGGGCTCGAACTTTTCTGCGCTAAACTTCAGAAAATCACATAAGTCCTGAGTGCGTCTGCACTAGGCTCGGACTTTTTCCTGTGTTGTCTTGAAGTTTCCAAAAATTGGCTAAGTACTGAGTGTGTCCGCACTCAGGATTCTGCAAGGCAGTTTTCTTAATTGCAAATCTCAGAATCAGTCCATCAATAATTTAATCTTTACCTAAATTATTCTATACATTTATGGACAACATCCTATTGAATACATAGATTGTCTAATGTCTTAATCCCATATTATATCACTTTAGTTGTGATTTGTGACAATCATATATGATAGCAAATAATTCATAATTATATTGCATATATGCTCAACGTTGAATTATGATCCAACAGTTGCAACTTAGGAAATATGAGATTCCACTTCCAGAGAGACTAGCTAGCCTAGAAACAGAAGGAGAGAGACCATGCATATATATATATAGGAATATGCTAGCATGTTATGCATAGCATAGAACCCCTTCATGCAACAGCTTGGATTTCGAGTTTTCAAAATCCTAATGGTCGATCCGAACCGTTCATCTTGTTCTCCATATTAATATGTGTTTGGAGACCAAATTTTACATTTTTTGGAATTTGTTTACTATTTCTTTAGATTTATTGAAAATCGCTGTTTTCAGCAAATCTGGACCATAAAAAAACAGCGATTTTCAATAAATCTAAAGAAATAGTAAAACAATTTCAAAAAATGTAAAATTTGGTCTCCAAACACATATTAATATGGAGAACAAGATGAACGGTTCGGATCGACCATTAGGATTTTGAAAACTCAAAATCCGAGCTGTTGCATGGAGGAGTTCTATGTTATGCATAGCATGCTAGCATATTCCTATATATATATATATCGAGCAAAATATGAACAAGAGCAGAGACATATATAATTCGAAATTAAAGAGTAGGTAAAAGAAAAAAAATAAAGGGATGGGATTTGGGAATTCATTATTATGTGAGATTTTGGTCGATCATGCTTTAATTAAGAACCCATACATAAATTTGAAGACATGTAGCATGTGACAGCATATCAGCTTTGCACTACCATGCATACATAAATTTGGAGGCAATTTCTTTTTTCTTGTTTAGAGTTTATTAAATTTGGAGGCAATTATACTTCTCAGTACATGTGACAGCATAATTAATGTACTCAATACATATATATTAGCCAAAGCCAACTACATAATTAATGAGCAAAACTTAGAAAGCACCACTTTAAAACTTCATAATGAGCTTAGAGTAAATCACACATGTGGCCTTTAATTAAAGTTGTCTTTAAGCAAGTATAATATAAATTTTTAAATTTTTTGTTTTGTATTAACTTGGTCACTTTTTTAAACAAAATAATATTTTCAGCCATCTCAATGATATTTATTATTACAAATAATGTTGATTTGCCGTACGTACATGGTATATATGTTCTCACTATGAATATTTTTTATATATCTAGATGTAAATGTAACTTTCCATGTAATTTCTTTAATACTGATAATAGTAATACGGGGGATCGATTTGATACAAAATAAAAAAAAATAAAAAAATTTTAAGGATCAAAGTAAAATATAGTTTAAAAACTTCAGGGACAACCGGACAAGTATATGAAATATGAAATATGAAATATATATCCGAGGAAAATGAATTGTATAATTTACTCATCATCATCAGCTTAATTATAATTAATAAAAAAATCTCTGATGGGATGCAACGTAACAGATCTAGATGATTAGACAACAAATTAATGAAGCTAGGTAAGAAATGCTGGTCGACTTTTAAGTACTGTAATTCTAAAATAAGCTAAGCCAAACTATCTGATTGAGCCAAGTGAAGAAAATAAAAAGGTACCTTAATTCCTTTGCTATATATATAAAACCAAACCTACTCTTTAAAATTGATGTCCCAACTTCTTTCTTCGTTAATTTTGTTTGTTATTTTATTTTTCCTTGCTGATGTTATATATATTGCCCGTACCAGTAACTACATATAAAATAAAATAAAAATCAAATGATTTAAATTGCCACATCAAGTTTATATATATATATATATATATATATATATATATATATATATATATATTTTGAATTCTCTCATGATTTTTTTATCTGTTACTTTGTAACAAATTATTTTGAAGAGGGTTCAAATATCTTTACTATGCCTTTATTTTTAAAATTATTAAATCTTGATATTTAAAACTCAAATGTTAAAATAAAATCATTAAATATGATCTATATCACTTTTTTGTTTTTAGTTTTATTTGACATCATCAGTTTGTAAAAATACACTAATGAGGATAATTTTTGGACGTTGACTTTAAATTAATTGTTTCAAATAAATAAAATTGAAAAGTGATAATTTGTAAATAATATAGATCACATTTAATTTTTTTTATTTTGATATTAAGCTTTAAAAAATTTGTTATTATAAAATTAAAGAGTGGAAATATTATAGTACAAAAATTGAAGTTTTTAACCCTCTTCATTTTCTTTTTAATTTGAAGTAACAGGAACATGTCCGTATAAAGGTAGTGGATTGAATTCGGGTAGGGTACGGGTACCTCGGGTACGGGTAGGGCGGGTAGTCGGGTAGGGCGGGTACGGGTAGGGCGGGTAGTCGGGTAGGCGGGTACGGGTAGGTCGGGTAGGGTTTTAAAAAAGTGTACCCTACCCGTTTCAAACCCGTGCCCGTCCCGGGTAACGGGTACGGGTACCTCAGGTACGGGTAGTCGGGTAGGGCGGGTAGGGTACGGGTATTTTTTATTTTTTTTTATTTTTTTTTTATTTTTTTTTATTTTTTTTATTTTTATACTGTTTTTTAGTTTTTTTTTTTCTGTTTTTAATATTATTTTTTTCGGCGGCAAAATAATTTTGAATTTTGAATTTAAAAAAAATGGGTAAAGGGTAATGGGTAAACGGGTAAAAGGGTAAAGTAGGTCGGGTAAACGGGTGCGGGTACGGGTAAAACGGGTGCGGGTAGACGGGTTTCGGGTACGGGTAAAACGGGTACGGGTTGGGCGGGTTTTTTCCCGAATCATTGAGTCCGGTCCGTCTCAAACCCGTACCCGTGTACCCGTTTACCCGCCTATACCCGGGCACTGGTACAGGTACCTCAGGTAACGGGTACGGGTCGGGTAAAACGGGTCATACCCGTTCGGGTAAAAGCAAACCACTATATAAAGGCAAGGCCCTCTTTAATTTAATTTTTTTTGGGGTACCCCAAAAAAATTGATTTCTTAAGAAAAAGGTCCGTAGCACTTATTCCCATTTATATATTATCCTTCTTCCTCTATAGACCAATGAACCTTCAACAGCTGTATCACACAAAAAAAGCAACATCAACATGTACTTACTATTTAAAAGAGACATGACGGATACTTGTGCATATATGTGAAAAACACTTGTTGCAGAATTTGCGGCCATTTTTATTAATGCTCAAAAAATAAAACTTAATTTTAAAAATAATTATTTTTTTTTCAAAAACAATCTAACCGCTAGGCCCACGGGCGGCCCAATAAATAAGCAAACCGCCTGGCCCATGGGTGGTCTGCTAGAGAGGAACCCCCCCCACAGGCAGTTTGGTACCCACTAAAACCCACCAAGATGACATCTATATATCAAAACAAATTATTTTGAAGTATATCAATATTTGTTTATAATTTTTTTTTGCAAGTAAATTGCATGCATCAATATATTTTTTTTTGCAAATAAATTGCATGTATATCAATATAAATTGCATGTATATCAATATTTTTGAAAAAAAATATGCATACTTTTTTTTTTCAAGTAAATTGCATGTATATCAAATCCCCCCCCCCCCTCCTCACAGGCGGTCTCCTAGGGGTTCATATCGTGCCTATTTAACCCGATTTTTTCTCTCTCTCCTCACTCGAAACTCATTCTACCACCCCACCTTAAAAGCAGAGAGAAGGGAGAAAGAGCTGAAGGCGATTTTTAGGGCAACTACAGCTACAGGTAATTTAAATATTTTTAAATATTTTTTAATAATTTAAATATTTTTTAATTATTTTCTAAATAGCCGTTGATTCCTGTTCAATTACTCTAATCCATTACTGTTCAATTAGTCTAATACATTCCTTATTTAGAATCAATACAAGTCTAATCCATTACTATCATTTGAAACCCTAGTTACAATGGCACCCAAAGTTGAAAAAAAATAGAGGAAGAACTCAAACCGAACGTGAAGAAAAAAGAACACTTATTAATAATTTTTGGACGGCTAAAGCCTACGCGATGAGGAATTTGGAAAAAATGTTTTCACCCAAAAATAATGAAGAATTTCTGAGCACTTTTGATCCATCAATTAGAAAAATGCTGATGGAAGGCTGGGTAGACAGCGTTCCCCCTCTGGATAGGGACAGTGCTGCTTATGTGACGTAAAGGGAGATATGGTGGATATGTTCTTTTGTTATAAATGTGGCAAAGCTGTTGACCCCAATTACATGGACCCGTATGCAGATCCGGTGAATGACGCTCATCTCACTAAGTGGGAGTGTCCTGCGTGTGTCCGTCGGACTGAGGAAAAGAAGGGAGCAAGTTCCTCAGCTCGTAAGGCTTAGTCTGAATTGTATGCTGTTGTAGTGTTTTATGTTTGAATTGTAACGGTTTGTATAATTGCTATGTTTGAACTGGTTGTTGCTGTCTGAATTTTATGTTGTTTTATTTTATGGACTCGACAGTATTGTATTATTTTGTACTGTATCTGGATTTTATGAATTTTATGTTGTAGTATTTATGTTGTACATGGGCTGCATTATTTTTGAATATGCTAGAAATAAGTATAGTTCTAAAATAGTCTAACATAGTTCAACAATACAATTAAAGTTCAACAATACAATCAAAAACGATATTAAAGTTCATAACTTAGTTCAAACCAAATAAATCAGTTCACATAAGCAAAACAACATAATTTTTGTAACTAATAAGTTATTTTTGTTCGAATAGAAATGATGAAATGTAAAGTGCAAACAACATAATGCCAACATGATGCCAACATAATCACAAACATATAATACAACAGTCCCAAAGTCGATATACTACAGTCAGAGTCAGAACTATATCACAATAATAAAAACTCTTCAATCATCCTTGTCGTTTCCTTTCGGATAGAGACAACCTAGGAGCCGCTACGCCTTTGCCCTCCCGGTGCGGCTGCACACGCCTCTGTATCTGCCCCTGCGGACTCACATCTCCTAAGTCCTCCTCTCCACTCTCCTCTCCCATATCCTCATATTCTCCACCCGGACTCTCTGCATACATGTGCTGCGTATCTGTACCGGCTGCCCATGGATCAAAGAAATCGGCTGACTGTGCATCGGCCGAGCCTGTACGCTGCTCCCATGTATCTTGCTCCCATGTTGGAGGATACTTAGAAGGAGGCGGTGTGCCAAATAATGCAGAGACAAAGCCATCTACAGTCTGAGATGAACTCCCACCAGCCTCAAAGTCGTGCTCCATCTCCACTCCATATCGCAGTCTGTGGGAGCCAGTCACCTCTGCATCTGTATCGAACGGGGGCAGATCATTCATGCTAAAACTGGGTTTGGCATTCCAACGAGGTGCTCCATCCTAAATTAAAACAATGTTAGATTTGCTACATACAAGGAACTTTGCAATAAATAATATAAAGCGGTAACTGACCGGCCCAAGCTCTACCGAAACTCCATATTTATTTCTATAAGCGTCCCATCCTTTAGTTCCCAACACCCAGTGGTGGAACGCCCAACCGGAGTCATCATCTGCATAAGTGAAAGTTAACTGAGTTAGAACAAACAATTCGAGAAAAATAAAACCATTGTGTGTGTCCTACTTTTAATATTAACTTCTAATTACCTGCATGAGGTGGTGGCATATCATGGACGTAGATAGCCTCTGGTTGATAATCCAGATTTTGCGGTGTCTTCTGTATCTCCCGCCAATTGATGTTCTCTCTCCAGAATCGCGTAGCATGCCAATGAGGCGGCCTTCAAAACTGCCTGTCTCCACGATTGGTGCAGTGTGCTCGAGCATTTGGTATCCTATGTATCACCAAGCATCCCTCGCCATGCACACCAGGCTGTGTCCAACTCCTCTCATAGCTGTCAACAGCTGCACACAACATGATTACGATAGCAGTAAGTAATTTTAATTAATCATTTTTAATTAAAGTATGTTTCAGTTGTACTTACCGCGCGAGCATTGATTGGACCCCAAGGCATGTAATTGCCAGATGAATTCATCAGTCTACGTCGAAGGGTGTCGCCATAATGGCCCGTAAGGTAGACTGACGGCATGCCCCATTTCTGGTACCAGACGACATATCTCAAATCCCCGGGACCAGCACCCACTGAATCTATCGATGGCGGACTCCATAAGTGCTGCTCCGGATGTCGAGCCCAATCGTATTGGAAGCTGAAATACTGGCTCCAGTCGACTTTGGGCTTACTGTGCGATGTCATGCAATTACAATTAATTAGAAAGGAGACAAACGATGACATTATTAAAGTGATAATGAAATGAAGTAGGTAATACTTACTTGTGAAACTTGTCGGTATCATCCTTACCCATCAGCGGGTGCTCCGGGATGAAAGCATCCAAGCCAAACTGTCGAGACACCCGATCGGGGTAGTGATACTCCACTATCCAGAAACAAACGACCGGTCCCCGATAACAACTCCGGTATCATCCTCTACAGGTCTAGATGGTCTGAGATGCCACCTATGGGGTCGCCATTGATACATAAACCCCATAAGGCGCTCACATCACTAAGGGTGACTGTCATCTCCCCGACCGGGAGATGAAATGTATGGATCTCAGGTCGCCATCTCTCCGCTAGACCGTGCATTAGAGACTGATTATCGCTGCATTTCTTTATGGAGAACGAACGGAATCTCAGACATGCGGTGCCTCACCGTAAGCATGACATCATCCTGTATTTATTACCAATTTGTCAGACTCAAATTGTGTCTTTTTTTAGTAGTTTTTCCATTAAGTATAAAAATCACGTACCTCAAGAGATGCCAATGAGACGCGATGCTTAACATGATGAGTCCATAGAAGATGACTAAATGTGTCAGGATCATGCGCACCATCTGTAAAACCAGCCTGAGACGACGAACCCGCTCCAATCGGATCCTCAAATTCCCCTAACAGTCGTATCCTCATATGACGACGGGCCCTCTCCTGTCGGATCCACCGAGGACGTGCCCGCTACAGTCGGATCCAAGGCATCTGGACCAGCTGCAGCTGGATCCGCTGCAGGCGCAGCTCGTACTCCCCACCGTCTAGCCCTGGGCATACTACATTTACAAAAAAATATATATTGATCAATCACAATTTAAGAAATCAAAATTTATTCCAAATTTTAAACAATTTCTAAATATTTTCGACCAAATTCAAAGCAATTAAAACCCTACAATGGTTAATTATTTATAATAAACTCCTAATTATATGATATTAATACATTCAATAATTATACAATAACTACAGTAAATATAGTATATTATATTATTATTATTATAATAATTATTTAATATATGAGCAATATAAAATATAAATTACATAATTATTAATCAAAAGATCTTACTCATTATATAATATTATGAGTAATTTACTTGCAAAAAACAAGGTATGCATATTTAAAAAAAAATATTGATATACATTCAATTTACTTGAAAAAAAAAGTATGCATATTTTTTTCTAAAATATTGATATACATGCAATTTACTTGCAAAAAAAAAATATTGATATACACACAATTTACTTGCAAAAAAAATGCATATTTTAAAAAAAATATTGATATACATGCAATTTACTTGCAAAAAAAAATATGCATATTAAAAAAAATATTGATATGCATGCAATTTACTTGCAAAAAAAAATTATGCAATTTTTAAACAAATATTGATATACGTCAAAATAATTTGTTTTACTTGTAATTAATTTGTATTGATATATACATGTCATTCATCAACTAACTTCAAAATAGCCTCAACATCACAAAAATAATTTGCAAAAAGAATATATGCATACAATTCGAGCAATTGAACCAATTTTACCATAATCCACAATTTAATAAAGCATATCACATTCAAGCAATTCGATAAACCATATCACATTCAAGAATTCGATAAACCATATCACTTTCAAGCAATTCGTTAAAGCATCCAATTTGAGCAATTCGTTAAAGCATCCAATTTGAGCAATTCAACCAATTCGACAAATTCAAAAATACTCTAATTGAATTCAACAATTCACAATTCAATCATATCACCAAATTGAACTAATCGAATCAAACAACTAATTGAATTTAACCATATCACCAAATTCACAATTAAACCCTAACTAACCCTAACCCTACATTGAACTAATCGAATCGGAACAAAAACAACTTACATTCAATAGAGGGAAGCGAGAGAGAAGCAGTGGCTCAAGGGAGGTAGCGACAGTGGCGGTGCAGCGGTGGTGAAGGTGGCAGCGAGCGAGGGAGAGAGGGAGAGAGAGAGCGAGCGAGAGGAGAGGTGTGGCGGTGGAGAGGGTGGTGAGGCGCCGGTCAGCGGAGCAATGGCGGAAATTAGCGGGTTTAGTGGTGAGGGTGGTGAGGTTTTTTTTTTCTTTGGTTTGGTGCAGAGGGGGAGAGAGCAAAGGGGGAAAGGCAGAGAGGGAGAGAGAGTCACGGGTGGGGGTTTAGTGGGTACCAAACCGCCTGTGGGGGGGGGGGGGGGGGGGGGGGGTTTCCTCCCTAGCAGACTGCCTGTGGGCCAGACAGTTTGCCTATTAATTGGGCCGCCCGTGGGCCTGACGGTTGGGTTATTTTTGAAAAAACAAAACTGGTGGTTATTTTTAAAATTAAGTTTTATTTTTTGGGTATTAATAAAAATGGCCACAGAATTTGTGATGGCTTAGGTACTACCTACCCTTGCTTTATAGGAAGAACACATATAAATTAATGCAAATGCATTTTTTTTTTTTAAAAAGATGAAGATACTCATATTCCACTAAAATTAAGGACAGCAAGGTGTCAATTAACAAAAGTTTTGGATAAAGAGATGAAATTAAAAAAAAATCAAAAGAGAAAAAAGGAAAAAAAAAATGAAAAACTAAATTACGGCAAACCATTTTTTTTTTGAGAGAGAAAATAAGGGTCATTCCTTATTCTATTAATTAAAGAAGTATAACACATAGGGGTGTCAATATACCCATTTTTTTTTTGAGAGAGAAAATAAGGGTCAATCCTTACCCTACCCGTATCACATTCGATAAGACGGATATGGGTAAGATTTTTTTTCGTTAGTTTATTGGATATGAGTATGGGTAAGAATTTTTTTCGTTATATAAATGGGTATGGGTATGAGTATGGGTATGGGTAAATGCTATTTCGTATTTGTTGGGTAACGGATAATTATATAAAATAAATTAGAAAATGTATGCATGTTATTGTAAGAATAATATTATGCTAAACATGTTATTTTTTATTTGAATGTTTTGTTATTTAGTTAACAAATTGAATTTGTTAGAAGAGTTATTTGTGATTTTGATTTTTTACTTCATAAAAAACTATTAGTTAGAATTGATTGTATATTTGTATTTTAATTTTATATATTAGTAATTCTGATTGCATATATATGATATGATAAGTTTTGATAGTTTATTTGTAAAAATAATAAAACTATTATATTTGTATTATTTGTTATTCGTTCACTACCATTTTGTTACCCGCTAATGGGTAAAACAAATATTAACGGCTATGGGTAAAGTATGAGTGAGATCAATTCTTAGTGGATATGGATATGAAATTGATTCCACTCTACCTGTATCGTATGCATTGACACCCCTAGTAACACAAGAGTTCACGCGTGATGAGCTCTAACATTATAAAAATAATTTCTAAAGTCTTGCATTATTTCCATATTATTTTTATTGTAATTTAATTTGAAATACGTTAAGGTTTTTTATATTGTCATCTTTCATGGAATTAAAGAAGACAAAACAACTAAAGTTAGCACCTAGGTTGCAAAGGAGGTACAGCTAAAGGACCTCTGGTGGAGATGAGATTTAAGAAACAAAAAAAGGTGACCTTTAATAAATCAAAATGAATAGTGATTGTCTTTATGAGCAGGATCAAATTTAATTAGACAGAAAGTAGATGCTTTGGAATAACTTGAGCTGCATGGTTTCAAACTTTCAATTTTGCAGGGTATCTTGAGCTGGTTTCTTTTGTGTTTCATAAAAGAAAAGGAGAACAAAAACAAAAGCAGTCATTATACCAACTATGCTTCCATGCATGCATGATTATACCCAATCCTTTTGTTCAATAAGAATGTATTCAACCCATGATCGATCTAGTCTTTAATTAGTGTCTACCTTAATTAATTAGTATTCATATCTGAATGTGTTTATATATTATTGTTACCAATTCCAACATCATCACAAACTTAATTCTGTAACAGCCAACTCTAGCTAATTACACACTGTCATTGTTAATTAGTATCCAGCTGAGACATTAAAAAACAACGATTTTCAAACCATCTTTATAAATAGTAAAAAAAAATTCAGAAATGTAAAATTTGGTCGACAAGCACATTTTAATATATATTAAATATCTAACAGTTTGGATCGGCTGTTTGAACTTTGAAAATCGGAAAACTGAATCGTTTGTTTTGGAGGTTAGGAACAAACGTTTTAAATTAATATGTGCATTCGTATGTATACGGTCCAAATTTGAAATTTCAAAATCCAAAATGTCGATCCGAACCGTTCATCTTGTTATCCATATTAATATGTGCTTGGAGACCAAATTTTATATTTTTCTGAATTTATTTACTATTTATTAAGCCACTTTGAAAATTTCTGATCTAACGGTGGCTGCTGATTTTACTGATTTGTTAAGCCACCGTTGGATCAAGAAGAACGTGTGCTTTTTGCAAGCGCTATATATATATAAATACCAGCAATGCAATCCATCATCTCATCAAAGAAATTAAGCAAACATTTCAGTTAATTAGAGAGGAATGGGTTGTTCAATTAGGGCCTCCCTTTTGCTTCTCTTCTCTCTCATTGCCTTCTTCTCTCCACTCTCCAAGGGAGATGTTGAGTTATCCCCACAATTCTATGACTACACATGCCCAAAAGCCCAAGAAATTACCAGAAATGTTGTTGCACAAGCCTACGCTAAGGATCCCCGCATTGCCGGATCGTTACTCCGTTTGCATTTTCATGACTGCTTTGTCAAGGTTTACCTGTTTTGTTGGTTAACTAGCTAATAAATATGTGTGTGAAATTAATGTTTTATTTTCTCATGGCCAATTATATATATATATATTAGCTAGGTTGAATGCAGTTAAGGGCACATATATACATACAAGTAGTTAGTTGTATCATATATAATTTCATAATGCATGTCCTGATGAAGCAAATCAAGTGAAACTTAATTATTTTTCTACTTAATTAATTACATGTAGGGATGTGATGCATCTATTTTGCTGGATAGCAGCGGGACGATTGTAAGCGAGAAACGGTCTGTGCCAAACAGAGACTCAGCCAGAGGGTTTGAGGTGATAGATCAGATCAAGCTTGCTTTGGAGAAGGAATGCCCCCTCACTGTGTCTTGTGCTGACATTCTTACCATCACTGCCAGAGACTCCGTCGTCATGGTACTTGAATTGCTTAATTTACAAACCTTTCTTCATTTCCTGTGATTTAATTTTGACTGTAAATGTAACAATGGATTGTGAAGAATGTATATACATTTCTACAGTGCATGAATGTATCGATCTTTGCTTAATTATATTATTGTTTTTAAATATATTTCTTTTGGATTGGAGAACATTAAATTTAATTCCATCGATCTGTGTCTCCACTGTCTAGGCCTAGGGGCTGGGCGGCTGGGTAAAGGAAAAAAGGATTCACACTGGTAGCCTTCTCGTGCTTTGTGAAAGGAGCAAAATTTTCTAATCTAGTGGAGTAGTGGTGCATGTTAGGGAAATTAGATAGAGACAGAAAAATGTCCTTTTATTTTTATTAATTAATTCCTGAAAGTAATTAATTGTTATATATTATATTATTTTGTTAAATACATTCGATGATATGATATTGGAACAATGATATATATTATATAATATTTTGTACAATTAATTAACAAACATTAATTACATGCATATTAATTAGGCTGGAGGGCCAGATTGGGCAGTGTCACTAGGAAGAAGGGACTCATTAGGTGGTAGCGTTCAAGGCTCAAACAATGACATTCCTGCTCCTAACAACACTCTTCCTACTATTCTCACCAAGTTCAAGCGCCAAGGCCTTGACCTCCTTGACTTAGTCGCCCTCTCTGGTAGGTAGCTTAGCCAGCCATATAATTAAATTAAATTAAATTCATTTCCATTTCCATTTTCACAGTACTCTTCCTACTATTTTTACTTAATTTGTAGGTAGCCATACAATTGGAGATTCAAGGTGCACTAGTTTCCGACAGAGGCTGTACAATCAGACCGGTAATGGTCAACCCGACTCCACTCTTGACCTGTCATATGCCTCCCAGCTCCGAACCCGCTGCCCTCAATCAGGCGGGGACCAGAACCTCTTTTTTCTCGACCCAGCTACACCTTTCAAATTCGATAACCAGTACTATAAGAACCTAATTGAGCACAAGGGTTTATTGAGCTCTGATGAGTTGTTGTTCACACAAAACAATGATACAATGGAGATTGTGGAGAAGTTTGCAGAGAATCAAGGATTGTTCTTTCAAACCTATGTCAACTCTATTATCAAGATGGGAAACATCTCTCCATTGACTGGCAGTAATGGAGAGATTAGGAAAATTTGTCGGAGGGTTAACCACACTTAATTGATTTCTAGTTTCATCGATCATGTATTCATGTATTGTGTTGTTTTGTGGTGTTTACAAGTTTGGATTGCTTTGATTTTAAAGTTGTATTTTGTTTCAAATTTCTTCTTGTACGTGTTGCTACAAAGTACAAATTAAATGAAAATAAAATTTGTTTGTTATGTATACTACTACAAATAGGTATATATTTCAATAAACATATGCTGACTGCAGAATGCCCTCTTTGATCCAATCTGATGAGGGCGTGAGCCACCGATTTGTGGGACCATAAACTATTAGTTCAGAACTGGGCTGGGCTTTCCGGCCTGGATTAGTTTGTCAATTCCTCGTTTATAGACACTTCTTATTTTGTAACGTGATACAATCTTTTAATGCGATAATTATTTGAGTAACGTGATACAATCTTTTTAGTTGCTGACGTGACGTGCTTCACTTACCATTCGATCCTGAAACATATTTAAAGTCATGTGTTATTATTTATGGTACAAATTTATTTTTTATTTAAACAAAACTATATTTTATTTTATTTTTAAAATTGTTTTCAGTTGTTAACAGAAAAAGCTCAGGATCGATGGCAAATTTCAAACTCAAATATCTTTTAGTAGGTTTACTTGATCAGTATGAAATAAGTTGCAAAATAAACTCTGCAAATTGTTTTTTAAAAGCATAACAACTTTTAAGTTTTGAATCAGAAGCATTCAAGAGAAATTTTATTCGAAAGAGGCCAAGATGACAACAGTTTTTTTATTTTCAGAAAATCAGATTATTCATTTATTTTATAAAAATTCTTTAAACATTTTATTCTAAAATACATGTTATGAAGTCCAAGATGCATATGAGGTAATTCCTAGTTTAATTTGTGCCTTTTATTAGGTCATATGAGAAGTGCCTATTACATCAACAAAAAGCTATTACATATTACATAGAACAATTCCTAAAATACCCTCAGCAAACAATAATATCACATCAATGCTTAGCTGCATAACCTTTGTACCGACTATACTCAGTACTAGTACCAAGAACTTAAAATACGCTTGGTCTGAGTGATCATCATACAAACATTATTACAACATAACACACCAACAATACTATTATCAAAACTAAAATGCCTCTCGTAGCTCCAGTGTATTAAAAGTTGACACCGCTCTATGCTGTTGTCTCGGATTGCATTCTAATAAGAGAGGGATCGTTCCGATCAACACCAGGAAGCTGTTACAATATCATACAAGTGATATTATAATGTGGCCAAAAGAAAACATTGCAAATATATACTGATGTAATAAGACTAATGTTAGTTCATTGTCTTTTTAGTTCCTTTGAAAAACTTGATTTTGGTCCAATTGCACAATTGCATAAGGCAGAAAGTTAATGGCTCCCATGTAGGCATTTGGAGGGCTATCAAACAGACTTTTATTTTACAAAGCTACAGTTGCATTACAATCAAATTCGTTAATTGAAATGGGTCAGGTGAACAAAGCAAATTACTGAGCAAACACTGCAGCAACACAAAACTCCTGTGGAGTCTCAAAAGCATCCAGCAGGTGAAGTGAATGGGATTGGGAGGGAGATAGCATGAGAGAGGAAGGAGCGATCGGGATCGTTTTATAACGTGTCATCAGATTGGTTGAACTTTTCAAGTTGTTTTGCTCAAGCTTTTGACGTTCATAATACCCTTCTTTTGAGCAAACATATATAATAGAAGATAAACCATTTCTTGACTTCGATTGAGAATGCTTATGAATACTAAACCAGTGTAAGGGTCCTTCCCATTCATCTGATACATGTCAGACAAAATAAATTTACCAATTTGTTTAACAAGGAAGAAAATTTAATGACAGAACTATAGAAAAAATAATACCCGCATCTGTATATGAGCGTTGTCATTCATGATAAACGAGTTGCATGAATGAACTGGGGTGGTTGAGACCTTGGAGTGACATTTCGAGAGCTGCAAGTAAATAATTAAATTCAAGACTTAAGTTCTAACAATGTCATATTAAATTTCTAGCCTGTTTTTCAAGTGGTCAAATTAGGATTTCTACTTCAGAACCAAAGAAAAGTTGGACTAACTACAGACAATAGTCAGCCCATGCGTATATATAATCCAATCCATGTTCAGATGCCAAACATGCTTATTAGAATGTCATTTCCGTACATGGTACAATAGTACAATACTATTCTTGAGACAAGTTGAATCCATTTTATCATCACATCCTATTTTCTTAAATTTTCAGGAAGAAATATTTGAACATGCGAGTTACCACTTACCAGTTGAGTCCCTGCCTGGATAGGAAGAAAGCCACGGGCTCCATTCAAGTTTTTTTTTTTTTTTCTGTTCAACAAATCTGAAAGAAAAATAAGAAATAACATTGAAACAAGCTTTGGCATTGTAAGAGAAAGGTGTTTAGCAGAAAGCAGGACTCAGTTAATTCATTTGCAGAAACACCGATCGAGTATTTCATAATATTTGAAAAAATGAATACCCACCACTGACCTTTACTGATACCGAGTCATTGAATAAATGTAAATTACTACCTTGCATTTAAATCTATTATACTCCAGAGACTTATTAATGCTTACACTCCAAAATCAAACCTAGATGTATAGCTCTATTCAATCCTGTAACTCATTTTTTCCCTTTTCGAGCCTTTCTCAATTACTGCTGTTTCACATACTGCCAGGTTGCTATGAGACCATGTCACTTGGTTTGCGGATATACTGTCAATAAAAAGAAAACCAAAATTGATGCAGAACTCGCCATGCTAGTGCATAGAGAAAAATAAAAAAATAAAAATAACATTTTGGCCAGTTTGCCTGAACTTGCTCCCTATATGCAAAAATTGTAGCTACAGTCATATTACAATCAAATCAGTTTGCCACAATTTTTACTTACTTTTTATTTCTTTTGACTCTGGGAACTAGGTACTCCTTTTTTCCATCTACATGTGCATCAAATTTTTTTTGGAAGAGATCCCAAACCTCATTACACTCTTGGTCCTCAAAAATATAATTTCACAAAATGGTGTTGTTACCCTAAAAGAAACTGGTATTGTAACCCTAATCTAAACCACCAGATAATGATTACCTAGTCATTGCTAAGTGAACTTAAATGAACTACCTAAGTGACTTGTATACCATTTTCATATCCCTTTTTGTGAACTCATCTAAGAATTTAAAGATAAATTGTAATTGTGTACGCTTACATAATCATTTAGAAAGCCAAGCAATAAAACTGGTACAGTTAGGTACCTAACGGTTCTTACCAATCAACTAATTAATATACTTCAGTAATGTGAAAATCCAGATCTTCGTTTCTTCAGTTCACTCAGCTCAAAATACCATCTAACTATGGGATTCAATAACTTGAGTTATTAATTTAAAAAAAAAAATGACAAGATCAATTACTAATTTTGAAAAGAAATCACAGAAACCAGAGTTTAAACTTGTGCCACAGGAACAAATGAAGAGGTAAATTAAAAAATTGAGCCATGTCACCCCAGAGGATGTGACCAAATCCCTCCAATTGGATAAAGTATTATGAAAATTTAGAACTTGATTCAAATTTAGTAGATAGGTTGATTAAAAAGTTTGGAGATGACGGGAAATCATCTTTAGGTTTGTTTAATTGGACCAATTGACTGATTGATTTACAATGACAGCACATATGCTTGCAATAGAATGAAGAAGTTTGATAAAATGTGGGATTTTTCTATATGAATTTAACAGCACTGTCAGCACCTGCTCCTCTCTCTATCTGGAAACTATTGGCAAGGCCATGAGAAAATTGACTAGTAAAAATAGCAGTAAAAGTAATTAAGCCGCAAACTGTCCCAGATCCAAGGGGAGCTTGGCGAGTAGGAGGTTGCGTGTGAGTCTGGGGAGGAGAGCGAGGGTGGAGGCGAGAGAGAGCCGCGAGAGGAGTAAAGCTAGAGCGAGCTAGGGAAATCCAGGTCCAGTCCAGCTGTCCAGGGGAGGAGAAAGAGAGATGGTCAGAAGACTCAGAACAGCAGGCAGTGTTTATTTTAATTATATAATAAAAAGTAAGAGCCGCTGGATTAGATGAAGGGTTCAGATTTGTGCCCATTGTACATTAATATTATACATGTTATGATAACCGAATTCGCATCTCTTATTTTGCGTGACTTTTCGGGAAATCACAACTGTTAAAGTACATTCTACACGAATCACAAAGTTCAAATAGTACTGCCCCCTGCGCTACCCCGAATAGGAACCGGACACGTCGCTCACCCAGGAACAGGAGGATGCGAATCCGACTTGTTATCGGCCTTTTCGCGGGAAAACTCCCGCCATTCTTACTAGTCTTATCTCCCTCCCGCCATCCTTCCTCTTTTTCTTTTTCTTTTTCTGTCTCCATCCCTCATTCTTACTAGACTTGTAACTAACAGCCATGGCGCCTCCTGCTGACAACACCAAGACTTCTTCTCCCTTGGGTAACTTTTCTCTTCTCTTCATACCCATCTATGAGTATGACTATATTAATTCCTCTTTATCTGTGTAAAGTTAGTACCATTTTCTTTTCATCAGGAGGCACTGGCAGCCAATCCCAATCAACTCCATTGGGGAACTCCAATTCAAATTCATCCCAGACCCCTCGTCGTTCCAGCCGCCGTTTCCACACTTCGTCCCCAGCCCCAGCCCCAGCCTCCTCTCCACTTCCTTTGGAGACTCCACCTTCCCATATGGCCGATCTTGCATCCACACCTTCTACTACAACTCGCCGTCCTGGGGCTCACCACAACCCTAGTGCCACCCCATCGACACCTTTGTCCACTGATGATATGGTCCCACCATACTCTTCAGATCGGGATGACAATGACAACATGGAAACTGATGGCCAGGATCAGGATGATACTACGCCAGTGTTTGTATGGGGGACAAATATCAGTGTTCAAGAAGTCAATGGGGCCATACTCAGGTTCTTACGCCACTTTCGTGACACACGCTCCGCTTCTTACTCCAGTCATGCTGCAGATCTCATGTCTGAGGTAGTCATATCAAATTTACATGTTCATGTCATGCACAACATATCCTTTTTAATTAACAACCAATAATTAATCCAACTGTTTATTATTTGCAATATGTACCAACATTGATTTCAATCATAAGACTAAAAATTAACTTATCGAGATAATTTGTATACAATATTACATGCCACATTTGAAGTCTACATAGACTCATTTTTATAGACTGCTTCAGTAATTATAAAGATTTAGGATCATTTTGATCCTCTTCTTGATTGAACCTGTTGTTATTATTATGGCCAAAACAATGTAGAAAATTTTAGATGGTATTTTGGATCATATTAAAATATTGTGTGGAGTTTGCAGAATATTTTTTTATTTGCTTATTTGTTTTTTCTTGCTTAATTTTAGTTGATTTTGGATGTTTTCTTTAGGGGAAGTATATGCGGATTGTGCATAGAATAATGGAATTGGAAGGTGCTGAGTCTCTCGACATTGATGCGCATGATGTGTTTGAATACGACCCTGATTTGTACCATAAGATGGTCAGGTACCCATTGGAGGTGCTCGCTATATTTGACATTGTTCTAATGGATCTTGTTGCCAGAATTGATCCATTATTTGAGAAGCATATACAGACCCGCATCCATAACCTCAAGTCGTCTGTATGTATGCGTAACCTCAACCCTTCAGGTAATTTCCAAGGGCTGCAATTGGTTTATTTGCATTGCCAAACTGACAATACTGTTTGGTTCAGGATATATTAATTATTACAACCTATTTTTCTTTTCTTTCTTACATCAATTGTTCTTTTCTTTATATATCAAGGATTACTTATTGGACTTCTTGCCTTTTTTATAATATGAAGGAAAAAAGGAATTCAGTTCAATTGATAAACCTAAATCAAACCTATTGCCCTCCATGTCAGCCCTAGGCAGCTGAAGATTTTGAATGGTTGGTAGACGGTTATATGGTTACTGATTTGTTAATTTTTTTTTTTTTTTATACATTTTTTATATGAGTAGATATTGAGAAGATGGTTTCGATGAAAGGAATGATAATAAGGTGCAGTTCAATCATACCAGAGCTCAAAGAGGCGATCTTTCGTTGCCTTGTGTGCGGCTTCTACTCTGAACCTGTCTTGGTGGACAGAGGTACTGAAAATACTTGAGATATTCCAAAAAGTTGAAATTCACCATGACTGTTTTTTGTTGAATAACACTGGAGCTAACTATTTTATTTTATTGACTTTTGTTGGATTGTCAGGGAGGATCAATGAGCCAACAAGGTGCCCCAGAGAGGAATGTAAGGCTACGAATTCCATGTCTCTTGTGCATAATCGATGCAGGTTTGTAATTCTTACATTGAGCTATTTATTTTTACTTGGTTCCATAAGGTTTATCTCCTCCTATGGATCAACACTACAAGTGACTAAACTTGATAATAATAACAGATTTGCAGACAAGCAAATAGTGAAATTACAAGAGACACCTGATGAGATACCAGATGGCGGGACCCCCCATACAGTCAGTGTCTTAATGCATGACAAACTTGTTGACACTGGCAAGCCTGGAGACCGAGTTGAGGTATAAACAAATAAATTAATCTTTCACTAATTTGTATTCTGAACAATTTTAAGTTCTTACTTTTGGTTACATATTTCTATTTTTTTTTCCTGCTAACAGGTAACTGGGATTTACCGAGCAATGAGTGTAAGGGTGGGGCCCACTCAGAGGACAGTAAAATCTATATTCAAGGTACTATAAGAATTTCAGATTGAAATTTTCCATTAAAAAAAAAAAAAAAATCAGATTGAAATTTAGTTATGACATCAACAGAACTCAGTACTAACATGCATTTTCCTCGGTTTGTATAGACATATATTGATTGCCTACACCTTAAAAAAACGGACAAATCAAGGCTTCAAATAGATGACACAGCGGATCGTGACTCTAACAATAATGCTACCCAAGAAGACGATGCGCCTCTTAATAATGATAAGGTCCTCTTCCTTTTTCTTCTTTAAGTTTTTTATTTGCTTGTAAAATCTTTCACTAAATTATAACATATATTTTCAGATAGAGAAATTGAAGGAGCTTGCAAAATTGCCAGATATATATGATAGGCTTACAAGGTCCCTGGCACCTAATATTTGGGAACTTGATGATGTCAAAAGAGGCCTTCTTTGTCAGGTCTGCCTTTAACCCTTGTAAATCTATTATCACAAACTCAATGCAAAGTTTCACCGACTTCCTTTTGATAGTTATTCGGAGGGAATGCATTGAAACTGGCTTCGTCAGGTGCAAGTTTAAGGGGCGATATAAATATTTTATTGGTGGGTGACCCGGGTACAAGCAAGTCACAATTGCTACAGTACATGCACAAGCTTTCACCTCGTGGCATCTACACCAGTGGCCGTGGTAGCTCTGCAGTTGGCCTCACTGCCTATGTCGCAAAAGATCCTGAGACTGGTGAAACTGTACGTTGCAAATCACAACACTGACCTTTTACCCTCCCTTTTCTCTTTCTTGACAATTATTTAATGGTGATTTTGAAGGTACTGGAGAGTGGGGCCCTGGTGCTAAGTGATAAAGGTGTCTGTTGTATAGACGAGTTTGATAAGATGTCTGACAATGCTAGAAGCATGTTGCACGAGGTCCTTTCTTTATTCAATATTTTATTTTGTTGGAATTATTAAACTTCACTTGTTCCCTACATACTTTCAAAAATGTCACACATGCCCTTGAAACATAAGAATTGCTGTATGTGTTACGACAAAAAAAAAAAAACTCTATTTCCATTTATAATGTGCCCTCCTGCTACTGTTATCTCTAGGCAAATGAGTAACAAAAGATGGGATTGTCACTTATTGAAGAATTACTCACACCAGAAGTATATGAATATTTTTCATGTTACAAGGGGCCATGACATTATTTGCAAACGTATCCATCATACTGTTTTTATAGGTACAGATGATGTTACTTTTTTGAAATGCAGGTCATGGAGCAACAGACGGTGTCAATTGCAAAAGCAGGGATAATAGCCTCATTAAATGCACGTACCTCTGTGTTAGCATGTGCGAACCCTAGTGAATCACGATATAACCCACGTCTCTCTGTCATTGACAATATCCACCTTCCTCCTACCCTCCTCTCTCGGTACCTTTCAACTTTTCTTTTTTATCCATTAATGTTTTCTTATAATTATTTTTAATTAATTGAACACATTTTTTATGGAACAGATTTGACCTGATATATTTGATACTTGACAAGGCCGATGAGCAGACTGACAGACGCCTTGCCAAGCATATCGTCTCTTTGTTTTTTCAAAATCCAGATGTAAATATTCTTCTTTTGTTTGTGTAATCAATAAGAATTTTTATCTGTTTCTTGACAAACAAAGCCCAATAACTGAGCATAAGATATCTGAAGTTTCAAAGTACTTGCAGCTAGTACCATCTACCTTTTTTGGTTATTAGCAAAAATGCCAAATCCAATTAAACATAATGTCAAGTTAGAGTGAAAGTTGGCTGAATTACTCTAAACAAATTCAATCTAACGCATCAAATTAACTCAATGTTTAGATTTGCATCACTTCAATTTGTCCTCAGGTAGCACAGTTAAAAATTTGATTTCTCTATTTGACACAGTACCTAATCATCACTTCATCAAAGTAAGATAGCAGTTGTGTATTAGTTGAAAAGGTCTGAAATAAGAAATCTTAGAAGTCAGTTGCAGTTGTGGTAGAATACTGAAAGTTAGTTGCAATTATGGTAGAATACTGAATGTTAGTTGCAAAACACAGATGATATTTAGTACTTGATGTTTGATTGTGTGTGGCATATATTTCATTTCTTATCATTTTTTTTGCAGACTCCAGTGCATGAAGTTTTGGATTTACCAACCTTAGTGGCATTTATAAGCTATGCAAAGAAGCACATTCATCCTGAGTTATCTGATGAGGCAGCTGAGGAACTAACACGCCGGTATGTGCAGATGCGCCAGCGTGGCAACACACCCGGTAGCCGCAAGAAGGTACTGCCTATTTCTTTCACTGTGAACGTTATCTACTTCCTTGCATAATGAAAATTAATGGATCTTTTGGTTAGACAAGTTACTTTACCATATTGTCACTAAGGTTGTCTTTTCATATTGACATCTTGCTACCCACCTTGATGCTAGGTCAATTTAGGCTTTATAAGAAGGGCTTGTAGATTATGTGTAAGGGTGCGCTAATAATCAATGGAACATATCCTTTTTATTATATTAACCTGATGGTTTCTGACATTTGCAAATCTATGTAATAATGTTACAACATGAGTAATATTGGACATCTATCTGTAAATATGGTTAAAATAAATCAAAGGTAGTATATATTAATCACCTATTATAATAATCATACTTTTGTGAGTTCAGGTCATAACGGCCACAGCTAGGCAGATTGAAAGCTTGATTCGTCTCAGCGAAGCACTTGCCCGCATGCGTTTCTCCCCAGTGGTATATAAATTAATTTTCTTGGTTATTTTATTGTTAAGTTTATTGAGGGCTAATCTAACTCTAATTTATAATTGATTAATGAAGGTGGAAGTGGGTGACGTGACAGAGGCATTTCGACTACTTGAAGTCGCACTACAACAGTCTGCGACCGACCATTCCACTGGTACAATTTTTTGTGTGTATTCATTGTTCTAGAGTAATAGTATTTTACACAAACTGTTCCAAGGTATCAGTTATCACATCTGGAATATTTTTTTGATAAGAAAATAAAATCAAAATTAGCATGATTGAAAAAAAAAAATCAGAAAAAACAAAGACCGGACTTTGGAGGTCCATAAATGGCCTAGTTCGGCCACAAATACATGTTTAAGATGAGCTAGCAGCTGGAAAAAACAATGGCTGGTCTTTCTCGTTTTAAAAATTTTTCAATTTCAATTCTCAAATGTTAATCTAAATTTTTTTATTTTTTTCAAACTTAAAAGTTCACACACGACTTTCATTTTGGCCTGCATTTCAATATTGCTATTTGCCACAAACATTCTAATATTGATTAATCAAGGGTCAAAAATAGGTTACTGGGAAGCGGATACACTGCAGGAACCATTTGTATAATGAACTCGTAACTTTCATTTGATTGGAAAATCTTGGTATGACTGAATACATATATACATTTTGTTAACCTAAAAGGAACAATTGATATGGATCTGATCATGACGGGAATATCTGCAAGTGAGCGTACGCGTCGTGAAAATTTACTTGCTGCTACTCGGAATCTTGTGATGGAGAAGCTTCTGACTGGTGGACCCTCTTCACGGGTAGTTGAGGTACATACACATGACTAATTTCACTAATTGTTTCAGTGTCTTTTTTATTTGGTAGAATTAAATCTGATTGTGTGCTTATTATGCTAATCTTACAGTTGCTTGAAGAGCTTAGAAAGCAGAGTTCCATGGAAGTACATCTCAGTGATGTAAGTTAATTCAAACCTTCTGATAATTGATGTACCAATTCAGTACTGTAATAATCAGGTATAGTACAACAACAGACCAATGGTACATAATCATGTCATTCTCAGGTTTGCATGTGGATTCCTGAATATATTAATTTATCACAACCTTTTTCATTTGCTTGTCTTATTTATTTAATGATTTTAATGCTTTTGTTTATTTCCAATTGGTGTAGCTGAAAATTGCCTTGTCTACACTAGTAAGTGAAGGGTTGGTGGTGCTTCATGGTGATAGTGTGAAGAGGATCTAAATGCAGAATGTAAAATGTATATTGCATCTTGATTATTAAGGATGTTCCTAATTTTACATATTGTTTGTTCATGAAAATGCTGGACTTGTGTGGGGTTTCTATTGTTAGCGTAGAAATATTTTTAGACATTATTTGTTACTAATTAATCTGCTTATTGATCTCTTAAAGTGTAGAAGGTACAGCGGTTGGTTCAATTAATTGTTTTTATATATGATTGCTTCAAATCTAAGTTGGCGTTAGAGAGACGACAAACTAAGCTATCCTATCTTTTAGGTTGATTTCATGTTCTACATGTAATCATATTTTATATCCAATTTATTCCTGGTCATATTTTAAGCGTGCCTAAACTATGGGCTATGGGCCTTGTATCTGTACATTGATTTCTTTTACTGTAGAGCGAACGGTGCCTTGTGCAGTACTAGTACGGAGTGGACCCAGTCCATCAATGTTTTTACTTTTTAGGGTAAAACACAGAGGTTGTCTCCGTTTCCATTTGAAATGGAGAGGATTGGAGGTTAGGGAGACCACCTGCACTATGCTTTCAACCAAGTGAACAATAAAAAAGGAGCTTGCATTGCCCAAAAGCTCAAAAGGGGCTTAATAGTGAAATCCAATTTTGTTTTTTCCCCCCTGAAAATCACTTGCTGGCTGCGTATAACCTCCATCTATTATTTATTCCCAGATCCTTTACCCATCCTATTCCTAGTCCCATTTTATAGATTCAAATAATGATTCATCACCTCCTTTCCAAACAAATCTTTATAATTCACCAACCCTACCATGCACACTCTTACAATAATGTATTTTATCAACACATTATTTGTCATGTAATTAAGGGTCATAATTAATTTTTTTTAATTAATTTGTGCTGGTAAATTAATGTAGTGGCATGGATTGAGGTTCAATATATATACACTTGTTTCTCCTTCCCTTGGAGTTACCAATTCCCATTCAGCTATCTTATACTCTATTCGTGCTCAAAAGAGAAATATTACACTTAATGGGGTTAGGAAACCCTAAGATTGTACCAAATTTATCCTTGATGATCGTTTTATTTATTTATTTTTCTACACAAAAAAAAAAAAATGATGACTACTTCCTTGACATATTGTTATTTGTGTACCGAGGCGGATTGACTCTATGTGAATGGGTCAACTTGATTGTACCAATGTTATCCCTGATGATCATTTTATTTGTTTATTTTTCTAAACAAAAAAGTGATGACTACTTCCTTAACATCCTGTTATTTGTGCACAGAGGTGGATTTTGACTCTTATGTGAATGGGATCAATTGATCTCATACATTTTGAAATTTTTCATACTTATGTATAATTTTTTTATATAATTTAGAATAAAATACTATGAACACTGTAAAATTGACACTCATTTGTAATATGAAAGTCTGATTCCGCTCGTATTTATGAATACACTTGATATTCATTATAGACCATAACAACTATTGCAAAGCAATATCATTTATTTATTGTGCACCAATCTACAGGTTTTCCACCGTAAAGCGCACACAAACACTACTACAAAAAAAAACCTTTTATATCGGTTGAAATCACATTCCGCCATCGGCTTTCGATCCAATGCATATCGCCCCAATAGGAAATGTAGACATCTTATCATATCAAAACAGATGGCGTTAATCAATATACCATCGGCAGCGCATCTTTGGCCATCGGGTTTGACGAACCAAACGTCATCGCTTTCGTTTCGCCAACCGATAGAAAATGTGATTAACGCTGTCTACTAAATTTCAATAGCCAATTGCAATAGTGTCGTGCACCATCTATTTTATATGTGCTGGCGTTGGTAAATCCTAGAATTCTAGCGGGTCATTAATTTCTGGGCCGATGGTGGTGTATATGTAATTATTATTATTTTTTATTATTAATTCTCGTATTACATGCTAGCCTAGTCATTTTTAAATCACAGCTAGCAAAGCAAAGATAAGCATGCATGCGCTCATTCCATCATACTTATCTATGAACCAACAATTAATATATGTTGAACTTAGGGGCACCTCTAATTGCTCAAAAACTGAAATTAAATTGCAATTGAAAGTAAAGAGATGAGTTTAGAGAAATTTGACACGCGGGATGATAACGGAGTTCGGCAAAACAAAGGCCTACGTCTCCGGGGCTTCGCAACCTTGTGTGGTGCGCCTTTCTATTACCCAATACGAAAGGATTACAACTTGTGAACCGTTGAGCCCTTACACACCAAGCGGGAAGTCAAACGGCCAACTCAAAGAGATGAGAATAAGGTCTCGATTGTCTAGAACACAAGAGAAACACTCAATAGATCACTCTAACCTAATATATATCAAGATTAGTGAAGTAGGTTTAAGGTTGCTTGAGGGATTTTGAAGTTTTAAGCTCTCACAACAATGGAGTAGGCTAAGCTCTCAGAAAATCGCTTTTAAAATGATTAGGGTCGGCTGAGATCATTTGGTAAGAGATCCCATCACTCTATTTATAGTGTCAGCTCAAAAATGAGCTGTTTGACATAAAACGTTACCAACGTTTTATAAAACGTTACAACGTTTTAACCTGTAAAAACTTGATCAAAATAGAAGTTATTTGAAGCTTAAATATACTTAAAACGTTACAACGTTTCTAGTTGGTACTGAACAGCTGTGCTTCAGTAGTTCTGTAGCTGTTAAACGTTATGACGTTTGTAAAACGTCACAACGTTTGTATAACGTTATAACGCTGTAACATAGTTTCTTCTTTTGATCAGTTTATTGTTTCAGACCAATGTAAAATGTTGATCTTTGTCCGTTGATCGATTTGGGAAGTTAAAATTTGCAGCGAGCAATATAGCAGAATACTTAATTTGGGGATATACTGGAAGGCTCTGGAGAGATGAATCGATCGACCTAAGGTTCATTGGAATATATATAAAATATATAACAGCATCACCATTGGTTTAACATATTGAGCAGATAGTGTATACTAAACCCAAGATTCTAATTATTTACAAAGCGTTGCCCCTGTGAATATGCCATCGGTTTAATATGGTAACGAGTTGTTATTACTTTGTACTATCACCAATGGATCATGAACAACCAGATGGTAAAAGTAACACCCTCAGTGCCATCGGTCGGTTAGCCGAACCGATGTTGAAGAGTAGCTCAATACTAACTGTTCGTGAAATTTAACCGATGGCAAAAGCGGGGGTCAGGAGGGTGTCCATCAACGCCATTGGTTTGTTATCCAGAACAGACGATAAAAAGTTTAACGTAATTACAACGCTGCCACTCATGATATACACCATCTGTGCGGAAGCACATTCGATGGTAAAGAGGAGATGAGAAAATTATTTTTTTGTAGTAGTGAAAATATATATTTTGAAAGTGCAAATAAGTCATACAAAATAGGACGTGTAAAAATATTTTTTCTTAGAATAAATAAAATTATTGAACTATTAGTTAAATAATTTGAAACTTTTAATAGTTAATAAATGTTCATCTTGTTGTCTACAAATATTAGTCTCCTACTTAATTAATTAAATATGAAAGAAACACAAGTTTTAATATTATACATAAATAATTTATCGTTGCACAAAGATATGAACACATTCATTTCATATCGACGAAATTAAAATTAAGCATTTATGTCCCCTGCATGTATAAATATCAAGGTTCTAAATAGCGTTTATCGTGTCATAGCGGGAAGCCTACAAAAAAAGCTATAGCGAATAGCGTCGCTATAGCGAAAGCTATGCTACATAGCGTTTTCTTATTTTTATAAAAATTATATCATATATTTAAACTAAATATCAACATTATCTAAGTCTCATAGAACAATAAATAATATCAAATTGATTAAAAAATTAGAATATTCATATTGAACCAATACAAACTCCAAATTGCGATTCAAAATATCCATAGTAATACTAATATCATAAACTATCAATCTTTTTATATTCAAAATATATTCAGCATCATGACATAATATATCTTTTTTCTATTTAAATTTCAAAATAATCTAGACATCATGGCATAATTAACTATCTTAATATATTCAAAATATTCAAATTACTGTATAGTAAGTGTCATTTTGTTATTTCAAAAAATATCTTAATATATTCAATCTAAGCCTTTATTTAAAACCCATATAAATTGAAAAAAAAAAACAGCTCATGTTGCATAGCGCGTTGTAGCTTCCTTATTTTGATTTTGTTTGATGGATCTCTCATTAAATATTTAATAGTTTAATATAAAGCTTAGTACGTCAATTGCAAAAAAAAATACGGTTAAAATCCAATCTGAGCCTTTATTTAAAGCTCATATAAATTGAAAAAAAACACAACAAATGTTGCATAGCGGGTGCTATTTGGGCTACACGCTATGCGCTATAGCGGACTGCTATTACCGCTATAGTGTTCATAGCTCAAATAGCGTGTTATTATGCCATAGTTTAGCGTTTAGAATTCAAAAACGCTATAGAGCCGCTATAGCGCTATTTAGAACACTGGTAAATATAAGGGCGTCATGAAATAATTAAAGTTGAGGGGTGGTTGAATCTTTTAATTAATTACGAAATACAGAGAATACAACTAAGAAATCCTGCATGCATGCGTCTTGAGTTTATTAATGGAACTAATTTTAACTGTAATATATAGATGGAATATTGTTATGGCATGATTTTACTATTTTAGTTTGTCTATTCCATCTCGGAAACAAATTTGAAAATACTACATATATATGCCTTAATTATTTTACCATAACTGCAACCATGTATAATTAATTAATTAATAAAATTAAGTTACCAAACTAATTAAATTAGGGACTATATATATATTGAAACTTTTTGTAAAGAGTCACTTTCAACGACTACTCAAGTAATATATAAGCAATCATGTATTATTGACACAGCTAGCTAATGAAGGTGACATGTCAAAGATGCAATTTGTGATCAACCACTACTCCAAAAAGCAATCTAATAGTAATAGATCAAGAAATTATGATGCTTGTGTGAGACTTTCCTTTTCCCTTTTTCAAAAGCTAGCTATAAAGCAAATTAATTTTATCAGAAGCAAGCTGCATGCCCCATGAGTCAAACAAATTAATATCAAGTTCCTGCAACAAAAATTCAATTAATTGTACAGTTTATTCGGATTAACTAATTAGTAAATATAACTATAATACTTGGGTACTATATATATATATATATATATACTGATATGTATAAGAAAAGAAAAATACATAATATATATATAGTTATGATGCTGTGGTCAAGCGCCCAAGCTATATATATATAGAGAGAGATAAGTTATCAAAAGGAATATGGCTTCGAGTAAGCATGAAATGCGCTCATTCTTCATATGGGCTAATTTAATTAGTTTTGCATGTATGTGCTAATTAGTGCTAATTGTAAATAAAATACATACGATCAATGTGCAACCTATATATATATCAACTATATATGAGTAGAACTAGGGTGTTCTTGAGCTCACCAAAGTGTTTGGTGAGTTTAACTCCAAAACCCATCAAATCGGTTTCAAATGACGAATTTGAATCGTTGGAACCCGCCTACCTTACGAGTGTTGTGTCTATATGTGAAAATTTTAAACATTCGAATTAATTTAGTATAAATTTAGTCAATTGGTCAAAATTAGAAGGTTATAAAATTAATTTTAGTGCATTCATTTTTTGAACGTTTTTTGACCGCTTGACTTTATACTAAATTAATTCGAATGTTTAAAATTTTCACATGTAGACGCATAACTTGTAAAGTAGGTGGATTTCAACAATTCGGATTCATCGTTTGAAACTGATTTGATGGATTTTAGAGTTAAGCTCACCAAACACTTTGGTGAACTTAAGAACACCCTAGTTCTACTCACTATATATATATGCAATATTGATCCTACGTCTCAGCTTGAAATTAAAACAAGCTCCTTAATTTTCTAGAAGAAATATTTAACTGATCATGCAAATTTGTGTTTATAATTAAAAAAGGGAGAATTAATTGTTGCTGATGGACCTCACACATGCAGCATATATACACCTTTCAAAACAAATCAAGTTCTTTTTTCAACAAGTATTGTAATTGTATGTCCTTTTTCAACCAATATTCATTTTCTTTTCTTTTTATCTCAAACAAGCTCCTTGTATTGCTTGCTTATTTGCAGTCTTTGCATGTTGCAATAACTTAGCTAGCTGCATTTCTCTCAACCTTCAAAAAGAAAAAGAAACTCGATCCTGTGCATATTTTGGTTGAAGAACTTGTATTTGCACTATATATATAGACAAGTATGTTGTTATGAAAATGGCAAAGGTGACCATATATATATATATATAGAGAGAGAGAGAGAGAGAGATGGGCTATGGTGCATTGCAATGCATAGGTCATGGTGTGCATTGGACCATAAATCACCGATTCAAAGTCCAAATGACCGATCCAAACCGTTCATCTTGTTCTCCATATTAATATGTGCTTGGAGACCAAATTTTATATTTTTTGAAATTTTTTTACTATTTATTAAGCCACTTTGAAAATCGCTGATCCAACGGTGGCTTCTGATTTTACTGTTCCAAACAGTCACCGTTGGATCAGCGATTTTCAAAGTGGCTTAATAAATAGTAAACAAATTCCAAAAAATATAAAATTTGGTCTCCAAGCACATATTAATATGGAGAACAAGATGAACGGTTTGGATCGGTCATTTGAACTTTGAATCGGTGATTTATGGTCCAATGCACACCATAGCATATGCATTGCAATGCACACCATAGCATATGGATTGCAATGCACCATAGCCCATCTCTCTCTCTCTCTCTCTCTATATATATATATATATATATATATATATATATATATAACATCTAGAGCTCAAACAACCTGAATACATATATATTACACTCACCTTGTGATATATATATACTTGTTAATTAATTAATTAATTTATTTTTGTGGTAGCTGATTAATTTAGATGGCAACGGGCAACAGTTGCTATTAAATATATAGTACGTAGCAGTAGTGTGTCTTGGATATACACAGTACGTTGTACATATTATATGTACTAATCGGGTACAAAATCCCTGTTTTTTTGAACCGTCTTTGTCTTATATTAATAATTTCATTAATATATATATGATAGATGCACGCCCAATAATTAATTAATTAGTTGCTAGTCACAGTACTGTTCTCAAACAACAATAAATTAAAAAGTCAAGAAAGGGATATATATATATATATATGTCCCCATTGCAAGTCTCATATATATTAACTCGGCAGCACTTTCCTTTACAAATATTAATTATTACAACACAATTTATACTAGTTACAATTATATATAGATATATATATATATATATATATATATATATATACTTGCCAAAGGTTCGTTGTAACAAAAAATAATAATTGAAGAATTTACGAATCATTATTACATACACACCCATAAAAATTATCTATATTAAATTTTGAAACTTTTTTAATTGTTGTCTCTAAATTAATTTTCAGAAAAACTCGACATCAAAATCTCCGTCGAATCCCCGAATCTCGGCATGCTCTTGCCATGAATGTGCAGCAAACTTAGGCTCAAAATGCTCTTCCTCCAAAATTGTATTTCCTATATGGGTTACTGAGTCCCAATTTAGTACCTCATGATTTCCACTGACACTACTGCAATTCCAGTTACTACCTCCAGTACTGTTACTTGAACTCTCACCATATCCACCATATTCACACAACTCAGATCGAGAGCTATTATTATTTACTCCATAAAACCCCATGCTAGCTGTAAAATATTGCTGCTCAAAGTTTGGAAACACTTGTTGATCTACTGGACTGGATATGATGGTTGAGATGTCTGGTTTCTCCTCTTGAGATTCTGTTGCATCTCCTGCTATAGGCTTGTGTGTTGTCGGGTCAATTCCACGCTGCCTCAGTTTTTTCTTCAAGCTTGAGTTCCAGAAGTTCTTTATCTCATTATCTGTTCTTCCCGGTAATTGAGATGCAATTTGAGACCACCTAAGTATAAAATTGCAAACATTAATTAATTAATTAATTAGAATTCAGAATCGGATAAATAGTTTTATACATTTATTTATGTTAAAAAGTTGTACCCGGTAAATATATAGGTCTAACGAAACAGTATGATCATAGCTTGATTGATGGTACAGTATGAAAAAAGCAGGGTACTACTAGCTAGCTACCTATTTCCTAAGATTTCATGTAGACTAATAATCAAGTCTTCCTCTTGTTGTGAGAAGCTTCCTCTCTTGAGGTCTGGTCTAAGGTAGTTTATCCACCTCAGCCTGCAGCTTTTTCCACATCTTTGCAATCCTATATATATAAATTAATTAATTAATACATTAGATAGAATATATATGCATGGAAATGGAATGCATATGAAATTAATATATAATTACAATACATATATATACCTGCTAGTTTAGGTACAGAGCTCCAGCATCCAACACCATATCTGATGATGTGATTGTAAAGCTTCTCATCCTCCTCAGGAGACCATAAACCTTTCCTGAGCTTCTGCTTTGGGGCAGCAATGCATGACTGATGTCCCATTTTATATATTAATTACCCTCTCTTAATTGCCTTGCCTTGCCTTGCCTAGCTAGCTATTCTCGATCTGATGATGAGTTGAAGGAAGGAGATGATCAATTCAATATAATTAATGGGCAAACTGAAATGATCGATGTTAATTTTTCAATCGCGATGTTAACTTGATGAGGAATGGATATCTATATATATAATAAGAGGGGCCGTTACTGTCTCATGCTTAATTAAGACTCAAGAGAGAGAGAGAGAGAGAGAGAGACCAAGAGCACTCAAGTGGTTTTGAAGCAAGCTCACTTTGGCTGTCTTTGAGAGACAATGTATAGATTGGATTTTAAGGTACCTTCAATTATAGGAAAAGTGGGAAAAGAATAAATATTAATGCCACAAGAAATAATATATAACTAGCTAGCTAGCTAGATGGATATATCATATATATGCAATGCAAGGAAAATTAAGAAAAAGTGAAAAGTGAAAAGTGAAGGTATAATATATATATGAATCATGCAAGAAAGAAATTTTGCTTTCTAGAATTCTAGTGTTAGTTAGGATCTGACCCTTAATTAATATATTATACGCTTAATTAAATTCATCATTTCCAACCAAATAGTACATGCAATGCAACATCGATCCTTTTCATTTCTGTGCAAGCAAGTGCATTTAAATATACAACTGGATGTATCATATATAAATTCACTTAGACATATATATATAGTTGTCCGACACAATTTGTGATGAGTCTTGCATTGCATTAAGCATGCATATATACAATACTCAAGTTGCAGAATTTGAACAAATTTAAATATCTAACATATATATCATGATACATGTCAGCCAAGTAGCTAGCTAGCTAGTTATATATTTTGATTTACAAACTCCATTAATTATCTCTAAGCATGCTTGATTAAGGTGATTTGTTTTTTATAAAACCATGGTTCATTTTTTACAGTCAAATTCATTATTATATAGCTTTTTTTGTCAAGCACTATTGGTAAAGGGTTTTTTTTTTTTTTTTTTTTTTGAGAGAGAGAGAGAGAGCTTGACAGATGCTGTCAAGGAACACGTACTATTGGTAAAGGTTAGAGGCTAATTAATGATGATATCATGCATGCCTTTTGATTTCACTAGCTAGTCTATGTGAAAATTTGACATTTTATTCTATATATTATGATTTATGATTTATGAGCAACCAAAATTTAACGTTCATTAATTAAATTGGTGATACATGCAGCGTGAAAGAGGCTGCCTTACTTTAAATCCAGCAATCACATTCCACATATATATGGCTACAAAGCAAAAAGGTCGAAAAAGGAATGATGTGAGATGTACACTCAATAATGGAATGAAATTATTATTATTATTATTTATTTTCAAGTACAATGATGGAATAAAATTATTGCCCACAGACAAAACCATATATAGGATATATATATATATATATATATATATATATATATATATATATATATAGAGTTAGGCTGGGGTGCTATGGATAGCATAGTGGCCTCTATGCTACGGCTCAATATTCGAGTTTTCAAAATCCAAACGGTCGATCCGAACCATTCATCTTATTCTCCATATTAATATCTGCTTGGAGACCAAATTTTACATTTTTCTGAATTTTTTTACTATTTATTAAGTATTTTACAAAATTGTTGATCCAACGGTGGCTGCACAAAACAGTAAAACCGTTGGATTAGCGATTTTCAAAGTGGCTTAATAAATAGTAAAAAAATTCAGAAAATTATAAAATTTGGTCTCCAAGCAGATATTAATATGGAGAATAAGATGAACGGTTCGGATCGACCGTTTGGATTTTGAAAACTCGAATATTGAGCCGTAGCATAGAGGCCACTATGCTATCCATAGCACCCCAGCCTAACTCTATATATATATATATATATATAATTGCTGCCGGCGGTGCTGTCGCCGTTTTTTTTATTTTCTGATGTCCAAACAACAAATCCAAACCGTTAGATGTTTAATCTATACTATAATCTACTTGGAGACCAAATTTTACATTTTTTTGGAATTTTTTTACTATTTATTAAGCCGGTTTGAAAACCGCTGATTTCAATTCTGCATTAATTTACTGAAATCAGCAGTTTTTAAACCAGCTTAATAAATAGTAAAAAAATTCCAAAAAATGTAAAATTTGGTCTCCAAGTAGATTATAGTATATATTAAACATCTAACGGTTTGGATTTATTATTTGGACATCAGAAAATAATAAAAAATAGTGGCAGCACCGCCGGCAGAAATACTGCCGGCAGCAAATTAGCCGTGCCCTATATATATATATATATATATATATAATCTAATGAAAGAATTAGTTCACGGCTATTTCTACAGTTGTGCACATTTATCTTTTATCCGAAATTGGTAAATAGCAGTTAAGAAAATTAATTGGTGGTAACGCACCGTTGTTTAATTTTAATTGAACAAATGCATATATATATTTTTTTTGATTCAACCAATTAAAAAGGTTCAAATTAGGCCATCAATTGCTACAGCTCATGATGTGAAAATGTCCAAACAGTGATTGAACAAAGTAGAAGAAAAGTTAAAAAGGTCTGTGTGTGTGCTTCTTTGTTAGGTAGTCCATCAAAATATATATATGATATATACTTCCTTGGAATGCTTTATTCTCTCTCTGTTATTTCATTTAATTCTAAAACGTACGTGTGCAACTTGTCAGGTGGTCCTCAGCTCAGATCGATGAAACCAATATATATATATGAATATGCTAGCATGCTATGCATAGCATAGAGCCCCTCCGTGCAACGTCTTGAATTTCAACTTTTCAAAATCCTAACGGTCGATTCGAACCGTTCATCTTGTTCTCCATATTAATATGTGTTTGGGAACCAAATTTTATATTTTTTGTAATTTTTTTACTATTTCTTTAGATTTATTGAAAATCGCTGTTTTCACCAAATCTGGACCACAAAAAAACAGCGATTTTCAATAAATCTAAAGAAATAGTAAAAAAATTTCAAAGTCCGAATTTTTGTGCACCCAAATGCACCCTATCTTTTTTCTCCATTTTCAAAGTCCGAATAGTCAATCCAAACCATTAGATGCGATCTATCTATTAAGATGTATTTGGAGACCAAATTTTATATTTGTTGGAATTTTTTTACTATTTATCAAGCCACTTTGAAAATCGCTGATCCAATGGTCCAGAAAATGTAAAATCAGCGATTTTCAAAGTGGCTTAATAAATAGTAAAAAAATTCTAAAATCAGCGATTTCCAAGCACATCTTAATATATAGATCGCATCTAACGGTTCGTATTGAGTATTCGGACTTTGAAAACGGAGAAAAATGATTTGAAAGATATGGTGCATTTGGGTGCACAAAAATTTGGGTGCATTTGAACCCTCCTCTTAATATAGAGATGGGCTACGGTGAGTTGCGAAGTAAAGCGACTATTTTACTTTACGCTCATATTTTGCAATTTTAAAGTTCAAAATGTCGATCCGAACCGTTCATCTTGTTCTCCATATTGAAATGTGCTTGGAGACCAAATTTTACATTTTTTTTGAATTTTTTTTACTATTTACTAAGCAATTTTGAAAGTCACTGATCCGATGGTCCAGAAAATTTTACTGTTTTTTTACTGTTCACAGCAAAACAGCAATTTTAAAAAATGCTTAATAAATAGTAAAAAAAATTCAAAAAATATAAAATTTGATCTCCAAGCACATTTCAATATGGATTAAACATCTAACGGTTCGGATCGGTCGTTTAGACTTTCAAAATAAAAATACTGCGTGAAGTAGAAACGCGTTTTACTTCGCAACTCACCGTAGCCCATCTCTCTCTCTCTCTATATATATATATATAGAGAGAGAGAGAGAGAGAGAGAGAGATGGGCTTGGGTGAGACGCGGAGTATACGCGTTTGGTGCTCCATGGTATATTTTAGTCATTTTGAAAATTCAAACAACCGATCCGAACCGCTCAACACGATCTCCATATTGAAATGTGCTGGAGACCAAATTTTACATTTTTTGAAATTTTTTTACTATTTATTAAGCCACTTTGAAAATCGCTGATCCGGTGGTCTAGAAATTTTTACTGTTCACCCGGATTTTCAGATTTTCAAAGTGGCTTAATAAATAGTAAAAAAAAATTTCAAAAAATGTAAAATTTGGTCTCCAAGCACATTTCAATATGGAGATCACATCTAACGGTTCGAATCGGTTGTTTGGACTTTCAAAATGAAAATATGGCGTGAAGTACAAACGCGTGTGGTGCTCCGCGTCTCACCCAAGTCCATCTATATATATATATATATATATATATATCCCGCAGATTTGATTTAAATTAATATTTCTAATAGTTTTTGACTTAATTAACATCAAACAGAAAAATAATTTATATTTTGAAATGTTAATGTTTTCTAAAGTAGAGGCCGGCTTTCTAGCTTTATGATTTAATTAATTTGAAGTAGTACGTAATTAAATTGAATATATTACATCGATCATTTGGTTGTCTTAAATAATTAATTCCGAAAGAAATTAAATAAGAAATTGCATGGTTGTGTAATGAGGGGGTAATATATATATATATAGCAGTGGAGATAGGATTGATTAATTGTCCAGTCCACTAGTGGAAAAACAGGAATCAGGATCGGCTTATCTGGATCGGGTGTACTAACCAACCGATACTAATACTTACCTGAATCGGTTCTATCACTAAAACCGATACTAAAAGCTAATGAAAGCACAGCACATGCACTATCAGCATCGGTTCTAATATTAAAACCGATGCTGATACTATCAGCATCGGTTCTAAGTTTAGAACCGATTCTGATTGTAAAGTATCAGCATCGGTTCTAAGCTTAGAACCGATGCTGATACTATCAGCATCGGTTTTAAGCTTAGAACCGATGCTGATAGTTCATATTTAGCTTTATCCCGAAGTCTGATTCTTCACAGAATCATTTTTCTTTCTTCTTCCTCCATTGCTTGGCGCAGCAGCTATCTTACTGGGCATTGATCAGCTATCTCACTCTTCGTTCTCAGGTTCATTAATTGATTAATCATCTCTTTTCTCAAGTTTGATGTTAGATCTAGCACAATTTAGGTTCTAATTCGGCCCATTTTATAAACCCTAATCTATCTTTTAGGTTTTAATACATTTTTATATTTTAAGCTTTTCTTTATATGTGAAGATGAGCAAATTCATGATATATATGAATTTTTGATATAACTATATTTGCACATGCATGCTATATTTGAGCTTTTGATATATACCAATATATACCCTAGCATGCATCATATATATGTTATATAGTATTTGGCTAATATGCTATGGGTTGCATAGAGGCCTCCCGTGCTACGGCTCAATATTTGAGTTTTCAAAATACTCACGGTCGATCCGAACCGTTTATCTTGTTATCCGTATTAATATGTGTTTGGAGACCAAATTTGACATTTTTTGGAAATTGTTTACTATTTTTTTATGGTCCAGATTTGTATGAAAAATAACGATTTTCAATAAATCTAAAAAAATAGTTAAAAATTTCCAAAAAATTTAAAATTTGGTCTCCAAACACATATTAATACGGAGAACAAGATAAACGGTTCGGATCGACCGTGAGTATTTTGAAAACTCAAATATTGAGCCGTAGCACGGGAGGCCTCTATGCAACCCATATATAGCATCGTAGTTAAGTCCATGTTATATATATATACATCTCTTATTTAGGTTCTGATGGTTTAATTTTGTAGTTTGGCTATTATTGAGAGATTTGGTGCAGCGATCTTCATCTCACTCGGTACGGCATCTAAAAAAGTTGTAAGTACCACATAAAACTCATGTTTAATTAGTTTTGTGCATAAATGTGTATTTCGATAGCTAGACTAAATAGATTTGTAGTAAGTATGTAGCTAGAGTATTGTCTTGAGAGCCAAACCCGCATGATTAATGCCTTTAAGTCATGATACCCGTTCAAAATTAATCCATTAGGGATTAATTTTGAATAGTCCCCGTTTTGGGACTGCTCTTTGAATACTTTGTCTCAATTAGGATGTGACCACTTGTTAGTCGTGTTTTAGTATTTAAGAAAATTTCGGCAGCATTTCTCCTTATTAGTTCCCCGAATACTCGGGGAACTAAGGGGAAATGCTGCCGAAATTTTCTTAAATACTAAAACACGACTACCAAGTGGTCACTACTGAGACGAAGTATTCAAAGAGTGGGATAGGATGGTAACCAGGCCCCATGTAAGCCTTACTGTGAATATAATTTAGTACCCCAAGCTTGTTCTAAATTAATTGTGTTCTACTATAATTGCAGATGGACCGCAGTTGGATGTACGAAGCATCACGTCTATCGGATGAATATACGACAGGTGTCGAGGAATTTATCAGAGTTGCTATGGAAGATATGGCGAATAAGGGGAGTACAATGATGTCGTGTCCTTGTCGTGATTGTAACAATGGTCAAAAATTTTCCAACTCGAACCAAGTGAGGAGCCATTTAATCCGTCGTGGATTCAAGCAAGGATATAAGTGTTGGATATGGCATGGTGAGAGTTTTCCAACCGACATAGGTACTGGTACTGAGCATCAGGAATACCATACCGTTGGGGATGAGGGGAATGACTTACGGGGATTGGAAACCGACGTAGGTACTCGTACTGAGCAACAGGAGTATCATACCGAAGAAAATGATGATATAGTGGTAGATAAATGTGATAATTTTGATCAAATGTTACGTGATATAGAAGAGGATTTTGATAATGATAAGCAGTATTGTTTGTTTGAGAATTTGTACGAAGATTCTAATAAGGAATTGTATCCTGGTTGTTCTAAATTTTCAAAATTGAAAGGTGTATTAAAATTGTATAACCTTAAAGCATCTAACGGTTGGAGTGATAGAAGTTTTACTGAGCTATTACAAACTTTAAAAGAAATGCTTCCGGAAGGAAACAAGATACCACCCAATATTTACGAAGCGAAGAAAATATTGTGCCCAGTTGAGTTGGGAGTTCAAAGAATACACGCGTGCCCAAATGATTGTATATTATATCGAAATGAGTATGAAGACCTTCACGAGTGTCCAAAATGTGGTGCATCACGTTACAAACCAAAGCAGATTGCCAGTGATAAAAGTGATGATTGTAAACCGAATAAAGGACCTCCTGCAAAAGCATTGTGGTACCTCCCCGTAAAACCGAGATTCAAACGTTTGTTCTCAAATGCTAAAGATGCAAAATTACTGCGTTGGCATGCCGAAAACCGGAAGAAAGACGGGAAATTACGGCACCCCGCTGATTCTCCCCAGTGGAGGAATATTGACAGAGAGTTTTCTGAATTCGGACGTGACCCTAGAAATCTAAAGCTTGGGCTGAGTGCAGATGGAATAAATCCGCACAGTAGCATGAGCAGCAAGCATAGCAGTTGGCCGGTTTTATTGTGCATTTATAATCTTCCGCCTTGGTTATGTATGAAGCGCAAATACATCATGTTGACCTTGCTCATATCAGGACCCAAACAGCCCGGGAACGACATAGATGTATATCTAGCGCCATTGATTGAGGATTTAAAAGAATTATGGCAACCCGGAGTGCAAATGTATGATGCATACAGCAAGGAGAAATTCACTTTACGGGCCATGCTTTTCTGCACCATTAATGATTTTCCGGCTTATGAAAATTTGTCGGGTTATAGTGTCAAAGGAGAGAAAGCGTGCCCTGTTTGCCTGGATGATACAGTCGATGTGTGGCTACCCAACTCCTCTAAAAATGTGTACATGGGTCATCGTAGATTTCTTCCTGCCAACCACGCACACCGAAAGAGAAAAAAAGAATTCAATGGAAAGACCGAGAATACCAGAGCAAATTACCCGTTGACCGGTAAGCAAGTTTATTCGCGAGTAAAAGATTTGAAAGTTCAATTGGGTAAATTTAAAAAGAAGGTGGTGAGAAAGAAAGGGGCTCCGAAAATATGTTGGAAGAAGAGGTCAATATTCTGGGATTTACCATACTGGGAGCACTTAGAGGTTCGACACTGTCTCGATGTGATGCATGTGGTTAAAAACGTGTGTGATAGCATAGTTGGAACATTATTGAATATTCCGGGTAAAACTAAGGACGGTATCAATGCTCGGAAAGACATGCAATTCTTGAACATAAGGCCAGATCTACAACCAGCAGAGAAGGAAAGAGAAAAAGGAAAAACTTGTACATATCTAAAACCCGCAATGCATACGCTATCGAAAGCAGAGAAAAAAAGCTTACTGGAATGCCTTCATGGTGTCAAAGTTCCATCTGGATATTCTTCGAATTTTAAAAACCTAGTTTCACTGGATGATTTAAAATTGACAGGAATGAAGTCTCACGACTGTCATGTTTTAATGACACAGCTTCTTCCTGTTGCAATTCGGGGCATATTGCCAAAGTGTGTTAGGCAGACCATTACGAAGCTTTGCTTTTTCTTTAACGCCATCTGTTGCAAAGTAAATGATCCTGATACGCTAGATGCTCTGCAGAAGGAGGTTGTTGTCACTCTTTGTCATCTTGAAATGTATTTTCCGCCGTCTTTTTTTGACATCATGGTTCATTTAATCGTTCACCTAATTAGAGAAATTAAGATGTGTGGACCTGTTTTCTTGCGGTACATGTATCCGTTCGAGAGATACATGGGATTGTTAAAGGGATATGTCAGGAACCGATATCGGCCTGAGGGCAGCATTGTAAGAGGTTACACTGTCGAAGAGGTTATTGAGTTTTGTACTAATTATATGGATGATGTCAAAGCCATCGGCATCCCTAAATCTCGGCACGAGGGTAGACTTCACGGGGTAGGAACAATCGGTGTGAAATTATTCGTGCCTGATAGTACAACAATGTCACTAGCACATTTTCATGTTTTGCAACACCTCACTGACGTTCATCCTTTTTGGGACGAGCATATGACTCTCTTGCGGCAACAGAATCCTAAGAAATCTAACAAGTGGTTAATCGGCGAACACAATAAAACTTTTGAAAGATGGTTTACACGTAGAGTCATGCAAGCTCCGGAGGGAGAAAACATTAAAGAAATTGTCAAATTGTTGGCTCTTGGTCCAGTTCATGTCGTGAGGACCTTCCAAGGATATGACATCAACGGGTACACATTTTACACAAGAAATCAAGATGCAAAGAGTACCGTGCAAAACAGTGGAGTGACGTTAGTAGCTGTTTCGAGTGATTTGTCAGATCCTAAAGGTGCCGGACCATCGCATGCATCGATGTCATATTACGGGTTTATTGAAGAAATTTGGGAGCTCGATTACATAAGATTTAATATCCCGTTATTTATGTGTAAATGAGTCGATAACCGTAGGGGGGTTAAAGTCGACGAAGATGGTTTTATTCTGGTGGATTTCAGTAAAGCTGGATATAAGGATGATCCATTTATACTTGCAAGACAAGCCACGCAAGTGTTCTACGTAACTGATCCCGCCGATCGTTCAAGACATGTTGTCCTCCCTGGTAAAAGACGTATAATCGGGATTGATAATGTGGAAGACGAAGAAGCGTACGATCATTTTGATGAGATACCACCGTTTTCTACTGGCATGGCATCTCTACCGGGCGCTGAGGATAATGAAACAGGTCACATGCGCATCGATCATGATGAAGGAGAATGGGTTGAAGAAGTTTCCATTGGCAAGTCATAATATTGGTATGTCATATATTTAATATTGGTATGTCAAAAAATATTAAAATGTGAGTTAATAATATTTAATATTGCTGACAAAAAGGTACGATTTTTTTTTTCATAATGCACTGAAACACCCGACGATGAGAAGCATGCAAGTTATTCTTCAACACTTCTTGTAGCTTATTTTTTTTCATGTTATATGTAATTTATTAGCTTATTTTTAAATTTCTAATGTTTTTATTTTAGTAGCTTATTTTATTTTATTTTATAAGTAATTTTTAAAATACAAAAATATTAAATAACACATACACATCCTTTTTTTTAATATTTTAAAATAACATACATATTCAAAAATAAAAAGCACAATTTTAAATAAATAGCACTATCAGCATCGGTTCCTAAGTTAAGAACCGATGCTGATAGTAATCCGCATAATTTTAAATATATAATTTTAAATATATAGTACTAGCAGCATCGGTTCCTATCCAAGAACCGATGCTGATAGGCTTAGCCTCTATATTCAAAATTATAAAATAACACATAAAAATCCTTTTTTTTAAATTTAAAATACAAAAATATAAAATAACACATAAACATCATTTTTTTAATATTTAAAATGACATACACATTCAAAAATAAAAAATAAAACATAAAAATCCTTTTTTTAAAATTTTGAAATACAAAAATATAAAATAACACATAAACATCATTTTTTTTAATATTTAAAATGACATACACATTCAAAAATAAAAAATAACCCTTAAAAATCCTTTTTTTAAAATTTTGAAATACAAAAATATAAAATAACATACACATTAATTTAAATAAAAAAAGCACTATCAGCATCGGTTCTTAAGCTAGGAACCGATGCTGATAGTAATCCGCATTATTTTAAATATATATCACTATCAGCATCGGTTCCTAGCTTAAGAACCGATGCAGATTTGTATTAGCATCGGTTCTTAAGCTAGGAACCGATGCAGATAGTTCTGTACAAACCCTCCCTTCCTTAGCGAAATTCAAATTATTTTCTTAAGCCTCCACCGCGACCTCTTTCTTTCCTACTAAAACCCTTCCGCCGTGACCATTGCATTCCTCCTCCGTAACCCCTCCTCCTCCTCCTCCGTGATCTTTGGTCTCCTTCTCCTCCGTTGGCTCCATCTCGTTGGCTCCGTAACCCCGCCGTGACCTTTGCTCTCCTTCTCCTCCGTTGGCTCCATCTCGTTGGCTTTGTCGGCTCGTTGGCTCCGCCGCCCTCTCCCTCTCAAACCCCTCCCTCTCAACTCGAGTAAGATCTCTAAATTCATATTATGGAGTTATTAGAAATTGAAATTGAAGAAATGTGAGAAACGGGGACCAATTCGGGTATTGTTATGGAACTTAATTTTTTTAGAAACCAAATCGAATTAGAAACCAAATCTAATTGAATTTGAGGAAATGTGAGAAACGGGTACCAATTCGGGTATTGTTATGGAACTTAATTTGGGTATTGTTAGATAATTGTTTAGAAACCAAATCGAATTAGATATGGAACTTAATTTTTTTAGAAACCAAACCAAACCGAATTAGAAACCAAACCGAATTAGATATGGAACTTAATTTGTGTAAATAATTGGTTTAGATTAATTTGGGTAATTAATTGGTTTAGACACCAAACCAAAGTAATTGTTAGATTAATTTGGGTAAATAATTGGTTTACATATTTGGGTAATTAATTTGGGTAAATAATTGTTGCAAATTTAATTGTTGTGATACTTGTATATGCTTAGATCCCTTTAGATACTTGTATATGCTTAAATAATTGTGAATGTGTGTATCATTCTAGATGGTAGTGAGAAATTGTTAGACAAGAAGCATAAAGGTGATAGTTAGTGGATAAAAACCTAAAGGTAATTGGTTTGGTTTTATTTGTTGATTTAATTTGAATTGGTTTGAAGTTGGTTTGGATTTATTTGAACTTGGAACGATAAAGTTACAAGTTAAGGATGGTTTTCTTTGTGAGGATTAGGGACTTGTTTGTAATTTTTGGGGATTTATGGTGAAACTGTTGAAATTGTTAGAAACTGTTGAAATCTTTGTGAGGATTAGAAATTGTTAGAAATTGCAAATATAGAATGATACTTGTTATATTGTTAACCTATTTGCAAATTCAGATATGGAAACCAATAGTCAGACAGCCTCGGCTAAGAAACGAGGAAGAGGGCCTAATGCAATCAAGGAGAAGTTTAACGAGAAAGGGAAAGAGCTGGAACTTGACAAGTTTCACAGGCCGGTTGTTACTACGGATACAACGTCTTTTCCAACGGAATTCGGTATATTGGTGAGAATGAATATTCCTATAAGTTTCGTATTGTGGAAAGATGTTCCAGAAGAGAACAAGCTGAAAATATGGGAAACACTGAAGGTAAATAACGTAGTACTAAGTTCACAAGCTTTCATTTGATATTAACTAACTCTAAATTTTGATTTCTATTTGTTTGGCAGCTGAGATGGGGTATAAAAGAGGAAGAAAAAGTGAGGAACTATTATTATCAGAAGATGGCTACTTATCACCGGAGGTGGCAAACCGAGATGACTAAAGTGTGGCGCGCGGGTGAGACTCCCGATTTTGCCAAGCAAAATATGGAAGAAAAAGACTGGGAGGTATTTGTCAAGTATCGAGAGACGGAGGAGTTTGAGGTATGTTTATTTCTGCGGATCACCTACCTTATCTCTAAGTAAGAATTCAAATACTCTTATAATTAAGGCCTACAATGATTGTCTTGACATATTAATTGTAGACTGCTAGCAAAATTGGAAAGGAGAATCAGTCCAAAAACGAGTATCCGCATTTCTTAGGATCTAGAGGTTACATGAGCGAGGGTTTTCGGAGTAGGCTTACAGATGCTATGCAGACGATTGCAGACGAGAAAACATCTAGTGATCCGTCTTCCCAAGGCTCAACAAGTGCATTGAAACCAGAAGAGGTCCTTGATATGTCGATTGAGCATAGGCACGTCACCTGGAGACTAGGAAGACAAAAGCTCGATAAGGAGACCAAGGAACGCTTTTATCCAGAAACATACGTACCGGTCATCGAGAAGATTGTAAGAATTTTAGATATTGTCATTCATTGAAAACTCTACTTTACTTTATTAGTTTATTGTAAGAATTTTAGATATTGTCATTCATTGAAACCTCTACGTTAATTTATTAGTTTATAACATGTTGTCATTCCAGGAAGAACAAGAGGCGGCTCTGAAAAAAGGCTTGTTGGCCGTCGAACGATATGACGATGTTCTCGGAAAATCTCTGCCAAATCCGGAACATCCTGGGAGGGTGAGAGGAGTGGGAGGTTTGGTACCTATCAGGAAAACATACGAGAAGAGCTCAATAAGGAGGAGACGCGCTCCCTCGAGTTCCGAAGCAAAAATGAGGGAAGAACTGAGGGAAGAAATGGAGGACAAAGTAAGAGAAATAGAGGTGAGACTAGAAGCAAAAATGAGGGAAGAAATGAAGTCTCAACTTGCACTTTTGGTTCAGCAGTCAATGGGCCAACAAGTTCAGACGTTTACCCCAACAGTCCTTCAGAGCAGCAGCCAGTCAGTCAAACCAATTGCAGATCTTTCCGGGTATACTGAGGTAATGCAAATTCAAATTCAATAATATTCAAATTTCACCATTTATTTTCCATTACATGTTGTACTGTTCATACGTTTTAGTTTATTCGAGTAAATACATATATCTGAACAGGAGGCAGAAATAAGCTGCAAACTCCAGGCAGCTGTCAATGGGAACACTGTTACAGTAGCCGTGAGGACAATTCATGTTCCAGTTGCACCCGGTGGAACAATTCACGGCAGACCGATGCCGCTCGACCATGCAAGAGTGATGGTGGATGGTATTTTCGATGCGGACTTCATAAATCACCCATTACCTGTACCAAATGGCGAGCAGGAAACCCTAAAGGATGCCCTCGGCAGTTTCACTGCATGGCCGATGTCCATGATAGCGATAGGTTCAGCTGAGGTATATTATTATTACAAGTTCTTATACTTCCGAATTAGTATCTATGTGATAGAGTTGTAGATGATTTTGGATTTTACTTCAATTTATTATGAAATTTTGCAGGAACCACGCAAAGAAATGATTATTCCTGGAGGTCCGAAAGTAACGAGTCACTGCAAGGCATTTGATGGTATCAATTTTGACAAGCTGGGACAGACATTCAAGCATATTCGTGATCGGTTTTCGGAGCTAGATGGCAGCCCAATCGAAATCGATTCCCCAGCTGATCTTTTATGTTCAGCTGACTCCATATGCGTCTATGCAGATGATTATGCGGCCTTGCTTACTCCACGGGAGTGGCTCACTGTACCAGTTGTTCAGATCTGGATGCTGTGAGTTAATATTTGTAATAATTGCAGATGTTTAGTACTTGTAATTCAAATTTCACAAAATTGAGATCACCTTTGTGTCTTTATTTTGTAGGTATTGGCACAAATACCTCAAGGAGGAATATCCCGATGAGCAGGTTGGTTTCATGGACCCCAGTCAAACGAATGCCACCCTGTTGAATGATGACCGAGGACGTGTTCTTCAATACATAGGGAAAGCACTCCGAGAAAATCAGGACAAGAGATTAATCTTCATACCATACCATCAGATGTTAGTGTTACATATATACATATTCTAATTTTTTACATGCAAAGATTATCATCAAAGAAGTAATCTGTGGAGAGAGAGAGAGGGGTATTATATGTGACGGCACAGAGAAAAGGGTGCAAATTGCATCCCTTGAATTGTGATTGGGTGCAAATTATGATAAGGAATCACACAAGATATCAAGCACTGCGGCTCATGTGACAAAAAAAAAAAGGCTTGCTGATGCTGAAGTAATATATATTTTATTTAGATTCCTTTTCTTCATTCTTATACTTTTTGTCATAACAATATACATCTAAATGTTTCTTCATTATCTTTTCTGATAATTGTCACATCCCGCGGCCACGGATCGCGACAGTGCCCCACCGTAAGCATACAACTCCGTGTATACTTACAAGGCAATTCAATTTACATTCAAAATTTCACAACCAAATAATATAAGTACCCGCATTTAAACTGCCATAACTGTTTGTGGGAACCAAATTTACATAACTACACTTCAGATCTGTAACTTTTTTTTTTAATATTAATAGTTAAATTTTGAAGTATGTAGTCCAAAGAACACAAGTATTTATATCTATATAGTAAACAATGTAAATGATAAATTAATTATTTTTAAATAATCGTACCCGCACTTTTTTTTTGAAATTTTTGATGTCGTACCCGCACCTAAACTGCCATAATTGCTCGTGAGGACCACAACTGTTCCAAATCTGTAACTTTATTTTAAAATATTAATAGCCAAATCTTGAAATATATAGTTCAAAGAACACAAGTATTTATATTTATATAGTAAACAATGTAAATGATAAATTAATTATTTTTAAATAATCGTACCCACACCTTTTTTTGAAATTTCTGATGTCGTACCCGCACCTAAACTGCCATAATTGCTTGTGGGGACCACAACTGTTCCAGATCTATAACTTTTTTTTCAATATTAATAATCAAATCTTGAAGTATATAGTTCAAAGAACACAAGTATTTATATCTATATAGTAAATAATGTTGTAATTTTTACATAACTGCTTGTGGAGACCTAAACTGTCATAATGTTGTAATTGGATCCCTTCTCTTTTTACATATGACACTAAAAGTATTAATATCTAAGTATTAAAAGTATTTATATTTATGCACTGAAGTATTTATTTTTATGAGATCAACTATTTTTGTTAGAGAAATGTTGACGCGGAATTAGTGCTGAGACTTTGAAAGAGTTCTGCTGGGATTTTAAAATAATAATTAGTTGAGACGGTACAGAAATGATTATTCAAAAAAAAAATTGTAATGAATGTCAAATACTACAATTTTGATATTATTATCAATGATCGCATTAAAATCATAAATTATTATTATTATAGAGGTCATTAATTAATGTATAGCACCAAAATTTATTTTCCCAAACCTCAAGGCATGATAAAATAATATCTTCTATATATGCATGTATGGCGTATCATATCAACCTAAAAAAATAGCGATTTTCAATAAATAATATCTTCTATATATGCATGTATTACTGTTTTCAGCAAATATAGACCTTAAAAAAACAGCGATTTTCAATAAATATAAAAAAATAGTAAAAAATTCTAGAAAATGTAAAATTTGGTCTCCAAACACATATTAATATGGAGAACAAGATGAACGATTCGGATCGACCGTTAGGATTTTGAAAAGTTGAATATTGAGCCGTTGCACGGAGCCCCTCTATGTTACGCGTAACATGGTAGCATATTCCTATATATATATATATATATATATGATTTCTATACTGGGGTCGAGGACTCGAGCGTCGATGGAGGAGTACATTTTCATCTTATTCTCTCTGAAGGGAAGGTGTCACTAGTGGAAAAACTGGAATCAGGATCAGCTTATCTGGATCGGTTTTATCAATAAAACCGATACTAAAATCTAATAAAATCATAGCACATGAACTAATTGTTAGTGTAATAATCTAGAAGTCAATAATACGATAATTGATTATATATAAAGCTTTGTTCATGAATTGGATGATTAATATCATTTTGTTGCCTTGAGTATTATTGTATTTATAAATCATTTCGAGTTCATGACTGAAATTGTGAAACTTCATAATATCGATGATATATACTCTAAAAAAGTCACTAACCAAGGTAATTAGCAGGAACACTAATTACCACGATAAGGTTAGTATGTGGATTAAATGATGGTCAAGTTTTACAGACCATAGACAAGGAGTTGGCATTTTAATCACATAGATATATGTTCCAGGAACATGATATCTGACAGACCCCGAATGAAACATTATACGGAATTGTGTTCATGTCATTAATGTTTTCATTCAGTGTTAAGTTCTAAAGTATGAGGTATTCATCTTTCCTACTAAGAAATGTATATGTGTGATTGTTATCAAACGCCGTCGATAAAATACAGTTATAACGGTAGCTCTTCGGTATACATGGCTTAGCTGAGGTAGTGATGGTTTACCAAAAGTACTATTGTCCCTCGTATCTCTATACGAGCTATAACATCACTGGGCCCCTTGATAGAGTAAGATTATCAGTGCGCGGTATGATTACAAGAGTAATCATATTTGATAATCTGCTCAAGATCAAGAAAAGATTAAGTTTACAAGGATGACACACACCTACCTTGAAACTAATCTGATAGCTATGAGACAGAAGAACAGACACAAGTAAATTGTTTACTGGATCATGATATTGTATTGTACAGCATCATCTGTGTAATTTGATGGTCATGATGTATACTGCCAGATACCGCTCATGATTATAGAAGTTAAAACAGTTTTAACTCTATTTACCAACATAACACAGATCCTATTGGGTCACACCATATAGGAGTTAATCGAAGAATCTTATTGTGATTGATTATAAATTGGTTATGACCAATAGTAAGATGGTTATAATTAATTATACGTGTTATAATTAAATTATAAATGTTATGTAAAAATAACAAGCAAAAACATTGGTTAATTTATAAACGTGTGTGACACGTTGTATAAAAGTTAACCGGTTAATTTATAAATGTGCAGGACACGTTGTATAAATTACCGAAACAACAATCGCAAGAAATATAATTGTTCAGAATAATTTTACAAATATTATTTGTATTCGGGCCGAGGGCATTTTGGTCTTTTCACATGTCATCCTTATCCACATGACACGTCATCGATCTTATCCACATGACGCGTCATCGACCTTATCCACATGACATGTCATCATCCTTATCCATTCAATGGCATATCTTGTAAATAGGCATATGTTGAGGGGTATTTCGGTCTTTTGCGAACCTCCTCAAAAGCCTATAAATAGAGGGGTGCATGTAGAGAGAAAAACTACTAATTCACTCGTATCGTTTCGTGTCGAAACGAATCGGTATTTTCTCTCTTTCTCAGTTTCTCTCCCAAATAGTGTTTTGGTTGAGAAAAGAAAGTTATACGTAGTTGACGTATAATCTTGCGAGTTGTTGTGAAGTATATTTACGGGATTGATGCATAGTGTTTTCCCGAATTTCGTGGTATGTCAGTTTTGTTGATTTGCGAAACTGAGTAGCTGAAAATTCGTGTTTACGGGTTTTCGTCTTTTCTCTATGAATAGTGTTTTTGCAGAATTCCGCGCTTTATAGTATTTCTGGCAAAAGAAATAAACCGCTCTCAGGTTAGTCCTGGTGGATAACCTATAGAGGCACCATACGTTTGGTGCTCCGAGGAGAATCATTCCCGTGATGTAGCTCTACTCGCTCGGTCTGCATTCCAACTGTGATTTGGAAACAAGGTATAAATATGTTATATTAATCTATTTAATTGGTAAGTAGATTAAAGTTTTAGAAATCAATCATGGAGTAGATCTGTAAAAGGATTAAATTAGGTTTTGATGCCAAAGGAATACTGAAGGTGGACCACCTTGGAAAGTTTCCTGACATACCCCGTTTAATCCTTGGCTTAAGTTAGAAGTAAAATTTTTGTTTTACGTTCTTTCCGCAGCTTAAGCCTAAACGGATTTTGGTTATCCCAAAACCCAACACTAATAGGATCGGTTCTTAGCTTAGAACCGATCCAGATACTATCAGGATCGGTTCTAAGCTAAGGACCGATCCTAATTATCAAGTATTAGGATCGGTTCTTAGCCGAAACTGATCCTGATAGTATCTGGATCGGTTCTAAGCTAAGAACCGATCCTAATTATCAAGTATCACGATCGGTTCTTAGCTTAGAACCGATCCAGATACTATCAAGATCGATTCTAAGCTAAGAACCGATCCTGATAGTGCATTTAAAGGCTTTGCTAAGTCCAATTCTTCACATAATCGTCTTTCTTTCTTCCTCAAACCTCGCCTTCATTACTTAGCACAGCAGCTATCTTACTGGGCATTAATCAGCTATCTCACCCTTCTTTTCTCAGGTTCATTAATTGATCGATCATCTCTTTTCTCAAGTTTGATGTTAGATGGAGCACCATTTAGGCTCTAATTCGGCTCATTTTATAAACCCTAAATCTCTCTTTTAGGTTTTAATACATTTTCTATTTCAAGCTTTTCTTTATATGTGGAGATTAGCAAATTCATGCTATATATGAGCTTTTGATATAATTATATTTGCACATTCATGCTATATATGAGCTTTTGATATATCTCCATTCTATTATTAAGCACGTTGGGTGTCCGATCCGCCAAAGGCTACGATTGAAAGGTGAAACTTCGGATTTAATCTCAGCCCTTCAATTACATAATTTGTCTTCTTTTGATTAAATGCATCTGTTTTATATATAGAAGTCTAAATTTAGTTAAAAATATACCCACCACATGTGCTGCCACACGATACATTACAATTAAAATTGAACAAATTCTGAAATTTAGCAATATATTTATCTATTTCCTTATTTCTTTGTTTCCATATTTCTCCTCTTCAATTGAGAAGACTCCACCTTCCATTTTCTTATTTCTCCTCTTTCTTTGTTTCTATACATATTGGTGTGGGCAATTTAGAATATATTTCCAATATATAATATATCAATGTGTGTGTGTATATATATTCTATAAATTGGAAACAAAGAAGAAGAAGAATATAAGTTGGAAACAAAGAAGAATATAAATTGAAACATGTGTGTGAATATATATTTCTCTTATAATATGTGTGTGTGTATATATATTCTATACATACACACGATAACATTTTTTATTTATGCTTTTTGCTATCATATTATATATTGATATTGAATTTTTGTATGATATTTAATATTAGATTCAAATTGAGCTATTATTTGATGACGAGGGTTCAAATGCCTCCATTTTTTGTGCCTCCACCATGCCTCCATTTTTTAAAACTTTAATAATTCAAAATTTAAAACTTAAAAATCAAAATAAAACCGTTGGATATGATCTACATCATTTTATTTATGCACATGTAAAAAATTATGACATTTCAATTTTATTTTGATTGTCATCAAGAGCTTGTAAAAAATGCACTAATTTGGATGATTTCTAGACGTTGATTTTTGAACTTATTGATTCACATAAAAAAAAAAATTGAAATGTGATAATTTTTTATGAGTACATAGAGAAAATAACATAGATCACATCTAACGGTTTTATTTTGACTTTTAAGTTTTAAATCTTGAGTTATTAAAGTTTTAAAAAATGGAGGCATGCTGGAGGCATTTGAACCCTCCTCTTATTTGATACCATTGGTACTTAAAAATAAAGAATCATCACATCATCAAATTGTTATCAGAGGTCACAATTAAAGTTAATTAAAAATACATAATTATATAAATTTTCTATTAACATGTATTTTAATTTTTAAATAGTTATTAGTTTTATTGATATATTTGTTTCTTATAATATGTCCCGTTGCAACGCACGAGTATGATACTAGTACCCATATATACCTTAGCATGCATCATATATATGTTATATATGTTATATATATATATATATATATATATATATATATATATATATATAGAGAGAGAGAGAGAGAGAGAGATAGGCTAATGTGCTTTCGGTAGCATATGGGCCGAAATACACACGGTCCAAATTTGAAATTTCAAAATCCAAAAAGTCGATTTGAACCATTCATCTTGTTCTCCATATTAATATGTGCTTGGAGACCAAATTTTATATTTTTCTGAATTTTTTTACTATTTATTAAGCCACTTTGAAAATTGCTGATCCAACGGTGGCTTAACAAAATAATAAAACCGTTGGATCAGCAATTTTCAAAGTGGCTTAATAAATAGTAAAAAAATTCAGAAAAATATAAAATTTGGTCTCCAAGAACATATTAATATGGAGAACAAGATGAATGGTTCAGATCGACTTTTTGGATTTTGAAATTTCAAATTTGGACCGTGTGTATTTCGGCCCATATGCTACCGAAAGCACATTAGCCTATCTATATATATATATATATATATAGAGAGAGAGAGAGAGAGAGAGAGAGAGAGAGATGGGCTAAGGTGCATTGCAATGCATGGAGGGGTTTGTGCATTGGACCATAAATCTAAAATTCAAAATCCAAATGGTCGATCCAAACCGTTCATCTTGTTCTCCATATTTATATGTGCTTGGAGACCAAATTTTATATTTTTCTGAATTTTTTTACTATTTATTAAGTATTTTACAAAATTGTTGATCCAACGGTGGCTGCTGATTTTACTGTTTTGTTAAGCCACTGTTGGATCAACAATTTTGTAAAATACTTAATAAATAGTAAAAAAAATCAGAAAAATGTAAAATTTGGTCTCCAAGCACATATTAATATGGAGAACAAGATGAACGGTTTCGATCGGCCATTTAGATTTTGAATTTTAGATTTATGGTCCAATGCTCAAACCCATCTATGCATTGCAATGCACCATAGCCCATCTCTCTCTATATATATGTACATCCCTTAATTAGGTTCCGATGGTTTAATTTTGTAGTTTGGCTATTATTGAGAGATTTGGTGCAGCCATCTTCATCTCACTCGGTACGGCATCTAAAAAAGTTGTAAGTACAACATAAAACTCATGTTTAATTAGTTTTATGCATGAATGTGTATTTTGATAGCTAGAGTAAATGTATTTATATACGGTTCTTAAGCTAGAGTATTGTCTTATGAGCCACAACCGCATGATTAATGCCTTTAGGTCATGATACTCGTTCAAAATTAATCCATTAGGGATTAATTTTGAATAGTCCCCATTTTGGGACTGCTCTTTGAATACTTTGTCTCAATTAGGATGTGACCACCTGTTAGTCATGTTTTAGTATTTAAGAAAATTTCGGCAGCATTTCTCCTTATTAGTTCCTCGAATACTCGGGGAACTAAGGGGAAATGCTACCGAAATTTTCTTAAATACTAAAACACGTCTAACAGGTGGTCACTACTGAGACGAAGTATTCAAATTAATTAATTTAGTACTTTTAATTCAAATTTCACAAAATTGAGATCACATGTATGTCTTTATTTTGTAGGTATTGGCACAAATTCATCAAGGAGGAATTTTTCGATGAGCAGGTTGGTTTCATGGACCCCAATCAAATGAATGCCACCCTGTTGAATGATGACCGAGGACGTGTTCTTCAATACATAAGGAAAGCACTCCAAGAAAATCGGGACAAGAGATTGATATTCATACCTTACCATCAGATGTTAGTGTTATATATATATTCTAATTTTATTATATTTCTTTCAATTCATATAAATTATAGAATATGACATGCTACAAACCTAACATGCAGAAATCATTGGATATTGGTCGTGCTTATGCCAAGAGAACGTGCATTGTACGTGTACGATTCCGATAAGAAGAGCAAAAAAATGCTAATGATCACTGCAGCTGTCGAGGAGTAAGTGCCTTCCTAAAATTTACGTTTGTTTAGAATGCTAATGATTTTATTATTATATTATAATTTTAAATATGTCTCGTAAGTACTGATTGCTCAATGTGTTCATATTTCAACAGCGTCTTCATAAGGGAAATGGATACTTCTTTAACGGTTCGTAACGATTGCAAGGTAATAGTTTCTATTGAGATATGATTATAATGATCTAGATGCAAAAATTTGTGAATATATATATAAGCCATTTGTATGCTCGTAATACATACATTTTATTTTTTTCAAACTTGTTATATAGTGCCCACAACAACCAGCCGGCTGGGAATGTGCATATTATGTCATGTTGCTCATGCAAGACATAATAAAGAAATTCCTCGATGTTTTCCCGCAATTAAAGGTATATATGCATTTATAAATTTTCCAAAAATAAGCATTGTTGCTTAAAATTTAATTCTACATGCTCTTCTAAATTCTAAAAAATGCAGGATATTCCCGCTAAACATACGGCACAATGCTTGGCCGACTTTCACCTAATGTGGGTTCAAATTTTGCTAAATGCGATAAAGCCGAGAAGAAGTACAACAATTTCGGATGTGTTATCTCAATTTGCATGAACATGAATTCTTTGTAATAATTTAGGATGTGTATGATATATAATTAATTTAGGATGTGTGATATTGAATTTTGGATTTGTGATAAATTAGCATGTTGGCTAGCTAAATATATATGAAAGCTGGCCATTTAATAAAAAATATTTTTTTAAAATTCAATAAAGCATCAGGATCGGTTCTTAGCTAAGAACTGATCCAGATATAATTTTTTATAAAAAAAAGGCAAAATAACTATCAGGATCGGTTCTTATATAAGAACCGATCCTGATAGTCAACAATATGGATCGGTTTTTATATAAGAACCTATCCAGATAATTGTTTTCTGAATTTTAAAAAAAATCTAATTTAAAATATACATCAAGATCCGTTCTACAGTACAACCGATCCAGATAACTGCTTATCTGGATCGGTTCTTAGCTAAGGACCGATCCAGATAAGTGGTCATCTGGATCGGTTGTACTGTAGAACCGATCTTGATGGTGCCTATCTGGATCGGTCCTTAGCTAAGAACCGATCCAGATAGTGGCAATTAGGATCGGTCGTAAAACCGATACAAATTTGTTTGATATCTGTATCGTCCTGATAAGGATCCGTTGAATTCCGATACTAATATGTGTATATAACCGATTCTGATTCTATTTTTTCTAATAGTGTGTCAACAACAACATGTGTACGTAACGTACCTTGAGAAGTATAAATTTTTTTATTTATAGAAATTAATATAAAACAATTAGTATAAGATATTAGAATGAGTAGAATGAAAATTAATTTTGGGATCCATTAAATCAATGACACATTTAAAACATATATATATATATATAGTTTTAATTTGTACGTACGTAGTTTTAAATTAAGTGTGGGCGTGTGCGAGAATTAATTAATAATTTATACATATGCATGCATGGTGACATATATATATATATATATATATATATATATATATATATATATATATATATATATGGATATGGTGTTAGTTAGTTTGTTTGATGATGAAGGAATTGGTTGACGACGTTAATTAATTTGTGGTCTTAGAAATAAATCAAATCAAATAAAATGAAATGATGCATGCAATGATATATGGATAATGAATACGAGGATGAATGAAGCAACCAAACCAAACCAATTCAATTAATTAAGGTGGTGGTGGGATGTAGACACTACGAATTCATCCGTCAAATTAATTATTGGGAGACCAGACATGTTGCATTTCCCATTTCAACAATTCAAATAAAAGCACCCGTCTCCTTCTGCCACGTGTCAGTGCCGTCTTTGACCCCTCTTCCATTTAGGGCCAGCTACGTGGGCTCCTTTCATAACTTGTACTGAATGCATATATATCATTACTTGTATTAATTTGGTCATCAAGAAATACTACTTAATTAATTTAACCCATATATATCATCAATTCATTACTTTACGTTGCAGTTTGTTAAATTAAGAAATTATCCCTTGCAACATTCATGCTTATTGGCAAATGTTCTTAATTTGTAGTGGAAGTTATGATAGTTGAGGTTGTACAGTAGGTACGTACCGAATATATATTATAAGATTTTTGTAGTGGCCTACATGCAACTTGACCATACTAAAAAGTAATTAGGGGAATGTGACATATTGGTGTGAGTGTTTAAATAGCTAGTGCCTTTAATTGATTCACAATTGATTGTGGTGAGAATGTGGACAGGAACATGCAACCAAATGGAATTAAGAGCCCCTCATGCATGTCTCTTTCTCTATTATACTTTTTTTAAGCTAACTAAATTGACATTTAATTAAGCAATCACTCTGTTGCCAGTTCAATCTGAAAAAGATTGAGGTAATACAAAGATTTCTTTTTTTTTTCTTGTATCCTTGCTGAAACATTTTCTTAAGGTGAGGTTTTTGTCCAAAAGGCTTTGGACAATGTCTTATCCTAATTAATCTAGATCTAAACCCTTCGAAAGGTGTCAAAAGTAACACGGATGGTTTAGATTCATAGGACCATTTAAATTTATTAAATTTCATATCTATTCAAACAAATCTCAACGCAGATTAGTCTGGCTTTGGATCAAATTTGTCCAAAGTCCTTTGGACAAAATCCAATTCTATTTTCTTAACATTAATTATATTATACTGTAACAAAACTTTTAAAGACAATGAATTAAGTAAAAAAAAAGGAAATAAATTTTGAATTAATTAATTGTAATGTGTATTTAGTAATGTAATTAGATTTGCGGAACTTAGTCTCCAAGGAAAGTTTTTGCATGCAATTAATCATGACAGCAGCTAGCTCTAACCTGGCTCCTCCTACAAGGCATGCAAATACACCAACACAACACAACCTCCTCAGTCCTCACTAAATAATTAACACACATATATAGGGCTAAAAAAATAAAGATGTACCTAGTAATTATTACAAAAAAAAACATTGTCATATATATATATATAGAGAGAGAGAGAGAGATGGGCTACGGTGCATTGCAATGCATGGAGGGGTTTGTGCATTAGACCATAAATCTAAAATTCAAAATCCAAATAATCGATCCAAACCGTTCATCTTGTTCTCCATATTAATATGTGCTTGGAGACCAAATTTTACATTTTTCTGAATTGTTTTACTATTTATTAAGTATTTTACAAAATTGTTGATCCAACGGTGGATGCTGATTTTACTGTTTTGTTAAGCCACCGTTGGATCAACAATTTTGTAAAATACTTAATAAATAGTAAAAAAAATTCAGAAAAATGTAAAATTTGGTCTCCAAGCACATATTCATATGGAGAACAAGATGAACGGTTTGGATCGGTCATTTGGATTTTGAATTTTAGATTTATGGTCCAATGCACAAACCCCTCCATGCATTGCAATGCACCATAGCCCATCTCTCTCTCTCTCTATATATATATATATATATATCTAAAGCCAGACTTGTATGATGAGAAGAACATTTTGCAAACAATTAACTGATATTTTTCTTTTCTTTTTCTTGAAAAAAAAAACTTTTGCATATCTAGGAATCTGTAATTAATTAATGCAATTTCTAAATAAAAAGAGGAACATTTAGCCAACTTATATAGATTGATTGAGGATTTAGATATGCATATATATACTGGTAAGCGGGGATGATTACGAATTAATTAGGAAATATTCAAATTTGTTACACATTCCAGGTAATATATATTATGTTATAATGAAGCATTAATAAAGGCAGCAGTGTTGGAGATTTTAGTTGAATCATGCATGCATGACAGCATGACAGCTTGAGTATGACTACTCTAGCTAGGTATAATATAATATAATATAATATAATATAGTTAATTTGTTGGGCAGTTCTTCCGTGTGAGCTGGTACAGAAATTAATTAATTTAGACAACCCGTGTCTGTTCAGTGTTCAGTCCAGGTTGTTTATGCAACTCCAATTAAATGGCATCCCAAATTCCCAATTAATCCAAGTCTATTCATTCTATTTCTATATATTATCTGGTAAAGTGCCGTGGTTAGTACCCTTTCTTTCAAGTTTCAACCAATATTTTATATTTTGGGCTACAATTAATATCCCAATCTGGGCCTGTTTGATCATCCACAATTAACGCTCATTATCAATCATATTACATCAAATAACAGTTCAAATCGTAAGCTTAGATTTGCTTATTCCATAAATATTTATATGTATTTTATTCAAATAAAAACATCAAATATTTATTCCTTTTTATATATATGATATAACAATGAGAACAACAAACAAACAAACAAAACACATAATTATTAACTTCCAAAACTCTGTTATTGGGAAGAAATTGTAGCAGTAACAGTAGCATCAATCAATAAATTCTTTCAGCTGTAGAAACTGGACGAAGAAATACAACAATTACTGTGATATTATCCTTGCTGCCACGCTCTGCTGCCTCTGTAGCCAGTCGCTTGGAGCACATACCGGGTTCTTTAACTGTGTCTTTGATTATTGATATCACATCCTCATTCGTTACCACATCCCATAGCCCATCACTTGCCATTACCTTTACCAAAACAACCAATAAGTTTTTTTCATTTTTTTTTTATCCAACAATACCCAAACTATCCTTCTTTCTTTGCAGTATACTGTTTATATAAAGTTAATCAATCACCCCAAGAAAAATAAAATAAAACATACCAGGAACTCGTCTTGAGAGGATAAGTTGGTTTCGATTATCTCAGGTTGTGCAGTCACAGCAGGTTTTAGATCATCATCACCGATCGACCTTGTAACCTAATGAAATTAATCAAAAATTACCAAGATATTATTTTTTAGTCTAGTACATTACACTCTTTCTTTAAATCTATTTTCACCCAAAGGCCACTAGTAGAGGATACAGTTCAGACTTCCTGTGTAGTTGTTGGGACTTGGGAGTACGCTTCTTTCAACTCGGCTTCTGAATACTATAGCAAAACTTAACTAATATATACAACTCCGCAAATACAGATTTCGACAGATGCTTGTATAAATAAAGCCCAATGCCCCTCAATGTCTTAATTTTTTTTCAAAAGAAACATCAACTAGTCAAGAACAGAAAAAATAAAATAACAAAAGAATCAGAATGTAGCCAAAACCAGTATCCGTACCAACCAGTACATACTTGTTCATGCAAATACTGAGATCAGCCTGCTATCAGGCACAAAGCCAAAGGGTTTTATATATATTCCAAATTAGACTGCTGAGCATGAATAGGCAATTTGGCGCGTCTAATATAAATGTTTCCTTCTTTTTTTCCAAGTCCAACAGCGGTCACTAAATGCACTTATAACAGTTGATATTGCCAAAAAGTTAACTTATAATAAAGAGTATGGCCAATATAACATCAATTCATTTCAGTCTATATAACACCAATTCCAAAACCTATCAATTCGAGTTCAAATGGTGAATCCAAACCGTTCAAACCGATCTACTTCATTAGTTGTGCGTTTACATGTAAAATTTATAAGTTTTTGAGTTTATTTGATATCAAGTCAAGCGGTCAAATGTTTGAGTTTTTTAATTAATTTTAATACATTCATTTTTTAATTTTTTTGCCGCTTGATTTGATACTAAAATAACTCGAAAATATAAAAAGTTTGCATGTAAACGCATCACTCATAAAGTAAATTGGTTTGAACGGTTTGGATTCACCATTTGAATCCGATTTGATAGGTTTTGGAGTTGGTATTATATAGACTAAAATGACACTGATGTTACATTAGCCATACTCTATAATAAAATAGTACAAGCACTATGAAAATCTGTACTGTGTGTAACACCACAAAACTGAATTCAAAGCTTCTGTTTGGAAATTTTTAGTAAAAGTTTGTGTATTTTTCTCATTATATTGTTCTGTAATTTAACAAATGATATTGTCATCCGATAAGATTGGCCCCTGCTATAAATATTTTCTGGCTCCATCACTGCCTGCTATGGTATAAAACTTAGTATCTGATGTGGTCTATAAACTGATTAAATTCATCTAGTATCTTTATTTAAATGGCAAATAAATAAAAAATTAATGAGCAATTGGTGTATCACCTGTAAAGCAGCAGGACCAACACGCCATGTGTCAACTTGCCATTTGACATCCATTCCTTCTCTAGTAACACGTTCCCTCTCATCGGTGCAGCTCGCTACATGATCCTATGTATCAAACATTTCTTACCCTTATCAACTTCTCTAAAGAAAATATTATAACCAACTTTACTCTTGGGAAAAAAACAAATTGATCACCTTACTCATGGGAAAAGGCTGGCCAGATCGATTCAAAATGGCACGGCAGTCACCAGCATTTGCCACAAAAAGCTTCTCTCTGATGACCAATGCTGTAATAGCTGTGCAACCAGGATGCCAATCCTTTTGTGTTATTCTCTTTGAATTACGGTGAACCGAAAGCTCCTCTCTGAAGGCTGTATCAGTTTTCGTGAAGGCCTCAACAAGCATGTCAGACGGGCTGTATAAGTATAAGAAATGGTTCAGTTAAATACTGAGTTTCCAAAAATACCCCTTCTCCCTTGATGTTTCCTTCTGAATGATGGAAGAATAAGAAAGGTCTTTCTTGGTTGCTAATAAATAAGTGTCAACCTTATTTTTGGCAAAGCCTAACAATTTTCACTTCATTGTCAGAACATTTCTTATTAGGAAATTTTTAAAATAGTTTGTATTCACCTCTCAGTACGGTAGTAATTTTGCAAAAATGAAGGAATTGCTCTTGCAGAAAACTCAGCTGCCGCAGCACCTACACATATAGATAGTTATGATGTAACTTTGCTTCCAAAAGTACCCCTCAAAGGCATTGAGTTCATAGTTTACCGCCAACAGACAAACATTCAATAATTTAGAAATTGAACAAATGTCTTTAGTATTTCATATTTATTCCTATTTTAGCATCTGTCCGGAGCTTGAAAAACCACTTTCAACCCATCTACCAGCAATGCAACATTTGTACACAACTGCATAATAATCATCGCACTAAAATTTACTAAAGGCCTGCAATGATCAACACAGTACAAATTGCTGGTCATGATCATCACATATACACTATAACATACCTCTGTGACCATCAAAGATCCCAAAGGCATGTACAGCATGATCACCACACATGCGAGGCATCATGAAATGAGCATCCTCCATAGTTTCTCTTCTCCCACATGTTGAAAATGAGCCCCATGATAGAGTCGGTCTATATGCCTCTGTGCTGCTATTTAATGAATTAAATGCCTCTCCATTTTTGTTATGCATTTCCATTTTCATCCCCAATTGTTCACCTTGTTTGTACCAGTTGACATCCTCCTGGTATCGATTTACCTCCATGGTCCCATTATGATCAGATTGACCATGTTTACCAGTAGAGATTGGCTTAAACTGATATTGATGTTGAAGCACAGCCAATTCTTCAATAATTTCCCCAAAGGAAGGTCGGGATAGCGGGTCCGAGTTCCAGCAGCGCTCAATAAGGGTTATCAAACCCGGTGGATATCCTGATTCGGGCCTGGCGATAACAGGTCGTAGCTCCTCAGAGACCACCTTTGCAATTAGTTGTTGTTCGGTATATGTCATTTCAAGTACCGTATGTGCCTGAATAGAACATATTGCTATTATTGTTTGATGCATATCACTCTTTATTTCTGCATAAATTTTTCATTTTAATTGAATTGATTCAAAATCATTCCTGCAGTATCATTAGATAACCTGATAACCTCACCAGTATAATAACAACTCACTGGTAAGGAAAAGAACACACAGTAATGTGGGAAAGATTTGAAATTTCACTCCAGATCCAGTACTACACCTAATCGACATGTTCTACCTATATAGATTTACTTAATAAAGAAAGAAGGGTAGAATACCTGAGCTTCAGCACGTAGATCTGTGTACGGAACAACACCAGTGAGAAGCTCACTACATTGATTTGAGGAATGAATGACACAAATAATCTCATAATAGCATAAGATTACTAGTTGAAATGAAAAAGAAAAAAAAAAAAAAAATTATTTCTTACTTGATGGATATGCCAAAGCTATAGACATCTGATTTTTCAGTATGGATATCCTTTTTCAAAATCTCAGGTGCCATGTAAATAAGGGTTCCAACCATGTTTTTCTTATGAAATCCGCCTGTAGGTTTGCCTGACGATTTCCAATTTTGAACAGAAACCTTCTTCAAATCCTTTTTGTATGCAGCGAGACCGAAATCTGCCAGATGCGGATGAAGGTCTTTGTCGAGCTGCATGGAATTTTGAAAATAATTGAAAAATACATTTAGTAACAGATTAAAATAACAGTTGAGATTACTAGCTATAAATGGTAAAATTATGAGATTGAAGAAAACTACCAAAATATTTGATGGTTTAATGTCCCTGTGTACAATTCCAAGGCCATGCAAATAGTCAAGAGTCTTGGCTGATATAATATTTGATAGAAAAATGAGTAAGTTACATTGTTGATGGCACCCGCACCTAAGTGTAAGAGAAAGGGAAGGAAAGAAAAGTAATGATGGCACCCGCACCTAAGTGTAAAGCAATGGAGAGTGCAAGTTGAGAAGGTGGAGACCAGTCCTCAAGATGTAGTTTGTCAGCCAAGTTTCTGGAGTCATAGAAATGGTAAAAAAAGGTGTAGTTGGGTGGCCTTGCATGAACAGCGAGCAACTGAGCCAATCCTGGGTGTTTAAGCTGGCTACAAATAAAATAAATAATCATAAGCGAAATAGAAATAGAAATAGAAATAGAAATAGAAATAGAAAAGAAATGAACCTTTGAAGTTGCAATTGGTAGTGAAACTTATCAATGTCTTCAGAGGTAGAAAGAATTGGCTTCTTTGCTGCGACTCTTTGCCCATTCAGCTCCGCCTCATAAACCGTGCTCTCAGATCCTTGTATTGTTGTTTTGTATTTGGGGGCAAATAAATGTCATACTTTAAAACCTTTTGATTTCATTATTTTCATTTGATTGATTGATTGATTGATTGTAAGTAAGAAAATAACAAGTTATCTAGTCTCGGAAGGAAGGAAGGAAGGAAGGAAGGAAGGAAGGAAGCAAGCAAGCAACTCACCCCTAGCAATGGGCGCGAGGAGAGAGAAGGAGTTGGAAGGAAGGTGGAGAGGTATCTTGTCACTGCTACAACAACCTCTGAAGCAGGTGTTGGGCTCCGTTATCTGCATCTCCACCATTTTTTTTATTTTTAAAGTTTGTCGAAAGTCGAATGTAAAGAGGAGGAAAGTCAAGGGAACGGAAGGAAGGAAGGAAGGAAGGAAGGAAGATGAATGCCTTTTTAATTATTTTAAAAAATGGAGGCATCCCTTTCCCTTGCCTTTAAAAATCAAAATCGAAATCAATGAATTTTGTTTGGCTTCTTCTAATTAATTTCCCATTTTGTAATTGTACCTAAGCAAAGCAAAGCAAAGCAACGCAAGCTTAGGCTTATTAGTATCCATCATTTTTAGATAGGAATAGGAATAGGAATAGGATAGATAGATAGATATTACACGTCCATTAAATTCCCAAATAAAATAAATGGAGAAAAGTGCATGATTATTGCTTCAATCGCATTCGGATCCAAAAATACCAATCTTTAAGTCTTTTGATCCGAGGAATTGTATACATGCAATTCAGTGATGCATGCGGTGTAAATCAGTAAATGTAATATAATGTAATGGTATTACGTACAGAGGATACGCTAGCTAGCTTCTCAAAACTCAACATGTCTTTGCCTGCTGTTCTGTTAATTATGCTTATGCTTATGCTTATGTTTTATGTTTGATTGATTTAGTAAATAGATAAATAATTTTCTCAGTCCTCACTCATTTTATTGTCAAATGTCACGTACTTAAATGCACGATTTTAATAAACAACTTTGAGATTAAAATTTGTAAACTATATACTAGCTAGGCCTAGGCAGTAAATAAGCCGACTTTGAGGGAGTTAATTAATATCCAATATCTCATAAAAAAAAATTAACATTATTTCTTTGATCTCTTTTATTCATTGAATTTGTTATTTTTGACAAATATTATTATCCTTCTATTTGAGCAAATAGAGATGTTGTTTTGAAATTAGTCACGGCATTGGAGCCCTTAATTTATAACACAAATTTCTGAAATTAACCCCAAAAATTTCAGGCTTTATTAATTACTTAAGATTACTTGAGATGTTACTGAATGTAGGGGATGGGGAAATAAATGAAGGTTTACTTTCCTCCAGCTGTATGTTATATTATATATGCAGTGATGGTGCATAAAATGCCGCCTTAATTATGAAAACACTTGTGGATTCATTGCTTAGCCTGAAACTTTATCAGGGAAAACTTTGATAATTTAAAATGAAGAGCTGTATATTTGTCGAAATAACAAATTTAATGAATAAAAGGGGTTAAAGAAATAATGTAAATTTTTACGGGGACATGACATTGGATATTAAGATGTTTTCATGGAGAAATTAGCTATTTTAAAGTTTACATGGGTGCACTACATATTTTCCATTATTTTTTTAAGTACCAACAATCAAATGCAAGCACAGTTTCATTTTGAATATGCAATGCATCTGCATCTGGCTGGCCTGGCTGCATTCTTTGCACCTTCTTCCTCTCAAATAGAAAACTAAAACAAAGAATTTACAAAACAAATGTTTATGTTCTCTGATATTACCAAAACACCAAATGCAAAATTGTCCAATACATAATCCACATAACGGACTAGCTTTTACAACTTGGTTCTTTTGGATTAAGGGAAATCACACCAAAAAAATTTAAAAAAAAAAACACCTGGCATGTACTTAACACCAAACCAACCATAAGGCTATTTAGAACACTGATAAAAACAGAGGGTCCTAGATACAAATTTTACCTGATCAGTTACCGGCAGCTATTTCTTTATCAATGGCAGCTTTTGCCGTGTCCAGGTCTTCATCTAAAAATATATCCCAGTGACCATCCCACCGAATGAAGAATTCGGTATCAGTGAAATATTTGACACGATGCACATCCCCAGCCGGAGTAAAAAGGAAATCACCATCAGTCAGATCATAACTCTCCTTTTTGGTCAAGTTCCAGACCTTCTTTGTTCCCTTAATAACAACTAGGTCATGACCAAATGTGTGATGATGTGCAGGCTCCACACTACCAGCCTTGAACCTGTCACACAAAATTATAAATTAAAATAAAACTACTAAAGCCTAGTCAAAGTGCTTTTCGCTACTAGTGTTTAGCAACAGTATGGAGCAAGGACAATATTGTAAATATCTTGTGTTTCTAACTTGTTCAATAGTAGCAGTGCACGAATCTATAGCCCCTACAATGGTAATTAAGCTGGTGAGTCCATTTATTAGTTCATAGTTTCTTATAATATTGGTAAAAGAACTGAAAATAAGAATAATGAAAAAAACAAAATGTAACCTTTTTAGTTCTAGCATGTATCAAAGAAAGAAAATACGAAAAAAGTGGATGAGGGCAAGACATAGGAAAAAAAAAAGATCCCTATCATTTAGGAGGCTCAATTTTAGGGGAGGTGTTCAACCTATTAAACCACTGTTATGGTGGAAATTTCCTGTCCCTCCCAAAATAAGAGATTTTATGTGGTATCCAAGAAGAAATTATTAACTAAACATTTACTAATGATTAAAGATTGGACAGGAGATCTCTCTTGTCAATTTTGCAGAAACTCAGAAGATATTGATCATCTCCTTTTTAGATGTCACTATGCCAGACAGATCTAGAGGTGGATGCCCCTTTGTCAAAATTTTGTTGATAAATAGCATTCTTTGACTGATATTGTGACTCTGGCCTGTTCATTTACTAAAAATCAGAGAAGAGCATTATTAATTGTTGTTTTTGCTGTTATTTGAGCAATTTGGGAACATCGCAATGACCTATGCTTTAACAGTAGTATTGTTTACTCTGTCAGAAATATCATACTAATGATTATCTCTCTTGTATCTTACTGGACAGGTTGTGGACCAGCAGAGATCTAGGAGCTTGCTAAAGATTGGCTACCAGCTGATTTGGATGAAATTCGAGAGCAGATTGTCAAAGACCAGCTTCTGCTGGATTGGGTTACTGAAGAGAATGATTAGTGAGCAATTACAAAATTGTCAGTTCCTAAGCAAACACACATCAATTAAAGAAGGGAAGGGAAGGGAAGGGAAGGGAAAAAAGAGAGGGAATATACTTGACGTATGCGGATGTTGGGGTTTCTCTGACAATCTTCATCTCGCCTCCAGGCATGATATCGACCGGTTGAAAGTCCATTCCCTTTCTGAGATAACAAATGGCACATGGGGAGCCATCTCCATCTCCATCTCCATCTCCATCTCCATCTATTTGGGCTGTTTGATTTTGACCAATTTTGGCCATCTCAGCAGGCGCGGCTTCCAAGAATGTCTGTATGTCTTCCCCCCACGGTTGACCACCTGATGCTGGGCAGGGTGCTTTGAAAGGTGTGTTGAGCCAGGCATCAACGATTTGGATTGCATCAGATGGTGAGGTTGCAAGGCCAGATAGAGTAAGCACATTGCAGGAGTTGATGGATCGGGAATTGATGGCATCATCAGGGGTCAAGCAGGTAGTTGCATAGACATGAGGGTGTTTGTTGGCAAACATGGCAACACCAGAACCTGAGATGAGATGAGATGAGTTTAGGAGATGATTGATTATGACTACCTCCTTCCTTTTCATTTTCATAAATAATTAAGTAAATTAAGTACCAGTGCCGCAAACAAGGAGACCACGCGTGGAATCGGGGGAGGAGCTGACGTGGGTACCGACTAGAGAGGCGATGTAGTAATACTTGGGATGGGTACCAAGGTCAACGATCTCCAGTCCAGAAGAGACAGAGGGGGAGAGGGAGAGGGAGAGGGAGCGGAGGTATGCCACCACCGCCTCCTTCAACTCGGAGCCGAAGGGATCAGCTCCGGCATAGATCTTCAACCCAGGCCCAGCTCCAGCTCCAGCTCCCTCAATCGACGCCATTTTGATTTTGATTTTGATTTTGATTTTGATTTTGATACAATCAACGAGTCTTCCAATCCCAGGTAGAGAAGAGAACTCAAGGGAGCGGAGTGGATGATGAGACTGACTGACAAGGATCGTTTTGGGCCCTTCCCGTCCCTTCCCTCCCTTCCCTCCCTCCCTTGTCTGCAGCGTCCTCCTTTTCTCCCATCCTAGTCGTTGAATTTTATCTCACGGTTAAGATTGATTCTTTTATTATAACATTAAGTTTTGGTAATCAGAATGCATTACTCAATAGTCATTGCATGTTAATCCTGCATTACTCAATAGTCATTGCATACCAGTATACCAGAATGCATTGGTAATTTGGTACCGACTGGTACTGCTTAACCGCATCTAATAACTTACTTTTTTTTTAACATAAACAAATAAAAGTATACAATCGTCAATTGTCAAATAAGAAAAATTACAATCTAGCCCCTCGAAACCTCTCTAATATAAGAACTCAAGAATGATAAGTAGGTCAAAACATTTAATTTTTATCCTCATGATCTGATTTATTGTATTCCATATTTCACTCATTTTCATAATTTTTTAATCACAAATTAGTTATTTTGCCATAATTATTTTTTTTTGTCAGAATATGGCTTATTCAACTCATTTTACATATTTAATCTGGCCTTGACTCAAAACTAGTTAAGCAAAGCAAAAGAAGGTTGTTTGTAAATGTGTTTCATATTGTTTAGAGAGGGTTGAACTCGATATATCTTAATTAAATGGTAATAAATCATCTAATTGTATTTTAGGAATATTTATTTTCTTTTGCTGATTTCAATTGGTTTTTTTTTTTTGCATTTTATTTATTTTATTGTTTCCTTTCTTCTTCTCATACTATCTATGAACAATATTTGCTATTTTGTGATGATATTTTGGTATTTGAATTACAAATCTCAAGTTTTTTGAAATCTGATAAAACAAACAACTTTAAGAGTAAAAAAAAAAAACATCCTTCTTTGAAGTATTTGTCTTATCCGTAGATTGCTTCGAACTAAAGCAAGCATTGCTGCTAATCAATAATTGAATATGTTATATAATCAATGAAGCAAAGGACCCCTATTTGTTTTTTTTTTTGTTTTTTTGTTTTTTTCATTTTTCTGGTTTAACCTAGCCTTGTACTGTACCAATTCATGGTCAGAACTGAGAACTGGATTTGGCCCTGAAAACATGGCCCTGAGACTAATCCAACATATTGAGTTCTCAGACCTTATAAATGAAGTGATAATTCTTTGGTTCATGGATATGAAAAGACTTATCTGAGTCATTAATCATCAAGCATTTTATGATTTTCCAATATCTGTTATGCTCTTAGCAGTCTATTAAAAATAAAATAACAAAAATAGTAAGGACTTAGTTGCATTTTCTTTGTTCTGACAAACTAAATCTCTACAAACCCTTTCGTTAACTAGTCTTAAAATGTCAGTTGTTTCTTCTAAAATGCGTTACTTTAATAAAAAAATTGTAAATTTCTATTAACACAAAAAAAAAAAACTAATTACCAGTTCCAAGCTCTTGTACTGATTCGGACCTTCTCGGTACAAGTAGAAAAAAATGAACATATATCGCTGATATATTAAACAGTCCATTTTAATAAAAAGACTTGAATGCTTTTGCATAAGGTTAACAAAAAGTTAACTAAAATGAAACTCTACGTCATTGGTACTAAAGAACATGATGCTTGGTTCAATAAATACACCAAATAATGATAAAAAAAAGCAACAACAAAGAATCAGTTTTAATTTATATATTTTAAATAAAATAAGCAGATTAAGTGATATGTGCCTATTTTTAATTTTAAATTTAAATATAATATGTGACTGGTAAGTTTACAGTGGAGCGCATAGAGAAATAAAAAGAAGATGTGAAATAAAAAAAGGAAGTCATAAGTTTACGGTGGAGATGGGGATTGAGAGCGGGAGGGAGAGAAGAAAGAATGTCGACGGACAATTGAGAGGAGGAGCGAAGAAAGAAGAGACGAAAGTACGATTAAGATGGGAGAAAAGGAGGACGCTCAGGCTCAGCAGAGGCCAGAGTCGGATCACATGGTATCATGCCAAAATGAAGTTATCACATCACATGTTATCATGCCAAAATGACCAACATACAAAAATATTCAGGAGCCCCTTAAATTGATTCACAATTCACAATTCACAATTCACAATTCTAGTGGAGCAGCTTAATTATCAGCCTCCCTATAAGGAATCCCGAATAAATAAACGAAAAACAATATAGAAAAAATTGAACTTCAAATATCTGCTACATCATCCAGAGACAGGCAAAAACTTCTTCCATTTCAAAAATACATGTCGATACCATCTTATTGTGCAAAATTAATCCCATATCACAAACATCACACGAATGACGAACCAAAAAATTGAGAGGAATCTCGAATAAATGATAAATTACAAACATCACACGAATGACGAACCAAAAAATTGAGAGGAATCTCGAATAAATGATAAATTACAAATTACGCAACCTTATAATTACATTACATTACATTTTCTTTTATGCAAGCAGAGGGAGCCGGGAGCTGTCTCCAGATCTCCTACTGTAATAAGCATACAACAATAATTGTACAACCCCTAATAAAGTTCCGATACCATTAGGAATCTGAAATTTTAAAAACCATATATTAGTTCAAAAAAATTTCAAAAACCTCTGAAAAGAAAACAATGAAGTGCCCCATTTATTTTCCTTCTAAAAAAGTTGGTTTCTGGTGTAAACAGGAGCATCCCACAATACAAGCTAATAACGTTTCACCATCATAATACAAGGTAACAATGACTGAAAATTGATCCTATTAAAATTAATAAGGTGTTTAATCTGTTTTCTGATCTTCAGGCATCAGTGTGGGTGGGACAAAGCCTAGTACCAATTGTAAGAATAATCATGTGGAGTGCGATACTTACATAAATGAAAAAATCATGCAACAACATGCCGTAAGCAAAGAACGAGACACTCATCAAAAATGTTGCTAGAGAGAGGTAGAATGGCATGAATTCTACACTCTTAGTCTTGATCACCAAATTCTGACAATTTTTTTTTAGAAAACATAGTGTCAGAATAGCTATGTAAATAAGAAAGATATATTGAGCAGAGAGATAAAGAGAGAAAGATACAATGATGAACAATGGTGAGGCGAACATAGAGATGAGAGATGCAACACTCAAATAACCAAGAAGAATCTGGCGAGTGGGATGGTCAAATAATTCCAAGCTAACATAAGCTATTAATGCAAATAAGCACAATGCCCCAATCAACAAACCTCCCATCTTTAACTGCACAAAAATTAACAGAAAGATATATAGTTATGATAAATCCACAAAAAGATGGGGTGTTTAAATGAAAATTTCGAAAGAGCAGTTACTTTTCTTCTAGGGTAGGCATAGACGATAAAGAGGATTAAATAAGTGAGCTGAAAAGCAGCACCGATGGAATTGACGGTGACAACGAGCACCACACCATAAGATATGAAGGGGAGGCCGTACCACATGCATATGAGGCAGTTGAGAAGTGAGTATAGGTATGGCAAACCTGAGAATTGCTCTGTTGATTTGTTGCGCACTATCCTTTTAAATGTTGGTCTGGAAATTATGAAAATGAGACTAGTATGATTAAATAACAAGTGGGTAGCATGGATTGCCATGTGTTTAATTTGAATTTGAATTTGAATTTGAATGGTATGAAGCCACACTGATTTACTGGTATATAATTATTTGCATATAATATAACATACAACCACGAGTACTTTAAGCATGAATGGAGAAGATGAGGAGTTTGGTGAATTTGGTGAATTTGGTGAATAGGCCAATTGATTGAAAAGGTTGAATAAGGTAGCTTACATTGGTGAGATGAAGAGCACAAAAGCGAAGAGATTTCCTGCAAGCATATATTGAATTAACAGTAGAAATAATTAATTAGTAAAAAGAGATTAATTCATTCGGATTAGATTTGAAAACGTGGCTGGCTGGCTGGCTCTATAAATCTATGGGATCATTAAACTGAGTCTATAATACTAAGAGGCAATTTAGATAGAGAGAAAATGAGTGAATTAGAAAAAGACTGGCATTTATTCTTAAATTAAATTAAGGATATAATATTAAGAGGCAGGGATTCAATTCCTAAATGATACCAGCAATTCCAGCTCCAAAGCAACATACATCGTAGAAAGAATAAGAGGCAAGTGAAGTTGCCGTAGCTGCAGTTGCATCCGCTGTCGCTGATGCCACCGAATACATCATCTCAATGTCCTCTCTCTCTCTCTCTCTCTCGCTCGCCTTTCTTTGGTTTGCTTTGCTTTGCTTTGCTTGGCGTCCTAGAAAGAGAGAGAGAAAGAGAAAGGTCTGAATTTGATGGAACGAGTCATCGCCACAAACAAAGCCGATCAGATCAATTGAATTGAATTGAATGGAATGGAATGGAATGGAAAATCCCCTTTTCGCTTTCTCTTGGGCTTGTTATTATTAGAATGTCCCCTTCCCCTACTCCCGTGGGACGTGGCCGTCTAAATTCTAAAATGAGGTTCACGTGCCTCCCTTTTTCACGGATCTGATCTGATCCACGACTGCCATTACTGACTGATCAGTGATTAGTGATTAGTGATTACCCCCTCCCAGCACTCACTACAAATCTACAATTACCTCCCCTGGTCGGGTCCCAATGAAAGGCGTCTGGCGGTCTGGCCACATGCCACATCACCAACCGTCTGATTTTCATTTCACGGTGTTCAACTGCAAGGCCCAATGCAAGGCCCAACGCAAGGCCCAAGAGAAGAGGACATGATTTGGTGGGATTTTATTTTCACCACAAAAATCTGCCAATAATTGCATGCGTACCCACAAGCACATGCTCCCATTCCCATCGTTGCTTCTCATTTCTCACGGATAAATAAAAGAATAATTATTTCAATCCCCACACTCCAGTACCCACATTGTACCCCCATCTCTTAAACAGATTTTAACTTCCCATAAACTAACTTAACTAACTAGTTTAATTAAATTTATTCACAACACTGTGATCTTCCAAGTTTAATTAAATTCATGAGTATAAATACTTGAAAGATAATAAATTAATACTTGCAAATTAAGATATTAATAGTTGCATGTCTAACTTGATATAACTATATAAAGGAATCACTCAAACTACATGGGAGAAGAATCATACACGTTTTTAGAGGTGGTTTTTTTTTCAATATCTTCCATATTTCTCACGTTCTATGAGGAATTTCGTGAATCTAAAACCATGAACGTATTCTACGCAATTTTATCTTTCAAATGAGATCCATAATGACGTACTTTCGGATTCATCGTCACACAAGTATTTATACCTCATTGTGCAAGCATTTATACCTCATCGTGCAAGCATTTATACCTCATCGTGCAAGTATTTATACCTATACTTGTAAGTATTTTATCCCGAATCGTGGACCCCGCATCTCCGCATCACATTTCCCTAATCGTCCCTGCGTCAACCTTTCTCTAACAAAAATAGTTGACCACATAGGTATAAATACTTCCGTGCATAGGTATAAATACTTGTAATAGTTGATATTAATACTTTTAAATATCAGCAGTGTCATATGTGAAAAATACTAGGTATAAATACTTAAATGACGAGGTATAAATACTTGTATGATGACGAGCTCGAAAGTATGTCATCATGGATCTCATTTGAAAGATAAAATTGCGTAGAAGATGTTCGTGGTTTTATATTCGCAAAATTTCTTATAGATTATGAGAAATGTGGATGAGATTGAACAAATAAATGGGGGGATAATGAGGGGATGAGAGTGCGGGTACTCATATCACGTCCCTAAATAAAAATAACTACATAATAAATAAATAAAAGAAGCACCACATCAAATTTCATGTATACCCCTCAAAAACTTAGAAATTACATATTTCCCCTTCTAAAATTCATAATATCATATTTACCCTTCTAAACTTCAAAAACTCACGTATTTACCCATTTTAATGTTTTTCAATTAAATATCATTTAAAACTTTTAAAATACCCATTTTACCCTCATGTATACCCTCTCTCTATTTGTCTGTCTTGATCAGAGGCGGAAACTAAAAAAAACTAAAACTGAATAAATTTAAGGTTTTAATTAAACTTAAGGAGCAAGAGAGAGAGGTGGGTCTCTACCGAATATCTCTGAGTGATCCCTAGTCAATATGATAAACCAAATTTTATTAATAAGGCTCAAGACAGTTGCAACCGAACAACTCTTGTTTTCGTCTTACACATGCATCATAAATTCTGATGGAAGTTTCTGAAACTTCCTTTCTGGCTAATTCTCTCCTCTTTGCCACCCGGCGCTTACTTGATGAGTTTACCATTCAATTATGTTTTAAGTGGCCTATCCCTTTATGATTGCACCCGACCCCATATCCCTTCCTAGAAATTACATTAATTCAGCTTAGAGCCAAGGTGATCAAGTTACAACTAGTCAAGCACGGGAGGCAGAACTGGGGGTTACAGACGAGTTCACACAAAATTAAGCACGGCAATGAGTCGGACGACCTCAAAATAGTGTGGAGCTACATGAAGGGTAACCATCTGCTCTTTAAGTTTAATCATATAGTATAGCATTAGAACCATTCGCTCTTTAAGTTTAATTAAAAACTTAATTTTGTTATTCATTTCATTTATAGTTTCCATGCCTCAGTCAAAGACAAAGAGATAGAGAGAGGAGGTATACACGAGGGGTAAAATGGGTATTTCAAAAAAATTAAATGAGTTTTAATTGAAAAAATATTAAAATGGGTAAAGATTTGAGTTATTGAATTTAGAAGGGTAAATATGATATTATGAATTTTAGAGGGGGAAATACGTAATTTCCAAGTTTTTGAGGGGTATACATGAAATTCCCTCTTAATTTTAAAATTTATTAGATTGTTTTTAAATAATAAATTTGAACTATTCAAACCCATCTACCTTACTAGTGATGTGTTTGTATGTAAAAATTTTAAACTTGTAAATTAATTTATTATAAAGTCAAGTGGTAAACAAACATTCAAATAATAAATGTAATAAAATTAATTTATAAACCTTTTAATTAACTGTTTGACTTTATTTAAATTAATTCGAAAATTTCAAAGTTTCACATGTAGACGCTCACTCGTAAGACGGATGAATTTTAACAGTTCAAATTCGTTATTTGAAGCTAATCTGATAAGTTTTAGAGTTGAGTTTGCAAATGAATTTGGTTAACTACAAAACACCTTGTTCTACTCATATTTCGATATTACCACTTATTAATTCCTTCAAACTTACTATTGCTGCCTAGCGCAGATGAATAAGGTATTAGTTCTCTTACAAGAGAATCGAGGTTTGAGTAAAGTGGATGAGTTATGTGGGTGACTACAGACTCTAATAAAAAAATAATACTTGAAACTTCCTATTGCTTTTTCACGCTCAAAAATAAATTGACTTCTTTAGTGTTGAATAAATTATAGAGGAGCCTTTCTTTTTAAAAAAAATAGATGAATCACATTATTGGATATCCCAAGAACATAACGGCTAATTTTTTTTAATTAGTTATTTTTCTCTTTTCAACTTAAAAGTGTTATATCATTAGACACGGGTCAAATGAGAAGGGGGCATTTGTTCAGGAGCTGCAAGTAAAAAAGAGAGAAAAGAAGAGCGACAACTCTAGAGCCATTTCCCGTTCCCAAACCCCCCCCCCCCCCCCCCCCCCCCCCCATCACTCCAACTCACACTCTATATATCCGTCCATCTTTTTTACTACTTGTAGATCTCATATCTGACGCATCACGCCCTCCTTTTTCTCTCGCTCGGCTCTACTTCTTTGAGCGGAGAGGAGAATGAGAGAGAGAGAGGAGGGAACTAAGTGGAGCTAATCGGAGCGAGAGCACGATATCGTTGGAGTTTGGAGCATAGAATCTTCATCTTGATCGGAGCGCGATGGTGAGTATATCCGGTTATCGAAGTGCGACGGCGGTTGAAAGAGCGGATCTAGTCGTGGAGCAAGATGAAGATTAAGGTATTAAAGTAATTATGAGTGTATACAAGTAAGATTAGAATAGTAGATCTAGTTAAAAAAGTAGATCTAAGAATTTAGAGGGTGATTAAGGGCGACTAAAGTAATTTTGAGTAATTTAGCGGATTTCATGAGAATAAAGAAGTAGATTTAGAAATTAGAGTCGCTTGACTCATTGTAAATACGTTTTTTTTTATTAATCGAATTGTTAGTAGGTATTAAAGCCACTTTCAAAAAGTGTTTGTGCATTGGGCGTAACCAGATGTTAGTGGTCTAAGATTTTTGAATTTCTTTTTCAACTCTACGGGGGTTTTAAAAACTTTAAATTAATTCGTATTTGTTTATTACATTGTATGTTTTATTGTGATTAAATGATGCTGAATTTATTTTGCTCGCACTTTTATGTTATCAGTGGATATTAGACAACTTAAACTGAATTTGTATATTCTATCTAATTTTTTGAGACAATTTTTTATTTTATTTTTTATGTTAAATACTTACAAAATTGAGTTATTTATAGATTTTTTTTTATGCTAAATACTTAAAAAACTTAAAAACTGCCTTGTTCTATATTCATCATTAAATGATTATAAACTAATTAATTTATAAATTTTGTGTTTTAGTTAAACCTTTTTTCTTTTTATATACAGACAAGACAACAATATCATCTGAATATGATGCTGAAAAACTTGTATTATTAGTACGAAGTTCGTGACAATTTGCTTGAAGGTAACTTTTTATTTCGAAAGAAGGATAAAGGTCAAACTTCTAAATTTTATATTTTTGTTATTATAACAAATGATTTCTCCATCCGAATTTCAAACTTGTCACCTCTCCCATGAGCCACTAAATTAAATACTATTTTTTTTGCTCGAAGATATAAAATTATTTTACTCAATTCGAAATTGTATTATCTAATTCTCTTTGTTATTAATTTATTCGGTGTTAATATTTTGAATTTGCTTAAAATAAATAATTTTAAATATAGAAGAAAGATTTTTTTTATTTGTTATGGGTTTAAAGGTTATGTCAATGAAAATTCAGAAAAAAAGAAATGACATAACATTAAAGTTTGGAGTTTATGTGATTTTATTTCTTGAGTTAATAATTAAAGAGTAACCGTACTTCTTACCGTTCTAATAATATTTACAAAAAAAATCATGATACTTTGTCGGATTAACGAGTTTTACGTTAGAATTAGAATTTGAAAGTATCATGTTCTACGAAATAAAATAAAGATTATGACTAATTAGTAATTAAGCGCCATGTGGAAGTTGATATATTATATTGCCAACGTAACTCAGTTGTAAGTTGTAATAATTAATAAGCGGCAAGGAGAGCGACTTTGTGTTATTTTCCAAGTTAGTAGATCTCCTCTGGCATCAGCGCTAGCTAGCTCCACAAATTAACAACCTTTAAACTTGCATCCACGTTCCACGCCACCATTTTTCTAATTTTTTATTTTGAGCTTATCCGATCCGGATTTCATCTCAAATGATACTATTTCGGTGGAAATTCATGTATATCCTTACACAAAAAAAAAAAAAAAAATTAAATTACATATTTTTTATTCTAATATTCGTAATATGATATTTACCCTTCTAAATTTTAATTCTCACATTTACATAATTTAATACCTTTTTTATGAACTAAAACTACTTTATGTTTTTAAAGTCTCCATTTTACCTAAAAAATAGCATTTTGATGAATCATTTGTTATAATAAACCAGTTAATTAGAAGACTGAAACATTCTCTTACATGGATATATATTTTTTTATTCTTTTTAATAGAGGATAAAATTGGATAATATGATAGTTTTTTTTTGTATTTAGAAAGACAAATATGATATTATAAATTTCAAAAAGAAAAAAAATGCGTAATTTTAAGTATTTTTAAAAATTAATATACATAAAATTCGTCCTAAGATCTGACTATGGAGATTTGGCGGCCATTTTTATTAATATCCCTGAAAAAAAAGAAAATTTTAAAAATAACCCTGTTCCTCATTTTTTTTTAAATATGCCCTGACCGCCTGGACCAGGGGCGGCCCAAAACACCAAGTGAGGCGCCCCAGGGCCCGGCGGCCCATACCCCAAGTGAGGCGCCACCCCCTGGGGCGCCCCATTAGTAATTTGGTTTTTTTTTTTTTTTTTTTTTTGAGAAATCTTAGTATTTTGATTTGAATAATTTTGTTGAAAAAAGTGTTGGGTTTATGTATATGTGTATGTCAAAAAATAAAATATTATGTATATGTGTATGTGTATGCCAAAAAATATAATATTTGATATATTTACGAAGTGATGTCGTAAATTTTTATAACTTTAATTTTTATTTTTATTTCTTTGGTGAACTATATGTATAATATACACACATACACATACACACATGCACATACACATACACATACACATACACATATACACATACATATATACACATACACATACAAAAAAACTCACATATATACATACACATACACATACACATACATATACATACACACATACACATACACATACACATACACATATACCAAATAAATCAATTCGCATAAGCAAAATAGCAAGTTTATCTGCCACCACGTCTGAATAAACCTAACAAACGACTAGTTCTTCTGGTACCAGTGGCAGGTGCGGCATTACTTGTAGAGGCTTGGCTACTAGATGATTGGCTTACAGGAGGAGGGGGTTGTGTTCTACCGGTTGCTTCAGCAACAACTCTGGCATTTTCTCTTTCGTTGTGTTCGTTTATTGCATCTAAATGTAACAATGCAATTCAGTTAGTAATATAATTAAATCATAAATAAATTTTGTACAATTCTACGTACCTGCCCTGCGCCTGTCGGAAACAGAACGGCGAGCCCGATTTCCCGACGGTCGCCTACCACCCATCTCGTCCATGGTCATTACAATACGCTTGTGTCTCCTCCTTCCCTTTCTTATCCATCCTTCTGAAGGTAATATTCTATCTCCGACATATGCAGGCCACTCATGCTGATCAGGATAAGAATGGAAAGATCCACCCCAAGTGGAAGCAAGGTAATCGGTACGGTACATGTCAGCAACATAGTGATCCTCACAGTAGTTCCTCACTCGGCATACCGCCATCACGTGACTGCAGGGTATGTGACTTAGCTGGGGTCCTTGGCATGTACAGGTTACCGCCCTGGCATCTCCGAATTTAACCACGTACTTGCAAGCCCTCTTGACAAACGCCATAGTGCCGTCTGGTTTACAGGTGGTAGGAACGTACTCATTTGGATTTTGCACTTCGAATTCTGTTCCATCGTTACCCATCGGGATCACGGTCATGGTTGCACCTTTGTCTCTGTGTCGTCTTAGTTTCTCCTCCACCCTTGTTGAAAATGACTGGTTCATCCTTATTAATTCTGCGGCCTTAGCACGCCGTTCCTGAAACCAGGCATTTAACTTGTAGAATGTGTCCTCTACAACTGCAGCCATAGGCAACATCCGGCTCTGCTTGAATACTGCATTCAGCGACTCAGATCCGTTGGTGGTCATAATTCCCCAACGCCAACCTCCATCCCGGGATTGATATATTTTCTCGTATGCTGGATCTTCGTTGACATCTCGGGGATTATTTTTCCCCACCTTCATTAAGTAGAGATTTGCCTTTGGCATGTACTACATAGAAAATAAGGAAATAGAATAATGTAAGTAAACAATTGTAGTAAAAAAAATTGTTTTCTTAAAGTACAATAATATATGTAAACAATTGAAATGCATGTACCCTTGCAAAACTGCTAGTCATCTCTACCACCCTTCTCGGCTTTTTCTTTCTGCAATTCCATCTAAATGTATCAGTAACCCACGTGTCGCCTCCGGTTGCCTTGGAAAGGTTCTCCGCAACGTGTTGCATACACAACCTGTGCACACACTGGCCAGTACGTGTTGACCAACCGTAATCTTCACGATCAAAAACATATTTTATTCCTTTGTGCTGGTCTGATATCACACAGAAAAACTTCCCTTCCCCAATCACCCGTCTTCTTAAAAACTGCATAAAGAATCCCCAGTTCTCGCCGTCCTCTTTACGAACAATTGCAAACGCCAAAGGCAACAGCTGGTTCTCAGCATCATATGCGCATGCTATGAGTAGTCTCCCCTCGTAACGGCCAGACATGAAGCATGCATCAATGCTGATAACAGGTCTGATGTATGGCACAGCCTAGATACAAGGACCAAAAGCCCATGCTATGCCCTTGAATTGTTTAGCTCCCTCTATTAGTACACCGTCTTTATCAAAAAAAGGGCCATGCCATCGCTCATATACGGTGCCGACATTTGTACTTGCCATGGCCTGGAGCAATGGTGCCAGATAGCCATATGAGTCCTTCCAACTACCAAATATCCTGCAAATCGCAAGTTCACGACCTCTCCACAGCCTGTTGTATTTTGGGATTACATATTTGTATTTGTGTCTGACGGTCATAGCCACCGCCTTGATGCTCATCGATAGATCCAACTTAATGTCCTCCTCAATTGCATCGGCAATTAGTGATGCTGTCAGATTTGAATGGTCTGTCCTTGTGGACGCAGACTTGCATGTATGAGGTGGTTCGCACTTCTTAATCATCCATGCTTCCCCTGAACCCGCAGGGGTTGCAAAAAGGCGAAACTCGCAGTGCGGGTGAGTTGAACAAAGCACAACTAACCTTGTTCGGTCCCTTTTGTGTATTATACATTCCCAGTTGCCGTGAACATGAGTCTCATATATTTTCTTTACAAGCTCGTCTACGCTGGTATAAACTTGCCCTGCGGCAAGTTCTTTGTTGTATACAACACGAGGACCAAAGAAACTAATGTCTGCCTCTTCGAAAGCTGTGGTGTCGTTGAATGTGGCAACCGGATGCTTATTCCCCCGACCTCTAATCGGGAATTTTTCTGCCCTGGACAACCCTGCTACATTTGCATCACCATCTGATAAGTCATCATCTTCCCAAACCCCTTGGTATTCATCCCCCGTTTCCATTTCTCTTTCTGGTACGGCATCAATAGCATCAACATCAACATCAACATCATTTCGATTAACGGGTACCGGTCCTGACTCTGGCATAGTTGGAAATCTAGGGATTATGGGTGTCTGTCTGGGTGGTAGTGGTAACTCTTCAGTATTTTCTGGGGAGTTGTGGTACCCCTGGTTGTCATTACCGGGGCTGTGATACTCCTAGTGGTACCCCTGGTTGTCATAAGGGGATTGCTGGTGGTACTCCTGGTGGTCATAAGGGGAGTGCTGATGGTACCCCTGGTTGTCATAACCTGAAGGTCCAGCCCCAGCCGAACTTGAAGGTCCAGCCCTCGTGCGGGGAACCCTCTTCGAATATATGTCCATTACCGGGACCCCACAAGCTACAAATTGAGTATACACAACTCTCCACAAATTGGCATCTGTTATTGGAAACTTAACAAAGTAAGGTCTACCCCCCCCACGTGAGTTGTCAATCCGTGTAGCCAACTCTATTTCATACCTGTTGGGGTTTACAGATGTCTTTTCGTATATTAGCTGCTTTAGTTCCTCAAATGTGGTATTTTCATTAATCTCGAAGCCAAATGCGACTTCTTTCGTGTAATGCACGCCATCTTCATCCCTTTCTAGCTTGCCGCCGACATACAGTGCAACTAACATCTCTTCTTTAACAAACTACATTTTAAAAAAAAAATTTACAAGTATTACATGACATAATAATGGGTACATTAATAAATGACTAATTGAAAAATAAATAAACAAAATTAAAAAAAATTACAATTTTTCTACAGTAGGTGTACAGCAATTGCTACAGTAATTGTACAGTACGCTGCAGTAAATACCAACAATAATGTACAGTACGATACAGTACAGGTCAACAGTAAATGTACAGTACGCTACAGTAAATGTCAACAGTAATGTACAGTACGCTACAGTAAGTGCAACAGTAAATTTGGAACAGTAATTACTAATTATTATAATTATAATTACTAATTATTATAATTAAAAAAACATACCTATTTTCCCCAGTTATCGCCTCCAGAGAAGGTCTGAGATCGGGAAGTGACAGAGGCAGAAAATGCGTTTAAATCACAGGACTAGTGGGGCGCCCCAGGGGGTGGCGCCTCACTTAAGGTATGGGCCGCCGGGCCCTGGGGCGCCTCACTAGCTGTTTTGGGCCGCCCCAGGCCCAGGCGGTCAGGGCATGTATGAAAAAAAATTAGAGAGAGGGGCATTTTTAAAATTTTCTATTTTTTTAAGAATATTAATAAAAATGGCCGGAGATTTGGGGATGAAAATTGAATAATTGAAGTTGTTTTAACGAGAAGTGTATTAGTGAAGCCATAATCTTAAAAGTAGTCAATTAATTAATATGGTGTCTTAATTGTTTGTTTGTGAAGAAAATGTATTAGTCAATTTAATAGAGTACACGTCATATAAACCGGAATTGTGCTGGGTAAGTAATATTTGTTCTCTTAGTCAAACTCAAACGGCCCACCGATCGATGATTAGGCCAGCTTTAATTATATAATAATTAATTAATTAATTAATATTGCCGGATTCGCTTCATCGCCATGGCCCGCGGTACTAGCTAGGTTTAGTTAGGGTAGGGTGCTTGTGTTGTGTGTCAATAATCTCCCGGGCAGGGCTTGCTGAGGATAGCTAGCTAGGTTTCCCCTCTAAGGGACGGTCCCACTTTATGGATATCTCCTTTATATTATACATCTTAAATTGAGTAAGCTGTCCTTTATATTATACATCTTTAAAACAAAATCTGATTTTTAACAAGTATGAGAAATTAGGGTTTCTTAGGGTTCCTATCCACTAGTGTTACGACTAATTGGTTTGTAAATTCTGTTATTATATTTATGAAGGCACAGTTGGATGTTGTAGGTACAAAGTGATATCTCTATATTAATACCATCTTTAAATTAGAATAAACGTCACCTCTCGGTACTTGGCTACTCTAATCTAAAGTCATTAAGTTCTTACTGTCCCAATTGATATAGAAAACTATCTTTTACCTCTCGGTACTTGGCACAATTTTCTAAACTATTGTGTAAAGCTCGTATAAGACAAGCATCACCTCTCGGTACTTAGCCTATCAAATACCATATTCCTTATGGTCTGGACCTAATATTCAATTTCTCAATTGCAAATACCAAATCGTAAGATTTCATGTGATTTCGATTAAGTCTTCACAATCAATTAAAATAAAGAATAGATCATAACAAAGAATCAAGAACATATGAAATAAAACCAACTAAATCATAACAAAAGTTTCAAGTACAGCCCTAATTAACCCTAGAAAAGACTTTAGCCAGTCATGGCTAAAGCACAAATGAAATCAAAAGAGTAAAAGAGTTCCAAAGGAAAGAAAATAATAAAACCGGTTGATCAATGGTGTTCTCTCCTCCCTTCTTCTCTCTTCCTTGCTTTTCCTTTCTTTTTCTTGTTCAAAACCAGAAAATCTCTCTCTAAAAACGTCATTAATCTGTTCTACAGGTCCCCTTTTATACCCCTCTCTAAAACCTAGAAATAACTAACTAAAAATAGCAAATTCGGGATCTGAACCGCCTTATTGCGGGCCGCAATACATTCATTGTGGGTCGCAATGGATGGAGGCAGTTAAGAATTTGTCGCGCAGAAAACTGTAAACTCATTTCGGGCCGCAATGGATTTGGTTGCAGGCCGCAATGAAAGTGCAGAAAATCTGTAAAAGCCATTTCGGGCTGTAATGGATTTGGTTGCGGGCCACAATGAAAGTGCAGGAATGAAGGGGCTCTGACTTGTTTGGTTGCGGGCCGCAATAGGTTCATTTCGGGCCGCAATGAATGTTGACAGTTGCTCCAATCTTCATGCTAACTCACCCGTTTTGCTTCGTTAAGCTCCAAACACTTGATTACCTGTAAAATAAACATAACTAGAGCAGTAACTTGAACTTTTGGACATTTCTAACCTAATTAAACCTAATTAAACCTAATTTAATCAAAACTTGGCTTAATTTACATAACAAACCCTAGGTTTCAATAGATACAATTTCGGCTTATCAATCTTTCTTTCTTTTATTGTTGCTAAACTAGGTGGCTTAGTAAAATACCAGTTTGGTACAGTTCGATGGGATAAAAATATTGACAAAGTTGGTTTGACTTTCGGCAACACACCAGTCATATACTTTTCAGTTTTGACTCTATTATTTGCGTGCTGCATGAAACCATTCTAGCCCTGTCAATATTTTTGCCAGTTCAAACTGCAGGTATGTACTTCAGACTGGAGGTATGAGTTCTAGAAAGACAAAATATAACATTTTTTTCTTTAAGCATAGTGTCTCAGTCAAATAATTCAGCCCAAATTTTATTAAGCACTAGAATATATTGGGTACCAGCATAATGTGACTAAATAATGTTCTAAAAAGACTTATCCTTCTTTTATTATAATGTTTCAGGAAGAATTGCGATCCTAAGTTGTTATATAGTGGAAACATGAATGTGTATATTATATATTTGTCTTAATAAATTTTAGTGCTATTTAATGCTTCAAAGTAAAGAAAAGAACTTTAAAAACTTATTGTTAAACTGTTATCCTGTTAATATTAAATTTAATGCTTCAAAGTAAAGAAAAGAACTTTAAAAACTTATTGTTAAACTGTTATCCTGTTAATATTAAATTTAATGCTTCAAAGTATCCTGTTATCCTATCACTCCATTTATGATTATATTTCTTGGATTTTGTATGAGAATGGTTAAGCTATTATACATTGAAAATGCATCACCTTATATGAGAATTGCTTTTTATTCTCTTATAATATGTTCCCGTTGCAACGCACGGTCACGATACTAGTATATATATATATATGCATATTGGTATTGCACTGAAGTGCTCAGAAAACAGCTAGCGACATGCATATTAATTGGGCCGGGCTTATACAATAAACCCTTCAAACAGGCCTTGAATATGTTTAAAAAGATATCAATTCAATTTCCCTCTCATCAGTCATCACCATTCATCAGTTCTCTGTTGGTACTAGCATGCTAAATATATATAGTCTCAACCAATCCTTAATTAGAACGGAAGGAATATTAATTGTAGATTTTAGATATTCATATACACTTTCCTTAATTGTACTCCTCGAGAACAATGACTTTAATTAATTAATTAAGGAGGTTAATTAGAATATATAATTCAACTTTAAAATATGCAATTCCTCTACATCGGTAAGAATTAATTTCTTAAATTAATGAAACAATAATACAAATGTATATATGCATGACCTAGCTAGCTATTCCTTTTGAACTGACTGCATCGATACTATATATATATTGAACAAAAGCATATATATATATATATATATATATACTGTAAAATAATCGAAACAAAACAATGGGAAATTAATTCAGAAAAAAGAAAAGAAGAAGAAAGAAAATACATATATAATCACACACATATATATATGCATGGCTAGCTTTAATTAGCTTTGTTTGCAATATAATTGAGCTAGCTAGTGCATATATATAAATTTTTAAGCAAGCAAAGGAAGTCGGTAATCATCTCCTGATCTTTGATTGTAGTATGCGTACAACATTAATTGTACAACTCCAAGTACTGTTCCAATGCCATTAGGGATCTGAGATTTCAAAACCAAATTAATCTTCATATTTCTCATCCTCAAAAGTAAAGTAAACAAATTAATTAACAAACAGAGGAATTAAAATTGTTTACAAAGGTAGCCAGGAGACTTACATAGATGAAAAAGTCATGCAATAACAAGCCGTATGCAAAGAAAGAGATGCTCATTAAAAAGGTAGCCAGAGACAGATAAAATGGCATGAACTCCACACTCTTTGTCTTTATCACCAAATTCTGAAAAAGAAAAGAAAAAGAAAAAGAAAAATATCAAAGAGAGAGAACATATATATATAGAGCGAGAGAGATATATTCTCAACAGATTTAGAGAGAGATATATCATGAGATAGAATTGCATGCGTACGTACAATGACTAGCAAAGGAGAGGCGAACATAGAGATGAGAGATGCGACGCTTAAATATCCAACCAGATTCATACGAGTTGGATGGTCGAAAAATACAGAGCTAACATAGACTATCAATGCAAATAAAGCAAACACTCCAATCAGCAAGCCTACCATCTTTAACTGCATGCATATATATATATATATATATATCACAACAACAACAACAACAACAAATTAATAATTAATACGTACAAAATGAATCATTTTTAATTAATTATCCATATATATATATAGATCGATCAAACCAAATGAATTAGGTGACTGATGAATTAGTTACCTTTCTTCTTTTGTGAGCATAGGCTATGAAGAGGGTTAAGTAAGCTAGTTGGAAAGCCGCTCCGATGGAATTGACGGTGACGACCAATACTACACCATATGATACGAAGGGGAGGCCGTACCACATGCATATTAGGCAGTTCAAAAGGGAGTACACATATGGTAACCCTGAGAATTGCTCCGTTGATTCATTTCGAATTATCCTTTTAAATGTTGGTCTGGAAATCAGATCAGATTGTTTAATTAATTAAGAAATAGATAAAATTAAAGAAATGAGGTAGATTAGTTAGTTAAGGCTTAATTACGTACATTGGTGAGATGAAGAGAACAAAGGCGAAGAGGTTGCCTGCAAGCATGTATATATATAGTGTGTGTAAAGATGAAACAATATAATTAATTAATATACAGAATTAATTAGGAAGAAATGAAAGAATAATATATAGATGAGCAGGGAGCAGGGAGCAAGAAATATGAATGAATGAATGAATGAATTGTATGTATGATTAATTAATTAATACCAGCGATTCCAGCAGCATAGCAGCATATTTCGTACAAGGGAGTCGATGCATCACCCCAAGAACTACTCATGATTCTATTATATTAATTTCTAGCTATTAATTATCGCAGTTGCAGAGACTCTCTCTCTCTCTCTCTCTCTTCCTCTAACAGAAAGAATTTCTTTTGGCACGTACGTACGCTACCAGTAATCCGCTCCCTCCACAACCCGATCGAAATCCCTTAAGAGAGCATGCAGCTATTTCAAAGGCAAAAGAAACAGAGAACAGAGATCAGAGGCCAGAGAGAGAGAGAGAGAGAGAGAGAGAGAGAGGTTGGACCGTTGGAGTAATTCAATCTTCGTGTTGGCCCACGGGTTTTTCCGCGACAAACAAAAAAGCGAGACGTACGGACTAACTTCTCATTGGTCCAAAAGTAACAATCAACTTTTTTTCTTTTTTCTTTTTTCTTTTTTCTTTTTTCTCTCAAGCACTTCCATTGCAAAATTAATTGTATTGCACAATTTGCACCCACATGGTTGTCAAATGTGAATACTACTACTATTCAAATTTCAAAGGCTAGAAACAATCCCCTCAATCTAGTGGTTATCTTTCATATGCATGTCTATCTCCTTCTTAATTTTGTTCTCTATTATTATATTTCCAAAATGAAACTTTCATTTCTTCTCCAATACTGTTTATGAAATTTAATTTAATTTAATTTTATTCTCTATTATTATTACTGATTCCGCCCTCTTTTTTTGACCCAGCTGGCATCCATGTGTACTTGGTCAGAATATTCCAAGTTTTTACCTTTAAGCATCTTACTGCCATTTCTTTTCTGGTCAATTTATTTATTTATTGCAATACTTTACTTAATTGCTATACCACACTTTAAGAACTTTCTCAATATTAGAAAAAACAACTAGAGTAACATGAGCTAGCGAAGCTTAATTTTGTTTTCTCAGTAATCTTACTGACAGTTACAACTTTTTTTCTTCTTCTAAGAATTGAAGAAAGTTATTAGAAGAGAAATAGTAACAAAAAAAAAAAAAAAAAAAATTTTATATCTCCAGTCTCTAGTTGTCTGAAATATTTTTATATGTTTGAACTCTTTCAAGTGATAGGCCAAAGTACCATCTTCTATAGGCTAATTTAATTTATAGATGCTTCTAATTTAAGATTTTTCTTAGAATTCATGTTGTAACCTTAAAAAATTAAAATATTTTCTTTAAAACAAGAAGACTAAGAGTCAGAAAATTGCTACGGTGGAGCCGTGGAGCTGGTTCTGTCACGGAACAACACGATTACGGCACAATAGGTGAGTCAATTACGTGTTGTGATTCGCGTGTCTCTTGCCGTAACTATTTATGTGCCGTGAACATCTTTAAATAATTTTGCACGGCACGTCACACGAAACATCTAATCATAACAAGGCATGTAGTCACGCGAGTCACGTATAATTACAATTGTTAGATCTTTATCAAATAATAAATCTTGAATAAACTAACTTAAATTATAGTCAAATAATCACGCGAGTCATATTTAACCACAGCATATTTGAACACGACATAACTTCCGTAACGTGATCATTAATTCACATACTTAACCATCGCTTGACATTTTGATAACAACACTTTTTTTTTTTCCACTCTAAGAAAACATTGATGTATGCACCCGGTTCACCATGGACAAAAGTAAAGTGGTTAACAAAGAGAGGTCGATATCTTGAAATTGAAATGAACATTTTTATTTTGGTGGCCGTTGGAAGAGACACCTCAGACTCAGAATGAGTGAGAGAGAGAGTAGCGGTCGAGTCGACGTTGGCCATATATAATAATTAATTAATTCCCGGACCGTGTTCCTCCACATCATATCATATCATATCATATCATATCATATCATATCATATATAATATAATTTGTCGTGCTCCTTAGAACTAATTGGAACTTTATGTTTGCATGGCTGGAGCTTGCCTAGAGGTCGGAGCAGTCCCAGTAAACGTGAGGGGGATGTTGGATTTTTAATTTTTTTTTATTTTTAGGTCAGTGATTTAATTTTGTCTCATTTTGAAATTTAATTTATAATTTAAGTTAAATTTAGAGTTAAAATTACAATATTTTTTAAATTCTAATTGGTAATTATGATTAGAAGTTAAAATATTGAATATCAAAAGGTAAGAGTATTTTTTTTATCCAGTACCTGATTAGTTAATGAGTTCGAACACAATTCGCTATTTTTATCCTGAACCTGCTCCGACTAGAGCTCCTCAAAATATATAATAACACTATTATAAGAATAATAAAAAAAAAATCAAATTCAAATAATACAAGAAAGATGTAAATTGTATGCTATTTACTACAAATAAAGAAAATGTTATTTTAATTTAAATAATTTCGAATAATACTAATTTATTATTCTTATAAAAATATAAGACAAATTGAATAACACTAAACTATAGTTATTTAAAGAAGATAAAAAAAAATTTTAATTGCATCTGACTAAATATTGACACTATTTTTTTTTTTCAATTAGAACCAAAGGTTTAAATAGTGTTTATCACGTTACAGCGGAACAACAATAAAAATGGTGCTATATCCATATTACGCGCTATAGCGCTGATAGCGTCATAGCTTTTATGGTCCAAAAATAATATAGCAGCACTATAGCGCTGCTATAGTACGCTATTTAGAATCTTGATTAGAGCTATTATCATTCGATATTTTAATTCATGATAAATAGAAAAAAAAATGAGAAAAGATATAAGTATGTATACGGTATGGAGTTCTAGCGGGACGCCATACCCTACGGAAGTCTCGAATTATTTTTTCTTCTAAAAAAGTAAGACACCATATCAATATCAAAAATAAAAAAATAAAATAAAAGTGGGACTTTATTGAAAAACTTTTATTTAACTTTTCATTTAATTTTTGTTTAATTTCTGCTGGATAGCTCGACCTCAATTTTTCTGAAAAAAATATTTTTTCATTACAAATAGAGTGCTATATATGATATTTGTACGAGGAGGGTTCAAATGCCTCCATGTTTTTGGGCCTCTATCATGCCTCCATCTCTCTCCATCATTTTCAAAGTTCAAACAATCGATCTGAACCGCTCAACCTAACCTCCATACTAAAATATGTTTGGAGACCAAATTTTATATTTTTAGGAATTTTTTTACTATTTTTTTAGATAGGTAAAAAAATACTGTTTTTAGATGGTTCAGATTTACTGATTTTGTACCTATCTAAGAAAATAGTAAACAAATTCCTAAAAATATAAAATTTGGTATCCAAACATATTTTAGTATGGAGGTTAGATTGAACGGTTCGGATCGACTGTTTGAACTTTGAAAATGATGGAGGCACAAAAACATGGAGGCATTTGAACCCTCCTCTATTTGTATTCCACTTATTGTGTAATGAGCTCTTTATGTTTATTTTGTATAAAATAAAATATAAAGAAAAATTATGATATTTCATCTATCTGAAAAAAAATTATTGGTTCACATTTGACCTTTCATTTTATATTTTGAAATATTAATGCTATATATGTTATAATAATTTGTGGTTTCAAAAATAGTGGCACAGCCTAAAAAATTTGGGAACAATAGAGTCAAGCTATCAAACACAAATTAAACAAAAAATAAATGAAAATTCAAATCAAAGTTTTTTAATGACGTTCCACTTTTTTAAATTTTTTTTATTTTTTATGTTGATATAATGTTTCATTTTTCTAAGAAAAAAAAAATTCAGGACTAGCTTACATATGGTATGGCAGTGTTTCAGAAGCTTCTGTATGGTAATATGGCGTTATAGACATCATTCTTTTTCTATTTTTAAATTGTGTCTGTATCCTTTGATTCCTTTGTCATTTTTTTTTTTCTATTTACCATAATAAAAATAAAAGTGTTGTCATGCACCAAGCATACAGAATTGTGTACAGCACAATACTAACATTATATATATAATGTTCTATGTGAAATAACGCAAAATGCATGATACAATTATATATATTAAATTGGATTCGATTTTAATTGATATATAAATCGATATTATATAAGTGGAATAGAAGACACGAAGAACTTTATTTATTAGAAATCCCTAGCTAGTTTGTTTATGTTAATTTTGATACGGAATTCTCACGGATAGGATCGATAAGTGCTAGCTATTTGAAATTTAGTGCGTGGAATAACAACGTTAACGACGACGCTATGTCTATGATATATATATATCCGAATATTCTACCTTCTTAATTTATGCTCTACAAAACGAGTAGAAAGACAAATTAATTGCTCCCTTTTTTTTACCACTCCTTTTAAATGTTTTTGACAGTACGTAAAAGAACGAACAAAATAGTATGATGCTCTTGATTATATTATTTTCTTTATTAGTTATAAAAAATAAAAAATGCATGAAAAATTAACATAGACAAATTCATTCCCATTCATCAATATTTAATTATTTATATATTTTTCTATTTTTTATATAATAAAATTGTGTGAGACAATATTTTGCATGTATGTATAAAAATACTCATTATCTCAAATTTTTTTTTTTTTCATTATGAGTGTTAAAGTTTTTTTATTGTCAAGTAATTCAAAGAAAAATAGGCATATGAAGAAACAAAGATATAGTTAATAAAAATTCTTTTGTCATTTGTCCATTTTTTTTTCCTTTTCAATTTTATGCAAGAACCCAGTTGTAATTAAATTTATATCCCAAAGGAACTTATAAATATTTTTACATAGGTTATTTAATTGAAAAATAAGGTGACCATCCATTTTGTCGATTTTATATGGTAGAAATATATATTAGATTTGAGAATTTGTGAGCGAAGATTTTTGAATATTTAAATATCACCTTAAATTTCACACGTGACACGTGTAATAAATACTGAAGTGATCCCAACTAGCTAGCTACTGTTTGGATTAACTGGATGAATTGGGAATCTCTTTGACTTGACTTGACTGGAGGAGTGTAGGGCCAGGGCCGCCCCCCTTTAAAATTCAGCGATGAATTGGGCCGGGCTAAACCTAAAGCAGAGCCCTTAATATTAATTGACATATATCTTCTGTACAAAATGAAGCCCAAGAGATTTGGTACCATCAGGAATGGCTGCTGGGTTTTGGTGGACTCTTTTAATTTGGGCTAACATTCTATCTTTAATTTCTCTCCCTTCAGTTTTTTTCTCTCTAACTTTGGGCCAGGCCTTATGACCCATTTACATCGCTCTCTTTAATTTGGTGGTCAAACTCAAACGCCGAATTGAATTGAATTGAATGGAACAAGTTAGCATCCATCCATATATGTGTGTGTACATATATATATATTTCACACGAGATAAACGTCAACGCCGACAAATTGGAATTAGTTAAAATCAATAGTAAATAGTACGTTGAGTAACGCAAGAATTAATGTTGGAGCAAATTAAAGAGCACATTCCGTGCAAGGAAAGTTAAAATATATATATATATAGAGAGAGAGAGAGAGAGAGAGAGTTTCACTTTCAGGCTTGTCAATTAATTGAGGCAGCTAATTAATAGTTTTTCTTCATTTCCCACTTGTTTCTTCTTTCCCTTGTAACTGGCCTGTTCCTTTCAAATATTATTCATTGTTCATTGCTTTGACAATTGACAGAGTGTGCATGTCAACACCACAATCACAACTCATAACACCGAATGCATTTCTAATCTAACTAACTGCCAATCAATAAAATCACACAATTAAATATCAAGAATGAATGCTACACATTGCTTTAATTAATTCCTCCATCCACAATAAACTCTCTCTCTCTCAAAAAAGAAAAAAAGAAAAAAAGTTGCAATCTACATTTTATACAACGAATTAAAAAAAATAATAAATAAGTGACCCTCCAATCGAAGTTTGCCATATATATATATATATTATCGAGCAATTAAACTACGTCCTTAATTATGTTTTATATATTTATTTATTTATTAATATTAACTGAACTTTAAGCTAGCTAGCTAGCATATATATAGCCTCTCAATTTTATATATAATTATATCCTTTCATTCATGACATGTCCGATCGAGTTTAAGTTAGATTTCTAACTACACCCCCTCCCTCCCCTCCCCTGTATATGCGCCATGCATGACTGAATTAATTAATTAATAATTATGAAGGCTAATTAAATCTAGCACTAACTTCCATTTATGTTTTCAGTCGTCGTTTGCCCCAGCTGTACTGTTTTCCTTTTCCCTACAACATCATGAGTACCACCACTGTCCTCATTTCTACTCTCGCTTTCCGACTTAGATGTGGACGACACTACTGGTGCCGGTGCTGGTGCTGGTGCTGGTGCTGGTGCCAGTGCCGGTGCCGGTGCTGGTGCTGCCGTGCTTCCATTTCCAGCAAGTAGTTTTTTACGGTACAATGCATCCAGTTCATGAAAATAAGGACACGTCTTAGAATCCTCCGGTCTCCTTTTACTGCTCTCTTTTACCCTCTTGAAATACTTGTTGATATTCTCCCATTTCTCCTTGCATCTTTTTGCACTCCGGTTGTACCCCATTCTCTTCATCCCTGCCGATATCTCCTCCCACATCGGCCCTTTGGGCCCGTTCTCTTGGTACCGTGTCTCCAGTTCAGTTCTTATCTTTATCAATGCATGCACCTCTACCTTGGGCCACCGTGATGACGGTGTGGCCTCAGTCACCATGCTCATAACAATTTCCCGAGACTCCACAGGAGCAGGAGATGAATACGCTTGATGCGGTACAACTTCAAGTGCTGGTATCTGTGGTGTTGTTGGCAACTGGTCTGATGGCAGCTGTTGCTGTTGCTGTTGCTTTGGTGGTGGTGCGGTTAAATTAGGTGATGATCGTGGCACCTGTTGCTTTTGCTGATTAGGTTTTGGAGACATAAGCGTAATTGCCATGTTTAAGGCCGGTGGAATTGCAGCAGCTGGTTGAACAGATTGCATGTTGATTCTTTGTATGAAGGATACGAGAGCAGCATCACGTGATGTGGCCATGGCACGTTCATGAGACAAGATCTCATGCTCCCTGTTCAAGCGTGCAGTCTCCTGGCGGCGCCACGCATCCTCACGTGCCATCCTCTCCTGTTCGCGTTTCTCCAATGTCTCCAAAAATAACTTTTGCATCTCCTCCTGCCTTGCCATGACTTGCTTAACAAGCCCTTCAAATAGATCCATCATTTTCCTCTTTCTACCTCCTTTCTCTTGGTTCCCACTTGCATCTGTCATTTCACTGTCAGATTCTTCAGATTCCGAAGAAGAGGTGGTGAATCCCATTGGACCTGCTTCTGTGTTTTGGGCCGGGCCCGGGGCCACTACCGAGATTGGAGTTGGTTGGATTGGGCAGAGCGGTGGGCCTGCACCAATTGGACTTATGAGAAATCCTGACGAGGAGACCGGAGAAGCAGCTGGCATCGTCATCGTCATCGTCATCGTCTTCGTCTGTGCTGTGCTAGGAACACTCACATAACTCGTACTAGTGTGATGATTTGCCGTTGATGTGGCCAAGTTTAGGGTCTCCAGCTCAGCAAAAAACCGGTACATTTTGCCGTCTTTGTGGCCGGCGCGACCGTCTTTCGTGCGCTTGTAGTACTTTTGTACATTCTCAAATTTTTCTCTGCATTTCTTTGCGCTTCTCTTGTAGCCGAGCTCCGCTAGTTTGCTGGCAAAGGCAGTATTAATTAGAAAGTAACAATGCACTGCAGTAATTAAATTATAGTTTAGATATTTTATTTTTAGCAGAGAGAGAGAGAGAGAGAGAGAGAGAGAGAGAGAGAGAGAGGAGGCAATCAGGCCATGCAATGATTGCAGATGAGTGGAATGGAAGATAATTAGAGGAGCGCATATGAGAGCATGTGGTGTGTCGGAGTTTAATTAATTTTACCCAATTCTGACAGTAAATCAGAGAATAAAACTGGTTGGGATTAGTGCATCTGACAATTCATTCTTTACATAAAATGACGCCAAATTAATTACTACTGTAACCATCAAATATCAATCAAGCCAAAGTAAATCTTTTAATTTCTTTTCAAAACTGATGATAATTAAGTTAACTAATCGATCCGTGTGAAAAGAAAAGAAAAGAAAAGAAAATAAAATAGAAATTAAGGTTAGTTATTAATTAAAGTGTATGTATAGTATACGTACCTTGAAACTTGTTCCCAAAGAGGTCCTTTAGGGGAAGCATCTCTAAATGCTGAATCCATCTCCGATCGAATTCTGAGAAGCGCCAGAGTCTGTTCCCTCGGCCACCTATGACTGGTGGGACCGCCGCTCTCCAATTCTTCCCCAATTCCTCCAATTCCATTATGATCTCTTCTTACCACGGAATTCAGTTCCTCAAAATTAGACTGCTGCTGCTGCTGCTGCTGCATGGTATGATAATTAATTAAGCACCAGCTAGCTAGCTAGCTCTCTTTCTCCTCTTCTCTTCTCTTCTCTTTTCGCCTCGCCTCTCCTCTCCTCTCCTCTCCTCTCCTCTCCTCTCCTCTCCTCTCCTCTACTCTATTTGGATAGATAAGACTTAAGAGGTGGTGGTCTCTGGTCTGGTACCAGTAGAATAGTAGATAGTACAGACAACTAGGGAGAGAGAAAGAGAAATAGAGAGAGAGAGAGGGATTGATAAAAAGGTAGAGCGGTGCAAACTAAAGTTATCTCTTTTTATTTTATTTTATTTGTTTTCCCTTTTGGCATGTGTTTCTCTTTCAGAAAGGAGTATGATGTACAGTGGATGTAGAGAGAGAGAAAAGGGGTAAGGGGGTAGGGACAATTGAATATCACAGTTAGGAGGGGAGGGGAGGGGAGGGGAGAGGAGAGGAGAAATGAAATGAATACAGCGGGAAGGAGAGAGAAAGCGGTAGAGAAGACGAAGACGATAATAATTAGGAGAGAGAAGGTCTAGCAAGGAGAGAAAAAGATAAATAAATAAATTAATAAATTAAAAATTAAAGAGAGATGCTTTGCTGGGAATGGGGGCCACGAGGTAGGGTTTTATTCTTACCTATCAATTATTGAACCGAACCGCCAACAAAGAGAAAATTAATTAATTAATTAATTAATTAGTTAGTTTCTACTTAGAGAGAAGGAAGGCATGCATAACTAATTTCACAGTCAATTATAACTTTTGTCATTTGCAATAATTTGGCAGAATATATATATATATAGCATATATATGCATGGAATTTATATATAATTAAGTTGGAAGTAATAATGCATGCATGGGAAGACTGATCACTGATGGATGGATGGATGGATCATGGATTCATGGATGGATGTGTAGTTTAATTAATTGAGCAAGGCTAGTAATTAGTAAATAGTAAATAGTAAATAGTAAATAGTAAATAGTAAAGAAAAGAAAAGAAGAAATAGGTAGTTGACACGGAGGCATCATGCATGTGAAGCTAAAAGAAGTCCGATCCGATAGTGGATGGATGGATGGATCCAGTCTGTATTATAAATTTGCGGCGACGTTTCTCTTTCTATCCCTTTCTTTCTCTCTGGAATGAAAATGGACTGTTGCATATATATATATATATATATATCGATCGATCATATATGCATGCCTAGCTAGCTAGCTAGATCTTCTTCATTGCCCATATGCATTTGGGACCACAATTAATTCATTTCCCTAATTTCAAACAAATTAACTTCAATTTCACACGCGCATTATTGCACCAACAAGTAATTAAGTAGAGTAGCTAGCTAGCTACTTTAGTTTATAACTATATATATATATATATGGTTATAAACCTTTGTGTAATTACTAGCTTTAGTTTTAGCCTATAGCTAGCAGCTGTTACGAATGCGACACCTACGTAATTTGTTCTCCGTCTTTTCTTTTCATTGCTAGCTAGCTAGATTCAAATAAAACACTGTCATGATATCATGTACATATATATATAGTCGGCCGGCCTTAACTAACTACCATCTTCTTATTTCTTATAAATTAATTCACACACACTATATATATATATATATATATATATATATATATATATTCACGAGTGGTTAACTGCCAATAACTTACGGTGCATATATATATATATATGCATGTTCAGATCTAGCTAGCTAACTAGTGGCCAGGCCTGCCAAGGATAAATTAAATTTGCCAGATCATCACATCCTTCGATAACCATCTTCGCCACATGATACACATGAGATCGAGGACCCACCATTACTGTCATGGTTACACAATATCTACACTCTACCTACAGTGGTAGTAGTGCACCAATCAAAATGGAATGGAAAAATCTCTCTCTCTCTCTCTCTCTCTCTCATGCTATCACCTTACCTCGCTTATAATTAGATTTTGGTAGCCAACCCAACTATATATTTGGCATCTCGCTTTTCTTCTCCAAAATGGCCTAACCATGCATGTGACAATTCTATTAATTAATTAATTAATTAGATCGATCTAAACAACACACCACGACACGCTGGACATATATATTATCAATACTATAATATATGCATGTCTTTCTTTCTCTATTGGATCCAATAACTTATATTAATTGTTAAGCTTAATTAAACAGAAACTTAATATTTATTGGCCAAGAACTTTATATCGAGATATCGAGATATAAAGAGGTGGGCTATGGTGCATTGCAATGCATAGGCACCCTTGTGCATTGGATCATAAATTATCAATTCAAAATCTAAATGACCAATCCAAATCGTTCATTTTGTTCTCTATATTAATATGTGATTGGAGACCAAATTTTACATTTTTTGAATTTTTTTTAAATTTATTGAAAATCTGTAAATCTGGGTGAACAGTAAAAACAGTAAAAATTTCTGGATCACTGGATCGGCAATTTTCAAAGTGGCTTAATAAATAGTAAAAAAATTCTAAAAAATGTAAAATTTGGTCTCCAAGTACATATTAATATGGAGAACAAGATGAACAGTTTGGATCGGTCATTTGAATTTTAAATTGGTGATTTATGGTCCAATGCACAAGGGTGCCTATGCATTGCAATGCACCATAGCCCATCTATATATATATATATATATATATATATATCTCATTGTGTTTTACATTTTTTATTATTTCCGTTTTTAAATATCAAACAGTCAATTCAAACCATCACCGATAGAAGAAGTGATAGTCATAATTTGATCAAGAGTGCGATTTGGAGAGACAAAATGGATTAAATTGTTGGTCTCAAAGACACTTTGAGGGAGATGAATAGGGCCTTTTGAAATTTTTATTCTAAGTTAAATTATCTAGCGTGTCTATAAGTTATTCTTAGCGATAAACTAGAATACTTGAATCTAAACTAATAAATAATAAAGTAAAGAGTAGAGTTTAGAGATATTTGACACAATAGTTATTTACGGAGTTTGGCTCTAACGCCTACGTCTCCGGGGCCCGTGATCTTCGAGATGATGCGTCTTTCTTTATCCAATGAGAAAGGAGTACAAGGTGGAACCGATGAGGCCTTACAATCTTCTGGCAAGTCACACGGCCCGAACACGTAAATGGCTCACGAGAACTAAATGCTCAAGATAACAAGGCGAGCAACAAAGGCTCAAAGGAATAATTGTAAAGGGTTGATCTAGTAGGATCACTCTAAGAGTTTGTATATTGGTTGAATAACCTTGATATTAAATAAAATATTGAAGATCAAGTGCACAAGCTACAATGATTTTTTCTAGATTTGAGAATTCGTGTAATGAAGTTAATGACGACTAGAGTGATATTTCAAATCCCAATATTGCTTTTATTTATAGAGGGCCGTCAGAATGAATAATTTGGTCTAGATCATTATAACGGTCGGCCAACTTACGGCGGGTTTGGATGCTGTTAACCCTAACGGTAGGCCACTGGAGTTTTTGGAGTGTCAACTGACTTTTACTGTTACGGGATTATTTTATTCATTGTGCAGTAGATTAATTGACCGTTGTAATGGTCACTGGACCGTTACAACGGTAGGCCTTGATAAGTAGATAATGCTCCTGCTGTCCAATGCCCAGTGCTTCATGATTGTATCCTTGATAAGTATTGAAGTTGTTCATTAATCATTGATACATGTATGATATTCTCTATAGTCATGAACCTGCACAATATCTGAAGACAAAAAAACTGTAAAATTCAATTAATATATGTTTTGTAAATGATATGGTCAAATAAATAGGTAGATTGTGGTCTAATTCAACAATTTCATCCTTTTGATAATTTGCAAAACATACATATAAAGTGAGTGCATAAATTGGTTATTCCTACAAAGTTCGACTTTATACCATATAATCAGTTTCAACTGTTAGCAAATGGGCGTTGGAAGATTTTGTTGTTGTAGTAGTGTGCGGTAATTAATTAAAGTCTAAAACTGTAATAAGTGATCTCTATCTTTCTTTTATTTTATTTTTCTCTAAAAGAAAAGAAAATAATAATTAATGAAAGGAACACAGACACTTTAATTTATTTGGTGATTAATTAATTTGATTGTCGATGGATGTAGTAATGAGTATTATGCGAGTAGTCATGTTGGAATAATTTTTACAGAGGAGCGTATAGGCGTCTAAACTAAAAGTTATGCAAATTGGATCATGGCACACATGAACAATCATGAATGAATTAATTAACGTTAGAAATTAGAAATTGCAAACTGTTAACATGGGTGACATCACATCTAGCTCCCAATTAAAGGCCAAAGGTGTTCCATCTGTTTCCAGTTTGTTAAATCTCACAAGTTATGCTTCCAGCTGCCAGATATAAATGGGGACTCACTATATATATATATATATATATGTGATCTTCTGTGGCGGTACTCATCACTAGGACATAGTCTGGCGAGTCGTCTCACATCTCCAATTTTCTTTTATATTAATATTTGTGCGGAGCTGCTTTTGTATATTCTAATTCTAATTCATCTTAATTATTATTATTATTTAAGGTATATATATTATGGGTATATAAATTTAATTAGGAACATTTTTAATTAATGGATTCAAAATAGAACTTTAATATATAATATATAAGAGATAGACTAGCTTGTTGCATGGTTTGGCTCGGAGAATTGGAAGATATGAAAGATGAGTAATTCACATGCTAGCCTATATATATATTTAGATTTATCAGTCGACCGACAACCACCACAAATCTGTGTTAGGCTATTAATTAATTAAGTGCTCCATATGATCTTCCTATGAATATTTTAAACACATCAGTTAGCTAGACGTGCATGCAAGTGGTAAGATTCCTTAAGCCAATATAATAATAATAATAATAATAATAATAATAATAATAATAATAATAATAATAATAATAATAATAATAATTAAATTCATTGGAGCTATACTATATATGTACAATTTAATTATGTTACAATTGGCCTGGATTCCCAATATTGTTACCAATTAATAAATGCTTTAATTATCAATTGGTATATATTAATTATATATACCGGCCGGTACACTATCGGTGATGCAGTCGACTACAATATAAGATGCATGCATGTACGTATGTACGTACGTACTCATTACTAGTTTATTTTACCATAATATATATAGACAGAAGGCGACTTAATTAAATAATATAATTCTCCATATATATTGATGGTATATATATACATATATATATATATATATATATATATATATATATATATAGATAGATAGCTACATCTAGTATATAATTAATTAAGGAGATGTACGTACCATCATATTTATAGCCGTCATACAAACATTAATTCCTCTTCTATTTCGATCTTTTCATTAATTTTTCATGAACAATTGATAATAACTTAGAATGAATTCTCAATATATATATCTGTGTATGTGTGTGTGATCTTTATACATATAAGTATATATAATATATGTTGGTGTATATAAATATATATAGGGATGGGCTACGTTACTCCATGGAGTAAAATGAGTTGGTGCTCCACGCTGCCATATTTTTATTTTGAAAATCCAAACGACCGATTCGAACCGTTAGATGTGATCTCGGTATTGAAATGTGCTTGGAGACCAAATTTTACATTTTTTTAAATTTGTTTTATTATTTATTAAGCATTTTTTAAAATTGCTGATCCGATGGTCCAGAAAATTTTACTGTTTTTTACTATTAACAGCAAAACAGAAATTTTGAAAAATGCTTAATAAATAGTAAAAAAATTCCAAAAAAATGTAAAATTTGGTCTCCAAGCACATTTCAATATGGAGATCACATCTAACGGTTCGGATCGGTCGTTTGAATTTTCAAAATGAAAATACGGCGTGGAGTACAAACGCGTTTTAGTAGCGTAGCCCATATATATATATATATATATATATATATATATAGAGTTGGGCTATGGTGCATTGCAATGCATAGGAATTTTTGTTCATTGCACTAATAATCATTGGATTCTAAGTTCAAATGACCGATCAAAACCGTTCATCTTGTTCTCCATATTAATATGTGCTTGGAGACCAAATTTTATATTTTTTGGAATTTTTTTACTATTTTTTTAGATTTATTGAAAATCGCTGTTTTTTTATGGTCCAGATTTGCTGAAAACAGCGATTTTCAATAAATCTAAAGAAATAGTAAAAAAATTTCAAGAAATGTAAAATTTGGTCCCCAAATACATATTAATATGGAGAACAAGATGAATGGTTCTGATCGGTCATTTAAACTTTGAATCCGGTGATTATTAGTCCAATGCACAAAAATACCTATGCATTGCAATGTACCATAGTCCATCTCTCTCTCTCTATATATATATATATATATGTATATATAGAGTAGAACTAGGGTGTTCTTAAGCTCACCAAAGTATTTAGTGAGCTTAACTCCAAAATCTATCAAATCGGTTTCAAATAACGAATTTGAACCGTTGGAACCTGCTTACCTTACAAGTGATGCGTCTACATGTGAAAATTTTAAACATTCGAATTAATTTAGTTTAAAGTCAATCGGTCAAAATTAGAAGGTTAATAAATTAATTTTAGTGCATTCATTTTTTGAACGTTTTTTGACCGCTTGACTTTATACTAAATTAATTCGAATGTTTAAAAATTTCACAGGTAGACGCATCACTCGTAAGGTAAGCAGGTTCCAATGGTTCGAATTCGTTATTTGAAACCGATTTGATAGATTTTGGAGTTAAGCTCACCAAAAACTTTGGTGAGCTTAAGAACACCCTAGTTCTACTCATATATATATATTGAAAAGTAAATTCTTAGACGTACTGCATGCTGCATATATATATATATATATATGCGACCGAAATGGAATCCTAGATACTTTGTTGTGTAAATTGAGAAAGTTACATGAATTGGCTCATGCAAAACAAGCATATCAATTAGTGGGGACTGCAATGCATGCATGGTCCCCGGAAAAAAATGAATGAGAATCGGATTGGAAATGAATAGCTAAGCTTAACCCATCAATGAAAAAAAGAGAAGAAGAGAGAGCATGTGGAAATGCGTACAAGTATTATCCACTAATTTAAGCGCATCCTTTTCTAGCCCACAAAGTGGTTGCAACTGTCCATTCTTTTTATTGCCCTCCCTCTCACTCTATCTAACCCAAATCCAAATACACACACACACACACACTTCATTTTTTGGAATTTTTTTACTATTTATTAAGCTGGTTTGAAAACCGCTGATTTCAATGCTGCAGAAAATTACTGAAATTAGCGGTTTTCAAACCAGCTTAATAAATAGTAAAAAAATTCCAAAAAATGTAAAATTTGGTCTCCAAGTAGATTATAATATAGATTAAACATCTAACGGTTTGAATTTGTTGTTTGGACATCACACGGCTAAAAATAGCCCCGGCAGCACCTGGGCAGAACTGCTGCCAGCAGCAATTTAGACAGACCCTATATATATATATATATATATATATAGCTAGCCCAATTCACACATCTCCGGTCCGCTTTAATTATGTGCTTCATGTACCACATAAGTTTTTCTTATCCTAGTAATAATAATTAATAATTTCACCAGTTAGGTACAATTAATACCAGTGCGTAATATTAATTTCTGATATTTACCAGTATCATGACCCTCAATAAAAAATCTAACATATATCTAGATTATATATCATAACTGTATATATATATATATATATATATAGAGAGAGAGAGAGAGAGAGAGATAGGCTAATATCAAAACGTTTCCACCAACCCCTTCCGTGCAACCAAGTCATTTTCCGATTTGCAAAGTCCAAACGATCGATCCGAACCGTTAGATGTTTAATCCATATTGAAATGTGCTTGGAGACCAAATTTTACATTTTTTGGAATTTTTTGCTATTTATTAAGATGGTTTGAAATCGCTGTTTTCCAGTGGTGCAGAATTTTAATAAAAACAGCGATTTTCAAACCATCTTAATAAATAGCAAAAAAATTCCAAAAAATGTAAAATTTGGTCTCCAAGCACATTTCAATATGGATTAAACATCTAACGGTTCGGATCGGTCGTTTGGACTTTGCAAATCGGAAAATGACTTGGTTGCACGGGAAGGGTTGGTGCAAACGTTTTGATATTAGCCTATCTATATATATATATATATATATATATATATATATATATATATATATATATATATATATATATAGAGTAAGGCTTGGGTGCTATGGATAGCATAGAGGGCCACCGTGCTACAGCTCAATATTCGAGTTTTCAAAATCCAAACGGTCGATCCGAACCGTTCATCTTGTTCTCCATATTAATATGTGTTTGGAGACCAAATTTTACATTTTTTGAAAATTTTTTACTATTTTTTTAGCTAGGTAGAAAATCACTTGATCTAAAAAATTCTGCACCATTAAGATATTTGATTTTCTACCTAGCTAAAAAAATAGTAAAAAATTTTCAAAAAATGTAAAATTTGGTCTCCAAACACATATTAATATGGAGAACAAGATGAACGGTTCGGATCGACCGTTTGGATTTTGAAAACTCGAATATTGAACCGTAGCACGGTGGCCCTCTATGCTATCCATAGCACCCAAGCCTTACTCATATATATATATATATATATATATATATATATATATAGAGGTAGGCTAATAAACAATCGATTGTTCCTAGCCTCCCGTGCAACCAAGTCATTTTTCAATTTTTAAAGTCCAAATGATCGATCCAAACCGTTAGATGTGATGTCTATATTAAAATGTGCTAGGAGACCAAATTTTTACATTTTTTGGAATTTTTTTACTATATTAAGCCACTTTGAAAATCGCTGATCCAACTGTAGCTTCTGATTTTACTGTTTGGTTAAGTCACCGTTGGATGAGCGATTTTCAAAGTAGCTTAATAAATAGTAAAAAAATTTCAAAAAATATAAAATTTGGTCTTCTTGCACATTTTAATATGAAGATCACATCTAACGGTTTGGATCGATCATTTGAACTTTAAAAATCAGAAAACGACTTGGTTGCACGGGAGGCTGGGAACAATCGATTGTATATTAGCCTACCTCTCTCTCTCTCTCTCTCTCTCTCTCTCTCTATATATATATATATATATATATATATATATATATATAGAGCTAGGCTACGGTGAGTTGCGAAGTAAAGCGACTATTTTACTTCACGCACATATTTTGCGATTTTAAAGTTCAAAACGTCGATCCGAACCGTTCATCTTGTTCTTCATATTGAAATGTGCTTGGAGACCAAATTTTACATTTTTTGGAATTTTTTTTTACTATTTATTAAGCAATTTTGAAAGTCGCTGATCTGATGGTCCAGAAAATTTTATTGTTTTTTACTGTTCACAGCAAAACAACAATTTTAAAAAAATGCTTAATAAATAGTAAAAAAATTCCAAAAAATGTAAAATTTGGTCTCCAAGCACATTTCAATATGGATTAAATATCTAATGGTTCGGATCGGTAATTTGGACTTTCAAAATAAAAATACAGCGTGAAGTAGAAACGCGTTTTACTTCGCAACTCACCCTAGACTACATATATATATATATATATATAGGAGTTAGGCTGGGGTGCTATGGATAGCATAGAGGCCTCTATGCTACGGCTCAATATTCGAGTTTTCAAAATCCAAACGGTCGATCCGAACCGTTCATCTTATTCTCCATATTAATATCTGCTTGGAGACCAAATTTTACATTTTTCTGAATTTTTTTACTATTTATTAAGTATTTTACAAAATTGTTGATCCAACGGTGGCTGCACAAAACAGTAAAACCGTTGGATTAGCGATTTTCAAAGTGGCTTAATAAATAGTAAAAAAATTCAGAAAATTATAAAATTTGGTCTCCAAGCAGATATTAATATGGAGAATAAGATGAACGGTTCGGATCGACCGTTTGGATTTTGAAAACTCGAATATTGAGCCGTAGCATAGAGGCCACTATGCTATCCATAGCACCCCAGCCTAACTCTATATATAGATATAGATATATATAGAGTAAGGCTACTCTACTTTGCAAAGCAAAAGGCCTTCTATGCTTTGTGTTTTGGTCCCTTGGATCTCCTTTAAGATTCGTGCAAACTCAGACTGATTTGATTTCAAAATTTTCACTGGATTCATTTTTTTCGGATCTCCATTCACTGGACGGTCCAGTAGAGACCCCCCTCTTTCTCTTTCATTTCCCCGTGCCCCAACCTTGCTAGGGTTTTCTTGCCATCCTTTCCGTCAGATCTGCTCCCCCACCTCCCGCCCTCTCTCCTCCCTTCTGCCACTGTCGCTAGAATTTTGTCCTCTCACGCTACGGTTTCTACGCTGATGAAGTCCGCCTCTCCTCTCGCCCCACTTACTCATCTCCTCCTAAGGCACCGCACCTCACTGCCGCACCACCAGTCCCGCTCCTTTCTTTCTCCTGCGACATCAGGTGACATCAGGTAATCTATCTCTTTCTTTTCTCCTTGTTTGGCTAAAATTCGGACTGTTGAAAGTTTCTTTTGGAGGAATATAGTAGTGAAGTTGTTGATTTTAATTGTCATTAGTTGTTTAAAATCTGAAATTATCGAGTCCTGAAACTTTTAACTGCTTCATTAAGTGTTAGTTTTAGTAAAGATCAACAACTGTTTGACATAATGACAAAAGGAACAAAAAATGGCCAAGCTCATGAACAAATGATAGAACTAAGTAACTAATTCATTGGTGAGATACTGAGATGAATTCTACGGTAATGAGCTTAGTGTCAGCATTTGAGGAGTTAAGATTATAAAGGGCTATGGAGTTGTTACCATGTGGCCTTCACAAATTGCAAGCTGTTGGTACTGTTGGCACCCAAGAGTTGCTGGCACACCCCACATGAGGAACTCATAAGAGATACGTGCAACAAAATTCTAATTGATGGATTAGGATAATTCTATTAATAAATTTATTTGAATTGTATAATTGTATGTAAGTAGGAGGTAACTTTTGTATATACTTCTATTGATCAATGAATTGTCAAGGGCTAAAAGTCAATGAATTACATATTTTTTTGTTATGTTATGTTGGCATCATATGGATTAGTATTATATTATGTTGGAAATTATATGCGTAGGTATTGTTTTTTGCAATATTTGAATAATAACAATGTATGTATTGATTTTTTTGTTGTTGTTATGATGCAAAGGAACAATTGAATGCAATGATGAACTCTATCTCTTGGGTGTACCAACATTACAATTACATTCCAATTAGCGTTGGGTCAAAGCACAAGAACTATTTGCTAATAAAAAAGAAAATTGCAATGAACTCTGCCTCTTTCTTGCGCCTCTCATTTCATCTCTTTCTGGCGGCTCTTATAACAAGCATCAATTTGATTTTTCTTTGCATAAATAAACACCAAATTCATTTTTCATCAAGCATAACAACAATACATGAAAAACATACACAACAGTAACATGTTTCTATTTCTTTGCATAAACAATATAAATAATTACAACCCTAGTCTCATTATAAAAAAAAAAAAAGAAACATAAAAAGAAGTAAAAAAACACACACTTATACATATTAGCAGCATCCCATTTCCCATATAACCAATTTTACTCGAAACTATACAAATAACTTTAGATATGTTACACTGCGTGTCTCTTTGCTAGCCTTCATATGATCTTAATTTCTTCATCACATTGAAATAATTAAGTGCCCTTTATTAGCTATGCCTCTTGATTTTCTGAAGAAGCATCTATTTACTAAAAACTAATAAAAAAAGCAATGCAAAAAATGCAATATGTAGACCCTTGCCCAATGATAGTTATAGCAATTTCACTCTCAAATTCCATTCTTAAAGTGTCATAGAAGCTTATTAGTGCTCCCTTGCTTTAAATGCTTACAGAATAGAAGGTCACTCAATAATGCAAATGTGTAGCCGGCCATGGATAACATCACTACAATCTGACCCCTACTTTCCTTAATATAAGGAATTGCATAATATGTGGGATATACCGATTCCCAAAAGTTAACATCCTACAAAAAATATAAGGAAGTTGAGTTTATGTTATGTTTTGTTCCCGTTGAAAGTTCCAAATTTCAGAAACAAAAATTGATTTGGGTGAGCCCTGACTATTACTTCCGTAGCTTTTCCAATTTTCTCATTATACATCTGAAGATTATTTTATTCATGAACTGAGGTCAAAACTGGTTAATTTTGGATTAAATTGAGTCTTGGACTATTTGACTCAGTGATACCATTATTGAACTACAACACTGGAACCGGTATCTCTAGAGAAAGAAATTGTTATTGCTCAGTGACGAATTGCATTAAACTGGAAAAAAGTGTAGTCTTTGTTGATATTAATGTCCCCAGGATTATGTGGAAGTAGAGAGAGAGAGAGGAACCTGACCATGGGAGGAGATGAGTAAGCGGGGGCGAGAGGAGAGGCGGACTTCATCAGCGTAGAAACCGTAGCGTGAGAGGACAAAATTCTAGCGACAGTGGCAGAAGGGAGGAGAGAGGGCGGGAGGTGGGGGAGCACATCCGACGGAAAGGATGGCAAGATGGCAAGAAAACCCTAGCAAGGTTGGGGCACGGGGAAATGAAAGAGAAAGAGGGGGGGTCTCTACTGGACCGTCCAGTGAATGGAGATCCGAAAAAAATGAATCCAGCGAAATTTTTGAAATCAAATCAATCTGAGTTTGCACGAATCTTGAAGGAGATCCAAGGGACCAAAACACAAAGCACAGAAGGGCTTTTCCTTTGCAAAGTAGAGTAGCCTTACTCATTGTTGTACCCTAAAATATTGCCAATTAAATAAATAGAAATTGGTAATAATTTAAATGCTTGGAAAGACGCCAAATGGTTTAAAATCCTCTCGAGATGAAGGGAAATGATATATTAAAATTCATGGTAATATCCTACATTTAAAACCATGAATTTTGATATAAGATTCAGATTCTAACTCCAAATGGTTAAGGAGTTATGAATTTTCAAAGTTTATGATGACATGGCAGCCTCTGATTGGTGCCACCTCAGCCTGGGTACCCATAGCAATAATCCTAAGCATTCTGGGTACAAATCAGGAGCCGCAAACCCCTATATTACAAGTGGGACCCTCTGGTCAGCAGCAGAAGCGAAATTTCGCTGGGACCCAGAGATAGGCAGACTTGGAGCATGGAGACTGAACTCTGTACACCGAACTGTAAGGGTTTAGGCTCACGCTACACCAAGTCCATTTGAATTATCGGGTTTAAATTAAACCCAGCGCCTCAGCGCTTCCGACCCCTTTAATTGGCGTGGGCCTGGCGCTTTGTGCACCGTGTTCAAGCCTTTACATGGCTCATCAGGTGCCGAGTGCACCCAAACAGACTCAAGAAGAGTACTGTGCCCTGGAGTCACTGACGAGCGGGGCCCAAGCCCTGACATCGTCTTCTCCCCTCAACCCGAGCTCCAAACACGAAATCAAATCGAAAATTCGAGGGAATGGCTAGAGAATAACATGAACCCTCACCTCAAGTTAAAAGATATCAATAATCTCCTCTCTAAGTGTGAGAATTGATCAATATCTCTCTCTCACGAGCTCAGATTTTAGCCGAGAAGAGAAGGAAGATGAATTTGGGAACTTGAGTTTAGAGCATAATTGGACCTCGATATTTCACAGGGATACTCAATATGCTCAGGCGATACTATCTATGCCCTCAATTTGAAGTTTAATGAACTCAGAGAGATGAATTGAGCAAGGAGCACTAGCTCAGTTCCGGCCATGGCTGAGAGCATCAAATTGGTTATGCAGGTGGTAAATTGAACCTTAGAACATGATAAGGGAATCAATACGATGCTATCTGTCAATGCTATATGCTTGGAAGCTCAATAATCGAGAAGGGCCCATGTTAAGCCATGAAATGGCTCGGGTCCAACACAACATAGCCTATTAGCTGCTCCCAGCTCATTCTGGTCCCCAGGACACGTGCCTAGAGCACCTGGGATCAGTCCAAGATAGTAGAATATTCCTCCTGCACCCCAGGAGTCATGCAAATCAAATTGCACCTCATAAACCATGAAATCAAAGGCCATGATGCCATGCCATGCCCTAATGGTCAAATCCAAGGGTTCAAATCAATACAACACATTCAGGTGACATGCCAAAGCATGATTGGGTGATCCCCTGCACAAAACACACATGGAATGAAGCCACACACAGACAGACATTTGATCAAATACCAAGGGTGAGGATGAGACCACCTCAGCCCTACAAGTTCTAAACCCTAGCCTTTTGCCTATAAATAGGCACCTCAAATGAAGCTCAAAGGAACACACATACGGAGATAGGAAAGAAGAGATAGCTAGAGAAAGATAGACACACATCAAGCTCTACACACACAAACACACACATTTACACACATACAGTGTTGCACACACACACCATAAGCTTCCTCTGTACTTAGCAAGCTTAATTCATAGGTAATTAAGACTTGGATTCAATGTAAGGCCCCTAGGGGGCCATTCCATGTATCAATTTTCATTAATAAAGCTTGTTTCTTGCCATTTGGTCTTTTTCTTGCCATTCTTTGTTTTCTTTTCTGTCACACCCCCGGACAACCCGCCGCGCATTTATGTGCTAGGCGTTAAGCACATCACATACATCATCAATAAAAAAACATTCAACAAGCCACTTTATTTAAAAGTAAATGGAGTTCACAAACAAACAAAAAAAGGGACAATATGTCAGACATGGCTAGTCAAACAGTCACTGCCATGTCCACACAAAATATTGTTCATACAAATATAAAATAAACAGATAGTGGCTATCTTAACAACTTCCGCTAATTTCCTCACCCGCGGCCTTCCTCCATGCTTTCTTCTTCGTTTTCTGGAACCCACATAACAGGTGGTACGGTGAGAGATCGAACTAACTCTCAGTGCGGGATTTAGTTCCAGCCCGGTGCTTTTACAAATCAATGCATTTAATTCCCCAAATAACATAAAAAGAAGGTTTTTGAATTTTTCCCCATGTCCCTATCGATTAGGATATGCAAATCACTTTAAAATAACCAGTTTTTATTCCCGCCCCTTTCTAACTCATTTCAAAAGGTTTTAAAATTCCACACTCTGGGAATCCATGCCCGCACATGGAAACCCGGCGAATTGCCACGCAAGGACGACCCGATTATCACACTCTAGATGGGCCATTTCGGGGACCCATCCGGCGAACCGCCGCGAATTTGGCGACCCGTTCTGTTCTGTTCTGTTCTGTTCTGTCCTGTTCACACACTGGGCTGCCACACATGGACAGCCCGCTTTTCAAAAAAACACATGCAGAGCCGCCTCACACGGACGGCCCCAATTTAAAACGATTCATTCAAGTTCCCCATTCCCAAATTCCCAATTCAATTCCTGTCAATTCAATTTCATGCATCAAGAGTTCCTATCATGCAATTCTACACAAATTCAAACGATTGTTCGACATTCACAACATGCAGTTTATCCACCAGATTAAGAAAAAGGACTACTTACCTCAATCCATGCATTTTTTGTATTATTTGTAAAAAGACCAGGAACCCGCACCTGTATTTTCAGTGCCTTCGTTTGAGCGGTTGTCAGGATCTCGCGTATTCTCAGCGTCTCCTAAATTCACGCGGTTTGCTCCTAAGTTTTAAACGCTTAATTAACTTCTTATTTCTTTTTAAATCCAAAGAATTTACACATAATTAAAACCCTCAATTCAGTTTCCCCCACAGTTCAATTTGGTATTATTAAATTGGTATTAACCTTGATCCTCGTACTAATTTGATTGACTTTAAAGAAGGAAGGGGTTCGGTTCGGATATTGGGTTATTGGGTTATTGGGTTTAAGTTTTGGTTTCCTTACCCCGTATATCCAATCGGCGGTTCCGGGTCTAGGGTTAATGGGTTATTGGGTTATTGGGTTAATCGGCGGTTCCGGGTCTAGGGTTAATGGGTTATTGGGTTATTGGGTTATTGGGTTATTGGGTTTAAGTTTTGGTTCATAGGATCACACTCTAGGGTTAATGGGTTTCGGGTCTAGGCTAGGGTTTTTGAATTCAATCTTAGGGTTTTCGGGTCTAGGTCTTGGGTTTTCGGTTTTGGGAGAGAGGGGTTCGGGTCTAGGGTTAGAGGGTTTCGGGTTTGGGTTTTGGGAGAGAGGGGTTCGGGTCTAGGTTAGAGGATTTCGGGTTTGTTTCTTGGGTTGGGGTGGTTCGGCCGGCGGCAGCAGCAAGGGAAGGGGGTCGGCTTTGGGGGGTGCTCGGCCAAGGAGGAGGAGTGGGGAAGGGGTTTCGGCCAAGAGAGAGAGAGTTCGGGTGGTGGCTGGCTTGTGGCCGGCGGCAACCAAGAGGAGAGGAGGGGCGGCCAAGAGGGAAAAGAGAAAGAAAGAGAGAAAAAGAGAAAGAGAAAGAGAGAAAGAGACTTACAGAAGAAGAGAGGAGGGTTGGCTGTGGAAGGAGAGAGGAGAGGGATAGGTTATATGGGTGGGAATTGGACTTAATTTAGATTTGCATTTTTTTCTAATTTGGGCTTTCTAATTGGGCTAAGTATATATATAATTAAAATTTGTATGCAGAATTTGGATATACCTTTCATTCAATAAATAAAACGTTTTTTTTTTTTCTATTTATTTGATTGTCCTTTTATAATTTATTTTCTGAACTATATATATATTATTCTTATTTATATTTTGTTCTATTTAGGATTCTAAATTTAAAATATACCCGAATTCAGAGGCGTTACATTTTCCATTCTGATCTGATAATCTCTCTTTAAAACATTTAAATAACATGTGTAAGCATTTAAAACACAAAAGGTTACTGTTTTGATACAAATCTTTCACAAAAGATCACATTTTCATACATTTCTTTGCATATTTTACATTCTTTCTCTTTTCTGTCTCCTTGATCACCTTTGCAAATTAATTAAGGGCTAGGATAAGTGTAGTGAGCAAGCTTGCATCCTTGCTTATCCAATCCCTTAATTTCTTTGATTAAAAGTGATTGAAAAGGAATAAAGTGACTTGCATAAAAGATAAACACACAAGGGCTGTTCAAAGTGAGCAAGTAAGCATCCTTTACAGTTCCTCAACCCTAAGTCCACTTGAGAAAGGCCTATTTGCCATTAGATCCAAGGAAATGGTGAAATTATGCCCTTTCAATGGCTAATTTCACTATTTCTGAGGATCTGATTGCAAATAGTGAGAAACTGAGGTTTAAAGTGTAAAAAGACAGCAACTGGGTTGCTCCATGTCATTTACATCTTTAAATCCATGAAGTTTTAATGATAATGCCTTTAAAACAAGTGTAAAGGTGCCAAAACATGATTTTTAATAAAATCAGGGGCCTCCTTGCATATTTCCAGGCACAGACATGTTTAAAATATATTGAAAATGATGATTTGACAAGTTTTGAACTCTTGATCTCCTCTTTACATGTTTCTGGTATGAAAACAGTGGTTAAATACCCTTAGTAGCTTGTATTGGACCAAACCGGGCCTTAAAAAGGGCTTGTACCAGCCTCTGGTACCATGACAAACTCAGTCTCAGCACTTAATTACATAAAAAGCTTAGCTGGTATAAAGGAATTCACTAAAAAAGCACTATTTTGACCTCTGCTGACAGATCAGCCATTTCAGAACAATAGAGGGACCAAATTGAAAAACAGACTTCACAGTCAGATAGAACACATCAAAACACACAAAATTGATATAAAGTTTGCATCATTTGGACATTCCTACAGACAGATAGGGATCTCCAAAGTTCAACTTTTAAAAAAAAGGAAAATTCTGTATTTAAAATGGTAAAATGACCATGAATACCCATGAGCTTAATCAAGTCATTCGACTGAGCTACACTGCTCAGAAAAATCTCAAATTTGGAACAAAAATCCCTGACATGTATATCTTTGAATCTGTGAAATAAAAATCACATATCCTGTATAAAATTCAAGAGAAAATGATTTAGAAATATTTAAATATATATGTTCTTCATATCACTTCGATCCAGATTATGATTTAATACAAATCAAAGCTCCCAAACTCTTCCAAAACATTCCAAATGACATAAATGAACTCCCTGAATGTCCAGTTGAGCTCTGAAACCTTTGTACCAATCTCTGGTACCAATCTGGTATTGAAACCAAAACCATAAAACTTAAATCATGTCCAAAACCTGTTTGAATGTGAAATTGATGCTTCCAAAGCCTTCTATAGCACCACACGATCTTAAACGACCAATTGATTGAAAGAAATCACAAAGAAAATCGATAGGAATCGATCTGAGACTCAATCGGTACCAATTGGTACTGTAGATGCCTGTTCCGCCGTCTCCGATGATCGCCGGCAGCCGACAATGGTACCAATCGACTCCTGATATCAAGGCGATCACAACCATGCCCTTGGCCGGCGCCGCCGTGACTTGGATCGGCCGGACTGAGTTTGTCAGTGAAGAACCCTAAGCCGATAACCCTCTTGCACAGATATTAAAGCAGGAAGCACAAATCTTGAAGCAATCTGCTTAATCCAATGAATTGAATTCAAAATCAAATCTAACGGCTATCTGACAGTATGGGGCCCACTTGTCAATTTAAATAAACTCCCCAATACTAATCTCAAAGCACAAATGAATGGTGTCTAAGCCTTGCACATTAATTAATGGCCCAATGCACATCTTAAGGCCCAAAAGCCCAAATCTCAAAGTCCATTTAACCAAATCATCTCTGTACCAATCTCAAAGCCCAATGATTTCAATCCAATGGCTTGTGCACATCTCAAAGGCTCAAAAGTCCAAATCTCAAAATTCTGCACTGATCTTAAAGTCCACATGTGACCAGAAGACCCCCTTTTGCACATAAACCCCTCTGTTTATTCGAAATACACAAAGAAGTCCCTGTAAATTTACACAAAGACCCCTGTCAGCACAAAACCTTCTCAAACAAGCCCTTAAAGGCCCAAATTGCACTCCAGACCCTATTAAAAGCCCAAATTATAGCCTCAGGTCCCTGAAAATTTACAAATAAGTCCCTGGAAACATAAAAAGTTCACAAATAGGTCCTTTCAAGTCCTTTTTGGCCATAACTTTTTCATACTAAGTCCAAATCAACTCAAATCAGTCCCAAATGAACCCAAATCCGATCCTCTTTAATTTTAAATAATATTTGAACACATTCAAGTCTCAGTCATAATCTGAAATGACCAAAATGCCCCTCTCTTGACATGTTTCATAAATAAATGACATCCAAATGCTCCTTTCATATCAAAAATACATAAATGATATTTCTCAGTAATGTTCTTACATATGAAATCCATGTCTTCATACATATATCACGACAAATAAATAAAACATGCTCCCAAGTTAAATGAGAACCAAACACATGACCAAAGTAAATCATACATGAGCCTCTTTTAGCCTCATTATTCAGTTCAACCCAAATAGGCATACATCCCGGAATGCATGAGGTATTCAGTCTGATTCGAAAGGTCTTTTTGATGTAATTAACGGCGGGGGCTTGCGCCCGTCGGGAGTAAAACGTCCCTGCAACCGCAAATAATAAAACCTCCGACAACTGATCATGAACGTAGGTCGTCACAAGGGGTGAACCAGGAGGAAAGCAGGAAGCAAATTCCGAGTGAATGCCTTCCCCTGAGTTCGGTGATCTGCTCACATCCAAAGAAGCAGAGCACTGGACCCGGCTGGGAGCATTTCCACTCACCCGCACATGAAAAAAACCGCACCGTTAGCTAACCTGACGCCGTGCAACTTTCTGCGCCCTACACTCATATATATATATAGGAATATGCTAGTATGTTATGCATAGCATAGAGCCCCTCCATGCAACGCCTTGGATTTCGACTTTTCAAAATCCTAACAGTCGATCCGAACCGTCCATCTTATTCTCCATATTAATATGTGTTTGGGGACCAAATTTTATATTTTTTGGAATTTTTTTACTATTTCTTTAGATTTATTGAAAATCACTGTTTTTTTATGGTCCAGATTTGCTGAAAACAGCGATTTTCAATAAATCTAAAGAAATAGTAAAAAAAATTCCAAAAAATGTAAAATTTGGTCCCCCAAACACATATTAATATGGAGAACAAGATGAATAGTTCGGATCGACCGTTAGGATTTTGAAAAGTCGAAATCCAAAGCGTTGCATGGAGAGGCTCTATGCTATGCATAGCATGCTAGCATATTCCTATATATATATATTTTACTAATTAAAAGCTGTCAGGTATTGATCATGAGCTAGATCTAGTGTGTTAATATCTGCTGCTATTTCACTAAATTAAACTTTTGAAGGCTTACGTCCCAACTGCCAAGCCAGCAACTGCAACTGCAACGGCAACTGCCTTACCCTTATCTCAATCTCAATCTCAATCTCAATCTCACTAGTTTGCTATCTAAAACATCAAACAACTTAATTAATTCCCAACTACGCACTATTTCATACATAATTTATGTTCCATAAATTAGAGCTGTATTGGTTATAACTTATATGCATGCATGCATCAGTAATTTAATTTAATTCTACCTTATATATATATATATATATATATATATATATATATATATATATATATATATATATATATATATATATATATATATATATAGTACATCTAAAATCAGGACCATTAATTTATTTCGAAATATATAAGAGATAAATAAAATAAAATGTCATTTTCAGACGAATAGCAAATATTAATTGCAACATCTTTAAATATCTCCTTCTTAATCAATAATCAAGCGTGTGTGTATATAGATATATATAGTTCATCAAAATAAAACATTACATTTTTATCATACCATTACAAACAGAGCTTTCCTGATCATAATTTAAATAACTAAATAGTTGAGGAACGACAAGCAAAAGAGAAAAACAATCTGTGATTGCTATCAAAAGAATAGCACTGATTTGGGCCTTGGGCCTTGGGCCTAGGCTTTTCCTACTGGTTGTGTATGAATTGCACTAAATGGTTTTATTCTGAGCCTTGTAAAAGCAATACGATACAAAATTTGAAGGGAAATTCTTTTCTTACAATTACAAATGTCCATATTACATTTTTATAAACAATTGTCGTCATTTAAATTTGCATACAGCATGCATGTTGTGATGCTTCTATTACTATATATGCGCATATGTTATCATCATTACAAGTCAACAATTATAATATATATATAATAATAATAATAATAATAATAATAATAGCAGAAGAAACACCTTGCGTTTTATTAGACATTGAAAAACATGATTTTGTTACGATTGTTCATTATAAACAAGATATGAACAATCACACTTTAATCTTTTATTGACTTTGACAGCATAGCATGCATACAAGATTCAAGAAGAAAATGTAAGAATGTTGATCCATAACTTTGATAGCATTGTCTTCTGCAACTCGACAAGTCTCATCCACTCGGCCTACCTCAGAGTACGTTATTTGACATCTTTTTGCAGCTTCTACTTTCAGAATCATAATCTCAACTGTATACCAATAAGAAAAATAATTTTCAATTAAAAACACATATATATATATTCTCAATCACTGATTTTGGGAGTTCAGTGGGAAGAAAAAAGCAAGTCAGAAACTCCTGAGGGCTGATCATCGACTCTCGCCAATGCCATTTGGAGCAGATTTGGGTGAGTTAATTTAATAATTTTTCTTTTAGTTTCTTATTTCTCGAAATACCTTAATTATAATGGCATAGGAGTTAAGCTTCTGATCATGTACGTACTGATTTCTCCAAGTTTCTTATTTCTGCATAAGTGATTCTTAAATTATCAATATTAATTCATGCTAGGTAAACTCACTTCAGTCAATTCTAGTACTGGAATGGTTTATCATGTAAGCTTTATGGACCTTGTCATTTTCTGTGGAAAATTACAACTTCAATTCTGAGTTACTGGCTGGGGTGGACTGTCTATTTTTATCATCCATCTCCATTGGACTGTGAATCAAGTAATTTTTTTTTTTTTTTTTGTTTGTTATAACTTGAGATGTTTTTTGTTGTTGTTGTTGTTGTTGTTGTTGTATTGTACTTCTTTTATTTGTTAATTACTTAATATTACATTTAGTAACAATACTTTGTGTTGTAGTTGTATGGAATCGGTTATATATAAATGCAAACTGAAAGGTCTCGATTTTACTGTGGAACAATTGGAACGAAGGAAGCGATCATTTGAAAAAATTAAGTCCTTGTGACACATACATACCCGTTTCACTCTCTGATCACTTTCTATTACTGTGCGCGAAGGCATGCGTTTCCTCATCCCGCCGCAGAACCACGCACCTTCCCAACGCCTTCTCTTCTCTTCTCTTCTCCCAAGAGGAGCTTCTCTTCAAAGCTTCACGACGATGCTTGTTCGTATCTGATCATAACCTATCTGGAATATATCTTTCCTATTCCAGATCTAGGGTTTCGATTTTCATCGTAATTTTTCTAAATTTGTGTTTTCTGCATGATAGATGACCCTGTATGATTTTGTTTGCATGGACCTTATTAAATTAATATTTTGTTTTTGAAATATTTTTTTACCAGTTTCTGCTGTATACAATTGTTTTATTGAGGTTACATTTTGTGGAGAGCCTCTACAGTTTCTTCTTCAGGTAATTTGGAGTTAATATCATCTAAAAGTTTGAACTTTTGATCCTGTAGTATTTGTTCCATTTAAAGTTGAAATCTTTTCTCTTTTATTTCGGGGGTTGATTCCCCACTCCTTATAATTGTATATCTGTACATGCATAATAGTTCTCAGTTGCAATCAATGGACAATGATAGTGTTCTCCTAAAACATAATGTATTTCTTGTCTTTATCTGGATATTATGGCAAAATGATCAAATATAAATTTTGAATTTAGGTCTGAGATTAGTTAAAAATATTGATTGCAAGGCTGTTTGGTGGCCAGTACCAGTTCTGTACTAGCTCCAACTTTGGTACTGATACATTGTACTAGTAGAACAAAGTGTGTACACGTACTGGTACCAAAAAACTGACAGAAGGATATCAGCGATCGGTTTCACGGTTGCTGATGTCTTTACATGACGTCAGTAAAAACCAACAGTGACCAAAAAAAATTGGCCGCTGATAAGTTATTAGGGATCGGGATGACGTCATTTAGCGATCGATGATGTCATCGGGCGTGTTGGAAATTATAATCTGATTGTGGAAGGTATTGGAAGAGAGGAGTTTATAATATAATTTCTATTATTACTCAAGTGTACAAAGCCTTTGATATATTTCTTACTAGCACTCACGCCTCACTCTATTGATTCTCTGTTTCTATCTATTTTTTCATTCACTCATATATACTACGCTATAGGCCCTAACATATATTTATACTATCCTAAAGTCGGTGGTACATCTTTCTAGATACTTCATACTTATTCTACCGACATATATTTCCAGAGAGTACATGATACTCGTATGATAAATTACAAGAGTATTGAATTTTCTAGAATAATCCACTTGAATCATAGCCGGCTATATATATCTTTAATACTCTAGAATTAATTAATGGGCTTTGGGCCTTCTGGATCTCTCCAAATATTAATTGGGCTTTGGGCTTCGGTGTTGTTATCTTCAACACTCCCCCTCAACACCGACTTGAATCTCTTTAAATTTAAATTTGCTGATCGATTTTCTGTATCGTCTATTCCCTCCCCCTTGATTTAAAATTCCGTGTGGCTCCTTCACATAAATTTCTTTATCAGGGTAGTTATTTTGAAATTCCGATTTAACGTATCGCCACTTTTTTAGCCTTCTCATCGGAGCATATGTCTTCCAATAGTTGATGCCGGATTCTTGTTTGAAGCCTTTTGTCATCACCCTTGCTTTGTAGTTTTTGACTTCACCGCCAGGATTTAACCTTGTCTTGTAGATATATTTATCGCTAATGACTTCACGATATTTTGGTTGATCTACAAGCTTCTGAGTGTTGTTCTTCTCAATCATGTAGTTTTTGTCCTTCCTGGCCTTCTTCAAATTTTCATGCTTTGCGGCCTCTTCAAAGTTTTGAGGTTCAACAAATGAAAAATTAGATGACTCGTAAATTTCGGATAAAGATCTTACTTGCTTGGGGGATGACTTTGATATTGTAGACCCTTCTTTAGCTCTTCGAGTATCACTTGGTTTTGACCCTTCATTTCTTAGCGCCATATGAGGAGCGTAGCTTATGCGGAGTGGGAAGCTTCTAGACTTCTCCATTTTTATTCTTGCTATTATTTGATTTTTATTTCTTCGGTCGAAAATTTTGCAGCCTCCATCTTCAAAATGAACTGCATATCCATTCTTCACTAATTGCCCCACGCTTAGTAGATTTTGTTTTAGGTTCGGAACCAACAATACATCTCGGATAAATTTCAGACCCATCTTGGTTTGCACGGCAATACTTCCTTTTCCTTTTGCTTGAACAATTGAGCCGTTTCCCATACGTACCTTTGTCTCATATGAAGCATCGATGTCGTGAAATAATTCACGATTTCCGGTCATGTGATTTGTGCAACCACTGTCGAGAAACCAGATATCGCCTTTCTCTTCATTGGCTGAGTGGCACGCATAGAAAATGCTTTCATGACTCTCATTTTCTTCTATGAAGTTTGCTCGGTCGTTAACTCTTGTTCTGCACATTCGTGCTATGTGGCCGATCTTCTTGCATTTGTTGCATCTCTTTGTCGACCAACATTCAGATGTACTATGGCTCGACCTTTTGTGTATATCGCACCATAAATTTGAATAACTCGAACCTGGTGCTTTCTCCTTTTGCGCCGACTGCTTTTCTGCATCTTGTCGCGGACCGCCGCATTGTTGATTATTTTGTTGACTCGTGGGGTTATATCGAGGTCTGAAGCTCAGCTTGGAGTGGAATGCGTCTTCCACCAAGTTTCCTTCTCGTTGGAGCTTTCTTTCTTCATGTGACTCCAAGGAGCTCATTAGTTGTTGAATCGAAAGCGTCGATATATCTTTTGATTCTTCAATTGCTGTAACGATGTAGTCATACTTGTCAGTGAGGCTAATTAAAATTTTCTCGACTACCTTCTGATCGGAGATGTCTTCTCCATACGTCCGCATCTGGTTCACAACTTCGACGACTCGCGAGAAGTATTCCTTAATCTTCTCCGACTCCTTCATTTGAAGGTTTTGAAATTGTCTTCTTAGCGTCTGTAGCTTCACTGCTTTCACCTTCTCGGAGCCTTCAAACTCCTCCTTCAAAGTCTCCCATGCTTTCTTGGATGTAGTTGCTCCACTAATTCGTGGAAATAGGCTTTCGACAATACCTTGTTGAATTAGAAACAAGGCCTTGGCATCCTTCATTTGTTGTTGTTGTTGCACCGGCGTCAATGCTCCTGTTGGCGCCGTAAAACCTTGTTCGACAGCATCCCACAATCCCTGCGAGAGTAGCAGCGTCCGCATCTTGATCTTCCACATGGCATAATTTTCTCCCGTAAATATGGGAACCATCGACTGCGCCATAGTTACGTCAATACCTGAAGACATCGTCTTGAGATGCTTCTTATGTTACACGAACGCCCTTGTCTACTTCGCTAACTCGAACCTGAAGCTCTGATACCAAATGTTGGAAATTATAATCTGATTGTGGAAGGTATTGGAAGAGAGGAGTTTATAATATAATTTCTATTATTACTCAAGTGTACAAAGCCTTTGATATATTTCTTACTAGCACTCACGCCTCACTCTATTGATTCTCTGTTTCTATCTATTTTTTCATTCACTCATATATACTACGCTATAGGCCCTAACATATATTTATACTATCCTAAAGTCGGTGGTACATCTTTCTAGATACTTCATACTTATTCTACCGACATATATTTCCAGAGAGTACATGATACTCGTATGATAAATTACAAGAGTATTGAATTTTCTAGAATAATCCACTTGAATCATAGCCGGCTATATATATCTTTAATACTCTAGAATTAATTAATGGGCTTTGGGCCTTCTGGATCTCTCCAAATATTAATTGGGCTTTGGGCTTCGGTGTTGTTATCTTCAACAGGGCGAGCATCAGCGACTGAATTTAGCATCAGCGACCGGTCTCTGATAGTTGGATCTGTTGTAGTGAATCTAGACAGTCAAAAGTATGGGTATAGCAAGATGCAAGTACATTTTTCTCGGATAACCAAACGCTAGTTCAGACGTGCATGGCGTTACAACCACCGGTAGAAGCGGATTGGCGAGCTTATAGGGAGATGTATGACATTTGGTTACTGTTAAAGGAGAATGGTTACAATTGCCTTCATGTTAATAGAAGCCAGAACAATGTGACGGATCACTTAGCTAAGGCAGGTAGTGAGATGTTTGAGGGTCAAATGGGATTTACATATCCAACTTTTCCTCAGTGTAATTTCTGATTAGAGTGTGCTGTTATATTTTCATATTGCAAATGATACTATGTAATCAGGTGTTGTGTGAAATAAAGAAGCCTATGGGCATCCAAGATTGCAAAAAAAAAAAAATAATTGTCCATAAGCATGTTCAATTAATAATTGCACCTCATGGAAGACTTAAAGAAAAATAAAAAATATTATTACATCACATGTTATTTAAACAAAAAAACAAAAAACAAAACAAACTACAACTATAAAATGCATTACAACTTCCTCTTGGACTGCTATAAAATCATGTTCCGTAGTTCTTCTTGGTATATGGTTTTAGGACAACTCTTTCTTTGACATCTCTTGCAAAGGGGAGTCGATATTTCTGCATTCAAACTTTCGAAGTATGAGAACAACTAATGGAGGTGCTCATGTTACCTACACAAAAATTTGCAAAATTTAACCAAATGATTGCTAATTTCAAGTATGTAGTTCATATAACAATTGTTGAAATTTACTAACAAATTGCTATAATTGAAGTATGTCGATACATCTGCATTCTCATATGTACTTTAGTGCACTATTCACTATGCATATGTAGTTTACTGTTTCTCATATCTAGTTTAAAAAAAGGGAAAATTTCTCATGTGCCCATGTAAACTTTTAAAATAGCCAATTTCCCTATCAAAACAACATAATATCCTATATCCTCATGAAAACTTTACATTATTTATTTTATCCCCTTTTATCTATTTAACTTTTTATTTAATTATTTTAAATATTATTTTGACAACTATACCCTTAGGTAAGGTCTCCAGTACCCTTTTCTGAGGACGATCCCTTTTAATCCCAAGAGAAAAAGTAATGGCGCTCTCTAATCACCGCCTGGTCACTGAAAATGGGAGAAGTAAGGTGAGGTTTGACCTGGTCGATTGAGCAATAAGAGATGAGATTTCAAATTGAAGATTAGATGAGGATCACGATCGACACCTTGAAGGTGCTACATACCTTACCAGTCAAATAGATGTGACATGCTGACAGAGCTGATGACATGCATGATGCTGTCAATTGGTCAAACCATGGTGTACCTTGGCTGGACCTAGACCAGATCAATTAACTAAATTAGGATGGGAGGAGTTAGAAAACAATTTAAACATGCATGTAAGTGCAACATGAACTTGACGGGCTTTGATAAGCTGTGACAAGCATAAGAGGACGTTGTATCATATTAGTCCCAAAGCCGTGCCAACAAGAGCATTGTATCCGGCTACCAGCATCTCCAACACATTCTAATCCATCTCGACATGTTCTTAAATGTAAGAGGAGGAGCCTAATTAGCAGTAGGATCTATGCATTTCAATTTTTTTAAGTTTGATAATGAAATGAATGTCTGCATTAAGTTCAGATTAATCCTTCAATCTTTTGGATGTTTTTTATTTTTTTTCTTTTGATCTTTCGATGATACATTTTATTAACAAAGTATTTTTTACGCCTAAAAAAACAGAATTATGATCTTATCAGAAAAAAGGGGTTTTACAAAGTTTACAAAAAAAAGACTTGAAATCTTTGATGCATAAAATAAGTATGTCCGAGGATTTCCTTTCATTTCTTTTATTTTTTCATCACTTCATAATGGAGCTTGCTTTAATTAATGTTTAAAGTTTATCAATAATAATATAATATTATTGATGAAGTAAGGCTTTTCTAAAAAAGCTAGTTTGCATTAATGAACATAAGGAGTAAGGAGCAGGGTATTCCACATAAAGATCTAGTTGTCATAGCATCTCCTTCTTACGCCCTTTAACTTTATGTTGCATCTTTTCGAAAGACCTTTCGATGTTTGGGTATGTTACTGCAACCTAATACCACCTTCTAATACCTCTGTACCAGAAAAAATAATAATGGAAAACAAAAAGCAACTCTGTTGGTACCAGTATAAATAACATTAATTTATATTTTCACTTAGATTTTTGCGAGTACTTACTGGGAGTGAATTTGGACTTGCCAAATTTTTGTATAGATGAAGGACACTTAGATACACATTCTCAATTTGTGTATTTTTCTGGGTAGTAGATAAAAAGATAAAAGGATTTTCGTATTCAGCTAAAATTTTGAATAAACTGAGACATGCACCTGGTGCTGGAAATGAGAAGGGGAGAGAGCAGGAGAGGCTTGACAATCTAGGTTCAGTGAGAGAAATAGCCAATTGGTTTTGCCGGGGAGAGGCGTCCATTAGTCGTTTAGTTGGAGAAGAGAGTACCGGCTAACTTAGACGGACAGTGGAAAGGGAAGGGTATATTTGTCCAAATAATATTTAAAATAATTAAATAAAAAGTTTAATAGGTAAAAGGGGATAGAAGGAATAAGATAAAGTTTGTATGGGTTTATTGGATATTATGTTGTTTTGATGGATAAATTGGCTATTTTAAAAGTTTATATGGGTATAGCAGAAATTTTCCCTTAAAAAAAATAACAACTAAGTCCTGATTATACATACATTTCTCAAATCAATGCAAATTTCTAATTTCAATATGAATAACAAAAATCACTATATATACATACTATCCTAAATCAGCGTGAACTTCCTCCTCTTCGAAGAAGCCATTGCCATCCTATTCGAAGCGGGAGAAGACACAATCTCTGGACAATAAAACCATTAATTTGATTAGTACTCATTTGCAATGATTAGAGTAATACTTAACCTTGTAATAAAACCAAGAAATTTATATATCCATCTGTTAAGTGTTAACAGTTCCATCTTACAACTTGAATAATCACCAACAAATTAAACTTGCAAAAGATATGTTAAATGCATTAAAATTTAAAACCAATTAACTAAATGAAGTTAATTACTCGAAACAAACAGCTATACTAGAGAATCTTACATTCATTTGCAAAACACATCACTACACGGATTCACTACATAAATTACCTTTCTCTAATTCCTTAATTAACCACAAAAAGGAACAATGTAGTGAAGGCCGGTGTTTGGTGTTGATTGTCATGTCCCGGGTCAGGAGTGACCCGTTCCAATTCTTATTTTGACTCAGTCAAACTCACGTTGGGGAAGAAAGGGGATTTGGGTAGTTCGGTCAGAAAGAAAGCGAGACCGGGTAGGGAATTAATTGAATCCGTTAGTACTGACAAGGGGGCCCGCTGTTTAATTCTTTTGTAAACAACTTAGCCTATATAAGGCAGTGTTTTGTAACAGTTCAGGGGACAATGAATAAGGAATTGAATAAGAATTTATTAGTTTCTACCAATCGTTTTCTATTTATCGTTCTTATTTACTAGTTTCTGTTGTATCCAATTTACCAGTTTAATTGAATTATAACTTTCCTTCGTTCCAATTCAAATTCTTTGCTATCTGATAATTCTGTTTGAGCTGAGGGTCGTTACAAATGGTATCAGAGCAATAAAGATTGCATCTGGGAGAACTAAGTGGCGCATCTGACTTAAAGACTATACGACCAATCAAGACCGATAAAGAAGATGAGCAATCAACAATGACAACCGATTGGCACGGAACAGTGGAGGCCATTCCTCAAGGCACAAGCGACATCACTCAGACTATTGACAGATTTGAGAAGAAGATGGATCAACATTTCAAGGAATTGATGGCTGCAATCCATGCAAGATTTGGCGGTCCTACATATAATGTGCCAGAAAGCAGCAACTCAAGTCTTCACACAGCCGTATATCAAGAAGTGACTGGTAATTCAAGAAGAAATGAAATCCCTTTCCAAGGTGTAATCTTGGAACAGGAACATTCAAGAAGAGGAGAAAATAGACACGAGGGGAGACAATTCAATCAAGACCAGCAGATGCAATTTCAAGAACCGACCTCTAAGCCCCACATTCAAGAACATGGCAATCCAATTGAAGAAGAAGAGGTGCAAGATGAAATTGATGAGCTGCTGGAAGAACCCAATCAAGATCAAAAGGTGCAATTTCAACAACCCCTCGAGCTTAATGTTGAAACCTTCTTCTCGGCTGAGGATCACATCACGGAGCTGGAGGAGCCCAAAGCCAGGAAGCGTAGAGCCAAGAAATGGTCATCTCGACTAAACACCACATCTCGATTGAAGGTCGATTTGAATCTCAGTCGCACCAAGAAAATAAAGAAGAAGCTCTTATCTCGACTGAAAACCACACCCCGGCTGAAAGACAAAACCAAGAAGCGAAGGCGTAAAACTAACACCGGCATGAAGTCTGGAGTAAGAAGGGGTCTTGGTGAATCTGTGAAAAACAAGAAGAAAAGATCCAGCACGATTGAGGGTCGGTTGGAGATTGTTGAGATGAAGAATCACGACCATTCTCTCAAATTGGTACAAAACAGAAAAATGTGCTTCAAATTGTACCAGAGATGTGAAATATACAAGGAAAAATCAAGACCAGAAGAGGGAACGGGCATATTAACTAAACGAAATAAGAAATTTCTTGGGTTATCTACATCAGTCACTAGCGAGAGGTCAAACTTGGAATTACAAGCAATTTCATGTTAAATTGAGTACACTAAATCGATCATCCTCGAAATAGGGGCCACCGATGATCAATTTAAGCTCGAGGACGAGCTTTTAATTAAGCAGGGGGGATTGTCATGTCCCGGGTCAGGAGTGACCCGTTCCAATTCTTATTTTGACTCAGTCAAACTCACGTTGGGGAAGAAAGGGGATTTGGGTAGTTCGGTCAGAAAGAAAGCGAGACCGGGTAGGGAATTAATTGAATCCGTTAGTACTGACAAGGGGGCCTGCTGTTTAATTCTTTTGTAAACAACTTAGCCTATATAAGGCAGTGTTTTGTAACCGTTCAGGGGACAATGAATAAGGAATTGAATAAGAATTTATTAGTTTCTACCAATCGTTTTCTATTTATCGTTCTTATTTACTAGTTTCTGTTGTATCCAATTTACCAGTTTAATTGAATTATAACTTTCCTTCGTTCCAATTCAAATTCTTTGCTATCTGATAATTCTGTTTGAGCTGAGGGTCGTTACATTGATCAATGTAGTTAAATAAATTGAACTGGTACAAACATATAAAAATTGAACTGATACCAGTAGAGGAAGAGGATCCGCGCAGGGAGAGGAGAGAGCAGCTGGAGGCGCTGGAGAGAGGAGGTCGGCGGAGACAGGGTCGGAGGGAGGATGCCAGGATGGTAGTGACAATGGACGCCTCCAGTGAACTGGACCAAAATTTTAGCGACAAACACAGCTGATCTGAGATGCGATCCGTGCGGTTTTTAAAGCATATCCAATGGATCAAAAACATAGAGTAAAATTCGTTTTTACTATATAGTTATAGAATAATTATAACAATCCCCTCAACCCTGTCCCCCCATTTAACCCCGCACTCTCTCTCTCCAAATTAACTCTAAGAATTTTCATTTATCCCCGCATTAATTACTGTCATTTAATAACAATCCCCGCATTAATTAACAATCCCCACATTAATTATACTATCCTCTAATAACAATCCACGCATTAATTATACTATCCTTTAATAACAATTCCCGCTAATAAATATTAATATGTTTATTGATGTTCAAGAAAGTATTTATCATTGTTCTGACAAGTATTTATCCTTATGTCTGAGACGTATTTATCATTGTCCCTGATATGATAATACTTTGATTTGATTAAACATTACTTATTGACAAGTTCAAGAACAAAGTTCAAGAAAGTATTTATCGTTGTTCTGACAAGTATTTACGATTATATATGGGAAGTATTTATCATTGTCACAGATGTTTTACTGTAAGTTGCAATTATGTCTGAGAAGTATTTATCCATGTAACATATAGTATTTATACATATATCATAAAGTATTTATCCTTATGTCTGAGAAATATTTATCATTGATATTGTACTAAAAGTTGCAATTATGTCTGATAAGTATTTATCCATGTAACATATAGTATTTATCAATGTATCATAAAATATTTATCCTTATGTCTGAGAAGTATTTATCATTGGGTGAGGAGATTGTTTATTTAATGGTCCCCAGTTTTGCGGGGACAATCCAGAAAAAAAAGGAAAATTTGTGCGGGGATAAATGGCAAGTATTTATGAGGGGATTGCTTATTTAATGGTCCCCAGTTGTGCGGGGACGATTAAAAAAAAAAGAAAATTTTGTGCGGGGACAACTCATGGGTTGATTTATTCTTTCCTAAATAGAGATCATTGCATAGGGATTAATACTTTGCGAATTCAAGATAAATACTTTGAAGCTTCAAGTTAAATACTAAGAGTTTCTGCGGAGCATTAATGACTGGGCGGTCCCCCCCCATGATATTTTTGGCAGTTTGTGCGGGATTTTTTGCGGGGATAAACCTGCGGGGATTGTTATCAGGGTCCATAGTTATAGTATACTCCCATTGATTTAATTTAAAGCTAGAAAATAATAAAGCGCATCTGGTTTCAAGTAGACCGTCGGTTTAATTGCTCTTTTAACCTTAATTACTTGTAACTAGTATCGTGCCCGTGTGTTGCAACGGAAACGTATTATAAGAAGAAGATAAATTCTTATACATATATAATAACATATTTCGATGAAATATCTGATTAATTTTTCTTGGTGTAAAAAAATTGGAATGTCCAATAAAAAAACATATTATTTTAAATATATTATCTATACTCATGATCTACTTTTATATATGCAAATGGATGTCTCACTGCAACCAATTACTTATTATAATTGGAAGGTTTATATAGAGGCGAGAGTATGAAGTACTCTAATTCATGATATCTCTGCATAATTCCACAATAACATTATTGATAATAATCTGATATATTTTCTCTGTTGAATGAACAACATCCCAAAATATATAAATACTTGCTTGAATATATCCTTGCATATGTACTCTGTCCTTTGCATGATTATCCCACCTCTATCATACCAGTCCCACAACATCCCTTCGGATGACTCAATCAAACCTTCAATTCAATTAAAAATATTTTCTCAAAATTTAACTAAAGCATTAACCATCAATTGAAGTATAATACAACACCCCTGGGAGTTGGAATGAAACGGCCAATTCATTCAATGCATCGACACATTTATCGTCTCCTGCCACCAAGTCTATGCATATCCTGAATCCATAGTGAGTAAAATCAAATTATATTAAGTCCAAAATGAAAATGTATACATGTGTTTTGCAACTTTTCCATGTTGGATCATAATCCAACGTTGAGCATATATGTAATATAATTATGAATTGTTTACTGTCATATATGATTGTCACAATTAAAGTGATCTAATATGGAATTAAGATATTAGACAATCTATGTATTCAATAGGATGTGGTCCATAAGTGTGTAGAATAATTTGGGCAAAGATCAAATCATTGATGAACTGATTCTGAGATTTGCAATTAAGAAAACTGCCTTTTTGGAGCCCAGTGCGGGTGGCCCACCTGCACTCAGGACTTAGCCAATTTTTGGGAGCCCAGTGCGGGTGAGCCCACTCGCACTGGATCTGAGTGCACCCGCACTCAGTATTTAGCCAATTTTTGGGAACTTCAGAACAACGCAGGAAAAAAGTCCGAGCGTACTGCGGACGCACTAAGCTCCAGTGCGGGTGGGGTTCACCCACATTGAGGACTTAGTCAATTTTCTGAAAGTTCTGTTTTGAGTCCAGTGTGGGTGGCTCACCCGCATTGAACTTGAGTGCGGACGCACTGCTATTTTCGGGGCTAAATAAGGCGGTTATCAGGACGCTCCTTTCGACCCAGTGTGGGTGGGTCACCTATTGGGTTTTTAACGATTCAAACCCATTGATTTAGCTTAAGGTGTGGAAAGAGTAAAACAAAAAATTTTACATCTACCTTAAGCTACAGATTAAATGAATCAGGAAGATCCATTTAATCCTATTTACAGATCTACTCCATAATTGATTTTCTAAAGCTTTAAATCTATTTATCAATTAAATAGATTAATATAACATGTTTATACCTTCTTTCCAAATCACAGTTGGAATGCAGACCGAGCGAGAAGAGCTACACCAGGGAAGGAATCGACTCGGAGTATCACACGTGTGATACCTCTATCGGTTATCCACCAGGACTAACCGGAGAGCAGTTTATTTCTTCTGCCAGAAATACCGTAAATTGCGAAATTCTGTAGAAACACTATTCACCGAAAAGGGACAAATTAAATATATTTAAGACTCCAAGTTATTCCGTTTCACTTAAAAGCAAAACAAGAAATACCGCAGAGTTTGCAAAAATATATTTTTCCGAATCTAGTAATAAACGAAACCGAGGAAGAGAGAAAAACCGATTAACGAAGTAATCAGATTAACACGTGAATTAGTAAGTTTTCTCTCTACCCTCACCCCTCTATTTATAGTGTTTTGAGGAGGTTCGCAAAAGACCGAAATACCCCTCAAAACAAATCTATTTACCAAAATACCTTGACACCTCATGCTTTAATATGTGAAATGACCAAAATACCCCTTCCACACTCTTCTCCATGCTTCTACACCCTAAGGTGTTATGCAAGGTGGCATAGGTGTGAAATGACCGTTTTGCCCTTGGCCCATTAAGGCATGAATAGTAAAAGGCTTTGATTTTGGGCTTTGACTTTGGGCTTTTAATTTTAATTAAGGCTTTGATTATTTTTGGGCTTTTAAACCCATAATTCAAATCAATAATTAACAAATTAAAATCCAAATCAAATATATATAATTGTCATATACAATTATATTTCTTTTCGGTTGTTGTTCGGTAACTTTTATGCAACGTAACGTGTACGTTTACAAATTAACTGTTGTTTCTGCTTGTCATTCTAAATAACATTTATAATTTAATTATATCATGTATAATTAATTATAACCATCTTAATATTAATTATAATCAATTTATAATTAATCAGTAAGATTCTCCGAGTAGCTCCTATATGGTGTGACCCAATAGGATCTGTGTTATGTTGGTAAACAGAGTTAAAACTGTTTTAACTTCTATAATCATGAGTGGTATCTGGCAACACATCATGACCATCCAATTACACAGATGATGCTGTACTGTACAATATCACGATCCAGTAAACTATTTACTTGTGTCTGTTCTTCTGTCTCATAGCTATCAGATCAGTTTCAAGGTAGATGTGTGTCATCCTTACTAACTGAATCTTTTCTTGATCTTGAGTAGATTATCAAATATAATTACTCTTGTAATTATACCGCATGCAGATAATCTAACTCTACCAAAGGGCCCAGTGATGCTATAGCTCGTATAGAGATACGAGGGACAAATAGTATTCTTGGCAGACTATCACTTCCTCAGCTAAGCTATACATATGGAAATGCTACTGTTATGACTGTTTTTTACGGACAGCGATGGATAACAATCACACATACACATTTCTTAGTGGGAATGATAAATACCTCTTACTGTAGAACGTGACACTGAATGAAAACATAAATGACACGAACACAATTCTATTTAATGTCTCATTCGGGGTCTGTCAAATACCATGTTCCTAGAACATGTATCTATGTGATTAAAATGACATCTCGTGTCAGGTGGTTTGTAAAACTTAACCATCTTTTAATCCACATACTAACCTTATAGCGGTAATTAGTGTTCCTGCTAATTACCTTGGTCAGTGACCTTTTAAGAGTATATATCATCTATATTATGGAGTTTCACAATTTCAGTCATGAACTCGAAATGATCCATAAATGCAATAATACTCAAGGCAACAAAATGATATAAGCATTCAATTCATGAACAAAGCTTTATGATAATTTATCGTATTATTGACTTCTAGATTATTACAAACTAACAATCTCCCACTTAAGCTAGGAGCCAATCATCGTAGACTCTACTTATACAAATCTCTAGTATTCTAAAAATCTCGTAGATCTAAAGAAAAACTCATAGCCAGTCTCCTATGTGTCTCAGACCCATAGAGGCAATATGCATCTGGTGCTTGGCTTGAGGAAGAGCTTTTGTGAGTGGATCAGCTGTGTTGCTGACTGTGTCAACTCTACATATCTTTACATCACTTCTATTTACGATCTCTCGTATCAGGTGATAACGGCGTAGAACATGCTTGGATTTCGAGTGCGTTCTCGGTTCCTTGGCCTGAGCTATAGCTCCATTGTTGTCACAGTAGAGGTCCACAGGGCCTTGAACACTGGGAACCACTCCAAGTTCTCTAAGGAACTTCTTGATCCAGAAACCCTCTTTAGCTGCCTCGGATGCAGCTATGTACTCTGCTTCGGTGGTTGAGTCTGCTGTAGTCTCTTGCTTTGAACTCTTCCAGCTCACAGCACCACCGTTGAGTATGAACACATACCCAGACTGTGATCTCGAGTCATCATGGTCAGTTTGGAAATTGGCATCAGTGTAACCATTTATTACAAGCTCGGAATCACCACCGTAGACGAGAAACATATCCTTAGTTCTTCTTAAGTACTTCAGGATATTCTTTGCAGCAATCCAGTGCTCTTTGCCTGGATTAGCCTGATATCTACTCGTCACACTCAAAGCGTACGAGACATCAGGGCGAGTGCACAACATGGCGTACATGATAGAGCCAATAGCCGAAGCGTATGGTACTCTACTCATAATGCTTCGCTCATCAGTTGTCGAAGGGCACTGAGTCTTGCTTAGCTGAACACAATGTGACATTGGCAGGAATCATCTCTTAGAATCCTGCATGCTGAACCGATTCAGCACTTTGTCAATGTACGTGCTTTGACTTAAACCTATAAGTCTATTTGATCTATCTCGGTAGATCTTTATGCCTAGTATATAGACAGCCTCGCCCAAGTCCTTCATTGAAAAGACTTTCTTCAACGAAGACTTGGCTTTTTGCAAAAGAGGAATATCATTTCCCATTAGTAGTATGTCATCTACATATAGGATAAGAAAAGCGATGGCACTCCCACTAGTCTTTCTGTATACACATGGTTCTTCTTCGCATCTGACGAAGTCAAGCTTTTTGACTTCTTCGTCAAATCGAAGATTCCAACTCCTTGATGCTTGCTTCAGTCCATAAATGGACTTAAGAAGCTTGCACACCTTTCCAGCATTCTTTGAATCTTCAAAACCCTCAGGCTGTGTCATGTACACATCCTCTTCTAAATTTCCATTTAAGAAGGCGGTTTTGACATCTATTTGCCATATTTCATAATCATGATATGCGGCAATTGCTAGGAATATCCGAATTGACTTAAACATAGCCACGGGCGAAAAGGTTTCATCATAATCTACACCGAGAATCTGTTTAAAACCTTTCGCTACTAGCCGTGCTTTGTATATAATCATCTTACCATCCATGTCTGTTTTCATTTTGAAAACCCACTTGTTAGCTATGGGTTTTACCCCATCAGGTGGTACAACTAGGTTCCAGACCGTGTTGTCATACATGGACTGTATTTCGGATCTCATGGCCTCCAGCCATTTATCGGAGTCGGGCCTATCCATTGCTTCCGCAAAGGTCAAAGGATCTTCAGTGTCATAGACTGAGATCTCGTGCAGTCCCAAGTACCTGTTGGGTGCATGGACTGTTCTTGTTGACCTACGTAGCACTTGTTCTTCGGGCTGTTGAACTTGATCCACAACGGTCTGCGGATCTAGTTCTTCTTCAACTTGCGTTGAAGTACTTGAGCTCGGGACTAGAACCTCATCCATAGCTACTTGTGGATTTGGTACTTCCAGATGCTCATCAGCCGAAAAATCAAGAGGTGGGTTAATTTGATCTGGTTCAGATATTGTATTGTGTGATGTATCTTGAATTTCTTCAAGTATTACATTACTCCCACTACTTATTTTTGCAAGAAACTCGTTCTCCAAAAATATACCATGACGAGCAACAACTATTTTGTTCTCGGATTGGTAATAGAAGTAATATCCTTTCGTTTCCTTAGGATATCCTACGAAAAAGCATTTGTCAGCTTTGGGATCAAGTTTGCCAGACGTCGAGCGTTTGACAAATACTTCGCAACCCCATATTTTAAGATAAGACATTTTTGGGAGTTTCCCAAACCATAACTCGTATGGAGTCTTTTCTACTGACTTGGATGGAACCATGTTTATTGTTTGTGCAGCAGTTTCTAGTGCGTGCCCCCGGAACGATTTCGGAAGTGTGGCTTCACTCATCATGGAACGAACCATGTCTAACAGAGTTCGATTCCGTCTCTTAGAAACACCGTTCCATTGTGGTGTCCCTGGAGGTGTGAGCTGTGAGACTATCCCACATTCCTTTAAGTACTCTTTAAACTCAAAACTCAAGTATTCGCCTCCACGGTCAGAACGTAGAGCCTTAATACTTTTATTCAATTGATTTTCTACTTCAGTCTTGAATTCTTTGAACTTGTCAAAGGATTCAGACTTATGTCTCATCAAGTAGACATAACCGTATCTACTGTAATCATCAGTAAACGTGATAAAGTAAGAAAAATCATTTCTTGTACAAGTACTCATAGGTCCACATACATCCGTGTGTATTAGACCTAATAAGTCACTTGCCCTTTCGCCCTTTTTGGAGAAAGGCGCTTTGGTCATTTTTTCTCGTATACAAGATTCGCATGTGTCAATTGATTCCAGATCAAATTTTCCAAGAAGTCCATTTTTATGTAACTTCTTGATGCGTTTCTCATTTATATGACCAAGGCGACAATGCCACATGTAAGTCGTGCTTTAATGTGATGTTTTGAGTCGTTTGTTATTGATGTTAAACACGGGTTTGTCCATTTCCAGCATATAAAGACCATTCATCATAAAAGAAGATCCATAATATACCTCATTCTTATAAATAGAACATCTATTGTCTTTTATAACGAAAGAAAAACCATTCATCTCTAAACATGAGATTGAAATGATGTTTCTGGGAATGCTAGGAACAAAATATACATTTTCTAGTTCCATTACAAGCCCACTGGGTAGACACAACTTTATATTACCAGCTGTTACGGCTGCAACTCGTGCTCTGTTTCCAACTTGGAGTTGTATCTCCTTGTTATGTAGCTTCCTCCTATTTTTTAGTGCTTGCACATTTGAACAAATATGAGCACATGATCCGGTATCTAGTACCCAATCATTAATAGAGGTTGCAATGTTAACTTCAATAACATTGATACCAGAAACTGAAATTTCTGAGACTCGCCCAGATTTCAGAACTTCCAGATCCTTCGGGCAGTCTCTCTTCCAATGACTTTTGCTATTGCTGAAATAGCAGTCAAAGTTAGCAGAAACTTTTATCTTGGGAGAGTTCGTTCCTAGAACCAACTTCCATTTGCCTTTGTACTTCGGAGCCACCTTCTTTGGGGCTTTCTTTATCTTCCTCCCACCTTCTTGGATTATGAGGACATGAGAGCTATTCTCAATGTCTTTATCAGTGATCCTTAGCATCCCTTGGGGCTCCTGCAAGCTCTTATCCAACTCTTGCTTATGGGAGTTCACAATGAACTCCGAATAGCTGGGAGGAAATGAGTTCAGGATAACTTCCGTGGCCAACTCATGGCTCCACGGACAGCTAAGCTTCTCCAGTTTCTCATCATCGCTTGTCATACGAAGCGTGTGAGTACTGACAGAGCTGCTCTCTACTATTTCAGCAGGGACCGGTGTATTTCGGATATATTCCCTTTTCTCACGTGTTTGTTTTTCGAGCAGGGAGCGTAGAGAGAAGGACGTTTCTTTAGCCATATTACTACAATGTTAAATGTAAAGATTTTAGCTTTGTTCATGTAATGTTTTATTCCAATAATAAAACTCTCACTGCAAATTTGTTCTATTCCCGTTTTGCAGTAGGACCAAGATCCCTATTTTACTAATAACCAAGGCAGTGTATGCATATCTTGGCTATCAGTTATCTTAGGTAAGCAAACTTGCTAATCACATCTCTTTGTGATTCTTGGTTTCGTTAAAACATCACGTGTATTTAACGAAGACTTTGCCCCAAGCCCAAAACTGTTTTGGAAATCATTGGTAAGTAACCTCACTCTATTTGGTTTGATATGTTGGACATAACCCTCGACCACCAAAGGTAAAATGCAATGTCTACTGAGTAGTTTAATCATCAACCAATGAACAATGGTTTGAGGAGGATAGAGTAGGAAGGGCATGCTACTTAATATTTAATGGGTTGGTGTTTATGCTTAACAGTGCCAGCAATCTCCAAAGGGGTATGTCAGAAAGAACGACTAATGTGATTCTATTCGTATCTTTATAGCGACCTCTTTCATATGCTTCATTAAGCAGTTATGGAAAGGAAGTCTTGAATACCGAATGTGATCTCCATTTATTTTCTTAGCTTATGTCAGAAAGAACAACTAATGTGATTCTATTCGTATCTTTATAGCGACCTCTTTCATATGCTTCATTAAGCAGTCGTGGAAAGGAAGTCTAAAATATCGAATGTGATCCCCATTACTTTCTTTTCTTAGCATATGTTTAGAATGACTAAATGTGATTCTATTCGTATCTTTATAACGACCTCTTTCATATGCTTCATTAAGCAGTCGTGGAAAGGAAGTCTTGAATACGAAATGTGATCTCCATTAGTTTCTATTCTTATCAGTACCTCTTTGATACGCTTAGCTTTGGTAAGCAGTCAGTTCTTGTAACTGACTTTGGACATTCTTATGGACACGTGAAAGTTGTCTGCCAGAAAGACAACGGTGAGTTTCTTCACAAATCTTTCTTTGACATCACGTTCTTTCACAGTTCCTTGAAAGCGATAAATCTAATTTATTCATTTCATATCAAAGCAGTAAATCTAATTTACTTATATACATGACCAAGTCAGGTATATTATTTATCAGTTCCTAATTCTTTATTTTGCAGCTATGCTCAGTTCTTTATTCTATACCGTTTAAAGCATATAAACAGTTTACATGTTTAAAACAAATATTCTTTTCGGCCCATAAAGCAATTTGGTAATGTGACAAAGTTCCTTTTCGACCAGCCATTAGGACATGTAAAAGGGGCTCCCAGGAAAGATTGGGGTCACAAGGACCGCTTAGACTCAATCTTTCCTAGACAGAAACATCTCTTTTACGGTGTGGAAATGACAGCTCTTACTAAGGTACTTTATTGCTTCATCACATTCTTCGATGAAGTTTACTTATCCGAAGGTTTTCGAAGAGGCGAAAAAGTTACACTAAAATTTGTCATTTTAAAAGCGTTAAAGCAATTTGATAACGTGACAAAGTCCCCTTTGGGCCAGCTATCAGGACATGTAAAAGAGGGTTAGACGAAAAGCCGAGACTTTTCTTGTCATTAACCTTGTCTTTTACGGGTGACGATTAACAGCTCTTACTCAGGTACTTTATTGCTTCATCACATTCTTAGATGAACTTTAACGCAATCAAAAGTTTTGTAAACGAAAACATAAAGAAAGCATAAAATCCTATTTTATCTTTCTCGGTCGGAAAACCGATCCAAGAAATGTAAAAGTTTACATTTCATAAGAAAGCATAAAGAAAGCATAAAGAAAGCGTAAATCTAATTTAACTTTCTTAGTCGATAAAACCGAACCAAGAAAATCTCATTTCTAATCGGTTTTGGACTTGTGCTGCAAATGTAAGAATTTAAACCGATATGTGGTATATGCACCTTATTTGCATGAGTTATAACTTTTAGAAAATCAATCAGCGGGAGAGCCTTGAGCTCTGATACCACTGTTGGGTTTTTGACGATTCAAACCCATTGATTTAGCTTAAGGTGCGGAAAGAGTAAAACAAAAAATTTTACATCTACCTTAAGCTACGGATTAAATGAATCAGGAAGATCCATTTAATCCTATTTACAGATCTACTCCATAATTGATTTTCTAAAGCTTTAAATCTATTTATCAATTAAATAGATTAATATAACATGTTTATACCTTCTTTCCAAATCACAGTTGGAATGCAGACCGAGCGAGAAGAGCTACACCAGGGAAGGAATCGACTCGGAGTATCACACGTGTGATACCTCTATCGGTTATCCACCAGGACTAACCGGAGAGCAGTTTATTTCTTCTGCCAGAAATACCGTAAACCGCAGAATTCTGTAGAAACACTATTCACCAAAAAGGGACAAATTAAATATATTTAAGACTCCAAGTTATTGCGTTTCACTTAAAAGCAAAACAAGAAATACCGCAGAGTTTGCAAAAATATATTTTTCCGAATCTCGTAATAAACGAAACCGGGGAAGAGAGAAAAACCGATTAACGAAGTAATCAGATTAACACGTGAATTAGTAAGTGTAGGGCGCAGAAAGTTGCGCGGCGTCAGGTTAGCTAATGGTGCCGGATGTCTTAAGTGTGGGTGAGTGGAAATATTCCCAGCTGGGTTCAGTGCTCTATCTCTTCGAATGTGAACAGGTCACCGAACTCAGGGGAAGGGATTCACTCGGAATTTGCTTTCTGCATTCCTCCTAGTTCACCCCTTGTGACGAACTTACGTTCATGATCGGTTGTCGGAGGTTTTATTATCTTCGATTGCGAGGACGTTTTACTCCTGGCGGGCGCAAGCCCCCGCCGTTAATTACATCAGAAAGACCTTTCGGGTCTACCTGAAGACCTCAAGCATTTCAGGATGTATGCCTATTTAGATTGAATTGAATAATAAGGCTAAGAGGGCTCATGTATGGTCTGCTTTGGTCATGTGGTTGGTTCTCATTTAATTTATAGGCATGTTTTGATTGATTGCCATGATGTATGCATGAAGACGTGGATTTCATATGTTTAAAATGTGAGAAAGTTATTGAGAAATATCGTTCATACGTTTTTAATATGAAAAGAGCACTTGGGCGTCATTTTTATAATTTTAGTTAAAAAAATATGTCGAGAGAGGGGTATTTTGGTCATTTCAGATTATTTGTGGGACATGGATATGTTCAAATATTATTTAGAATTATAGAAAATTGAATTTGGGTTCATTTGGGACTGATTTGAGTTGATTTGGAGTTAGTATGAAAAAGTTATAGCCAAAAAGGACTTGAAAGGACTTATTTGTGAAGATTTTGTACTTCCAGGGACTTGTTTGTAAATTTCCAGGGACCTGAGGCTGTAATTTGGGCTTTTAACAGGATCTGGAATGCAATTTGGGCCTTCAAGGGCTTGTTTGAGAAGTTTTTATTCTGACAAGGGCCTCTTTGTGAATTTATAGGGGCTTCTCTGCATATTTTAAATAAACAGAGGGGTTTATATGTAAAAGAAATTTGTTTAATCATTTCTGGGCTTTGAGATTGGTGCTGGGCCTTCAAGATTCGGGCTTTGGGCCTTTGAGATGTGTACTAGGCTATTAGTTAACGTACAAAGGTTAGGATCTTATCAAATGGGCTTTAAGATTCGTGTGAGGAGATTTATTTGAATTGACAGATGGGCCCCATAGGTCAGTAAGCAGTTATTTTGATTTGAATTTGGATCGTTGGATCAAGGAGGCGCTTTAATATTCGTGCAACCCGATGAACCTTAGGGTTCATCTCTGACAGGGTTGAGAAAGGAGGACTCCGGCCGATTCCGGCCACGGCAGTGTTGGCTGAGCACCCAGTCTTGATCGCTTTGACATCATGAATCGATTGGTACATTTGTCGACGGCTATGGTTCACCGGAGACGGCGGTACAGGCTTCTACAGCGCCCTTTGGTACCGATAGAGACTTAGATCGGTTTCTGTTGATTTCTTTCAAATTTCCTTAAATTAATTGATTATTTGGGATCATAGGAAATCAGTAAAGACATAAGAAGCATCGATTTCATACTTGGAGAAGCATTAAACATGATTTGAGTTATAGAGTCTCGGTTCCAGTACCGGTTTGGTACCAATGGTTGGTACAAGGGATTTTAAGTCGAATTGAGTATCCAAAGTAATCAGTTATACTATCTGGAATGATTTGGAAGAGTTTAGAAGCTTTGGTTTATGTTGGATTAGGTTCGGAATCAACTTGGTATAAAGAACCTATATTTTTCAATATTTACATGTCATTCTCTCTTGAATTTTTGTATAAGATATGTGACTTTTATTTCATATGCTCAAAGATGTATATATCAATGACCTTTGTTCCAAATTTGAGTTTATTCTAAGCAACATAGCTCAATTGAAAGGCTTAATCAGTGCTAGGGGCATGTATGGTAATTTTACCATTTTTAATTACAAAATTTCCACTTTTTAAAACTGAACTTTGGAGATCCATAACTTTTCACAGGAATGTCCAAATGAGATGAAGTTTATATCAATTTTGTGTGTTTTGATGTGTTCTATCTGACTGTGAAGCCCATTTTTTCAGTTTGGTCCTTCTGTTGATCTGAATTAGCTGATCTGTCGACAGAGGTCATTTATGCACATTTCAATGGATTCCATTGTACCAGTTATGCTTTTCATGCAATTAAATGCTGAAACTGAGTTTGTCATGGTACCAGGGACTGGTACAAGCTCTTTTAGAGTCTGGTTTGGTTCAATACAAGTTTTTCAAGGGCATTTAGCCACTGTTTCCATACCAGAAAAGTATAAAATAGAGATCAAAGGATTCAAAGTTCATAAAAGCATCATTTTAATACATTTTAAACATGTCTGGACCTAGAAATATGCAGGAAAGTCCCTGATTGTTTTAGAAATCATGCTTTGAGCATATCCACTTGATTTTGGAGGGCAATATCATCAAAACTTCATTGGATAAAGAATGTAAATAGCATATGGCAGTATAACTGCTGCTTATTTACATCTTAGTCCTCAGTTTCTCACTTTTTGTAATTAGGTCCTCCAAAACAATGAAATTAGCCATTTAAAGGGCATAACCTCACTATTTCTTTGGATTTAATTGCAAAGAGGCTCTCTCAAATGGACTTAGGGTTGAGACTTGCAAAGGATGCCTGTGGCTCACTTTAAACAACCCTTGTGTGTTTATCTTTTTATTTAAGTCACTTTTTCCCTTATTTTGATTATTTTTGTAAAGGGATCAAAGGGTCAGATGAGCAAGGATGCATGTGGCTCACTAGACTCATCTTTACCTCTAATCAATTTACAAAAAGAATCAAGGGAGGCAGAGAAGAAGAAAATGCAAGAAAATAGAGAAAAATGTGCAAAAATATAACTTTTTATGGAAAGTTTGTATCAAAACAGTACATTTTATGTTTTTAATGTTTATATACATTATTTAAGTGTTTTTAAAGAAGATCATTGCATCAGAACAGAAAAGAAGCAAAAAACTATAAGAAAAGAAGATCAAATGGCTAGAATGAAAGCTTTATTAATGAAAATAATGTACAAACAAGGTCCCTAGGGACTTTACATTGCATCCAAGCCCTAATTACCTATGAATTAGACTTGTAATCACAGAGGAAGCTTATGGGGTGTGTGTACACCACTTGTATGTGTGTAAATGTGTGTGTAATGTGTAGTTGTATGCTCAGAGCTCAATGTGTGTGTTTTCTCTCTAGCTGTGTGTGTGTGTCTATGTCTTTGAGCTTCATTTGAGGTGCCCTTTTATAGGCAAAGAGCTTAGCTCCAGAACAGGTAGGGATGAGGTGGTCTCATCTTGGCCCTTAGTGCTTGATCAAATGTCTGTGCTTAATTGGCATCTTTCCATGAGCATCTGTGCAGGGGATCACCCAATCACACTGTAACATGTCATTTGTTATGAGTTGGATCAATTTAGACCCTTATATTGCATTGAATATAGCTCTGGGCATCAATAGCCCTTGATTTACTGCCATGTAGATGAGGTATGAGGGAATGCATGCTCTCAACCTCCAGGAGCATATTCTCCTATTTTGGCATGACCTCAGGTTTATTTGACATGTGTCCAGGGGACCAGAGTGAGCTGTGAGCAGCTAAACAGCTGGTTTAGGGTGAACCTGAGCTGTTTCATAGCTTAACATGGGCTTTTCTTGATTCTAGCGTTTCATAGCATGCAAAGATGGCAGAGACCATCGCATAGTGTCCCTTATCATGTTCTACAGCTCAATTTACCATTTGCATAACCAATTTGATGCTCTCAGCCATGGCCAGAACTGAGGTGGTGCACTTTGCTTAATTCATCTCTCTGAGTCCATTAAACCTCAAATTGAGAGCATAGGTAGCATCGCCTGAGTGTATTGAGCATTCCTGTCAAGTTTCTGTTAGTTTGTAATAATCTAGAAGTCAATAATACGATAATTTATCATAAAGCTTTGTTCATGAATTGGATGATTAATATCATTTTGTTGCCTTGAGTATTATTGAATTTATGGATCATTTCGAGTTCATGACTGAAATTGTGAAACTCCATAATATAGATGATATATACTCTTAATCTTAAAAGGTCACTAACCAAGGTAATTAGCAGGAATACTAATTACCACTATAAGGTTAGTATGTGGATTGAAAGATGGTTAAGTTTTACAAACCATTTGACACGAGATGTCATTTTAATCACATAGATACATGTTCTAGGAACATGGTATTTGACAGACCCCGAATGAAAACATTAAATAGAATTGTGTTCGTGTCATTTATGTTTTTCATTCAGTGTCACGTTCTAAAGTATGAGGTATTTATCGTTCCCACTAAGAAATATATATGTGTGAGTGTTATCTAACACTGTCCGTAAAAAGCAGTCATAACGGTAGCATTTCGAAATATATAGCTTAGCTGAGGAAGTGATAGTCTGCCAAGAATACTACTTGTCCCTCGTATCTCTATACGAGTTATAGCATCACTGGGCCCCTTGATAGAGTAAGATTATCAGCGCGCGGTATGATTACAAGAGTAATCATATTTGATAATATGCTCAAGATCAAGAAAAGATTCAGTTAGCAAGGATGACACACATCTACCTTGAAACTGATCTGATAGCTATGAGACAGAGAAACAGACACAAGTAAATTGTTTACTGGATCGTGATATTGTACAGTACAGCATCATCTGTGTAATTGGATGGTCATGATGTGTTGCCAGACGCCACCCATGATTATAGAAGTTAAAACGGTTTTAACTCTATTTACCAACATAACACAGATCCTATTGGGTCACACCATATAGGAGTTAATCGGAGAATCTTATTTTGATTGATTATAAATTGGTTATGATCAATGATAAGATGGTTATAATTAATTATACGTGTTATAATTAAATTATAAATGTTATGTAAAAATAACAAGCAAAAACATTGGTTAATTTATAAACGTGTGTGACACGTTATATAAAAGTTGACCGGTTAATTTATAAATGTGCAGGACACATTGTATAAATTATCGAAACAACAACCGCAAGAAAAATATATATAATTATTCAGAATAATTATACGAATATTATTTGTGTTCGGGCCGAGGGCATTCGAGTCTTTTCAGATTCGTCCTTATCCGCATGACATGTCATCGATCCTATCCAGATGACACGTCATCAATACCGAAACAAATAACCGAAAGAAAAATATATATATAATTGTTCAGAATAATTATACGAATATTATTTGTGTTCGGGCCGAGGGCATTCGGGTCTTTTCAGATTCGAGCTTATCCGCATGACACGTCATTGATCCTATCCAGATGACATGTCATCAATCCTATCCACAAGGGCAAAATGGTCATTTCACACCTATGCCACCTTGCATGTGTAGAAGCATGGAGAAGGATGTGGAAGGGTGTGGAAGGGGTATTTTGGTCATTTCACATATAAAAAGGATGAGGTGTCAATGGCATGTCTTGTAAATAGGCCGAACTTGGAGGGCATTTTGGTCTTTTACAACCAACTCTAAACACTATAAATAGGGGTGGAGGGGTAGAGAGAGAAAGATATATTCACATATATACATATGCACATTCACATGTATCTTTTCGTGCAGAAACGAATCGGTATTTTCTCTCTTTCCCGGTTTCTCTCCCAAATAGTGTTTCGGTTGAGAAAAGAAAGTTATACGTAGTTGACGTATAATCTTGCGGGTTGTTGTGGAGAATATTTACGGGATTGATGAATAGTGTTTTACCGAATTTCGCGGTATGTCAGTTTTGCATATTGATGAAACTGAGCAACCAAAAATTCGTGATTACGGGTTTTCGTCTTATTCCCGTGAATAGTGTTTTTGCATAATTTCGCGGTTTACGGTATTTCTGGCAGAAGAAATAAATCGCTCTCCGTTTAGTCCTGGTGGATTACCGATAGAGGTATCACACGTGTGATACTCCGAGTCGATTCCTTCCCTGGTGAGGCTCTACTCGCTCGGTCTACATTCCAACTGTGATTTGGAAACAAGGTATAAATATGTTATATTAATCTATTTAATTTGTAAGTAAATTAAAGTTTTAGAAATCAATCATGGAGTAGATCTGTAAAAAGGATTAAAAGGGTCCTTGCAATGAAAGACTTCAGAAGGAACTCTGCTTTGGTCTTTCCGGCATATCCCTTTTAATTCACGGCTTGAGTTAGAAGTAAAAATTTTTGTTTTACGTTCTTTCCGCAGCTTAAGCCTAAAAGGGTTTTGGTTACCGCGAAACCCCAAAAGTGGTATCCGAAAACCCTGCAGTTTCAAAGCTTGACTGCATCACAAGCTCAAGTTCACAAATCTCTTCCTCTTCTCTTCTCGGTTAGAATTAGAGCTTGAGAGAAAGAGATATTCTTCGAGATTTAGGAAGAGAGGAGAGGGAAGGTAGTTATTTCCACCTCTTATAAGCTTTCCTTCAATTGCTCTTTAATTCCACCGAATTTCAAGCTCAAAATCGGGCTTAGGCCATGTCTGGGGGAAGAAGGAGATGTCAGGCGGAGGGGTCCCGCTTGTCAGCCGCACTGATATGCCCTCTCTCTCTCTTTCATTTCTTCTTTTCCCCGTATAGGCTTAGTGTACCGTAGGCCGCATAGAGAGGCAGTGGCATGGCTCATGGTGCTCCAAGAGCACACAAAACGAAGGGACCAAAGGGCTCAGCGCTTCTCTGTCTGATTTGGCTGAGCTAGGTGTATGATGTACCGTTTCACTGTCAGCTTGGCGTGTGGAATTCATTTTCCATGCGCTGAGTTCACTCATATCCGAGTTTCAGCAAAATTTAACCCTGAGAGGCTGACAATGGGTCCCAGGGGTAAGATAGGACTTTGCGGCTCCCAATTTGTACCCAGAATGCTTAAGGTTATTGCTACAGGTACCCAGAGCCATGTGGGACCATTCAGAAGCTGCCAAGTCAGCATATTCTTTGAAAATTCATAACTCCTTAACCATTTGGAGTTAGAATCTGTATAAAATATCAAAATTCATGGTTTTAAATGTAGAATATTACCATGAATTTTAATATGTCATTTCCCTTCATTTTGGGAAGATTTTATGCACATTTAGCATTGTTCAAGCATTTAAATTGGCGCCAATTTCCATTTATTTAAATTGGCAACTTTCTAGGGTACAACAGTAAGTTTTCTCTCTACCCTCACCCCTCTATTTATAGTGTTTTGAGGAGGTTCGCAAAAGACCGAAATACCACTCAAAACAAATCTATTTACCAAAATACCTTGACACCTCATGCTTTAATATGTGAAATGACCAAAATACCCCTTCCACACTCTTCTCCATGCTTCTACACCCTAAGGTGTCATGCAAGGTGGCATAGGTGTGAAATGACCATTTTGCCCTTGGCCCATTAAGGCATGAATAGTAAAAGGCTTTGATTTTGGGCTTTGACTTTGGGCTTTTAATTTTAATTAAGGCTTTGATTATTTTTGGGCTTTTAAACCCATAATTCAAATCCATAATTAACAAATTAAAATCCAAATCAAATATATATAATTGTCATATACAATTATATTTCTTTTCGGTTGTTGTTCGGTAACTTTTATACAACGTAACGTGTACGTTTATAAATTAACCGTTGTTTCTGCTTGTCATTCTAAATGACATTTATAATTTAATTATATCACGTATAATTAATTATAACCATCTTAATATTAATTATAATCAATTTATAATTAATCAGTAAGATTCTCCGAGTAGCTCCTATATGGTGTGACCCAATAGGATCTGTGTTATGTTGGTAAACAGAGTTAAAACTGTTTTAACTTCTATAATCATGAGTGGTATCTGGCAACACATCATGACCATCCAATTACACAGATGATGCTGTACTGTACAATATCACGATCCAGTAAACTATTTATTTGTGTTTGTTCTTCTGTCTCATAGTTATCAGATCAGTTTCAAGGTAGATGTGTGTCATCCTTGCTAACTGAATCTTTTCTTGATCTTGAGTAGATTATCAAATATAATTACTCTTGTAATTATACCGCATGCAGATAATCTAACTCTACCAAGGGGCCCAGTGATGGTATAGCTCGTATAGAGATACAAGGGACAAATAGTATTCTTGGCAGACTATCACTTCCTCAGCTAAGCTATACATATGGAAATGCTACCGTTATGACTGCTTTTTACGGACAGCGGTGGATAACAATCACACATGCATATTTCTCAGTGGAAACGATAAATACCTCATACTGTAGAACGTGACACTGAATGAAAACATAAATGACATGAACACAATTCTATTTAATGTCTCATTCGGGGTCTGTCAAATACCATGTTCCTAGAACATGTATCTATGTGATTAAAATGGCATCTCGTGTCAAGTGGTTTGTAAAACTTAACCATCTTTTAATCCACATACTAACCTTATAGCGGTAATTAGTGTTTCTGCTAATTACCTTGGTCAGTGACCTTTTAAGAGTATATATCATCTATATTATGGAGTTTCACAATTTCAGTCATGAACTCGAAATGATCCATAAATGCAATAATACTCAAGGCAACAAAATGATATAAGCATTCAATTCATGAACAAAGCTTTATGATAATTTATCGTATTATTGACTTCTAGATTATTACAAACTAACATCACCCGTACTGGACATGAGTGCGGACGCACTCGTATCGCCAGAAGTGTATAACTATATATAGATGGGTCCCCAAGGCACAAGATAACCAACTCAACTCATAATTCTAAAAAGAAGTTATTCTTAGACAGAATTTTGAGAGCCTTCTCCCTTTTTCCACCATCAAAGAATTGAGAGGAGAAATCCATTAGAAACTTGGAAATGATTTTTCAAAGGCGATCTTGTTGCTTTAGAAGACCTAATCTAAGATTCAACCAAAAGGGCATGAAAGGAAAAACTTGCAAGAGTCTTGTCTCGCGCTCACGGAGACGGTTGCTTCTCCAACCTAGGGTTTGATATTCCATGGCAAACGACATGGAATCAGGTATTGTATTCCGCACTAAAGATTATGTTTTTGGGTCTCTTTGGCATAGGACGGTCTTAGGTTAAGGTGGGAATTGTTTCTTCTTCCCCGAGGTGTAAGTGTTTGACCCCTAGATGAGATGTAATTGTTTGATCTCTAGATAAGACGTAATTGTTTGGCCTTTATGATTCCCAACATTCCATATTAAGTTCCTATATATTTTAGAAATTTTAAATCTTTAGTTCTTACTTGACCCACCAAGATATAACTATTATGAACCAAATTGATGTCATATATCCATATGAGTTGTGCATTTCTAATCTTTAGTTTTTAAATAGCAGTGTATAAAAACTCTACAACAATGCCTATAAGAAAACTTTATTTGATCCAAATTAAAAACAAAAGATTATTGGAGATAACCTTGATGTATTTGACCATGGAAGTGATTGAGTACTTTTAACTTGGGAGCCGTCCAGCAAACTCACACGTCAACGAGAAAAAAAAGTATTTATTCAAAGTAACTGAAACGCCATAAAAGCCTTGCTTTATTCCTTGCCCTGGGGAACAACATGCATATGCTGAAGGAACAAAGAGAAAGAATGCTAGGTTGACTTGGCTTTCAGTTCATGGATATGCGCACTCAGTCATTTCCTTTCTCCGCTAATTAAATCTCTTGATCTTAGATGAAGCCAGAAATAATTTGTATAGAAACAAAATTAGAGATATGTATTTGATCTCTGCATATATGTTTCCTTATTGCTTCTTCAATTAAGCACAAGGACATACGTGAAATTTGTATAGAAACAAATAAGGAGGTGTAAGGAAAAAAAAATATCAATTTTTATTCTGCTCAATTGAAGAAGGAGAATAAGAAAACATATATGCAGAGTTTGTTTAATTGAAAAAAGAGAAATTAGGAAACATATTTCACGCAGAAATTTTTTGCTAAAAAATTGAGTTGGTTGAAATTTAATCATAATATATAGTGTGGATATACGTGTGGCGAGTCTTATTTTAACTAAATTTAAATTTCTACGTATAAAAGAGATGCATTTAATCAAAGAAGACAAATTATGTGATTGGAGGGTTGAGATTAAATCCAAAATTTTATTTTTCAATCGTAGTCGTTGGCGGATCAGACACGTAACGTGCATAATAATGAAATGAAGAAATGGAGATATATATATATGTTGGACTATTTAATTGACACACATATATATAACGTTATCTCTATGCATGTGTGGTTAGATATATAGCTCGTTGCTTATTTTTTTTTTTAGTTTTATTTGTGTGTGGTTAGATATATAGCTCGTTGCTTATTTTTTTTTAGTTTTATTTGTATAAAATGAGGGATTCTAATAAATAATAATAATGTTAAAATATAGATCTCGTTATTTAATTAATATAGAAATAGAAATTTACTTATTTACAAATATAGATAGATAACGGTAACGTGTACCTTCATTACTAAAATAGGAAATAGTACCAACGGCTAATTTTGAGCCTTGTAGTTATAAATAGAAAATGTTGTAATAAGAAATATACCTTTTTTTTTCTCAATATATTTTTCTCTATTCATTTTATCTATCTCTAAAATTCAACATGGTATCAAAGCAACATATCTGAACTATACCGCCCAAGTATCACATGAGCAAAGCTAGTCGGTACCAAAAAAACAGCAAAAAATCAGCAAAAATCAAAATGGCTCAAGAAGGGCAAGGGCAACAAAAGCTGACGCTGTAGGGCGCAGAAAGTTGCACGGCATCAGGTTAGCTAACGGTGCGGATTTTACTTGGGTGAGTGGAAATGCTCCCGCGTGGGTTCAGTGCTCTGGTTCTTTGAAGTGAACGTGAACAGGTCACCGAACTCAGGGCAAGGCATTCACTGGGGATTTCTTTCTGCATTCCTTCTGGTTCACCCCTTGTGACAACCTACGTTCATGATTAGTTGTCGGATGTTTTATTATTTTCGATTGTGCGGACGTTTAACTCCCGACGGGCGCAAGCCCCCGCAGTTAATTACATCAAAAAGACCTTTCGAGTCAGACTGAACATCTCATGCATTCCGGGATTTGTGCCTATGAGTTGTGAACTCAATAATGGGGCTAAAAGAGCTCATGTATTATTATATTTTTGGTCATATGGTTGGTTCTCATTTGGTTTTGGGTCATCTTTGATCAGTTACTAATATGGATTTTATATTTCTAAATATGAGAATATACATGAGAAATATCATTTATGTGTTTTTAATTTGAAAGAAGCATTTAAATATCATTTTTTTTATATTTGTATTTATAAAAATATGTCAAGAGAGGGGTATTCAGATTATGGCTGGGACCTGGATATGTTCAATTATTATTTAGGATTGTAGAGGATTGAATTTGGGTTCATTTGGAACTGATTTGAGTTTATTTGGACTTAATATGAGAAAGTTATGTCCAAAAATGATTGAAATGACTTATTTGTAAAGTTCTTTATACTTCCAGGGACCTATTTGTAAACTTCCAGGAATTTATCTGTAGATTTTGTATAAACAGAGAGGTATATATGCAAAGGGTATATATTCAATGATATCTGGACTTTGAGATTGGTGCTGGGCCTCTGAGATTTGGGCTTGGGGCATCAATATGTGTACTGGGCCATTAATCAATGTGCAAAGATATTGAATCTCATCATATGGACTTCGAGATTTGGGCTTTTGGGCCTTAATAAATGCACTGGGCTATCAAAGAATGTGCAGGACACGGATATCAAGTATTTGGGCCTTGAGATTCGCACTGATCTTTTAAATAAATCAGTCGATTGACAAGTGGGGTCTACATGTCAGAGCCCGTTGAATTTGATTTGAATATGGATCATTGGATCAAACGAGTGCATCAATAATCGTGCAAGGGGTTAGGATTCATCTCTGACGAAACAGGTCCGGCGGATTCCGATCACAGCGGCACTGGCCATTTATACGACTGTGATCGTCATGATGCCAGGAACCCAACGGTAGTGTTGTCGTTCGCCGATGGTCATCAGGGGCGGCGGTATCAGCATGAACAGTACCCGTCGGTACCATTTGAGCTTTGAATCGATTTTAACTGGTTTAATCGTTATTTCCTTCCAGAATTTAGTCATTCAAACCTGTATAAAGTCATGGAAGACATCAAGAGCATCAATATAGGATTTAGTCAAAGTGTGCTAATGATTTAGGTTTTCTAAACAACGTCAGTACCAAGCATTGATACCGATGGTTGGCACAAAGGGTCTAGGGTTGATCTCAACATTCAAAGGAGTCATTTAGACTATTTTAAAGGGATTATCAAGCTTATAGGAGACTCAATTCAGATAGAATCTGGTTCTGCCTGAGTGTGGTACATAAAACCACATGTTTCAGATTCCTTAGACTCATTTCCTTGTGAATTTTGTACACAAGGTGCAAATTTTTATTTTACAGAGTCATAAAGGGATGTTCAAGGGATGCTTATACCAATTTTTATCATTTTGGGCAATTTATTTGTATTTATGAGCATTTAACCTCTGTCAGGGGGCATTGTTGTCCATGTTCTGTACAGTTTTTGAATTTAATTTTGATTTAACTTTGAATTTCAATTCAGAGATGAATATGAACCCAAACGGTACGAATTTGATGTCTATCCTGACTAGATTAAAGTCTAGTTTCTGAATATATAATTTATTTGACATTTAGACCCTTTTAGGGGTCTCAAATTGGCAATGTAACTGTCAGGGGTCAAATGTCCATTTTCTGACAGCAGCATTTTCTGAGTAGCTGAACTTGGTAGATTAATTCCCGTCAATTGGCTACACCAAATTTCATGTTCTTTATATGAAAATCTTCCTTGAGTCATAACCTGTATGCACGTAAAATAGTTTCGTTAAACTCAATCTAGAGATATATGAAACAGGCGTTTTTGTACAGGGAACTCTGCTGGTAAATTGTTGCTATTATCATGCTGGTAACCAACTTCAAAAATTCATTCCAGGAGTTATGCTAATCCAAATTTCATGTTCTTTATATGGAAATTCTCAGGACAGATTGCTCTATATTCTGGTAAAATTTCATGAATTTTGAAGCTACCTAGCTATACCAGACAGAGGGTTAAACACAGGGACAGACATGGAACTGTGCTGGTATTTGCTGATTTTTATCATTTCAAAATCTGAACTTCGGAAAATCATAACTAATTGTAGAAAAATCCAAACAATACGAAATTAATGTCCATTTCATGTATTTTTGAGTCCTCTATCTAATTGTGAAGTCCATTTTTCAATTTGGTCCCTGTACTGATCTGCACTGATCATTCTGTCAGAATAGGTCATTTTCATTGTTTTGGGCACTTTGCTTGTACCAGTGATGCTCATATCGCATTTGGTTGCTAAGTCTAGATTCAGTAACATGCTATTGATCATTTTAACACATAATGATCATAGTCAGAGGTCGGGTTGAGGTTATGACATGGTTGTAATAGCTTTAAGCCACTATTTGGCATGAGTAAGCATAAAGACAAGATCAAATCTCCAAGAGAGCCATATGCATCAAAGTTTGAGTATCTTAAAACATCAACAGAAATCAAATATTACAAGGAGGTCCCTGGTTTTATCAAAATCACATTTTTGAGCCTTCTCACTTGATTGAAAGGGCAAGATCATCAAGACTTCATGAATCAAAAGATGTAAATAGAATCTAGCAACACCAGCTACTATCCTTTTACACTTTAGACCTTAGTCTTTCACTAATTGCAAATAAGTCCTCAAGAATAGCAAGGATTAGCATTTTGGCAGCATAACCCCTTATATTCTTGATTCCTTCCTTTGTAATTAGGCCCCTCAAGTGGTCATTAGGTTGAGGAACTGCAAAGGATGCCAATGGCTCACTTTAAACAGCCCTTGTGTGTTTATCTTTTATTCTAAGTCACTTTATTCCCTTGAATGAAAGTTTTAAATAAAATAACTAGAGGATCTGATGTGCAAGGATACCGACTGGCTCACTACACTCATCTTAGCCAATACTTACTTTACTAAAGCTTCCAAGGGAGGCAAGGAAGAAAACAAAGGAGAAATGGATAAAAAAAGGGACTTTTTATGTATTTTCACATAAGAACAACAACAAGTAAAGAAGATCAATCAAAGGATCTAAAGTATGCTAAAATTACATTTTTTTATATAGTTTTATTGTTTTTTAAAACAGAAAATACAAGAAAAATGCATTTTTGATCATCAAGCTTTCATGTTCTTTAATTTGTTATGAGACAAATATAGAAATCATGCAAGCTCTCTCATTTGATTATTTTAAAGACATAAAAACAGAAAAGAACATGAGACAATCAAAGAAGGAAGAAGAGGCAAAGGCAAAATGCACAAAAATTATGAAAGAAGAACTTTTATTCATCAAAACATATGTACAAGTTTTGGCCATGAAGGCCTGCATCTTTCTAATCTCTAATTGCTTAAGCAAAGTTTTCTATGGTAATAAAAGAGGAAATAAAAGCTCAGGTGAGCTGATTACAATGGAATTTGAGGATTTCTAGCTATATTTGGAGATATATGGGTCTAGCAAGGCTTTTCCATGGTGCTTGATTTATGATCCGAATTGTGTGTGTATTTCTCTTCTAGGATGCTCATTATATAGCCTCAAGGCTAGGGCAAGGCTAGGGTTTCGATTTTCAGCTTCATCTTGGCCATTCATTTCATCGAACGGTTGGCATGCAAGAGGAATAGGGGCAGCTAGCATCATCTAGAAAGTTCCAAGGCATATTCTTTTCATCTAACATGGTCCAATTAGTGCTTGGCAAGTGGAACTGAGATTTAGAGCATTGAAAGGGCATCTTGCGCATTGAGCCTGCCTTCCTGCGTTTTCTCCTGCTTTCTGTTTTGTTTGTTAAGAGAAGAAGGAAGACACCTCTTATTGCATGGGCATGGAGCATCATGAGCCGTATGGCTGCCCAGGCATGGTCTTTGGTGAACCGATCCTTTGAACTGAGAGTCACTCAAGGCGCGTTGCGCATTCACTCAATTCCAGCGCAAGTTTAAATTGAGAGTGTCCCATCTGTCCGATTTACACGAGAGACAAAGCAGCGCTGCCAAATTTCAATGATTTATTACGGCCCATGTACAGCCCAATTCGGCTTGCTACTTAATTCAACTCATTTTGCCATCTATTTCTTTGTTCGCTGATTGGTGAAAAGGTGGGCCCCATTTATTATTTAATCAAACGAAAGCCACAACACAACAGCGCCATCTTCTTCATATCATTCATTTTTTTTTTTGGATCATCTCCATTTCAAGTATAATGGATATCTCCATTCTCACTTTATTTAATTTTCAAAATCCAATAACTCTCCAACCATTTTGAGTTAGGAAATATATAATATATCAAAATTCATGATTATTTGTATACATTTTAATCATGAATTTTATTTTGAGGATTTTATTTCCTATTTTGTGGATTTGAACCATTTAACATATGGTTGGCATGTTAACTGATCAATTTGATCTGATTAAATGGCGTCTTTGTCCAGATAATCATTTTTCCAATTTTTTAGGGTACAACAGACGCACATTTTGCTCAATGGCCAAATCATGGGCGAAGGCTGCATATAGAGCTCTAAGTGGTCGGGAAGTGTTAGAATATATCACCGGCGAGACGAAAGAACCAACAGTAGCAGATCCAAAAAATAAGACCGAAATCAAAAAAAGGTAGCAAAAGATTGAAGAACAAAAAATGATAGAATCATAACCTTGCTCATGTTGTCAATGGAGCCAACCGTAGCCGACCTCTTCGAGACGGCCAACACGGTGTATGAGTTGTGGGAAGCCGTAAAAATCATATACGGGCAACAAAACAATTTTTCCCATATGTATCAACTTATGCAAGAAATCCAACAAGAAAAGCAAGGATCAGGAAGTAATACCGAGTACTTTGGTGCTCTTAAGAAGAAAAAAGGCCGAACTTATCTGACCACCCTTCAGAAACGAGATGAAGAAGATGACATCTCTCAATACCTCGCTGGGTTAAATCCGAGCTGTGAAGCGGTAAGGTCTCAAATCATGACTACGGTACCTCTTCCCTCTTATTCTCAAATTCAAAACTTAATTCAACAAGACGAAACTAGGAGATCTGTCATGGGTGGTTCACAAATCACAAAATTTGAGGAACACGAGACTCGTGGTTTAGCCGTAAAAAACCCAAATTTCAATCAAAACCGACCAAATCAAAACAAAAACGAAAAATGCAATCACTGTAAAAGAGAGGGTCATACTCAAGATCGATGTTGGTTTCTCTATCCTCATCTCAAACCTAAAAAAATTAGAGGGGAGAAGGGAGGAGATGTGTAAGGACCCTCAATCGCTAATCGCAATACAGAAAGTAAATTGAACAAGAAACAAGAATGAATTTTATTGAATTGCTAAAATGGATACAATGAACAACGTGCTGGTTAATTGAGAAATTGATAAAATCTAATAACTTGATACCTCATCCGACTACATAGCCCTATTCCCTATTTATAGACGATGCTCTAGGATTTGGAATCACTCAAATCCATTGGTCGAATGTCTCGATTGAATCCTGACTTGCCATCTGGCACGGACGGGGATAAGAAGAGTTGTATTGTCTTAAAGGTTTTCTCAGCTGAATTCCCTGACATCGCGGGCCCCACATTGCATAGACGTAGTTCATTAACATGCGTTTCAATGGTTATTTTTCCGTAATTCTTTTCAGGCCCCACTGTTAGTGCTTCAATCGGTTTAAACGCGCTGACTTTACCCGTTCTGCCCCTTCTTCCAGTTTCACCCACGGTTCCTCCATGACCTTCACCATGACCCATGGTGACTACGTTTTCACTCACGTTCTCTCCATGATCTTCTCCATGACCCATGATGAATTCCAATTCTGCCATGTGTGAATCAATTTGGATTTTCCCCAATTTAGCCTCAGTCCATGACATTCCACCCTCCTTCAAAATAATATCGTCCTCGAGATTCACTTTTTGCCTAGTTTCGGGGTTCCTCTCTTCATTGAGGCAATGGACTTGGGAAATAGTATTGTTGTTTCGCTTGTCTGGGTGCTTAGTATTGCTGATATGAAATACAGATGGCAATTCATCGTTTGAGTCAAAGTTTGTCCTGTACAAGGAGAGTGATTGAGTGTTTTCCAGTATAGATTCCAGAGGTGGGGTATGAGATTGCTCGAGTCCGTATAATTCAACCATTGTTGTTTCTACGCTTTCACTGTGTTGGAGAGAATTGTGCCATCATCTATTCCCTTTTTTGCTTGTTGTCAATATCTCGGTTCCAATGAACTTCTTTCTGCTCTTGCTAGTTCCCAGCACTTGTTCACATAGCTTCACCTCAGCCATATTAATTCCTGCTGACCAACTGACCAATTTACCCTTCTTCTTTTCTTTTTCCACATTTATTGTACTTTGACAATTTCTTACTTCAGCCTTTTCATCTAGCACAGTGTTACCTTTAGATATAGAATTTTCTTCATTTACCAGTAAAAGCCAAGGGAAATGAATAGGATTAAATTTATGACATTTATACCATTCCCTTTCATCACTAGCAACAGTAAGGATTGAGGTCCTTATTTTGTAAATCTCACACATTTGGGACAATTGAAAACATAATCTACAATTTTGTACCCCAACAAGAACTTCAACTTTCTTAAAAATGGGCTTCATAATAAGCTCAGTGCTCTTCTGAAACTTCTGAATTTCACCCAGAATAATGATATGAGAACAGTAATGGCCATGCTTCTTGACTACTCTAGTTGTGGGGGTTGATTTACATGCCATCTTGGTAGTGAGCTGCTTGAGAGGAGTCTTGCCTCCAGTTGGCCTACAAGCAGTCTGCTTGCTAGGAATCACCTCACCATTATTTTTCATGATTTTTGGAAGTAAATCAAGAGGGTCTCTTGTACCAGTACTCGTGTTCGTCACTATACCAGCTACCTAATATTGACCCAGGTTGTCCGTTGGAGCCAACTTGCTTATTTCTGTGATTACTAATGGCTTGGTCTCTTGAAATCGCATCTCTTCCCTCTTCATAATGTGATCCTCAGCCGAAAAGAAGGTTTCAACATTAAGCTCGAGGGGTTCTTAAAACTGCACCTTCTGATCTTGATTAGGTTCTTCAAGCAGCTCGTCAGTTTCATCTCCCACCTCTTCTTCCTTCTCTCGGTTCTTGATGACTTCTTGATTACTGTGCTTAGGGCTCGGCATAACCACGAGTGCCTCTTCTTCTTCTTCAATTTGGTTGCCCTATTCTTGAATGTGGAGCTTAGGGATCGATTCCTGAAAGGAGTGCAAAGGCGGCAACACAACTCCCATCTTGGCAAAAGTCGCCCAGGTATTGGCTAAATTCGCCCAGATCATGTCATCCAAATCTTGCTCCAAGGGTGCATCTTGAAAGTGGATTGCAGGTCCTCTTGGATTGCCTTGCACATCAGGGTTGTGGAGGCCAGTATTACTGCTCCCTAGGCCATCTGGTGCTGAACCACCATTTCTCTACTGAAAGGCTGCCATAATTTCTCGAAATTGGTGATCCAATTTCTTATCTTGATTGTCTAACTTCCTGTCGAGCATCGCAACAGCATGGGTGTTGTTACTGGTGGCATGGGTGTTGGCATCAAGTTGCTGCTTCATGGCTAACGTCTGATTCTCAATCTGGTGGAGACGCTGACCCAACTCATGTTGGACCATGTTGGATTGCAATCTAGTCCTAATTGCAAGAATTTAGTTGTCAATGTTGCTAAATCCATTGATGTCTCATCGCTAGTCAAAAGTGTCATGAAGCAATCCCAGAAGCAATCTTGGATGCTCTGATACCACTTGTAACGACCCTCAATCGCTAATTGCAATACAGAAAGTAAATTGAACAAGAAACAAGAATGAATTTTATTGAATTGCTAAAATGGATACAATGAACAGCGTGCTGGTTAATTGAGAAATTGATAAAATCTAATAACTTGATACCTCATCCGACTACATAGCCCTATTCCCTATTTATAGACGATGCTCTAGGATTTGGAATCACTCAAATCCATTGGTCGGATGTCTCGATTGAATCCTGACTTGCCATCTGGCACCGACGGGGATAAGAAGAGTTGTATTGCCTTAAAGGTTTTCTCAGCTGAATTCCCTGACATCGCGGGCCCCACATTGCATAAACGTAGTTCATTAACATGCGTTTCAACGGTCGCTTTTCCGTAATTCTATTCAAGACCCACTGTTATGTTAGTGTAATAATCTAGAAGTCAATAATACGATAATTGATTATATATAAAGCTTTGTTCATGAATTGGATGATTAATATCATTTTGTTGCCTTGAGTATTATTGCATTTATGGATCATTTCGAGTTCATGACTGAAATTGTGAAACTCCATAATATAGATGATATATACTCTTAAAAGGTCACTGACCAAGGTAATTAGCAGGAACACTAATTACCGCTATAAGGTTAGTATGTGGATTAAATGATGGTCAAGTTTTACAGACCATAGACAATGAGTTGTCATTTTAATCACATAGATATATGTTCCAGGAACATGATATCTGACAGACCCCGAATGAAACATTATACGGAATTGTGTTCGTGTCATTAATGCTTTCATTCAGTGTTAAGTTCTAAAGTATGAGGTATTCATCTTTCCTACTAAGAAATGTATATGTGTGATTGTTATCAAACGCTGTCGGTAAAATGCAATTATAACGGTAGCTCTTCGGTATACATGGCTTAGCTGAGGTAGTGATGGTTTACCAAAAGTACTATTGTCCCTCGTATCTCTATACAAGCAATAGCATCACTGGGCCCCTTGATAGAATAAGATTATCAGCGCGCGGTATGATTACAAGAGTAATCATATTTGATAATCTGCTCAAGATCAAGAAAAGATTAAGTTTACAAGGATGACACACACCTACCTTGAAACTAATATGATAGCTATGAGACAGAAGAACAGACACAAGTAAATTGTTTACTGGATCGTGATATTGTATAGTACAGCATCATCTGTGTAATTGGATGGTCATGATGTGTTGCCAGATACCACTCATGATTATAGAAGTTAAAACAGTTTTAACTCTGTTTACCAACATAACACAGATCCTATTGGGTCACACCATATAGGAGCTACTCGGAGAATCTTACTGATTAATTATAAATTGATTATAATTAATATTAAGATGGTTATAATTAATTATACGTGATATAATTAAATTATAAATGTCATTTAGAATGACAAGCACAACGGTTAATTTATAAACGTACACGTTACGTTGTATAAAAGTTACTGAACAACAACCGAAAAGAAATATAATTGTATATGACAATTATATATATTTGATTTGGATTTTAATTTGTTAATTATGGATTTGAATTATGGGTTTAAAAGCCCAAAATAATCAAAGCCTTAATTAAAATTAAAAGCCCAAAGTCAAAGCCCAAAATCAAAGCCTTTTACTATTCATGCCTTAATGGGCCAAGGGCAAAATGGTTATTTCACACCTATGCCACCTTGCATGACACCTTAGGGTGTAGAAGCATGGAGAAGAGTGTGGAAGGGTGTGGAAGGGGTATTTTGCTCTTTTCACATATAAAAGGATGAGGTGTCAAGGGTTTTTGGTAAATAGATTTGTTTTGAGGGCTATTTCGGTCTTTTGTGAACCTCCTCAAAACACTATAAATAGAGGGGTGAGGGTAGAGAGAAAACTTACTAATTCACATGTTAATCTGATTAATTCGTTAATCAAAATTTCTCTCTTCCCCGGTTTCGGTTATTACGAGATTCGGAAAAATATATTTTTGCAAACTCTGCGGTATTTCTTATTTTGCTTTTAAGTGAAACGGAATAACTTGGAGTCTTAAATATATTTAATCTGTCCCTGTTTTGGTGAATAGTGTTTCTGCAGAATTCCGCGGTTTATAGTATTTCTGGCAGAAGAAATAAACCGCTCTCCGGTTAGTCCTGGTGGATAATTAATAGAGGTATCACATGTGTGATACTCTGAGTCGATTCCTTCCCTGGTGAGGCTCTACTCGCTCGGTCTGCATTCCAACTGTGATTTGGAAACAAGGTATAAATATGTTATATTAATCTATTTAATTGGTAAGTAGATTAAAGTTTTAGAAATCAATCATGGAGTAGATCTGTAAAAAGGATTAAATTGGGTTTTGATGCCAAAGGAATACTGAAGGTGGACCGCCTTGGAAAGTTTCCTGACATACCCCGTTTAATCCTGAGCTTAAGTTGGCCGTTGAAATTTTTGTTCTACGGTCATTTCGCAGCTTAAGCCTAAACAGGTTTTGGTTACCCCGAAACCCAACATGTTAGTGCTTCAATTGGTTTAAACACGCTAACTTTACCCGTTCTGCCCCTTCTTCCAGTTTCACCCACGGTTCCTCCATGACCCATGGTGACTACGCTTTCACTCACGTTCTCTCTATGACCTTCTCCATGACCCATGATTAATCCCAATTCTGCCATGTGTGAATCAATTTGGATTTTCTCCAATTTAGCCTCAGTCCGTGACAAGATGGACAAAATTGGAGAAGAAACGGTATAAAAAATAAGACCTACGCTATCTCGGAGGAAGAAAATGAGTTGTGTGGCATAACGGGTTGAGCTGAACTCGGATCTGGAACCAATTTCTACCCAGGCGGACCCGTTTATCACCCTGGCGGACACATTTCCTTCCCTGTCAGACCCAACAAACCAGTCGGACCTAGTTACAACCCAGGCGGATCCGTTTACCACCCAGGCGGACCCGTTAACTCAAGTTTTTCGGAAACGGGTCAAGCCTAGCGGGTCAGTTCAACCGGGTCAGGGCGTTGGTGAGTCAACTTCAACCGGGTCAGGAGCCTATTATGGTGCTGGCGGGTCAATAAACGGGTCAGGAGTTGTGTATGGCGCTGGGGATCAAGTGCAACAAGCTCTAGAGCATCTTTTTGCGCTGCTTGGGAGCCAAAATACCCCTAGTGCATGTGGTATTGCCTCTAACTCAAAAGATTTATTTTTTAACCAAATTATTATAGATATTGGAGCAACTTACCATATGTTTGGTAACAAATAATTGTTATCAAATATAAACCCGACCAAGAATAATAAATTTGTCTTAGTTGCAAATGGCATGAAGACACCAATAAATGGCATAGGAGAAATTAATTTATGTAACAAGTTAATTAAAAATGTTTTATACATAGAAACATTTCTCATAAACTTACTTTCTATAAATAAATTAACACAAGAATTAAATTGTAATGCAATTTTCTCTTGTAAAAACATTGTATTTCAGGATCGAAAAACCGGAGTCAAGATTGGTGAGGAATTTTTACAAAACAGACATTATTTATTGAACTCCAAGCAATTTAATTTGTGTGCTTCCGCAAAGACCATTAATTTTGATCTATGACAAGAGACTTGGGCACCCATCCGACAAGACTTTAAGTAGCATTTTAGATTTTAAAAATTCAAATTATATGAATTGTGAAACATGTAAATTAGCTAAGCAAACAAAGCTTCCTTTTGTACCTTCCTTTAGCAAAACTAAAGCTTTATTTGATTTAGTTCACTCCAATTAATGGGGACCGGCCCCAATTGATTCATATAATGGATTTAAGTATTTTGTTATTTTTATTGATGATTTCTCAAAAACTACTTGATTGTATTTATTAAAATCTAAAGATGAAGTGTTTGGATGTTTTTTTGAATTCTTATGTCTTATAGAAACTCAATTTAATGCCAAACTCAAAATTTTTAGATCGGATAATGAAACCGAATTTATAAACAACAAATTTTCAAGCCTTTGTAGAGAAACATGAATCATACATCAAACAACTTGCATAAATACTCCGAAACAAAATGGAGTATCGGAAAGAAAAAATAGACATTTATTAGAAATGACACGAACTTTATTATTTCAAAACAATGTTCCTAAAATTTATTGGTCGGATGCCCTATTTTGTGCCACACATTTAATTAATAGATTACCAAGTGTCAGTTTATGTAATAAAAGTCCGTTAGAAATCATCTACCAACAAAAAATTACATATGACCATTTAAGAATATTTGGTTGCACAAGTTTTGTGTATATCAAAAGAAAAGATAAACTTGATTTTGTGTCACAAAAAACTATATTTTTAGGATACTCATATTACAAAAAGGGCTATAAATGTTATGATCCAATTAATAAAAAATTGTATCTTTCTAGAAATGTTGCATTTTTTTGAAAATGAGCCATACTTTAAAGAAAAAATATTTGACCAAACAAATATAAACAACCACATTGTGATACCTTACATGGATGACTTAAATTGTGAATGATATCACCATATTTGATCTATTGTTCTAACCAATTCCCGTACCAAAATCTGCATTTTAAACCATCAAATATCATATATTACATTGAATATCTATAGAATGTGGTACTGCTGCGCTTTCATTCTTATTTTGCAGAAAACTGGGGAAATCAGGGAAGTTACTGACATTTTGAGACTCTGATGCGGGTAGCATCAGAGTCGATGCGGGTAGCATCAGAGTCGATGCGGGTAGCATCAGAGTCGATGCGGGTAGCATCAGAGTCGATGCGGGTAGCATCAGAGTCGATGTGGGTAGCATCAGACCTGACGCTGGTAGCATCACGCCCTGACTCTACCATAGACGCGAGGAGCATCAGATAGGTTCCAACGCGGGTCGCATCACTGGTGACGCGACTCGTGTCAAGAGTCCCCATAGCAGACAGCGGAGGCCCAATGAAGCCCAGTAAAGGCCCAAATTTGAAGGATTTGTTTTGGAAAAGCTATAAATAGACCACCCTCTGCCACTGGAGGGGGAGTTCAGAAATTCAAGAATTCAAATCTCAAGGCCTTTGGAGTGTCGTTCAAGAAAGAGGAGGAGCTGATGAGTGAAGATTGGAAGATTCTTCTTAGATCCAATTCCTCCTTCGGTTTTATCATGATTTCTTCTCTTATCTCTTTCTTTATGATGCTTGAGTAGATCTATCTTGTTTCTAGGATTGATGTAGTCTGAGATTCTGTTTGTAATGCATTGAACTTGAATTTGAGTTTTTCTTGTGTTTGATTGCCTGAGTATTATTCTTCCATTGCTTGATTGTGATTGTTTGAATGAATCTTAATGTCTACTGTTGAATGTTTCTTGCATCTTTTCTAGTACTTTGACCTTGATGTTTCTTGCAATTAGATCAAGTATTTGAGGTAGATCTTAGATCCGAGAGGTGAGATCAATAGTAACTGAGAGGTGAAATTTCCATCTATTGAGAGATAGTGGATACCTTTAGCAAACCAGACAATTGACTTAGGTTGAACACTAGTAAACGAGAGTTTGAGGTTGTAGATCTAAGAAGGTGAAGTTGCACATCCTTACCAGGTTGATTAAGCCAATAAACGAGAGTTGAGGTTTAGGAACAATAGGTACGGTCAACAGATCCTTACACAAGCAAATAACTCAGAAACATGCCAAATGCTGCATTTACTCGAGGACCACGCGAGTCGCATAAGAGACCACGCGGGTCGCGTCACAAGGGTCGCGTGAAGGTCCAGAGAGGCAGAGTTGAGGATGAAATCTGAAACCCTAGAAACTTCGTTTTAAAATCAAAGTAAAACCAAATGTTTAATTGCTTTTCTTTTCTGTTATTGAATTTAGGAATTTAAACAAATTAAACCAATCTTTTCTCGAAAGTCAATTCGAAGTAAAAAGCGCGAGGTTCAGGATTAACATGAACTTTCTTTCAAACTTGGATAAATTTTTGAGTGACAGGTTCCATTTCTAAGGGGGAAGAATTAAGAAACTTACGATCTTTTCGAAAATCATAAAGTACGGGGCAATGTGAAAAGAATGGGTGTGGGTCATGTACTCAGGAAAGACACCTGTGGAGCGAATCGGAAATAATTGATCATTACTCTTTTTGTTAGAATTCCCAGAGATCCGAGCAAATGTCATGTGAATTTGAGAGATCTTCCTTTGAAAGTTTATCATGATTTTTCAAAACAACCACTATCTTTTGCATGTAGGATTATGACTTTTCTTTAGAACTTGACTAGTTGAGAGACCAGCCCTCGTCTCTCGAGCTAAGACTTGCTTAGGGACAAGCAAGAACTAAGCTTGGGGGACTTTGATAAGCCTAAATTTTATATACATTTTTGGTAGGATTTGGTCTTTAAAACTATCTCCTTTTATTAGTTTAAAGCCATTTTGTTTAGATATCGCACCAAGTTCGAGATACTGCTATATTTTGATGTGTTTTCAGGTATTAGAAGCAAAGGGGAACAATTTGGAGCAAGTCCGGACGCGATCGGAACCTAAACGGCACGTAGAGGCAAGAATCAGAGGAAAATTTCGACCTGCAATTCCAGAACTACTTGGAGCAGCTCACTGCCACAATTTTGCACCGAAATTGCGACCCGCAATTTTCTCCTATTGCGACCCGCAATTTCTTCACAGTTTCTGATTTATGGGCTGCTAGAGGCCCAGAACGAGAGGTATAGATGGGGGCTCTTGGAGAGAAGGGGGGAGGCCGCCATTTTCACACTTCACCACAGCTGGGAACGATCTCAAGAGCTAGGGTTTCAGATCTAGGGCAATTTGGAGAAGGAGAAGCTTGAGGGAGAAGAGATTTGTGCTTGGATTTGTATTCTCTACTCTATTTTCCTTTCTCTAGACTTTGGTAACCAATTGTTTATCTCATTTGTAACTATTTGTGCCCATATGAGAGGCTAATCTCCTCTCTAGGGGCGATGACATGTAAAACTCGAAACTAGGTGCACTCTATCTTACTCGATTTGTGGTTTTTTATTGACTATTAGCGATTTACTCTTTTAATGCTTGATTTATACATGGATTGGGTGGTTTAACCTTACTCCTCCGATACATGGATTTAGGGATTTATCCAATGAGTAAAGAATAGGTAATTAGGACGAAGTACTTAACCGAGAAGTCTGAAGTAACCTAAAGGTACGATATTAGCCCGCGAAGTGTACGCTATTATCAATGACTAAAAATCACTTGTGTTAACTACCTGAACAAAAAGAGTAAATAATAGGTTATTAGGACGAAGTACTTAACCGAGAAGTCCGAAGTAACCTCAAAGTAAGATATTAGCTCACGAAGTACTTAACCATGAAGTGCATGCTATTATCACTTTAGACAGGACGCCCACGTATGCTTTAGAAACACCAATCGAGTAGATTGAGACCCTAGTGGATAGGAATGCCAAAGCTCCTGGAACTCCTACACTTGAATCAGACCCAAGACATTTATTATTTGCTCCTTTCAATCTAATTAGATTTAGAAACTAACCCAAACTCCGGTAGTCTAGCTTAGTGAATTGGCGAGAACCAGTACTTTACGAGTTGTCCCTGTGGATTCGACACCCGAACTACTACTAGACAAGGTTGTATGCTTGCAACCAAGTTAGGTGTATTAGGGTTCATAATTAGCTATAGAAAAACACAAACAATATTTAAAACAAAATCTCGGAAAGGGCATTTTAATGAAAAACAATAACTCTAACAACATATGTGGCTATTCCGATGCAGATTGGGCCGGAAGCTTCGATAGAAAATCGACAACCGATTTTTGCACATTTGTAGGTGGAAATTTAGTCACATGGAAAAGCAAGAAATAAAATATTGTGGCACATTCAAGTGCTGAAGCGGAGTATCGTGCCATGGCATCAACCGCAAGCGAATTAACTTGGATTAAGCAACTCTTATCGGACATGGGGTTTAAAACTCAAGAACCTATGAAAATGTTTTGCAATAACAACTCGGCACGACACATAGCATCAAATCCCGTGTTTCATGAGCGAACAAAACATATAGAAGTAGATTGTCACTTCATTAGAGAGAAAGTTCAAGGAAAAGAAATAGAAACACCGTATGTTAAAAGTGAAGATCAACTTGCGGATATCTTCACCAAAGACTTGAACCCGAATCCATTTAAAAGAATTACTAGCAATCTAGGACTATATGATATATACAATCCTAGCTTGAGGGGGAGTGTTAAAATATAGATCTCATTATTTAATTAATATAGAAATAGAGATTTACTTATTTACAAATATAGATAGATAACGATAACGTGTACCTTCATTACTAAAATAGAAAATACTATACCAACGGCTAGTTTTGAGCCTTGTAGTTATAAATAGAAAATATTGTAATAAAAAATATACCCCTTTTTTTCTCAATATATTTTTCTCTATTCATTTTATCTATCTCCTCTAAAATTCAACAAATAATAATAATAATAATTACTTGCTTTATTATTAATGTTAACTAAATGCATTGATGCCTTCGTAGAAAAGTATGTTCAAACCTTTCCTTCGAGAGGAGGTATGTGTTGTTATAATATATCAGAATATTAATTAATCAATGCCTCCGTTATTATAATATATGTGTATATTATATATATTATATATGTCGTCAATTAAAACAAGAGAAACGACCTCGCTCTCCTCTCAATCTCTAGCTAGCTATTATCTCAACAAATTAAAGTCAAAGTACCATTCATTAATTCTTCATGGGCGCAGTTCAATCTCAAATAATTGATCTGTCAAGATTGTCTCAGGCTTCTCAACTCCAAATCATTAATTCATCTGATAATCCAAATCTTGAATTGATGAGAGATTGGTCGGATCTCCCTGTCGACATACTCCACCTCATTTCCACAAAATTACCCATCCTTCAACATGTCATTCATTTTCAGGCAATATGCAAAAGTTGGCGCTCTGCCGTGCCGCTCTCTGGCCCCCTTCCCCGACCACCGTGGATTTTCATGGATGACGAATGCATCCTGAAAACTCTCACATTTTTCTCTCTTGACCCGTTTAACTACTGTGTTGACATTGCTGAAATTGAGGGAATGCAACTCGTCGGGACTACTTATAAAGACATGGTTGTGTTGGATGAGGTTACAACTCTATGTTTCTTCTCAACCCTGTTACAAGAAATTTGGTTTCTCTTCCACCATTTGGCGAAACTTACCCGCGAGCCCACCATATTGAAGTGGAACCGATTCAAAGTGAGGAACTCGTGGTGATCCGAGTAAAATTATCTCATGAATTAGTTTTGCTCTTGTGCCGACCTGGTGACAAAGAGTGGAGGATGATTCAAGTTCCATGTGTTGATCATGGCCACACATACTACAGTGGCATGTATTACATAAACAAAGGCTTTACAATATTGGTTGTCGACCTTGAATCAGGCGAAACCGTCTCCACGATACCGCCACCCGTAGAAATGACTGCTGACAAGAGGTAATATATATTGCAAGGCTTAAAATATTAATTAATTTAAAAAATTATGAGATTGAACAAGTAATACTTCATTTAGAAGAATTGAAAGTAACTAATATATATATGTATGTCATGCATGCATGGATGAAGTTAAATTAGAAAAAGTATATATATAATGAATTAATTTACAGGTTCAGCTATCTGATTGAGCATTGTGAAGAGCTCCCAGGGGTGTGGAAAAACAAACTCTGGTGTGCTTCTATGAAAGAATATCGCTTTGAAGTCTACAAGCTAGAAAATAATGGAAGAAAACATGCAGAGCAGCAGCAGCAGTGGATGAAGATGAATAGCATCGGTGATCGAATACTGTTCTTGTCACACCCCAAACCAGGAATTCTGGATTAAGATGTGATCAACCTCGCCTCGTGCTTAATTAGTCATTAAGCACGCAAGGCTAATCATCAATAATAAATCAAACAGCAGCGGAAGCAAAATAATATAAATATCAAGCATCAGTCACATAGCCAATAAATAAACATACACATACATAACATATAATCTGATCCATCTCGGATCCAAATAACACCATCTATAGAAGGGAATACATGATCTATCGAGCCCGTATATATAACACAGGAATACGGGACTCGTAAACCTAATCAAAAGTCTAACTCCAGTTAATCAAGCGGTGTGGCCATCGGGGACAACTCCTGACAACTCCTGCTGCGGATCACCAGATGCTGTACCTAAAACCCACGAAACAACTTGTGGGTGAGCGACGAATCGCCCAGTATGTGACCCAGAATTATCCCCTCAGGGATCCTCTACGGTCAAAGCACTTTTATTTATAAAATGAATACAATTAAAAATATGCACATGTGTGAACCTATATTAATATTTAATAGAACTTATAATATTTTTGAATGATGTCATAATGCGATTATTCTATTATGCCAACATGCGAAATAAACCCAAAATAAAATCAAGGTGTAATATCGGATATAACTCAAATCGGAATCCAGTACTCATTGCACTGTGTGCTCAAATACAATGATAATAATAATAATAATATGGATAAAGTAAATCACCCCGTGCCGTGCCCATAGTATCAAAAGAATCGAATAATATAATCCAAGGACTGTGATCAGAGTGCAATGATACACGTTGCCTAGTGACATCGAGCATTGCTCCACAAGAACTGCACACTAGCCGATGGTTATATCAAAATCCGGTGTGTCATCTCGCCTAACGATTCATCACCCAAACATATCCAATAGGAGAAATCATACAATGCAAGTCGTAAAAGTTAATCTCTTCCCTCATGAGCAGGAGAGAACTCTACCGTCCGGCCAGTCCAATAGGTACACCACGCATGATTCCACAAGGCTCGAGACCGGCTGAGACCGGCTGAGACCGGCTGAGTCCGGCTATGAGTCCGGCTATGAGTCCGGCTATGAGTCCGGTCATTGGGTCCGGTGTGAGCCCGGCACAACCGTAGTCTCCCGTTGACCCCCGTTGACTCCCGTAGACTCCCGTAGACTCCCGTAGCTCCCGTAGGCTCCCGTAGCTCGACCTTGGAATCCGTTCTAGGCAAAGTAGCTCCTAATGTAGGGAAGGGATAAATGCCGAATCGTATCGTGCCACAGAACTCGAGATCGGAACTGCTCACGTCAAATAGTAAAATGATCGAAAAAGGGTATATATATCAAAGTGTATATATATAGTATAATCTTAAAGCCATCCAAGGATCAAGTGACCCTCAGCTCAGTGGCTGTCGGGCCGTCCCATGCCAAGTGACACCAAGACGGAACGAAGTCACTCGGCTCTGCTCAGCTCTCACCAATGCATGCGTATGCACGTATTATAATAATAATATATTGCCTTCCACGAGAAGGAGACAACTAGTAACCTAATATTCTAATCAGATATATATATAATATTATTTAATTATTCTACTCCTAAAATACAGTAAATTCAGGTTTTTCAGGGTTTATGCAAATCTACCTACAGTGCAGAAAGGATAAACATGCTCTAAAGTTTTAATGCAACTATTTAAAATAAAGTGCGGATGTCAGGTCAGATGGATCGACTGGTAAGAGTACGCCCACGAAAGAAAATAATTCAGATATCCCACACCTGAGGGGGCTGGAGTCTCTGTCGCTAATAATCAGCGTGTTCCACGTATGCTCCGAACTGCGGGTCCGTCGGATCGGCCCACGGGTCGGACTCGTACGGAGTCGACTGATCTGTGATCACGTAATTTAAACTAATTAAAATTCTACGTTAATTTTATTCTAACCCTCGTCCCAATTAATGTACAAGTCGATTTCTCGATTATTTCAGTTTTATAAAATCACCGGTTTAGTCAGTCGGGCTGATCCGATTAAGCGTATATTAATTAATTAATTCCATGTCATCGAGCTTAGCATTAATCTTAATTTATTTATAGGTTCGTCAGATATTGATCATTCACTTTGATCCAATTTAATCCTAAATAAATTCATATTTAATAATTTAATTTGAAGGTATATTGTTTGTGAAAATTTAAATGTTAAATTATCCGTAGACCAAAATAATTATTCGAGAGCTACGGTAAATTTCACGTGTTTTACTTAACTAATATATTTTAATTTCCTATCTACTTGATTTAATTTAAACGGACTATAGTTAATTTTAAATGGGTCGAAATTTAGTTTCGAAAGTTAATTTACAATTAAAATTTACATAATGCTACTATTTTAATAAAAAGTGCAAACTTGTAATTATTACTAAACTAATATTTAGTTTAATATATTTTAGTTAGTTTATAATTTAGATACGTAATTTGTTTATGAATTTTAGTAGTGAATTGTTTAATTAATTTTACGCATTTTTTAATTACTTCTAGCTAAGCCACACAATTCGTTAATTTATAACTAATCTAAATTACCATTTATTCATCGTTTCGAATCTAAGTCCAAATATAAATATTTTTCGTTTATGTTTCAAAGTACTTAAATGTTATAAAACATTTAAAACTTGTTTCGTTAAACTTTTATTTTATTTAAATGTGTTGGGTGTTTTAGTTTGGTTTGTTTCGGGATCATACAGGTGTCCAATCGGGTTATTATAGTATCTGCTCAAATTATGTTATGAGCTATCATCGAGGCATCAAGACCCTGGACGGTATAATCATTTCTCGAATTTGTTCAAGTTTATGTAAGCATCCGATTTAATTCGATTCCTTATAAAACTTAAACTTTAAAAGCCGCGTTTTAAATCCGACAATTATGCTTTTTGGAAAAATCCCAAATACCATAATTGTTATTAAAGCCAAGTCCATTTCCTTATATTTTACAAGGGCCTTATGCCCAATCTCAATATTTCAGCCGAACCAAACAAGAAAAGGGCCAAGTCCATATACAATAATATTGCACCTTGACCCCTCGTATTTTTAAAATTCTCAAGGGTGTGCATTTTGCACAAGCAACCCTCACTTTATTTTATTTATGATTTGGTCCCTGTCAAGTCAAGTCTGGTACACAAATAAATTCAACACAGTACCAGTGGTATCACTGAACCAGTACCGATTGGTACCAGCATCACATGTACATCAACAAGCACAACCAGCAAAACATAACAACCCATGCCAAACATCAATAGGACCAGCACAACAGAACAGACCAGGTCAGCATCACAGAACCAGCAAAACAGAATAGACCAGGCCAGCATCAACAGAACCAGCAAAACAGAAGAGACCAGGCCAAGCAACAGAAACGGGGCAGAGCAACGAACGTAGCCAAGGTATAGGTCAGAGAGCACGGCAACACAGCCAAGTGCATCGGCTTGCCGGGAAAATCAACAACCCGCACAAGCCGTCAATTCAAATTCTCTCTCTCAGCCATCTCATCATAACAACGATAAAAAGGGGTGTGCTCACTAACCGATAAACGAGAGGTGCACAAGGAAGGAGGCAAAAATGGCAAGAGTCGGTCCCGAGGCAGTGGCCTCACGTCACAACTCCAATCCGTCAAGACGGCAACAGGGAACACACCTCCGAGCACCGGTAAAGCACACGAGGCAATCACAACCGAAATCAAAATCACAACCGGCTAGGTTTCTCAAAATCACAACAATCAAGCAACGGAAAATGGCTAGAGAGAAAGAAAGAACAAAGTCTCAACACATGAGCATGAAAGAGAGCCAGAGAGAGCACACCCCAACACTAACCGGGTTAAATAGGAGCCAACACGCCAAAATCACACAAGTCAAAGGCGTCAGAGATCTACTCTCTGACGACCGTGCGGCGAACATCTCGCACGAGGGTGATGAGACGCGAGCAGGTGAAACGGAGAGAACCAGCGCCGCGCGCGAGAGAGAACGAGAGAGGCGATCGCCTCTCTTAGGGTTCCCATGAGAGAACCAGCGAAAGAGAGAAAGAGGGGTATTGGGACCCAGAGGCAGGGGGGGCGAAAGAGAGAGAAGGAGAGTTGGGGGTTTTGAATGGGAGGGGGTCTGCTTTAAGATTAGTGCGGAACGTATTAAACGGTTTGAGATTTTCCAAAAAGGTCACGCAGAATATGAGATATAACGAAGGGAAGTGAATTCCTTGGACCCGAAAATTAAGTTAAATGGGGTTTATTCTTCATTTCAATTACATTCAAAGATCAAATGATAGAATGGTTTCAGGATTCGTGCAGATTCAAGATCAAAGGGTTCAGAAAAATTCAAAAATTTATATAACTTGAATGTTTGATCTAAAAATAAATTCTCTTTATAAATTCGAATCAAGGTTTCGTAATATTTTATAATGTCGTATGAATATCCTTAAGTGTTTATAATTTGATTTTAGGATCCGAATTATTTGATATTAATTAGTATATACATATATATAATTATCCAAATCCAATTCTATAGCTTATAAATGAACGTAACTTTTATATAATGTTATTTGTACAAACATTCGTATATTTATTTTCTTAATTATAACTTGATAGATTTATTTATTTACAAGAGCCGATAATATTTGGTTTATTTTCTTTCTTAATGTACATAATTTCGCAATTAGTTTATATTTCAAAATTTTAGATTCATTTTTAAATTAGTCAGATAAAATCTGAAAGGTCATCTAATTAACTAAAATTTAAATTTGAGCGTAATATTTAATTTAGCAAATTAAATCTGTTTTAAAATTTTGGGATATAACAGTTCTTGAATAGTTCCACTGGCTTTTGTTTCAGAGCTAGTGATTTTCCAGGATTTAAAGAGAACTGCATATACTTTGTTAGTGCGAGATTCCGACGAAGTGCAGTTGGCCCTCAAGAGGAATTCTTTGATGTTTGTAAGTACGACATTAAGACTGGTAGGACGGAAGAATTGAAGTCTGTTGAGTCTATACTTGCTTATTGGTTTTTTCCTACTCTGCAGTAGACCTCGATCATCTTCGATCTTCTGTTACTTGTTACTTACTTACTGCAATATTATGTTTAATTAATTTGTTCCTTAATTGAGTTGCGGAGTTGTGTGAATTAATTGGTTGCGAAACTTTATAATTGAATGTGGTGTTATTCTAAATAGTCTATATATGATCTTTTATCATAATTATAACACTAATGATCTTATGAGCTAGCTAGCTAGCTAGTATGTGATTGATTGGTGATCATGGATTAGATTTATGAAGCCATTCGATCACATGTATATCTATGTTGGTGAACATCATATTGGACAAACCCATTATGAAACACTGCATGAATTGTGAAGGTAGGGGTATTACTGAGATTGGAAAGCTTACAATGAAGTTCATCAGCTAAAAGGAATAGGGGATGGGTATTTTCTCACATTAATAGGGACCAGAATGTAATAGCGGATAAATTGGCAAAGTTAGGAAGAATAGAAAGGCATAGGATCGATAGAGGGTCATAGATACCCGATCTTTTGATTGTATTCTTTTTTGAAATCTTGGTAGTAGCTACCAAGGTTGATCTTTTGATTGTATTCTGGATGGATGTAACTGCCTAGCTACGGGCGTGAAACAAGCAAAAACAAAACAAAACAAAAATACAATGTAATTCTAATGACATGTGGGGGCATTTTCACACATTTTCTTTTCAACTTTGCTCTTCTAACAAGTAAACTTAAATAAAATAATCCCATCTCAGTAACCAACTAATTATAATGCTTATTTGATCATTTCTTGTTTTGTTTTGCTGCACGAATGCTGGGGTGGAAAGAAAACGAAAAGAAGAGAACATTATGGAAACTTTTTCAAGATATATAGAGAGGCCACCTCCATAATTTACATATATAGTTAAAGCTATGAAAACAAGCAAACAAAAGAAACAAACTTATACCTTTCACTAAGAAACAAAAAAATTATAATGTCAAGTGAGTGTATTGCTTTCATTTCTCCCAGCAAGAATCCGAGATATCTGAAGTCCACGACTGAATGCTTGGTTAAAGAGGAGACGGGTTTGAAACTCTGACATGAAAGGAAACCATGATAATATAGCAATTGGCAGAAAAAGTAGCAAGCCCATGACATACTCGTACGCTCTCCCAAGCTCCTTTATTGATTCCCACATTTTCAACTTCTTGGTGAGTGGCCGACATGCCTGACCCAGCTGTATTGTATTTTACAGGGAGTGAGTTATTTCCAAAAAAAAAAGACTACAATATATATATATATATATATATATAAACTAACAATAAGAAATGAGTGAGAAAAGGTAATTACAAGCAGGATACACCAGCCGGTGGGCATGAAGCCGAGAATGCTGGCGAAGACGTCAGAAATGGTGAGATTGAAGACGACGAACAAGACGGTTAGAACGGATACAAAACCTAGGAAAAGAAGTCCCTTGAGAATACGGAACATGAGCTGGGTATCTGTGCCGAACCTTCGCCTCCCCATGGAAACCATCTGACATGAATGAATGAATGAATGAATGTCACTCAAGCCAGGTAAAGAATGAGATAAAATTTGAAAAAGAGATATAGTTATCAAATACTTGCCTTGAGAACTATAAGCACTGTGAGCATGACTAACCAAGATAAAGCATAGACAATAATGTTCCTGCTGCCATGAGAAATGTTGAGGTGGTAAACAATGCCGTACTGATAAATGAGAAAGCGAAGGGAAAGTAGAATCTCAAGGATGCGTCCCCTAATGCTAGTAGTTTTGAGGTGCTCCTGCTCTTCGTCCCACCATGATTCCCAGCTGAGATGGGGTTGGATGCCGATGCCACCCAGGTTGCCCATCCATTTCAGCCAATCCGTCCAGTCATCCACCGTCTTTTGCCACTCGAAACATGATGGGTTGAACGCAAATGGGGCAAACAGCCATGATGCCACCAGGAACCATATCGAAATTGTCACAAACAGGTACAGAGTTGAGCTACGGTAAGATTTACCATATACCTGATAAACAACTAATAGGATAAGTAACTCAAGTCCTTTCACAAAGTGGCTACGTGAGTACATGCGATAGTTGTCTGCAAACTTGGCATGGTACACCACAAATCCACGACCTGTAGGCCGATATTTGGCACCTCCATGTAAGATGGTCCTCCCATAGTAATGAGCCTATAAATATATATACTGAGTTTAGTGCTCCAGCCATCAGTAATGTAATAAATTTCAAATGTAATTAGTAAAATTAAAGCAGCAACTAAAATAGTAATAATACCTTGGTCCCTAGTTGGAATGTGAAAAATACAGATGCAAGCTGGAGCTGCATAAGAATAAATTCTCCTAGTGCAGTACGAAAGCCTTTCTCAAGGCCAACTTCCATGACCATAGGCAGCACCAGCAGGAGACCAAGCTGGAAGACAGATTGGGATGCAAGTGCATTTTCGAGTGGTTTTATATTTTGCTGTATGCGAGGGTCCTCCAATATAGATCTCTCCAGCCCGCTCATGACCAGGTAGAGTCTTCCATAAAGGAATACATATACTGTCAGCACTGTCACCATGCTGCTGAAGTAGAACCCAACTGTAGTGAAATAGAAGGACAGCATGCGGTAGAAATCAAACCTACGACCTAGCCGGCACACATCGCGGCTCAGTGTTTGTTCACCATTCCCATTTGCAACCTTCGCTTCAAATTGGGAGATCTGGTTCAAACCCACATCCCTACCTTTCCCCACTTGTATGTACTCGTGGTGCGTCACATTCCCTCCTCGCATTGTTGAATTATATCCTAAATTTAAATACACATTTTTAACATTCATTTTCTTTAATGTTGATGAACAACCTTTGGCAGCAAAGATATAAGCAATAAATTGAACATAAATTTACAAAGTACCAGCAAATATATCCTCGCTTAAATTAATAATCTTAGACGCTTTGCTAATGCCACCCCTTGTGATATGAAATAATCTGTCAAAAATATCCGGATGCCCATAATGAAACCGAACCCTGCAGCAGAAATCATATTTCAGAAAAAGATAAATCAAGACAATATACCTATGGAGTGTGGCAACAATGACACAGTATTCTTGTTACAATAACTCAGTTTATAATATAGATGATGAAAGTAAAGTGAACGTATAAATGAAAGAACGAGAGAAAAAGACAACATACTTGAGGGGATTAGCGAGAACCCGTTGGCCAATGGTAACAAAGCTTGTCTCTTGGTTTGACATGAACCATGCCAGAGATGAAACACTGTAAGTTACGAAAAGAGGAAAAAAATGATATAATACTCGTTAATCCAATTAAACCAAAATATATGAGCAATAAGTTTTACATACCTCCCCGTAAATATATGCTCACGAAGGCCAAGAATTGTGGGCTTATTCCCATATTGATCACTATGAAACTCCTCCAGCACATTCCTAATCTTGAATGCCTCTTCCAAGTAGTTATCCTAAAATTTTTAAAACAAGAAAATAAATGGGAAATAACTGAACATAAGAACATACATATATATGTCAGAAACAAGCAAATAAATGCTTTTATTTAAAAAAAAAATGTACCTGATTCATGTCAATGGCTTGAAGTGCCTCCCCCCGAGTGAAAATAATTGCATGATTTTGGTTTTCAGGTTTCCCTTCACCTATGTCAGTCGGTCTACCGGGCAGCTTGATTCGATATATTTCCTAGATAATAATGTATCCAACTTGGTGATAAAGTTCTATAAGTCAACCAACTTGGTACATTATTTTTAAGAGAGAGCAAAAAATAAAGAAAGCATGATGAGGTACCTCATCATACTTATCACCGCCTTTAACAAGTACAGAATAGTAGACTTTTAATGTTTTGCCATTGATGATCTCATCTCTCTCATCTATATATGCTACTCGCAAAGAGCGATTTCTACAATATTTGTGAAATAGATTGTGAGTTTAAATATATTTGTGTGTGCGTGTTGGAGCAGTAGCAATGAAATATGCAAAAAGAAGAAATAAGAGGGATAAGTCTTATACGTAGTCATGAGAGCAAGGATGTTCTGATAGCAGTGCCTGTCACGGCCTTCCTTGCTGGCTTTCATCTGGCCATAGATCTGGCATGATACCACGTATGTGAATTTAATGTCAGCTAATGCACCTAACTTGGCAAAGTGGTTATATTCATCCTGATACTGCTCTGTCGGTCTTAGTGTTCTATAACCTCCCTTGATATCTGATATATGTGAAAACATGTGAAATTAATAAAAGATCATAAGCAGATAGGCAGTGGGTGGGTGGTTAGACTACTAACCCTTATCCTCAGCCATGTCCAGGAAGCACTGTAGCTCAAGTGCACGTCTATAGTACATCATTCCTCGAACTGCAAAATAATACAAAGACAGATTTTAAGTTACAGAGAGAGGAAGGGAAGAGTTAGTTTCATAATATAGTACCTACACCTACACCTACCTGTTCTTGCGAGTGTCTGGCCACGGTAGGAGGTCCACTGCCTCACACTTTCAGAATATTCCTTCTGTCTCTCCAAATACTCCTGCTGCTTCTCAGGCTCCAGTTCATCCTTAAGAAATGAGTTTCTTTCGAGAAAGTTGGACCATTCATCTACCAACCAACAACCAACATTTCATTTCATTTCATTTAATACTAATGGATTTGTAGCTGTGAAATCTGAATGGAGAAAATTATTTATTATTTTTACCAGGATATATTTTCTGAAGATAGAAGAGAATAGAGATGCCATCCTCATTTACGCGATTAATTTCGTCCTCTGAGTACATCACATCTTCTTTGTAATATGGAGTCATTACACTGAACAGGAAGAAAAATTACTCAAATACTCATTTTTTTAGGGCAGGGCAACTAAATGGAAATTGTGAAAAATGAAATGAATATATGCGCACCTAAAGGATGTCATGTTGTGAATTTTGGGAGCATTAGGCATGGTCATAAAGAGAGAATTTGTAAAGAAGGTCATTCTGCGTCTTGCATCCAGGTTAGCTGGTACGCTAGATGCTGATTCCTTCACCGTAACCAATAAATGAAGCCTGGTTACCTGGCACATAAATAAAGATGGCTAAAATTAGAACAAGATGAACATATGAGACATAAAATGTTCAAAACATACATACATGCACGAACTATACCTTCTCCATCCAATCTTTATTGTTCATTAATTCCAAATGGAGCTCAGAGAACTGCTGTGGATGAGTCGCTGCCTCTGTCCCTGTTGTTCGCTGAACCCTGCTATAAAAAAAAAACATCTTAATTAACCATCACTGAGATAGATGAGATCCTGAAATACTACTTGCTGTTCTGATACCATAAAATACCTGTTTTCATTGATCATGATGTCCTGTAAAATAATATCCATGGTATCTTGAAGCACATTCGTGATCTGTGTTTTGACAGAGTCTCGGTTTGCCATGTCTTGCGTGCTTTTCTGGAAAATTAAACAAATAGACAAAGTTTTATCGCCATAGTACATGAGCTGACAAGTAGAGCAAAAAAAAAATTAAACATTGAACATACATACCAGCAGAGATAGAAATTTCTCGACTTTAGTGCTTAGCTGGGGAAGTTCACTCATTCTGAAATTCGCAAGAAGTTGCTTGGTTATTATGCTATCATCCACTGCTCTACAAACATCCCGTACCACCCTTCAATTAAGAAAGAAAACAAAGTACAATGGCAGTCAATAGGAAAGTATTTGTACTCTCAGGTTCAGATTCAGATCATGCCACTTACTGCCTGTCATCCTCGTTCTTGAGAAGGCTGTAGAGGATATCCCGTAGCGTCTCATAGCACTCTATCACGGCATGGTACATGTAATTATCATGCTCTATTTTCTTTACCAGCTCGCTCTGGTTCTTCTTCTTGTTGAAGTCTTTTGCTATGTCAACTGCTATTGGTATCTGTCATTTCCAAAATCAAAATAAAGGGATTACTACTTAATAATCACTATCACTATCATCTATCTATTTGAGAGATTACCTTGCTTGCAAGGAGAAAAGGAGGCCACTGAACAACTGATATTTCACTGTCATTTGAAGATGATGGTAAAGATGATGGTACCAACAACAGATTCTTCTCCCTATAAAATAAAATACAAGAATACAAAAAACTTCAACTTGTATGTACATCAGGGTAAACAAGAAGCAATGCAAAGATTCAAGAAACAAACAATAAACATATTGCTCTTTTAACAAATTTCCCAAAAAAATAGACTATTGGGTCTAGAAATACACACATATTGTTAATCAAGTCTTCGTCCCGTAAAGAATTGATGAATTCATTCCATATTTGAGAAAACTTGGCTATGTTCGTTCTCTCTATCTCTCCCTGTCAAATAAAGCAGTACTGTCATATTAAAACTGATAGAGGTATAATCTTAATTTTTCATCTTATAAAACATCTCAACATCATTCATATTCATGAGTAACCTTAATGAAAGTGTAAATTTTAGCACATAAAGGAAAATCCAATATAGCACGTACCTTGTCCTGGTTAGACTTATGATGCCCACCTTCATTGTTTGGTACCAGCCTTTTACTAAATTGATCTGGTACAGCTTGAAATCTTGATCTTAACATACCCAATGTTCGTATCTACAAATACATGTCAAAACACTTTAGTTATATTGTAGCAACAGCACACTGAACTTCAAATTCTTTTTCTAGATATAAGTGTATGTACTTGTTATTTGACACTGTAAGTTTTATGCTGAGTTTATAGATAGTGAAAAGGTTAACATTTAAGTCGTTACTCTAATAGAACTATCTACCAAAAAAAATAAGATGCCAGAGACACATTACATGGGTATTAACTTATACGTGGGTATAAAGCCCTTGCATTTTTGAGAGAAAGTTTGTTAAAAATTAGATAATCGTTAACAAGTAATTTACCTCACCCAAGTGGCTGAAAGCGCCATTAATTCCACCAAATATTGTAGAGAAAATTGCATACCATATTTGTGTATCCATGAAGTATACCTTCATTAACAGAATGAATTAGATGCCAAATAAAACACCTTTCTATCTACTAGTTGATCATTGAGAAGTTTAATGATTTTGTATTTTTATCATATTTAGAATACAGCCTAAATTGTTTAGTCAATTGGCAAAAGTTTGCATGTTGAGACAGAATGGAGGAATGGGCATCATTAATATTCAAATTCAGAATGAGGCACTCCTGGCTAAGTGGCAATGGAAAGCAAAGCAGGAGATAAACGGGTACTGGTCACAAACAGTGATGCGCCTATATGGGACTTCGGACCCGGATCAACTAGGTACTGATGATTCTCACTCCTTCATTAAATCCCTTCGGTCACTCAGTGATCTGATCAAAGCCGGAACCGTGGTAGATAGTCCCGCCATTACCAGGTGGGGGTTCTCAACAAGGGGTTCTTTTACCACTGCTTCGGCATACAAAATCATGCATGACACGGGAATTTTTGATATTTACTGGAAAAGACTGTGGGAGGTCAAAGCTCCGCCGAAGGTAAAGATTTTTTTCTGGTTGCTTATCAGGAATAGAATTCTTACTCAACACATTTTGGCAAGAAGGGGCTGTGTGGTGGTACCGGGTTGCAAGTTGTGCGCAAATAATCTATTGGAGAAGGCGCGACACCTGTTTTGGAGTTGTCCTTTCTCCGCGAGATTTTGGAGGGGTATTTTTGCCCATTATGACCTCCAGTACCCTTCTACCTCAAACCAACACTTACCACAAATTTGGTGGGAGGGTGGTAGGCCAATGCAACGAGAACAAAGAGGTAAGTGGGATACTATATGGGCGGCGGGTTTTTGGGCGTTATGGCGGGAGAGGAATAGGAGGCACTTCACAAACAAGAGAAAAGTGGTGCAGGTACTCATCTATGAGACAACTCTCGACATACATATCTGGTCAACCGGCACTTAGACGATCGGGTATAGCTAGGGAAATAACTAGTTGAGACCTTGTGAGAATATAGGGTATCTTGTAAGTAGATTACTTTAATCATGGATTAATTGCGGTTAATCCAGGTACCCAGGGCCTTGTAAATAACTTTTCATTAGTAAAATCAATCGTTAGTCGGTCTTTGCCGCTAACCTTCCAAAAAAAAAAAGAATACAGCCTAAAGGTTTGCAACATTAAGAAACATAGACACATTTTCACCAACAAACATAAAATTCGATGTTAAGAGATAAAAAAGATGCTTATGGGACATACCATGACAACCGGAGCCCATATGGTTATGACCACCCCGAGGTTGTGCTGCACTGCACCAAAAAAAATATCAGCAACTTCCAGAAGCTCAAAAGAACAGATTCAATTCAATACCTCTAGTATTGAAATTTTTAAAAACTACATATATTATCTTTGAAAGAAAACTACCATCCTTGCACTATTTTTCTGATCTAATCAAAACAGTTGCTAAATCTTCCTCAAAAATACTCTCTTTATCTTGTCATCAATAAAGATGAAAATATAAGGCTGAAGTTGAAAAAGTAAGCATAGTAACTCACACTTGCACAAATCTAAACAGTCATATGATACCTTTACCTTGTTATCAAAAATCAGGAAAAGCGTGGTAATTCAAATTTGCACAAGACAAGACACTTACAGTATGGAAAAAATTCATGCCACTCATAGCTTGCAGTTCCCAGCTTCATAATTGTTTTGGTGGGATCCACCAGAGGAGATATCTAAAACAGGGTTATGAAAGATGATAGTTAAAATTGCAGATGAAAATATGATGCACATATAAAGGCACTTGGGATGTGACCAACTGGTATTCTGTCTAGTTACTTTATAGAGCATATATACCTCAACATAGAAGCTGAAAGCAAGCTTGCATATAAGCAACAAAATCCAGAACATAGTATACCTGATGAGATGATTCATTACAGAAAAAATTTTAATTTAAGATGCATCAAAAAGTTACAGTTCACTTGCAAAAGAACAGCAAAGGAGTAGTGCTTACCTCAAGAGAGAGCACAAGCTCTCATGCATGCCTCGTGCCACATAAAGTTTCGGCTAAAAAATAACAGGAAAGAAATAAATATATCAAATAAGATGGATATTTGATATAGAAGGAAGGTAGGTAAATGATTTCATACCTGGGCCCACCACATGAGGAGTACAATGAGTCTCCAATTGGATCTCTCCATGAAGCGGCGCAGTGGGGGCAGGAGAAAGAGAACTGCAGCGAGGATATTGGGTATGAGATAGATGGCTATGGCAAAGCTATACAGAGACTGGTTCCTCCAGTTGCCAATCCAGTTGCTGAAGTACCTGATGGGACCACTTGGATTTTGCACCCAGCCCGAGTAACTCACTACCAGTATTATTACCCATGCAGTTGCAACACCAAATTTTAACAAGTAGCGGATTATCTGAGTGTATTCCATCGTCCCCCATGCCTTCCAGCTCAGGATTACGTCCAATGAAGCTTGCAACAAGTTGAGTAAAGAAGCTGTTATGAAAATACTCAACACTTCCCTAAACACATCTGCATCAAAGATTGCTGACAGAGAACCAGATGGACTCCATGCAATTATCAGCATCGTCTGAATCAATAATACAAAACAATTCAATTAATTATACTCTCATGCATTAATTATTATGCTTCAAATCTAATCTTTAAAATAATTAATGCCTGCCTGGAATGCCAGAATGAAGAAGGTCCACATTCTATCAAAACTCCTGAAAAGGTGCCAATACGTACGTACTTCCACAAAGTTTGTTTTAGGCTTTCTCCTCCCAGAAACTACTTGGTCACGATTATGCTCACTTCTTGACGTCATGCTTTCTGTATGGATGAAAAAGTCTGAGTTTGGGTCCATTGGCCATCCCAGCTTAAAGCATTCTTTCGACCTTTTTTCAAAACAAATTCAATTATTATTAAATAATTAGTCCTGCCAATATAATATTATTAGAGTCAATGGAACAAGGGGTTTATTTTACCAGAAATACTCGTTCAAATCATCATAATTTCTCCATCTCGAATGGCTCGCCGTACCTTTTTTATTTCTTAAAACTTCCTTTAAACGCAAAAAAAAAAACAAAAACAAAAACAAAAAAGTTGTCTTCATCAGAGTCTATAATTTACTTCTAAATTTTACAAGAAAAAAGTGAAAGAGAAAGAGCTACCTTGTACAAGACATCATATATGGGATGAATAACCACATTTAGAAAATGCTCTTCATCTCTTAATGGTACATTGCCAGCTACATACCCATGGAGCTCAAGTGCCATCTGACAGATAAGTTAGTTAGTAGTTATATGAGGTTTACATACATACTGGTACTGGCTATGCAGAGAAGTTAGTAAAACTTACATTGTGGAAAATGTAGCATAAACACTCGGGCATAAACCGAACATTTGAAGCTTCACCCCATATCAACAGGTACAGACCTATGTAGAGTAGTTCTAGTTGTTGTGTCTCGGCATTATTTGGCAATCTGAAAATAAAATTGTTTTTGGAGATATCAGAAGGAAAGACGATTGATTAAGGTCTGAATGACAAATACTGCATTCAGTAATAATTAAAGTAAATGGTACTTAATTGGGTTTATTTATGAAACTACCTGAGGTTAGTACGGAGATGTAAATAGTCACACCAGGAAATGTAGTTCTTGAAAATTTTCTTCATCAAGTGCCTTACTGTACCTGTGTCCAGCTGCAAAATCACATGAACAATTAAACCGAAAAAAGAGCAATATGAAGCAGGGTGTCGAAAAAGAGAAAGAGAGAAATTAAGAGATATAGTTACCAAGGAATATTCTTCAAGGTGGTGCTTGCTCCTTGCATCAATATTTGCTAATAGCAAAATCAAGTGTTCTCTTTGATTCTCGACATTTCCTCTCTGAAAACCAAATGCAAGGCCAAGCCAGTCGAGCAAATCACGTATGGATCTGGGTTTCCTCTCCTTGTCAGAAGGTAGGGCCGCTGTTTGACTTTGACTGACCTCTTGGCCATGGCCATGGCCATGGTTGGCCTCTACATGTACTGTTGTTTGATCTGCTGCTCTTGTCAAAGGCAAGTCGCCTAGGTTAGACAATGCATTTACAGCTGCTCTTATCCCTGGAAATTGCATAATAGGAGGTGGAGGCCCCGATACTTGGAGAGGGAGAATGTTGTACTGTGCAAAATGGGGCTTCTTTCTTTCTACATCTCTCGCATAGTTTTGCACCTACGTACAACACATGCATGAAAGAAAGAAATTAAAGGGTTATTAACTAATTATAAAAAAAAAAATAACAAGCAGATGAAAAAGTTATATATACCTGTGGCTCGACCTTCTCATCTGGAACCACAGCTTTAAGCACGTCATATAAAATGGATGCAATCTGGTAATGCTTAGCCATCTCATCTCTAGTAGGTAATTAATTAAGTAGCATGCAGTAAGTAAGTAAGTAAGTAAAGAATTAATTAATAGCTAGGTAAGATTGATTGAATGATAGAAATTAAAATTGAAAATAGAAAATGTGACTGACGGTGATCTCTTGACTGAACCCTCTCTCAAGTATTTCTCATAATAATGCTGATAGAACTTTTGCATCTCCCTTGGATCTGTTCTTGCTAGCGTGGGCTCTGTTTCCTTTTCATCCTTTTCAAGCCGATGTAACAGATACGTCTTAAACTGCTTCACACCACGACCAGTTGAGTTGGCGTCCAACTTGTGTGCCTTCTCAAAAGCATGAAATCGACCTATATATATTTGTGTATATATGATATATGCATGCATCATATCATATTATATCAACAAGAGAAAGAATATATTAAAATTAAAGAGAATGAATGCATGCATATATATATGTTAGTACGTAGTCATTGAAACATATTGTCGAGCACCTTATGATCGACCATATATACATATATCATATATATCATATATGAAAAGAGAAAATGAATGAATAATGAAGTATCTAACGTACAGAGATATGCTACACGGGGGTTTTCCTGCTCAATCTCATTGGCGACACGCAAAATGGGAGCAATGGAGGCGAGAGACGACGGTACAAGCTCGCTATCGGCTGGATCAACTTCATCAGGTACGTCAAGCATGGTATGGACACGTGTCAGCCTCCTCGACAGCTGCCTGTCCATTCCAGGTCCACCGGCGCCACTACTGCTACTTGCCATATGACTTGTCTCTCTTCTTCTTCTTCTTCTTCTTCTTCTTGTTTTGGTGGTGAGGTTGTGGTTATTTTGGTGAGGTTGTGATTGTAATTGTGAGAGCAAGGCATGGTAATTGGTAAAGGTATAATAATATTTGGAGATGGAAAAAGGAGAAGTGAGTGAGGGAAGCAAGGAAGGAATACGGCCGCAGTGGGGTTTGCTTTTTTATTTTATTTTTTGCTTTATGCTCTCCTCCATCTCTATGTCTGTGTTACTGTGTGGAGACTGGAGCCATAAAGCACTCTAAAGCACTAATAAAGCACTCTAATTAAAGACAATCAGACTTGAAAGAAAGAAAGAGAGAGAGAGAGAGTATGTGGGTGTCTACTTTTTTTTTTTCTTTACTTTTTTGTTTTCAATCGACTTCTCTTTCTCTTTATGCATATGCATGTCAGCATGTGTCATTAATTATATTATTAATTTTACTATATATAAATCTGCTGTGATTCTTTCCGATTTTTTTATTAATAGAAAAAAAAATAATTAAAATATCGAAATACGTGATAGAATTTACGTTTTATCGAGAAATAGGTAGAACGGGTTGAGATAACCCGTCCAACCGAATAGGTCTAATTATCCCGTCCAGGGTAATTAAAAAAAAAAGACGGGACGGTTTAAGAAGACCCGTCCAGGGTAATTAAAAAACCAAAAAACGGGACGGTTTATTAAGCCCCGTCCAGGGTAAGTAAAAATAAAAAATAAAAAGCCAGGACGGTACCACATAACCCGTCCGGCATTTGGTGAAAAAAAGGGAAAGATCGGACGGTATAATCTAATCCGTCCTACAATGTTATATACCATCCCAGCGTTAAATCACAGAGAAAATGCTCAGAGAAGGCTCAAACCCAGAGAACGCTCAGACCAGAGAGAAGAACGCTCAGAGATAGAAGTTTATCTGAAAATTCAGACAGAGGCAGAAATAATTATTGTTGAATTTCAAATATGTAACTTCTTAATTATATTTCATGTTGTGTCATTTAGTAACTATTGTGTAATAATTTAATTAATATTAGTTTTTATTATTGTAATAATTATAATATGTGATTTATTCATTATTGTGTAAGTTAATTTATAAAAATAATTAATCATGTTGATGCTGAGGATTTATTTTGGTGGTGAAATACGACACGGTCGTAAAGGAGTAGAGTATAGTATTAGTCCTCGATTCTCTTTGAGTGTGACTGGTGAGAAATACGACACGGTTGCCAACTTGGATATTCCGAAAATGAGTATACGACACTGTCGCCAACTTGGATATTCTGAAAATGAGTATAATCTAAAAGCACATGCACGGGTTAATGTTGGTACAACAGCCCGACGTTATTATGAGAAAATTGAAATCGTGTGCGATCAAAGTTGGAGAGGTATTTATATCCAAAGTATGCGTGCCCAAACCCAATATACTTTTCTCGATTTATACATTGAGTTGGTTCCAATCATCGGTGAAATGCAATCGCAGTTATTCGTTGATAGTATGGTACCGAAAACACATCCAGAACCTCGACAGACCCAATATAGTGATTACTATGTTGGTCCCAGTTTCTTCGAACCATATCGGACACAACAAACATCGAGGCAAGACCCTCGACAGACCCAACATAGTGATAACTATGCAGGCCCCAGTTTGTTCGAACCCTATCAGACACAACAAAAACCGAGGCAAGACCTTTATCTGCATCATTATCCCAATGTGAATGAGTTGTCACCGTCTGTTCAGACAGAATACAATAATCAGAATAGCCCATGGATCGATCCACCGGAGGTAGCTGATCCTAATACTGATTTTTGATGATGTGTCTGAAAACGATGACGAAGAAGACGCTGACTCATGTGAGGATGACGCCGACTGGGATAATGAAGCTGATTCAGAAGGGGATGTTCGGAATGATACCTCGACACAATCACACCAAACACCACGCGTTCAGGCTGAATGTTTTCCTATATCTGACCGCGGTATAAGTCACCCCGTGGCAAGCTTTAATGACACCTCAGCATATATTTCAACCCACAGATGTCAACTTCTTCACTAGGCCGAAACATGTCCATGATACACTTACTGTAGGTAATGAGTTCTCTTCGAAAGAGGCTCTACGATTGAAAATAAATGATTATCACATCAGAAAGAATATTGAAGTAAAAATTACGGGGAGCAATAGAACTAGCATGGTAGTCAATTGCAAGGACACGATGTGTACGTGGCGTTTGTATGCTAAGTCTGGATTATTAAATTAGAACAATTTCAGGACCACATACATGCCATGCCAATGCTTCTCGTACTGATCATGCACAATTAACTGCAGAAATGGTTGCCGATGTTATACGAGAAGATATTAGGAAAAATGTTGTCTTAACCATTAAAAGCGTTACAGGGCTAGTCTGTAAAGCCTATAAGGGAATCACTCCCAAATATAACAATTGTGGCGTGGCATCCAGGAACAAAATACGGAGTTGCGCATGAACCCATAAGAGATCCAATAGAAAGGTTGTTTCAGGCAGCTACGTGGGCTTACGGTCCGTGCATAGGGATCAAGAAAGTATTCACCGATAGATACGGTGGTTGGTACGAGGATGGTGGCGAGTGCGTTCACAGATTGTGCTCACAACACATTACCCAGAATTTGATAAAAAAGTACACAATAAGAAACTTTGTGACTATTTAAAATACTTGTGAAAAAAAGAAGCCATGGAGGTTTGAGGAGTTCTTCAAAATATTACGAAAGAAAAATCCAGATGTAGTTGCGTACTTAAATAATGTCGGTAAATATCAAGATATCAATCATAATGAGATCCTTAAACCATGGAAGGTGTATCAATGCATGGACAACGGCGCTCGTTAGGGAATTATGACTACTAACAGATCTGAATCGTTGAATGCAGTATTCAAATATAGCCAGAGACTACCAATCGTTGCACTGGTGGAAGACACATATTACAAGTGTCTCGCTTGGTTTAGGGATAGACGAGAGAAAGCAATGGCTCGCCTAGCTAGTCAACAACTTTGGTCAGCGCGAGTTGAAGAGCTATTGGCAAAAAGAATCAAAAAGTACCTGAAAATGAATTCCATGCCACTCGGTGTGCATGGTGAACACGAGGTCAGGGTGAATGATAAGCGAGTCGTATACAAAGAACGAGATGGAAATTTTACTTATAAAAAATAAATTTTCCGGTATAAGGTCATCATAAGCGATGGAAACATAGCACAATATGCATGTCTCAAACCACAGCTTACCGATATACCGTGTGCTCATGTACTTGCCATGTGTCGGGATCGGAGATTCAACCATAATATATTCGTGAATCATTTGTATTCCGCGAAGACACTTGTCGAAATTTAGAGTGGCCAATTTCACGGCTTTGCCAACCAATGTGAATGGCCACGTTATGATGGTCTAACTATTGTTCCAGATAAAAATAAAATCAAGAAGGGTAGGAGAAAGCACGCTCGTATAGTAATGACAATGGACGAAATGCAAGGAAGGAGAGTGGGACACCAAGCTAGACGTTCGACGTCGGACTGACGTGCGGCATGTTGGTTGCATTATTTTTGTGTCATTCTCATTTGAAATAAATGTACATAATATATTAATGCCCTCGTTGTTGTGTTATTTATGTAGAGGCTTCCTCTAGTAGGACAATGGGACAGCAAGCTAGACGTTCTACGTCTGACATATATGCAGCAGGTTTCTTAATATTTTAATATTGATTATTTTTTTTTCCTTTATTCAAAAAAATGTGTATTCTAATTAATGCTTTTAAATCAGGAACATCTTCTGGTTACAGTCGAAGATGAAGTCGTACGTTCAAGATTCTTTTTAAGTAGTCCATTTTTTAAAATTGTATTGTCATTAGAGATTATGTTTGTAGTTGCTTTCAAGTTTGTCGTGGAGTTTGTTATTTATTCTTTCATTTGATATTTGTGTTATTTATTCTTAATCAAGCCTCTTTAGATTGATTCTATTTTTCATAACCTAAATGAAAAGTTAACATAAGCTAAAATTTAAATTAAACATCACTCTCAACTAACATAAGAACAAAATAAAAACAAAATAGCATTCATACAAAATAAAATCAAAATAGCAACAAAGTAAAACCATTCTCCAGTAACATAACTAAAATAAGTAACACAAATTAACAGTCCATTTAAATACATTTTCACTAGTAGTCCATTTAAATACCTAATCAAAAGTGAACACCTCTGGTGCTCAGCAATTTCGCTCTGGGTATCTTCGTTCTGATCTAGCTTTTTGTTTGTCCACACTCTTACGCCTGACATAAATATTATTGTATGACGGGAAAAAGTCCTGCACTGTTTGTGTACGAAGCGTAACATCTTGAGTAGGTCCTATGTTGTCTTGTGCATCGATGACATCTATCGGGGCCAACTCGATATGATCCAAATCCTACAACAATCATTTTAGTATTTAATAAACATAATCGACTATTATTTAAATAAAACTTACAATTTTGAAATTATTACCTGGTAGACCGGATTAGGTCCTGTGTGACCCATGTATTGCGCATCATGAGGATAGGCCTGCTCGTATGTCTGGTCCCAATTTACAAACGCATTCACTCCCTGTAATAATTATTTTATTATTTGTAACAAACATAATAAATGATTATATAAAATTTATTTCAATTTTGAAATTATTACCTGGTAGACCTGACTAAGTCCTGTGTTGTCTTGTGTGAACGTGATAGGAACCTTTGATTCCTATAATAATTATTTTAATACTTAATAAACCATATCAACGATCATTAAAATTAAACATTATAAGTGATGAAATTATTACCTGATGGATAATAATGCTCAATTATCCAAAAGTGCACAAGTGGCACACGAGCTAGCCATACATCCCTTTCGTCAATAACTCGTGATGACAGCTTACACGGTATTTGATTTAACAATGCGTTGTAGGGCTCCCATTTTACCATGTAATCTTTGAGCTTCTGCAGTTCGTTGCGGAAGTAACTAACTCCACTCCGATTGTGACATTGGCGATAATCATGAAGGCAACACCACTTATCTCTGAATGCTGTATACTCTTGTTCATTTGGACTGCCCCAATTTGGACTCCAATCATTTAAGGAACGAGGACAGCCGGTCGGTAAACGAGACCAACACCAATGTTGTAGAAGCACAGTTGGCCCTGACATAAGCTTTGTTTTACGCTGAACCGCAACACAAAGGCTTCTGTAGAGATAAGCTAGAACAGCCCCACCCCAGTTGTACTGTTCCGGGGAATCAAGATCTTGTAGAAATTGTAAATACATTGCCGGAACCGAATCTCCCGATGAATCAGCAAAAAACATAGACCCGAACAAATCGAGTACATACGCCCTTGTGTACTGGCGTATCTGCTCCTTTGTCGGCTACACGGTTCTATATTTGGCATTGCAGCAAATCGAATACGCAACTCCTTCAAACTTATAGCATACCCAGAAGTCGTTCAAACCTCTTGCGTGTCATTTGGCCCCGATCTCTTTTTATTTTAAGCACTGCACTTGCGGTCCTATTTTCAAGAAGTTGATCCACTAAGATAGACCAAGTACGGTCTGAAGGACCTGTCATCGGTAACCCTATGATCGGCAGCGCCCAGAGACAAGAAACATCCTGCAGCGTAATTGTCATCTCTCCCACGGGAAGATGAAAACTGTGGGTCTCTGGTCTCCATCACTCCACAAGACTAGCGAGGAGTACTTGGTCAATTTTTATGTGATCCATTCGAGAAACCTGATACAAACCGAGTCTAAGCAAGAATGGTTTGCAAAAGTCGTGGTACGCAATCCCAGTCGAGAGACCTCGAGGGTCCACTCCTACATTTCTGTAATCATGTCAATGTTATGCATTTTGATTAAAATAAAATATTGTAATTCAAATAGTTATATCATTTTATAAAAAAAACAAAATTATATGATTCATGGAGTAACTTACATTATCATGGATTCGTGAGACCTTATGTTGGTCATGCGGCATCCATAATAAATTGCTAAAATTATTTGCTGACCATGCCGATTCAAAACCAAAATCATCATGTGCAGCTGCAGCATGTGAAGAACCACCTGGATCACGACTGCTTGACATTCTGCATGCATAATATTTTAAAAAACTTAATAACAATCTAAATTTACTAACCACTCACATTTGCACTATAAATTACTAAATTAATCAATTATCTATGAACTATAAAACTCACAAGAATAAATAAATAAAATATGAGATGAATAAATTATCTAATTGATCACTTATTTCAAAATACACTTACCAAACTAATAAAATGAAATCTAATTAATTCAATTCATTTTCATAATAGATTAAAAAAATAAGTACATACATTACCTAAATTACTTGCATTACCAAAAATCCAAAAAGAATAAACTATCTACTTCATTTTGTTTGAAGAACTTTAGGCTAAAATATTGTCAAAATAATACTATGAATTATTCATATCTAATAAATTGCAACTGATAATTGAGATTAGATAGTTAATCTCAACAATAATTAAAATAATGCTATCAATACTCTTAATTTTATTCTATGGACAAATTTAAATAAATTAACTAAATGAAACTAATTATACCACATCAAACAAATGAGTCTAAAAATAAATAAATTTTTCTAAATCCTAAACCCTAATTTATCAATTATTTTAAAATTAAGAGTAACAAGTTAATGAAATTTAATATAATCATGAAATTTAATATAATCAATAGTTTGATAATAAATTCAATTATAATTTATTATCAATTAACTTATTTCTACACTAATTAATTTTAATTTCATATATAGAAAAAAAACCTGGATGGAGAGATGAGAGGGACGGATCGGACAAGAGAGGAGGGAAATGCGGATCTGAACGGGTTGCTTTGTTCAATCCTTCCTTCTACCGTGTGAAGACCGTGAGAAGCAAAGAAGAGAGCGAAAGAGAAGGGAAGAGTGAAAGGGGCGAAAGGGACGGACCGCTCAGGGTAAATACGCTGGGGGATGGGTTATGTGGTACCGTCCCGGCTTTTTTTTTACTTACCCTGGACGGGGCTCAATAAACCGTCCCGTTTTTTTTTTAATTACCCTGGACGGGTCTTCTTAAACCGTCTTGTCTTTTTTTTTTATATACCGCTAAGATCGTTAAGTCGTTAAGTGTTTAGGGAGACGTAATCCGGACGGGATAATTAGACCCGTCCGGTTGGACGAGTTAATTCAACCCGTTCTACCTATTTCTCGATAAAACGTAAATTCTATCTCGTATTTCGATATTTTAATTATTTTTTTCTATTAATAAAAAATTCGGGTGATTCTTCGGGGACTCTGTTATTCCAAATCCATCTATTTATCTGTCGTTTAGAAATTGGTGCATAAAAAGTAAGTGTTAAGATTTGTGCATTTCAAAAAATAAAAGGTTAGATTTGGAAGAATCACAGCTAGCAGACGGGATGATCTAAACTAAAACTCAACTTTTGCCTTTTGGGACGGGTTACTTTACTTCACTTGACTGCATCTGAAATCCATCCGATACCCGACTGATTGATTGATTGGGCTTCAATTTTACCTTTTTCATGTCGCAACTAGCTGGCAAAGAATCAGTGCATCTTATCTTATCTTATATATTGTGTAATGGGCTGTATTAATTTCAAAGGCTTGATTGTAGCTTTTGAGTAGAGGAATATATAAGATATTTATATATATTCTTAATTACCTAAAAAAAATGAAATAATTAATTAAGAACTAAGTTTCGGCTGAGTAAATTAAATTATATATCTCTTTATCTTAGTTATATATTTTCCTGTGCTTCGGTTTATACTTTATAGGGAAATGCATTATAGAGGCATAATCTCAACCCAGATGGACCTCTGGAAGATATATCTTGTTGGATTTATTGTCAATTTCGTTGGATTTAATGTCAACATTGAGCATATATATAATCTAATTATGCATTGTTTACTGCCATATATGATTGTCAATTAAAGTGATCAAATAAGGAAATAGACGATCAATATATTCATTAGGATGTGGTCCACAAATGTGTAGAACAATTTAGGCAAAGGTCAAATCATTGATGGACTAATTCTGAAATTTGCAATTAAGGAAACCAATTTTCCAGCAGCTGCACGGATTTTGATGTGACTGCACAGTTCTTGATGCAATAGCACAAAATACCTTTTTTAAGTTGGCATATGGCCAGAAAGTTGGTTTAGGATTAGAGTTTGGCAATATGTCGACCCTACATCTCTATAAATAGGTTGGTCCCCAAAGCACAAGAATATACAAAAAGTTACATAATTTTCTAGCCGTCATCTAGTCAATTATGTGGTCTTCTCTACTTCTCATCATTAAAGAATAGAGAGGTGATATCATTAAGGAATTGTAAACACGATCTCACAAGGGCAGTCTTGTAGCTTTGGAAGGCTTTATCCTACCACTAAGGAGGCCGCCGACGCTTCAACCTCTACATCAGCACGAAGTTTTTCTTGCCGCTGTCTTACAAGTTCATCAACCGCTTTTGAGAGAAGTTTTGCATAAATACGCTAATGGAGTCAGGTATTGAGTCTGCTCCCTAAGAATTGATGAATTTTGCGTGATGGACATTTTGGCATAGGTAGATCAATAGTGGCATATAGAATTGTATTGTTTATGTGTAACAATAAGGTTCCAACACACATATGATTAATGTTGGATATATAATAAAATATGAGTGAGTCTATGGTACTATGCATATTACGATTTGTTACCGTGCTGCGGTTCTATATTCGAGTTTTCAAATCCTAACGGTCGATCTGAACCGTTCATCTTGTTCTCCATATTAATATGTGTTTGGAGACCAAACACTACTACAGAATAAGTAATTATACACGGACATAAACAAGCAAGCTACACAGATTTCCTGCCGCGTTGGATGCCACGGTGTAGAAATCATTGTATATATACACACGGATATTTACCGTGTACAATTACTGATAGCTACACGGATTATTACATAAACAACCGTTTACAAATCCTTGACACTGGCGCTCTCCATAACCGAGCTTCACGGATTATTACATAAAAAATCGTGTACAACTATATTTCTACACTGTTATTTAGCTAAAAGTCCGTGTAGCTCTCTTATTTTTTTATGTATTAATTTTTTTGAATTTTTTTTTAATGTTGAAAAACCTTTCTACACAGACATTTAGCTACATTTCCATGTAGCTCTCTTATTTTTTAATATTTTTTTAATGTGGAAAAACTTTTCTACACGGATATATAACTAAATATCCGTGCAGCTCTCTTATTTTTTAATATTTTTTAAATATTTAATTTTATGTATTTATTTTTTTCATGTTGAAAAACCTTTCTACACGGACATCTAGCTACATTTCGGTGTAGCTCTCTTATTTTTTAATATTTCTAAATGTGGAAAAACCTTTCTACACTGATATATAATTAAATATCCGTGTAGCTCTCTTATTTTTTAATATTTTTTAATATTTAATTTTATGTATTAATTTTTTTCTTTAATTTTTTCATGTTGAAAAACCTTTCTACACGGATATCTAGCTACATTTCCGTGTAGCTCTCTTATTTTTTAATGTGAAAAAATCTTTCTACACGGATATTTAATTAAATATCCGTGTAGCTCTCTTATTTTTTAATATTTTTTTAATGGTGAAAAACCTTTCTACATGGATATTTTTAAATGTCCGTGTATAATTGAGCTACTTTTTTTTTACATTTTTTGTTTTTTTTTTGCTAGCCTCCAGTTTTGCTAGCCATTTAAAATCAGATCAATTCCAGAACAGAGAATTTCCAAAATAAGAATGCCAAAACCCCTAAATTTTGGAAATTTTCAAATTATATAAAAAATTAATACAAAATTCATGTACACTAAATTATACAAAGATCGTACAAATCCATATTCTGGTTTACAAAATTGTGTTATAAAAAACTATGCCCACATACATCTACACTGATCTAACTGCTTCTTGGAGTAACTCTTTGACTCTGATGAATACTACAAAAAATTCAAAACATGCAAGTTACAAAAATATAGCAACTACATCTCTGTTTTGCTTTATAGAAATAAATTATTGCAATTATAACAATGCAACTAATAAAACAAGTTTAGAGAAAATCAATATTAATTGTATGGACAAGTCAAGGCTAAACATATGAATTACATACCGGATATGATGGCCATTGGAATTGTATGCGCTCAACAAAGTGAAACATAAAAATCATCGTGTAATAACCGCATTCCCAACCGCCAATCTGTTGCGGACACTGAAATTTACATTCAGCAGCCTATGTCAGAATGACAATAAATTTTTGAACCCAAAAATATGAAATTATAAAATTATAGTGTGCTCACCTCCAACCACTTCCCTTGCATTTTATTTCTTTGCTTGCCCGTGCTTTGCACTCCACCCTCTTTAACATATTGCAGAAAAGTCCTTACAAAATTGAGTGACTATAATTAGCAATTCCACAATTATAAAAAAAAAATCAAACCAAGTGATGATGCGACATAGTCCGCCAGTCATGCAATTCGAAAAAATTACTATTGTATCTACATTTACAGAAAAGCAAATCGAAAGGCCCATCTACGTATTTACACTAGTACAAAAAAACCCTTTCACTGACCCTCAATCACCAACTGTTTTAACGTGTAACAGTCAGTGTAGAGACTGCGTGGCAAAATCGTAAATAAGAAGAATTTCAACACTGACTGTTCAATTGTAAACAACCGTCAGTGAATCAACACTGACTGTTTTTTTTGTTAACCGTCAGTGTTGATTACCACCTACACCGACCCTTTTATTAAAAAACAGTCAGTGTTGAGCTGTACACCAACACTGACTGTTGTATTAAGGGAAGCGTCAGTGTTGCCTCACCCTACAGTGACTGTTTTTTCAAAAAAACCATCGGTGTTGAGCTGTACACCAACACTGACTGTTGTGTTAAAGGAAGAGTCAATGTTGCCTCACCCTACAGTGACTGTTTTTTTAATAAAAGGGTCAGTGTTGATAGTATACTTTACAGTGACTATTTTTCTAATAAAAGGGTCAGTGTTGCCTAACCCTACAGTGACTATTTTTTTTAATAAAAGGGTCAGTGTTGATAGTATACTCTACGTGGTTAGTAAAATTTAACATATTCTATTTAAAAAATATTTTTAATGGAATTTATATTAGTAATATTTATTCAATAATTAATATTATAACATGTTTATTGCTTAACTAAATGATTTTGACAAATTAAATTATATACTATTACATCCATGTTGAATATATGACTCACATCTTTCTATGCATGAACATGAAACATAAACTCTTATTTCGTGAGTTAATGAAGACGCACGAGAATATATCATATGTGGGTCGATCGGAACCATTTAAATTAAAGAGCACTGCATTCATTGTCTTATATCCAAGTTTGATCAAAATTTGTTCTTATTAACCCATCCATCTAGTTAACCGAAAATTGAAGCATCGTATGGCCATAAACACTTCGTGTTAGATCGAAACTCATACATAATAAAACTTCCAAACTTTTATGTTGGTTATGTTCAATGTTCTTCCTGGATCATTTTAAAACAGATTTGGAATGATTTTACTGCAAATCGACCGTTGATTTTCTGCTTGAAAATGAACGGTCTGATTCCAAACTTCCTTTCATGTTTATTTTATTGTCAATTTTTTTGTAATTTTTCATTCACTGACTGTTTTTATTTTAGAACCGTCAGTGTTAATAACTTTACTGACTGTTTTTTATTTCAAAACCGTCAGTGTTGATACACAATACTGACTGTTTTTATTTAGAAACCATCAGTGTTGAAGTGGTATACTGACTGTTTTTATTTCGAAATCGTCGGTGTTGATATCCTATACTAACTGTTTTTATTTCGGAACCGCCAGTGTTAGTCATTTTACCTATTGAAATTTTCAAAACTAAGTCCTTCCGTCTCCCTCCAAAATTTTCATTTCCCTCTCTGACTGTACACATGAGTCCAAATCTAGCTTCAGAATTTTGTTTCCCTCCAAAATAAAAATTTCGCTCTCAACTCGCCGAAATCATAATTTCATAACCCTACCCTTTCACTCTCACTCGCCAAAATTTTCATAAGATCTTATTCCTTTCGATCAGCCGCTAAAAAAATTTTATTTCCCTCTTCTAGGAGAGGCAAACCCCGCTGTCTTCCAAATCTCTCAAAGAGACCAAAATTTCATTTCCCTGCTGTCTTGCAAATCCCGCTGACTCTCGACGAGCACACCTCCACCTCCGCCTTGTTGTCTCTCTCCACAAGCACACCTCCGCCTTGCTCTCTCGTTCTCTCTGAGCATAAACCGAGCACCGAGCACAAATACCGTAATTAATCCATTTCATCATTTAATTCGATTTAGTAGTCCATGCACTTGAAAAACTTGGATTTTTTAGATGATTTTATTGAATACATTAATGCATTAAAGGTGTTTGATGAAAAGCTTGGATTTTTTAGATGATTTTATTGAATACATTAATGCATTAAAAGTGTTCGATGAAATGCATGATATGTACCGACTACCGAGTCTTGTTTTATGTAAATATCAACATCATGTTATAAGATAGTAAATCAAAATTTTGTCGTGAAAGGAAACAACAAATGAGATTATACAGAAGAGAAAGTTAGGTCCTCAACTTGAATGAATCAGATTTGAGTCAAACTCTTCTAGTTATTTTGTTGCTTATTTGTGTTGCATTAATTAGTACCTCACTTTGCTTTAAGATTTTTTGGTTAAAAGGTTTATCCGCCTTTAACCAGTGATCATGCAATTCAGCAAAATGAAAAAGAGCACTTGTGTTCAATGTATTGCACTTGTGTTCGGTAAGAGAGAAGATAAAAAATGAAAAAGAGCATTGAATTCAGCCTTAACACTTTGTATCTGTTGCTGAAGTAGTAGCCTTGTCTCCAAAAACCCTTGTGACAACAATCCAGTATGTGTGGGAAATCTGGGTGACTTGACCGGTATAAAGAAACACTACTTGAGAAAGCACGATGAAAAGAAGTGGTATGCAGTGCAGTCTGATTGGAAGGAGCATGTGAAGGGTTGTGGTACTAGGGCATACCACTGTGACTGTGGTATCATTTTTTCAAGGTTTGTCTTCAATTATGACCTTTTATTTTTATTTTCAATATAAGTCAGTCAATATTTTTTTCTATCTCGTTCCACAGCATTGATCTAGTAAGATTGTGCTGTTAGAATAGGAGTGCATTTTCATTTTTATGCAAACAAATTTTCAGTTTTGATATGAGACACGGGGATGGAGGTTAGAAAAATGACAATAGTCTGTTCTTCGACTAATATGTCTATTATATTTCATAAGATCTTATTAGTAACTATGCACATACATGTAAGTAAATTGAGTTGATGAAACATTGGTCATACATGTGAAATATATATAAAAAAAACTACTTTACAAAATTATTATGGGAATAGCCCACTGTTTCAGTACATTCACACTATAATTTTGTAAATAAATCAAAGAAAGGGATTAATATGTAAATATTTTGAAATAAGAATGCAAGGATCAAAATGAGTACGTCTCAAAAGAGCATTTGATGATTTTTCAAAATGAGTATGTCTCATGCATATCTAATTTCGAAATCATGTTTAAAATTGATAATTGTGTCTGATAACATTGATTTGAACTGTTTTGACAAATCTGAAAAGATCAATAGGTCAAAATGGGAAAAACTCCATTGGGCATCGAAAAGGCTAGAGAAGAGAGGATCAACTTGAATACGGAGAGGATGAAACAATTTGGGATTCTCACTCTCTCATGCAATGTCAAAGGTTTATCCAAGAAGAAGATTAATTCAACTGGTTCTGTGCTGGTACCATCCTTGTTGTTTCTTTGTGCTAGTTGTACTGGTACCTGTGCTGGTACCAGTCCTGCTGTGTTGCTTTTGTGTTGGCTGAGCTACCTAGCCCTTTTTCTTTGTTCCAAGTCCAATTGTGTTGCCTCTGCCCTTTTTCTTGTTCCTTGTTTTGTCCTGATATGGGGCTGGTTACTGTCTGGTGCTTGTGATTTTGCTTATTCATTTTACTTAACTTAAAATTTTGAGTTTTGTGGTACTATTGTGGGACATGAGATGAGATATAATTGTTATTTTTACTTGCATTGAACATTTCAGAGCCCTAGGCAAAAAGGTGGCAAGGCGTGTGGATTTTCTGTCATGAAACACATGCAAGACCTAGTCACTACGCAATTTGATGTTTTTCCTAATGTATGTATTTTATGATTGAATTTGATTCATTTTTCATATAACTTGAATAAAATTAACTTCTTAATCTGTATTCATGTAGTGTGATTTACTAACAGAAAAATATACAACAACGCAACTTCATGCAATAACACGACAATGGTGTGCACTTTTCTTGGATAACTTCTAAACTAGTTATAACAAATGCAATGTTGTTAATTTCAAATGTATATTTAGTTATTATGTGTTATGTAAATTTCACTATAGTGTGGTTTTTTTGTGAATGAATATGTTATGTTATTAAATTGTGTTGTCTTTTGTTTATGTTGTGTACATTATTTGCATGATCTTCTATTTAACAGTCAATGAATATAGTAAAAATATGGAGGCTAGCCCCGATACAGGCAGAATCATACCAAAATTTTACGCCAACACTGACTATTTTTTAACCATTAGTGACTGTTTTAAAAAAAAAAAAAAACAGTCACTGTAGGCACCCAACACTGATTGTTTTAAAAAAAAAAAACAGTCACTGTAGGCATCCTACACTGACTGTTTTTTAAACCGTCAGTGTAGGTTATTTATACTGACTGTTTTTTACCCGTCAGTGTTGAGTATCTATACTGGCGGCGCCATCACTGACGCCCCAATAACAGTCAGTAAAGAGTTTTTTTAACAGTCAATAAAGGGGTTTTTTTGTACTAGTGTTACTAATTGGGGGCGAATAGACTAATTTGCATTTCCTGACTTTACATATCTGTTATTTCAAGACATAACAAATTAGATAATTTTACAAGTAGTTCAATGTATTAGTTTTTATTTAAACAAAGAAAATATATGTAATAGTTGCTTTGTAAATGGTTAGATGAATGCAATTGCTTATGACTTTCAACTAAAAAAAACAAGGAAAAATTCTTACTTAACTTTAAGTAGCAACCAAACATGATCGGGTTTAAAAGAATGTAATGCAGCTCAATGTAATTTTGAGCATGGAACAACAAATCTCATATAGAAATCTTGATTGCCAATGAACAGGTCCGCATGCCCAGCTGGCGCAAATAGAGAGACCACTTGTCAGGTAACTTGAGAATGGATGCCTGGATCGTCTGACTCTCTAATTTATCCCCATTTTTTTTTTTACGGCGTTAGAAAAATAAATGAATTAAATATCTACATGGAATCGTGAACGTAATTAATATTTATAAACTAGCATAAACACCGAAACGCGGATTTTAATTTATATTAAACTTAATTCGGTGTTAAGACTGAAAATAGCGCGTAGCAACCGTCTTTTTCTGCAAATTAAACATTCAATATTCATATAATTAATTAATTAATTAATTAATTTACTCATAATTAACCCTTCCTCTCCAATGTCCGGAGAAGGAAGGGATGAATTAAGATGATACAGTGAACTGAGATGAAATTGTTTAGGGTCTTATATGCAAATATCTATTATATACTTGTAGTGATAGTCATTTTATGTTTTGTTAATATTTTTGTTATTATGGTTGTAAGAACATATGTAATACTTGGCATTTGATTTGGTACTAAATCATATGCTGTTGTGATTTCAATATGAAATTGGTGGTATATATCACTTTTATTAAAAAAAAATACTCATAATTAAAAAAAAAATCGTAATTTTTTAGTTAGCTAATTTTTATCTTTTTTCGGGTCATTTTGTTGTCCTTCTATGCATATATCTTATTGAATAGACCTCAATTGCACCTTACAACGTGGGACCAGGCAGTCAAGACATAACCTTAATTTTTGCGGTTTTAATTTTTTTTTTCAGATTTTTTATATTTAAATAGAAATATTTATAATTTTTTTATTTTTTTATATTGAAATATTAAAAATATATAATATATTTCTTTGAAAATAGATGAAATAGTATATAATTTGATTTACTAGAAAGACTGCTACAAATAATTCGGATCAACATTTTTCATGCCGGATTTTTTGTGGATGTAAGAAAAATTAATATATTTCTTAGAAATTATTAATAATTTCTATGAATAAAAAATTTCCTGTAGATTGGGTGGCAAATAGTATGGGGGTTAATCTACATCCTCTGTTTTTTTTTTTCCTGGTTACTAGCTAGCTGTAACTTTGTTTTAAACATTTATATCTTTCATTAATTTCCAACACACAAAAAAACACAATTATTGTCAACTAATTGAAAATCAATCTTTAATAATTAATGTAGTGGTAAAGATAATATATATATATATATACTGGCTCTTCGTGCAAAAGGTTACATGCATGTTCGAACTTTTTCTTTTTTTTGTAAATATTAAATAATTCAAGTAATGACTTGACTTACAACGTATTAACTTTTAGTCTTTTACTCAATAATTACTGTCAAATAATCGATCGAAAGAGTTGTTATATGTATGCACTGTTGATGCTGTGCCATTAACAATTAATTATATATATATTGTTCTAGCTAGCAACACATGAAAATGACACGGTAAAGATAGAGTAGCGCAGTGATAATATAATAAGAAATTAGAATAATAATTAAAAGTGTATTAATGATTTAATGTGCATGTGATCTTGCTCCCCAATTGTCATTCAAATCAAATTCAATGGGTGTTACTGTTATCTCATTCTCCAAGCTAATTATTTTTTAAACACATGCATATATATATATATAATATGTTCCTATTTTACGTACTATACTATCCAACCTCGTTAGGTAACAATATATATATATATATATATATATATATAAGTCAGAATAATTAACAATAATTGTTAATCGAGTCAATGCAATGATCTCAATCGCCCAACGGCAGCTACTTTTCAAAATAAAAAATAAAGAATATATAATTAATGATCAATAGACCAAAGAAATCAAAAAAGTAATACATCAATTAATGTAACAAACAAGTTAATTAATTAATTAGGTTACTTCACAATTAAGAAACTACGTACGTCCGTACCAACGTTAAGTAATCGAAAAGGAGAAACAAATTAAATGTTTAATATATATATAACTTCTGGAAAATCAATAAGTTAATTAATTTGGACTACAAGTAACAAGTAACAAAAAGCGTAATTTACTAATTAATTAAGATATTGTTTCGTTAGGAATATATATATAGGCTAATATCAAGACGTTTGCACCACGCCTCTCGTGCAACCAAGTCATTTTCCGATTTTTAAAGTCCAAATGATAAATCTAAACCGTTAGATGTGTTCTCCATATTAAAATGTGCTTGGAGACCAAATTTTACATTTTTTGGAATTTTTTTTACTATTTATTAAGCCACTTTGAAAATCGCTGATTCAACGGTGACTGTTTGGAACAGTAAAATCAGAAGTCACCGTTGGATCAGCGATTTTCAAAATGGCTTAATAAATAGTAAAAAAATTCCAAAAAATGTAAAATTTGGTCTCCAAGCACATTTTAATATGGAGAACACATCTAACGGTTTAGATTTATCATTTGGATTTTAAAAATCAGAAAATGACTTGGTTGCACGGGATGCGTGGTGCAAACGTTTTGATATTAGCCTATCTCTATCTCTCTCTCTCTCTATATATATATATATTCTTTAATTAAGCCTAAATAACTATATGTAAGCTATAGCTTTACCCAACAAAACCATTTAATTATATATGACGTACGAGAATATAATATTTTACTATAAATTAAATATGAATTAATGTAATTGTATGAACTAATAATAGCATGTTAAAAGTCACAAATCAAAACTGCTATCAAGTTATATATACTACAACAATCATCCACTATCAAGTTATATATAATATTAATATCATTGCAGATATTCATCTCGGCAATAGCGATATCTTCATAAATAACAATTTTTATCAGTTTCGTATTCTTATTTGTTATAACTCTTCATATATGAATACGAATACGGATAGTCTCGTATACAGGTACATATAAAAATTGGATATTGGACGGATACGAATACGCATATGAATATAATTCGGATAATTAATAATAAATTACTAATATATATATTCTAGTAAAGAATAACATCTAAATATATTTGTTAAATCAAAATTAGTCACTAATCATGTCATAGTGTTATGTTCATTATAATATATATGTATATATGCATGTGCAGTTTAATAAATCATTCGTATATATATGTAATTTAATAAATCAATTTAAGAACATAGGTCACGTTTGGTTGTGGACTAAAGTTAATGAGGTCTAATTTGGTTATTTCAACTTAGGTCGATCTAAATTATTCACGTTTGATTGATATCTAAAGTTATACCTTGACTTAAATTATTCCTTGTTTGATAAGAATTTGATGGCTTAAGGCATGATTTGATATTACAAATTATTTTGTCCTACAAAATTTGTAATAACAATAATAAAACTATTCTTTGTATTTTTTTTCTTTTCATTTTGATTGAAATAAATTGTACAAGAAAACAAGTTATGTATAAATTAATTCTATATCTTAGAGAAGCAGATTGTATTTAACGAATCTTATTTAATTAAAGTTATATGTGTAATAATTTATTTGTCAAAAATATGTTAGGTTGATGAACAAAAAATTTATTATTTTGTAGTACAATTTAAAAAATATTTTATTTAATTATTTTCTATATTGCATATTTTGTTGATTTAAAAAGTTATGTCATTTAAAAAATTTATTGATTCAATAATTGATAAAGTTATAACTTATAAGTTTCATTATACCTAAATGAAAAAAAAAGTAATTGTTTATTTTATATTTCTTAAAAAGTGATTAAAAATAATAAAAATAATGAAAAGTTAAGCCTTATACTCAATTAAAATTAAACCATCTAGAGAGGTGGTTTAGTTTAGGCCAATTTAGTCCGGTCTAAAAATCAGCTTATTTTCTCTTAGTCCGGCTCAATTAAACCAGATTTGGTGGAATAAGTAAGTCCTAAAGTCCTTATTCCTCTGTTTAGTCCACAACCAAACATAACCATAGATTATTTTTTTTATGGTTTAGGAATGTAAACGGTCGGATACAGATAATTAATGACTGACTAATTGAATTCAAAAACCACAAAGAAAACATCAGTTTTTTTTTTTTTTTTTTTTTTTTTTTTTTTTTTTTTTTTTTTTTTTTTTTAACTTTGGCTACCATTTGTATGTATTTGTTGTTACGGTTTTAAACAATTTTTTTTGTTGTCGACAAAACCCTATCATCTCATATATATATTTTTTAAGTCAGTATGATGTTGTGCCTTATCGTATAATTTTATTTTTAAGTCAGTATGATGTCGTGTCTTATCATTTAATTTTTACTATAAAATCATATATATGATGATGCATCTATAATTTATACTTTTACAAAAGAAAAATAAACAGAGAAGGAAATATTGATAGACATCAATATAAGTGAAAGATTTAATTTTAAAAGGAAATAGAACGGTAAATTTGTCTAAACAATAAAAATATTTGAAGATATTGTGTTAATAAAAGAATTAGTGTTGTCAATATTAGCACCCGATTTCCAGATGTTATTTGCGAAAAGTTGCCAAGCAAAATAATCGAATAAGATATGAATTGTTAGTTGCTCTCCAATGTTAATAATTATAAGTAATAATATAAAATAATCTTAAAATATATTTACAAAACTATCAGTCAAATAAAATTATATAATCAAGTTTTGATTTTTCAAATTAAAGTCTCAATATTTTGGTCCTTGTTTCATTTGTTAGGTTGGATTAATTATCAGCTAATTTGTTTGTTTGATATGATTTGATATAATCATTTGATCTAAACATAACTGGTTTTTATTTATCTCCCTAAATTAATTCGGTCAATTACTTAATTTGTCCTTAATTAATACGATGAATCCATTTATGATAAATTTGAGTTGATATATATCATTCATTTAAATTTTGAATTATTATTTTTTTCGCGAAGAAATGTGTGACATTTCATAATTTTTGCAATATTCTGAAGCTTTATTTTTGCAGCTATTTGGAATATTAAAATGTAAAACTTAAATTGTAAAGCAAGCTCTATACTTATAATTCTCCATATCTAAAAATTTAATGTTTTAATAAGTCCATAATCGTTGGATTGTTTTTAGATTTGTGCTTCATCTGATCGGCTCGGCTCGGCTGATGAGAATTAACGGAACGGAAATTTAAAAGAAAGTTTCTTTTCTTTTACCGTCTCAACCTGTCAACCAGCCTCTTTCTTTTCCTATCGTTCTCTCGTGTTGTCTCCTCCTCTGCCCAGAGAACGAGAACTCTTCCATCCCGACCCCGCGCCTCTTCTCCTCCGCCTAGTCAATACTCAATTGTGCAACTCTTGAAATTTTGATATAGATTATTAATTGCTTTTATTCTTCACTACTGGTACATACTAGCAAATAATGTGATCAAATTTGAAATTCATTGCTACTGGCATTGGCATTGATTTTTGCATTTGTTTCTGTTTTGTTATTCTTCTCTCTGCTTCTATGAATGAACTATGTTGCTAATCAAGTCCTTCAGCTGCTAAAATCATACAGTTTGAGTCTGACTTTTTTTTTTCCTGGTTGGCCCTTTTCTGATGGAGATCCCCAATTGTTGTCAAATGGAGCAACCTCAAAGATGGAAAAGTGTAAACATGTGTACTTTGTTTAATTTTTCTAGCCCCATTTTTTATTTTTTTTAATTGTCTGATTAGTCTATTTAAAGCATTACTTGAGATTGTGGGGTTAATTGTATGAATTGCATCTCGTGATTTCAGTTTTTCTTCAAGTCAAATTCATCCTTTATGAAATGAGAATACCTTGATTCATGAACATCGAAAAGACTAATCTACTCCACAAATATTCTATGATTTTTGTGTGATTATTATCTACAGCAAGCTTTTTCTAAAATAAAATACAATAATGTAAAGTGTAGGGACTTAGCTGCATTTTCTTGTGCATTTTGTTCTGACATCCCTGTATTGAACTAGTAATGTACCCTAACATCAAATTGTACTCGGATACAAAAAAACAAAATAAATCCACTATAATTATTCTTTAGAAGTAGTTAAGTAGTACAAAAAGATCTTTTCAGGAAAAAAATACACTTATTAATTAGCGAGAATCAGTTACAGTAACATAAACTTCTCAATAAAAAAAAAAACAAAATAAATCAAAGTATCAGTATACACAAAATATTGCTTCTATCCTTATACAAGTATCAGTATACATAAAATATTGCTTCTATCCTTATACAAGTATCAGTATACACAAAATATCACTTCTAAGAATGCCCAAATATGCACATTCTGGAGTTAGCATTCCTTTAGTACCTACCACCTGCAAGTAAAAAAAAAAATGAAGTTTAGAAGATGAAGGTTACCATTTGGATAATACGAGCAACATATATAAACGAAGAATAGAAAGAAAGGCTCATAGTATCAAATTTAAATTATTGGGTAAAGCAATTGTAAGTCGTTAAGAATTAAGATTCATGCATGCAACTACAGTAATCAAATTTCCAAGCAATGAGGCTGTTACAGGCTGATTAAGTGTCTCACTAAAGTTATTAAACCGCAAAAGATTTAAGAGTTTCAGTAATAACTAACACCAAGTTCACATTTGAAGGTATAATACAGTCTAGTATGCACTGTTAGGTCAAGTAGCAGTAAAGCAATGCTATAAGCAGTGAATTAATTTAAAATGTGCGAGGATTTAGAATACTGACCATGAGAATCCGTACAACCTCACAGCCGAGTGTACCAACTTGTAAAAGTCTCCATCTCTAAGTTGATCTTGAAGAAAAGAACAAGCATGTATTCTTGCATATTTGTTTTCTAGTTCATACCATTGCAAAAGGCAACTGGTATGAGGTCAAAGTTTATCAGCATTGGCCAGTACCATTTATTCGAGTCAGGATTTGCGTTATTTAGCACCTCAGATTTTGTTTCCGAGATATGTTTATGTCACTCATTTTTCCGATCATATAATCTCTAATACAACCTCAGTAATGCGAAAGCTGTACTCAACCCAATTAACTTCAATTAAACCTCTAAGTTTCAATTAAAGCTGTATCACCGTTCTTTCTTTTACTATCTGAACCAAAAATTGCTATAAAATTCACATCTGAACTTTTGATTAAACCATACATACTACTCTAAATCAACTAATTGATTAAACCTTGATACCCAAAAAATATATATATATATATATATATATATATATATTAAAGGTGACTGAGAGAGAGTACCTATCCTGGAGGAGCTCGTGCGGCTGGGGAAGCTGAGTCGTCGGAGTTGGGCGGAGCTGAAGCTGGACTGACTGGGCGGAGGAGAAGAGACCGAGAGAGAGGCTGGAGGAAAAGAAAGAGGGAGACGCGCGAGGTCGGGAATCGGGATGGAAGCTTTCTCGTTCTCTGGCCGGAGGAGAAGAGACCGAGAGAGAGAGGCTGGAGGAAGGAATCGGGATGGAAGCTTTCTCGTTCTCTGGCCGGAGGAGAAGAGACCGAGAGAGAGGCTGGAGGAAAAGAAAAGAAATTAACGGAGCGCCATAAATTTTCATTCCGTTTCTTCTCATCAGCCATCAGATAAAGATTATATAAAGATTGTATGAGATTTTTCTACAATTAATTCCCCTTAAGGTATCTTTTGCTTATTAAATATTATATAAAAATATATATATATATATATATTTTTTAGTTAGTTATGTTCTTATACTTGTTTATTAATTAAGGTCATTGATTTATATTATTGTTTCTGAATATATAGAACATATATATTAATATATACTTGACCGTATGAGATTTCATTATTTGAATGTAGAGTGGGTTAAATCCAAGAATTTGAAAATTTAAAAGGGAGTTGTCACTTGTGGATTATTTTTCCAACGTGAACGTCATGCACAGTTGACACCTTGACAATTAATAATATTAATTAATTTATATAAAGAAAGAAAAAGAACAAAGAACAAAATCAAAATCAAAATCAAAATCAAAATCAGAGATTCGACAGATCGGCGCGTTGACCATTTAGCATATGAGTGTGTAATAAATAAATTAGATTATGTATAGTTTAATAATTAACAACACATATATATATATATACAATAAAGAGAGAGAGAGAGAGAGAGAGAGAGAGAGAGTTGTCTTAATTAATAATGAGGAAGGAATTAGAAAATGATGAAGAGATGGAGCAAGAAGGAAGAAAGATTAAGGCGGAGGAGAAAAAGAAGGTGGCTCTGTACAAATTGTTTGCGTTTGCTGATGGATTTGATGTGGCAATGATGGTGGTTGGTGCAGTAGGAGCGGTGGCGAATGGGATGGCGCAACCAATCATGACCTTCATTTTTGGTGATGTTATAGATGCCTTTGGAGCTGCTACAGATCAAAATGTTCTCCATCGTGTCACCAAGGTATTAATATTCTTTCTTTCTTTCATTCTTTCTTTATGTCATCATGCTTAACACAAATTAAGGAAAATCATGTCTCCATTTTTTCATTCAACTAATTAATGTAAAATAACTCAGATTAATTGCAAACCAAAATATTTATAGCAGGATGATAATTAAATAACATGACAATTAATTAATTTGTTACACACTTCACTTTTTGGATTCATAGAATTCAAGGACAATTTTATTAATTTTCACATGACAGCTGCACACACACACACACACATATATTAATACAAAATTGCGGGGACTCAGATGCAATTAATTATCAAATCCCATAACCCATTGTTCTGGTCAATCAATCCCCATTTGTTGTTGATGGTGACGCCTTAATTAATTACTTTATGAATAATTAATGGTAATTAATTAACCTATATAACAACGGTCGTTGTGGTCTGTCTCAACGGTATATTTTACAAAATCACCTATCTTGAAAAAAAGTCTGTCAAAATACTCTCTCTTCAAATTCTTTGTCAAAATAACCATGTAAGACCCACTAAAATAAACATTTTCCTTCCCTTAGTTTTACACCCATTCTTTTTATGTCTCTTTGCTTCTCCCAAAAAATGATCTAAGCCCAAAATAAAATATATGATTGCGTAATATATTTTTTTTTTTTGTAGAAAGTGGCAGCATAAATTATCATTTTTAAGTAAATACATTGATATTCTATAATCATCATTTTAAAATTAATTTAGGTCTATGATTCTTTATTGTTATATAAAGTTATTTTTTAAAATTATGATGCTTCGAATGCCCGGGGATTTCCCCCAGGAAAAATTCAGATCCATCTCGTACCACCCCCCCCCCCCCCCCCTTTTCCGAAAAGTGGTCATACGCGGAAATCCGACTTTCCTAGCCAAAGTTAAGACTGTTTAAAGCTTTTTCAAAAGTTGAACTTTGAAAATTCATAACTAATTGTAGAAAAATCCAAACAAATTGAAATTTGTGTCAATTCTGTGTATTTTTGAATGCTCTACATGCTGGTGTAATCACTTTTTGAATGCTCTACATTAAGTTGGATATTAATAAAAATATCGGTAAATTACTCTGCATGCAAATTAAAAAATTCTAATTATTAATTACACTACAAAAACCTAAATTACACGAAACAAAAAAAATTATTTTTATTAATTATGGTTTATAAAAAACAACATGGGAGACCGAATTCCCAATTCGGTCCCAAGAAAAATACCTTTGTACACGGTTGACTACACGAAAAATGAAAAATGCTTGGAAAATTCGGTCTCTCCAAAAAGTAAAATGTGGAGACTATCTCTTATTCGGTCCTTGTGATTTTTGTAAAAATAAAAGTAATCATGTTGCTTTGCTAAAATTAATTTAATTAATTACGGTTTATAAAAAAAATTCCAATCTAAGGGGGATCATTCGACAATTTTTTTTTTGTTTTGACAATTTTAATTATTTTTCAAAAGTTCAAATTTTAAATTAACAATATAAGCCTGATTTATTACTATCCATATAAAGTTCAAAATTTAAATTTAACAATATAAGCTTGTAAAATTTAAATTTAACAATATAAGTTCAAAATTTCACTCAAGCTAATTGTCTTTCCTTTCTCTTTTATTCCATTTTGTCGAATACCATATTTGACTAATATCATATTTTTGTTTAATATTAAATAATACTTAAGTTCATAAAATGTAATTATTAGTCGACGATCTATTTTCCTAATATGATATTATAATTTTTCTTGTAATTTATTATGAAAATAGTAAAAATAACAATATATTGTTAAATTAACGATGGTCTCTAGCTCCCCCATGACACAATGAGTTGTGCTTATATTAATTAAAGTTTCATAGTCATTTGGGAAGTCGGTTTAGATTTGACACTAATAATTTGAAACGGAAGTTAAAACATTAAATCTTTATTATCGATCTTATTATTACAAGAATTATATAATGTTGATAATTGTAATAAAAAATTGCATTATTTATTAATATTGATTAATTTTACTTTAGGTTATTATGAACTTCATATATCTGGGAATTGCAGCAGGAGTTGCTTCTCTTCTTGGTTAGTCTATTAATTAATTCACTTACATATATATTATATAGAGAGAGATCTAGAGATATGCAGAGTACGTAATGAGACTAATTAATTAAAAATGAATTGTATGACATGCAGCGGTGACGTGCTGGACAATAACCGGAGAGAGGCAAGCGGCACGGATCAGGGCATTGTACCTGAAATCAATTTTGAGACAAGATATAGCCTTCTTTGATAAAGAACTGACTAGTGGCCAAGTCGTGGAGCGAATGTCTGGTGATACATTACTAATTCAAGATTCCATTGGTGAGAAGGTAGGAAAATTTTTGCAGTTGATCACCACATTTTTCGGGGGTTTCATCGTGGCATTTGTAAGAGGATGGCTTCTAGCACTGGTGTTGCTCTCTTGCATCCCTCCATCTGTCCTGGCTGGTGCTGTAGTCTCTCGATTGCTGTCTACGCTGTCTACACGTGCACAAGCAAAATATGGCGAGGCCGGTAATGTGGCTGAACAAACCATTGGTTCAATCCGAACGGTACGTATATTTATTAATTTATATGTGTAGTTGCTTCATTTGATGAGTCAAGCTGTTACAACATACAACCAGCTGATATATACTTAATTAATAGGTGGCATCATTCAACGGTGAGAGCCAAGCTGTTACAACATACAACCAGCTGATACACAATGCCTACAAATCCTTTGTACGGGAAGGAACAGTGACCGGGCTCGGTATGGGATCAGTTTTCATGATTTTGTTCTGTAGCTATGGGCTGGCAGTATGGTACGGCTCACAACTCATAGTGAACAAAGGATACAATGGAGGAATCGTTATCAATATCCTCATGTCAGTCATGATTGGGGCAATGTACGTAATTAAGTTACTTAATTAATTTATTAATTGGGATGGGATTTTAATTACTTACTTGTGAATTAATTACTTGTACCATGCATGCAGGTCCTTAGGCCAGGCGACTCCATGCATCACAGCCTTTGCTCAAGGCCAAGCAGCAGCCTACCGAATGTTTGAGACTATCAAAAGAAAACCAGATATTGATGCCAGTGATACTACTGGTATTGTACTCAACGACTTAAAGGGTGATGTGGAGTTAAAGGATGTCTACTTCAGTTACCCCACAAGGCCTGATCATTTGATATTTAATGGCTTTTCCTTAAAAGTATCAAGTGCCGCCACTATGGCCATAGTCGGAGAAAGCGGCAGTGGCAAATCAACTGTTGTCAACTTGGTACAGAGGTAATTAAATTGAAGCGCCAGTGAGATATTAATTAGTTAAAGTTTGCATGGAATATATATGTACCTACTTAATTATATTTTTGTGATTAATTTTATGAACTAATTAATTAAATGCAGGTTCTATGATCCTCAATCTGGGCAAGTATTGATAGACGGGGTTGATTTAAAAACGATGAAGCTGGGGTGGATAAGGAGAAAGGTTGGTTTGGTTAGCCAAGAACCCTTGCTCTTTGCTACAACTATCAAGCAAAATATAACTTACGGTAAAGAAGATGCCACTATTGAAGAGATCAAGACAGCAATCGAGCTTGCTAATGCTGCTAAATTTGTCGACAAGTTGCCAAATGTATTGCTTAATTTAATAACATTTCCTAATTCAATCTTAAGTTTAATGGCAAATATATATTTTCTGGGTTCATGATCTTTAATTTCTTAGCGTCTGCCCAGTAATTCACTTTCTGTAGGGGAGTGTGAGATACCGATCGAGATGTTGTGATTTTCCAGTGGAAAACAACAACTTATATTTTTGAAATATTTAAAATTTCCGACAGTTTGCTTGAAACAATTAGGTATATAATTCCCCGAAATATTATGTTCATCATTTTTAACCAAATGCAATATATGTAATTCCTCTACCAATAAATGCATAGAATGGAAGAAAATGACCAATTCATCATAGGTTTGAAGTGATCTAATTAAATTTTCATTATGTTTTTTTAGGGGATTGATACAATGGTTGGAGAGAGAGGAATACAGCTTTCAGGGGGCCAAAAGCAAAGGATTGCAATTGCAAGGGCCATAATAAAAAACCCCAAAATTTTACTTTTAGATGAAGCAACAAGTGCTTTGGACCTAGAATCGGAGAGGGTGGTACAAGAAGCCTTAAACAGGATTATGTTAGAGAGAACCACCATAATTGTTGCGCATCGACTAAGCACAGTTAGAAATGCTGATGCCATTGCGGTTATACACCAAGGAAAATTAGTTGAACAAGGTCACTATTCCAAATTCATATATATATATATATATATATATTGGAAAAAACAACACTAGATTCGTATTTCTAGATATTTCAATTTAATTTTATTGTATGACTATTGTTACAACTCAAAGGCAAATAATATTTACAGGATCACATGCCGAGTTGATAAAAAACAGAGACGGAGCTTACTCACAATTAATACATCTACAAGAGATGCACCAAGACAAGTATGCACCGTCACCACCTGAAGGAGACATAGACCTTCCCTTACAAGCAACCCCTGGCACAAACTCTGCTCATGTCTCAAGATCCCTAATCAACAGACAAAGTCGAAGCATCTCCTCACTTGGGAACAGCAGCAGGCGTTCAATGAATGCCTTTGCAGTAACACATGCTCAAGATTTCCCTGATGCTACAGTGGTGAAAGAAACCGAAGGTACTAATCAAGATCCAGATGCTGCTACAAAGACTGTACCAATGCGACGCCTCTTTGCTCTGAACAAACCAGAGGCTTTAGTGTTACTTTTTGGGTCCATTGCAGCAATGGTGCATGGTGTTATGTTTCCAATATTAAGCATATTAATATCTAGCTCCATTAAGGTGCATTTTGTTATAAATAAATATGAAGTCTTTAATTGCTTTATGAAAGTGCAGTAATAATGAAATATCCAGGTCTAACTCTGTCCAGGTGTTTTATGAACCACCACATCGACTATTGAAAGATTCAAGATTTTGGGCCTCAATGTATGTAGTTATGGGTAGTGTTTCTTTATTCGTCATGCCAGTTGAGTACTTTCTATTTGGCATGGCTGGCGGGAAGCTGATTGAACGGATTCGATCATTGACTTTTAAAAGCGTGGTTCATCAGGAGATCAATTGGTTTGATGACCCTAAGAATTCAAGGTTCTTTTTTTTTTTTTTGCCTTTTTAATTTGTGTAATTAAGAGCATGTGTGTTTTCATTCTCATGCAAACTAACCTGTGTAAACAGAAACTTCAACCTGTTATTCTTTTCTCTTTGCATGTAGTGGGTCAATTAGCGCACGGCTATCTACAGATGCTGTAAATATAAAGAGGCTTGTAGGAGACAATCTAGCATTAAATGTACAAACTTTAGCAACCATCATTGCCGGATTTCTTGTGGCCATTATTGCAAATTGGAAGCTAACACTTATAATACTGGTGGTGATTCCTTTGGTCGGTTTACAGGGTTACTTTCAAGTGAAATTTTTGAAGGGATTTAGTGCAAATGCAAAGGTAATATATGATTCGTATTTGAATTAGATAAATTGATATTAATTCATTATTGCATCCCTCAAATTTGACTCAGGATGATCTCACACAACCAAACCCAATCTGAGTTGAATAACTGGCCTTGTTTTTCTTAAGGTCGGAGGCTGTTTAGCCCCCACAACAATTTGATTAATAAAGTAAAAACAGTTATTTACAACAACTCTGGTATAATTTATTTACACTTAATTTGAACTGGCCTTGTTAAATGATGATTGGACCATTTAGGTGATTGACAATGAGGACATCTCCAAATTTTTATCTTGCCAGAAGGTCCAGTACAAGTTTACCTAAAATATTGGTTAGCAGTTATACTTGATAAAATTATTAAACTAAGAAGAAAGTTTAACTTATATGTATCTTTTCTAAGCAGATGATGTATGAGGATGCAAGTCAGATTGCCAATGACGCAGTTAGTGGAATCCGCACGGTAGCATCATTTTGTGTGGAGCAAAAAGTGATTGATGCATACAATAAAAAGTGTGATGGACCGATGAAACAGGGGATTAGAGCAGGATTAATTGGTGGATTGGGATATGGATTGTCCTTTTTGTTGTTCTATTTTGCGTATGCACTTTGTTTCTATGTTGGAGCAAAGCTTGTGCACAATGGAGAAGCCACATTTACTGAAGTATTCCGGGTAAGTATTAAGATATTAGCACCTTAATTGCTATTTTATCTGTGTTTTAATAACACTTTTACTATTATGGTTAATTATGTTATTCATGCACTTTATGTCAACCTGTATTGCCTTTGTGGTTGAGTCAATTTTTTACTAAAGACTTACATGAATGGGGCGGTAAAATATGCTTCCCTTGACAAAAATTTAATTACATATAAAGTTTAGTAAATAAACAAAAACCACAAAGAATACACACCCAAGGACGGCCATGCCTTTGAAGGAAGCAGCAAAAGTAGAATTTATTACGCCTAAGGGCTTTCTCCTCAAAAGAAAAAATAGTAAGTAGAATTTATTTATGTCGTGTGCATCGAGATCTTTCCATAGACATGCAGCTTCCTCATATTCCTTAATTCCATATGATGTTCTTTACTTCTTTTCTAACATTTTTTTTTTTCCTAATGTTTATAGGTTTTTTTTGCTTTGGTATTATCTACAACTGGAGTTTCAAGAACCAGTGCAATGGGGTCTGATACCACTAAGGCAAAAGATTCTACCACTTCCATATTTGAAATCCTTGATAGAAAATCGAAGATTGATTCAAGCAGTGAAGAGGGTATAGTTTTGAAAAATGTTAGGGGTGAAATTGAACTAAAAAGCATTGTATTCACTTACCCTGCACGACCTGAGTCACCTATATTTAAAGATTTGTCTCTCCTTATCCCCTCTGGAAAGGTATATATATCACATTAATTTTGTGCAATTACAAAAATATTGCTTCATTATTTTTTATCTCTCTGTTGTTGCAAGGACTATATATTACCTAGCAGGATTTAAAAGAATAGTTAGAACCTAAAAGGTATCACATTATGCATGCGAGGACTGTATAATCTTGGATTAGAGCCTCAATAAACTCTGGCCCATTTGGATTTTGAAGTCATGAGACCCAAACCAAGCACCCAATAATCTGAAATTAATTAATATTGACTGGCACATTCCCATACATACATGTATATTTATCAACATGCAATGCATGTTATCCCACGTACCAGGACTACAATTTAAATGTATTACATAGACACAAAGTTACTTACCATATTTTTAATTAAATATAGAGTGTCGCGCTTGTTGGAGAGAGTGGTAGTGGTAAGTCCACTGTGATAGCACTCCTTGAACGATTCTATGATCCCGACTCGGGGAAAGTCTTATTTGATGGAATCGAGCTACAGAATCTGCAAGTCCGCTGGCTGAGACAGCAAGTTGGGCTAGTAGCCCAGGAACCTGTACTATTCAATGACACAATACATGCAAATATAGCATATGGTAAACAGGGAGAGGTGACAGAAGAAGAGATCATAGCAGTTGCCAAGGCAGCCAATGCACATCAGTTTGTCTCGGGGTTACCTGACGGGTACAATACAATTGTTGGAGAGAGAGGTACTGTAATAACTTTTACCTTACATAACCTAGTTACAATTTTGCATAAAATGATCTTCACACTTATATCCATTGTTTTAAAATGCGAATTGCATACCGCTTATATATGTTGTCTGCATATACAGTATGCAATGCTTTTGTGGTAGAAAACCGCATGCATTCCAGCATGCACTGCAAGGAAAATCTAATATTTCAAAATTCGCATCTTGTTATATAGGCATACAAGTGAAAATCTATCTGTATGATTTGATAAATCTTAAGAGTAAACTAATTATCGATCTTAGCATTTTATTTTTTATTTTGGTCTGAAGTTTTATAGAGAATTCTACCAAGTCCACAAGTTTGAAGATTTGTTTTTTCATAGCATACTCCGCATATGCATTCACACTCGAACACACAAAAACACATGAACCTAATTGTGGAGGTTTTCAGGCATACAACTATCAGGCGGTCAGAAGCAACGTGTGGCCATAGCAAGGGCCATTTTGAAGGACCCAAAGGTGTTGTTACTTGACGAGGCAACAAGTGCACTGGACGCAGAGTCAGAGCATGCAGTACAAGAAGCACTGGATCGAGTGATGGTTGGTCGGACAACTGTGGTGGTTGCTCACCGTTTATCCACAATAAAAGGCTCTGACATAATTGCGGTAATAAAAAATGGAACAGTGGTGGAGAAAGGAAGGCATGAGGAGCTTATCTGCCATAGAAATGGGGCCTATGCATCTTTGGTAGAACTCAGCATGAGCTCTGCCTAGTTAGGATCACCATGGAACCAACATAATATATTAACTGTTGTGTCTACAGAATATATATATCTTTGTTTTATTTTTATTATTCTAAGAAATAAGGCATGTAAATTTCAGACCTCATTTCAATTCAATTGACAAGTAGTTGAATTAATATTTGTTTAATTAGATCTAATTTCCTCATAAATATTGGTTTAGTTTCCCATATGAACGACAAATATTTTGAAACTGTCCTTGCTCATTCATCAAAACTGTAATTCATAAAACCCCCCGTTCCCTTTCCACAAATTGCAAAGAAAATTATTAGAAATAAAAAGAAACCAGAAAAGGAACGGGAAGCCCCTCATTCATATCTACCGATGTTTTTATTTATATCCAAAAGAAAAAAAATTTAAAAAAATAACCAAACATCATCTGAATTTTCAAAAGTACCCAAACCAGCAAAAAAAAATTTCCGGTTTCTTGATTAGAAACCGGAAAATTCTTTTCTAGTTTTACGGCCTTAAACTGGAAAAATCCGAGGAAAGAGTGTTGGGTCATATTTTCTTTTGGTAAATCTCACTAGCAAAGTGAAAGACATTTCTTGATCCTAATCTTTCCATTTTTTTTTTTTTTTAAATTTCGTCGCAGGCTCCTTGGACTTGGTCTATTTTCAACAATTGAGAAATTATGCAGACTTGGTTTATATTAACTCTGTGGGCCAAGAGTACCATATGTTATTGCAACAATTATATATATTTTTTTCCTTCTCAAAGTTTACTTCATTAGTTATTTTAGTTAATTAGTTAATTGTGTTTTGAGAGAACAATCTTAAAGGCAATTGTAATAGTTCAAAAATTAATCATAACTTAAAGAAGCATTTTTATATTACTTAAAATTTAGTGAAACTCAATAATCATTCACATTGGAATAATCTTGTACACTACAATAGTCTTTATTTGAAGAAAAAAAAAACAATGGTCTTTATTTGTTAAATAAAATAATCATAATGAAGAAACAAATTAAATTTCTCATTTACATTAGCATATATGAAATTATGAATTACTATGATTACATAATTAATAATTAAAAAGTATCTTATAAGAAATTAACATGACATATATCTTTTTTGAAGAAAATATATGACATGTATTTTAATTCATGATAAACATGTATTTTTAAAGAAAGTAATATGATATTGTATATCTTTTTTTGTTAATCTATCACATGCCATCCATAAACTAATATTTAAAAAAAAAATACGACAACATATGTATATCTTTTTGCCAATCATTCATCACACATCATCTATAATTTAATAATAAACAACCATCAATTCAACATAAATAATTAATACGACAATGTATATATTTTTGCTGATCATTCTACCCACGCTATCTATAATTAATGATATACTGATATATTAGAAAAATATAATACAACAATGTATATCTATTTACAGATCTCTCGTCACACAATATTTATAATTCATGATTAACTATATCCTAAAAATATAATACGACAATGTATATCTTTTTGCTAATCGTTCTTGATACATAATTTATAATTTAGTGGTAACTAGGATAACAAAAAAATCAGTGGCAACAAAACTTTGTTAGTCCCATTTGTTCAATGGTAGACCAAGTGTATGTGATGAACCAAGGAAATCGGTCATGCACGGGATGTTATTTGACAATTTTGGTGGTCTTTGAATCATAAATGAGACCAACAAACACATAATACGATGTGCATGCGCTTTAGAAGATTTTTTTTGTCATAAAGATTGGATGTCAAGCCACCAAACTATTTTATATCCACAAAAGATCATTTATATGGTTTCAAACCTAAAACCTTCCACACGGAGCCCTAGACCAAGTACTATAAAATGAATTGATTATTTGACACAAACACATATTATATACTTATTGTAGGATATTAATGTGATGTATCAATTAATTTTTGATAAAACACGATATCTTTTATAAGAAATATGTATATCTTGATCGTATTAAAAAATTAGTTAAGTTTATATTTTTAGTATTTGAGTACATTTTGTGCTAGTTTCTTGATCATTTTTTATACTTCCATTGTTTTTATTATTTCTGTAAATCTAAGTATTTTTTAGAACAAATGTACATTTTTTTTTTCTGAATTTGTTTGATTTTATAGTTCAAAATCAATGCATGGAAATTTTATTTATTACTTTAAGATACAAAATTTCGTTATTTTCTTAAATAGTCTTTAGAAAAGATTGTGACGATAGTATTTCTAATTCATGAGTTGTACCACATAACTTTAATTTAATTTTAATTGCTTCCTATATTTCTTTGTTAAAAGATTTTTTGTTTGTTTATAATATTAATAGTTCTAATTTATGTGTAATCTGTTGTAATACTATATATATTTTTTTAATTAGGAAATATTCGCAAACTTTTTGCAGATAGTCGTAGACCAATAAATATACATGCATGTTAAATTATACTTAATACATCAACAAAATATAAGTAAAATCACAATCATTATGAAGTGAGATCCAAATTAAGGTTTACAGTTTGGTAATTTTGATGGATATATAATATATATATGTTTGTTTTCTGATTCGGGCTTGGGAAGTTGGAAAGACGATTAATCTGATCTCTCTTCAAAATAGATAATTGGGTTGTCGATAATATTAGCTTAAGTCTCAAAAGGGTGATCTCAACCGAATTCGATCAGATCCGGTGCAATAGCTGACCGATCGAGTATAATTAGATTTAAGTTGTCAATATTATGGAGAGGATACAGATTCAGTTGAACCTCTCTTCGAAGTAATTAATATATATATATAGTTAATAACGCGTTTAGACTTTAGACAAAGACTAACATATATATATTATCCGTCATGGCTTTGCAATGTGCCTACGTACGTACACAATGAGCAATTGGAAATGGTGAGACTAGCTACAATACAATTATATCCTTTTGGTTTGACCAAATAATGGACCGACCCAAATACAAACAAATAATGGACCGAGGCCCAAGTTCCGTTGGCCCATAATAAAAATTAGGCCGGGAAAAGGAGTCAAAGAAAAGTCAAGACTAATAAGACAAGAGAAGAGAGTCGCCACGGCCACGCCAGTCGATGCCAAGAAAGAAAGACAGTCGTACTTTGTTGTACTTGATTAACAGTGACAGGCTACAGGCTACAGGCAGGTTGGGTTGGGTGAGACGGTGAGACTGAGAGCGAGAATCAATTATCAATGGCGTTACTTCCCAATTCGTCTCTCTCGCTGCGCGCGGAGCAGTTGCAGTTGGGCTCGGCGGATCTCACAGCCGAACGCACCACACCCGCTGCATCTCACCGGAGGAGGAGAGATTTCGTCTTTGTTGTTAATCCTAAGGGTAAGGGTAGGTACTAGGTACTAGGTACTAGGTACTAGGTACTAGGTACTTGCATGCATTTCATCATCTTGCTCCTATTTCATCATCTAATCTAATTGTAGGCGCCAACGGTCGGACGGGAAAGGAGTGGAAGAAGCTCCTGCCTTACCTCCGCACTCGCCTTGCTCATCACTGCAATGTTAGTTCATTTTATTCTTCTTCTTATTATTACCCACATTACATTCATTTCTCATATTAGCTTTTTACCATGGGTAGGTGTGCGAATCTGTTACATCCGGCCCTTCTCATGCTATACACATAACAAGAGAGGTAAACAAACCACTTTTATTCTTTTATTTATATTTATGATTTATAACTAGTTAGTTGGTTAGTTAGTTCGTCAGCAAAAGGATCGATGCACACTCCAAAGTAAACAAACAATTAGCTTGCCAATCTCTTTATTGCAGGCCATTAGGGAAGGAGCTCAAGCCGTCATAGCTGTTGGAGGTGATGGCACACTTCATGAGGTAAATTTATAACCATTTTTCACAAGAAACAAAACAAAATGTTGGCTCTAGATCATGCATGTATTCATATTCAATTTATAAGTGCTTATTTTGCTGCTAATCCTAATAGGTCGTAAATGGCTTCTTCTGGGATGGAAATCCCTTGGTTTCTACAACTGCACTTGGGGTCAGGATCCACATACATAATTAAATCTCTTTCATATTAAGCTTTATTTCCTTTTCTCTATTAAATTCCTTTTTCCCGCTTCTGTTTTTCACAGCTTATTCCACTTGGTACTGGTTCAGATTTTGCTAGAACCTTTGGATGGTGAGTTTCATGCTTTCATCTTACTTTCCTTGATAAAATTGCCTATTTTAAAATGGTCCTATCTTTTTTATATTCAGGAAAAATGATCCATATGATGCAGTTGAACGAATTGCAAAAGGTTCCTTTCTATTCTTGTCATATTTTTTTTCTTTCAAAGAGCTATATATTTTTGTATTCTGACTGTCTGTATAATATATTTCAAGGAAATAAATCAAAACTAGATGTTGGTTCAATAGAGGGACCTACTGGGGACAAGCATTTCTTTGTAAATGTTGCTGACATACACTTGTAAGAAATGAAAATTTCTATAATTTTTCTTTTTATTTGAATAATATTTTCTGTCGCATTGCCAGAAATGAAAGTAGTCAATTTATTTTGCTTGGCTAAACCCTTGCAGGAGTGCAAAGGCTGGTTACTTCTCTTCGCAGTATAAGAAGTTTGGTAACCTATGTTATATTATCGGGGCTTTAAAAGCCTTCAATGGACATGAAAACCGTGACCTGGCAATCAAGGTGATTTGCTTGGGACTGTTGTAAGGATGGTTTCCTGCTATTTCAGTTAATGTTTACTGGTGAAGGGCGAATCAGTTTTATACTATTACAGTATCATACGAGTTTCCTAAATTGCTGTTAGGAACTTACTAGCCCCAATTAAGCCTAATAACCCTAAATTAGGTTACTAAGCATCAAGAATAATAAAAATTGCCTCAATTTGATATTATTACAGTAATTTTACCAGTTCTTGCATATCTGTTATTAGAGAACTGTTAAGCCCCAATAAAGCTAAAAAATTAAGCCTAAAAAGTAGCTAAAGCGACCTCAATTAGATTATAAGCAAGTACTGTTGCCTCAGTTGAAGTACAAATGTTTTAGATTCATTGTCATTAATACTCTTGTGTATCTATTACACACAATGCAAGCCAAAAAAAAACAAATAGGAATTAAAAAAAATGAATAACCAAACTGTATTCAAAATGTTCATGGGACTAAAAGCCTGGAACATATCTGCACTCAATCTCAGAAAAATTGGATGAAAGTTGATGTAGTACTTAATCAATATATTTTTTTAAATACCATGTTAATTTTATTGTTTTAATGATTTTGCCTGTAAATTTTATAGGTAGATGGGGGAAAGTGGGAATCAGTTACAAAAGTCACTGCTATGTGTATAGGAAATGCCAAATATTTTGGTGGTGGTATGAAGATAACTCCAACGGCTGACCCCACTAATGGCCACTTGGAGGTAAATTATTTTTTTTCTGTTTTTGCCATTTGTTGTCTTACACTAGCTTTAACACATAAATTCACTTGTGCCATCCAGCTTGTGATTCTCCAGAATTTCAAATGGCACGATTTTCTTATTAATCTGCACAGGCTTTATGGCGGGACCCATCTGTCTGTGAAAGGTGTATCTTCCAGAAGGTAAGAGAGTTGACTAAGTTTACTGAATCAATGAATTCTACCAAATGAAGTATGTAGAATGAGATACTAGTGAGTAGTTATGACTGACAAAGTCAGAAGACTTCGGGGTAAGGTGTCTCATGTCTGCAGTGGTATATAGCCTATATATTGCTTAGGTGCTTGGAGCTTTTGATATAGATGACTAGAAAATTTGCAGATACATCTCATGTTTAGTCTTTCATCCGAGCAAATATAGTTGGCAAATGTGTTGGTGCTATTTTGATGACCTATTCATGTATGCTCGTGCCTTTTGTTATCTGAAGACATTATTAAGTTGGTACTCATTTCATCTTTTGGTGAAAGTGAAGTGAGATCATGAAGCTTTATTATCAGAATGAATGATCTATTTTACTTTGGTTATGACAGTTATTATATATTATATGGTGCAGTGTTAAGTCGATTGAAGTAAAAGAGAAGGTTCCATGTGGTGATATCTATGTTCAGTCTGACGGGGAGCATTGGGGATTTCTTTCCACCAAAATTTCTCTTCTTCCTGGGGCGATTGATTTTCTCTACTGAATGTTTGGTCTATGTATCTTTTAAGGTTCAATTGCGCTTTAATCTATGAGGTTGTACTATAGGGAATATCAAAGAAAAAACTGAACTAAGATGGTGTAAATACCAGAAAATTTTTGTAGATGCAATCTTTTGGCAAGATTTCTTTTTTCTGTAAACAATTATCTTTTGTCAGTCGATAGGTAGAGTCGTGTAATCTTTGACAAGTATATTAGTAGTAGCAACTTGTTAAATTTTATATTTCCATAAAGAATGGAGGTTGCTGTTATTGGAATCAAAATTGGCTCTCGAAAGGTAAAATTTTGTTGATCTTTTGCTGAATCATTTTTTTTGGTAGAGACAGTCAAACTGATGATACTTGTCTTTGATTGTAGAAAATAATCAATTTAATTTCTTCGTAGGAAAGAATTTTGTTTGTTATGACATGCTTAGAATTTCCTAGTGTGGGGCTAAAATGTGGAACTCAGGATCGCGAGATATTTGACAGGGAGATTCGAATTTTCTGTTCCAAACCCTAATTTCTCTTTTTGTTTTAGAGACCAAATAATTATTGTGTAGGAATATTTCGCCTTATGGTCATTTGTTTATCACAAAATGCTGTGTATGGAGTTTAAAGAGGCTTGTCCTACGAAATTTGCTATAAATTGTATTGATGCTTATTTGTTGAAGGTTAATATGCTTATTTTTTTAGACCCAACTGATTTATTCTTATTAATACAAGGTGTGGAAAATTACTTAAGTTGGATTAGTACTTGCTAATATGTTTGTTTTTAATCTTTTTAAAGTGAGGTAAGGAAAAAAAAACACCTCACCGATTTCTATTGAAATCAAAAATGTTTTTTGAGATAAGATACCTAGCATCTGGTATCAAACTGGGAACCAAACCTAGAGATTATGATATTACAAGTAAAGGTAAAAAGTTATTGAAATGTGCCACCCAATTCCAAATTTGGGCAACAAATGGGCATAGAACAAATAAATGAAATATAAAGTGCCAATTTGGGGTCTCTTTCTATTACTTTTTTTTTTTTTTTTTTACCGGCCCTAGACAGATTTTTCACTTTTAACTTAGATTACCAAAGGACAGTAAATTTATTATTGGGCACACCACCAAAACCTAGCCAATTGTTATAAAATGAGCAGTAAATATTCATCAGTGCCTCAGTGGTCCATCTCTTCCTATTTAAGTCTACAGTAAAAGATAATTTTAAAGTTGGTAAATTGAACAACTAATTTATTTCATTCTATAAGGAAAATGCCAACTATTTGTCTATAAAGAGAAATAGTTAATATGTCAGTAGCAAAAGTCTTAGCTACTGTTATAAAAGGTTGAGAAGCAATAGAAAAAAGATGAAGATGTATACTTACTTTCTGATGCACACTCAACCGTCCACCTATCAAACCAGAACAAGGGGACTTCCAAAAAGATCAAAATTTAGAAGACAACAAATTATTTGGCCTGTAGAACCTTCTTTCATTTACCTGTAGCTAATATTTCATTAAACCTCATCAACCACTTGACTAATAATGACTTATTCATTATCTCTCGATTAATTACTCCTATCCTGCATGTACCTTCCATGATATTAATGAATATTTTTTCTTAACTGAATTTTTTTTCTTAATTTATCTATTCTTAGTTCTTACTCTATTACTCTTAACCTTTTTTTTTTTTTTTATGGTTGGCATAATGCCAACAAATGTATTGATAAAGAAAGAAAAGTTTATACAAGGCCCTAATAATTAAAATTCCTCCTCTTCAACTGGAACTCGTCCAGAGAATAATCTTCATAGCCATATTGTTGATCAAGCTATGCACCAGGTTTAATATACCTTCGCTTACTTTAAATTTTTGTAAACCTTTGAAGTAACCAGCTCTTGAGCTTTTAGCAAAATCTGATTTAATGCAGCAGCTACAACCTACAAGGTCAAGCAGAAAGGGGGATAAAGGATTCCCCATCTCAATTTCCTCTTAAAAGAAAATTAATTAGCTAGAGTCTCTTTAAAGTTTATGCAAGGCCTACCATTTTGTAAAATATTTTTAATCCATGTTTGAAATTTAAATCCAAACCCTCTAGCTTCAAGTACTTCTAAAAGAAAATCTCATTTACACAATAAATGTATTTTTTATAAATCAAGTTGGAATTAAACTCTTTTAGTTTTATTAAGTCTAAGTTGATGTAAAATCTCATGAGATACTACAATGTTGTCCATAATAAGCCTACCTTTAATACATGTTGTTTGTATATTAGCAATAAAAATTACATTTATTTAGCTAACCTATCTGCAAGTAATTTAGTAATCAATTTAAAACTACTTTTTAAAAACTAATTGGCCAATAATTAGTGATAGAGGAAGCATCTGCCTTTTTTTTTATATTAAGCAAATGAAAGTCAAGTTCAATTTAATCAAATAAAGTTGATCAGAATAAAAGAAATTAAAGAGTTTTAAGGCAGTGATATCAAAATCGGACAGAACGTTATCTATCGCCAAAACCTAGCCAATTGTAATAAAAATGAGCAGTAAATATTCCATCAAGTTTGGTGGAGAAGCCCCTAAAAGAATCAAAGTCTTGGAAATCACCAAAAAATAATGATCTTCATGAAATAAATAAATTTTATGATAAAATTCTACATAGAAAATCATGAATTTTGGTGAAAAGAAACCCCATGAACCTAAAAGGTTTGTAAGTAAACAAAAAAAAAAAGTTGGTGGATAATATTCTGGGTGCACAAAACAGAGGAATTAAGCAAAACAAACAGATGGATGCGCGTTGGGGATGCCTAACATAGCTAACCGGTGGGACCCACGTGCAAGAGACAGAGAAAGAAAAGAAAAAGGAAAGATGGTCGGTGGTTTATATAGTGTAGTCTTTCATTAAATTATTCTGTACACCCGGTTCACATGAGCCACTGTTCACGACGATACATAGTCTACCAAGACCTAGCCTACCCAAATATCCAGACACGAGGTGAGGCGTGAGGCGTGAATCGCTATCCCTCTGGAGCTGACCAGCGGGGCCCACGCTGTCAGCTCCCCCTTCTACCTATCGCATTCGCGCAGAAAAAGTAGGAAAAAAGAAAAGGGAGGAAAGCGAAGAAATTTGACCTTTTGGCATTAAACTCTCGTGATCTTGAGCAAGGAGATAGTAAGGATCCAAGTTTGTATCTCTTTTAATAACTCGACCAAATTGTAAATTAAGGAATCGTGAATTTGAATTGCATAAAACCAATTTGTAAAAGAGAATTCAAGAAATATTATGCCTATAAATGGGCTAATCCTAAGAACACTTGACTCTCTCAATATTTTTCATTAATTCGTAAATTAAATATTAAGATGGAAAAGATTTACTTTTTGAAAAAATTATTCCAGGTGAACTTTTTGAAATTTCTAAGAATATACAAGACAAGTTCAGTCCTCATAAAATTCTTAGAAATTCATAACAATCTACAAATGCCGACAACTTAATAATTTGATAAAAAAAAAAGAACAAAAAAAGAGAGGTAGAGCAATCACAATCAAGGCCTCAAGCTCAAGGGTTATACATGACCTCATGTTACCAACCAAAGATATTGAAAAGATTTAGAGTCAGTTGTGTGTTGTTCTTCAATCGCTTTCATTATTTCATGTTGCTGCTATGTCAAGTCCCGTTATTTCTTTCTTTTTCACTCGCTACTGCATGCATTTTTGGAAACAATCACGCTAATTATTTGCAAATACATAATCAGAGTGAGGGGCTGAGGGAGGGCAAAAAAGAAAAAAAAAAAAGTCTACCATTGAGCCTTTGTTACATTAGATGCGTCACAAGTCGCAACCACACTCTGACACTCATCATCCATCCATCACCAAACATCAAAGAAAAGAAAAAATTAGAGACAACAAAGAAAAGAAAGAAGGTCACAAGCAACTCCCTCACCCAAATCAGGAATCAGGGTAATTGAACAAAACCAAATTAACACAACCAACAAATCCACCCCCCTCTCCCCTCTTACAAATAACCAAAACAAACCACCAAAGCTCACAAACTAGGCAAGGCATCATCCAGTCAGACCAGGGCAATGCTGCTCTCACCACCTGGTGGCTTGCGGGCCCCACCAAGATAGTGGCGTGTGCCTGCCTTACCATCAGCAAAAATGTCGCTGCCCGTCATCTCCTTCAGTTTAGCATTGCTCAGCGACTTCTCAGCTGTGCCCGGAGTGGTGTCCCCTTTGAAAATGTCATTACCTGTTAAGTCATTAAATTTGCGTGTTGGGATTTTCTTTGCAGTCTTAAGGGTTGAATCACTCTCCTCCCCAAACAAGAAGCTGCCAGCACCACCACTTGACTGAGGATAAAACAATTAACAAATCAAATCAAATTATGTAACAGCAAAATATATGTGTATATGCAACTAAGCAAAATTCGAGGAGGGTTCCTCCAAAGTGAAACTTACTGTAGAGTGCAATCCACGAGGGGTGGTGGGGCCTTGGTCAATATTTCTTGGCCGGAGTTCATCAGGAGGGGCAAAAATGTCATGACCGGTGATCTCTTTGCGCTTAGCTTCAGATACCTGGCGCTTCATGCTGGCCTCAAGCTCAGCCTCACTGAGAAGCGTACCGCTGAGCTCTCTCTGCTTCGCCACCTCAGCAACGGAGATCGGCTTCTTCGGAGACACATTGTCCTCCTCCGCACTAAAAGATATCTGGCTGATGCCGCTCAGCGTTTGCTGGAAATTAATTATATGAGACCAGAGCATCATTTTAGATTTTGTATGGACTAGTAACAGTGAAAACCAGTCCAAATAAGGTCTCATTGTAAAACAATGTGACCATGTTTAACTTTTAAATAGAGAATTTACAATTTCATGACATGATAGATGCCAGAGGCCACCTGGGCTACAAAGGATTGGCCCTCCTAATTGATCAGTTTAGAACCAAAAAGACATTGCCCGCAAATAACACTTGACGGAACCCAAATAAAAGGTGTAATTAATCCTTGGACCTGATAAACGAAATAGACTTTAAGGAACCAATATAACACTTTCTTGAAGAAAATTACCTATTAGAACACAAAATAAAACCTCAAATAACACTTCAAGTATTCTATTAATCAGTCCATGGACCTGATTAAACAAGAACCAAAATAACACCTTCTTGAAGAAATTATTGTATACAAGGCTGGCAGTACCTGATAAGCACGTGAAGCAGTTCTGACAGGGGTAACAGCAGCAGCCTCAGCCTCCAGTGCTTCTTCACTGCCAGGAGCAAATATCCCACTTCCTGTCATTTCTTTCCATTTCGGGGCTGAACAAGCTTTTCTGAAATAACATCATGCAAACAATTTGAACAACTCTGAATTCATTTTGACATTCTATCGGACTGTTTCGAGTATTAAATGTATCATCATTCTCCATAGGCAATTTATAATAACTATCAATCAGATCAAAAGATTCAAATTTCAAATTTAGAACAAAGTTATGGTCCTGTAAGGATTCTGATACAGAATACCAGTGTCACTGAGCCATCAGATTTTTTAATCAAAACATTTAATTTGGATGACCAAATATAATATTAAGGATAATCACATAACTTGGATGATGAAGGTAAGAAAGGATTAAATTGAGACCAAAGTTGCACAATTGAGGGTTGGTCAATGTTTAATTAATCTACATTTTGGTCTTACGGAAAGATACTAAGAAATAAGTAAAAAATCACAGTATAGGTACAACAAATCACAAGCAGTTCTCCTTTTATTTTTGTTCTTTGACCAGGGTAAAGAGGAATATAATAAAAAAAGGCTAACATTATATTTATCTGCTGCAGCATAGGCTAATAAGCCACTGCAGCATTAGATTCCAAAGCAAATTGGAGGCATTACTTTGTGACAAGTGCATCCCTTCCATTTGATATATGAAATTTCCAATGGCATTGTGAAAGTAGACAGAATTCAGTGTTGTGCTTAATGTAAAAAAAATGACACTTATAAAAGTTTTAAGAAGAAATAAATATATGTATATATGCAAAAAGATTGATTAGAGCAAACCGCGTGATTGTTAAAATTTAATGGAGGTATGGAAACTGACAGATCTTTTGGTTGACACTAGTTCCCATGATCCACAGATTGAGATAAAATGTAAGCAGATTTAAAGAAATTGCAAGAAAAAAGAGCAGATCTGACCTTTTGTTCAAGCTCTCGGCCTCTTCCTCTGTGACTTGGCCACCAAAAACAACCTTCCTAATTGCCTCAGATGGCTAGATTTACGATTCAGAAAATAATAAGTGAAAGAAAAGAAAAAGAAGATAGAAAGGAAAGAAGAAAGGGGAAAAGAAGAGAGACCTGGTGGGGCCTACGATTCAGAGGTGTGGTCTGGTCGGCTTCAGATGGTGGGACCTCTTGCCATGTGAGCAGATCGGCGGTGTTGGTGTGGGATTTCCTCACTGGAGTGCTCCTATCCATCTCTCTCACAATCTCTCTCTCTCTCTCTCTCGCTATCTCTCTCTGAGGCAGCTCTTTCAAAGATTTCTCTTCACCAGCCGATTATTTATTTATTTTTATTTGTATTTTGGTCGTTTTAGCAGCGGAGTTGTGTTGTGTTGAGTGCTGCTGAAGAAGTAGAACGGAAGGAAGGTGAAGGTGAAGGTGAGCGAGGTATCTCTTTTAGTCTTTTTCTCTTTTTATAATAAATTAATTAATTATTATTTCCTCTTCTCTCTCTCTCTCTCTCTCTCTCTCTCTCCTCTCTCAGCATTTTAAGCATTTGAATCAGGGCCCAGGCCCAGGGAAGAGAAAGAACAAAAGAGACCCCTTTCTAATATTTTCCCTAAAATAATCTACAATTATATTAATAGAGTCAAATATGTGAAAAATATATACATATATATATATAATTGATGATTTGTTGGAGGTGGTAACCGTAAATGTGTGAATGCGAGCTTAATCTCGGGAGCAGAGTGAGTGATAATTTGATTTTTGAGGTAAGCATACCGGAGAGTGATTTGATTTTAGTTCAGCGGAGTTAATAGAGTATTGGTGGGACCGCACTGACAGACAGACAGACCAATCCTCAATCCTCAATCCTCAATCCTCAATCCTCATTCCTCGTTCCTCAAGTGAAGTGAGAGAATGAGAATGAGAAATTGAGAATGAGAGACAAGTGAAGTCGCAAGCCGTAACGTACATTTTTCTCGTATTTGAAATTTTGAATTGGAGCTTCATAATGCAAAAGGCGACATTGCCACAATCTCTCTCTCTGCCTCATTATTCCTTCCGTCCGTTCCGTTCCGTTGTTATCGCGTCAGCTTAACGGATAAGATAACAATTTAAATATACAAATTATATCATATCATATCATATCATATCATCCACATAAATAATTAAATAAATCAAATATAAAATAATGCGCCATTCTTCCTTTGGAATTCAAAGGGACTACCTGACTGAGTACAATTAAATTTGACGGTTCAAGATTGGAACTTTTAGCTTGGCACAAATAATACTGCCCCCCTCTCTCTCTCTCTCTCTCTCTCTCTCTCTCTTTCCAAACAGCCACCGGCTGATATTAAATCTGGACCGTCCATTTCAATTTTGTCGCTCTGTCTTTCCAAACAAGCACCGACTGATATTAAATCTGAACCATCCATTTCAATTTTGTTGAGTCAAGTACCTAGGAGGATAAGGATTCTTTGTGGGGTTCATTAAATATTACTAAATCTAATCTACTCTAGTGCACTAATAGATAATGATGCACCAGAATATAGGTTGGCTAAGATCAAAGTGGTAGTTCCTGAGTTTTGGTGCTACTAATTCGTTTTTCAATTTTCAAAGTTCAAAACATCGATCCGAACCGTTCAAGTTGATCTCTATATTAAAATATGCTTGGAGACCAAATTTTATATTTTTCTGAATTTTTTTAGTATTTATTATGCCACTTTGAAAATTGTTGATCCAACGGTGGCTTAACAAAACAGTAAAATCAGAAACCACTGTTGGATCATCTGTTTTCAAAGTGGCTTAATAAATAGTAAAAAAATTCAGAAAAATGTAAAATTTGGTCTCCAAACACAATTTAATATGGAGAACAGCTTGAACGGTTCGGATCGACGTTTTGAACTTTAAAAATTGAAAAACGAATTGGTAGCACCAAAGCTCAAGAACTACCATTTTGATCTTAGCCAACCTCTATATACATATAGAGAGATGAGGGATCGAGTTACAACAATTTTGAGTTACGACAAAGTTACCACAACTATTTTTTACATTTTCAAAGTCCAAATCGTCGATCCAAACCGTTCAACATGATATCCACAATAAAATGTGCTTGCAGATCAAATTTTACATTTTTTGGAATTTGCAAAGTGAACCCGTCAGAATTTTTTTCTCTCTTTAAATTCTTCTCTTCTTCAACCTTTCTCCTCCTCAACCAAAACCACTATGCCTCTTCAGTCGTTGTCATCGCCCTCATGCACCACCATCGATCGAGATGATCCTCTCTTCCTCTTCCTCTTCCTCTTCCTCTTCCTCTTCCTCTTCCTTCGTTAGTCTTCCATTTCCTCCTACCCCTCTTAATTATTTCTTCTTTCCTTTCCCCAATAATTCGGCCATCAGATCAATCATCAGACTACGCCTCTCTCTCAAAATCCTCGCCTTGCTCTTTATTCATTGATCAGCGGGTGAAAGAAGATCGATCAGTGACACATGAGCTCAAATCCTGACTAATTCGAGATTCAAATTCTAACTATTTTTTTTTTTGCGTCCCACAATGCTAAAATGGTTTGTGACTTGTTGAATTTTTCTTGATTAATTAATTCCTTCTCCAAATATCTTACTTCACATATGTAATTAAAGTCCAAAACTAAAGTAATAACTCCTTGACAAGCTAAAATTAAAACAAGGTTTTCAATTAAATTTTCAAAGTCTTATCAAACATATACATGTTCGTTTAATACTTACCACTAAACATTATATAATATATATATGAAGAGATTAATAAGCTATAAATGTTGCTTGAATATAGATATATAAGGTGATATAATAATTAATTTTCAAAAGAATACAGATATATACGATGAAATGATACATATTTAATACGATACGTGGATACATATCATGTTATAGATAAAATATAAGTTGAATAATAAACATCACATGATTTAGCATTTTTAGCTCTCAAGTCTCAAGGGAGCAAGGGACCAACAATTGAGATTCTTAACCACGCGCTACGCACGTGAAGCACTAACGCTACAGCAGTAAGTATCCATCCATCCATCCATCCATCCATCCATCCATCGTCCGATGTTAATTTGGAGTTTTGATTGAGCAGCTAGTTGACATTTCAGCGTCCGTACGCATAATTAATTAAATACTTTTTTTAAACACTGGGTGCTGACATGGATTGCATTTCAAAGATTTGATATACAACTATACAAGGGTTAACATTAACAAGGCCAATACAAATTAATTTAAGGGGAATTTCACGTGTATAAATAAGTGTATTCCTAATTTTAATAAAAATTAATTTAATGCAGATATATACTACACATGATATGTATTGTCGTACTCTCGGCGCAACACGAAATTGAAGTTAATATGAAAAGAGATTTATGTTATTTGAATACTGATTGATGACTTTACGCATCTGCAATGTCAGTGTGCTACAGCTAAATTGAACTGTCTACAGCCCCTTCTCCATTTTCAAATCACTGGAGATGTCCACTCCACAATAAGGATTCCTATTTATTTCTCAATCTTAATAAATTAAGGAAGCAGCTAACAGTTTTCGGACACCGGTCCTCCAAAAATTCCCAGACCTTTAACACTAATCCTGTAAACAACTCCATCAGATCCGGTAATGTTATGCAAACAATTCTATAAACAATTTCAATTGATGTTGTGCAGATGAAAACGCGTGAAATCAGTCCAAACCGCATGGTCAACTAAGAAAGTACAATTGACAGTTATAATGGGGACCACCTTCTAGAAGATATTTAACGACAACCTTCTAGAATATATGTATTAAACCGGGACCAAATTTAAATTAATTTTTTTTTCACACCTTCTACAATGTCTCCGTTTAACAGTTTGTACGTTACATCCATTTTCTAATTTTCTTTTATTTTTGATACTTCTGTAAATATTAGTGAACAATTTATGTGAATTAAAAAATTAAGAAAAAATTAAGAAAAAATTATAAAAAATTTCATATTTCAAAATAAAATTTATTTTAAAATAAAATTTATTTTAAAATAAAATAAAATAAATTTTTTAAATAAAAATTCAAGTTTCTTCAAAAAAGTTGATCACTTAAACAAGATAATGTAAATAATACAAATACTGTAAACATTATCGACAAATTCTGTAAACATATATGAATTATTCTATTAGCAATTGAAATTATTTCAACATTTTTGTAAACATATACAACATAACACTGAAAGAAAAAAAAAATTACAACAATTTTACATCATACAAATCACTACTTGCATACTCTTTAAAAATTATTCTGCAAGTGTCCAAACTCTAATCACAATAGTAACCCAATACTATAACTATATCAAAGTAATCATGTAAACAAAACACTGTAATCCTATAACTATATCAAAGTAATCCTGTAAACAAAACGCTGTAATCCTATAAACAACTAGAATCTGTCCATGAATTGTGTCAAAACATAGAAATTTCACAGCAGACATCTCCCTTTTTCTATTTACGTATTCTCTGAAATATATTCTGGGAGTGAGACAAAAGTCTCATCGCAAGAATAACCCTCTCTCGAGTTATGTCCACCTGCAAAAACATATAAAAAAAATATGATTTTATGATTTGAAAAATTGAAATTACAATAAGAAAACAAATATAAATAGATAATAAAATTTATCTGAGTAAAATTCATTGGAGTATCTGTTATAAGGCAGTATATGTAACGCAACATGAATATTGCACAGTTGTGAGAACGGTTTTGTTTCGGGCATGCCTGACAATCATAAAGATGTGTCTTCCATGAAGGGTCACCTGGAAAAGGTCAAAAAATATATATATAGTGCATATATTATACAATCTAAAAACCCTAATAAGTCTATAAACACCAATAACAACAGTCCATTAATTAGATAATTTTTTATCCATGGAAATATTAAATAATAAGCACTCACAAAGACGCCATGCAACAAAAGAATCCCATGCGCAATTGATGTTTGCTCCATTAGTTTCCCCGGCAGAAGTGAAGTAGAGGACTTGCTTCCGTTTCAAGTCATAAGCAAAGAGTACCCAATGGCTCTTTGCACACACTGGGACAAAAAGCCACCTCACCTTCTCAAATTGGTCTGAGAAAAGTTGGGGAATATTTTTCAGAGCAGTCTCGTGATCATACGTATGCATGATATTCTGCATTATAACATACAAAAAAAATAATAGTAATTATAACAGTGCTATAACAACCTATCTGAGAATTTCAATAAAGATATGTAAACCTATAACAACATATAGATAATTCTATAAACATAATATATAAATTCTGCAAAGTAACACTGAAAGATATGCAAACCTATAACAATATATAGATAATTCTATAAACACAATATATAAATTTTGCAAACTAACACACATGTGATTTGGAAAAGGCAATATCCAAATACAGAACCAAAATATAGCTAAACACATTCGATTCATTCATAGAAGTTCTACACACCGAAACATAAACATTGAAACTGACATAATATAAATATGCAAACCTATGCAATTAAGTTCTGTATCTAAAATAAAAAAAAATTAAAAAACATACCACAATATATGGCGATATGAAGAACCATGGTTCTCTGACCGGAGTATCCATTTGCATGATGCTTAACACAACGTCGACAACCTTCATATAATATAAAAGAATGTTTGAACTGAGAAGAATCAAATTAACATTTAAATTGAACAAGTATAAAACAATTCCAAAATAACAAATACCTCGCTCGAGAGATCTGTCTCAGGCATCAACAAATCCTTTAAGAATTGAACCCGACAATAAACGTGCTGGGCCATTCGGTGCTCAAAAGCTGTTTCGTTGTCTGTCAGCTTTTTTTGTTTGATTTCAACCCACCAATCATCCAAAATGCTTTTAACATCATAGGACATCTTCTCCCTGTGTTGGTACATGTACCGTTTGGGAAGTGGAGGTTTCTGAATGAGTTGGTCACCTCGATCACAAAATAACGAGTTTGAAAAAGTCCAGTCAGCTTCGAATTTTTTGAACCGAAACGGTCCAACCTTTCTTGGGCTAACATACTGATCTTTAAATTGTAACCATCGCAACTTTGGACGAGGTGGTGTGTAGTGTTCTGAGACAACAATATTACAATATTCAGTTGGTAGTCCATTGTCACGAACATCATTTCCCTTTGCCTGATTCTTTCTTTCAACAACTGTTGTTACCTTCTTTTTTCGCACTGCCTTTTCTCACCCTTTTCAAACACATCATTTCCCTGAAAAAAATGAATTACATTATGCAAACACATCATACAAGAATTTAAAATTCTAAGAAATGTGTATTCTTTACCTCCACAATGAATTCCACCACTTCTGGGCTTTTTCCTTTGTCAACTCTTTTTTTCACAATTATCTCTTCAATATCACCATCCTGAAATTAATTCAACAGTTCTATAAACATAACTATTGGATTCTGCTAAGAAAAGCTAACACTTCTGTAATATAAAATTAAAACTAATACTCAAAAAGGAAAGAAGAAACCTATATTAAGAAGAACACAATACCTTATTATTCGGCTCAGCAGTTTTCACTGAAATTTTTCCCTCATAAACATCTTTTGGAAAATCAGATTTCTCTTCAACTGGTACATCTTGTTCTTCCATTGCTGTTACAAAATCCTCATTCACTTTCTCATCTTCTAACTCTAGTGAGCTTTGTGTAAAACCCAAACTAAATGATGGTTGCAATGCATCAACAACTCCCTTCTGAAGCTTTGTAAATTTCTTACAATCTTCTGGTGTAGTATGTTGGGGTTTACGCAGTGCTAACCGGAAACTCGTTTAGGCTTAAGGTGCGGAATGACCGTAGAACAAAAATTTCTACGGCCAACTTAAGCTCAGGATTAAACAAGGTATGTCAGGAAACTTTCCAAGGCGGTCCACCTTCAGTATTCCTTTGGCATCAAAACCCAATTTAATCCCTTTTACAGATCTACTCCATGATTGATTTCTAAAACTTTAATCTACTTACCAATTAAATAGATTAATATAGCATATTTATACCTTGTTTCCAAATCACAGTTAGAATGCAGACCGAGCGAGTAGAGCCTCACCAGGGAAGGAATCGACTCAGAGTATCACACGTGTGATACCTCTATCGATTATCCACCAGGACTAACCGGAGAGCGGTTTATTTCTTCTACCAGAAATACCGTAAACCGCGGAATTCTGCAAAAACACTATTCACGGGGAAAAAGACGAAAACCCGTAAACACGAATTTTCGGTTGCTCAGTTTCATCAATATGCAAAACTGACATACCGCTAAATTCGGTAAAACACTATTCATCGATCCCGTAAATATACTCCACAACAACTCGCAAGATTATACGTCAAGTACGTATAACTTTCTTTTCTCAATCGAAACACTATTTGGGAGAGAAACCGAGAAAGAGAGAAAATACCGATCCATTTTGACACGAAACCGGTATGAATGAATTAGTTAATTTCTCTCTACCCCTCCACCCCTATTTATAGTGTTTAGGGTCGGTTGCAAAAGACCAAAATGCCCTCCAAGTTCGGCCTATTTACAAGGTATGCCATTGACACCTCATCCTTTTATATGTGAAATGACCAAAATACCCCTTCCACACCCTTCCACACTCTTCTCCATGTTTCTACACATGCAAGGTGGCATAGGTGTGAAATGACCATTTTGCCCTTGTGGATAGGATTGATGACATGTCATCTGGATAGGATCAATGACATGTCATGCGGATAAGGACGAATCTGAAAAGACCCGAATGCCCTCGGCCCGAACACAAATAATATTCGTATAATTATTCTGAATAATTATATATATATTTTTCTTGCGGTTTGTTGTTTCGGTAATTTATACAACGTGTCCTGCACATTTATAAATTAACCGGTTAACTTTTATACAACGTGTCACACACGTTTATAAATTAACCAATGTTTTTGCTTGTTATTTTTACATAACATTTATAATTTAATTATAACACGTATAATTAATTATAACCATCTTACTATTGATCATAACCAATTTATAATCAATAACAATAAGATTCTCCGATTAACTCCTATATGGTGTGACCCAATAGGATCTGTGTTATGTTGGTAAATAGAGTTAAAACGGTTTTAACTTCTATAATCATGGGTGGCCTCTGGCAACACATCATGACCATCCAATTACACAGATGATGCTGTACTGTACAATATCACGATCCAGTAAACAATTTACTTGTGTCTTGTAACGCCTCTGAGTTCGGGTATATTTTAAATTTAGAATCCTAATTAGAACAAAATATAAGTAAGAATAATATATATATAGTTCAGAAAATAAATTATAAAAGGACAATCAAATAAATAGAAAAAAAAAAAAAAAAAAACGTTTTATTTATTTAATGAAAGGTATATCCAAATTCTGCATACAAATTTTAATTATATATATACTTAGCCCAATTAGAAAGCCCAAATTAGAAAAAAATGCAAATATAAATTAAGTCCAATTCCCACCCATATAACCTATCCCTCTCCTCTCTCCTTCCACAGCCAACCCTCCTCTCTTCTTCTGTAAGTCTCTTTCTCTCTTTCTCTTTCTCTTTTTCTCTCTTTCTTTCTCTTTTCCCTATTGGCCGCCCCTCCTCTCCTCTTGGTTGCCGCCGGCCACAAGCCAGCCACCACCCAAACTCTCTCTCTCTCTTAGCCGAAACCCCTTCCCCACTCCTCCTCCTTGGCCGAGCACCCCCCAAAGCCGACCCCCTTCCCTTGCTGCTGCCGCCGGCCGAACCACCCCAACCCAAGAACCAAACCCGAAATCCTCTAACCTAGACCCGAACCCCTCTCTCCCAAAACCCAAACCCGAAACCCTCTAACCCTAGACCCGAACCCCTCTCTCCCAAAACCGAAAACCCAAGACCTAGACCCGAAAACCCTAAGATTGAATTCAAAAACCCTAGCCTAGACCCGAAACCCAATAACCCGAAACCCATTAACCCTAGAGTGTGATCCTATGAACCAAAATTTGCTTCAGCGGAACCGCCGATTGGATATACGGGGTAAGGAAACCAAAACTTAAACCCAATAACCCAATATCCGAACCGAACCCCTTCCCTCTTTAAAGTCAATCAAATTAGTACGAGGATCAAGGTTAATACCAATTTAATAATACCAAATTGAACTGTGGGGGAAACTGAATTGAGGGTTTTAATTATGTGTAAATTCTTTGGATTTAAAAAGAAATAAGAAGTTAATTAAGCGTTTAAAACTTAGGAGCAAACCGTGTGAATTTAGGAGACGCTGAGAATACGCGAGATCCTGACAACCGCTCAAACGAAGGCACTGAAAATACAGGTGCGGGTTCCTGGTCTTTTTACAAATAATACAAAAAATGCATGGATTGAGGTAAGTAGTCCTTTTTCTTAATCTGGTGGATAAACTGCATGTTGTGAATGTCGAACAATCGTTTGAATTTGTGTAGAATTGCATGATAGGAACTCTTGATGCATGAAATTGAATTGACAGGAATTGAATTGGGAATTTGAGAATGGGGAACTTGAATGAATCGTTTTAAATTGGGGCCGTCCGTGTAAGGCGGCTCTGCATGTGTTTTTTTGAAAAGCGGGCTGTCCATGTGTGGCAGCCCAGTGTGTGAACAGGACAGAACAGAACAGAACGGGTCGCCAAATTCGCGGCGGTTTGCCGGATGGGTCCCCGAAATGGCCCATCTAGAGTGTGATAATCGGGTCGTCCTTGCGTGGCGATTCGCCGGGTTTCCATGTGCGGGCATGGATTCCTAGAGTGTGGAATTTTAAAACCTTTTGAAATGAGTTAGAAAGGGGCGGGAATAAAAACTGGTTATTTTAAAGTGATTTGCATATCCTAATCGATAGGGACATGGGGAAAAATTCAAAAACCTTCTTTTTATGTTATTTGGGGAATTAAATGCATTGATTTGTAAAAGCACCGGGCTGGAACTAAATCCCGCACTGAGAGTTAGTTCGATCTCTCACCGTACCACCTGTTATGTGGGTTCCAGGAAACGAAGAAGAAAACATGGAGGAAGGCCGCAGGTGAGGAAATTAGCGGAAGTTGATAAGATAGCCACTATCTGTTTATTTTATATTTGTATGAACAATATTTTGTGTGGACATGGAAGTGACTGTTTGACTAGCCATGTCTGACATATTGTCCCTTTTTTTGTTTGTTTGTGAACTCCATTTACTTTTAAATAAAGTGGCTTGTTGAATGTTTTTTTATTGATGATGTATGTGATGTGCTTAACGCCTAGCGCATAAATGCGCGGCGGGTTGTCCGGGGGTGTGACATGTCTGTTCTTCTGTCTCATAGCTATCAGATCAGTTTCAAGGTAGATGTGTGTCATCCTTGCTAACTTAATCTTTTCTTGATCTTGAGCAGATTATCAAATATAATTACTCTTGTAATTATACCGCTAGCAGATAATCTAACTCTACCAAGGGGCCCAGTGATGCTATAGCTCGTATAGAGATACGAGGGACAAATAGTATTCTTGGTAAACTATCACTTCCTCAGCTAAGCTATACATATGGAAAAGCTACCGTTATGACTGCTTTTTACGGACAGCGGTGGATAACAATCACACATACATATTTCTCAGTGGGAACGATAAATACCTCATACTGTAGAACGTGACACTGAATGAAAACATAAATGACACGAACACAATTCTATTTAATGTTTCATTCGGGGTCTGTCAAATACCATGTTTCTAGAACATGTATCTATGTGATTAAAATGACATCTCGTGTCAGGTGGTTTGTAAAACTTAACCATCTTTTAATCCACATACTAACCTTATCGCGGTAATTAGTGTTCCTGCTAATTACCTTGGTCAGTGACCTTTTAAGAGTATATATCATCTATATTATGGAGTTTCACAATTTCAGTCATGAACTCGAAATGATCCATAAATTCAATAATACTCAAGGCAACAAAATGATATATAAATAAACATTCAATTCATGAACAAAGTTTTATGATAATTTATCGTATTATTGACTTCTAGATTATTACAAACTAACATAGTACTACCAAATTCCAATTTTTTTTTTTGTAGAAAAGAAACAGAAGTTTTGACCATGACATTGGTAGTTTGTCTAAGAGGATCCAATTTTCCTATCTTGAACTTTTTTTCTGCTGCAAATTTCATACAACATACTTTTCAGATTCTCAGCTAAACATAATACAAGCAAGATGATTTAAAAAACAATATTAGGTTTTCTAATCAAAGCATGGAATGTAAATCTTACGTGTTTTGATCAAATGTTTCTTTTTTTTTGCAGTAAATTGCAACTCTATTTGATCCACTTCTTCAATTATTCTATCCATGACATCTTGGGGAATGTCATCTAAAGGTGCACATTCTAGATAAACATACGAACTGATGTCTACTATCTGATCTTTTAGATACGCACAGGGAACCACACCAAATTTCATATAAATAAGACACATCTCTAGCATAAACTTGGAGAGTGGTTGATTTCGATATTTTCTCAGATTATCCTCATCACCTAACAACTCCAAATATTGTCCAGCTTTGAACCCTTCCATCTGATACAAAGAATCGTACGGTTGAAGATCCAAATAATCCATAGCTCTAGAGACCGCACAACCAACCAATTCGTCTTCGAAAGTGTTCCTGAACCATTTCTTTGATAGAGTGGTAACCCAGTCTAAATAGAGCGGTACGTGCCCAGTGTACCAGCGTAGCTTTTGGAACTGGATTCTCTCAAAAAACCACACCTGTAAAATGGAAATTTGATAAGATTTTGAAGATGATACGGTTCTGCTATCCAGTTAGATTCTTAATAAAAAAATTTAATTAAGTTCAGTTCAGTTCAAAACATACAGATGAAAAACCCAGATAAATCCTATAATAGTATGTGTTGAATCTTGTAAACATAACCGATAAATCCTGTAAACATAACAGATTAATTTGAAGCTACCAACATATGTTCATTGGAATGAAAAAATATCGAAGAAAGAATGAAATCCGCAATTTTTCTGTTCAAAAAAGTTAATGAGTATACATCATCAATTTTGAATAGTTGAGATGCACATATAAAAAACTATAATAACATTTGTTAAATTCTATAAATATATTATCCTAATCCTGTGAACATCCAAATATAATCCTGTGAACATTCACATTTAATCCTAGAATTATCCGTTGAACTTATATATTATACTTGAAATCTTAATTTTTCTGCTGCAAAATTCATACAACATGATTTTGAATCCTATAATACTATGTGTTGAATCCTATAAACAAAACAGATAAATCCTGTAAACATAAAAACTGCAACAAAAAGAAGCTTACAATTAGTGCGAGAGCACATCCTGAAAGGTAACCCGACTCTATCCCTTCGGATTCTACTGACTCGTCAGATTCTTGTAGATGACACCATAGTGCAGCATTTGGAATATGCATAGCTAGCATATCAAACACAGCACCTCCCTGTGTTGGTACGAGTACAATCTATTCAGATTTTCAACATAAGGAAATAAATGGATCGGGACAGACCCAGCTGTGTTAGGGAAAAGAATGGTAGTGAATATATACAACACCAACAAGCTCACAACTTCATTTTCCAGGAAATTCATTTCTGGGAAATCCTTATCTAAAGCAGCCTTGATAACTTTTTTCAGTTGAATTCTTGTGATTGTTCTCATCCCTGGGAAAAACTTCCGACGTAGCCTTGTTGGACTTGACCTAACATTAGCTATATTTACCATATCTCCAGTACTTGGAAGGCACATAATCGTGGAAATTTCCTTTGAGTTAAGCATTAAATTTCTGTGATGGAATCGGAACAAGCTCTTCTCAATATCCCAGAGACACAGAATGTGATGCAGAATAGCATTTCGGGCGGTAACTCCCCTTGGAATAACAAACAGATGAAGGAAGGGTGTTTTAATCAACAACTTGCGATGCTCCACATTTAGTAGGTGCATCACTTTTGTGTGGAACCACTTCATTGCCACATCAACTTTACATTTGTTGTTGATTATTGTATACTTTGCCGGCTTCTTAGCTTTCACATTCCCTATCAATAAGATGAATCATGTGTTATGTAAAATGAACAATACATTTTCACTACATAATAAACAACATAAGACTATAATATAGATTTGATCATGTAATCTACATATACAAATCAATTAAATATTTATATATGATCCTATAAATGTGAAGATCTGACACTGTCAGTTGTGAAAAAAGTTTAAAAAAAAAATCTTTCAAAACAAATTGTATAGATATAAAAATGGATTCTGATAAGCTGAATCCAGCAACATTATAGATCCTGTGAACTACGCATATTAATCAAATAACAGTTTGTAACGTATCCTGTAAATCATTCAATTAGTGTATAAATTCGAGAAGAAAATTATTGAATCTAATCCGGTCAATTCTACGAAAATTAAAAAAAAAAAATTACTGGATCTAACACGGATGATGCTGTAAGCAAAAATTAAATCGATCCTGTCATGAATCAATCAATAACAATATTCTGAATAAACTTCGATAAAACAAATTGGCATTTAGATTGATTCTGGCGAATCAAGATTAGATCAATCACAGCGAATAAATACAATAATGGCGAATAAATTCGTTTGCAAACGAAAAGTTATGAAAAAACCTTCAGATAAAGTTCTCTGCGAAATGTCGTGAGAAGGTTCTACGCCAGCTCGACTGACAGCTGTCATGGAATGAACTTTCGCTTTCTTCATCGAAAAAAATGATCAGGGATGATGAGATAAGCGAGAAGGTAGCAGTGCGGAAAGAAATAATTCACAGAGAAAAAATGAGAGAGAGAAGAGTAGGTCGCGCAAATGTGGAAACAATTCAATTCCCGCTTCTTATACGAGGGTGGTTTAATTAGAAGATCGTCTCTAGCTACTTAGATCTCCATTTCACTTACTTAACATGCAACTTGTAATGCACTCATTAATTAAAAAAAATATGTATTGATGGTCCACATATAACTCTATGACTACAGCAAAATGTAAAAAAACAAAAAAAACTTTTATTTATTTTCTTCTTTTGTAAATTTTTTTTTACAATTTGAAAAGCAAAATGTACATTTCTAATTGATTACATTGTCAGTTGTTTAAATTATGAAATTCCTTAGTATATATGTACATATTCGATATTATTGAAATCAACTGTTGTCGTCTAACAAAAAACATTCAATTTTATAAACTTCAATAAAGTACCATATAATTCTATAAGAAGAACTCCTAAATTCCATAATATACTTGAAAAGATTTTGTGAACATATAAACCAGATATAGATGGTCATAGGATCTACATCGTGGATTTGGAATAGTTGAAATTGACATATAAAAAACTATAATAACATGTGTTAAATTCTATAAACATATTGTCCTAATCCTGTGAAAATTCACATATTATCCTTTGAACCTACATATTGTAATAGATATTCTAATATTTATGTATTTGGTTCTGTTGTACCCTAGAAAGTTGCCAATTTAAATAAATGGAAATTGGCACCAATTTAAATGCTTGAACAATGCTAAATGTGCATAAAATCTTCCCAAGATGAAGGGAAATGACATATTAAAGTTCATGGTAATATTCTACATTGAAAACCATGAATTTTGATATTTTATACAGATTCTAACTCCAAATGGTTAAAGAGTTATGAATTTTCAAAGGAAATGCTGACATGGCAGCTCCTGATTGGTGCCACATGGCACAGGGTACCCCTAGCATTAAACCTGGCTTCTCTGGGTGCAATATGGGGTATACCAAACCTAAACCTAACCCCTGGGACCCATTGTCAGCCTCACATGGCTATTTTCGCTGAAACTCGGATATGGGTGAACTCAGTGCATGAAGAATGAACTCCATACACCAAGCTGACAGCGGAATGGTGCACCATGCGCCCAGACCAGCCAAAATGAGCAAGGGAGCGCTGAGTTTAAACTCAGCGCCTTTGAACCCTTCATTTTGAGTGCGCTAAGAGCACCATACACCATAACACTGCCCCCTTGTGCGGCCTACAATGCGCCGAGCTTATACAGAGGGAAAAGGAAATGAAAGAGAGAGAAGGCACAGGCCAGTGAGGCCGACATGCGGGCCCCTTTCTCTGACATCTTCTCCTTCCCTCCTCTCGCGGCCTGAGCTGGTTTTTGAGCTCTAAATTCGCCTAAATTAAGAAGGGATTGAAGCAAAGCTTATATAAGATTGAAAGAGCTACCTTCCCTCTTCTCTCTGCCCAAACCTCAAGGATTGTCTCTCTCTCACAAGCTTCAATTTGAACCGAGAAGAGAAGAAGGGTGAAGTTGTGAACTTGAGCCAGAGATGCAATCAAGCTTTGAAACTCAACAGGGATGCCAACTAATCATAGACGACACTACCTGTGTGCTCAATTTGAGGTTCAATGGACTTAGAAAGGTGAATTGAACAAAGAATGCCAGCTCAGCTTCTGCCATGGCTGAGAGCATCAAATTGGTTACGCAGATGATAAATTGGACCTTAGTACATGATAAGGGAGGAAACACGATGCTCTCTGTCACTCTTACATACTATAAAGCTCAATAATCGAGAAATGACCATGTTAAGCATTGAAATGGCTCGGGTCCAACACAACATAGCCGATGCAGCTGTTAACACCTTTCCTGGTCCCCTGGACACATGGCAAATAGGCCTAAGGTCATGAAAAAATAGGAGAATATACTCCTGGAGGCTGAGAGCACGCATTCCCTCATACCTCATCCATATGGCAGTAAATCAAGGGCTATTGATGCCCAGAGCTGTTGTTAATGCAATCTAAGGGCTCAAATGCATCCAACACACTCAAATGACATGGCAAAGTATAATTGGGTGATCCCCTGCCTTGATGGCATTCAAATAAACATAAATCAACCAGAGGCATTTGATCAAGCACCTCTGGCCAAGATGAGACCACCTCAGCCCTACCAAATCCTGAGCTGAGCTCTTAGCCTATAAAAGGGCACCCCAAATGAAGTTCAAGACACCCCACAGCTAGAGAGAAAACACACACATTGAGCTCTGAGCATACAACTACACATTACACACATTTACACACATACAAGTGGTGCACACACACACCATAAGCTTCCTCTGTGAGTACAAGTCTAATTCATAGGTAATTAGGGCTTGGATGCAATGTAAAGTCCCTAGGGACCTTGTTTGTACATTATTTTCATTAATAAAGCTTTATTTCTAGCCATTTGATCTTCTTTTCTTATAGCACTTGCTTCTTTTCTGTTCTGATGCAATGATCTTCTTTAAAAATACTTAAATAATGTATTTAAACATTAAAACCATAAAATGTATTGTTTTGACACAAACCTTTCATAAAAAGTTACATTTTTGTACACTTTTCTCTATTTTCTTTCATTTTCTTCTTCTCTGCCTCCCTTGATTCTTTTTGTAAATTAATTAGAGGTAAAGATGAGTGTAGTGAGCCACAGGCATCCTTGCTCATCTGACCCTTTGATCTCTTTACAAAAATAATCAAAATAAGGGAATAAAGTGACTTTGAATAAAAGATAAATACACAAGGGTTGTTTAAAGTGAGCCACAGGCATCCTTTGCAACTCTCAACCTAATGATCACTTGAGAAGGCCTAATTGCAAATAAAACTAGATAAATAGTGAGGTTATGCTACCAAAAATGGCTAATTTCATTATTTCCAAGGGTTTATTTGCAAATAGTGAGAAACTGAGGTTCAAAGTGTAAAAAGACAGCAATTGTATTGCCATATGTCATTTACATCTATGAATCCATGAAGTTTTGGTGATAATGCCTCTTGAAATCAAGTGAGAAGGTATAAAAACATGGTTTTAAAACAATCAGGGACTTCCCTGCAAAATTACAAGTTCTGACATGTTAAAAGTACATTAAAATGATGATTTTATAAACTTTGAACCCTTTGATCTCTATTTTTCACTTTTCTGGTATGAGAACAGTGGCTAAATGCCCTTGAAAACTTGTATTGAACCAAACCAGACCTTGAATGAACTTGTACCAGTCCCTGGTACCATGGCAAACCTAGCTTCAGCACTTAATTGCATTAGAAGCACAACTGGTACAACATAAGCATAAAAAAAAACAGTAAAATGACCCCTGCTGATAAATCTGACAGCTCAGATCAGTACAAAAGTCAAAATGAAAATTGGACTTCACAGCTAGATAGAACACATAAAAACACACAAAATTGATATAAACTTCATCTCATTTGGACATTCCTATGAAAAGTTATGAGGTTTCAAAGTTCATCTTTTTTAAAATGGAAATTCTGTATTTAAAATGGTAAAATTACCATGAATACCCCTGAACTTGATCAAGCCATTTGACTGAGTAAGTGAGCTCAGAAAAAACCCCAAATTTGGAACAAAAATCCCTAACATGTATATCTTTGAATCTGTGAAATAAAAACCACATGTCCTGTACAAGATTCAAGAGAAAATGATTTAGAAATATCAAAATATATATGTTCTTTATGCCAACTTGATCCAGATTCTGATCTAATGCAAACCAAAGCTCCCAAATTCTTCCAATACAATCTAAATGACATAAAAGGCATCTCTGAATGTCCAATTTGACTTGAAATCCATTGTACCTGCTATTGGTACCAATTCGGTACTGGAACCGAAGTGACAAAACCTAAATCATACCCAAAACCTATTTAAATGGGAAATTGATGCCTCTAGAGCCTTCTATAGTCTCATACGATCTTAAACAACCAATTGATTGAAAGGAATCGCAAAGAAATCGATAGAAATCGATCTGGGACTCAATCGGTACCGATTGGTACTGTAGATGCCTATTCCGCCGCCTCCGATGGTCGCCGACGGCCGACAATGGTACCAATAGACTCCTGACAGCCTCACGATCACAACCATGTCTTTGGCCGGCGCCGCCGTGGCCTAGATCAGCCGGAAGGAATTCATCGGGGAAGAACCCTAGCTGAGAAACCCTTCTGCACGAATCTTGAAGCAATCTCTGTGATTAACGGCCCATGTTCAAATTGATAAATCAAACGGCTCCTGACAGCATGGGACCCCTCTGTCAGTGGCTCAAGTGAATTAAAATGACATGGCACTAATCTCAAAGCCCAAATGGATCAATCTAAAGCCCTGTACATTAATTGATAGCCTAGTGCACATCTCAAAGGCCCAAAGCCCGAATCTTGAAGGCCCAACACCAATCTCAAAGCCCAGAAATGATTAAACAAACTTCTTTTACATATAAACCCCTCTGTTTATTTAAAATATGCAGAGAAGCCCCTATAAATTTACAAAGAGGCACCTGTCAGAATAAAAACTTCTCAAACAAGCCCTTGAAGGCCCAAATTTCATTCCAGACCCTGTTAAAAGCCCAAATCACAGCCTCAGGTCCCTGGAAATTTACAAACAAGTCCCTGGAAGTATAAAATCCTCACAAATAAGTCCTTTTAAGTCCTTTTTGACCATAACTTTTTCATACTAACTCCAAATCAACTCAAATCAGTCCCAAATGAACCCAAATTCAATTTTCTATAATCTTAAATGATATTTGAACATATTCATGTCCCACAAATAATCTGAAATGACCAAAATGCCCCTCTCTCGACATATCTTTATAAATAAAAATATAAAAATGACATCCAAATGCTCTTTTCATATTAAAAACACATAAATGATATTTCTCAATAACTTTCTCACATTTTAAACATATGAAATCCATGTCTTCATGCATACATCATGACAATCAATCAAAACATGCCTATAAATTGAATGAGAACCAACCACATGACCAAAACAAACTATACATGAGCCCTTTTAGCCCCGTTATTCAATTCAACCTAAATAGGCACAAATCCTGGAATGCATGAGGTCTTTAGATAGACCCGAAAGGTCTTTCTGATGTAATTAACGGCGGGGGCTTGCGCCCGTCGGGAGTAAAACGTCCCCACAATCGAAAATAATAAAACCTCCGACAACCGATCATGAACGTAAGTTCGTCACAAGGGGTGAACCAGGAGGAATGCAGGAAGCAAATTCCGAGTGAATCCCTTCCCCTGAGTTTGGTGACCTGCTCACATTCAAAGAAACAGAGCATTGAACCCAGCTGGGAATATTTCCACTCACCCACACTTAAGACATCCCGCACCGTTAGCTAACCTGACGCCGTGCAACTTTCTGCGCCCTACAGGTTCATTCTAGTTGAAACGTACACATTTTAAAAAAATTATGTTTACATACAAATATAATTCATACAATCATAGATATTTACATGGTACTTCTGAATTTTCTGAATTCGATATTATCCAAATCAACTGCTATCATCACACAAAAAACATTCAATTATATAAACTTCAATAAAATACCATGTGATTCTATAAAAACAACTCCTAAATTCTATAAATATATTAGCAATATTCTGTGAACATATCGCTCCATATCTATTAACATATCACCATAATTCTTCAAAACAAAACACTCAATATCTATTAACATATCACAACAACTAGATAAGAACAATACATTCAGTTAAAACATTAAAACCTATATTAAAACACAACACGTTTTTGAACTATCAACTTAATTAGAAGTACTCGCGGTTATACTACATTTATTATCATGATGAGTTAACAACCGATACACCAGATTAAGACGTTCCTTACTTATATCGTCCTGAAAAAAAAAGTTAACAATAAAAAGTAAAATTTACACTATAAACCTAATAAATAAAAATAAAAATATAGCTCCCCTGATTGAAAAAGAAATGTTGTTTGGTTATCAAGCAGTAGACATAGTGCAAAATAAAAATTGCACAATCATTACCACTGCCATTTTGCTGAGGACATTCCTCAATCTTCGGAGATTTTAACCATGAATCATCCTCTGTGTTCAAAAATGTATTAGTAACGAGCTCTAGATAAATGATTTTCTGTAAAAATAACAACTATGAATATGTAAAAATCAATTCTTACCGAAACGCCAAGCCATGAATTCTTTAATCCAACAAAAAGTATGACTGAACGCATCTTTCAACCTATCCTTTTTATCTAGTGGTAAAAGTGAGTTGTAATACTTAATTGCTTTCTCGTTTTTGTCTACAGCATAAATAACCCAGTGGTCATGAACACAAATTGGAAAAAATATCCATCTACAAACTTTGATATATTTGGTAAACAAATACGGTACATTTCGAGCAATATCAACCAACTCCATATGTTGTATATTACTCTGCATAACAAAAAAAAAACATTAAGCATAACTTCTGTTCGCACAAAAGTATGCTATACACAAAGTTTCAGGTACATCAAGCTGTACCCTTTTAAACCGTGATTTAGCTTTTGAATTAGGTTGCAGGTGCACAACTTTCGTTCAAGAGTATAATCAGGTATCGATCCTCAGGGACGGTACGGTTCTACTCTGAACCTTTGTTTGTCTCAGTTCGGTACTAGGTTTCGAGAAAAGATTGGTTTGATTTGTTTAAATTCCTAAATTCAATGACAGAAAAAGAAAGCAATTAAATGTTTGGTTTTACTTTGATTTTAAAACGAAGTTTCTAGGGTTTCAGATTTCATCTTCAATTCTGCATCTCTGGACCTTAACGCGACTCGTGTGGTCCTCGAGTGAATGCAGCATTTAAATCCCAATTTGAGTTATCTGCTTGTGTAAGGATCTGTTGACCGTACCTAATATTCCTAAACCTCAACTCTCGTTTATTGGCTTAATGAACCTGGTAAGGATGTGCAATTTCATCTTCTTAGACCTACAACCTCAAACTCTCGTTTACTGGTGTGCAACCTAAGTCAATTGTCTGGTTTGCTAAAGGTATTCATTATCTCTCAATAGATAAAAATTTCACCTCTCAGTTACTATTGATCTCACCTCTCGGATCTAAGATCTACCTCAAATACTTGATCTAATTGCAAGAAACATCAAGGTCAAAGTACTAGAAGAGATGCAAGAAACATTCAACAGTAGACATCAAGATTCATTCAAACAATCACAATCAAGCAATAGAAGCATAATACTCAGGCAATCAAACACAAGAAAAGCTCAAATTCAAGTTCAATGCATACAAACAGAATCTTAGATTACATCAACCCTAGAAACAAGATAGATCTACTCAAGCATCATAAAGAAAGAGATAAAAGAAGAAATCATGATAAAACCGAATGAGGAATTGGATCTAAGAAGAATCTTCCAATCTTCACTCCTCAGCTCCTCCTCTTTCTTGAACGACACTCCAAAGGCTTTGAGATTTGAATTCTTGAATTTCTGAACTCCCTTCTCCAGTGGCAGAGGGTGGTCTATTTATAGCTTTCCCAAAACGAATACTTCAAATTTGGGCCTTTACTGAGCTTCATTGGGCTTCGCTGTCTGCTCTGGAAACTCTGGACGCGAGTCGCGTCACCAGTGATGCGACCCGCGTTGGAACCTGTCTGATGCGCCTCGCGTCTGTGGTAGAGTCAGGGCATGACGCTACCAGCGTCAGGTCTGATGCTATCAGTGTCAGGTCTGCCCCCATTGACTCTGATGCTACCCGCATCGACTCTGATGCTACCCACATCAGAGTCTCAGAATGTCAGTAACTTCCCTGATTTCGCCAGTTTCCTGCAAAATAAGAATGAAAGCGCGGCAGTACCACATTCTATAGATATTCAATGTAATAGACTATTTGATGGTTTAAAATGCAGATTTTGGTACGGGAATTGGTTAGAACAATAGATCAAATATGGTGATATCAACTTCATATAACATCTTTGAAATCTCAGCACAACATATTACAGTCATTTTTAATAGAATACCAAAGTACATTTTCAATATAAATACATAATAACTTACAGCCACAATTGAAGGGACGAAAAACCAGTGAGACGAAACTGGTATGTCTATTTGCATAATCCTTAATACAAGATCAACAATCTACAAAATAAATAAATAAAAATTGATAGATACTATAACAAATGATATGATTGAATTAATATTATCATATAAACATCTATACTAAATCCTTTAAACTAATTCAACAAATCCTGTAAACATACACATATTATCCTACAAACATACACATATTATCCTGTAAACATACATATTGTACTTGAAATCTTTCATTTTTAATATTTAATATGTAAAAAAACAAATTTTAATCTGAAATTCGTACCTCACTGGAAATTTTATTCCCTGTTACGAACACATCTCTGAGTTGTTTCACAGTGCAATACAAGTGGTCTTCTACTTTGTGATGGAAACAATACATTTCACCAGACAACTTACGATTCCCGCAATCCTTGCTCCATTGATCAAGAACAGCTGCAACTTCAGGATTTAACAACCTCCTATTTTTATAGTTGCATCCTGGACCAGGTTTTTTAGGCATCAAAATGTCTATTGGAGATGTAGGAGTATAAAATAAACTGTATTCAGGATTAATATCCTTAGGTTGACTATCAAATTCTTTGAAAATGATTTGTTCAGCAAGGTTGTAAGATTTTTGGCCTTGCTTCACTACTGCTTTAAAAGATGGCCAATTAATATTAGAGAAATTTGGTTCCCAATCCGGTGGCAAAGATAGGTTTCTATTTTCTTCTGGTAATATTTCACAATCAGAATCGCATACACCTTGGTTTGACTTCTTTCTTGCCGAGATTTTCTGAACTTTCTTTCTTGAACGATAAACCTTTTTCCCAGTTTGTCTTTGTTACTCTCTTTCTCATCATTTCCTTCCAAATCCTGCTTGTCCTTTTCAGCTTTGTTGTTGTTGTCCCCCTTATCTCTGTTATCCCTCGTTCCATCATTAATACTTTTATTGTCATTGATTGCTACTGATTTATGAACAACTCCTCTCAAAACATCACTCAATGCTGCTGATTTAGGTACCTCAGAATCCTCAGTCCCATCTACCATTAGAGTTTCATCCATTATAATATCATTGAGAACAGATGTCATATTCAAACTTGCTTTCTCAATCTCATCAGCTGGTACTTCTTTATCATTTTTTCCTTTTGATTTGGTACCTTTTTTTTCTTTTTCTTTTTCAGTAGTTACTGAACACTCCACAGTCGATGAAGTTCCTTCGTCAGTATGCACAGGATGTGGTACTTCTTTATCATTTAGAATTTTACTGGTCATCTCGGTGTGCTGCACAGAACCTTCCACATTCAGGTGAGCTTGATTCCTGCATCCACCTTCTGTTGTACTCTTTTTCCCTCCTCCTTCCTCTATTGATCCTGTACAAACCATCTCTTCTGGTGTACCTTTTTTCTTATCTGCTTCAGCAATCTCAAGCTCCACGGTTGATGAAGTTCATTCGTCAGTATGCACAGTATGTGGTACTTCTTTATCATTTAGAATTTTACTGGTCATCTCAGTGTGCTGCACAGAACCTTCCACATTCAGGTGAGCTTGATTCCTGCATCCACCTTCTGCTGTACTCTCTTTACCTCCTCCTTCATCTATTGATCCTGTACAATCCATCTCTTATGGTGTACCATTTTTCTTATCTGCTTCAGCAATCTCAATGTCAGACAACACACGTGGTACTTCGTTATTATCTACATCTTTACTTGTCATATCTCCTGTAACATCTTGGTTACCTTCAGATATCTGTGCACCTTCTGCTGCTTCATCTTTATCTCCTCCTTTATTTTATGCTTCTCTAACATCCTTATCTTTTTTTGTACCCTTCTCCTTTTCGGTTCCTGTACCATCTTCCCCCTCTTCTGTACTAGTCTTCTCATCTTGCCCTGTATCTTTCTTCTTTTCTGATCTTGTACCCTCTTCCTCTTCTGCTGTATGATAACTCTCTTCTGGTACATCTTCTTCTGCACCTGTACCCATATTCTCTTCATCATCTATCTTACTCTTTTTAACCACTAATTTCCTTGTTGTTTCATACTGGCGCTTCAAAGACGCCAAATTGATGTTTTCATCATTAGAAACTTTTTCTTCTGATCCTATAAAAAAAATAGATAACAATATATACTTATTCTTCTGATCCTGTGACTTTAGCAATTCAATGAACTAAACATATGATAACAATTCTGCAAACATCTACAACATTTACAAATCTATTATGTAAAACATACTTGGCATTATCGGAGAACTTTGCTCTCTTTAACTGCTTGTATATTTCCCGTCATGAAGTTCTGAAAGAATAACAACTGAAAATAGTAAAAAATATTTTTAAGTTATAAAAATTAACCATTTTAAATATTTATAATATAAATAAGTAACCTGCATCATATTGCGACAACTCATTCTGCGGAGAATTGAATAAAATTCCTGTTAACATAAACGTCAATATTGTAAGAATACAATCTAAATAATACAAAAAATAATAGTAGTTTATTTCAGACTTCTTACTTGCTTTTATTTCAGTATTCTTCTTCAATGTAACACGGGATTTACGTTATGAACTTTTCTGTGACAGGAATTGCGAAGAAGCCTTCATTGATGCATCCTTGGAGAATTCTACAATCATGCTTTGTATTTCCTCCGATGAAAAGAAATTACGCAATGGAATATCTTCGTCAATGTAAACATAATTACTGATGGCCAGTTCAAATTTCTCTAATAGAAATTTGCACGGCTTTACCCTGAATTTCATGTATATAGGAACCATATCCAAAAGCAACTCATAAATTGACTTTTTACTTCTTTTATTCATTTCCTCCTCATTACAGATGATAAACATGAAATTCGAAGCTTGCAATCCTTTGTCAATCATTGTTGTCTCTTTATTACTAGGTTCAAGTGCACATTCATTCACCAGCACTACATTGTGTTTCTCTAGTTCTTTGTTGAAACCTCTCCTCTGAAAATTGTAGCTTATCGTGTTCAACCAACTCAGATATCTTGGTACCCTTCCAAGGGTAGGCCTTAAAGATACTGTCATTTGAGCATATTCAAGGAACCACACCTACAAAAAAAAAATTTAATAATACTTCAAATAAATACTACAATAAACAATGTACGATTCAATAAATTATTGTTTGTACTTTGTACACTAACTGCCAATGCACAACCTGATAGATAACCGTATACATTCTTCTCTCCCTTCTCCAGTTTATCAGATCTCTTTCTCTTGGCACCTTTTGTTGTAATAATCTCTTGTTTCTTTCCTTCTATAGCCTTTTTTTCTATGCACCACTTAGAAACAGTTGGAATGTGGAGCATCAATAAATCAAACACTGCTTGCCCCCAGCTGTATAATCTAAGGTCAAGCACATTATCCACATAAAATAATAAGTGCATCGGGACATTGCCAGCAATCTGAGGGAAGAGTACAGTAGTGAAAATGTACATAATTATCAACCCTACTACTTCTTCCGGTGGGCAACCAGTATCATCTAATGTAGAAATAATGGCAGACTCAATCTTATCTCTTAATTATTGTCTTATTAGGGAAATGTCTGTTTCTCAGCACAGATTTCTTTGTCATTATCTTCTTATGAGAAACATAAACCCCCGAGTTCGGGAGGGCCATCACCAACGATACCTCCTTCGCATTGAATTTCAATTTTTTCCCACGGTAATTAAAACAGGAAGAATTACTATCCCATAAAAGAAGAATTTCCTGTAGTATACCAATGCTGGCAACAACTCCCTTTGGAATAACTAGAAGGTGGATAAAAGGAGTCCTTAGTGAGAGTTTGATATGGTCAACAGATAGACGATTTAAAACTTTCAAATTAATGAAATTCATCGCAATATCCACAAAACATATGTGAGAAAGAGCAGTGTACTTTAAAAATCCATATTTTGGTTATTTTTTATCTGAAAAAAAATGAATAATCTTAATTAGAAAAGTTTCTGAAAAAAAAAATTATAAATTGAAGGAAACGAAACATGCAAACTCAAATCTAAGTCAAAACAAAACAAACTTACAGTGTCCATTCAAAATTGAACGCGCATAATTTACATATTATATAGAATCAGTAAGTTACCCTTAGAAACAGTCGCTAATTTCTCGACAGATTCAGTATTGCTGGAATTATGAGATTCAGTATCGGCAGAAGCGACATAAGGAGGATCATCTGTTTTCTTCATTCTATTCAAATTCCTAATACACAAATATATCAATCGAATATATCCGACAAATGATCTCTGTTTATAGAACAACAGCGGAGTAAAACCTAAACTTCGAAAAGGTCGCAAGTTTATAGAAGAACGGCGGAATAAAACCTAAGTCGAAAGGTCGAGACTTTTAGAAAATATTAAAATATTATTATTCTTTACTTTTTCTTTTTTTTTTAACGAAAAGACGGATGGGGAGTTGCGCACCAATAAAATAATAAAAAAATAAATACATAAATACAGGAGCGATAATATGAACATACACATATAATTCTATGAACATTCACATATTAACCTGTGAACATTTACTTATAATCCTGTGAACATTCACATATTATCGTGTCAACATACATTTAGTAATTGAAATTATATTATTTTATTTGGTTCATTCTTGTTGAAATGTACTAATTTTATAAAAAATCTTTTTACATAGAATTTCATATATAATCCAGATATAGATGGTCATAGGATGTACATCATCGATTTGGAATAGTTGAAATTCACATATAGAAAACTATAATAACATGTGTTAAATTCTATAAACAGATTGTCCTAATCCTATGAACATTCACATATAATTATATGAATATACACATATAATTCTATGTACATTCACATATTGACCTGTGAACATTCACTTATAATCCTGTGAATATTCACATATTATCCTGTCAACATACATTCAGTCAGGGGCGGACGCAGGATTTTTGTCAGGGCGGGGCAATAATCAGATGCAAATAGCTTATCGGGTTCAAACTCAAGAGCTTATCGGGTACAATTCAACATAACAAAAAAAATACCAATCAATATAATAAAAATCCTAAATTACTTGAAAAAAAATCAACAATTCAACATTTATAGAGAATTTGAAATCAACATTTTGGTTCAACTTGGCAGCCTCTGCCTTTGAATTAAAAAAATATATATTTTGGTTCAACTAATTTTCGCTATTTGGGATTAGCGCCTATTTGGGCTCCGTTAATTTGTTTCGCTCAGAGTTTATATGGGCTTCATTCCGTCTATTAGAATTCCAGAATGGACTGCATGGGGGCAAGTTGAATTCCAGGGAGGGGCAGAGGTCCGAAAAGCATATTTTTAGCACTAGTTTTGAAAATCCAGCGGATCCGCCCCTGCATTCAGTAATTGAAATTATAATTTTTTATTTGGTTCATTCTTGTTGAAACGTAATAATTTTATAAAAAAATCTCTTTACATAGAATTTCACATATAATCCAGATATAGATGGTCATAGGATGTACATCATCAATTTGGAATAATTGAAATTCACATATAAAAAACTATAATAACACGTGTTAAATTCTATAAACATATTGTCCTAATCCTGTGAATATTCACATATAATCCTGTGAACATTTGAAATATTATCCTGTGAAACTACATATTGTAATAGATATTCTAATATTTATGTCTTTGGTTCATTGTTGTTGAAACGTACGCATTTTATAAAAATTATGTTTACATACAAATATGATTCATACAATCATAGAAATGTGATGTTCAAAGAAATCTATAATAACATGTGTTAAATTCTATAAACAAAAAATATAAACTCTACAATAGTACATATCTTTTTCACTAAAACAAATCTCCAATTACATTAGATAAAAATAGATATAAAGTCATTCAATTCATTCAAACGAAGTTCATCATACAAAAATACATAACATTCATATTAACAATGATATTAATAAAATAAAAAATACATAACAGAGTTCAAACTTTTTCAACTGCACAAAAACTTATAAACTAATATTTACACATCAACTTCTAAAATAACAAGTTTTCCATTTTCTAAATTTTCCATTTGATGTCTGAGATCAAACTTCAACTTATGAAAATGATCCTTTGGAAATTTAATTCTCAGCTTCAATTTGTGATGAACTGTTACGTATTCAACCAAATATCTATAGTAATCGTCTGCAGGGATTCAAGCACCTTTGAACTTCCTAACATTGCCATATGGATTGAAGACAGTAAGATCATCAACATTTGGTGAATTTAAAATAAACCACCTGACAATATCATGTTGGTAAGGAAATTCTGACCAAGTTGTTTCCATGCTCCAATCCATAAGTTCAAAATACAATTTTTTCAAATTTGGAAAACATGCAACCTTTTCCAACTCCTCCTTCACGTCAATCTACATACACAATTAAAAAATACAAACTAAACATGAGTATTATTATATCATAGAAAACATAATTATAGTGTTAAAGATTGAAAAACATACCGGTTCTCGAGGGGCATAAAAGTCAAGAACTTCAACACCGGATAAGAGCATAGAAAAAGAATAGACGGTACTCAAATCCAGTTCATATTCCATTGAAGAATGGCCAATGATTTTCAAAAAACTGTCGTCATCATTAGGAACGAGGGCAATGAATTAGGGATCAAATTCGGTGTCAGGATGAAATGTCGCCTCAAGAAAAACAACATATTTTAATGTGAAGCTGTTTCTTCTAATGGTTGCCCTTTCAACTTTTCAGAAATCTTGGGGACCCTCAATAGTTGCAAATACACACCTTTTAAGCGAAACATATTTCAACTTGTTCATAATGACAGGAGAAAACGTACCATGACAATTTTCAAACGAGAGATATTGAAGGAGGGGAGAACCTTTTATAATTTTCTACATGCTAGAATCATCAACAAAACAAGAACGTAAACTGAACTTTCGAATAAAAGGGGGGCTTACAACATCTAGTATAACATCTATCAAACTCAGTTTACATTCAAATAGACATAAAGAAATGACTCTCTATTTGAAAACTGGCGAAAAATCTCCAGAGCAATTAACAAGAGTAAGATCTTCAAGGAAATGACACTTGTTGAAAATATAACTAATAGTTTTCTTATCGAAAGTAGCATAACTCAGATACAACTTCCTTAATTGAGGGAGGTTTATCTTAACATAATCAAAAGAAAAATACTGCCCAGGGCTATCATGAATACAAACAGATAACTCCTGTACTGACGGACAATCAAACAACATGCCAATGTAAAAAGCAAAGACCATTGTTGTTTCAAAGGATAAAAATATAGGATTAAGCTTCCTAATATAAGGAATCCATCTTTCAACCAGATGGTATGAATTAAAACTGCCAAGTTCAATATGAAATAAATCAATTGAAGACAGCAAAAACTTCTCAAACACATGGTCACCAAAATTCTGGAAATCTTGATTAACTTCATTATCATTCCCAACATAAAACACATGGTCACCCTCTTCCATACTGATACCCAACGCTTTGATATTTGACATTTCTGAACAGCTTCTTTGGTTGTTAAAAAAGATGAAATTTTTTCAAGAATTTCAAGAGGCAACCGTTGGGTCGGGTCAGTTCTAAAATCCATAAGAATTGCAAATTTGTTGATTCTGTAATAAATAAATGGAAAATAACATGATTATATAAATTTAAAAAAATGGAAATAATATAGTAGATTTCTAATAAATTAAACAAAGTTTATTTTTAAGGTTTCAATAAATCATTAATTCTATAGAAAAGTAAGATAAATCCTATAAAAAACTACTAAAATAATAACTTACATTGAACAAACTGTAGATGAAGCAGATTACAACCTTCTGATCAATAGCAAAAGTTCAACAGCGTAAAAACTATTTGAGAAAGATGAAAATGATTAGAGAATAATACTACTAGAACACAAACAACAAATTTATAATATCAGTAAAAAGGATCAAAAGATTCTAGAAAGTAATGATGGATATTCTATAAACAAAAAAAAATTATTTCAAAACTTACTGAAAGAGTTGTCTGTGCGGAGAAGAAGGATATCGCGGGAGTGATAAAACCTAGGTGAGAGAAAGGGGACGACGTCTCGATATAAAATAACATTTCACCAGAAGCAAAAGCGGTTGTTTTTTTTATAAAGAGAAACGACAGGAGAGTACAATTTTAATTTTTTAAAAATTAAATATATTCAGGAATAATCCTTTCGAAGTCCAAACGACGCTTAGTCTGTTTTTCAATTTTCCAAATTTCGTAATTTGTAATTTAATATTTAATATGTTAAAAACTGTAAGTTAATGTGATAAATCATGTTAACATATAAAAATTATCTGTTGAACTTATTAAAAAACAAAATTAAAATCTCTTTACGTAAAATTTCACATATAATCCAGATATGGATGGTCATAGGATCTACATCGTGGATTTGGAATAGTTGAAATTCACATATAAAAAAATATAATAACATGTGTTAAATTCTATAAACATATTGTCATAATCCTGTGAACATTCACATATAATCCTACAATTATCCGTTGAACTTAGATATTATACTTGAAATTTTATTTATAATATTTAATATGTTAAAAACTGTAAGTTAATGAGTATACATCATCGGTTTTGAATAGTTGAGATGCACATATAAAAAACTATAATAACATTTGTTAAATTCTATAAACATATTATCCTAATCCTGTGAACATCTACATATAATCCTGTGAACATTCACTCACATATAATCCTACAATTATCCATTGAACTTACATATTATACTTTAAATCTTAATTTTAATATTTATTATATTAAAAAACTGTAAGTTAATGTGATGAATCCTGTTAAGATACAAAAATTATCCGTTCAGCATACATATTACACTTGAAATTATATTTTTTTTATTTCGTCATTATTTTTCAAATGTACTCATTTATATATTTTCGATTACAATACAATATAATTCCTACAAATATATATTTGTATTTGGTCATTACTTTCCAAATGTAGTGATTTTATAAAATTCGTTTACCATAACATATAATTCCTACAATTATATATATGTGACGTGGTAAATAAATCAAAAACAAATAAACATATAAAAATCTATGAGAACATATATTAAATTCTATAAACATAAGATATAAATTCTGCAATAGTACATATCTTATTTGCTAAGATAAAACTCCAAATATAATAACATGTATTAAAGATTTGATGTCATTTTAACCAAAAATAATAATGGCTTTACTTCTTCTTGTCCATGGGATTCTTATAAGCTGATTGCCGTGGCCGACCCTTTGAAATAGATGCAATTGGAGGAAGAATTTTTTTAGTTGGTGCAGAATTCAAAACTTCATTCTCACTACTTGAGGAATATTGGTTCTCATTCTGCATTGCTTTGGACTTCCGTTTTTTAACAGTTTCATCAACTGTTAAAATCAGCAAAACAAAGTAATTTTAAAAAATTAAATAAAAACAACTTTACAAAAAAAAATGCAAATAACATGAAGGAGTTACCTCCTGTTGTACGTGTAGTCAACATGGCTAATGTTCGAAAAATGGCATCCCAATCACAATTTAATGTGTCACCTGTTATATCAGATGGAAAATCGCATCATAAATATCATTCTTTAAGAAAAAATTATCTAAGGGTACAAATATATTACAACTGAGTGTTATACATACTTGATCTTTTGCTTGTAGAATTATTAACAGCCTTACCTACAAATTTTTTGGCACAAGTTAGGTACAGAATATAAACAAATGAATTAAATAGAAGAAAGTTATTACTGCATTACCATTTCCTCTTCCTGTAGGTTTTTTCCTTTGAATTGTTGAACAATGTTCTTCTATAATGCCACTACCACTACCTGTTGTAGTAACCATAGCTTCCGTATTTTTTTCATCAATCACTTGCTCAACTACTATAAAAAAACAAACAGTGCTATTTAAGCATACATACCCAAGTGATTATGTAATTTATATTATTTAAAACTACAAACTATTTCACAAAAATATGAAAATTGCTTGATATTAGTTGTGCAAATTCAGTAATATATTACCTTTTACTTTACGTCCGGACATTTTCTTTGGATTAGTGGAACTACCATTCAATCTACAAACCCTTCTTTGAGAGCCAACATTATTATTCCTGTTAGTTGCATCCATCACCTCTTCATCTCTAGACCCAGAAATAATATTTCATGATATTTATTGTAAAAAATTATAAAAAAAAATACACTAAAATACAGAAATAACTTTACCAAATCTTCACATTACTAAAATAAAATAGTATTAATTAAAAGAAAAAGAAAAACCTCTTAATAGGTTTCTAAAAGCTTCCAACCTATGTTGCATGGATATGGGTACGGATATCGTGTTGGATACGACACGGGTACGGCGACACGGCAATTTTAAAAAATCTAGGATACGACACGTTTATTATATATATTATTTTTTATTAATTTATATATTGTATTTAGATAATTATAACTTAAATTAAATTTGTTTAGAAAATAAAGACTTCATACAAGTATATTAAATATTATACTTACTAAAACATAACATATAAGAATGTTTGGTGTAGTGGTTAAAGGTTTTGACTCTCATTTGAGAGGTCCAAGGTTCAAATCCCATTGCTAGCAATTATTTTCTTCAGTCCACAGGGGCGGGTGGGTGTCCACGGGCCCGGGTGTGGCTCGCGGTACACAGGCGAATGTCCAGTCCGTATCAGACATTTCGGGCCGTATCGGCAGGGGTCAACCAAGTGTCGGAGACCGTATCAGACGGGTAGGGACACGCTAGCTCATCTGACACGCCATCTGGCGTGTCAGATACGTATCCTACGCGTGTCGGTGTCGGATACGTGTCGGACACGGGTACGATGGCTTCCTAGGAGTGTCGGGGTAACATAGCTTCCAACCCATTGAAAACAATATTCTGCTGCCCATCACTGGCATATCCAAAGCTTATCAGGTCATCAATTATTGGATTAATTGACCTTGTCAAATCATACCTCCTACAAACAATATAAAGTAAACAAATGAAAATAAATGTCTCATAATAACTGGTAACTACAATATATTAATTCCATATAAAATAATAACATACAAAATCAGTAAAAAAAATAAGGAAAAAATACATGTTATTCTCAACACTGTTAGTAATGTCACATCCAGCCAAAATCAAACCTAATCGATTCTTGTCCTTCCTCTAATGATCAAGTATGTACTTATCATTAATACAATTTTGCTTTTCATGCTTTAAAACCATCAGAGCATGTGAGCAAACTATACCAGAAGCCTCAAACAATTTCCAAATGCAAGAAAATTCTTTATACTCCTTGTTGTACTGAACCTCAAAAATCTGACCCCTGATATCTTCAACTTCATAAATGTTCATAGAGTCAGGTGGTTCCAATTTAAATACACAAGTCATATTAACAGAGGTTTTCAACTCATGTTGAAACCTATAGAATATGGTAAGAGTATACACCTTGGCAATCTGCTTCTCGAAAAGTAACTCGAGTACATGGCAGTTGTTTTTGTCTTTGATTCAAAATCCTTGTCATTTTATTTCTGCCATATTCTGTTCAAAACTACCAACAAATTCAGCTAGAGTAGCCTTATCTCTGAGATATTTATCAAGAAAATGATTCATACCCTCCACACGTTGGGTAGTATTCATTCCAACCCAGAATTAGTCATTTAAATAAATTGGAACCCATTTATGCCTCTGTGGAAACATACTTCTAAACCACGGTGCATTTTCGTAACCAATTTCTGACATTAATGTTAACCAAGATTCTTCAAATTGTATAGGTGTTTTCGCATTGTATACAACATCTTTGACAAGCAGAATTATACCATCCTTGTTACCAGCACCACCCAATTTTTCAGGCAATTTGCGTAAAATGTGTCATGCACAATACCTATGCACTGTGTCATCACCAAAAACATGACTAATCCCTGCTTGAATACTCGGGCACTGATCTGTCAAAATGCCACCTGACTTAACACCTTTCATACAAGCTAGAAACTTCTTCATACACCATTTATAGTCGGCCTCAGTTTCTCTTGAGAGAAGAGCACAAGCAAAAATCACTGATTGCCAATGATGGTTCACACCAACAAAAAGTACAAGTGGCATATGATACCTATAAGTTATAACAATAAGATAAAACAGTAAAATTAATCTGTAAGTTCAACTTTCTAATTCTGCACAAAAAATAACCTGAATTAAGAATATGAACCATGTTACATAAATATAATTTGTAAAGTAACACAAAAATATTACCTATTTGTAAGGTAGGTTGCATCCATGACAACAACATCATAAAAATATCTGTATGCAGCACGGCCACGACCATCAGCCCAAAAAATATTACACAAATGCCCTTCCTTGCCATGCTTGTATGTATACCAGAAATCCAAATCATACTTCTTCCTTTCATCAAAATAGTCAGAGAGTAACTCAGCATCATGTCCACCTAATGACCTCAATTTACTTCTCTTGTACTGATCTAAGTGTTTTTTAGCATCTTTTCGTGTAAAAGTACACTTCAAATAACCACCAGCTATCTGTGTTACAATATCTATATTATTAGCTGCTTTCATTCCTTAGTCTGCATTATATTCCATCATTGCCTTATATCTCAGTGGAATAAACCGATAACAAGGGATAAGGAAAGATGACTCCGGATTGAGATCATGGTTATGAGTTAGCTCCATGTCACTCACTTCCCATCTATCAGTAATAGTGGAATATATTATCCTCATATACACCGGGCATTTTGTATGTACTAAAGGTCTCCGTCTCTTAGGAAAAGGTGCAATATCAAGAATACATTCCTTTACATCCTTGAATTTATTGCATGCAAATTTATAATCTACAAAAATATCACCATTCTTGTGAAAGGTTCTCTTGTTTACTCCAAAACCAGTTTGGTACCCATATATTTGTTGTTCGTACAATAATCTTTTACGTCTATTTGACTAATTTGCAAAAACATACAATTATTGAATTATACAATTTCTTCTATTTTGAGAACTTATAGGTCCAAGAAGAGTAAGAACTGCGATATAATAAGCTTGGACTGAAGAAATCACGAAGACTTTTATCAAGAATACTAATTGTAAAATCAAAAGCTTGGTAAAGTATGTATGAGGTTGATTAAATTGAGATAAAACGTTATGAACGTTTTCAAAACGTTGGTAACGTTTTATAATGATCAGAAGCTTCAAAATTATCAAAAGAAGAATCAAGTTATAACGTTATAACGTTATACAACCGTTGTGACGTTTTACAAACGTCATAACGGTTGACAAACGTTGTAACGTTTAACAGATACAGAACAACTGAAGTACAGCTGTTCAGTACAAACTAGAAACGTTGTAACGTTCATAAAACGTTGTAACGTTCATAAAACGTTGTAACGTTCATAAAACGTTGTAACGTTCATAAAACGTTAAGTAACGTTTTACTAAGCTGTCAGAGAATTAAAACCCTAAATCGCATTTGAATAAAACGTTGGTAACGTTTTATGTCAAACAGCTCATTTTTGAGCTGCCACTATAAATAGACTGAAGGGATCACTTTCAAATAATCTCAGCCGACCCTAGTTATTCTAAAAGCGATTTTCTGAGAGCTTAGCATACTCCATTGTTGTGAGAGCTTAAAACTTCAAAATCCCTCAAGCAACCTCAAACCTACTTCACTAATCTTGTTATAGATTAGGTTAGAGTGATCTATTGAGTGTTTCTCTTGTGTTCCTAGACAATCGAGACCTTGTTCTCATCTCTTTGAGTTGGCCGTTTGACTTCCCGCTTGGTGTGTAAGGGCTCAACGGTTCACAAGTTGTAATCCTTTCGTATTGGGTAATAGGAAGGCGCACCTCACAAGGTTGCGAAGCCCCGGAGACGTAGGCCTTTGTTTTGCCGAACTCCGTTATCACCCCGCGTGTCAAATTTCTCTAAACTCATCTCTTTACTTTCAATTGCAATTTAATTTCAGTTTTTGAGCAATTAGAGGTGCCCCTAAGTGTAACAATATTTGCCAGTATAAGTAAGCTTCTGTAATAGAGTCAAACTTATCACCTATTGTAGGTGGAGCGATGAATCGGATCTCATCAGGATCAAGTTCGCTTTCTAACTGATGGCCAACATTAACAAATTGTTCCCCCTCATTCTCAGCCCTATTCTGATTTTCACCAAGATTCACATTCTCAATAGGCTTCTCATGAGAAAATTCAGAAGGATCCTTGTTCAGATCCCATTCATGAATAGATGATCGGGAAACTGTATCATCCACACATTCTTCATTCGGGTCAACATCCATTATATCAACTTGCATTTACACAAACACAAACAAACCTATAAGGACATATGTTAAATTCTATAAATACAACATATAATTCTATAAACATAACATAATACATATCAAATGGAAGCAATCAATCCTATTACCAAATAATCACAATATATCAATTTATACTTCATCAACCAATGCATAATAAAGTTTCAAACTTCAGTTTATGTATACATTACACATACAAATCACAATGCAAGCTAATTTATTAATTCTGTTCTACTAAAAAACTACCACACTATGAATATGTAATTGAAACATAAACATGACAATCTAATGTAATCGATCCTATTAACAAAAATATTGAATCCTGCAAACAACAATTAATAATCATTGAATCCTCTTCACATTATAGTTAAGTAAATTAATCAGAAATTAAAGGTTCAAAATTAAACGATTTATGTAACTTTCAAAGATTCGATACCAGAATATAATGAACAACAATGATCTACAAAGCAATATTAAATGAGAAAAATGACCTGTAGTTTTCAAAACTTCAATGTTGTTCGTCAATGCTTAATTCAAAGAACTATAGAAGACGCTGCTCTTCGATTCTGAGATTCAATACTTGATTGAAACAAAGAAGAAAAGAAAAAAAATCAGATCAGAAAAGAAAAGAAGTTTCAAAATTATACGAAATTGAAAAATTACATCAATACTAGTATATAACGAACAAAATGTAGCTCTCAAAAATTCGATGCTGTTCGTCAATGCTGATGCTCCTCGATTCTACCACTAAATAATCGATTGAAACAAAGAAGAAAAAGAAAGGAACAAAATCAGATCAGGAAAGGAAAAATCAGATCAGGAAGGTTCAAAAAATAATTCAATTTTCAAAAAAAAGGAAAGCGGTAAAAGAGGAATGCCTTAAATAGGAAAAATGACGGCGGAATTAGTGGGGACCGCGTCGCTGCCGGTTATCGGAGGTTGAAAGCGCGTCGGAACGACGCTAAAACGAGAAGGTTTTAATACGCGGGGATTATCCGGAGGACGTTACATTTTCTCATAAATTAATACTATCTTTTTAACTTGAAATATAAATATTTAAATAATAGATTACGATAATAGGAAACAGGAGAGTCTCCCCTCCACTCCTCCAGTATAGGAATAGTAGCAACGGAGGTGATGCCATTGAGATACCACCGAAGAATCGAGAAAAAGAGAGAATTAAGGTGGAATCAGCGTTTCAATGAAAAAGCGGTTGGATGCACGTGACATGGCACTATACAATACAAACAGTCAAATCTCTAACCAAATCATTTTGTGTGAAACCGAAACTGAAACCTGTCTAGCGGGAATTACGTGGTTTTATATCATATCATATCATATTCATACGTTTTCTTTCAAGCCCCAAAATCATAAAGCAATCATAAAAATAATAATAAATCGCCCACCGTGGGGCTCGAACCCACGACCACAAGGTTAAGAGCCTTGCGCTCTACCAACTGAGCTAGACGGGCTTTTGTTTTAAATTAGACGCAGTCTCAATTTAACAGATAGTAAATATTGAGAGAATTCCCAAATTACAACATGTCTAACTTGCTTTCTTATTGCTAGCTGACGATACTGGTTTTGGCTGGTGAAATATTCTCACCTAAACATCACACACTACAACTTAACCAGTGTGATTTTTTTTTTTTTTTTTTTTTTAACTTTCTTAAATTGAGGCGGTATTAGTGTAGCATTCTTTTTTTCTTGCGCCTAAGTAAGGTTGCATGGCATTTTAAAAAAACCGGTAATTCAACTCCATTGCATTACAAATAATACAAAGACATGCCATACAGAATAAGTATAGTTAGTACTCAAGAATCAAGATCCATTTTGTTATCCTAAATAGAAAAAGAAAAAAAAAATCAAAATTTGAAATCATTCAAAATACAACCGTAATCCTAGATCTCCTCATGAAATATTTCAAAATTTTCCATGAATAATGACAACCACACTGCTTGCTCGTCTACATGCGGATGCTGAAGTATTCAGGGTCAAAGTGGTGCAGCCTAACGTATCCATCTTCGCCACCGCTCGAGAAGCTTTTATGATTTAAAAGATAAAATACCCAAGTTAGCATCAAACTATAATAAAGGGTGACCAGGTGGTTACCGGAGGAAACGGGTTTAAATGCAGCAGGATCATCACAAGTGAAATTCGGTCAATTTGGATAAATAATGATAATAGAACTCACCTCCTTCCATCCGGATTGAAAGCCAAGGCATTTATTGGTCCGAAGTGGCCCTTTACTCCACCAATCTCTACTTGTAGAATCTTAAAAGAAACCATAAAAAGGATAAGTCTTCAATAACATTCTACACAATTCAAATTAGCACTAAAATTTTTATTTTAAAAAAAAATAACCTTGTGATAGAATTTAGCTTCGAATTTTCCGGCACGACGATCAGTCATTGTCACATTAACTGCCTCCTGACCTCCTCCAATCACCACCTGAAATGGAAACACCATGTCATATTCTATCAAACCCAATAAAACATACCCAAACTAACCACCTTTCTTGCTAATTTTGCTGGTTTATGTGTAAAAATATTTGCGAGAGTAAAATGTACTCACATGATCAAGGAGGGGAGAAATTGCGCAAGCATTAACAGGACGATCCATCACATACGTCTTCAAAAGTGTCAAAGACCTTGTGTCCCAAAGCTACCCACAAACAAAATAAAAAATGACTTTGAAAATCATGAGACGAGGACATCAAACAAAACTAAATATGAAATTTTATTTCTCCATATTCACAACATTGAACTATCCGTATTTAAATTACAAATACAAATACATGTATATAAGGTCCTGTAAAGCATTATGCTGGACTTACACATAACAAATACACATTGGAGTGTGTTTTTCTATCAGGCTCCTGCTATAAAATTTGTTTTGATATTCATAAAACACTTATACTACTACTCAATTATGATTGTATTACGAGATTACAAATTCACCCTGCTGAAGGTGTTTATCCAATAATAAAGTAGAGTGAATTTGTCAGCACTAACAGATTTTCCACCAAATTGGTTTCTCTATAATTTCACCACGTTCATAAATGTTTGATGTTTTTTAGTCTACAATACCAAAATAAAAAAATTCACTAAAAAAGGAATAACTCCAGAAATTGAACAGCTAATTTATCTCCAGCAGAATATATTCCAACTATGCTACCCTGATACTTCAGATATACCTCCTTACCTGTATCTGACACAAACGATACGTACACAGTTCGTATGTCACACGCCAGATGGCATATCTAACATTTTATAATAGGTTGACACCAGACACGGTCTTTGACATGCGCTGATACACATGTCGACCCCAGAACAGCTGCATAAAGGCAGCCAAAGGAAAACTTCAAGCACTGGGAATAAGTCTGGAACAGTAGTGCTTGGGGCCTTCTATAACCCTCTGAGTGGACCAATAGAGAATGATGAACATTCTGGGAATAACTAAGCGGCAATGAGACCGGATTCAAATCACAAATCAGTCCACCGCTTCATTTAATGCTACAGTTACCTTTCTCCCTCCAGTCTTGGAGTTTCGTGACTTCTTTATGTTTTTTTTTTTTTACTTGTGTATATTTTCACTCATGTCCTTCTGTAAATTTTTTGTTTTATCTTTAATCTTCTTTTGTTTACTTGCTCCCAAGTTTAATTGGTAGGTTAACTCAAATTACAAATATTTTAAAATTATTTTCATACTACATCTCAAATATGAATAAAAATATAAACGATACCAGTATTAGTACGCGTGCAGCACAGTATTCTAACCTTGGCTGATTTATCAGCAGAGCCTGTGAGGAAGTGGGACTTGTCAGCAGACATGCAGAGAGAAGATATTGTCTTCTGATGACCACTCTCTTTATCTGATTCTTTCAACAGTTCACCGGTCTGTGCGCCACAACAGATCATAAGAAACAATTGTCAGATCCTCTCTTTATTTGACATTTAACATGTGTGAGGTGAGGTAGGATTTTAAGAGATAAGAAGAAACCTCAGAATCCCAGATGCGAATGACAGAGTCCTCACCGGCACTTATAATAGTCTTGTTTAATGGGCCCCATACAGCTCTGTTTATTCTCCCTTGTGGGCCCTTGATTGTCAGGACGGAATCACTGGTCTCTATAACAAATTTATATATTAAAAAAATAAGAGTAAAGCCAAAATGGTAGGATGAATTAATTTAGGTAGAAGTGTTGTAGTAAAATATTTAATTAGAGTTAGTTACGGTCTGATGGGTGGGGAGCAATGCACTTGATTTGGATAGTAGATGGGTTGCCCATAAAGGGGTCAGTAGTGATGACAGCGAGCTTGTCGCCGATAGAGAAATCAACAGAGCGAGCGGGTGAGTTAAAGTTGAAGGAGTAGAGCTGGGTGCCAGATTGAACATCCCATAGCTTGACAGTCTGATCAGCAGAACCAGTAATGAGGCGGGTAGAGTCGCCTACCAGTAACAGAGGAAGATATGAGTATTGTAATTTGTAATGGAGAGAAAAGAAGATAGATAGATAGATAGATAGATAGATAGATTAGGGGATGATTGATTGATTGATTGATTGATTGATTGATTAAAAAGAAGTAATAATATAATAATACGTGAAACGTCGCAGCACCAGACAGCTCCGTTGTGGCCGCGGTAGGTTCCGAGTCTTTGGCCGTCGTCAGCGAACCAGAGAGTGGGAGTGTGATCCTTAGCGCAGGAGAAGAGGAGATCGCCTTCTCTGTTGTACTTGAGAAATGTCAGCGGCCTCTCATGCCCTTTCATCAATATAGGCCTCATTTCTTCTTCTTCTTCTTTTAAAAGCAGCAGCGGCGGTGCTGGCGGTGCTGGCGGTGGCCGGTGGGACACTAGAGAGAAGAGAACTAGAGTCTAGACAAGGGAAGGGAAGAAGAAGGGAAGAAGAAGGGAAGAAGGGAAGAGAGGAGGAGGCCACATCTTTCCAACTTTTCCAGTGGGCTCTCTTTTTCTGGGCTTTTATGGGCTTCCTTTTCTTTCTTTATTAATTATTAGTTTATTACTACCAAACCAAACATAGGTGCCACATGAAGTGTAACATAGGTGCGCGGCACCGAAGAACCAATTGAGTGAACAAATTAAAGTGCTTCAACATCATGAAGACAGACATGTGGGACCCACAAAAAAAACAGGAGCAATCGATTGTTTCTCCACTACTTGGCTTACATGCATATCATATTTCATATCTATCAAGCTACACACGATGGATCTAGCTATATTATATTATATTATATTATATAATATTTATATACACTACACTACACTACACTACACCAGTACTAAGTCTTCATTTGTTGTAACCCTAGTGGAAAGGCATCTAACTTTCTAAGGTTTTGGTGGGCCTCTTCAATCCTCTCTTTTTTGAATCGGTGCAAAAGTTGGCCTCAGATTGTTATCATGATGTTCTAACCTACTTCGACTTGCATTGGTTGCCTTTATATATAGTTCATTTTTTTTTATTTGCCATATATATATATATTATGATCGAGTATAATAATAAGCAACAAATTATTGAAAACTCATAATGACTGGTAAGTAAGGTAAATTATTAATTATCACCTTGTCATAGATAAAGCTAGCTATCTATACATATCCAAGTAAAGAGATAGATATACTGACTTAATAATGATCATCACATGATTAAAGCAATTAATATATATATATTTACCGATCATATGCATGTAGGTAAAGTGTGATCATGTGAGGACTAAAAAGTTGTACAACTCAATTAATAACACCAAAAAATTCATTATAAAATTGTAAAATGTTTATATATGAGGAGGGATCAGATGACACCGTTTTTTAGTGACATCGGATGACACCGTGCATTTTCAAAGTCCAAACAGTCGATCCAAACCGTTCAACTTGATGGATATGTTAAAATGTGCTTGCAAATCAAATTTTACATTTTTCTGAATTTTTTTACTATTTATTAAGATGGGTACAAAAATTGAACGGTCTGAATATAGCGATTTTGTTAAATACTTAATAAATAGTAAAACAATTCCAAAAAATGTAAAATTTGATCTGCAAGCACATTTTAACATATCCATTATGTTGAACAGTTTGGATTAACTATTTGGACTTTGAAAACTTTGAAAACTTTGAAAATGCACAATGTCATCCGATGTCACCAAAAAACGGTGTCATCCGATCACTCCTCTATATATATATATATATATATATATATATATATATATATATATATATTTCATCAAACTGTAATCCATTAATTATATTGTAGTACGTACATGCACATAGTTGTCTGTTAATTGGCTGCAATGTACGTACATTAATTACTAACGGGTACGTAATGCACATCAGATATTGCTCCTCCTTAATTAAAAATGAGAGAGTTAGAATATATTTTGAACCTACCTAGCTAGTCATGAGCGCTACATCATTCACAATTTCACATCATCAATTAGCTAGATCCGATTTAATTTGCTTCTCACCTCATTTATTCTCATGGGGCAATTTTTTATTTTTTTTATTTTTATTTTTACATGATTTATTCTCATTTCAAAAAGATATTGTATATATGATATGTCTAAAGTGCAACAAAACACTCACAGTAATTCAACTATTTTTTTGTATTAATTTCTCCGCATAATTAATAATTTTGACACGACTTATCGCATTATTTTTCTTTATACATAATTATATATATGTTTCGTATTAAAAATATATATTTATTTGTAATCAAACTATACTGAATATAATATTCTTAATATAATTATCTTATTTTGGTATATTACATTTTAAATAGATCATATTTAGTTTTTCTCAAGTGATGTCCGAAAAATAACTCTAATAAATAAATAAATTCGCACATGAATCTTATAAAAGAATCCAGCATATTAATTTATTGGATTAATTGGACAAAATAATATTAGTCTACTATATATAACAAATATACTTTGCATAATTGTTTCTAAAGTTATGTCAATATGTTTATAAAAATTATATATTTAATCAAATTAGTGATAGAAGTTATATATATATATATATATATAATTAGTTAAAGTCATTGTTTATAATTCATATATAGCTCTATATATAATATAAATATATTAATTTGTGTCGAGCATGCATGTATGTTCGTTGCTATTTGAAATATATATTAAGCTAGAACATTCAAAATATAATTAATTTGGATCATGTTTGAAATTCGTCAATATTTAATTTAATTAGGATGATTCACATATAGATCTTATTGCATTCAAATTAGAATTAATCTTGTTAATTAGAGTTTAATTAAATACGAATTAATTAATCCGATCGATCTGTACATACAGTGATCGATGTAGATGTACGTACGTACTGGCATGGGAATATATATATATTTGTCCCTCGATCTCTATTTGCACTAAAAATTAATAAATGAACAGCTAGCAGCTAGTCTGATCATTTGAGACATGACAAACGTACACGTACGCATGCAGTGTGTGTATATTTAGCACATGATCGATGTCAACAATTAAAAGATCACCTAGCTCTTTCAAATCACATTTCAGAATTACAGGAAATTAATTAAACAAAGGAAAGAGAAATGGAAGGAAATTAATGCAGATTCTATTTTTACATATACATTAATATTGAAAAAAATTAAGAAAAACAATTAATTCTAGAGAAATTTATAAATACACACAGACTAGCTAGCTAGCAGCTACCTCTCTTAATTAAACAGTTGCCTTAATTCTCTCCTACTCTTTGAGTATATCTATATGCTTCGATCTGATCATCTAGCTACAAATTTCCATATAGCAATATGCATATATAGCATGCAGCTGGCCAAACTTTACCTAATTAATGAAAGTCATCAAAGCAAACATTAATAATTTTCTAATTAAGGCAATTAATATATATACTACCAAAAAAAGGCTCAAATTAAGCAAGCGCGCATTTTAATTTTTAATATTTGCAAAAGTTTAAATCATAAATATCTAGTTAAATTAATTAGAAAGAAAATGTTGAGATTATGTTCAACAACTTGTCCTGACTCCTCATGAATGAAGAAAAAGCCTAATAGCTAGGTATATATACATATGGAAAACAAATATATTTTTAAAAAGCACAATAGCATGTGTGTACACCAAATTGAATATATTTTACTATATATATGGAGCAGTAATGCATAAAGAAAAAGTTCTCAAGCTACAGTATACATCAGACACAAAACGCCTATTTGAAAAAGAAAAGAAAAAGAAGGCTACATGCATATATATATATGGCCTATATTTAGTCAAGTCCACGCACAACATGTACATTGCTAGCTTGGCTTTTGTTTCACTATATATATATTGCTCAAAACATGTACAAATTACATTAATTACAGACCGGACGAGCTAGGGATTAGAAATTCTTTATACAATATATATGTATATATATATCCTTTTTGTTGGCATGATTTTTGATAAAAATTTGCTGGGCTTCGATCATTAAAATGGTTGCAGATCAACTATATATCGTTTATTATTTAATTGGTGTAAATATGTATAGGTATATATATACTTTTTAATTTGTGGCTCCAACGACGTTTGTTTGAAGAGCGATCGAGTTCGGTTGGACCACATGTGCATTGGTTCCTTAATTAATTTGTGCTCTCTTTAGAAGAGTGCACTGTGCATATATTGATATATATATATATATATATATATATGTATATATAGAGATGGGCTATGGTGCATTGCAATGCATGAACCCCCTTATGCATTGCACTATAATCACGGATTTAAAGTCCAAACGACCGATCCGAACCGTTAGATGTTTAATCCATATTGAAATGTGCTTGGAGACCAAATTTTACATTTTTTGGATTTTTTTTTACTATTTATTAAGCATTTTTTAAAATTGCTGTTTTGCTGTGAACAGTAAAAAACAGTAAAATTTTCTGGACCATCAGATCAGCAACTTTCAAAATTGCTTAATAAATAGTAAAAAAATTTCAAAAAATGTAAAATTTGGTCCCCAAGAACATATTAATGTGAAGAACAAGATGAACAGTTTGGATCGGTCGTTTGGACTTTAAATCCATGATTTATAGTGCAATGCATAAGAGGGTTCATGCATTGCAATGCACCATAGCCCATCTCTGTATATATATATATATATATATATATTTGTCTGTGTGCTCGTAATCATCTAGTACTGTACTGTCTTTCACAAGAACACAAAACGGGCACAAGGAAAAACAAATTCAGGATATATATATATATATATATATATAACCAAAACTAAAACCATGGATATATAATTTATTAGCCCTCCCTCATTAGTAGCTATTAGTACTGCTGCAGTTTGACAAGGACCTAGCTAAGAGACCCAAAACCAAATTTAAAAGAAAACAAAAACTGATTGATCAAAATCTTGCAACGAGCTGTCTTTTCAGAGGTGTACCATTGACAAAACCATTTCATCTAATTAGCTAGAGGTGTGAGTTGACACGCAGCTACCTTCTAATTATCTCTAATTATGTAATTCCGTTTTCCTAACCCTACCTAATTCTTCTTGCTACCAACAAATTAACCTAACATTTTCTGTTGTAAACACTTTTTATTTTTTTTTTTTTTTTTTTTTTATTATGATAAGAAAACATTAATAAAGTTAGATTTTATTAGGTTGACCGTTTAATAGTGACCTAAAACATTATCATTCATGCAATATATAGCTAAAAATTGTATTATAACTCAATTCATTCTTCTACTTGAAGAATTTTAAAAAAGAAAAATAAAAAATGGAAAATTCGTGCTTAATTAGATTTATATACCTGAACCAAACTAAGTATTACTCCTAAATTAAGTATATATTAGATACTAATTAAATAATTGAAATATGATTTAACCATCTAACAATTATATATATAGAGAGAGAGAGAGAGAGACAAGAATATAAATAAAATGATCACAGTTTAATATATATATTACGTACGTAGTACCTTTTATCCTTGAGATCTGCATAGTTTAAGAATCCAAATATTCCTTTCTCCATTGCTTGTGTTTCAGATTCTAAGCTAGCAAACCTTGACTTGTCGGGTTCAAATCCATCACATGCTAACCTCATGGGGTTTGAGCCATTTGATCCAACCAAACCGTCAAGGTCTCCTTGTGCTGCAAAATTATACTTGGAATTTGTAGCATGGTGAGAATGCAAATTCAAAAAGTTAGAGATTGGATCAGTGGAGGAGGCCAAAGTTGTAGCAATACTAGTAGTAGTAGTAGTACTTGCATTCACAAAATTTGTATTTGAGCCGGATGAAGAGGTTGATGTTGCATTTGAAGCACCAAACATTGTGTTATTAAGATTATTAGCTAATAAGTTACCATTACTCCTAGCTATGGAAGCAATAGCATCAACTATAGTAGAAGAAGAGCTCAAATTGTTTTGTGGTACACAAGGGTTGGTTTGTAATTTTTGAGGAAATGGCCTGAGGAGGCCGTATGGTGAACCCAGACCAGTATTAGAACCGGATTGGAACAGTCCCAACCCAGTATTGAGACGGGGCCGTACAAACGGAGAAGCCGGTACAAAGGGCGCTGCAGGGAATCCAGTAAACTCTTGCACCATGGCACGGAAATTTGATGTGTCGGTGGTTAACACAGTGGTCGGAGGTCGTCTCGATGCCCTAGACCTCTTCTTTGGCCCACGCGTTGGTGCACTGTTGGCCGGTGTCATTGGTCGGCTCTCAGACGCAACAGGCGGTTGCACGGATGCTGCCAATGTAACTGAGTTTAACAATTGAGCATTATTATTGGTGCAACTAGGGATGAGAGGTGTGGATGATGGCCAATGAGGTGAGTCGAGGGATGTACGGGAAAGGATAGAGTCAGGGTTTAAGGGAAAGTGGTCTTGAATTTGAATTTGATAATTAGAGAAGGGAAATTGATATTGATATTGATCAGGGGGTAAAAAAGGAGAGAGGATCTCATGATTAGGAGCAGAGGTGTACTCTTCTTCATGACTGCCGGCACCATTTCCACCACCGCCACCGCCACCGCCACCGCTTGAGGATGGTAGGCTTCCACTCGAAGATGAATCCATTAATTAATTAATTGATGATGAGCTAGGGAAGGGTGAAGAGAGATAGCTAGCTAGCTAGCTAGATTATTATTAGATTTGGGGGTTGTGAGCTGAGTGGTGGTGACTTGGACTTGGGGAGAAAGAGAGAGGTTTCATGTTCTCATGTTCTCATGTTCTCATGTTGTACATTTCTAATGAATTGAAAGATCATCAAGAGATATCACAGAGGTTTGTGGGCCATGATGGTGATGTAACATTAGAAGATAGATAGGCACTAACAAAGCAATGCATGCCAACAACTGAACAACATACATATATATTATTAATTCACCACATACAGAGCCAGAGGAGATAGATAGATAGATAGATAGATAGATAGTCAGGTAGCTAGAGACTAGAGAGAGAGCGAGTGTGAGGCATCATCATTTCTCTGTAGACTAATATATGTTTGTTAGCTTACCAGACAACATCTGATCACTTCTCATAAGATCCCCCCTGCCCCTGGGCCCTGGCCTCTCAAATCTCAATTGTACGTATAGAGAGACTAATTAATTAATTAAGCTATATATATATATAGACTTTTTCAAATTAAGCAGACGTTTTTTTGTATGCGCACCTAACTATATATATATTTCAATTCCTGCGTGTAACTAGCTAGCTAGCTCTAGTTGCTGTACTGCCAAGCAACTAATTAACGCATATATACATACAGACATCTAATTAATTATGTATTCACACTCCATCTCTAATTAGTTGTTAATATATATATGTATATAATTGAAAATACGTACCGACGTTAACCATAACATAATTAAGCAATTTGTATATACATAATCGGCAATATATATATATATATATATATATATATATATATATATATATATATATATATATATATATATATAGAGAGAGAGAGAGAGAGAGAGAGTAAGGCTTGGGTGCTATGGATAGCATAGAGGGCTACAATGCTACGGCTCAATATTCGAGTTTTCAAAATCCTAACGGTCGATCCGAACCGTTCATCTTGTTCTCCATATTAATATGTGTTCGGAGACCAAATTTTACATTTTTTGAAAAAATTTTACTATTTCTTTAGATAGGTAGAAAATCAAATATCTAAATGGTGCATAATTTTTTAGATCAAGTTATTTTCTACTTAGCTAAAAAATAGTAAAAAAATTTCAAAAAATATAAAATTTGGTCTCCAAACACATATTAATATGGAGAACAAGATGAACGGTTCGGATCGACCGTTAGGATTTTGAAAACTCGAATATCGAGCCGTAGCACCGTAGCCCTCTATGCTATCCATAGCACCCAAGCCTTACTATATATATATATAGAGAGAGAGAGAGAGAGAGTGGCTAATATGCATTCGGTTGCATATGGACCGAAGTGCTTACGGTCCAAATTTGATTTTTCAAAATCCAAACGGTCGATCTGAACCATTCATCTTGTTCTCCATATTAATATGTACTTGGAGACCAAATTTTATATTTTTCTGAATTTTTTTTACTATTTATTAAGTATTTTACCAAATTGTTGATCCAACGATAGCTGCTGATTTTACTGTTTTGTTAAGCTACCGTTGGATCAACAATTTTGTAAAATACTTAATAAATAGTAAAAAAATTCAGAAAAATATAAAATTTGGTCTCCAAGCACATATTAATATGGAGAACAAGATGAACGGTTCAGATCGACCGTTTGGATTTTGAAAAATAAAATTTGGACCGTAAGCACTTCGGTCCATATGCAACCGAATGCATATTAGCCACTCTCTCTCTCTCTCTCTCTATATATATATATATATAGAGAGAGAGAGAGAGAGAGATAGGCTAATGTGCTTTCGGTAGCATATGGGCCGAAATACACACGGTCCAAATTTGAAATTTCAAAATCCAAACGGTCGATCCGAACCGTTCATCTTATTCTCCATATTAATATCTGCTTGGAGACCAAATTTTACATTTTTCTGAATTTTTTTACTATTTATTAAGCCACTTTGAAAATCGCTAATCCAACGGTTTTACTGTTTTGTGCAGCCACCGTTGGATCAACAATTTTGTAAAATACTTAATAAATAGTAAAAAAAATCAGAAAAATGTAAAATTTGGTCTCCAAGCAGATATTAATATGGAGAAGAAGATGAACGGTTTGGATCGACCGTTTGGATTTTGAAATTTGAAATTTAGACCGTGTGTATTTCGGCCCATATGCTACCGAAAGCACATTAGCCTATCTCTCTCTCTATATATATATATATATATATAATATTCTCAATTAATTATTCAATAATTAATGTGTGTAGTATATAGTGATTGATTAATTATTGAGTAATTAATTTTCATCACATGCAGCAAGTATATATATATATATATGAGTACGGCTAACGCGCTTCCTCTAGCATATGGGCCGAAATGCTTCCGGTGGAAATTTGAAATTTCAAAATCCAAAAAGTTGATCTGAACCGTTCATCTTCTTCTCCATATTAATATCTGCTTGGAGACCAAATTTTACATTTTTCTGAAATTTTTTACTATTTATTAAGCCACTTTGAAAATCGCTGATCCAATGGTTTTACTGTTTTGTTAAGCCACCGTTGGATCAGCGATTTTCAAAGTGGCTTAATAAATAGTAAAAAATTTCAGAAAAATGTAAAATTTGGTCTCCAAGCAGATATTAATATGGAGAAGAAGATGAACGGTTCAGATCGACTTTTTGGATTTTGAAATTTCAAATTTCTACCGGAAGCATTTCGGCCCATATGCTAGAGGAAGCGCGTTAGCCGTATTCTATATATATATATATATATATATATATATATATATATATCAATGGCTAGCTAGGTAGACATATATGAAATTAGACTGGATGGGTGCATGCGTGCATGTGTATGTGTGTGTGTGTGTGTATATATATATATATATATATATATATATATATATATATATATATATTATGGGATCGACTAACTATCTTCCAGTCAATATTTCCTCTGTTTATCTCTCAGTCAATAACTACTTGTGGGGACCATTAACTAACTGAACTTCATTAATTACTTGGGGACCACCTAATATTTAATAGATTTTATAACTAACGCGTGCAAATATGGATACCTATGCGCACAAGTGTTAATATATAATATATCAAGTATTCATACCGAAGATATCAAGTATTTCGAAAAAAACTGGACACATCTTTTACACGTTTTTAGAGTTGGGTTTTTTTTTCTCCGTTCAATTTTATCAATATTTATGACGATCTGTGAGAAAATTTATAAATCTAAAACCATGGACGTCTTCTACGTAATTTTCTCTTTCAAATAAGATTCATGATGACATACTTTCAGGTTGTCCGTCGTGCAAGTATTTATGCCTCGTCATGCAAATATTCATACGTTGTCATGTAAGTATTCATATCTTGTTGAGCAAATATTCATACCTTGTAATGCATTACCTGTGGGGACCGCTAATTAAGTGGGGGATCACTAACTACTTAGGTAACCACCTAATATTTGATAGATTTTACAACTGTCACGTGTAAATATGGATGCATATGCGCGCAAGTGTTAATATATAATATATCAAGTATGAATACTTGCGCGGCGGACAACTCAAAAGTACTTCATCATGGATCTCATTTGAAAGAGAAAATTACGTAGAAAACGTCTGTGACTTTAGATTCGCAAAAAAAAATCACAGATTGTCAGAAATATGGGCGACATTGAAGTAAGAAAAAAAATCATAAAATGTGTAAAAAATGAGTATGTGATAAGAAAGATTGTTTAAAAAAATACTTGATATATATCTTACATATGAATACTTACTATATTAGATGTTAATACTTGCGTGTATAAGTATACATATTTATGCGCATCAGTTGTAAAGTTTTTCAAATATAAGTGGTTTTCCAGTTAATTAGTGGCCCCCCACATTATTAATGACATATACATGTTTTCTTTTGTCTTTTTGTGCTGGAAGTTGTGGTCCCCTTATATAATTAATAATTTGAGAATAAAATGGAGAAAATAAACTGGGGGAAATAAATCTTTATTCTATATTATAATAGAAGAAGTGATGAACTCTTGTCTACCACGACTGTTTAATTGTTTTAGAAATAATTAAGGATCGATCGATGTACGTAACATCAAAGCGGCACACTTTGTAGGTTACCTACTTGGTCAATATAATAAATAAATAAATATAGGAAAGAAAATATTCATATGAGGCCAAGATAGAAAAATTTAAGGAAGTAGACAGATTTGTGTGTGTGTGTGTGTGTATATATATATATATATATTGCTTGGGCAAATAGCTAGCTGTACATATTTGGTAGCCAAATTTCTTGGTAGAAGATAAGAACAAGATGCAGGCAGGCTAGCTAGGTCACGTACGTGTACACCATTAATTAACAATAAATATATAATTATTTTTTCTGGACCTTCTGGTTTCGGAATTGAACCGGTGTGTGTGTGTGTGTGTATATGTGGTATATTGAAAATTCAGATGGAATAGTCGTACCTACCACACTAATTGACCATGCATATATAATGCAAAGTTCAAACCTACAAATTAAGGTTCTTTATATATATATATATGGAGGCTAAACCTTCATTTCTTATTGAAAATTTAAAGATGCATGTCATTGGAAACTAATTCCATAATTTGTTTAATGAAAATTGTATCAGTATATATATACCTAGTTTAATTTATGAATCGAGCAAGAATAGAGCTAATTATATATTCCAAGTTTTGAGAATAATAGCTAATTCATATAAGACAAACAAATAATAGTAAATTAGTGGTATTCTTGCTTCATACAAACATGGAATAGCTTGTTAGCCAATATTTTGATTTAATAAAGCAGAATAATTGAATAAATAATTAAAAGTGGCAATTAATAAAGTGTGATTTGACAGTAGTATATATATAGGCGTGTGTTGTGGTGGCTGCAATTGGTTGAACCATCATGCATCGATCCAACCAAACCAACCTCCCTATGTTTGACTTAGTCAACAGCCTCCTTAATTTCATTCTCTTAAATCTTAACTCTTAATTGCTCCTGTTTTATTTAATTAATTAAGATCGATGAAGAAATTGATTAAGCAAGTGGTACTTAATTAATTTTAATTTCCTATCTCCCCAAGGGTTGGAAGCTAGCTAGGTTTAGGTTATATAGGTGAACGATATATTAATTAATTAATTAATTAATTAATTGTTGCAACTGCATGCATGCGCAAAATTCTCAATTAATTTTGCGCGCACACACACACATATACATATATACATACATAGTCTGATCGATACACAAACACATGCATGGCATGCAATTTAGATATTAATTAAAATTATATATTCCAATGAATCATATATATATGGATATATAGATGTTAACTGCATGAAAATTAAATTCTTTCTGTGCCCCATCTACTATAATTAAAACGCATTAATTAAATTTGATCAGCATCCAAACATTAACAACAATAATTAATGCAAACGTTGACAAATTAAGGTCCAAATCTTAATTACAAGTCTAATCCGGCCTGGAATCAAGGAATTAATTAATTGAAGACAAGTTCAACATTAATTACATCTTTAAAACAAACAATAAAGTATTTGAATTAACATAATAAATTAATTAAGATGCTGAACACAAAATATCATTAATTACTATATATCACAATAAAGACATCAATTAATTAAGTCGCGCGTTAATTTATCTCTAATTAGCCATTCTGATTAACCATATATATATATATATCCTGAGCCAATCTATATATATATATATATATATATATATATAGAGTACGGCTAACGCGCTTCCTCTAGCATATGGGCCGAAATGCTTCCAGTGGAAATTTGAAATTTCAAAATCCAAAAAGTCGATCTGAACCGTTCATCTCCTTCTCCATATTAATATCTGCTTGGAGACCAAATTTTACATTTTTCTGAAATTTTTTACTATTTATTAAGCCATTTTGAAAATCGATGATCCAACGGTGGCTTACCAAACAGTAAAAATCAGAAGCTACCGTTGGATCAGCGATTTTCAAAATGGCTTAATAAATAGTAAACAATTTCAGAAAAATGTAAAATTTGGTCTCCAAGCAGATATTAATATGGAGAAGAAGATGAACGGTTCAGATCGACTTTTTGGATTTTGAAATTTCAAATTTCCACCGGAAGCATTTCGGCCCATATGCTAGAGGAAGCGCGTTAGCCGTACTCTATATATATATATATATATATATATATATATATATATTATACAAGCGAACCGATGAGCATTGAAATTAATTAAATTAAATTATATACGAGCCAATCTATATATCCAACTCTAATATTAAATTAATTATATACGAGCGCATGCGCATGCGCATGCAGTTTAATTAGCTAGGTCTGATGAGCATTGAAAATAAATAAATTTGGATCTAATTAGCATCAGAGCCATCCGTGCGCTTTAAAATTTGTGCATTAATTACAGCTGTTCATGCACTTTAATTAAATTCGTGCACACGAATCTCAGAAGGAAATGTATATAAATCTTAAAGTGCATGCGCGCATCAGACGAATTTAATTAATACTTATCGAATTCAAAAGTAAATTTACTTTTGATGGACATCAAATTAACTTAATTACACTTAATTAATTTCCTGTTCCTGAAACGACGCAACGAAATGTGCATTTAGCTAGCTGTCGTATTCGGATGCAATTAGCAGATTCTATATATCTCTTCAATTAATAAATCTAATTAATAATATATAGTGTACACATCACATGCCAAACAGGCGTCAGTGTTTACATCAAATAAGAAATTAATCAAGGGCTGGGCTGGGCTGGGCTGGGCGGGTTGGATGGGTCTTCCAATCTACCACACACACACACACACACACACACTAATTATTTGACTAGATATTTAAGTTGACCTTTCTTGACTGCGACTTCATGATGGGATCTTAATTTCATTCATATAACACCATGTCAATTTCATTAATTAAATTACTCCCTAGTCCCTTCATATAAATGCCTGAAATTGACATGGTGTAACTTTACATACACGGCCGTATGATCTTGTCTTGGTATGTCTTATGAATACCAGATTCAAATAATATTTTTTTATGAGTGAGGCTATAGTATTATGCTATTATGTATAGTACGGATTAGTTGGCATTATGAATTCATATTTTTATTTTTAAAATTTAAATAATCAATATTAATTATTCAATATATATGATATTCATATAAAAATGTATTTGTTAATTAAAAAAAAAAGTTCAATTTCTTTTGCTATTTTTCTAAATAATTTCAAACTCACTACACTTTTGAATTAATAGTTTATAATTTTTACATTAAGTGATTTTCTATCTATCTAAAAAATAATAAAATAGAAACATTAAAAGTATAATATTTGATCAACAAATATATTTTATATAAAAATCATAGTAAACACTTCAGATTAACTACTTAAACTTTGAATATAAAACTATTTATCTATACTACAAACTTCGTAGTATCGTAACCTTACTATTTTTTCATAGTGCTTCCAAAGTCATAAAGAACAAAATAAGTTCAATATTGAATATTGAGTAGAACTAGGGTGTTTTTAAGTTCACTAGTTTTTTTTTATGAACTCAACTCTAAAATTTATCGGATTGATTTTAAATGACAAATTTAAACAATTAAAACTCATGTACTTAATGAGTGATGCATCTATATACGGAAATTTTAAGCTTTCGAATTAATTTAAGTATAAAGTCAAGTGGTTCAAAGTAGAAGGTTTATAAATTAATTTTAATGCATTCATTTTTTGAAAAATATTTATCAGTTCACACTATACAAAATTAATTTAAAAATTAAAAAAATTTCACATGTAGACGCATCACTCGTAAAGTAGATGAGTTTTAACAATTCAGATCCGTTATTTGAAGTCAATCTAATAGATTTTAGAGTTGAGTTTACAAAAGACTTAGTGAACTTAAGAACACTCTAGTTCTACTCGAATAGAGCAAAGCTAGGGTGTACGTGATGTCCTCACTCCTCACCAAGAGAGGTTGTTGAGCACAACTTCAAAAGTCTATCGGATTGATTTCAAATGACGAATCTAAACCGTTGAAATTCATCTACTTCATGAGTGATGCATGTACATAAATTTTTTTGAAAGTTTCGAATTCATTAGTACAAAGTCAAACGGTAAAAAAAAATGAATCTTTATAAGTTATTTAATAAGTTGTTTTATGTTTTAATTTTTTATTATTTTTTACCGCTTGACCTTGTGCTAAATGAATTCAAAACTTTCAAAATTTTACATATATATGCATCACTCTTGAAGTACATGGATTCCAACGGTTTGAATTCGTCGTTTGAAATCAATACAATAAATTTTTAGAGATATACTTATCATATTCTCTTGATGAATATATCACAGCCTAAATTTTCTCCAAAGGAGCCTCAAACATTCAAAAAAAGAAAGTTTATAAGGTTTTTTTAATATATATAATTTTCATCTTTTTTTAATTGTTTAAATTGTAGTAAATTAATTTGAAATTTTATAAAGATAACATGTAGATACATTATTGGTAAATTAAAATGAACTGTAAGTAGGGCTACAAATGAATTGAACATATCCTAGTTTGAGTTTGGTTTGAATTAATTTCGAACTAAATTTGATTTGAATTAATTTCGAATCAAATTTTTTACGAACTTAATTTCAAATCTTTTATGAACTTTTTTACAATAAGGATGAGTGATCGTAGTCGCTAGGGGTGTAAACAGTCGAATACGAATCAGATAGTGGTCTTACCGTATCCGTTATAATTTTTTGGATACGGATAGTCTCGGATACGGATCGGATATTAAATGTTATAGATACGGATCGGATATCGGACGGATACGGATGTTTTTCATAATTAGCTTGTTAGTTACAAAACATCTATTATATTATTAAAATATTAGTCACTAATTATGTCATAGCGTTATATTGTTCATCAAAATATATATATCTATATGTAATTTAATAAATTATTCATAAAATATGCAATTTAATAAATCAATTTAACAACATATATCATATTTGTTGTGATTTAAAAGTATAAACGGTCTAGTTTGAATTTGGTTTGAATTGATTTCAAACTATTTCGATGAAGAAGAAGAAGATGATGATGATGGTGATGATGATGATGATGAAGAAGTTAAGGTGCTGCGTGCACAGAAGACGAGACGAGAGTAGATCGCGAGTAGGGTGAATTGTGAGTTTGGACCATATATTTGGCATTTGGCACAAGGTAACAGTGATACCACGACATTTGGCAATCATGACGCCACGGATACGCGTCCCACGCTCCCCATTTTTAGGTGCTACATGTTCCCTTTCTTTCTTTTTTGTTTTAATTAACTTTTTTTATGTTTCCTGTTGCATAGCAAATTAATATCAGGAGGACCATGACCAATTGACCATGCCAGTAGCCCAGTAGCCCAGTGCCCCAGTACTAATATTTGAAATTGCAATTAATCAAAATCATAGGCTAGTTTCAAAACATGGGTGGTGCATGTGGATGTGGTACTCCATCAATTGCATATTAATTTTTGCATAAGCTGTGGTGAGCCAGTACTTTTTTGAATTTGAAAAAATAGAATGCAGTGACATATTCGCTATGTTTATACACATAGATGGATGTCAAATTTATTCTTTCCATAACAGCCACATTAATTTTTTAAATAAAATTTATTACTATGGATACATCCTTCAATATTTGCCTTGATATCCTCTGCATAAAAATGAAAATTTATTGCTCTCGTTGATATGTTATTTATACAAATTATTAGCATTCCATTAATATATTTTTTGAACCATACAAAAAGAAATCGTCATATCTAATATTTTACTTTTTAAAAATTATATATCTTCTTCAATATTTTTTTTTCAAAAGTTATTTTCTCTCCATCCTTCTGATTTTTTTTGTGACATATATCCGTTCCGGATCCGGAACCGCCCCGTATCTGAACCGGATCCGATAATCTACAAACAAGTTATGTGTGTATATCTACCCGGAACCGAAAAACTAGACCCGAAATATCTACGGGTAGATATGTATCCGGATTCGGACCGGACCTGAATTGAAAAAGATAAGCGTATAGATTGAAATTTGGATCCAAATATTTTTAGAGTACGGATCCAAATATAATAGTATCCAGATCCAACCTGACCCGACCCGATAGCACCTCTAGTACAGAGTTCCCAGCGTACCTGGCTTCCCCTAATAAAATCAGAAGTTTTTGCACGTACCTCTTGTATTGCCTTTGCTTCAGCTTGTAGTGGACAGCAAATTCAGACAGGTACAGCACCACTTCCTCTCCCTTATTGATTACAATTCCAATGCTCCCTTCCAGTTTTGGTACTAGGAATATTTTTTAAAAGGAAATTTTGTGCATTGCTTGATTGTATTGAATTTTTGCTGAGCGATGCAAAGATGTCCTTTCAGGACACTATTTGCAAAAATAAAATAAAAAATTGTCTAAATATTATGATTATAGATGTAATATCAACCGAAATTTTTATTAATATCCAATAAAATAAATTAATTTCAAATTCTACCCACCTATTCGCTCGAATTCAAAAAGTGCTCAAACCGGCATTTTTTCACCGGTTTCCAGCTAACTTTCCGACAATAATTTAATCGGTTTCTTCCTTCCAAAACCGGTGATAATTTAACCGGTTATCTAGGTCCAGTGATAAAACTACCAGTTTCTACTTTGGTTGATTGTCTTGTAACGATGATTCTTTGTTTAGTATTTTATTTTAAATTGGGCACGTGGTTGCAACTGATTTGGAAAGAAAAACTCAACAGACACGTGTATGGTCTTTTTGATTGGTTTAAGGAAATTGCTGAATAAAAAAATATTAAGGAACCGACAAATTTTCTCTCAGTTATAGAAGTTGGCAAAATTACCACCGGTTTCTGAAGGCTTCAAACCGGCTATTTTATTGTCGGAAAGTTGGTTTAAAATTGGTGAAAAAAAATACCGATTTGGGCACTTTTCGAATTCTAACAAATAGATGGGTAGAATTTAAAATTAATTTTTTTTTTGGATATTAATAAAAATTTCGGTAATATCAAATAGCGTTTAAATTAAACAATGTTTGATAAGTAGTTTGTCTGTATATCGAAAAGTATTGCAATGCACATGCATTTTTTATTTCAATTTTTTTTTTAAAGTTAATTTGTGAAATATTATTAAGATTGTCCAATAAATTATTCCAAATGTCATTGAATTTCTTCCGAGAAATTAAAATCTTGAAACTCCATATGGCAAAATGATATATTTGACATTTGCATTTGCCATTTAAAGCATAAATAGAAAAGTTTCCATGAAATTAATATCATAAAAGAAGGCCCGGCCTGAATCTGACTGTTTATATTTTTGGTTCTGTGACAAAGTTTTTGTTACATGTCACCGACAGACAGTACATGAAATTCTACATGTTTTTATCATTTATTGGCCCACTTTTGAGTGGCTTTGGAAATCACCCGCGATTTTTTTTTTTAAATAGAATTCGTATCAAATAATTAAATAAAACCAGCCCAGTGAAACGAAATTTTCGTAAAATAGCCTCCACCGATCCCTAGATCGGTGTAGCAAAAAATTTCCATCCCACACCGGTCTTAGGGACCGGTGGAGCATTTTGTAACCCTGTTTTGCACTCGTAAACACCCGGTAGAGGCAACGCCACAAAAGATCCAAAATTAGGCTGCACGGATCCTGGGGACTGGTGGAGACCCAAAATTAAGCTGCACGGATCCTGGGGACCGGTGGAGACCTTTTCTGCTATTTCGCCCGACGCACCCTTCTTCTTCCTCTTCTTCCTTCCGGCAACCATTAGAACTCTTTTTTTTTTTTTTATCCTCTCAATATATTCCACTATTTCTCAATCCAATTGTTTCAAAATTTTGAAATTGTTTAAGAGATTGGGAAACTCTTCAGATCTACAATTTTGATAAGGTAAATATTCCTCTTTTTTTAATTTTTTATTTTAGCCGAATTTAAATAAATAACTAAATTAATTTAGTTTGTTTATTATATTTAGATTGTTTTTGTGAAATGTCGTATTAAATTGTAGTGTTTAGTATATTTAGACTTATTTTAGCCAAATTTAATGAATAACTAATTGAATTTAATTAAGTTTCTCTTTTGTGAAATGTAGTATATTTGATGTAATTTAGTGTTGATTTGGAGTATATTTAGTAATTTGTTGGTAATGTAGAGTTAATTTAGAGTTGATTTGTTGATAATTTAGTGTAATGTAGTGGTAATGTAGTGTTAATTTAGAGTTTATTTGATGTTAATTTAGTGTATGTATTATAAATTTGTGTAATTAAGTGTTCATGTAGTATAATGTAACTTTTTAGTAATATGTATTATAATTTGTGTAAAATTAGATAAATGTGTGAGTCATCATGAAGTTTAAAATTAGATAAAATTATAAATGTTTAAAATTAGTAATATTCATGAAGTTTATTATTAAAATCAAAATTAGATGATACGTTGTTTACATAAATTTTGATTATTGTAGGCATATGTTTATATAATTATGTGTGATAACTCTCATCAGATGCAAAAACATTTGTTTATCAAATTTTCTAACAGAGTCAATGGATAATGTGAATTATCCGGAGCTGTTGAAATTAGCACCACAGAACCACAGAGCATGGAAAGTTCGTGACATGATAATTTTGATTATATCTATTAATTATTTGTGGCAAATAAATATTATATGAAGTATTTGAAGGGTTTATAATGTTTTATTTCTTTTTGGCAGCCTTCTTTTTCATTGAACCAGATAAATTCACATCAGACTAGTGTTCCTTACAATAGTCGGATGGATGATGCTCTGAAGAGATTAGGGTTGTATCAAATTGCTCGCCTTAATGATTGCAAGATTGATCCGCATTTGATTAGTGCCCTGGTTGAGAGGTGGAGGCCGAAGACCAATACATTTCATCTACCTGTCGGTGAGATGACAGTGACGTTGGAAGATGTTGCATGCCTATGGGGCTTACCGATTAAGGGTAATTAACTAATTAAAGTTGTTTATCGATTAATTTAAATAACTATTTTTTAAGGTGAATTGTTGATTGTATAATTCTTTTAATTTGCAGGTGACCCGATTACTGGCACCAGCGATACTGATTAGAACCCATACGTAGAGTATGATCTAGGAGTTGATCCGGCTCATTTTTACGATAACCTCATTCAGACAATGCCATATAAATATAGGATTTATAATCCTAACACATCGAAAGAACGATTGTCCGTCTCTGCTTATGCGCTTAGACTGAAATGGGTGTGAGCCAAATTTAGTGAACCCTTACAAGATTGGCACAGTGATGAGAGAGTTGCACAGTACACCCGAGCTTTTTGTATGGATTTATTCGGGTCAATTATGTTTCCGGATTCTAGTACGGATGGAGTCCCTGCGATGTATTTGCAATTCATCAATGATCTGGAGACTCCAAGAGAATACAATTGGGGAGGTGCTGTACTCGCACATCTCTATCGAGAGTTGTCGCGTGCTTGCCATGCGGGAGTAGACACGATAGCGGGTCCGATGTTGTTGTTATAGATTTGGTCATGGACTCAATTTACTATTGGTCGGCCTATTCCCCGGGACGAGCCACCTCCCTTCGATGGTGCAGATGAGGATACGAGAAATGCTTTCGGTGTGAAGTGGACCACTCGACATTTGTGGTCACGCAACCCTCACTTAGGTATAAAGAGTTATCCATCTTTATGAATTCGATAGATTTATAATTGTTTTTTAAAATTTATATTTTTTTTGACAGGTGGTACAGCCACGTATAGAGATAGCTTCGACAGACTAGCTGATGAGACAGTTAACTGGCGACCATACGTTGATTACTATGATCAGTTACCTCGACATGTCCGACAACAAAAGAGGTATTGGATGAGCTGCGGTTACGTGATCCATTTCTGGATGGTAGAGTATCAGCATGCAGATAGGGTCATGCGCCAGTTTGGTAAGTACCAAGAGATCCTGCCTCCTCCTCCTCTACCATGGGATGAGATCAGTTATTTAAGAGAGACGTGGTATCACGATGACAACTCCACAAGGGATGGTTGTTGGAAGATTACTCATAGTGAGTTCATCGAGAAGCCTGCAATACTAATTAGAGAGCGGAGACCATATGACATGGGGAGGCATCATATGTACATGCATTGGTTCAACGCGCGTGGTATGAGATCAATGTATCTATCAGATAACAATTCGGAAGCTCTACGACGTCAGCCTCCCCCGCGGACAGGAGATGTTGCAACAATGGCGTACGTTCCTCATGGTCATAGGCATTCTCGTGTGGTTCGTACATTATTTATTTTTTCAATCAAATTAGATTTTTCAATAATAATGTGCAATATGTCACAGTTCGAAATGTGTTATGCAGATTTCTCGAGAGATACAATTCACTATGCAGGCAATAGATATGGTGAAGACCCCGGGACAAATGGCATATGGCAAGCTGATGCTTGAGAATGTCCGTGCCATTATGGAGGATATTGATCAGATTCACATCTTCCGAGGCATACTCGACAGTGCTGGGATCCCTACGGACTTGGACATGATCAATTTGAATGATGATATCCCTGATCAGCATTACCATCGCCCTTCAGCTTCAGAGCCTCCTCCGGCGTGGGACAACTTCATGAGCGGCACACAGCATGGACAGATTTCTCAGTTCATGATCGATGAACTAGCGGGAGGCTTCAGTATGATGGGACCATCCACTTCAGGTTATGCTCCATCCACTGCAGATCCGGGAAATCTTACAGCAGATTATGCTCCCTCCTACTGGGATCCACCTGTTGGAGACCGTACAAGGCAGCCTACTCACCCGTACACTCCCGGGACTGGTGCCCTTGGACCACCGCGTGTGCGCCGACGAAGGAATTAACATGTTTCGACTGAGTAAGTGTCTCTATTGAACATGATACATTTTAATTTTTTGATTGGATCCATCATTTATTGCATAATGCATGATACATTTAAAATTTTTTTTGCAGAGGTACCTGAAGAGTAATTAGATTGAATCCATTAATGTAAGGTTAATGTTAGATTGGCTTTAAATTTATGTTTAATGGACTATCCCCTCGTATACCAAATTAGGAGCCTCAAACACCCCTCGTATACCAAGATGCTGGTCCGAGATGACACATATTTTTCCTGGTCCGACAACATTGATACGCAACCAATTCATAAACCAACCCCAATTTTCTATAGACTCTTTTTCACAAATTGCAAATGCAAGTGGCAAGAGTTGTTGCTCTGCATCGTAAGCACAAGCCATAAAAAGTTTACCCTTATACCTTCCGGATAAGAACCCGGCATCAACACTGATAACGGGTCGAAGATGAGGCCATGCCTCAATGCATGGCCCAAATGCCCATGCAACCCGGTTGAAAATATTGATATTAAACTTGGTTGATGGTTCATTTTCTAGTAGGTACTGTGTACCTGGATTAGATGCTTTGATGGCAGCCAAAAACGATGGCAGCACCTCGTAAGACTTCTCACAGCTCCCAAACAAGTCCGCAATTGCAAGTTCCCTACCTCTCCACAACTTGTTATACGAGGGCACTACTGTCCCAAATTTAACTTTAACCAGATGCTTGACCGTTTTAATACTTAACTCCAGATCATCTTTCAAAGACGGTTTAATAATATCAGCAATTACTCTGGCAGCCATTTGATGACTATCCAACCTTTCAGCACTTCCAAAACATGTGTGGATAAATGGGTTGGTGGAAATTGTCCATGCACCCATTGGTACTACAATTGCATACAATTTCCATTGGCATTTTGAAGATTTACATTTAACTCTATACTTGGTTTTGCTGCTGTTTAGCACGGCTAACTCTGTGTTTTTGGTTAGGTGAAATTTAGCAAGTTCTGATTTTAGTTTGGCTTTGGATTCAAACATTTGACCTTCAGCAAATTTTTCATCTAACCTGGGGAGGGGTTTGCAAAAAATGCACGATCCTTGTATGGCATTGGCAATTCATCGTGGAATGATGAAGATGGATGTCTATCTCCTCGATTGAGGAATGGGATCGACTTGTGCCAATCCTTCAATATTTCTCGGGCGTTCATTTCATCCTCATATTCATCCATATCTGCATCCCATGCTTCAGCCGAATCGTCATCATCAAAAGAACTTGTATCGGATTCTGTGTCTTGATCTGATTGCTCACACGGGTCATCATCGGCCCGATCCAGAGGTGTGTAGGTGGGTACAGGTACACTGCCCGAGTCAGGATGAAAGCCGGTCTGAACCGACGGTGTGTTACTACCTCCAGGCAAACTATCTGGACACGAATCATAACTGGTTTGGTTTCTAGCCTGGTGCACCTCAGCTACCAATTCTATAACCTTGAATCCAGCCACTTGAGCTGCAGTTTGTTTAATGACATCCCAAGTTTCCTCATTTTCTATCAAAAATAGTGAGAAATGGTACGATCCGGGTTGTGCTGTGTTCATACGTACCCTGATTGTCAATTTGACTTGACTCGGAAGCAATTCAAGCCCAACGTATATTTGCCGTCTTATAATAGCAAAACTAGTAGAATCAGATACGGTAAAGGTAAATGCAGCTCCTATGTCATAACCAACACCTGTTGAAGTGCTTTGGAGGTTACCACCATAATATACATTGATCAATAGCAGTGACATTTTGCTGAACAAAAATCAAACACTAAATTAACTCCAAATATTTTTTAATTTTACAACACTAAATATAAACATATGAGTAAAAAAAAACTCACAATAATAATTAGGAGACGATGCTGAATACAATGGTGGTGGCGATCTATTCATATGGCAAGTCCTCTATTCTATTGAAAAAAACGAAATAATGAAAAAAAAATGAAAGAAGAATGGCGGCAGAGAAGTGAAGAAGAGAGAAGAGGGAAGAAGAAAGGTGCGGGACGCACCTGAAATACTTACATTCTCCGCCGATCCACAGGATCGGTGCAGAGATGGTTTTGAGGCTCCACCGGTCCTAGGGACCGGTGTAGGGTTAATTTTGTAGCTTTTCGTGCAACTGTGTGTGGCAGGGCGAAATGGGTCTCCACCGGTCCCTAGGACCGGTGTAGGTTTTATTTTTTCTTCTCCACCGATCCCTAGCACCGGTGGAGGCTATTTTCCGAAAAAAACAAAACTGCAGGGCTGGTTCTGTTAAATCATTTTACAGTAATTCTAAATAAATAAATAAATCATCACCCGGTGATGACTTGTAACGATACCTGTCTTAGAAAACAAAACAAAACAAAACAAAATAAATCTAGAAGAAAATATTTGGATATTGAAAAGAACAATTGACTTTCTGACATGTATTAATTAAACAATAATACCATTATCAACTGTAGCCAGTATCATGGATGATGCTTGTATAGTTTATTAGAGATTAAATGGTGCTTGAAAAGATATCATGCATTTGCCATTTGTCTTGTTGGACTTACATGGATTTTATATATATATATATATATAAACAGTTTTGAGTGTTTCAATAATATTATATTAATGGATCATGTGGTACATTGTAGTACTACCTTTGTAACAAATTAAAAGAAGGTACAAAGTTTAAAGTTAGATAGAATTATATATAACAGTTGTATTTGCATATCCTGTAAATGTAATGGTTGGTAGCTAGGTAGGTGATGGGAATTAATGGTAACTCGAAGCATTAATGGTAACAGCTCTAGTTTTACTTACCAGACAGAAAGACACCACTGGTGTGGTGTCCATTAATGAAAATACAACTAGCAGGAACAGGAACAGGAACACGCACGACATGGCCACAATCAATCACTTTACATTACAGATGCAGCCTGCAGGTGCCACACTAGCAGTAGGCAGTAGCTGGTACATAAAGCTCAAGGGTTAGACAGATATATAGATAGTGTCTACTGTCTAATCGCATATATAGCATAATTAACATTTTATGAAATGAAGGGTTGAAATCTGGGAATATGAGAACAGCTAGCTAGCTAGTTCAGGCTGGTATTTAAGTCCAAATTAGCCGCACCAATTTACAATCACAAGCGCAATTTAAAATGATAGATACCTCATAGCCTCATACCTCTGCATGAGCAACAATTAATACAGTTTCATCTGTTAGTTGGATTAGGATGGCGCACTTCATTCGTGCAAGATTGGGCCTAATTATGTTACCAAAGTCCGGCCCAATATGAAGTACCTCACTCTTACTTTGAGGGCCTAATTTCAGCTATATTGGGCTCAATTATAATACAGGATTAATGTGTATTTCTAATTTCAAATTGTACCAAACTAAATATCTAAGTATATATATATATATATATATATATATAGAGATGGGCTATGGTGCATTGCAATGCATAGGCCATGGTGTGCATTGGACCATAAATCACCGATTCAAAGTCCAAATGACCGATCCAAACCGTTCATCTTGTTCTCCATATTAATATGTGCTTGGAGACCAAATTTTATATTTTTTGGAATTTTTTTACTATTTATTAAGCCACTTTGAAAATCGCTGATCCAACGGTGACTGTTTGGAACAGTAAAATCAGAAGCCACCGTTGGATCAGCGATTTTCAAAGTGGCTTAATAAATAGTAAAAAAATTCCAAAAAATGTAAAATTTGGTCTCCAAGCACATATTAATATGGAGAACAAGATGAACGGTTTGGATCGGTCATTTGGACTTTGAATCGGTGATTTATGGTCCAATGCACACCATGGCCTATGCATTGCAATGCACCATAGCCCATCTCTATATATATATATATATATATATATATATATTTAAATGTAACAAAGCCCAAGATGAATGGATTCTTTGTGAACATACTATATATATATATCCTCATTTTTCCTTCTGCAAATTAAACAAGTAGAGAATATCTCCGGCCAATTTTATTAATACCCTTAACAAAAAACTTAATTTTAAAAGTGTCATTTTATACCGTTTTTTGTCAAAACTACCCCGACCGCTAGGCCCACGGGCGGCCCAAAAATCCAACCAAACCGCCCATGGCTGGGGCGCTCTATACCGCTTTTTTTTATTTTTTTTAGAGATCTTAGTATTTTGATTTAAATAATTTTGTGAAGAAAAAGTTTTCTTGTTTAGAGTGTATGCTAAAAAATAAAACATTTGATATATTTATGAAGTGATGTCGTAAATCAGCAAAAAAAATATCAAATTTGACCTTTGTTGGTAAATCAGCAAGTATGGATTGATACAAGGACTAAACTGTAAAAGTGATTGCACCAGCATGTAGAGCATTCAAAAATACACATAATTGATATAAATTTCAACTTATTTGGATTTTTCTACAGTTAGTTATGAATTTTCAAAATTTAATTTTTGAAAAAACTTTAAACAGCCATAACTTTGGCTAGGAAACTCGAATTTACACGTATGACAACTTTTCGGAAAGGGGAGGATGAGACGGATCAGTTTTGCCCGGGTGGTACATCGGGCATCATCATATCGGAAGCATCAGAATTTCAAAAAAATGTCGTTTAGGGCCTCAAAAATTCAGTTTAAGTTTTCGTTCGACGGTAGGCATTAAAAAATAGCGATTTTCAAACCATCTTAATAAATAGTAAAATAATTAAAAAAAAATGTAAAATTTGGTTTCCAACCACATTTTAATATAGATTAAACATCTAACGGTTTGGATCGGCTATTTGGACTTCCAAACTAGAGACATGAGCGCAAATTAAAACGCCCCGTTTAATTCACGAAGTAGCATAGGCTTACTGTACATGTATATATATGTATATTATATATATAATATATGTATATGTATATATTTATAATATATATATACATATATACATATATTATAAATAAATGAGTTTATAAAAAAAAATTGTATAGATGTATATGTATATGTGTATATGTTTATATGTGTATATGTCTATATGTGTATGTGTATGTGTATGTATATGTATATGTATATGTATATGTATATGTATATGTATATGTATATGTATATGTATATGTATATGTATATGTATATGTATATGTATATGTATATGTATATGTATATGTATGTGTATATGTATATGTATATGTATATGTATATATGTATATGTATGTATATATGTATATGTATGTAGATGTATGTATATATGTATATATGTATATACTATACAAATATTATAAAAACCAGAATAAAGGCCAAGTCCTTAATTAGTGTTATATTTAGACTTGTGATATCCAATTGACAAATAAAATCAAAGTTCATCAAAAAAATAAAAAAATCATAGTTATAAAGAGTTACGACATCACTTCATAAATATATCAAATGTTTTATTTTTTGCCATACACTCTAAACAAGAAAACTTTTTCTTCACAAAATTATTTAAATCAAAATACTAAGATCTCTAAAAAAATGAAAAAAAGGAAAAAAAAAGAAGAAGTGGTATGGAGCGCCCCAGCCACGGGCGGTTTGGTTGGATTTTTGGGCCGCCTGTGGGCCTGATGGTCGGGGTAGTTTTGACAAAAAACGGTATAAAATGGCATTTTTAAAATTAAGTTTTTTTGTTAAGGGTATTAATAAAAATGGCCGGAATATCTCTTATGATTCAATAATTAGAATGTGCAATTAATGTTCCAAGCCCGATTCTTTTTTTGAGTAAATTAAGTTCCAAGTTGAAATCTTGATTCTGATTCCAGTTCCTAATCTTTCTTTATTTGTGCTATTGACTTAATTAGCTATCTCTAACCTATGCTTAATATTCGCGTTTTAAGACTTTTGAGTCTTGTGATTGGTCGGTAAATAAAAGAAATGCGATGCTTAATTATTACATGAATTATTGCCTCGTGAATAATTAGAGGCCGCTGATTTTCAAACTGAGCATAGGATGAGTAGATATATATATAGATGCTCTCAGTAATTTTATTATTATTATTATTATTATTATTTATGGATTTTAGCTTTCTGTAATGGATGGTTGGGGGTGCAATTTGTCTCTCGATATATATATATATATATATATATATATATTTTGAAATACATTAATTAAATAATAGATGGGTTATGGGTAATCCAATTTGAAATACTTTGACCTATACGGCTATACTTTGACCAATGTTAATTAATTTGATTGAGTAGTTGAAATTTGAGCATAATGCAATTCCAATCACGACAATCCAAAGTGAGAATCGAAGAAGTTCCTTCAAAATTGAAAACGACAATGCATGCAGATCGAGGAGAGGAGAGAGAGATGCTGAGAAAGTTGGTCAACAAAAGTTGGTACAGTTGCAAATCTTTGACAATTGACAGATTCTAATTAGCCTAAGGTTTAAGCAACATATATATATAGATATAATAATCCCCACACTTGGTACTTCTTTTGGCGCACATGTTAATTAATTGTTAGGAACAGCCTAAAAATCGACAGCCACGTCATTAACTAATTAATTAAGCTTAATTTTCTTGTCAAAATTTGACGGTCTATGACTTAATTCCAAAAGATGCAGCGGAATATATAGATCGATGCATGCACGGGTGACCATTGTACTGTTTTGATGTTAAGAGATGCTTAAATCATGAAAATATATATGGAGAAAATTAAATGGCCGGTTTGAAAAGAATAATCTAAGATAATTAACATATTATATATATAATAAATAAATGAAAGCTTCTTAGTTTTTTCTTTTCCGTGTTGAATTAAAAAAACTAACCTCCAAATTGTATTTTTGTTTTTAGAGAAGGGTTAAAATGTTTTCATTTTTTATGGCTTTCTTATATCTTTATTTTTTAATTTCGCAATAACAAAAAATATGTTATTTTTTTTTATTTTTTACTTTTTAGAGAAGATTTTGTCACACTCTATATTTTGACCATCCGAAACATGATTATAACATCATCATTGCACTTTTTTCTTGACCCATCAACCTACGTCGCCAATAAAAAGGAAAACAAAATAACAAAACGGAGTCAGCTACAAAGCTCAGTAACCGGTTATTTAATGATGCACTTCTCTATAGTTGGCTATTTAACAAACATTCAAACATGCCGGATTAATCCACACAAATACACATAAAATTAGGCATGCATATTTAACCGCCAATAGCATGTCAGTCTAGGTTATTCGTAAAACAAGTCACTTCATATTCACAGATGTGTAATCCCTGTCACAGGTGATTCTCATATTCTCATGACACAATTTCTTAAACCACCAATCCAATGGAAAATGCATCCAACAATATTGAAAGGCCGCAACCCACTGGAAAGTCCAACAAACAGTGGGATGTTACAACCACAAATCAATTTCCAACATCAGACCCACTATCCCGTTAAATATGTCATCATATTTCAATATGCAATATCAATATTTAAATCAACTATACAAAACGAAAACACAAATTATAAAGAAGTTCGGTTACCTAATAGCGAGATGTTTATAATTTCCAATCAGATTGCAACGGCAGTTGAAAATAAGTACGACGTAGTTAGAATTTGAATCAGACATATACAATAGGGTTCCTCTTAATCGGTTGTGCAAGGAAAAGATGAGAGAGATAGTGTGACAAGAAGTTGAATAAGGAGGTTTGTAATCGAATCAAATTATATGATCATTATTATATAATTAAATTATATGATCTTATTAATTTGAAAGAATTATAAGGGAGTTTGGCTAGTATAACATCAGTGTCATTTCAACCTATATAACACCAACTCTAAAACCTATTAAATTGACTTCAAACAGTGAATTCAAACCGTTCAATCCAATCTACTTTATTAGTTGTGTGTTTACATGTAAAATTTATAACTCTTCGAATTTATTTAGTATTAAGTCAAACGGTCAAATGTGTGAGTTTTTAAGTTAATTTTAATACATTAATTTTTCAATATTTTTACCGCTTGATTTGATACTAAAATAACATCGAAAATATAAAAAAAAATTGTATCTAAACGCATCACTCATAATGTAAAACGGTTTGCATTAGTCGTTTGAAGTCGATTTGATAGGTTTTAGAATTGATGTTATATAGGCTGAAATGACACTAATGTTATACTAGCCAAACTCATTATAAAGATAACCACTGGAAATTGAGGGAAGGTTGAAATGGGAGAGCGGATAAAATGAAACAAAGAGGCGCCAGGAAAATGAAATAAAATTAAGGGCGCGGTTCAAATCCAAAACAGAATGGAAGTTAATTTATATGACCGGTTTAATTTAAGGGGTGCATGGGTGAATCAGAAGGGATGCATGGAGGGGATACCGTTATTTATAAAATTAAATTTTCGAAAATACAGTAGAATAGTGGTTATTGCCATATTAGAAATTAGCAGATACACATAACAGTTATTGCTATAAAGGGTGAAGATAGAGTGGAAAAAAAACGTATTGTGCTGTGTCGTGACGTGACTAATACGTTGTGACTTTGGTCTCTTGCTGTGTTGTGTTCAAGTGAACAGTGACCCGTGTTGTGCCGTGCTGTGACTAAAATGTCAAGGGGTGGTCACGGCACATGAGTCACGCCGTAACTTGCGTACCATGTCCAAACATAACTGGTCAAGTTTTTCACGTTTAACTATTTTTTTTTATAATTTAAGTTAGTTTATTCAAGACTCACCATTTTATTAAGACCTAACAGTTTTAATTACACGTGACTCGCGTGATTACGTGCCGTAGTGTGACCGGATCTTTCGCGTGACGTGCCGTGCCAAATTTTCTACAAGCTGATCACAACATGCAAATGGTCACGGCACAGGACACGCGAGTCACGACACGGAACAGTAACACATGCCGTGCCATTCCGTATCGTAACCGTATTGTTCCATATCGTAACTGTACTGTTCCATATTGTATCACGAGCCGGCTTGACTCATTAGCAGCCAATACATTTTGCATCCCCTTATCAATTATGTTGTATGGAGACAAGTACGGGTATCATATTGTATACGATACGGAATACGGTGATACGGAAATTTTCAACACAATACGGGTATTGGACGATATTTTTAATAAAAATATTGATATGGCAATATATACGATACGTATCAGATACGGATACGAGACCATATATAAATTAAGTATCAGAGTAACATAGCTTATCAACATCCGAAAATATTTAAATTTGATGGGCAATTTGTTTATATTGATACTCGCAAGTGTTTATATCTTATATGAACAGTGTTCCCACCGATTTTCTTTAAATGATCAAAGTAAAATATTTTGCCTAATAAGTTGAAAGATAACTTTTAAATTTTTACTCGTACGTAACAATAAATATATAAACACTTTTTTTCTTTTTTGGAAAAAGAAAATTGATAATAGCACTCCTATATATATCCTACACCAAGATTAATTGTGCACACAAATTCTCTTTCGGATACAACCGGTTCATATGCTATTTTTCTCTGTGAAATGAGAAAGGTGTTTATATATAGTTATAACATCTATAGGATTAATTAGGACCAATCTCGTCTCATCCTACTCTGCATTTATTTAATCACATACAAAATTTTATATAATTAGAGATTTAAACTAAGTACAAAGTATAAGGATAAAGGATCCCAACTGAATCAAAATTTTAGGCTAACAGGAGATGAGTTGAATGAAGTAAGAGGCCAACGAAAATGAATCAGATAATTCATGGCTTGAATCGAAAAAAAGAAAAGAAATACATTTGATGGCAAAATTAAAAAAATTGCAACATTGGGTCAATGTAGGACAACCCTTTTTAATTAATTAGTTTGTGGTAATTATTTGGATAGCGTGTTTCAATAATATAATATTAAATGTAACCAGTAGTCCAGTACTAGTAACTAGTCCAAGCAATAATTAGTGAACTTGTAATTAGCCAAACAGAAATCGCAACCTAGCCTAGCTAAGTAGTAGCTATCACCCTTTCACCCCGCCTTTGTGGCTTAACAAACTTTTGTGTTTGATCCTATCCTAAGTCCTAAGTCCTAAGTCCTAACCCTACCAATAAAAAGTAAAAAGAAAAGAAAAGAAAAGAAAAGAAAAGAAAAGAAAAGAAAAGAAAAAAGAAAGAAAAAGATGGGAGCCATTGAGAAGCTGAAAGGCCACATCTTCTTCTGACTGCACTGGTTGGTGTACATAATGAGGGGAGGGGTTAACGCTTAAGACTTAACAATAACAAAAGGATGGAAGTGTCAAGTGTCAAGTGTCAAGTGTCAAGTGTCAAGTGTCAAGTGACGTGATGGAAAAAAGTATACATTCTATGCCCAACACCAACACGTCTTAAAATAACTTTACAAATAAAAGAAAAAAAAAAGCAAACACAAAACACATCATTGTGACTTGGCTGATTGGCCCCCCAGGCCCCAGCCCCTAATATGCCCTTTTAATTAATTTGTTGCACATCCACTCTTCTTCTCCAATCTCCAGTCAGATTTTGACTTGTCATTTATGAATAAAGGACATCTCCATTTAAGGGAAGCTGGAGACGATGTAACTTAACTCAAGGGCGACTGGCGAGTGGCGAGGCCGTTAAAGGTAGTTTGAGAGTGGAGACAAATAACCTTTATAATTCGCTGGGCTCTCTATGGGCCGTTTCTATCTGGGCCACGTGGGCCCCGCTTCAAATTAAATCATTAAATCATTAAATCATTAAATGCAGTGCAGTGCAGCTAGCTTAAAAGTTAAAAATGAAATTAAATGCAGCAACCCCAGACTGTGAGACTGTGAGACTGTGAGACTGTGAGACTGTGGTCTGTGGCTCATGGAGTCATGGGTCATGGGGTCATGGGGTCATGGGCTCATGGCTGTTACAAGTTACAACGTACAGTTCACCGGCCATTCTTAATTTTTCAACCCATATCTTTTGACTATATATATATAACTGCTCAGTCTTCTTGTTATTTGGTCAAAGTGTTGAGACAAAATTAAATTTTAATTAGTATTTTAGCTGGCATATGTGGTTCATATTGTTATGTTATGCAGTACGGTACGATTTAATTATATTCAATTTGAATTGTCTAATTAATTTCAAACAAAAATGGTGGAATTAATGCACGCACACAGTTATTAAGAAAACAAGAGGCTACCTACCTAGCTATATAGCTAAACTTATATACATACATACATACATACATACATACATACATATATAGTACTGTTGATTAATTTTGTGGATTTGGAAAATCATATAAATTTATTTATATAATATTTGACAAGCCTAGTGAATAGTGATGTGCATCAAGTAGTAGGTAGATTAGAAAAGAAAGAAAGAAAGAAAGAAAGTCAATGATATATATATATATAGGATAGGAGTTCGTTGTTTATTAAAACTTGTAAACAACCAAATCCAAATCAAGCATACTTTAACATGCATGTGATTAGAAAAAGACAAATATATTTATGTGTTTCAATTAAAGAGCACTTAATTTTTTGACTAATTAATTAACATGCTCGATCGTAGTCTAAACTTTGACACGATGGATGTTACTGAATATCTTTGTGCATGGTTATAGTGTTAAACACTTGTTGGTTAACTAATTAACCCCAATGAAAAATGATAGTTATTTATACTAGAAACTACTTGAAGCTTGGACCGTAATTAAGCCTTCCAATCCGGTTCTTTTGTGTAACTGGTACGTAGTTTATTCTGTAGCCAATTGATTGCACATTATTAAAATAAGAGAAACATATATATATATAAGACTATTAATTAAATAATAGATGTGTCAGAGGTTGTGACCTGTTTTAGCCTACACTAACCATATCATTTTGATTCTAGCTAGCTTGTTATTTATTTGTTAGTACTATCTATCAATTATCATACTAATTAATTAGTATATATTAGCATTGATTGTATCATCATCATCGGCATGATATCACCATATATACTCCAAATTTAGCTAGGTAACAGTACTTGGAATTAATGTGAGATAATCACAATCTTAAAACGTGAAGCTGCATAATAATAATAATAATAATAATAATAATAATAATAATAAACAAATAAAACTGATTCCCATCTATATATATATATATATATATATATATATATAGAGTTAGGCTGGGGTGCTATGGATAGCATAGTGGCCTCTATGCTACGGCTCAATATTGGAGTTTTCAAAATCCAAACGGTCGATCCGAACCATTCATCTTATTCTCCATATTAATATCTGCTTGGAGACAAAATTTTATAATTTTCTGAATTTTTTTACTATTTATTAAGCCACTTTGAAAATAGCTAATCCAACGGTTTTACTGTTTTGTGCAGCCACCGTTGGATCAACAATTTTGTAAAATACTTAATAAATAGTAAAAAAATTCAGAAATGATTCATAAAAAATGAATGCACCCTAGTCCCTAGACTACTAAAAAGGGGGAAAAAGTAGAGGGAAAACAAAGAGAGCAGAAATGTAGAGTTAATTGGGGGTCAAGTAACATCAAGTAGAGTTAAATTTAATGGATCGATTTGGGGGGCACTTAAAATATATAGTGTTGTTTCTCTCTGGTAGTGACTAGTGAGAGGTAAATAATAATAAAAAAAAAAGTTTGTTTTTGGTCCACACTCCACAACAATATATAGGTTACATCTACATCTACATCTACATGAGATAACCCACTATTTTTTAATTTTAAATAAAAGATTAGCAAATTGAGCGAGATTTAATTTGATCAATCCGTATCCTCTGCATTAACTCAAAAGGGAATCTTTTGAGTTAATGAATCTTGACCATCTGATATGTTTGAAGATTTGTGTTGGCTAAATCTGCACTAATATTAAAAGACCTCCTATATCATAAGCAGAAGACGGATTGACTCCGTTTAAAATCAGACGGTGAAAATTTATTAACTCAAAAGATTCCTTTTTGAGTTAATGCAGATCAGGATACGCATTCGATTTTGATCGGTTGTGTGTGAAAAGTGAAAAGTGATATTGACAGTCAGTCAAGATCAATTGAAATATGTGCGTTTGTTTGTTTGTTTGTTTGTTAATACTTAATACTTAATATTATTAATTTAGTTGTGTTGTCTGGTGACTGGTGTAGTGGTGTGTATGCAAAACGTGCCAAGTGTTGGCGTAATTAAGTTAATTGTAGCTTCTGTGTTTGGTCGGTGTCTAGGCCATGTCTCTCATGGACTTACAATTAAGCTTTAAATGAAATGAAATGAAATGAAATATCATATCAGGTGACTAATTCTTAAATGCTGTTTAATATATATGTTCTGTACTTGACTTGAAGCATGTGTTTTTTTTTTTACCCTGGCCTTCTTTTCTTTTTCGGTTTAATTTGGAGGGGGCGGTGTCTATGTAACACACATATCATATTTATAAAAATTAATTAGTTTTCATATATATCTTACCCTGCATTAAGTGACTTGAACTTTAAAATTTATGATTTTATGCATGCATTAATTATCAAAAGATACTTGAATTGTGCAAAAATTAATTATTAATTGTTACACCATCTCCATGTCGATCGAATAACTTACCTATAATTTACTTCATTTATTTATTTTCAATCTCAATTTTAATTGATTTGAAAATGATAAGATTATCAACATAATCATTTTCAAGTTAATTATCTTTCCTCATAATAAAAAAAAAATACAAAATTTGTTACAAGGGACGATTCCTGGTAATAATATATATTAAGTTCTTCATTTTGTAGAATTCTGCAACTTCTTAATGCATGTATTTCAATTTTATCTTATTTTCATATGCGACTGAGGGGACATGAATTAAAGCTAGCTGCCTTCGAGTCAAATTCCAAATAAAATAAAATAAGAGAAGAGGATCGAGAATTTAATTTGTTTATGTCTGCGCAGAAATGTTAATTAGTACGTACCACGAATTCAGTGATTTGTCTTGAGTTATATATTTATGGCCAATTTTTTTTCCTCAACTTGCTTTTACATTATCAAATATATATATATACATATATATAATAGCCGATCGAAATAATAAAAAAGTTTCCTATGTGTGGTTAAAATTTGCATCTTGAAAATATTAACCAAAAAACAAAAAGAAAAAGGCAAAAACGAGAATCACGCAGGCACACACACACACATATATATATGCACTTTCAGATTTTCAAAATTAAGAACCCTTTCCTTATTATGATGTTACAAAATGTAATGAATCTTATTTACATAAAGCGTTACAATTAACTTTTAATTAATATAATGAGAACTGCAGATCGACTACAGTGCCAATTAGGCATTGTTATCATGTTATGTGTGTAAAAGATCATCCTAATTAAGTTTGAAATTTAAAGATTAAATAAAATGATTTAAAGATTTTTTAAACTCTTATCTTATGTTAAAACTTAAAAGAGTAAATAAAATAAATAATATAAAATAACCTAGCACTGTCACAATTTTTTTTTTTTAAATATATATATATATATATATATATATATATAGAGGTTGGCTAAGATCAAAGTGGTAGTTCCTGAGCTTTGGTGCTACCAATTCGTTTTTCAATTTTTAAAGTTCAAAACGTTGATCCGAACCGTTCAAGTTGTTCTCCATATTAAATTGTGCTTGGAGACCAAATTTTACATTTTTCTGAATTTTTTTACTATTTATTAAGTCACTTTGAAAATCGCTGATCCAACGGTGACTTAACAAAACAATAAAATCAGAAGCTACCGTTGGATCGGCTGTTTTCAAAGTGGCTTAATAAATAGTAAAAAAATTCAGAAAAATGTAAAATTTGGTCTCCAAGCACAATTTAATATGGAGAACAACTTGAACGGTTCGGATCGACATTTTGAACTTTGAAAATTAAAAAATGAATTGGTAGCACCAAAGCTCAGGAACTACCACTTTGATCTTAGCCAACCTCTATATATATATATATATATAGAGATGGGCTATGGTGCATTGCAATGCATGGAGGGATTTGTGCATTGGACAATAAATCTAAAATTCAAAATCCAAATGACCGATCCAAACCGTTCATCTTGTTCTCCATATTAATATGTGCTTGGAGACAAAATTTTACATTTTTCTGAATTTGTTTACTATTTATTAAGTATTTTACAAAATTGTTGATCCAACGGTGGTTGCTGATTTTACTGTTTTGTTAAGCCACCGTTGGATCAACAATTTTGTAAAATACTTAATAAATAGTAAAAAAATTCATAAAAATGTAAAATTTGGTCTCCAAGCACATATTAATATGGAGAACAAGATGAACGGTTTGGATCGGTCATTTGGATTTTGAATTTTAGATTTATGGTCCAATGCACAAACCCCTCCATGCATTGCAATGCACCATAGCCCATCTCTCTCTATATATATATATATATATATATATATATATATATATATATATATATATATATATATATATATAACCGCTTTAAAGCTAGCTAGATAGGGAAATTAAGTGATCTGGAGGGACATAGGAGCATGGGTTGAATAAGTTCGATTTGGCATGTGCATATGTATGTATGTATGTAAACTTCTTGTCATGATGTCGATATATAGTATGATTTAGAGAATATTTTTAGGAACAGTAGTTCTATCTATATATATATATTAGGATTTTTCTTTTTCTAAAAAAAGTATGCGTAAAGTTTATTAAAGTGGAGGCTAGCTAGGGTGGAAAAGAATCAATGTGCTATAAAAGAAGTAAGCAAAGATCGATCTTGCATACAAAATTTTCCAATTCAATTCTAAAAAAAGTTGCATGCATAATTAAGTAGTAAGAAAACTAGGAAACAAAACTATTTAATTATAGAGGAGGGTTCAAATGCCTTCATTTTTGGTACCTCCATCATGCCTCCATTTTTTAAAACGCTAATAACTCAAAATTTAAAACTTAAAAGTCAAAATAAAACCGTTGGATATGATCTACATCATTTTATTTATGCACTTGTAAAATATTATGACATTTCAATTTTGTTTTGGTTGTCATCAAGAGCTTGTAAGAACGCACTAATGTGGATAATTTCTAGACGTTGATTTTTCAGCTAATTGATTCACATAAAAAGAATACCAAAATGTAATAAAAAAATTTGAGCACATAGATATAATAGTATAGATCACATTTAACGATTTTATTTTAAAATTTATGATTTAAATTTTGAGTTATTAATGTTTTAAAAAATGAAGGCATGGTGGAGGCACAAAAAATAGAGGCATTTGAACCCTCTCTTAATTATATATATATATATATATATATATATATATATATATATATATATATATATTAATCCAGAAACGCATGCAGCAGCCCACAGGACCAAAATTTTCAGGGGGCGTTTGGTACACTAGCTACAGTTACTAATACTACTAGCCTGCCACTTTCAACCATTTTACACAAAAAAAAAAAAGACACCAAAATATCAATTACTTTGACTCAAAGGGGAAAAATAAAAAACGGTAACTACAATGAAATTAAATTGAATGAAGCCTCGATCGGTACGTCCAAGTCCAACTTTTATTACCAACAAATTGAACCCTGGGGTTCTTATATGGCTTCCATGAAGTGAGAATTCGTGTACTGCCTTCCGTGAGACCTAACACAAAATAGTTTAGGCAAATAATTTTACTTATATTTGTATATATGTCACACATGATCAGTGTAGTAATATTCGGTCTATTCGGTCGAATAGTTCGGTTGTAATCCGAATATAAAATCTATATTCGGTTTAAATATGCGGTTTAGAGCATATTACCTGTTTACCATATATTAACAATGATAAAAATACCGGTTTAGAGTATATTAACAGTGATTTATACCACATAGTATTGATTTAGACTATATTAATGATTTCGAGTATATTAACAGTGATAAAAATACTGGTTAGAGTATATTAACAGTGGTTTATATATATATGAGTTAGGTTGGGGTGCTATGGATAGCATAGTGGCCTCTATGCTACGGCTCAATATTCGAGTTTTCAAAATCCAAACAGTCGATCCGAACCGTTCATCTTATTCTCCATATTAATATCTGTTTAGAGACCAAATTTTATAATTTTCTGAATTTTTTTACTATTTATTAAGCCACTTTGAAAATCGCTAATCCAACGGTTTTACTGTTTTGTGCAGCCACCGTTGGATCAACAATTTTGTAAAATACTTAATAAATAGTAAAAAAATTCAGAAAAATATAAAATTTGGTCTCCAAGCAGATATTAATATGGAGAATAAGATGAACGGTTCGGATCGACCGTTTGGATTTTGAAAACTCGAATATTGAGCCGTAGCATAGAGGCCACTATGCTATCCATAGCACCCCAGCCTAACTCTATATATATATATAGAGAGAGAGAGAGAGATGGGCTATGGTGCATTGCAATGCATAGGCCATGGTGTGCATTGGACCATAAATCACCGATTCAAAGTCCAAATGACCGATCCAAACCGTTCATCTTGTTCTCCATATTAATATGTGCTTGGAGACTAAATTTTATATTTTTTGGAATTTTTTTACTATTTATTAAGCCACTTTGAAAATCACTGATCCAACGGTGGCTTCTGATTTTACTGTTCCAAACAGTCACCGTTGGAACTACATAGATTTAACGGTGGCTTCTGATTTTACTATTTATTAAGCCCTTGTAGCTGGCAGATTTATAAATTTTCTCTAAATGATGAGAAGCTTAATTTTTCAAAAAATAAGACATTGATAACTACATAGATTTAATGGTACATAAGAAACTTTTCACATAGAAATCGACAATTAATTAATAAACTATTAGTTCACATATGATACAGTCATCGATCGGTTTATAATTTTATATTCATTCATACGCGCGGCGCGAGTATACATACAATACAATAGGGCTAGGCTACTATGACATTGGTGTTATTTGAAATTAAATAACACTAACTTTTAAACTCTTAGATCTGCCTTGAGATTCGTACAAAATAAAGTGCTTGAACAGTAAAAGCGGATATTACGAATCTCAAGGCAGATCTAAGGATTTAAAAGTTGGTGTTATTTAATTTCAAATAACACCAATGTCATAGTAGCCTAACTCTACAATATATACAACTAGGAAGTTATTGGAGCCGTATTGGATGTTGTACCCGTTACCAAAATCCGAACCAAAACATAAAAAGTGAGTTTGAAGGAGCCGGTTTCATGTTGGTTTCGGTGCCCACCTTTGTGTCGTCTATATATATAAGCCTCAGCACAACTCACTTGCACTTACACCTACACCATTCTCTTCTCTTCTCTTAATTTCTCCATTAATTAATTAAAGCAAGTCGTAGCCAGCTATACGTACGTAGCTACACTACACTTGCCTGAGCTGAGCCTGACAAATTAAACCCTTTGCAAAGAAACCATGACAAAGAATGCAGTGGTGCCAATTGAGATACCAGCTGTACCCGTCTCTCAACACTACTCGTACCCACCGCCACGTGGCCGTGGCGGCAACACAAACTATCCAAATTACAAGAAGCTCTTGAACCAGATTGAGCTTAATGGAGCTAACAAGCTCAATTCATGGCTGGATTGCATGAGAGCTTCTTCTCCAACCCAAACTAGACAAAATTCCATCCTCACTTTCACTTCTTCTCCTGTCATGCCTGATCTTATAGATGAAACTGACAAATGGATCGTGAGTTAATTAATTGAGAAACCTCAAACAATTAAGTTGTTGATCGATGATCTAGCTATTTGCTTGATTTTTAAGGATCCAAATATGTATATATTTATATATTATTCTCTAGGAGGAGCATCCATCAGCTCTGTGCAAATTTGAGGACATCATGGCAATATCAAAGGGAAAGAAAATAGTGATGTTTTTGGATTATGATGGCACTTTATCTCCTATTGTTGACGATCCTGATCGGGCGTACATGTCTGAATCGGTTCGTAATTAAATTAATTCCTTCCTTCAAATATTTCTACAAAGTTAATTTATTTGTTGCATATATATTTATTTAATTAATTGTTGCCCTGTTTTTTCTTCACTTCAACCATATTTTGGTTATGGAACAGCTAGCACATGCGAGATTAATTAATTAATTGATTGTAGGAGGTTTTTTTTTTTTTTTTTTTTTTAATATATATAAATTTATAGATGAGAGAGGCTGTGAAAGATGTGGCGATGCATTTTCCAACAGCTATTGTGAGTGGGAGGTGCACTGACAAGGTACATTAATTTACTACTACACAATATTTTATGTACCAAGATACCTTAATTTCTGATTTTCAATTAGGAAATGTTTTTCTATACCTTAATTTTCTTTCTTTTCATGGGTATATGTCCATATATCAGAAACACCCTCATAAAACCATGGTGTACATGATCAGGTAACGCTAGCTCTGTGAAGCATATATGTGTTCCCGTACGTGCTTCTATATATATATTACTTGCCATGATTAATTAAATTGGTTCTATATATATATATATATATGCATATATATGGCAGGTGCTTAGTTTTGTACGGTTGAAAGAGTTATACTATGCTGGGAGTCATGGCATGGACATTGTGGGTCCCACTATAGGCCCAAAGAATATGAAATCTAAGGTCCATAATTGCCTTTTTTTTTTTTAAATTTATTTTTATGTTTTTTACAAATATATGTCTCCCAGTTTTGAACGCACGTAGCTAGTATACTCATTTAGAATTAATAATCTCATGATATCATTTTTTTTTCCTTTTTTTTTTTTTTATTATAGACGAAGGAGGTTCTTTGTCAGCCGGCCAGTGATTTCCTTCCAATAATAGAAGAGGTGAACATTTTATTTATTTTCTTCTCTCTCTCTCTCTCTCTCTTTATATATGTCTATAGCTTTAATTTTATATATCCTCATAATTAATTTGTCATATATATATATATATATATATATATATATATATATATATATATATCAAAGTGATTTGCTGATCTACGTACGTACATCGATCTAATAATTTGTTTTTTTACTTTTTCGATCGATCTCTTGTAGATATCTAAAACCTTAACAGAGAAAACAAAAATGATTCCAGGGGCCAAAGTGGAGAACAATAAGTTTTGTGTTTCAGTGCACTATCGCTGTGTGGATGAGAAGGTAAACAATGTTTATTCCACAACGGCTACTTAATTGTTATTAGGAAAAGATTCCTCCTTTATGATTTCCTCTCTCAAGAGAATATATGCATGCGTGCATCAATATTAATTAACTTTTCGGAAAATATTTGCAACCAGAAATGGGGTACACTAGCAGAACAAGTTAAATCAGTGCTGAATCAGTACCCGAAACTCCGGCTTACCCAAGGAAGAAAGGTTCTACTTCTATATATATATTTATACCATATATACTTTAATTAGTACCAATTAATGACAAAGAAATATTGTTTACTAACTTGTTCTCATATTTAAATTAGGTTTTAGAGATCCGACCTACTATTAAGTGGAACAAGGGGAATGCACTTGAGTTCTTGTTAGAAACCCTTGGTACGAGTCAATAATATATTAATTATTCTAGATGTTCAATTTTTTTTTTTTTTTTTGGCTATATATATGTTAATTATTTTACTACCAAACGATATTCACAAAATTACTGTTTGTTCTTGCAGGATATGCTGATTCTAATGAAGTTTTTCCTGTGTATATCGGAGATGACCGTACTGACGAGGATGCTTTCAAAGTATGCTAGCTATTCAAACAACATATTAATTCTCTATTAATTAATTTACTGTAAATTACTTTCTCAGGCAAATTTTAAATCTGGATTGATACACAATTTTCAGGTTTTATGTGAGAGACAGCAAGGCATTGGTATTCTTGTCTCAAAGGTTCCAAAGGAAACAAATGCTTGCTTTTCTCTCAGAGAGCCTACTGAGGTAAAACAACATTTAATTACTTACTTCTTTCCAGCACCTTCTCCAGTTGGCATATTAATTAATTAATTAAATTTTTCTGTGCTCATTTGTATGCATAACCTCCTTTTATAACTAAATTTTGTAGGTGAAGGAACTTTTGCAAAAGTTAGCACAGTGGAAACCCCTAGCAACTAATGAGCATTAGAATTGGGACAGATGAAGATTAAGTTCTTGTTTGATAAAAGAAGATCTAATTTTCATAACCCATAGAGTTATTAACCATCTTAGTAGTTGTTTCCAGCTCTGTGTAATTTTGTATCTTAAATTAATCAAATTAAAGGCCTAAACAGGAAAGATCTTGTATTTTCTTTCTTGTAATTAGGATTTGTGACTATCATTTTGCTTGATGGAAAAGAATTAATGCAATTTTCCTTTTTTCTACCTCCAACTAAACTTCCTATTGACAAACTTTACATTTTCTATGTATATCCAACTTTCTATTGACTAATTGTAAATGTGTGCTTGTTATAGCAATCTTGTTAGAGGGGAGAGGGGGGTTACTACCAAGCTTAAGACAAGATCACCATTCATTTATGGAAGACTTGTGTTCAGTGAACTGTACAAATTAATTAAGAGCATACAGGGAAATACGCGCGGATATCGATGTTAATTATTAATTAAGCACATAATGTGTTAGTTAAAATACTTAAAGTGCTTTGGTTTTTTTTTTTTTAAAAAAGCTATCACAACATTTTTCTAAAATGACAACATTAATTCCAAGTGTACAAAAGAAAAATAGTGTTGCTAATAGCTGCAATGGTAAAAAGGAATTTCTGATTTGGTTCACATGGACCTTGAACTTCGATGTGCTTATTGCACTTTGAAGAATAGATGTTATTCTTTACCATGAAACTAAAACAATACCAAAATATACTAAGCCTAATTGATCAATAAATAAAAATTTGAAAACGAGATTCAAGCAAGTATAATATATTAGTAGGGATATTGAACTAAATCTTAAGATAGATTATGACCTAATTGAACCCAGCACAGTAATTCAGTCGCTGAATTTAGACTTTGATTTTCTATGAGAAAAAAAATTGTACAACCACACAGACATATATTGGAAGGTATACTGGATAAGAGACTTATGTTAATTATATATATACTCAAGAAAATGTATTAATACCAAAACAGTTCCATGCACGAGATACTGCCTACCTAGAGGTAGAGGAGTTCAGATCCAGTGAAGTAACTCAAAGATTGGGTTTTAAATTGGGACCGTCCGTTTCGAATCCGAGATAATCTATCTGAAGTGGAGAGCACACATCTCGAGAGATGAATTCGAATCGCAAAGCAATCTCGAGCGACGGATTCAAATCGGACAGTCCTGATCCAAAACCCAAAAATTGGGTTACTTAATTAGGAGATTTGGACCCGAGGCGGAGGCATATTAAGGAAATGGAGGTCAATTGATCCTCATTTATTTTCAAAAAAATTATATTTGTACACGATTTTCTATATAATTTAGAATAAAATACTATGGATACTGTAAATTGATCCTCATTCACGGCACAAAAAATTTACGTGATTGACCCCTATTTACATTTGACCTCCATAGTTTGAAAGTTTGGCTCCACCCCTGTGCCTACCAGTCACAGTCACAATGTGTGTTTCGATCAAATTGGCTTTTTCTAACTTGATTTTTCTTTTTCTTCTGTTCAATCCCTACATACACTAGTAATGCTAACTTTATGGTTTTACCGCTTAATTGTGTCCATCAATGTGGTCAAATTGATGCTCAATAATAATATACAGATATCATTTTCCATCAATGGTTGATGCCCTTTACCAGATACTTTACCCGGAAAAGCATTGAAGTAACCCATGCTTCTGGACCAGAGACATATGCATGTTCAAACCCCACAAAAAGAAGGCAACAATAGGAAAAATAATAAAAATAAAAAAAAGGAAAATTATTTAGTTCCAATCTACTTCGTCTGAAGTGAACGTTGCCCATTGCTCAGAAACTCAAAAATGCACAGCCCCACAAACCAACTCAATACCTTCCTATACTATGTGTAAAGCACAAAGCCGGGGAAAAAAAGAACTAAAGAAATAAAGAAAACCATTGTTGATTGAAAGAGGAGTCGGATTCCACTTAATTATAAGTAGTTTGGCCTCTATATATGTATCTTTCATGCATGCTTATTTTTATTTTATTTTTTTATTTTTTGAGAAAAAAAAAAAAGATGGTAGCCTCTTACACCCTACGCGTATGACAATCTTATTAAATCAAGCAAAGTATGGTATATATCTACTCCAAACCATATTATAACAGCTAAAAACAGAGAAACCTGCTAAAGGTAAGTAGAACAAAAAAAAAAAAAAAAACTCGATTAGTACTTCATATTGCTACAAAATTAAAGAGAGAGAAGATATCGAGTGCATGAGAAGCGCCGTTTGTGCGCCCTCAACTTTTGATTTAAATTAATTTGGATGAAGTGGACCACTTGTTATTTACAATATGGCTTTAACCATGCTTGATACAAGTTAATCAATAATGTCTAACAGAGAGAAGGATTGAGATAAATTGTGCATATGCCCTCTCAGATACTCGACAATTCAAAGAGATGAACCGCAAAAAAAAACTTAGATCACAATCGGAAAGAGCAGTGGTACCAGGATGACAAGGCTTAATTAGCAAGTATTTTGTTTTTTTTTCTTTCATTTTTTTCGGATAAACAGAACCATATCAAATTAGAGATAAAATGCCCGTGCAAAGCTATCATAATGAAGATGAAATCTATATATTAGCATGATGTATTTCTCATCTTGCGTACTCAAATTTAAATTAGAGATAAATTTGTTCCATTAAAGCTGGGCACATGCATGATTGTAGTTAGAAAAAGTTAATTAGGGTGGTCCATGCCTAGAGAGAGACTCTAAGCCTATAATCGAGGAGCTTTCATTAAACTTTTTTTATTTAAGAATAAGAATAAGAAAGAAAACAAGCACAAACATTGTTTTTGATAATTTCTTCCAGAAAAAAAAGATGAAAATAAGCTGAAGATAATGTTAACAATCATTGATATCTCAATTGAATAAGATGAACATGTTATAAAACTGTGTAACTGTCTCAAATCAGGATTCATGGCTAAGCAAGAATAGATTCAATGAATGAGAGGCATCAGGGATGCACATGATTGGAGAATAACTGTGGTCCGGCAAGTAATCGCTGGCATCTGTGGAAAAGGATAGTTTCTTTTACACGCATATATTAGTAGTGGATCCATGTGCAAATGATAAATTATATTTGTATCTTCTGAGCTTAATTTTGTAATGGAGATCCATGTCGGAATGGTAATTGGTTCTTGCTTGTTCCAATCAATGATCTCAACTTGAACTCTATATGCAACTATATATAGTAGACAGTTTAAAATTATGAATATAAAGAGGTTGTTTAATTATGACTATGAATGTTAAGACTCATCCTTTCAGGGTTACAAAACACATTATTCCAGGAGTCGGACACGCTACAAATTGTGCTATTATATTGCACCATGGATTGAGCATTCCACAATAAATCAGTCACCCACCAAGCAACTAACAGTCCGTACAAAACACTATTAATTCCTAGCTACTGTGTTCTGTTTTCTTCTCTTTTTGCTTCTTCACTTTTTTTGAGAAAATATTGGCAAGCCCAAATAATGCTTCTCTATAGCATATATAGCATATAAATTTACTCGATGGAAGTAAACAATTGATGAAGTACAGATTAAGTTCACTGCTTCAACATAATTACTAACTCTTTATGGCAGCAATGTGAACTTCTGTTTCATCCGATCAGGGGAATTTATATATGCTGGTGTATATATAATTGAAAGAATACATGTGGTATTAAACTATTAATATTAGTAATTATTTGAACCTGATGCACAGTGTTAACATAGTTTCAATACTAGTCCAGTTGTGGAGTGACATTTTAGTTCTTAATATTTATACCTCAATGTACGTTCTCTCTCTGTTTTACTATTGATGGGAAATGAAATCTTAGTACCCAAATATGTGATAGAAGAAAGACAAATTGTCAGAAGAAAAGATGAGGTCACTGATGAGCTAGGGACTAGGAGGTTAAAATGAATTGCCTTGATATCACAGGAAACCTGTAGTGACATATTGAAAATAACATATTACAGTGTTTTCTTATTCTTTCCTCTCTTTTTTTGCACCAAAGAACTTCACATGGGGAATCTATGCTGCAGTTGCTTTTATATATAAATATATTTAGAATGTGAAATGTGAGATTCATAAAACAAAATAAACAAACAAGTAGAGTACCTTTAAAGAGTTATTCAAAGATCCTAACTGCAGATTATTAGTGATGCAAATATAAGACAAAAGAAAAGTTATATTTATTCCATTCCATACATTTAAAATATAAAAATAAATAAATCTAAAGCAAGATGCTAGCAATTAGTATCTTTGTAGCATCAGAGAAAGGAGAAGTATCCAAGAACATTGCTTGCTTTTGATTGTCATTATACCTTAGTTGATGCTGTCATCATTGTGTATAGAGAATTTGCGTCTATCTTCTCCTCAAATAATATAATGAAACTAATTATATTTTCTATATCATCAGACACCAAAAGGATTAGCACTAACCATACTGATACAAGAAAAAATCTACCAAATCTTTCTTTCCCCTTTTTCTTATTATATTTTTTTTTGTAACCAAATCTTGTTAAAAAGAAAAGACTTAAATCTGTTGCGAGAATAGCACAGAGCTTTTTAGGATTATGTTTTTAAAAGTTGATCAGAAGGTATAAATATGGTTTTATTTGAACATTTCGTATTGAATACCTCTCTTAATTAGATATTACATGTACATCCATCTGGAGAGATTTGGGTTTAGATTGAATGTTCTGGATTAGGCTTGCAACTCCCAAAAAATTAAATGCAAAATAAATAGCTGCCTAAAAAAAGGATGAAGAAGATAAAAATTATTGATGACGTAAAATAAAATAAAAAAAGTACCAGGTGAAAAGGATGACAGTGAAATAATTGAAAAAAAGGAAAAAAAAATAAAAATAGAAATAACAGATAAACTAAGAAGGTCCAGAGTAGCGCCACCAATACGGCTGTACCATACATTCCGTACCACTTTTCACATCTGAGCCTTTTACTGGTTTTTTTTTTTTTAACATTCTGAGCTATAACAAAAAAAGGGTCGTGAAAAAAGAATAAGCAAAGAGCATCGTTTTACTGGTTTTTTGTCTGATAGCTAGAAAAAAAAATGCTCTCTACATAACCACTTGAAAATCATCCTAGTGAGTTATCCACTTGGCCATTTTCAAAAGTAAAGTTTAACTGTTGAATAAGAATCAACAAAAAATCATCTCTATTTAATTAGAATAATTATAACAAACCCCTCACTCCCATCCCCCCATTTTTCCCGCACTCTCTCTCTTCCTTAACTGCCATATATCCCCCCACTAATTTCCCTAAAAGTTTCCTTTTATCCCCCACTAATTATAAGAAACCCCCCACTCACATCCCCGCATTAATTATGCATTCCTCTAATAACAATTCCCGCGTTAATTATTGCTTTAAAAACAATCTGCGCATTAATTATACTGTTATCTAATAACAATCATTGTTAATAAATGCTTATCTGTTAATTGATGTTCAAAAAAATATTTATCATTATTTATGAGAAGTATTTATCCATGTAACATACAGTATTTATCATTATGTCTGAAAGTATTTATCATTGATATTTTACTGTAAGTTGCAATTATGTCTGAGAAGTATTTATCTATGCAATACAAAGTATTTATCCATGTAACATAAAATATTTATCATTATGCATGAGAGTATTTATCATTGATGTTTTACTGAAAGTTGCATGCCTGAGAAATATTTATCCATGTAACATAAAATATTTATCCATATAATGTAAAATATTTACCCATATAACATAAAGTATTTATCATTATGTCTCAGAGTATTTATCATTGGGTTTAGGGTTTATTTAATGGTCTCCAGTTGTGCGGGGACGATTAAAAAAAAAAAAAAATTGTGCAGGAACAATTAATGGATTGATTTATTCTTTCATAAATAGAGATCATTGCATAGGGTTTAATACCTGATAAATTCAAGTTAAATACTTTGATGCTTCAAGTTAAATACTAACAGTTTTTTAAACGCTCATTAATGATTGAGCGGTCCCCCCATGTTTAATGGTTCCTAGTTGTGCGGGGACGATTAAAAAAAAAAAGAAATTTTGTGCGGGGACAATTAATGGATTGATTTATTCTTTCATAAATAGAGATCATTGCATATGGTTTAATACCTGACAAATTCAAGGTAAATACTTTAATGCTTCAAGTTAAATACCCGCAATCTTTTAAACGCTCATTAATGATTGAGCGGTTCCCCATGTTTTTTTTGGCAGTATCTGCGGGGATAAATGCGGGGATAAACCTGCGGGGATTGTTATCACTGTCCATTTAATTATCATTTCCTGGTAGCATCATTAACCATGCAAAATAGGATTTATGGATAATGAAAATAGCTCAGAAGTTATTAAGAGATTCACTGAAGCTTGCATCTTTCCAAAGATCCTTGTCAGGTTGGATACAGTACAAGATCCAATTGAAATCTTTACCAAATTTTTAGATTTTTTTTTCCTTTTCTTACAATTCAATTCTTTCCTTTTTTTTTTCTTTCCAAAAAGGCAAGAAGACCAATATCTTTTGATGTCTGCCTTTGAAAATAGTCCTTTTGCACCAATTTGTGCCAAACTACAACTCTCATTCATACAAATTTGCATTAACAACTTGAACAAAATAAAGATTGGCATTTTGGTCCTTTTAATGATAACAATTGTCGAACCTCAGTGTGTTTAATGTGAGAACTCACATGCACTTGGTGACAGTGAATCTTAGATAGTGGACTGGGTACTGAATCATACCGACCAGTACATATTGAACAACACCAAACTCATACCTGCCTCAGCTGCCTCATTGAGTGCTAGTCGACCTGTTTGTACTGACCTAGTGATCTGTACTAGTTAGTATCTCTCTCAAAATTATTTCAAGTTGTCAGACACCAGTCGGTCAAGCAGATTTCATGTTGGTACATGTCATGGTTCGTACCAGCACAATTCACAAAACAATATGTTTGATACTGGATTTCTGTACTTCATATTGGGCAGAGGTCTGATGGGTCTTGGTACAGATTCTATAGCCAAAGTGACAATATGTTTGATCTTTCAAATTAGGAAATAACCTGAAGACTGAAGTTAACCCGATTGGAAAAGCTAAGAAGGTTCTAACCTCACTAATTCACAATTAAATGTACTGAACCAGTTAACCAACCTGATCATAATTCAAGAAGTCTCAAATCAAATACTAAACCAGAGAAATTGTTAGACTGGCAAAATTTACTCGATTTCAGGTTTTGTGAATACTTTTGTTTGACCGCATATCTGAAGAGCATTGATGTTTCCAATGTTGACTGGGAAAAAAGCTGGTAGAAATCTAAATGAGGTATTTTGGATATACTTAGGACAGCTGCTTTCAGATACTCTGTAGATATTTCCATATCAAAATACTCTGTAGATATCATATATCTAAGCTAACATCTACAGAGTATGTACTCATTTTGATCCTTGCCCTGTTAAGGCTTAGGAAGCTCTAAAAAGCTCTCTACAGCTTGAATTTTGGACCGTTAGATTATGCCAAGTTTCACACAGGATCTTATCTCTTCATTTTGTAAAAAAAATGGTTGCGTGCAACAAATTCATTTAGCAGCGATTTTGGTTAGAATTAGAGTGTCGCGTGAAACAATGAGAAAATTTGTACAACCCTTGTTTAAATTAGATTTTGCTATATTTTTTAACTTTCTCGTCTTGTGGTATTTAATGACTAAAAAATTAATGAGAAAGTGATTGTCTGATACTGATGCAACTACTTTTAGTCATTTTTGGTTTCTGAGCAGCCCTCAAGCAAAGACAAGTAGAAAATCAGAGAATATTATAATAAATTTGATGCTGTAAAAATCAAGGACATTTGTAAATTTGATATTTATCAAAATATCATTTACATGACCAAGCAAGTGTTTTCATGCTTTGGCCTACAAAATGTAAAACATTCCAAAATTATATAAAAAAAATGCATGGAGGAGAAAAATCATCTCCATTTTTTTTTTTTTCCAAATCCTCAGCCTATATTAGTACTAGATCTTTAGCTATTTATGGCGGTAATTAATGGATCGGACTAATTCAACTCTTCTGCTCATCAAATGAGATGTTCTTCCATTGCACTAAATTTTGTAAGAAGTCCTTGACCTGTAAAATGGTATCGCAGAATTAGTATACGATACTTGTATTTGAGATGATATATAACAGTGAAAACAATTAGTATACGATACTTGTATTTGAGATGATATATAACAGTGAAAAAAGTTTACTTCCTAATAATTACCTCAATTGGTCCATTAAGAGAATAGTTGGCTATTGTTTCCTTTGGAATTTTTGAAACTAAAATTCCAATTCCTTGTCCCCGTTTGCGTAAAACCTACAAAATTAAATACAACGTACAGAACCAGTTAGTTTAAGATGAAAATTAATAGATGTGATCAAAGTATAATTTTTTATATGTGTTCTTGACGACCTGTAATAGTTTGAATCCTGATTTGGCTTTTTCTTTGCAACTGAACTGATGACTGATGTGACATTTTTCAAATATTTGAAGGTAACTGAATGTTAGTTGATTACAGTTGAGGCAAATTAATTAAGTCTTTCTAAAGACAAAATTGTACAGCTTCTTAGGTCTATAGAGTAGAGACATTTATATATATATATATAATTGCACAGTAAACATGATTAAGACAAATAGCTAGTGCCTATATATATATGCAGTTTAGGTGTTGAAAATTAATTATACTGCATCATATCATATCATTGTTTAAGAATTTGACATACTTTGAAGGCATCCTCATCGGTGCGATCATCCCCAATATATATTGGAAATATATTACTAGAGCTTGTGTAACCTACAGATTGAATAAATAAAGAAAATAATTAGAGAAGAAATTCCCAAGGACAGATTCAAAATTTGGAAGAAAAAATAATAAAATAATGTAAAGATTCTTAATTACCTAGGGTCTCTAACAAAAATTCAAGTGCCTTCCCTTTGTCCCACTTAATAGTCGGTCGAATTTCCAGTACCTAATTTTAGGCAACAAAATATAAATTACTATCTATTAAAGCTAGATGAACATTAATTAATTCTGTAAGATCGATCCAGAGAAATTAACAAGTATTTGTGTCAAATTTAAATCAAACCAACCTTTCTCCCTTGAGTGAGTCGTAGTTTCGGGTAATCTTTAAGTACAGATCCGACTTGTTCTGCTAATGCGCACCAATTCTGATATAATTAATATATATAATACAAGTTAATTATAACAGTAATATTAGTTTCCACAAATATAATTGAGAAAGTTTAACTATATATATATATTGAGCTCAACGAAAACGGTACCTTTTCTTCTACGCAACGGTAGTGAACTGAAACACAGAATTTATTATTCTCCACTTTGGCTCCCGGAATTGTCTTCATTTGCTCCTCCAAGGTTTTAGAAATCTAAATAAGAAATTAATTTAAAATAATATAGAGAGAGAAAAGAAGAACACATGTTTGCTCAGAAATTATGAGGAGAAGAAAAATCACCTCTTCTATCATAGGAAGGAATTCACTCGCCGGTTGACACAGAATATCCTTTGTCTGGTGAAATAAAAATATGAGATACATTATTTTGCAATAACCAAACGATTATTAATTAGTACATTGAAATAATAATAATAATAATAATAATAATAATATAAAACAGATCAATAAATGCTAACCTTAGATTTGATATGTTCGGAACCTTTGGTGGGACCCACAATGTCCATTCCATGGCTACCAGCATAGTACAATTCTTGAAGCCCAACAAAGCTAAACACCTGTCAATGTTATATATTAATATATGTCCCCACACCAAATCAACAATAATTACCATTTTTGACCCAACCAAAAAAATTTAAAATTAAAAAAAAAAAAAATTGTAGGTGATATATATTATTTGATTTGATTTGATTTGGCTTTGACTTTGAAAAACATAAACAGCAATAGTAAATGCATGCACCAGGTCTTTACAATTAATTAATTCTCTATCTTCTTTCTTCTATTTGATTTGACTTTGAAGTTTGAATGAAGAAAACAAAACAATTAATAATATATATTTTTGTAATGGAAGAACATATATTATATATTAGAGCAATTAATGTACCTTTTCAGTGCATCTCCCAGTTACAATAGCAGTTGGAAAATACTTGGCCACGTCTCGAACAGCATCTCTCATCTGAAAAGTAGAAAAAAAAATCCCAAATCAAAACTCAAGAGGGATAATTAATCAAGTAGAAGGCAACTAAAATTGTATATTGAATGAATGAATGAATGAATACTGACCGTTTCTGACATGTATGCGGTATCAGGATCTTGAACAATAGGAGATAAAGTGCCATCATAATCCAAAAACATCACTATTTTTTTCCCCTTTGACATCTCCATTATTTCCTCAAATTTCATCAGCGCTGACGGGTGCTCCTCCTATATATATATATATATAGACATATACTAATTTAATGTTAATTTCTTTATTACATATCTATCTATCTAGATATCATATCTAACATATATAAACTAATTAAATGATATATATATATATATATATATATATATAGAGAGAGAGAGAGAGAGAGAGAGAGAGAGAGAATATATAATATACGCACCATCCAATCATGAAATTCGTCTTCCAGAGGCGCAACAAGGGAAGAAGAAGTAGAGGAAGTGAGAATGGAGTTTGCTGCTCTGATCTGTGTTGGAGAAGAGGCTTTCATACAATCCAGCCATGAATTGATCCAGTTTCCTCCACTAAGATCAACATGGTTCAACTTCAACAGCTTCTTGTAGGACGAGTAGCTCGCTTTGCTGCCACGTGGCACTGGTATGTCCTTTGGTAGTACCACATTGCGAGTCATCATATATATATATATATATATATATTATATATGCTCAAATTGTGTTTTCAAATTAAAGGAGAATTAAGGAAGCTTATATATAGCTTGCTAGGATGAAAGAGAATTAATTCAGGCAAGTAGACTTAATCCCTGAATTAATTGCTCGTTACTCTGTTTCCTTTCTTTCTTTCTTTCGAACGATCGAGAAGAAAAACAAAAGAATAAGGCAGAGAGGCAGAGAGGCAGAGAGAGAAAGGAGGTTATTTTGTGGTGTGACCATTCATTTGTTAGGGGGGGAGGGTTTTATAGGCAACGAGGGATACAGCAGGGACTGGAGCCACTGCTTCCCCTGCAATCTCTCCAATTTCACAACTCTGCAATGAAAATGTTCATGTACAACCAACCTACTATTTTACTGCAATTTACATATCAAATTAATGAAGACAGATTTGAGGGTTTTATAATGAAATGAAAAAAAAAGAATGAACACAGAAAATTGCACGGCGTGCGATTGCAGAGAAAATGCAGGGGCCAAGGAGGAAGGGAAAGGGACCCAGAAAACAGAGGCGGGAAGTGGTCCCCATCTGACGAAACAGACACGTAGGATGGGGCCGAACATGCGGGGCTCGCCTAACCTACCAAGTCGGATTCGCCAACGCTGAATTGGATACAGCTAAGCTTGGCAAGTCACGTGTTGCTGGATTCTAGGGCCCACAAGCGACGTGGACACGTGTTGGCATTCTGTCTTTTTTTTTTACTTTTTCCGCGGTTCAGTCGACGGGTTTGGTTTTCTTTCGCCTTTGGTAAAATTAATTAATTAATTAATTAATAGCAAGAAATTAGCAGTGACGATATGAAATGAAAGTGAAGTTTGAACCAATACCATACCGGGAGGCAGGATATCGGAGAGAAATTGCTGAGAAATTAGAAGACGGTTTCAGAGGACTAGGACTGGACCTGTCTTTGTCTGTCTTTGTCAGTTGTCACTTTGCTTTGCACCAACTTACTTTTTCTATTCTCTTTTCATTAATAAGTGTTAACTACCAGCTTAGCCTTATTTTCATCTGTTCAACTAATTTAACAGCCTTCTTTTTCAAAACTGCCCCTGATTAATAATACCCCTGCCCCTGATTAATAATACCCCTGCCCCTGATTTTGCCTCTGCTGTGGGCTGCTTTTCTTTGCTTTATTTTCATCCCAGTCCCAGTCCCAGTCCCAGTCCCAGTCCCACCTTTTGTTTTGCCTCCCCTGATTAATATATAATACCCCTGATTAATTTGTGAGGTTAATTTCAAATTTACCAAATATTATAAAATCTAATTTTAGTATGATCTATCAATCTGTGCTTGAAGATAATCTCATGCAAGTAAAAATTATTAATATTGGAAATCCCCTGTTGTGAACTTAGATTCCTGTGTACCTTAATTTAATTTAATTAATGCAAGGGTAAATGTGTAGCAAAGCTCAGTGAACTTCCATGCACTTTACCCACTAATCACTATGTATCTTACATGTGAAGTAATTACTAAAAAAAATATATATATGATATTATATATTTGACCATAAAATGAATGTTTTATTATTATTAGAAATTGAAAGTTGATTTGACTTTGATGTTGACTTTGACTAGTTGACTATTAGTCTAGTGTAACGAGTAACGACTACGCATGTGCAATGATGCAATGAATGTGCAGATACGAATACAAATATGAATAGTAAATGGATATTAAAATTTAAAACTAAGTTAAGTGTAATTTGCCATTTCAAAGCAGACTATATAGAAATGAAGGCACTAAAACTTTGGAGAGAAGGCCAGTTAATTAAGTTAATATGAAGGGAGAGAGGAACAGAGTCAGTAAACAACCAAGGGTATTTAAGGCATTGAATAGTGACAGCAACAACGACCTTCTAATGCATTGAATGGTCAATGGTAACAACAATATTAAACATATACAATAATCTAAACCAACATATATATGTTATATAAGATGTCCGGTCCAGGTATCCTCTAAAGCCGACGAAGATAGAGAGCAGTGGTCACATCTTGATGGTAGTTGTAAGACCTTGATATTCACTCGACCAAACTAGGTATTGTGAACCTTAAGGCGAAATCAAGTAGTATCCGAAAGGTGAACCTTTTCTCGTGTTGAAAGATCGAGGTTATTTTTAGTAAATCAACAAGTGACTTAGATCAATTAAGCCAACAAACAAAAATTGAGGTTTAAGAACCTTAAGAGGGAAGAAATTGAGTTTTGTACCAAGTAATTAAGCCAACAAACGACAATTGAGGATTATTGACTAGTTAATTAAAAGCTTATACGTTTGCAGACGAACAATGACAATAAGTTTCATAAATTCTATATTATAGTTTTATTTGTGCTTAGATATACATCCAATATATATATATATATATATATATATAGGCTGTGGCTAAATTGCTGCTGGCAGCAGTTCTACCCAGGTGCTGCCGGGGCTATTTTTAGTCATGTGATGTCCAAACAATAAATCCAAACCGTTAGATGTTTAATCTATATTATAATCTACTTGGAGACCAAATTTTACATTTTTTGGAATTCTTTTACTATTTATTAAGCTGGTTTGAAAACCGCTGATTTCAATGCTGCAGAAAATTACTAAAATCAGCGGTTTTCAAACCAGCTTAATAAATAGTAAAAAAATTCTAAAAAATGTAAAATTTGGTCTCCAAGTAGATTATAATATAGATTAAACATCTAACGGTTTGGATTTGTTTTTTGGACATCACACGGCTAAAAATAGCCCCGGCAGCACTTGGGCATAACTGCTGCCAGCAGCAATTTAGACAGACCCTATATATATATATATATATATATATATATATATCTTCATTTTACTTATTTTGAAATTAATTAATTGTTCTATTATTTAATAATATCTATTTTTCCTACTTACTAATGTAATTTTTTCAATTAGTACGCCATGTTCATATGTGAAATTAAGTTGTTATCATAAATTAAATTTAGTAATTTTATATTGAAATGCTTCATTTTCTTTCAAATAATATTTATTAGTATTTGAAAATGCTTAATTCTCAAATTTATTTTTGCATTAAATAAATTTGTACTTACACATGTAGAGTGTGTATATGTTGTTAAGAAGAAATAAAGTAGTGTCATGTTATAATAATAAAATTAAGTTAAATTAAGTTTATTTGATAAGTTCGATGAGTTACATAAATATTTTTTAATAAATTATGAATATATACACATAATTTTAGTGAAAACGATTAATCGTCTGCATAATTTTAATTAATCAATCGCATAGCGATTAATCATTTAGCGGTACCTCATCCGTCCGATGACTGCATACTGTTATTTACAACACTGATGTTGCGAATCTAATAACTGTTTTCTGAAAATAATATGAGATATTTGATTCTCTTTTTTAAACTAAAAGAACTACTTGAAAAAATTTCATCTAAAGTACATCGAATTTCAATATCTGAATCAAATTTTAAAAATTGAAAATCAAATGTCAGCTACATGAAATGTAGCATCGCTTTCAAATTTCGTTGAGGTCGTAATCAATTCATTAAGAAAGCAACCTTTTTTGTCCGTCACAATTTTGATTCGGATTGGTAAGCCATAAAATATTGTAATCTGCGTGAAACCTGTAAAAAAAAGTATTAAAAATGTAAATCTTATTTATTTATTTTTAAACGAATTTGTTATTGACGATACTTAATTGACATGTTAAGAATCGTTGCTTTTCTAACAATTGTTACAAAAATTCTCTAAAACTGACATCTCTAATGATGTCACTAATCAATGGAATTTTGAGACGTGATTTTTCATCTTTTTCTTAAAAAAATTGATAGAAAAAATGCCATGCATCCTTGGTCTTGTAACAATTGTTAAAAATATATACATCATTATATATTTTTGCAACAATTTGTTATTATGCAGATATTAGGTGGAGCCTACATATAAAATGTCTTCTTCTAGGAAACAAATGAGGTCGTTAACCGCTCATTTCCACATCATGTATTTGGATAATATTTTTTTTGAAATGCCGACATTTTTTTTTTTTTTCCCATTTCAGATGTTTGTCAAAATAAGAGTAGAACTAGAGTCTTTTTAAGCTCATCAAAAAATGGGTGAGTTTAATTCCAAAATCTATCTAAATGACTTTAAATAATTAATCTAAACAGTTAAAATTAATCTACTTTATGAATGATGTGTATATATATTAAATTTATAAATATTTAAATTAATTTAATGTAAAGTCAAGCAGTAAAAAAGAGACGATTTATGAGTTAATTTCAATACGTTCATTTTTTTTATTATTTTTAGACCGATTGACTTTATATTAAATTAATTTGAAAATTTATAAATTTTACATGTAAACACATTCTTCGTGAAGATTAGTTTTGAACAGTTTGAATATATTCATCATATGAAAACTCTTCCGATAAATGTTAAAGCTAAGTTCTCCAAAGAGCATAGTGAGCTTAAGAACATCGTAGTTTTACCCTAAAATAGAGTTCTAGCATCTATCTATATTTATTGTTATTTATTTAAAAAGTAGTAAATATAAACATATAATTTTTTTATTACAAACTACGTGCATGAAAAAAAGAATTAATTGGACTTTATAGCGACATAGAAGATAGATAAATATCGTGATTTGTAGAAATTTCTTCGTACTTATTTCATAAATTATATCGATTTTTAATCTGATAATTTATAATTAAATTTTATGAATGTACATAATTTTTTAAATTAGAAAGATTTCTTATTAGAAAATCGATTTCTAGCTAACTGCCAATGTGGCACAATTTTTCATTTTCATTCGTTGAAATCTCTATTGTACTCTTTCAGCAAAATAAAGAAATAAAAGAAATTTCTGAAAAAAAGCTGTTTAGAAATTATTTCTAACTTAATTACTATAATGTCCTAAATAGTTGCAATAAATTGGTAAGTAATTTTTGAGATGGAGATGCTCTAAAAATTTGGTGTTTTCTGTGTTATTATTGTTTTTGCGTGCAAAATAAAATATATCCTTCACATGTGTCATGTATTTGAGATTCGTACAAAAAGTCTTTAAACGGTCAAAAAAATTCACTGATCAACTCAAATTAAGGCCCTGTTCGGCTGTGTTATTGTTTCCGTGGAACTGAATTTTTTTTCTCCATGAAAAAGTACTTTTCAGTTCAATTCCTATACTCATGTCCATTCTCAATTGAAAACTAGCGCTCCAAACCAGAAACAAGTATTTTCTGTATGTACCTCTTTTAACCATCGTCAGGAAAAAAAAAATTATTTGTCATCACCACTCTCGTCAAATTATGTGTGAATCTTTTATTTTAATAAATAAAAAAAACTCTATATAAATGTGAATTTGGTAGATGATTTCGTAATGGGATTCAATAAAAATCATAGACAGTTTCGGAACTATATATATATAATTATTTCCAGAAAAATGATAGATCGATCCCTGTCATGAGTCATGAGTCATGACCCACCTGTAACACCGTGAACTTTTAAAATTCAGATTTAATTAAAATAATAAGTGGTTAAATCAAATAATATATATATACGTATATACGAAATTAGTGACGTGGATGGTGAAAAATAATTATACGATTAATTGTGTTAAGAGAGAGGAGCAATTGGGGTTATATAAATCATTTAAACAATATCGAACAAGTGGAGGGTTTATTTTGCAAAAATACCACTTACAAGTGGAGGCCCCTTGTCATTCCCTCCTCTTCCCCTCCTTCCTTTCCTTTCCTGCCCCCATCTCTTTTCTTCTTTTCCTTTGTTTCCGCCAAGAGAGAAAGAACGAGAGAGAGAGAGTGAGAGAGAGACACCCCGGTGACCATTTTGCCCGAAAACCGAGATCTAGGAAGAGGAGCTCAAATCTCGCACATCCATCCGTTCCATTGGTAATTCTCGTTTCTATTTCTCTCTCGTTTCGTGATTCCTTGTTTTTAGGGTTTCGGTGAAAACCCGTAGAATCGTACCAAACTTATTATTCCGTGCCTTTGTTGTTTCTATAGTGTAAATTGACTGATTCCGTGTTCCAAAGTGCCACCAAATTTCCAATTTACGGATTTTCCCAAATTTCTCGATTCCGTGTTTTTAGGGTTTCGGTGAAAACCCGTAGAATCGTACCAAATTGATTATTTCGTGCCTTTGTTGTTTCTAAAGTGTAAATTGATTGATTTCGTGTTCCAAAGTGCAACCAAATTTCCAAATTATGGATTTTCCCAAAAATTGATTAGGGTTTAAATTGTAAAAGTGCCGGAATTTAATAAATTGACCTATGGATAGATCCTAACGAGCACGGCTAGCGGGATTGACGAGCTTACCGAGTCACGAGATCACGGACCCTCTACGTGCCCTACATAACCAGGTGCGGGGGTTCACGGGATCTGTTTTGGGGTTTATTCGTAGAACTAAATAACGGTGCATATTATTATATTTATGTTGATTGCTTGATTTAAACAAACTGTGCATAGCATGTTGAATCTCTGATTGAAAGCATTTGTTGCCGCATTGCATTAATTGTGATATTAGTGTAATTGAATTGTATAACTGTTATGATTCTCATGTTGGTACGGTTTATCGATTGTTGATCTGTCGTTTTGAATAAGTGAGTGGAACCACAGTATGACTTGGATTGATTGTGTGAAGTGAACAGTGTATCATAGTGGAAAGTCTAGCTCGCTACTAGACTTTCATCCAGGACCCTTATGCGCATCTGGAGAATGGCCCTAGTGAACCCAGTACCGGTTGGGTAAGGGAAGTGCAGTGTAATTTTAGGTAGAACTGTGGTTCAGTGGTTCAGTGATTCAGTGAAAGTGTCAGTGATTTCTTTTTGAGAAAAGTAATATTCTGTTGCATATTCGCGGAACATGCCCGTGAAATTTTAAGTGATGAATTGATGAGATTGTATGACTTGAAACCAGAACAATAGAACTGTTAAGCCGGAGGTGATCGATAGTTGATATCTGTACCTCATAACCAGACCTATATATATTATATCTGTGAAACCAAATCTTTCTGGAAATTCGTTGATTGATGTTGATGAGATGTGAATTGAAATCCGTTTGAATCTATTCCCGGTACATGTGCATTTATTATTAATGGTGAATAAATAAATAAATACCCTTTTGCTAGTGTATTTAGTTCTGGTGATGGATTTCTCACAAATCCAGTAGCCCTTTAAATTCCGCACTGAGAAAACGGATGACAGGTTTTCTCACCCCCTCCCCTCGGGGAATTTTTCCCTTTGAACTGATATGTGCAGGTAAACGCGAGTGAAGTGGGACTCGGGCTCGACTCGTGAGTATAGGCCGAGCTAATAGGTTATGCCAAACCCTTTTTATGCCATTTTGAATGTGTAGTTGAACCCGTAGTCGGTTATTTTGATGTATAGGTTATTATCGAACCGTATTATGTTATAAAATCCTAACGGTATGTTTTAAATGGTTGTTATGATTTAAATGTTGAAATTGCATGTTAAACGTCATTAAAATTTCTAGTGAATGGGGAATAATTGTTTAGTTATACGGGGATTTGATCGGGTTTGAAAACGGGGTGAAATTTCACGAAAATGGGCAAAGGGATGAAAAACAGTACCCTTATTGCGGGCCGCAATAACCCTATTGCGGGCCGCAATGAGAGTAGACAGAGAAAAATTTGCAGCTTAAAAAGCCAACCAGGTCATTGCGGGCCGCAATGAATGGAGGCAGAGGCTCCCTTCAGAGGCTGGGAAATTTGGAAATTGTTGCGGGCCGCAATAAATTCATTGCGGGCCGCAATGAATGGAGTCAGAGGCAGTTTGCAGAGGCTGGAAATTTTGGGAAGGGTTGCGGGCCGCAACAGCCCTATTGCGGGCCGCAATGGGTTCCCAAAAATACTATTTTGGATATAACTTAGCCAAATTAAATCGGTTTTGAACCAAACTTATTTTAAATCAAATCATATGATAATTTGACTAATCTGGGCCGTCGGTTAAATGATTTTTATGCCATTTGACTTCTTTGAAATCAAATTTTCCGGGCTCTATTGAGCGGTGCTTCGTAACCTCAGACAACGCTCGCAGGGGGCTGCCGCCCCCCTGCCACCCCCCGCATACTAATAGAATCAGGCCCACCCACATAAACATATATCAAGATATATATATATATCTGCATGAACAAAACCGCATTTTAAAACGAAACTGCGCGACCCCCTGTCCCGGGGTGTGACACCACCCGATTAAATGAGAGGCCATGGACGGTGACAAATTAAGGTCTTCGAAAGAATTAAAAATGTAATTGATATATATATATATATATATATATATATATATATATATATAATACATATATTAACGGTAGTATTTTGGTCAACGTAAATGACAAATTTTGATGGAGATGTCTCGAATAAACAAAAGTTTTTTTGCATCTGCCATTCAATTTAATTACAATTTAACCTTTATTCTTTAAGTGGTCATTGCCAATCATTTAATAAAGAAAGAATATGTGAGGGCAATATCAAGCATATATAATTAATATTTTTTTTTGGCGATATTCAGGTCAACATAATTCCCAAATTTTCACATAAGTGCTTTATTTTATTTTATTTTATTTTATTCAGAAATTTAGCTATATTCTTGTGAGTTGTGGCTTAAAGCTAACGAAGACTTAAATTGATTAATTATTTATAATAAGATACTAATTATATAATATTAATATATTAATAATAACTGTAATATATTATATATTATTATAAAATTTATTTAATATATTAATAATATAAAATATTAATTATATATTAATAATAAAATACTAATTATATAATTATAAATTAATAGTAATTATTAATAAAAAGATAGTAATTATATAATCTTATTAAAATAATTATTTAATATATTAACAATATAAATATTAATTACAAAATTATAGATTAATAATAATTATTAATAATAAGATACTGATTATATAATATTAATATATTAATAACAACTATAATATATTATAATATTATTATCATAATGATTTACTATATTAACAATATTAACTATTAATTATATAATTATAAATTAATAATAATTATTAATAATAAGATACTAATTATATAATATTAATATATTAATAAAAACTAGAATATATTATAATAATTATTTAATATATTAACAATATACCATAATAATCATGAATAAGAAAATACTAATTATAAAATATTAATATATTATAATATTATTATAATAATTATTTAATATATTAACAATATAGGATATTAATTATATAATTATATATTAATAATAATTAATAATAAGATAATAATTATGTACTATTAATATCTTAATAATAACTATATAATATTATGATATTATTTTAATAATTATTTAATATATTAACAATATAACATATTAATTATATAGTTATATATCGTTAATAAGATACTAATTACATAATATTAATATATTAATAATAACTATAATATATTACAATATTATATAATAATTATTTAATAAATTAACAGTTTAACATAATAATTATATAATTATTTATTAATAATAATTTTATTATAATAATTATTTATTATATTAACAATATAAGATGTTAATTATATAATTATATACTAATAATAATTGTTAATAATAATATACTAGTTATATACAAATAAAATATTATTATAATCATTCAAGTTAGATCACGATGTGGAATAAAATTAAATCACCGTGTGAGGTGGTTTAATTTAGGCCGGTCTAAAGATCGACTTATGTCATCTTAATCCAACTCAATTAATACTCGTTTGATAGAATAATGAGGTCTAAACTCCTTATTTCACTCTTTAAGTCACAACCAAACATAATGAAAAAGAATGCATCATGCCTCTATTATGGGCTTTATATATATGATCTCTAAGATTGAAAGCAAATGATCCAGACGGCCCAAAATTAAAAAGCTCCAAGGTCGTCAAAGGTAGGTTTATTCTGAGTCTTTATGTAAATTTTTTTTTTTTTTTTTTTTTTTTTAACTCAAGCCTGCTGTCATGGTTTCATTAATTTTGGTTTAGAAACCATAGAAGAGGAAAAGGATGTGGATTAGTGGATGGAAATACAGATGTGGTAAGAAGATAGATTCTTTTTATATAGAAATACAGAGATCTAGACTTTTAAATTTTGGTTAATGTTAGACTCTCCATTTGACTGTTTAATTAACTTTCGAAATAACGACTTTCCACTCAAAAAGTATTGTTCTTAATTTACCATTAGATTAAATATTGGTTCCACTATTTATGTAATATTTTATTTTGTTATACTCTTAGTTTTGGTCATTTAAGACCAATCCGCAAAGATTTTTCATTTAGATTTTGAACCTGAGGCAAATATATTATTTGATATCCGGAGATTATTAATTAGTGGTTATAGAGTCTTTCATAGTTTTCTCTCCTGAGACGTGCTGCTATTGCCTTTTTTTTTTAAATAATAATAATAATAATAATAATAATAAAAAGATAAAATAGGGATTCTTCTAGATCGATAGATCAACGCCAAGTCTTAATTAGATTCTTTTTTTTGTTTCACGGAATTAAATGATTGCTAACAAAGTTTGACTGAGCATCTCTGCCAACCTAGCTAAAAAGTTCGCTTTTCATTGCTTCACAAAAAGATTCCTCTTATGACATTGACAAGGGGCACTAATACTGCATATTGAAGCTAGGTTTTATATAATTAATAAATTAAGCTGGTTTTATTAATAGATACACATGTGACTAATTAAAAAGGTATTCATGACGTGATTGATTGTTCAATGCATGCTTGCTAAATGCCTATGAGCTACCTTCACAAGTCACAACCCAGCTAGCTAGCTAGCTACCGGTAGAATAATTTGACTTGCACAAAGAATGGAATTAATGACACACTTTCAAGATAGTTAGGCCATGCCCTGTGGCCTGTGTAAGTGTAATCATATGAGAGAATGAGAGATGGTACATGCTAAAAAGCTACTTAATTACAATATGGTCTCTGTAAGCAACGAATATTTTCCTTTTAAACATTTTTCATTTGGCTTTGTATTGAGATCTTGAAAGAATTAAAACTTTTGAAAGGAGATTCTTTAACATGTGCACCTCAAAAGAGCTTTAGAAATTGAAGCCTAAACCAAAAAAGTGAAATCGCCTTTAACATATATGCATGCTGCATGCTTGGGGAAAGTCTTCGTTTCAGACCTTATAAATTATTAAGACCCACAATCAATTAATTTGTCTATTGATCTCTTCTAGAATTTTGTGCATATATTAATTAGTTAGTAATATTCTTGCAGAAGAAGTTAGATGTTCACCACCTTTAATCTTTAATCTTTATGCATGCATGCTCTAGCTAGCTAGCTAGCTAGCTAGGCTGTTCAAACTTCAAACTCGGCCAGTTCAACAGTTCAAATGCATCGATCCACAACTTGCACTTAATTTATTATATATCTTGAGTCAAGCTATTCCTTAAAATGCGCAATTAGATAGTTAAAATGCACTTATTCTTCTATGGGTATGTTTGATTTGTTATTGACAGTGCATGTATCAATAATATTATGCCAACCTGACATTAAGCTCGTTAGAATAACACAAATTAAATAAGCAAATTAAGTTTCACAAAATGAATTAGTAATTAATTTCATACTGATTTAAAAGATGTACATTATGAATTTGTTTGAAGATCCAAATGCATCCTAAATTTTTTTTTCTTAATTTCGTTTGTCGGGTTGTTGGTGTATTCATTAGTTTGTTCTTTTCATGAGATTTGAATTTGACACGTGCCTAAACCCTATTAAGTAATGAGCAATCAAAAGATCCGTAGCTAGCTAGCTACTCTATTTGAGTATGCAAGAATAATTGTACGTCAAAAAGTGAAAAGAAAGAGTGTATATATTTTTATTTTAATTATATGCATGCGGTTGAGACTTGAGAGAGAGAGGGAGAGAGATCTTTGAATTGAATTCTTAGGCGCATGCAATGCATTGATGCATGTTAGGTTGTACTTGCTAAGTTGTGCCAAAGAGCAAAGACCAAGTCCTGCATAAAAAGCTGACTATTTATTTATTTATTGTTCAAAGTTCAAAGTTGAAACCAGCTTTTTAGGTCCAGACTCCAGATGGCAGATTGGCAGATACTAATGAGGGCCAAATTAATTCCTGCATGTGAATTATGTGCTATACAAATATACAATACAATTAATTCAAATTTAGGATTAATTGCCAATCCATCATCCATCATCCATCATCCATCATCCATTGCCTTTTCTTTAGCAGTCTTAATTTGATGAAACTAAACAAAATAAATGAGAACAAATATTGGATTATAAATTTTCGCAGATCAAAATTATACGAGCAAACAGCACAACCGAACAACCACCAGATCATTAAATGGGGGCCTAAAAGGGCCTAATTTGTCTTCCCGGGCCGAAAGAAAGTAGCGCTGGAGAAAAACTGCACAAATCCAACAACAGGGATCCATCAGAGATATTTTAGTTTCAATTTTTTAAACTTCAAAACAAGAGCTTTAACTTTATTGTGACACAATGATTTGTATGGAAATACACAAATGAAAAATTACAAAATTCAATACATGCCTTTGTTGAACTTTTATCCCGAAATAAAATTTCAACAAAGTATATTTTCCATATAAACCGCCTTGATATTTCACATGACATCTATTCTCTCTCTCTCTCTCAAAAAAAAAAAAAAAAAAAAAGACATCTCTTATGAGTACGCACACTGCCATAAGGTGTTCTACTGTTAACTTCCTACAAAATGAATGCACACTTTATTTTAAGAATATTGAGTCAAAACTATCGCACATAAAATTTCACCAAACCACAATCATCCAACAAAATGAGTGCAAAGCAAACACAAAAATGTTCTCCTTTTTCTTTCTTCACAGGGCACAAAATGTACAGAAACACATCTCATCGCTATACAAGGGATGATTTCATATATATACTCGTTTCTAAATAAAAACTTATGTACACGAGAAAACAAAACAAAACAAAACAAAACTTTTTGTAGCTAAGCAAAAAACACAAGGAAACCACAGTCCGCTACGAAAAAAAAGTCCCAGGATTGTGGTTACCTAAAAGTCCAGAGTTCGCCCCTCTCACGATTTCGCAACCTCTGCGAAGGTTTAAAAAAAAACAAAAAAAAAGGAGCCAAAACAATTCACTTAGAAGTAGGAGTCAAGATAACTGTGCTGATGTCTTCTCTTGAACTCTATCAAACTACCATAGGTTCGGTCAGCTATCCCAACAAAGAGAGACTCGCAGTCAGGGCTGAATGACATCCCCGAAATCTCCCCGAAAAGATCCATCTCCTGAGCAGTTGAATATTCAGCTTTCGTGTCATACACATGCACATAATCTGCTGCCTCAGCCATGGCCATGAAATTCCCATCAGAAGAAAATTTGATGCCTCGAATAGCACCCATGTTGCCTTTCAACACTGCTAGGGATTCTGATGGGTACCTGACATCCCATAAACGGCAAGTGGTGTCTTGATTTCCAGTGGCCAGGATGTGTCCAGCCGGATGCCATGCACAGGAGAAAGAGTAGTCTAAATGCCCTTTGAGAGTTGAAACCACCTAAAGATTAAATAATTGCATTCAATAATGATATCAGTCAGTAGTAAAAAACTTTGAATGATCTGTATTGGTATACAAGTGTACCACAATGCATGGTAAATATATATACCTTTCCTGATTGGGGATCAGCTGTCAAACAATCAGGGCTGTCTCCGAGCACAGCTAGTAGCTTTCCATCAGGACTAACAGATGTACTCTGATAACAAAACACAAACAACAACACACAACACACATGTTAAAATTAAACAAATAAACACAGATACAAAATACAGCTAAGCACTATCAGACAAGTATACCCACATTAACAGACCAGGGGAAGGGAAAGCGGTTGAGAAGGGAGAACTTGTCAGTATCCAAAACTCGCACGAAGGAGTCGTTGTTACCACAAATCACACGACCAGCCCCGCTGAAAAAAAAAAAAAATCTAAACTTTCAGAGTGTTGTTTTGTGAATTTCTGTACCGCAACTTTTATTTGAAATGCCAAGGGACCTTAAACTCTAGAATAGATGACTAAGTCTAAGTGTAATAGTTGAGTTGCATACCTTGGAGACCGAGCAATATCAACAGAGTTGGTAATAGCATTGTCATCCTCAGTAAGTTTTGTACAAAATATGGCCCCTGGTTCGTTAAGATACTGCCAATAAAAAAAATTCAAAAAATAAGTGTAGATTGTTAGAATAAGAATCAAATCAAATACAGGTTACATATGCCCCTTTCTTTCAACTTCATAAAGATTACTCCCAATGAAAATTTTATAATTTACATATGCTTCTTTCAGCCATATGACTAAATACCTCCATTTTAATCTAAGCACTGAACAAACAGGACTATAGATCTGACAATGTTTTCATTACATTTTAAGCATTACGCTAAACTGAGATTCATAAATGAATAAAGAAAAGGAATTTCAGAGGGCAATTTATAAACGCTTTCAATCCCAATGATCCTAATTTGACGAACTGCAAGGCTTCATCAAACAGTTGACAGGTTGATTGGAATATCTCCTTGATTGAACGCACAAAAATAGGAAACATACATGCTATTTTTCTCTGGTACAGGCCAGACATGCAGACATTAATAAGTTTTGCATGATAGGTAACCACAGATTCCATGAAACATACCTTACAAATAAGTTCACCACGAAAACCACCAGCAGCCAAAAAATCATCTTTCACAGCCATGGCGCATATTTGTACCCGGTTAAGATTACATGCCCCACTTGACTTCTACAAATAAAAAAAAGAAGGGATCTTTTAAACAAGGTCAGTTTCATGTGTGCTCTCTATTAGCTACACAAAAGCATAAAAAAAATCCTTTATAACCTAACCACTACTAGGGTTTTCTCATTATGGATGCAATAAAAGGAGAGTAAACTTCCGCCTTCTACAAAAAAATTTAGGAAAGCGATGATGTTATGCGTGCATCAATGGTACACATGAAAACAATTGGAAAAATATGCAATATGAAATCTTAGAACATTGCAAATCAAGATGGTTTTATTTCCCTAACAGTTAAAAAATAATAAAGCCAATACATCATTTGAGTTTCAGTTTCACCAAAAATGTTCCCAGGTCAATTCCTAAAAAAAAGGCTTAGTTGATCATCATTTCCAAACAGAAACAAATGAGATGCACTGCACCAAGATTTTTTTATCTTTTTTTTATATTTTTTATTTTTTTATCTTTTGGGAAAAAGATATTCAAGGTTACACAGGTCCCTTGCCATAGTTTTGACAATGTACCAGAAGTACCTGAGTGGGGACAACTGGTCCGGAGACATTCAGCAATTCATGGCATTCTTTGAGAAGAGGTGACCAGTGCATGATTGAGTAGTTGCACACCATGTACACATCATGCTTTGATGTGGCCCACAGAAGGTTTCTCAGCTGTTAAACAATGTGCAATTATGATATCAGTCAACAGTGTTTCAACATTTTGCATATATTTTGAACTTCCAATTTAGAGATAAACTTCAAATGCAATTGCTATGCTCATTTTGGATTATATTGCATGAATTATGTTAACAGAGAATATAAAAATAATTAAATATACAAAAATACAAGGCACATATTTCCTTTCCACTATGGTAAATAAAACATACTGCAGGATGCACATATTAAACTTTGTCATGTAAAACCTTCAGATTAGTATGAAAAACACCAATCAAATAAGTAATGCCCAATATACAATATAAGTACAACCACATACAAGGGAAAAAGCATATACAATGAGCAACTTTTATGTCCATCCCTGAGAATCCTCGAAATATCATGTGAAATCTTGGTCCCTTTAAACATAGACATCATTTTTATTTTTCCCAACAAAATTTCCCAAATTGCACCTCCATAGTCCTCTCTACACTGAACAACAACTGTTTTAAAGATAAATTTCACATATTTCATTGTATGCCTGATATTATGAGGTTTTAGGGTAGAAATGATTGTGGAAGCAAAAGCATCTCCATGATATGTAGTTATGAAATCCCAGCGTGTGAGATATTAAACACAAACAAACAGACACATAAACACATGAACAGTCCTTAAAACATCCTATCATGCCATCTCCAAAAGGTGTCTCTATTAACTGCACCACCGCCTAGTTCAGAGGTAATCTGATAATGCCCATGTTTCCAGAGAGAACATGTGAATATGTGATATTACAGCATTATCCTACTAATAAGATAAGTAGGATATAATAAGCAAATATAATACATGTTATGAGGCTTCAAATTAGAGAACAACATAGAACTTTCTATTTTGTCTGTATGATAGACAAGGTAACTAAAATCAGCAAACATTAATTTATCTTTGTATAGAACTTGTGGAAAAGAACTCGAGGAAATCAAAATTTCATTTCTTTTTCGGGTAAGTACCATCAAAATTAGGCCACAAAATTGTTCACAAGTTGGCAATTAGTTCAACCCATCCCACCATTACAATTGTTGACAGATATCTGCAAACATAAGAACATAATGATGGAAAATGCATAATCTACTATAACATAATTGAGGTTTCACCCCCTTTTCACTTATAGAGGATAAATTAATATAAAGTTACACCTCCTTCCACTGAGAGAGCAAGAGTAGTTGTCATCTTCGTAGAATGTCCCAAGTTAAATTAAAACCAAACTACTTAGTTTAAGTATGAGCAAGAGTAGTTAGGTCATTTTGCAGTTCAACTGTCTTCTGTGTACTGAAAATAGTCTTGTGAGTACATACAACAGGTTAGAATTTTGGACTTCCACTTTTCAAGTATTGAGGGGTCATTTAAGCCGATTCATTTCAGGATAGCTAGATACATTGCTAACAAAGATAATAATACCATTTATGGATGTTTTGTCAGGTCAACTTTTTTTTTTTTTTGGGTTGTCATTTTGAACAACAAGATTAAGAACATGCATGCAAAAATAAATTACTTAACCCAAAAAGAAGAAGAGAGATATCTAGATAATTACATAAGAAATTGCACCGGTATGAAATTCATGACCTTAGAAGTATAGTCTAGCTGTAACATCCAGCCCCACAGAACATACTGATGGACTAAATGTATTACAAGATCCACAAGGTTGTCAAACAAAACCAAATTTCTCCCTATTTATATAAAACAAAGAACAGCTTAACCTTCTAAGAAATATTATATTACATAACACCGGTGACCACTGTTTAAAATTTATTCTCAGAATGTCAATAATACAAATACTGAATAAGGAGACTCCAATTGAAGGTACATATCTGCATACGAATAGTGCATAGGGGGACTCCTTAATTGAAAACATATATGCATACGAAAAGGAAAAAACATAGATTGAATAAACAAAAATACCTTTAAAGGACTTTGAATAAATGTTGTATTACTACTACAAACTTATATGATGAGAAAACAATCTAACAAAAAAGAATATATGTTCACACCTGAAAATGCACAATAGTAGTCTTGGCCAACCGTGTATTGAACTGAAAATCATAGAATGTATTTTGCCTTTGTACTTTCTTCAATTCCTACAGAACACAGTACAACTTAGCACAGAAGCCAATGCCATGCAGATCAGGTCCACTAATGGGTTGGTACCAACCAGACCTTGAAATTTTTCTTCTTGATTGGTACTGGTAAGGTTCAATACCCAAGTCAGTGACAATTTTTTTGTGTATCATACTGGTAAGGTTCAATATCATACATTCTTTCTTCAGATTTACTTGAAAATTTAAACCGATAATGTACTCACTTAGAGGAATAGGCGTACCATTTCTCATACTTGCAACTGATACAATCAACTTCTTTAAATGCGCAGCTAATGAACAACCAGTTAACAATAATTTATAGAAATAAGAGGAGGGTTCAAATGCACCCAAATTTTTGTGCACCCAAATGCACCCTATCCTTTTTCTTCGTTTTTAAAGTCCGAATAGTCAGTCAATCCGAACCGTTAGATGTGATCTATATATTAAGATGTGCTTGGAGACCAAATTTTACATTTTTTGAAATTTTTTTACTATTTATTAAGCCACTTTGAAAATCACTGATTTTACATTTTCTGAACCATTGGATCAGCGATTTTCAAAGTGGCTTAATAAATAGTAAAAAAATTCCAAAAAATGTGAAATTTGGTCTCCAAGCACATCTTAATATATAGATCGCATCTAACGGTTCGGATTGACTATTCGGACTTTAACAACGAAGAAAAAGGATAAGGTGCATTTGGGTGCACAAAAATTTGGGTGCATTTGAACCCTCCTCTAGAAATAATCACATCCTACAAATTTTCATACTTGTCTCTCGAGTGCCATACCTAGCTTATTTAAGTCAGATGGCGACAAGCATGAGGTTGTAAAAGGAAAAAAACCAGGCTGTCTAGCGAGATTATATCCATGGGGAATTTCATAAAATTGTTGCCTCAGTCTATCCTAAGGTTCTAGAGAGGCACTAAGGTTCATGAATATTGGAGCTCAGCCGATGATAATGGAGCTCCTAAATTTGGAAGGCTTGGTGTGGTTTGAGGGATTTCAACATGCCCTGAGGTTCAAAAGGCTATTCATAAATATAGGTACTTTCATATAACCACGAAACCACGTAATCAAGTTGCTTCCTTTGCTTTTATATCAATTGATAAAAAATTGGCAGATTTACAAGCAGAATTTTAGCAACATTTCGAGACTTTGTGTAAGAACATCTTCAAAAACAGGACATGCATACAACCAAGTTATTTTTACAAGGTTACCTTTTTCAGGTTGTCACGTGGTATCGAGAGAGACTCAAAGTTCTGGTACCGGTTAAGCCTTGTGGTACGGAAGTCATCCCTTCTACGGTTCAATCTTTTCCATGGTATCCCTTGCATGTCTTTCCCATTTCTGTACTCTGTGGCTGATGTATCATTTTGTTGCCTATCCTGAAAAGTATAATGGCATCTTTTAATACATGTTTTTCAACTGAACTTTCAGGCCCAATCTCAGTTGCAAACTGGGTTTAATTGAGGTTTGGAAAATGGATTCAGGCTAAACTTGGAAATGGTAGATCTGACAAGACATGACTATACCAACAGGTAGGATTCTGACGAGAGCCAATCAATGGAGAACTTTTTTGAATAAAGATAAGATGTAAATAATAGAAAAGGGTAGACATACTGGGTTGTGAAAATAATCTACTATCTCTGCATGAAGGTCCTCATGGAGATGATCATGCATGTCGAAACCAAAACCATCATCCGCCAAGTTATCAAAATCAAACATTCCATTGAGGTCATCCTCCAAATACTCCAAGTCATTTAAATACGCCGCTGCCATCTCAATCGTTTACTTACTGGAGTATATAAAGCATAAAGTGAGAAATAATAAATAGACAAGAATTCTCTATAATAATTTTGCCTAATTTGCTCTCTCACCTTAATTGTAGGTTGTAGGTTGTAGCTACAAAAATTAAATTAAATTAAATTAAATTAAATTAATTTGTCTGAATTATGTAAAACTTATTTAAAACGGGGGGATTTGAGGAGCAGGAACAATGAAATTAGGATAAGTAAGGGTGATTTTGAAGAATTAGACGTCATTGTATGCATGCATGCATGCATGTATGTATGTATGTTGTTAAGCAAAATACATCTACGGTGAAAAAGGTCGAGGATTATGGAGACCTTGTGAAAACAGAGAGCAAACAGTGTAAATAGATGGTAAATGATCTTACCTGAGGCTGAGGCTGAGGCTGAGGCTGAGAAGGAGATATTATTTGGATTCTATTTGAGAGAATTCAAGAGGTGAGGAGAAGACAATCGATAGATTGAATGGAGGGTGGTAGAAGAAAAGAAGAAGAAGAAGTTGGACCCAAAAGCAAAAAGGACAAAAAGCTAACCCTAGCTTTATAACAAGTAGAAGTAGACAAAATATAAAAATAGATACATAGGTCGGGAAAGAGTACCTTAGTGGGGTGGGACCCACTCTTATGCTGTTGCAGTGTGGCCTTCTGGGTTCTGGCCATTCTTCGTCGGTTCGTTGTTAGATATTATTCTCGCGAAGAAAAGCAAAACACTGAATCCGTCCGATCTGATCAAATCAGAGTTGTATTTTAGTAGATGTTGATAGATTAATTATGATCCGTGCCGTGCGTTTTGGATCGGACGGAACGGATGAATCTGAAAATGAGAATGCAGGTCGTTGTGGCGACAGTAACAGCAGCTCAATTCTTCGTCGGCATTAAATTTTTGATGGGACCGACGAGATCGATATTCATTATTCATTATTCACTATTCAGTTTCAGTATTATTTGGTTGGTGAATGTGAATGGTCTACTCAAATAGAGATTATACGTGCCGACGAGATCGATATTCATTATTCACTATTCAGTTTCAGTATTATTTGACATGTGACCATCGCTTGCTACGTGCTAGTCGTTAACAATTCCACCAGACTACGTGGAGACTCACCTACATTAAAACTGCCACGTACTACTTAACGGCGTCAATTTTATCTATATTTTATTTTTATTTATTTATTTATTTTCTTGTTAGATAAAAACGAAAGGATTAGTTCGGCATTAATGACTGTCACCGCCCCCGCAGTCCTGCTAGTGCTGGTCTCTGGAATATTGAATTTGAATGATATATATTATATTGATATGTAATGTGGGCCATTTATTTGGGCCGCTAATCAAAAGTGTTTTGCTTATAACGGGCCTAATGGCGAGCTAAAATAAAAATAAAATAAAATAAACTTGAGCGAATAAAGACGAACGGTACAAGTAAAATAAGAGTTTTTCAAGGGTTTTCAAGCAGCAAAACCCCACTTAATTACCGTTATAACAAATAATATAAAATAAAATATGCAAATTAAGGCCATCAAACAAATTAAGACCAAAATAGATACAGATGAAAACATTTCATTTTTATATATATCAACCGAATCCATCTCGATCTGATAATACAATACAGATAGGCAGATAGCAAATTAATTAATGTTTTCAAAATTTATAAAATATTTCTAGTTCATCCAAATTAAGCTCGCAACCATGCATCTAGCTATTAAACTATATATATATCCAATTACAAAATTAAATGCAAAGCGATGGCAAATATTCCTGCAGAAACGGCAAAGGCGGAGACCGGAATCAGCGTCACGGCGATAGAGTACACTGCAGGTGGAGATTGGGACCCTGATGATTCCGGAACTGGATATATAATAACAAAAATATATATAACAAATTAAAACAACAGCATCCAATGATTAATTTATTAGATTGGAAGTTTAAGGTACATATATATATATATATATATGTAACACCAGATTCAAGAAAATTTTAAAAATCATTAATGATGGCCAAATTTGTAAACTAAATTTATGAATATTATGAATGAAATTGTGTCGGTTAATTAGTGACAAATCTAGCTGTGAGATATCACCACCTTTTCAAATTACCAAACCTTAAATTAATATACATACTTTTAGTATCCTATAGCTAGCTAGCTTCATAATTAATTAGAAACCCATCCCATGTGATCAGACATCAATTAATTAATAAATAGTTCTATCATTTTTCTAGCTATATACAGAACATTGCAATAAATTGGAACACATCAAACATTCAATTACCTGAACCTAATTATATATTATACGTACCATGCATGTTTTGACTTTTTTTTTGTATGTCAATTAATGCCTTCTGTTAAATTTTCTGTTGAACGGTGCACCAGTCTCAAGAGCCAATTTTGAATTATTCTATGGCATTTATGATGTGTTCCATCGAATTCTGTTTAAGTTTAATTTCCCATTTAATTCGATCGATCGGGATATATATGACAAAGAAATTAATTCCAATGCAACGCTTCCACCCATTACCCAGGTTAATAAATGTACCCACTACCCAATATATATATATATATATATATAATATTTAATTAGGGGTAGGTATGGGCAAAATTAAACTTTGAAAGAACATACAGTTCCTTAATTAATTTCCCTGTTATTTCATGCGCAGATAATTAAACTAATAATTTATAAATACTAACAAATTAATATATATAAATCAATAAATTGAATGATAGTGTAGAGTTACATACCTGGAGCAATAGCAGGAGCAACAGAAACTGCATGCATGCATATATGCAGGGAAACCAAATTAAATACCATGCATCAAACCAATTAATTAAGATGAAATTAGATTAATTAATCTTGTCGATCTTTATGAAACAAATAAATAAAATAGAAACATATATACATGTAGTGTTGCAGTTGGTAGAACTAGGTGTGGTTACCCCACAAGCAGATGGCATAGACACAGCCCTGGACATATTCAATTTGATCCCATAATCTTGACTATTACCAAGTGCATCACACAAACACCTCTCGTTTTCTCTTACAACCTTTTTCAAACCAGTACAACAGCTTGCAGTTGGCTTTGTCGAATTGCTGCCTTGTTCAACAAAGTCAATGCAATCGGCCATATCAGCTAGGTATGTGCTACAGTCACCTTGTACCGGTGCTGGTGCAGGCAGTGCAGGTGCAGGTGCAGGTGCAGGTGCAGGCGCAGGTGCAGGTGCATGTGCGCTAGTAGTATTGGAGATGAGAGAGAGGAAGAGGATAGAGAGGACAAGTACTGGTGCTGCTGTAGGTTTCGACGCCATGGATATATATGCTGTCGAGAGGGAGAGAGGGAAGACTGCGTTGGTTTGTTAGGAGGCTTAATTTGCCGCTTTGGGGTTTCCATTCTACAATCTATATATTCTATATATTATGTAGAGTATGTGGGCCAGAAATTTAGATCTATACACATATGTGGTGTGGGCCATTATGGGCCATAGCATGACCTCATTTGACAGCATTAAATGAGAGCCAGGTCAGCATTATTACTTGGGGACGGGGGATAATCCCCTTAATTGAATTAATAGTAATATTTGGAGAGAAGAGAAGCGCAAGCAAAAGTCTCTGATTCAGAGCTTGCCGCATTAATTAATTAATTAATTTCTCCTTCAAATACTGACCAACAAATTAACATACCAATATTCCCAAAGGAACCATAAATTATTTTTCTTCCAAAAATAAGAGGTTTCCCGTTTCCAGATTGTCAAAAATTCTTTCATTTGGTTCATTGGAAATATCTCTTTCAAATCTTTAAGGACATGGATTTTTTAGACATGAGTCAATTGTATCCAAAGAAATTATTGCACATTTAATATCATTTTTAAAAAAAAAAAATCAATATATAGACAGTAATCCACATTTTAAAAAGTATACTAAATATTGAAATAAGTTATATATATTTCACAAAAAAATTATTGGTAACAATTGGAAAACAAAAGGTCAATAATGATTCCATATAATATAACAAAATTAATACATTATCTATCCAAATGGGCTTACTAATAGAAAGGACATATACCAGCGTCATTCAAAACAAAAAATAACAAACCACAAAGGAAAATTGTCAATATTTTAAGCTATTTATTGTCATCTTTCATAAATCATAAAAAAAATAGTAAAAAAATTCCACAAATAGTAAAAATTGGTATTCTACGAGATTATTATATAACCAATTTATTGAGTTACCTAAATCGAAGTTTGAAGTTTATATAATATGTTTTTGAGGTCGTAGTATGAATGTCCTTATGCTATCCATAGCACTGAAGCCTTACTCTTTATTAATATGATAGATAATGCAAACTTAAAATCAAATCATCATCAGTCAATAATAATATTAACTGTAAAAAGTACCTTATGTTTTATTAAACATCACAAAATAGTAGAGGGTTCAAATGCCTCCATTTTTTGTACCTCCATCATGCCTTCATTTTTAAAAACTTGAATAACTCAAAATGTAAATCTTAAAATTCAAAATAAACCATTGGATATGAACTACATCATTTTATCTATGCATGTGTAAAAAATTATGATATTTCAACTTTGTTTTGGTTGTCATCTTGGGCTTCTAAAAATGCATACTAATGTAGATAATTTTTAACTTATTGATTCACATAAAAACAAAATCAAAATATGATAATTTTTTATGAGTGCATAGAGAAAATAACATAAATCACATCTAACTGTTTTATTTTGACGTTTAAGTTTTAAACTTTGAGTTATTTAAGTTTTTAAAAATGAAAGCATGATGGAGGCACAAAAAATAAAGACATTTGAACCCTCCTCAAAATAGTAATACATTTAAAGTTAAAAAATTCTCTACTAAGACGTTATTTCAAGTTAAGTTTAGGTCTATCAACATTAATTCGCCAAGGAAAAAAAATACTCGAGGCGCTCATCTTTATGTTGCTTTATAATTTCATCCTATTGATTTTATAAATAGTCGAGTAAAATATTTTGTGTGTGTATCTTTATTATGATGCTTCCATTTTTTTTTCTTTTCTAGTAACAACTTTTTTTAAACTTATATTTTAAAATAAAACCGTTAAATATGATCTACATTATTTTCTCTACATTAACATAAAAATTCATGATTTTTTAGTTTTAATTTTATACGAATCAATAAGTTGAAAAATTAATGTTGAGAATTTATTAATATCAATGTATTTTTGTAAGCTCTTGATACCAATCAAAATGTTACAATTTTTTATATGTGCGTATAGAAAATGATATAGATAGAATCTAACAGTTTTATTTTGATATTTGAATTTGAAATTTGAAGTTATCAACCTCATCTATCCAAAGTTCATAATAGCATCCAGTGAAGTGACACCTATTCCATTTATTTTACATAGAATAAATTTAGACATATTATAGAGTACATGTACAGCAGATCTAAATTAATTAGTTTAGAGGAATCTTAACATTTTTGGTATTTATTCTAAAAATTGGTGGATAATGTATGTAGAAATTGTTAAATATTAAAGTACCAACTCATAGAAACTCGATCGGTATAAATTAAGTTTTGTGGGGAACAGTCGGGGATATGTAATTATCAGGGTATGAGTGTATGACATATTATATTTAGATGTGTCTCTAACTCTCTATAGTCTATATATATATCAACCACATTATTAAATTAATGGTATGCTGCAACTGGAGAAAGAGACATTAAATAGAAATGTTGAGAAATATTAACAATCCGACCTTAGCTCAGTTGGTAGAGCGGAGGACTGTAGTGTGTTCAGATATCCTTAGGTCGCTGGTTCGAATCCGGCAGGTCGGAACTTCTTTTTTTTGTAAGCTTTTTTTCTATTAGTGTTCAATATGACAATAACAAATAGTCAGCAAATTTTTTTTTATTTTTTATTTTTTATTTTTATTTTTTATCACGAACGGCACAACTTTATTCAATTTTATCCAATAATAAAGAACTTAAACCGAAATCTTCAGAGATACTTGAAATCACCTTTTTATAGTAAAATTTAGATTTAAAAAAAAAAAAAAAACATCTACTACAGTTTGACAAATTAAAATACGTTAATTTGTTGTGGAATAACTAAAGTAACTATTAATTGTAGTATCTATGCATGGTTCAAATACAATCTAGTCTCTAGTCTCTAGTCTCTAGTCTCTATTCAACAACAACAACAACAACAAATTAACCGCATGCAACAACACTATATATAATAAGTATATAAAATTAAAACATCCATCCATCCATCCATCCATCCTACTATTAATTAATTCCCATTTCTTCAAAAACAGAGAAAATTAAGAAAGAGCTCCTGTTCCTAATTAATTAATTCCATGGCGTCCTCCTCTCTCTATCCAATGCTCCTTTCTCTCTTACTCCTCTCTCTCTCCAACACCCTTCTTTGTTCGGTTCATCGTAATCCCAAACTCCCACAGGCACCGTCTCCGGCACTGGTAGTGGCAACACCAGCACCAGCACCTGTAGAGGCACAGGCACAGGCACCAGCACCAGCACCAGCACCAGCACCAGCAGAGTCACCAACCATGGATATTTGTTCTGATCTAAATGCTTCAGGTATGTTTGCTTGCATGGATTACTTGACAGGTAGTCATGCAAAACCAAGCCCAAGCTGTTGCAGTGATTTGAGAGAGATAGCCAAACAAGATGTTGCCTGTTTGTGTTCTGTACTAACTACTAAATGGGGTGGTAGTGTTACTGCTGATGATGGGTCGCCAATGAATACATCAAAGGTTTTGTCTTTGCCTTATACTTGCACCTTCCCCCTACCTTCTTCCACCAAGTGCACAGGTATATATATATATGTTATAACTTGTTCTTTTTCTTTCAAACCATTAATTATTTTCTTAGCCTTAATTAATTTGCAATTCAAATTTCAGAGTTTTACTTTTGGAGGTTCTTTAACTTTAATTAATTCATTCATTCATTAATTGAATTTCAATTGTATTAATTGCAGCCCTTCTTGGTCCTCCTACTGTTGCAGCTGGTAAGCCATGCATGTACTCTACAGTCTACACTGTCTCTCAATTTATTTCATATATATTTTAGGCTTCTTAATTATATTGGTAACAAATATATATATATATATATATAGAGTTAGGCTGGGGTGCTATGGATAGCATAGTGGCCTCTATGCTACGGCTCAATATTCGAGTTTTCAAAATTCAAACGGTCGATCCGAACCGTTCATCTTATTCTCCATATTAATATCTGATTGGAGACCAAATTTTACATTTTTCTGAATTTTTTTACTATTTATTAAGTATTTTACAAAATTGTTGATCCAACGGTGGCTGCACAAAACAGTAAAACCGTTGGATTAGCGATTTTCAAAGTGGCTTAATAAATAGTAAAAAAATTCAGAAAATTATAAAATTTGGTCTCCAAGCAGATATTAATATGGAGAATAAGATGAACGGTTCGGATCGACGGTTTGGATTTTGAAAACTCGAATATTGAGCCGTAGCATAGAGGCCACTATGCTATCCATAGCACTCCAGCCTAACTCTATATATGTATATATATATATATATATATATATATATATATATATATAGTTAGCATCACATGTTTAATTTGTAGAGGCTAGCTAGCTCTTAAATTAATGTGTACCATTAATTTTATTATAGAAAATTTTATAATATGTCAAATTAAAAGAAACAAATTAAATCAACAAGACTTTAATAATTATTTCCTTAATTTTGTTGTTTCAGTTCCAGGACCATCTGCTTCCCAGCAGGGAACATCTGATATTTCATCTCCTCCGGAATCTCTCGCTGTGGCATTTCCTGTTACCATCTTCACCATTGCAGCAGGAATTGTTGTCTCAGCGCTTTCGTTATTTGCATAATTAGAGGGATAAATGTATAAATCTCAAATTTGGGACTATGGTGATGGTGTACATGCTTTCAATTTTTTTTATTTCTTTTATTGCTAAAAGTTGCCTTGTACATCAAGAGTTCACATTTCAATGCAAGATTCATAAAGGAAAATAATTCATTCGTGTTCATGAGTCATTTTTAAATTCATAATGCGTATGGCTTTCTGCTACAATTTAATGAAATGCGGATTAATTATTTAACAATACAATGAATATTAAAGAGTATCTTTACAAATTAAGCTCCCTCCAAATTTAAACTTTCTGTCAGATTTTATAAACAGCTCTTTTATTTATCACCGAATTTTTTTTTTTTTTTTGATCTTATATAAGAAAACATCATTTTCTATCATACTACAATGTGGAGGAGATGATATACCAATGTGCTATTGTTGCGGGCGTAGACACAAATGAGTTCTGTAATTAATCAGTATTTTTCTTGTAGTGCATGCTTTCATTACACTTGTAAAAGGAAAAAAGGAAAAAAAAGGAAAAAAAGGAAAAAAAAAAAAGAAAAAAAAAGAAGGGAAGTGAGTGTTGCGTCCAGAGGCGGATTCACATGGGACTGAGGACGCAACTGCCACCCTCCTCCTGAATTTTGAGTTTTAATAGAGATTTATCGGCCCCGAGTTCCGACTGACTTTACCTCCCCTCCTCTCTTAAAATTTTTTTTGCCCCCCTCTGAATATATGATTTATAATTCAAGTTAAAATTAAAATAAATTTCTTAAATTATGATACAGCATTAAAAATACAAGTTAAAGCCTTTTTTTTTTATCGAGTATCCAATTATTTAATTTAAATCCGATTTTTTTTTTTTTTTTTGTTCCCCGACAAAAATTCTAAATTCACAAAATTCTAAATTCAACCCTGGCTGCGTCCATCAAATTTTCAATGAAAATTATGTTTATTAGATTGCCAGTTTATAACTCAAGAGATCCTTTTAATTCATTTGACTTGAGTGGTTAATTTTATGTTGATTAATTAAGAAAAGAAGAGACATTTGTAACCATGAATATTAAAGGAGAGCCAAAAGACGACACAATTTTGTTCTATCAAAAAAGAAGAAGAAGAAGAAGATTTTAACTAATATATAGCTAGCTTGCATGTATATTCTTTGTTCTCACTGCTCTCTCTTTCTCTTTATTTTTCTCAAAACTTTATGCCGAGGAAACATACGTTGAGTTGCCTCGCTGAAACATGCATGTACACGCACAGAGTTTCATGGTTCTTCATTGATCCCGTTTCTTGTCAGGCATGCCTTTACGGCATCGCCAACTGTCAAGAAGATATTATCATGACCTATATGCTCAGTAAAATCGGCTAATCTGAGCTTGTCAATCACCACAGGGCCTGGGTTAGCAAGAATAAGCTGCAAAGTTCAAAGTTTAGAGAATTAGCTATATATCTCACAAGAATACATTTAATTAGTTTAATGCTTTTGACTTTTACTGATACATTAATTATGTTATAGACATGAGTAGAACTAGCCACTAGGGTGTTCTTAAGTTCACCAAGAGAAAGAGAAGAGACTTGGTGAACTTAACAACACCCTAGTTCTACTCCATAGAATCTGATGTTGCAAAACTGATTTCTTTTTCAATAGTGTTCTTGAGTAGTATCTAACTAGTGGCTAATCTTTGAATAAAAATACTAGTTCAACTCACTTGAATACCACGTGTTTTAAGAGTCTTGAGCAATTCCTCAAAAGCATCAATACCGCTTGTGTCAATGTCTGTGACGGCTGAAATGTAGAAATCAATAAATAATTAGCTTCCTGATTCCTTTTAAGGATGATATTAGAAAGTTTAAGTTTGAGAATTCAGGCCAAATCTTACGTGACATCTCAATGATCAAGAAATTAAACTTTGGTTGATTTTTTTCTTCAAGCTTCTCTTCTTCATCTCTTACCCACCTCAGAATTCTAACAAAATTAGGTCCAAAATATCAGAATGAACTTCTCCATAAAATATATCAATGAAATCACTGAAAAATTACAAATTTAGATAGTGCCTAAAGGAGTGGCATCATCTTCATTGCCATCATATATAATTCATGATTGGGGACTAATTAATTAATTAAATACATCAGTCTGCCAGTAGTTGACATGCCGCAATTAAAGGTTTGTGTAAAAATAAGCCAACTGAGTTTAATATATGCACATAAATTACCTCTCTTTGACATAGTTGGAGTTGGAGAAATAGATAGCTGAATCGACTCTCACAGTTAAAACTCCTGAAATTTTAGTTGCTTCCGGATATTGCTCAATGTTCCTGTACACATCTGTACCAGGTAGATTGCCTAATAGAGCTGTCCTTGGCCTTGTTACTTGAATCAGTATCTTAGCTAGTGATATTGCAACCTATAAAAAATTCTAAATATAATTAGTTCCAATTAAAAACATAATAAGACTATGGTTATATAGTCAAATTAAACAAAACAATGAAGGATGAAGATGAAAAATGTATTCATGCTCCTGTTGTTTTTTCCAGAAAAATTGTAGATTTATGCTTGTTATTCAAAATAATTCTAAAATTATGCTTCTTCCTAAAATTTTCTCATCCTACCATTATTTTCTGGCACTGCTCCTGTCCTCATTTCTAACAACACTTGTATTTATTTTAGATTCTTATTCATAGTCCTGTAATCAATCCAGTAGCATAGTTTTGTAATGTATATGAAATCTGAGTCATATAGTCATACCGCAATGAGTAAGCCAATCTCAACCGAAGCAAATACAACTCCGAAAAAGGCCCCCATGCATGCAATAAAATCCAACTTGTCAACTTTCCATATGAGGAATGCAGCTTTGTAGTCGATTAGACCGATTACTGCAGAGATGATGATGGATGCAAGGATGGCATTTGGTGTGTACTTGAAGAGAGGAGTAATCAGTAGCAGGGTTAGAAGCACTACTATAGACATAATTATGTTGGAGACCGCTGTTTTGCATCCCGCCATGTAATTTACTGCTGATCTAGAGAAAGATCCTGCAATCAGCCAATAAAAGTTGTTCTTTTAATTCATGAAATAAAGCAAAGTCACCTGTGATTACATTTTTCTTTAAAACTGAAACCCTGGCATATCAGCATTCAAGAATCAGTTGAAAGTCTTTTTAACTTTCTGTAATTGGTGAAAGCCCTTTTTCAAAAAGAAATTCACCAGAGTCCCTTCAAGTATATAATAAGTTTGATATAATTCATCACACCTGTGGCGACATAGCATGAGGTCATGGAGCCAATGATGTTCATTGTTCCCAAGGCGACCATCTCTTTGTTTCCATCTAATTGATAATCTTTCATGCCAGCAAAAGTTCTTCCAATTGCTATAGCTTCCTACAAATGCACATAACTAGTCAGTTTAAATTACCCAAGGAAGATTGAGGAACAACTCATTAACATTTTTGCAACATATTTCTTGGTTGAGAGTCTGCATGAAAGACATTTCTAATCTGATAGGAAACAGATGATACTATGAATTCCTCAATAGGTAACAATTAAGAATTTCAATAAAATTGGTTTTCTTACTGTCAAGCCTATCATGCCAGCAACAACCCCAATTCGCATTCCTTTTAAAGCATACGAGCCAGTGAAGTAGATTTGGTTCACAGATGCTGGATTGACCCCCTTCTTTATATTATTTACCTAAAATTTAGATGAAGATACAAATTACAAACGGCACTTTGTAGAAACCATACCAGTTAAGGTAACATTCCAAACTAATTATTTTTCTTTATATATTTAGTTTTACCAATCCTAATCAACAGTATAAATTTTCATATTTTTTCTTTAACTCAAGGAGACTTACAATCTGAACGCCATGCTCATCTGCATGAGTTATATACACAAAAAAGGTCGATATGATAACAGAAATTAGGGGTGCAATCGCTGGGACCCAGAACAATTTTCTTGACTTCTTCCCCTGTAAGTTATTAAAAATTAAAGTTAATCAGAAAATATGTCCAATATAAAAGCATATAAAAGCACCGATTACAAAGAGAAATGATCATAATGCCTTAAAAAGCATAGGATGAAAACCAAAAAGTTGGTATTCCTCAACTTGAACCAGGCTGGACATTTCTCACTTTTCAGGGTTAAAAATACCGATTTGAGAGTTTTTAGGGGCCCTAATAAAAATTTTCTAACAAAATTTCTTTTATCATGAAAGAACATAATATTTACTTACTACGTATCTGGCAGCTAAAAGGAACACCAGGAAAGATGCTCCTATTAGTATTGTTTGCCAATTCCACTGAAAGAAAAAAATAAAATAAAATAAAGACAGTGTATAAATTATGTGGTCTAAATTTGTCCAGACTTCATGTATGATATCAGAAACCGCACAGCTTGCATACCATTTTTAAAATGCCATTTGTTTATCTTGTCATAAATTGTTGCTTACTTTTTTAATCATTTTGTGAGATCAAGAGATTAAGTTTGTTAATTGTTTGGAGTGGTACCTCACTTAAATTTATTTTCCTCTTCCCACTATGACCATTTAAAAATTCAGGATAGTTTGTGTCATTTTTTATTCAATTGACCGATTTTGGTCTAGCAAGAAAAATCCAAAGTTCAAGTAGGCATCTGCCAATTAAACCAATATATAGCATACCCCATGCTCAGCTGAGTTCCACACCGACTTCATGACAGATATGATGTCACTCTTTTTGGTGAACTTTTTTATTCCAAGAAAGCCCTTGAGTTGCTGTAGTGCAATGGTTATTGCTGCTCCAGCCATGAACCCAACAATAGCAGCATGCGAGAGAAAATCTATCAAAAATCCCAACCTGGATGTTTATAGCACAAAGAAGGGTTAAGATCTGTTAAGTGTTTTGCCCGTCATGGCCAAAATCGTTGCATGTAGCTGATATGAAAAGCAACAGATAAGAAAATTTGCATTTCTTTTTTGTCACATTTGGGATTACTGGGGTATTTAAAAGAAGTACGAAAACACAGGATCTTTTTATGCACTTGTTAGTTTAAAAAATATTAGTGATTTTGGTATGCAGTACAGAATCTTTTGCAAATTCAGAAAAGGACAAGAAGAAACAAAGGGAACCACTATTCTAAAAACTCATATCACCAACCGATGAATTAATATAAAAAAAAAAGGTTGTGCTAGCAACATTTAAATTGAAAATGATATATATATTATGAATTGCATATTTCATTGTTAAATTTCCAAGGAACTATTCTTAGAGCAATTTCATAACTGGACATGATACCTGAGAAACCCGAGGGCTGCTTGAGTAAGACCAGCAAAAAAAGTAGCAGTGAAGGCAAGACGCTGGTACTCTTCTTTGTTCTTTGTCGGGTCAATTTCTTCTTGAAGAAGTGTCCCAAGAAGCAGAGAAACAACCGCAACTGGTCCAATTGCAATATCTTTGGAGCTACCCATTACAGCATAGATCAGAGGAGGAACAAAGCTGGAATCTGTAAATTCAAAATTCCTGATTTATCATCTACACAAGTTTTCAATCTCCAATTATATCTGCACTTAATGAAATAGAGAGCTTACATAGGCCATATTGCGGATCCAAGTTAGCTAGCTTTGAATAGCCAATATCCTAGCAAACATATGGAATTAATATTATGTTAGAACAAATTGATGAGATTAATTAAAGCCGAAAATAAAACGAACAAAACACCTTTTTTTTTTCTTCATTTCGTACTGATAAACTGTACCTGGGGAATACATAGGCTTGCAATGGTTAACCCAGCAATTAAATCTCCTTTAAATTTTCTCAAATCGTAATGCCTTGACCAATCAAGAATTGGGAAGAAAAATTGGAGGCCAAGCAATAGCTTCTTAGACAGTGGTTTGTCCTTGTAGGGGCGCAAGGGATCATCAGCAAAGAATGTTTCATTGAATCTTTCATTGAATTCACCAATAAAATTCCTTCTGGGTGGAAATCCAACTTTGTATTTTGTTTGGCCATTTTCAATTTGGTCCATCAGTTGCTCTCCTCTGTTTTCAAATTCGTCAGTAACTGAGTGACCCATTCAATGCTGCTAATCAGTTTCCGAGTTAGTAACCTGCAAAATTAGCATGCATTGGTTAAACCCTGCCTATCAACAAAATAATAAATTCAAATTCGGGCATGGCTATTTTGTTATTTGATTGCAGTAGTGGTACCTAGGTTTAGAAGTTTAGTGAAGTGTTGGGGGTGCATTTGGAGGGAAAGAATGTGCACTTATATATATAGGGAGTCTAGATTCAAGCATAGTAGGCTGGTCAATATTATTATGACAGAGGCATCTATCTATGTATTGTATGTGGATGTGAAATAGAATGATATTCAATGAATGATAGTTGAGTAACCAAATTTGGTGTACTAAATTGTAACTCCTTTTCTATCTTTTAACTATTTCCAAAGTCAACCTAAGAATGAAACATTTGGAGATTACAATTACTTGAAGAGTTCACTGTTGGAGATAACAATTGGACTTCCTTAGTCAAAAAGAGTTCACTCTTTTTCTTTACCACCATACAAAAATTTCTTCACTTTCCCAAGTCAAAGAATTAGGTAGGGAGTTGAAAGTGTACATGATTTTCCTTGATTAAGTTTGTAATTGTTTTTTTAAGATGTGTATTTGCAGCTTATTCAATTTTTTCTTACCAAAAGAATGTAAAAGGAAATAATAACAGAAAAAGTTAACATATGTCTTCTCTGTTGGGGTGTGCCAGAAAGTTTGCTAAGGTAGAGAGAAAGAAAAAAAAAAACCAACAGGTTTTTGGTAGTTGGTACCAAAGGCTGGTACACATAAAGAAAATGCAAATGGTCCTAAATTGAAACACTGAATTAATGTAGAGGAAAATAGAGAGGATGAAAAAAGCTTTGAGACTCATATTCGACTGGTGACCCATACCAACAATGTAGCAGTGGCAGAAAGGGAAAAATCAACAAAACTATTTTTTTTTTTTGTTATTCATTTATTTATATTTATATTATTTTTTTAAGTTACTCCGCATTTCCATTTAATTTCCAGCATGCTGCTGGTACGGTACAACCGTAGAGGGGCTGTCTTGATGTTGTCAGTGCACAAACTATCAGTACAAGCATCAAGTGCTTCATTCTAATTCCTTAATTTATACCCTCCATGCATCCAAACACAACATTGAAACTTTTGAAATTCCGTAACAATTTTAGTAGGAATCCTAAGCCACCCCCAACTGGCACAAAGAATTAACAAGGAAAGAAGAAAAAGGCGAGACCATATAAATTCATCTTCACGCATGCATCAGTACATTCGTCATCAAAACTACTTTGAAGATTAAAATATAAACCAAATTATTTTACCTCTCCATCAAACATTCGGCAATAAGAAAAAGTAATTAAGAAGAACCAGTCAACGAGACGAGACGCATTGTTTAGTTTTCTTTCAAAAAGAAAAATAAATCAACAGGTACAAATTAAACAAAAATATATTCCAATAAAAAAGAATCAAAGATCGGCACAAAGCAAAAGAAACATAAATAAAATAGAATTAAGGATTAGAAAGTAAAAAGAAAAAGAAAAAAGAGTCGTTGAAAGTATAGTAACCTATTTTAATTAGAGAGAAGTCAAAGAAGCTCAACGCAGGAAAATCCTGAGCCACCAATCATGATTCATCTGACCCCACATTGCTGTCTGCCACGGCCACCTCCAAAGAAAAAAAATCCCAAAAAGGGGAAAAGGAAACTGTCTAATTTCTCTTTTTTGTTGTTGATTGATTGATGTTGCAAGGAATTTAGAGTGACAGAAAAGTAGGCAGAATCTGTAGAAGACATAAGCATATATATGATTAATTTATTTTAAGAGGGAAGGAAGGAAGGAAGGAAGGATAAAGGATGGTTGAAATTTAATGTTCGATCTGTATTTTTCTACGCCAAGTGTCCATACTCCATACTCGATGGATGGTTGTGAGCAATGCACGAATAACTCAGTTTTGTTGGGTTAGATTCCCAATAATATTCTCAAACAGGTCCAGGTTCAATGAACCTACCCTCAGATTAGCAAATCCAAATTTAATCAACCTATATATATATATATATATATATATATCCTGAGATTACCAAACCCAAATTTTACTCCTACACAAGCACTTATACTCTCTCGCATACAATCATTCATCATGCATGCATATATGGAAGACGACAGTCAACACACACACACACACACACATTATTAATATCCAAAGTTAATTAAAAATTAATAATTATACTCATGTTTTATGGATATTGTTAAAAATACTTAAATCGCCCATTTAATGACCGGTTCACAATTTTTTTTCCAACCGACCATTAAATAGCCAGTCCTCAATTTTTTTTAGACACTATAAAGAGCAAGATGCTAAAATCTAAGATTAAAAGTTCAAAAAAAATTTCTAATATTTGTTAGATTACTTCTTTTGAAGTATAATTAGCATAATTATACTAAAATACGCTAAATTACTTAAAATTATGTTAAGTTATGCTAAAATATGGTAAATTACACTAAATTACACTAAAAGAAACAATATCTTCACCGAGAAGGCGAAAAACGACGACGAAACTTCAAATGGCTATAAAACAGCGCTCGAGTATCCGATTTCAGCAAATGACAACTTTTCGGAAAACTTATGAAAAGATGCATGCACCGGTGACTATTTTGCCCTTTTTTGATATTCAGAATTGCCAAAAAACAAAGGAAAGAGTCTCAAAACTTGAGTTGAAGTTTCCAAGTAAGATTTTCACTTATATTTTTCGATCCAAGTAGCTCAATAAATTGGTTATATAATGAACTTGTAGAATACCAATTTTTACTATTTTTTATGATTTATGAAAGATGATACAAAATCGGCCTAATTTAGCGTAATCTAGCGTATTTCAGTATAATTAGCGTAATTTAGTGTAATTTAGCATCATTTAGCGTAATTTAACATAATTGCAAGTAATTTAGCATATTTTAGCGTAATTTAGTGTAGTTTAACATAATTTTAAATAATTTAGCATATTTTTGTATAATTATGCTAATTATACATCAAAAGAAGTAATCTAACAAATATTAAAAAAAAATGAATTTTTAATCTTAGATTTTAGCATCTTGCTCTTCATTGAGGACCGGCTATTTAATGGTCGGTTGAGGAAAAATTGAACCGGTCATTAAATGACTGGTTTGGGCATTTTTTTAAAATACCTAGAAAACATGAACATTATTATTAATTTTTAATTAATGTTGGATATTAATAAAAATGTCGGTGCGTGCGTTATAACTCTTAGTTCATTTAATTATAATCTCAATTTTGTTTCATTTAGAAGACAATATTAATGAAAAAAATGACATACCCATATATATACGTTCGGACAATAAAACATATATATATGTATGTGAGTATGTCTCATGAGAAAACGTACATGCACCTAGAATGCACTATGAAACCCTTAGACACTTGGCAAGTACTACCTTTGCATGCATGTTAAGCATATATGCATGAACCAACACCAACAGTACTTGGCAACTCTTTTCAATTTCACTAATTAATGCCTCGTTCAATTTGTATCCCAATTAAGCAGTGTTATCAGAATCGGACCGGACCGGCGGTTCAACCGGAAAAAACCGGAACCGGTCACATATCCGGTCTAGTTCAGTTAATAGATCGTTAATGTTATTGAACCGGCCAAAACCGGTTTAACCGACCGAGTTTTATTAAAAACCGTTGAACCATATCAACAAAAAATATTGGTTTAAAACATATTCTTTCTTCGCAAGTGAGATATGTGTTGCGAACTTGCGATCGGCCATGGTAAGAGAGGAAGGATACTTTATTTATAGGTGATAACGACTAGGGGTTGTAGTCGGAGCCGAGGACAGCAAAGGCACATAACACTATATCCTCACAAGAACCTCACCGCTTATAGATCTAAGTTCATCGGTGATCGTCTTGACGTGAGTGTTAGGTTGTGCTGCTCATCGATCCTTTCTTCACTATTTGAAAGTCACAACTTGAATTCGAGAACCCTAGACTAAGATTTGTTAAGAACATGTGACTCACAAGGTGGGTCGTAGTGTACGACACAACTTGACTGAGCACAAATGGCGAGTGAGAAGAGAGGAGCCAATCACGTATGAGTTGGTATTAACAGTGCCAGTGGTTACCATCTGAATTATTAGCCTCAGCGCGAAGACGAACCATCGAGAAAGTGAGAAGACCATGACCTCGTAAAAATTGGAACTATTTGGGATTTCTATATGAAAATTGAGTTCAAATTATAATTTGAGAGGGGAAGTGGTGACAATCCGGGTAGGAATACAATTGAATGTTTGAATCGAAGTTCGATCAAAGGATCTGAGGTGTTCATTTGAATTTGGAGAGCTTTTGGGGCTGAATTCGAGGATGCCTCATTAATTTTTTTGTTATTGATGAAGAATCTGACTCGCCATTTCAAAAAAAAAAAAAGATAAAGAATCTGACTCGAGATCAGATTTGTTTTATAGGCACGAATTTGGCTGATTTTTTAGATTAAAGCAAAGTTTTTGAATTATGCTAATTCTTTTTTTTCCTGAGATTTTATCGGATCAGAAATTATGTTCTTAAATCAGAGGCTGAAAAATAGAATTAGAGATAGCCTTGTCTTACAGCTGATATCAGATGAATTTGAAACAAAGATAATAGTGAATAGGGAAATTTTTTTATTTGCCACTCCAAAACTTAGAAATTAGTTATTTGCCACCTCAAAATTTGAAATTATTTATTTGCCACCCCAAAGTTGTTAAATTAAGTTAATTGCCACCATTATACTCTAAATTCAGATTTTGTATTTAAATTATTCTGAAAAATCAACAAATTATAATATAGACCAAAATACCCCTGCTAGCAGATTATGTGAAATACTTAGCTCTGTCAGTTCCTAAACCTAAGCACGGAGCTTAGCAGATTTATCAGATTAGCGACTCTCTCCTCCGCACGGCACCAGGGGCGCCTCTCCCCTCCGCCCGCCTCTCTCCACCGCCCGTCTCTCGGGCTTCCTCTCCTTCCTTCACTTCGTCTCCTCGGGCTTCCTCTCCCTCACTCGGTAAGTCTCCCTCAACATGAACCGGTAATATAGTTAATTTCTGATTGAGACTTGTACCCGTGCTCTTAAACCACTCAATCGTAAAACCTTACTATGAATGTTTCTGTACCAACCAACATGAACCGGTACAGTGTACCACATTAAATAAAGATAGATGAAATTGAAATTCTAGTTTTATATGCCTCTAACTTGAATTGAAATTCTAGTTTTGGTTTCATCTGTACCAACAATCAAATTACTACTTGGCTCTATCATTACTATTTTGATCAAATAGAAAACTGGTATATAAGCCCCATTTTTTTTCTATTAAAATCGAGTACTGAATTGCATTTTTTTTTGTACTATGTACATGAATTGCCTTGATTTAGCAAAATTAAAAGAGATAGGATTACAAGCCTCCAGCCCACAAAACTGAATTATTTTTGTACATTTGAAATGCAGGTTTCTCCACCAATATTGATGCTTTAGGGTCTGATCGGAACACTGAGGGTGTTGGAGTTCAATTGATTTCAATTCAATAGAATTCAATAGACATGATTTCTAATTGAACTTTGTTGATCCGAATAAAAATAGTGAAGAATTGAATTCTTTTCTATTTATTGATTGAAATGTACACATAACAAAAAAAAAATGATTTCATTTGAATAAAAATGACTTTTGTACCCTTTAAATAATATACATCAAAAGATTAAAATGACAAAGTGATACAAACTACTAAGCACCAATAAATACATCTACTAATTCAATATCAGTAAATACAAAACAATATGACGCAAGTTGTGTCTAGATTACATGGTTTAATAACATGAAACGAAAAATTATGAGAAAATAAAATTAGAAAACAGTACAAGGGAAGGGGTATGGGAAAAAAGAACAGAAATGAAAAAGAAAATTAGAATGTTCAATCGGTGGCAGTATTTGAAGAATTTAATGCACACTACCAGGTTCAATACCAGCGCCCACTGGTACCTGGTTAATTTGCAAACCAGCCCTCCATTTCTGCCATAATTTCCTTTGTCATTAGTAGTTCTGATTTTTCCAAACCAGTGCTTGAAGACTTGAGTGCCCGCCACCTGCTCCAATACTAGCGCCTAATGGTACCTGTGTAATTTGCAAACCGACACTTCAATTTTTCAATAGTTTTCCTTATTATCAGTTGTGCTGATTTTTGCCAAATTGAAATAAATGAAGTACTCTAGTACTTAACAAGTACTCAATGCCAAACTGAAATAAATAAAAATAATGTCATCAAAAGTACTTGAGTATGCATGCTATTATCCAACATTAATGCATAATACCAGTAACCAGCATCCATACATAGCATACATATTTCATTAACATTAAAATACAATACTCAAAAGTATTTAAGGAGTTTATTACTATTTAATTAAGTATATGCCATCTATATATGAACAAAATATGATATCACTACCCAAAACAAGTATTATCCTTCTACTAAGAATAATATTCCTAGTCATCTCACACATGCTAGCTAATGACTTGCAGAAATATAATCTCGCCACAAGAATTGTCCAGACACAGTAAAAACTTGTAGATCCGTAATGTTAAAAGTCACCATAACAAAATTATATTTGATCAAATTTATATTAAGGTCAATCATACCTCGCAGGAGTCATACTGCAAATATTAAGTATTGGTACCTTTTTTATTCTTATTCAAGGCATACTTGGATTTTAGTCTTCTGGGTATTGAAAGTTCTGACGATACCAGTAGTTCCAATTTTATGTTTTTCAATTGCTTACCAAGTCAATCGACAATCTCACTTTTTTAGTTTGATTTTTTGTGAACTAGAATATTACCTCAAAATTCTCTGGTCTTGACCAGCTTCCAGTTACCTAACAATTTCACCTTCTCTTCGAGGCCAGAGGCTATGGTTGAGTGTTACGTGGCGTCATGATAGATCCCTGTCTCCAACATCTCCTTGCGAAGCACTTTTGCATTCTCATCGGTGAACGCTCTAAACCTTCGCCTGCGACCGGCAGATCCATCGGTGCTGCATTCTGAGATGTGACAGAGGCGTCAATGTGATCAGGCTAGTAGTGCGGTTCTCGGATCTGCCATGAGAGGCTGCTGGAGCGCTGATTCGGAGAGAGGCGTGAGCAATGAGAAGAGGGTAGAGACTAGATTTGAGAGAGAGAGAGAGAGTGGGGGTATCGTTGGAAATAAATTACCGTCATTTTTTTACCAAATGAACTCTCGCCAAATCTCTATGTTTTTCACGAGAATTAATCGGAGGAAAATTTTCTCGCCAAATCGCATTAAAAGAAATCATCTCTTGTCGCTTCCGCTGATCCGATCAGATAATTTCAGAAAGCTTCAATTCCATTTCTCGTTTTGAATGGGAATTGATGGTTCCGATCAGACCCTTAGGAACGGGTTTGGAGGTGTGAATAAGATGGACAAGTCATGGATTCCTAGTGGGTAATAATTCAACAAAATAGGAGTTTTTTTTTATTTTAATTTATCTAGAACTAGAAGTATAATAATTCGTTTTAATTTTCTAGGTCAGAGCTAGATGTGCGGTTTTTTTGAGTAACCAATCAAGATCTCTCTATTTGAATAACAAGCAAGGCTTCTGAGTATAAGAGGAGGAAACTGGTAAGAGCATTGCAGGTACTACTGATCTTCACCGAGGGCATGCAAATTAATCAAGTTTTTCTTCCACTGTATCAATACTTGTCCAATTGATTGGCATACAAACGAGCTACACCACTCACTGGTAACAAATCAAGAGCACAGAGATGACATAGGGGCGTCATTTGCACTTGCTGATAAGAGGAGGAGTTGTCAGGAGCACAAGGAGAAGTTTACAAATGGATCCTCCAACTTTTTGCATTTTACAATTTATAAGGGACGGATAGTTTTAGGTGTATTTGTTTTTTTTTAAATTAGGTCACTTTATGCCTTTTAAGTAGTTTTCTATCTTATTTCTTTTAGAATATTTCTTATATGACAATGTAATATGTTTAGACCTTTTTGAATTAATATAATATGCCTACGGGTTTATACTGGAAAAAAAAGCAGAGATTCCAATACTTACATTATAAGCTTTTATTTGATGTTCGTGTTTCTCGTAACATTCTGTGAGGCTCAATTAGGTACATAAAAATACAGCTAGCTTTAATAGTTTGTATTAAGAACAAGATAAAACCGATAAATGTTTGTATGCGCTATAAATTTATTTGATTAACAAATGTTTATGTGATTTGATTATAATCAAAACTTGATACCAATTAGAGCTCAGGCTTGTACAAACAACAAATCAACTATTATTCAATCTTGATTTTGTTAGGGTATATACCAGTTGGTACAGTTATGCCACTATTCAAGTAAAGCTAAATCAAATTGTAAACTAAGGCTTTACAAACAACAAAATATTCTCAATTTACAAAGTTGGTACAGTTTAATAATACTAAATTTGCAAAGATTGATACAATGGATTGCAGTTAAGTTCAAATAAAATTACAATATGTCCCCAACCCCTCATAAGCACCTAACAAAACAAATTCAAAAAAATTCAACAAAATAGCTAAAATTAAAACACTACTTGCATAACATTACAATTCAAACAACAGTCATCACAAACTTCCACAAGTGGTCGATGGTGATGCATGGTGGAAAGCGGGTGGAAGATGGCTCGACGGAAGGGATAGCCGCACAGTCACCACCACATCAGGCTGAAAAGGAGAGCAAATTTCATATTCAATTCTTAGTAGTTAGTTGATTAATTAACAATCAAACTTAAACTTCAAGGTTAACAGGAAAAGCAATGATATAGCTAACAAGAATTTCAAATAAGTAATAGCAAGTTAGCAACCCATGTTAATATACGCAACTAGCTATTGCCAGTTTGCCACCCTGCTCCCACTGCCACACCTACAGTCCATTTTAATGAGTTGTTGGTTATTTTTTTTTCTGAATTTTATAATTACGTATCTAGTAATTTCTCATATCCATGTATAAACTCAACTACAAAAAATTAACAAATTCAGAACAAACAGTATACCACAGGGATATCGAGTTTACGATTTAGTGTCAAAATAAATTGATAGATAAAAGTAGGAATTTTGTTTCCATGTACTGGTACGGACTGTACCAAGCACCATAAAACTGGTATCACGTCAATACTAATCACCATTCAAGCATACACCCATATTCTAATCGATTCGATTGATTCAAGCATTAACAGAAAAAAAAATTGCAAAGCTGGTACAACAATACCAGCACACACAGGGAGGGGTTTATCTAAACAAAATTCAAGGATTTCTCGCAACCACAGAATAGTCAGAATCAAGCAGCTTATTCAATTAAAAAATCAACAAACCAAATCACAGTTCAAAAGAAGGGTGAAGCCTTGGTGCCATCACAAAGACAAGGAAAAACAAAAGGGTTTAGGCGAATTTACCAGAAAAGCCTTCGTGCCATCACCGCATGCTCCGCTGTACGGGAGAGAACCGACGGAGGCGACACCATGCAGGAGGTAGGTAAGAGCGAGAGAGAGAGGTCTCTGTCGCCTGTGCGAGAGGTTTGACGGAAGGGAAGGGGATCGCCTGTGCGAGAGGATTGACAGAGACCACTTATTGCTACTTCTGATCGAAGAAGAAGAAGCAGTAGTTGGAAGGGGATCGCTGGTTTTCCCAATCGAAGAAGCAGCAGTTGGAAGGGTCTGATCGAAGAAGAAGAGAGGCGAAGGTTATTAGATCTGTCAATTGAAGAATTGAGGGGTAATATTGGAAATACTAAAATACGTTTTTTTATACACTATTTTTAAGAATAATTTAAATCAAAAATCTGAATTTGGTGTATAGTTGTGGCAATTAACTTAATTTAATAACTTTGGAGTGGCAAAAAATTAATTTTAAGTTTTGAGATGGCAAATAACTAATTTTCAAGTTTTAGAGTGGCAAATAAAATTTTTTTCCTGGTGAATATGATCAACAATATCTCAAAATCAGCATTCTTCTCATCCTATGTATCCACACACATAAATCTGTCAAAAATCATATAGTCCATCTCTAAACAACCATATAACTACCTTGATTAAGTCAAATGATACTAAACACAAAGGTATCTATCTTCAAAAGTGTACACAAAATAATATAATCCTAGATATCTCCAAATAAATTGGAGCTGTCTAGTTTTTGTGCTGGGGTTTGAAGTTATAATTATTCTAAAAAAATCAACGGTTCAACCAGTTGACCCACTAGTCCGACCAGTAAACCGTTGACCCGAAAATTTAGTGGGTCGATGTCCGGTTCAGTTCTGATAACATTGCAATTAAGTGATTAACAGATGGCGTCCTCAATACTCTTCAGCCTAGCTATCATTTAATATATTACAACTTAATTACAAGCGAAGTGTGTATTCGCGCGAGTAAAATTTGGGTATTGGCCTTCCGTTACGGACTGGTTCGGATTCTGATCGGACGGCCCGGATCCAAACTGAAAATTTGGGTTACTTTTGAGAGTTGTTTCTCTTTTATTTTTCTTTTTTACATTTTTGTACCAAAAGACCAAAGAATACATACGAACGGGCCATTTCAGCCCATTTGGCAAAAAAAATATATATATTCTCTCTCTCTCTCTCTCTTGCGAGGAAGAGCGACGATTGCGACGATGGGGGAGAAAAAGCGGCACGACCAAGACGGCGGCGCTGGTGGCGAAGTGGGGCCCGCTACAGGGTCGAAGGCGGAACCCATGACAGCGGCCCAATTCCTCTCCTGGAAGCAACGCAAGGTATCAATGCATTCACTCATAATTGAATCTGTAAATGAGTAAATTCCGAATTTCATTTCCTCAGCTAATAAGTAATAGCTATACTATTTCAATTGCACTTATAATAAACTAAATATGTATTGAATCATAATTTAACAATACGGAGTTCATTAGTTCATGCAAAGGGAATTATCGTCGATTTATTGGTTGTTACTTGTTAGATGGGTAACTTGGCTTTCAATTTGGGCTTTATGAACCTTTTGAGATAACAGAAATCAGGGCTTAATTTAATTGCATCAGTTAATTTATAAGGTAGGGCTCTAGCCTCTAGCCCTTCAACTTGTAATTTTATTAAAATAATAGATTAACAACAGCTCAATGATTATTGGCCCAGAGCAAGCAGCTAAAATTGTAATTCCTATCTCCCTTTTATTTTGATTACAAGGTTTTTATCTTTGGAATGCACCAGTAATTATGTTAAAACAAAGCAAATCAGGATCATAATCTGTAATAAGCTCCTTATTTGTCTGAGATGCATTTAATTTTTGGTTCATGCCTCAATAACTATTACTGAGCCTCTCTCTTACTTGAAGCTTTGGCTGAAATGCAACCAAATTTCAGAGTCGATATATGGTAAATAGTACTAGCAATATGATGTTACGGTAAATGCCACTGTCAGTTCCTCAGTTGGTACTAAAGGTTTACCACTTGATACCTTGGTGAATTTTTCTGAGTTGTTGTACCTTTTTATTTTCTTATTAGATGTATCCATTTGTGTTTCGCTTACTTTTTAATGTATAGTTTGAATTTCATGACTTCATTGAAGATCTAAGTACTATTTAAAGTAGGGTTACTATGCAGCATCAGAATTACCTAAGCTGCTATGAACTTTACCTATTGGATTAGAGAAGAATATTTAAATATATGGCTAGCACTGTTTGTTAGTGCTGAGATTAAAGCATGCAATCCTGTAAGTAGTTATGAAATGGTGTTTTATTGTAGTAAGCCCATTTTGTTTTGGTTAGAAATCATGTTCAGGTTTTTGCAAATGAAACAAAATGTTTTCTCATACTTGTTGATAGCACTGGCATATATATTTGTATCTGTTGCTTTTTCACCATCATAGTTTTAGATATTTGCTTACCGAAATTTTACTTCTGTCAAATATGTGATAATTCTTCCCTAACTTTTCTGCTTTTCTGAAGACAAACTAAAAGGGTATGGTTTTGGCTATTGGGTTTGAATTTGTATGAAGTGGGTAATAAGAGAATTATGTGAGTCATTTTTTAAAAGTTAAGTGCTGTCACATTTTTACAGTTGGGAACAGTTAACCAAAGGGTGTTTAATTTACAAAAGTACCAATTACTAGAATTGTTGTCAGTACAATTATATGTATTAGGTGCAGCTTGAAAAAGAAAATGCAGTGTAAGTTTTGCTTCAGCTACTCATGTTGTATTGCTCTTTAGTTCATAAAAGATGGGTTTATATCATTTCATGGTTTTTGTTGACAATTAATTACTTCTTCTTGTTTTCTCTACCCTCTTAAATAAAAAATTAAAAGAATGAGGACGAAGCTGCGAGAAAAGCCGAGGAGGAGCGAAAACGTGCAGAAGATATAGCCACAGGAGCAGTGCAAATGAATGGTCGTGAGCTATTTCTTCACGAGCCTTGGGTCTTTGATAACGAGCTCTACTAAATTTGTTTTAATTGTTTGGTGTTGTCACTTGTGTTTACCAATAAGTTAAGCTATATGTAATTAGTGGATGATCTTCTTTGAACTTTCTTTTGAATCTAAATTTTGGAATGAGCCTATTAATTGCTAAGGATATCCAAAGTGGTAGTTCATGGAGATTACTCTTCCTTTCTTCTAAATTCATAGGTGCATTTCTTATATTTTTAGATTTTTGCACGATTGTAGTAAAAAATTCTAAAAGAACACAAAAGATATAAATAAAAGGTATACTAAAACTAATGAATTTATTTGATTTGCATGTGTTTATCTTAAATTGTGAAAGCAGCACTTTTCTAATGGGTAATTATGTACCATATATGATACAAATGTAACCGGATATCAAGAAACCGATGTCCAAACTTTACTTTCTCATATTATATATTTATATTACAGGAAAATCCGATATACAACAGGATGCACACACTAAAAAAAGCATAGATGAAACCAACCCAATTCCTGTTTCTTTTCACATAGCCCAGAGAAAAGGACAGCAAACAAATGAGGTCCTTCCTTTCAAAACCATATATCAGTATATCATGCAAACACCAAATACCAAATATCCAAGCAACCAAAGTTTCACATAACAGAGCAGGAGTTAGGATTTTCATCGTTGAACATATCTGTGAACTGATCTTCTTGCCTAGAAGAACCTTGTACATCCTCAACTTTTCTCACATAACCAGGTGGGGCCTTCTTGTCATAGGCTCCTGCTACATATGGTTTGTTAACCAAATTGTACGGCACGTATGGCCATATCTCTGCCTTCTTCCCCGTGGACTGAGCCTTTTTCAACACTTTGTTTGCCTCTACATAGCCCACAACTGTGACTCTTTGCTGCTTCATGTTTATTACCACTGATTGAACCCCTGGATAAGAGAGCTCATGTTAGTTTGAGGTAAGATTCTGCTATTTCAGCTGGTAAACCAAAAATTCTGGCATTTGATTATTTGATAAACTCGAAAATATAAGGACCAACAAATTGATTCAATATTGTGCCCGAAACCCTTCATATTATAGTAGTGTTTGTAGAAGAGAACCCAATGCTGGAGGATTTGGAGTGAGCATTCAACAGCAGAAAAACTCAAGAAAAAAAAAAAAAAAAAAAAGAATAGAAAAATTTAGTAAATTTGGTCCTTGTTGAAATAGTCGAGAGGGATACTGTGCTACTAATGATATATAGCTAGGTACAAAAGAATGTTAAATATATATATATAAAAAAAATATGTAATTATATATAGTACGATAGAAAGATATATATATATATATTATGGGGGCATTTAATATTTAAATTTTGAAGGTGATAGAGAAGGAACCTTTGAGAGAAGAGAGGGCTTTTTTGACCTTCATCTCACATCCCTCGCAATCCATCCTGATCTTCAATTCGACCGTCTGAAGCTGTTTCTTCTTCTTTTTGTGTCCATGACCTCCTCCAAGCTTCTCTGACAAATATTCCAAGGTCCCTCCTAGTCCCATTATTAATTCCCCTCTGATGAAGAGAAAAGATATAGGATCTCTTGGTAATATATATGGTTAATTAGTGGTTGGAAATTTGAATAAGAATCTAGCTAGTTTATGGAAAATGACTAGAGAACTTTTGCTTGAGATGGGCCTATATATATATAAAAGATCCAACCAGTAATTGATGTGACAGGGAGAGTAATGGATTGAAATGTTGTTAATTAATTAAGAATGAAGGTTAATTAATGAGATCATGTTGTTTGTATATATATATATATATATATATGCTTGGTGGGTGTAAGCTAGGCAACAAATGAGATATTGAGAAGGCCGGAAAAGATGTTCAAGCAAACGCTAAAAGTCAGCAGATGCATTCAATGCACAAATTCATTAATTAATGACATGAAAGGGTTTATGTTGCCGACTAATCCTCTCGTGTTGTCAAACTTTTTGAAAACTTGGTAGTAGTTACCAAGGTTCGTGAGGGAGAATCGAACTCTCGATCTTTAGGTATAACAACTCTAAGACATTTTTCTAGCAAACTTAGAAGAAGAATTTAACCCTTTTTCATGAAACCCAACTCCTAATTAATAAGAGGGAGAGTGAGAATAGGTAATTAAGTCGGGTTTTGAATTAGATGACATGTAATTTACAATTAGCAAGATGGATATGAAAAACGATTGAAATATAGGGACAAAAGATATAACTTCACAATTTTGATAATATTTTTGAAATTAAGTTAAAAAAATTACCTACTTGTAATTCATTTTAAGAAATGAGAATATACACCTCACTTGCCAGTTACAACTGTAAAACGATTAACCTGATCATAAAAACAAAAATAAAAATATGAGATATGAAAAAAGAAGAGTTATTGAAACCCTCCTCATATTACATTTATCCAATCGTCAGACAGGACCCACATGAAGCAATGCATGTAATATGCCTCCATGTCTCTCCGCAAACCAATGCAATCCTAAGCAACAGTTAACAAGTGATATTTTCATTAAAAAAATGTTGCAAGTTGGAGTGCATATGGAGAAATTAGCAATTAAAAAAAAAAGGGGTTTGATAGGAGACGGACATGTTGTGATGAATTATGATATAAAATAGATTTCGGCTAAAAACAAAAAATTGCATCTAATATATTGAAAGATAATGGATGACAATAGGTAAATATTTGAGATAAAAAGAGAATCTAATTGGAAGACTTTTAATAGTTGGGGTGAAAAGCTGGGTTTATTAAAAATTTCAAAGGATGCAAGCTATATATATATAGAGTACGGCTAACGCGCTTCCTCTAACATATGGGCCGAAATGCTTCCGGTGGAAATTTAAAATTTCAAAATCCAAAAAGTCGATCTGAACCGTTCATCTCCTTCTCCATATTAATATCTGCTTGGAGACCAAATTTTACATTTTTCTGAAATTTTTTACTATTTATTAAGCCACTTTGAAAATTGCTGATCCAACGGTGGCTTACCAAACAGTAAAAATCAGAAGCTACCGTTGGATCAGCGATTTTCAAAGTGGCTTAATAAATAGTAAAAAATTTCAGAAAAATGTAAAATTTGGTCTCCAAGCAGATATTAATATGGAGAAGGAGATGAACGGTTCAGATCGACTTTTTGGATTTTGAAATTTCAAATTTCCACCGGAAGCATTTCGGCCCATATGCTAGAGGAAGCGCGTTAGCCGTACTCTATATATATATATATATTTAAATGAAAATTGTCGTTAAAAGTATTGTGGCAAATTAAATCATCAGCAACTGAAGCTTAGGCAACAGCAGCAATTAATCACTTAAAAGACGACCCCTTTTCTTTTCTTTTCTTTTATTTTCTTTTCTTTTTGTTGATGATGAATTAAAAATTGACACCTCACGACAAGAAGCATAGGCGCCACACAAGTGTAACCTGAATATTGGTGTGGCTGCTTTAATTAATGCACACCGATTCATTCACTGATTGATTCATTGATTGCATTGGTTTATTAATTAATTAATTGATTGATCAATAATATTAATATATATCTCTTTCATAGATATTAATTACTGAGCTACCCGTACGTACTTAACTTGGACAAATTAATTAAATTGGTTTTCATTTTATTTAATTTATTTTACTTGTAATTAATAAGCAACAATTGTGAACATTTTTCATTCATTTTATATATGTATTATGACATTCGTCCTAGTATTGTAAGAATAATTAAAATTGTTTTTTTTAAATAAACATAATTAATGTATGGATCCATTCAGCTGTTAGACTAATTAATTATAGTAGCTAGAGAATTGTTGGATGTCAAAATTGACACCATACCAAACTTGAGAACAACAACAAGTGAACGCTTAAGAAAAGGAAATACCTAGTTTTGAGGCTTTCATATATAGTTCTATATTTCCTTTTCCTGTTGCTTAATTTTAAGGGAATTGCATAATTAATTAATTGCATAATTAATTAATATCAAAGTAAGCCGACAGACAATAATCAAAATCAGGTCATTAATTTAAACCTTTCTGGACCACAAATTGCGCAATTATTCATGGCTATATATCTTGAGACAGATACAAGCAACCTATTAATTATTCTAAGACTCACTCTCAAGTACAATAGTACTCTTCCCAACCCAAGTATCAATCAAAGTGCTAACTAATTAAAGATTCATAATTCAGACAAATTTATATTTAAAAAATAAACATATTTCTGCCACCTATTACTTCTATGTTTATATATACAATTTAGTATGAAGATTTATCTCTTAATTGACTCAAATCAATTATATATAGTACATATCATTTTAGATGAAAGTATCTAATCAAATTTTCATCCTCTTCATTTCAGGTTCACTTAGAGTATGTTTGGTTGCTACTTACTACTTAAAATTCAGGAGGATTAAATTTTCATCCTCTCCATTTTTAACTGTTCTTGTTTGGTTAAAACTTGTTATATAAATCATGGCTTGGATTTATTCTAGTTTTAAGATGTCCAAATTTGCAAGACAGCCCTTAGAATTTACAAAATTTGCAGGACAGCCCTCATAATTTGCATAATTTATAGAATAAATCCCTGATATTGCTATCAGTATACTAGTACACCAGCTAGAACTGGTACCGACCGGTACCAGTATCCAGAGATGTACAGAGAGCCTCAGAATACTGCTCAAGCACACTGCACACCAGAATAGGAAACCACCACGGTACTGACTGGTACCAGTAAAGTTTAAAACCCTGACCTCACACCTGAGAAGTTCAATGGACTATGTGAGAAACAAAAATCTCTTGGTCAAGAGACCTGACAATCAAAGCAGATGGCATCCACCATCTCTCTTAACCATTCTCATGCTTCAATATCGAATAATGTGTATCTGATGATAGCGTCTGCCCAGTATTTCTCACTGACACCTGACAAGCTTCGGATCATCAGCACAATAAAATAATGGGCCCCAGTTGGGGCTGGGGTAAACTGATCCTATTGCCTCTATATATCTTGTTCTCTAAATCATCAGTATCACCCTGGTATATCACCATCTGACCGTCATTTGGGTCCCACACCCTAATTAAGAGAGATAGCATTCATGTCATCTGGCAGCTAGTCTGCTGCAGCCTCTTAGTCTTTGATCCTCTTATCCATATGACTAAAAGTGCATTCATACTTAATTTGACAAACCTTGCAAAACTTGTGCCAATCAATCCACACATCTTTATCTTACTCTTGGCCTTTTTCTAATGAAATTAAAAAGTGAAGAAATCACAATAAAATAACCAACTGATAAAAAAATATAATTGGAAAAGATGAAAAAAAAAAGCAGTAAATATAAAAAGGGAAAGCACTGTAAAACTAGTAAAGCAAATAGGCAGTAGAAATACCTCTGGTTGCATTTCAATTCGATGATTTTGTACATTTTTCTTTTATTTTGTCTGCCTCTATGGTCCCATTCTCTTGTTGGTATCGCGCCTAGCTAGTGAAGTAGCTAGTGAAGTAGTGACCCAATTCAAAGCCCAAAGGGTGTCAGTGTCAGTGTCAGTGTCGCCTTCGCTTCAGTAGTTAATTATTTTTAATAATTGAATTTGCAGTTTTTTTGGAAGATAGACGACATCGAGCTCGTGTTACTGCACTAAATCTGATGTAAGTATTTTTTTTTTATTAAACATGTATATTTATCAATCGTATTAGTGTTAAAAAATTGTTCAAAATTGTAATTGATATAAGGGTTGTTGTGTTACACCAACTTCGTATCTTTGATCATTATTGTTTTTACATTATGTCTGATAAGTATTTATCATTGGATGAGGAGATTATTAATTTAATGGTCCCCAATTGTGCGGGAACAATCTAAAAAGAAAAAAAAATTTGTGTGGGGATTGATAGGCATAAATTATATGCACATTTGATCTGATTTTTATCACGAAATAACATCAAATATCTTGTATTTTGAATATAAAAAGAATATAATACACCTAGAATCAAGTTATTGCATTTGTTTGGTTTTAACTTGCAGAAAATGAAGAAAACCAAAGAAAAATGTCCAATGCGGACGAAGGGATTGTGATACGGCCGTACTGAGTACTTAGATGGATTTCTGGATATGCGCCAATTTGAAAAAAGTATAATGAGCTATGCATCAAAATTCGTGCAGACGCACGGATATCAATGCAGTCGCACTCTGGTTGCACTGTAGCAGAACGCAGAACTGGATCCTAAACTTAAAATAGCCATAATTTTTGACTCGTAACTCCGTTTTGAACATATGACCACTTTTCGGAAAGCTAGCAAAAATATCTACAACTTGAGAGGCATAGTGCGAACACCCTTTGGGCACAGACAGTCTAAAAAAGTGTTTTTTCTATTTTTAGAACTGCTGGTCACGTTTTAAGGGCTAAAATTAGACATTCCAGTCTGAAAAACATTGTAAAGATAGCACCCACTAATCCCACATTATAGTCTCTAAATTAGGCATGATTTTATGCTATAAATGTTATATTCTAAAATTTTAAAACTGAATTAAATTGCTAAATCGATCATTACGCTTAAATAAAACTTTTAATTAAAATTAATGAGCGATCAGATTTTATCTGACCGATTAAAATAAATCTAAAATTTTAAAATATAAATGAATTATAAAATTATGTACATTAAAAATTAGAGATTTAAAAATAAAAGGATTCGTGTAAAGAAATAAATAAATGAAGTTCTAATTTGGAGAATAAATACACGAATTTTTCGTACAAATAAAAGTTACGAATTATGTTAATTAATTAAGTATGGAGATTTGAATAGATAATTATACACATATATAAATAGATATTTAATTGAAATCAAATTTCGCGGATTAAAAAAAATTGAATTATAAAACACATGAAAATATTCGTACGATATTATAAAAATATTACAAAACCTCGATTCGAATTTATAAAGAAATTGTAGTTGTAAATCACACGATCAAGTTATATGTATTTCTAAAATGCTTGAACCCTTTGATCTGATCCCTCAGCACGAATCTTAAAGCTAGGGTTTTAAAACCCCAGCCTCCATTTCCTCTCCCTGTCTCTCTCTTTGGTCCCTGCGCACCGACCCTACTCTCTCTTCTCCTTCGTTCGCTAATGGAGACGAGAGGGAGAGAGACCCCCTCCTTGGTCGCCCCGTCCCTTCAGTTGTCAGAAAGTGGGTGAGGCGAGATGGCCTCGCCCACCTGCTCGGTACGGTGCTGTAGCGTGTGGTTTTACTTCCTTTTCGGGTATATAAGCACCTCTGTCTCTCTCTCTTGGGCTTGGCTCTAAAATTACACTCATGTGCTGAGAAATTGAAGGATTTGTGTTTTGAAAGTTATCATTTTAATGAAAATTTATGTGTTGTTTATGATTTTATTACGAATGTTATTATTCATGTTCCTTGATATTTATATGTTATATCTTTGGAAGTGTTCAAGAAGATGCTCTTGGTCTTGAACCATAGAACTCCTAAGATGAGAAGCATCTAAATAACTAAATAAGTTCACAATCGTGGTAATTAAGGAGGAACATTAATTACCGAGGAAGATTGTCATGTCAATTAAAGTACATTGAAGTTCTATAAATGTTGATAAAGGTTTATCATTTAATGACATGAATATATAAAGAGTGTATTTTATATATTGAACGTGACCTAAATGAATGAAACATTATATGGATTGTGTTTTGTGTCATTAATGTTTCTATTGTGTCTTTAGAATATTAGATATGAGATGTGTATGTTTTTCACATGAGAAACATATAATGTGATTGTTATTTAAATACTATCTTACGATAGGAATAAAATAGTAGTTCGTTGTGTACAACTTGTGCGGGAGAAATCTATATGTTAATATTATCATTGTCCCTCAATTTGAGTTATGATATTACTGGGCCCCTTGGTAAAGTGGAATTATATTGCATGCAATATAACTGATGTAGTTATAATTATAATTCACTTGAGAGACCAAGAAAACAAATATAATGCGAAAATGACACGATCCTATTTTGCATATTATTCATAATATCATGTGACAAGGATAGACACGAAATTAGTGGATTGAGTAAATGATTACTATGTCATTTGGATAACTATAATGTAATGATAGAACCTCTTATAGTCAATAATATAAAGTTTTATATTATTGCCAAGATGACATAGATCCTCTATACGGTCACACCAACTGAAGAAAAACAACGAGTATTTTACATTTTATAATAATGTATAAGATAAAATACATGAGATGAAATGCTAAAATAAAATGTCATAATATGACATGCTTAAATCATAAATAAATTTATGAAATTGTGCAAATATTATTTGGTATAATGTTTGAATGCATTATAAGAATATTAGAGACATTGTATAAGAGAATAATATGACTAATATTATTTATTCATAAATTAATTTATTGAACCAACCATAAGATGAGATTAAAGAGAGCATGAGATGGCTAAACAAGGCTAGTAGCATTTGTGTAATTGATTCAAACCTTACACAAAGGGTTGCCCTAACCCTTGCCTATTTAAGGGAGCTCATTTGGGAGAAAAATAAGCTAATTTTCTGCCTCTAATCCTAGCCAAAATCAGCCCCTTTGAGCAGCCACGTTTTTCCTTTCTCCTTAGCCGAAACTTTGAAGGGAGACTCTCATCTCTTATTGCTAGGTGGTTGGATCTAAGCTCTAAACTTCACATCCATCTATCTAAGAGGTGTGCTAGTTTGTTGTTTAGGTTCAAGGTGAACCAAGAGGTGGAGAGGCGCTTCAATCGAAGAGGTGGTTTCCAAGAGATCTAGAAGGGAAATCGACTTCCCTCTAATCAAGAGATTTGACAATCTCTTTAGGTAAAAGATCTCTCTTTTCTCTTGCAATAGAATAGATGAAAGGTATTTGTTCTATTTAGTGCACATGAGGTGTTTGTTTAAATGTCTAATAGAAAATCTTGCTTGCTATTGTCATAAAATCGAGGTCCTTTGTGTATTGAGCCTTTTGGTGATTGGAAAATTTTAATTTCTCACCATATGGGCATACACATGAAATCCCATCAGAAATCCCTCTCTTTCCCCTCTTTTATGTTGTTTTGCTTTGCTTGTTGTTCCGGTTGGCTTGTTGATCTGCTGCTTGGCTGGTGCTGTTCTGGTGCTTGGCTGGTGTTGTTCGGGTGTGTGATGCCCTTTTTCCCTCCCCCTCCCATGCTAGCTCTAATCGGGTAATTTTTCGAGTCCCTTGTTCAATTGGTCGGATTTCTACCTTGAGGGATTTGTAGTTAATTATACCTTTTGCTCGGGTTGTTGATTTTCCCGACAATTGGTGCTGACTTGAGGCTTGTGCCGCGCTCGTTTGTGCCTTGCCTGTTCTGTGCTGGTCCTTGCCTTCCTCTGTCATTGTCTGATGTGTGTGTTGTGGTGCTTGTATGCTTGTGTGTTTTGTTGGGCTTTGTTTATTGTTCTGTTGTTGTTGGTTGTGGCCTTGGCTGTTCTATTTTGCTGGTCTGATTATGTGGCCTGGTATGTTCTGTTTTGCTGGTTTGTTGTTGTGGCTGTTTGGCTTGGTTGCTGTGTTGCTGTGCTGACTTGCGAAGTGCTGGTACCACTCCTAATATACTACTAGTACTGTACTGATTTTGTGTGTATACCAGTCTTTGAACTGACAGGGACCATTTCGCGAATTTTGGAAAGTTTAGGGGTTGTTATGCGAATTACCCCTAAATGGTGTAAATAATTTAAGTGAAGGGGGCCAAAGTGTAATTGGGGAAATTTACATGTAAGGCCGGCCATATGTATATATTTGTTGTGAATGGACTTGAATTGGAAATTGATAAGTCAAATGGGCCAAAAGGTATAAAGGAATTGATGGATTTAAATGACGGCTTTTAAAAATTTAAGTTTTGATAATGTTACGTTATGAAATTTTTACAATTAAATTCGAATGATTTAAAAGAAAGAATCGATAAATCATGTTAATAAAATGGAAGTTTAAACCTTAATTAAGATTCCCCTAAATAAGTAAGTTAATTGTGAATTGAAACCGCGTCGAAATTTCGAGATTTCGGAATTTTATAGCCCCAGTGCGGATTAGGTTGACCGCAGTGCGGGTGGAAGCCATCCGCAGTGGCTCAGGCTTTTTCTGGATTTTTGCCAAAAAAATGACTAAGTAGTGAGTGCGGGTGAGGGATCCGCAGTGCGGATGAGTTTAGCCGCACTCATGAATTTCTGTATTGCACTGAATTTTCCTGAAATCGGCTAAGTAGTGAGTGCGGATGAGGGTGAACCGCAGTGCGGATCAGGTTCATCCGCAGTAGGCTCGGACTTTTCCTGGATTCGGCTGACAACCGACTAAGTCTCGAGTGCGGATTAGGTAACCCGCAGTGCGGATTGGCTAATCCGCATTCAGGGTAATTTTAACCCTAAAACCCAAATTAAACCTTCTCTCTCTCTCTCTTCCACCATTCCCCATTTCTAAGTGAAATTCGTCCAAGAGAGAAGGAAAAGATCCCGTGAGTTTCCGTTTCGTTCAGACTCCCGATTGTTGCGAGAAATCGAGTTTGGAACCGAGAAAGCAGCCGAGGATCTCTCAGAACCCTTCTATTTGGTATTTCTTTCTCTCCTTTTTACTTTCGAAACCTCGAATTTTCTCGATTTCTCGGATTCTCGTTTTAAACCCGAGATTTGTGCTCGAATTGCTCGAGGACTAGTTCCTCTACACTTCTTACTAGTTGTTTGTCATTCTTTTTCCCGATTTTTTTCCGATTTATGAAATCTGATTTCTAGGGTTTCGTGCCAAAATTGAAAGTTGGCATAATCGTGATTTGATTTGCTTAACCCGACCAATTAGACTTGTAATCGGTAGGGTTGCCTCCTGATCGTGAATTTTTAGAACAATTAACGGCTGATTTGAGATTTTGACCAAATTAGGGTTAACCAAACGGTGAATCGAATTGATCCGAGAACCAAAGTAGTGAAACGGTGATTGATGGTTACCAAAGTGAAATAGTATAAGGCTAGAGGGCCTAGATGAGATTTTGTGTGGTTTTAGAGGATTTTGGTAAGAAATAATGAACCGAACGAATTGATACCAAAAACATAGGAATTGATTAGAGAAGGTATAAGCCCTAGAAGTAACTCGAATAAACCTCTCGATCCTGAACCAATGTTAAACCAAGTATACGCATAATATAGGTGTAGGCTCGGTCGAGCAAGAACTTGCGAGACAATACGAGACGTCCGATCCTTAAAATTAAGCGGTACGCTCGGCATACTAAGGTGCGGGATTCTTGGACTTGTTGATACTTTATTTTCAGGAATTAAACTGTTTATTCGTTTGTCATGTTGAATGATTAATTGTTGCATACTTTGGAATTCATACTGCATATTGATTCTTGCATAAATGAGAATGATTGAATTGTTTTAGTTAAGGTTGATTTGCATGTTGGTACGGTTATTAATTGTTTAGTTCTATGAATTGTGCTTGTTGTGAATGAATCTGCCAGGCCGACCTGTTTAGGTGGCTGGATAAGGTAACGGTGACCTATCCGTTGACCTGTGTTTATGAATTTGCCAGGCCGACCTGTTTAGGTGGCTGGATAAGGTGACGCTGCTGACTTATGCGTTGACCTGTGAGAATTTGCCAGACCGACCTGTTTAGGTGGCTGGATAAGGTGACGCTGCTGACTTATGCGTTGACCTGTTAGAATTTGCCAGACCGACCTGTTTAGGTGGCTGGATAAGGTGACGCTGCTGACTTATGCGTTGACCTGTTATGATTTTGCGAGACTGACCTATATGTGTGGCTTTGATAAATATATTTGTTGAGATTAAGCAAAGTTGACCTGTATAGGTAACTTTGATTTCCGTGTGTTGCATTGTGTCGAGTTGACCTGTATTGGTGACTTGTAACCGGACCATTAGGAAATGGTTAAGCCAAACAGCAATTTCAGATGGGTGTCTGATAAAGGGTCCAGCGGTTGGCCATCTGTAGGCGTCTGTAACCCTACAGATGTGGGTTTGATAACGGTTCAGCTCGAGAGAACATCTGTAATTGCTACAAGCCCAATTGAACTGAGTTAGGAATCGAGTTAAGCCAAAATATATGTTGTGTTTGAAATCCATATTGTAAATTCCGTAAACTGTGTTTCAGGTTGATTAACTGTTGTCGAGTAGTGGCATTCTGTTATTTATGTTTCTTATATAACTGTTGCATTGTTATTGTTTGGGTTTCATCTTTGAATATAGAGTTTGATTGCAAGTCCAATAATTCAAACTGTGGCAAATTCGCACTGAGAATTTATTCTCACCCCCACCTTCCCCGTTATGTTACAGGTACTGGTGCGACGGAGTCCGGAGAGGCACGAGAGTAGTAGGCCTTAGTAGCTTACCAGTATATGACCCTAGATATCTTTTGTTGTATAGATTTAGGGTAGGCCTCGTGGTTGGTATCCGGATGAGATACTTTTGTTGTATTATATGCTGACCAGACTGTGTACTCTGATATATATATATTAGAAACTTGTTTGAATTGCTTGTTGTTTGGTTTGAAATGTGAGTAGCCTTGTAAGCATACACGGCGTTGTATGCTTACGGCGGGGGACTGTTACGACCCGTGGCCGCGGGGTGTGACAGCTCTCTTTGGTGGTATCAGAGCTCAAGGTTTAAACCCTAACCGGACTGATAGGATACGTGAGTGGGGTACGTTATACTTGGGGTCGCACGGCTAACGACTCGTTCGTTCTATGAGATAAGTATATGCAAATCTAATGACTATTTTCTTCTTATTTAAGAACTATGGAAGGACGCCGAGGTAGGGGACGACCTAGAACTAGGAACCCACTGAACGAACCGATCGTTCATGCGAGCGAGGCCGGATCTGCAGGGCCTGAGGTCCAGAGAGTTGATCTTGGACCTGTAGGTGCGCAGAACCGGGATCGAGATTTAGACGAGAGGTTGATCGCGGCTTACGAGAGAGGTCGCCAAGCAGAAAGACGTGAGGTGGCACCGGAGGCTCCCCGAGGAGGTCCGGAAGATTTTAGGAGGTTGTACGACTCCTTCATGCGCCTTAATCCACCTCGGTTTAATGGCACTGGTGAGTATGCTGCTGCTGAAGAATGGCTCGCGAGCGTGAGTGCGAAGCTAGTTCTATGTAGAGCACCAGAACAAGATATGGTGGAGCTGGCAGAGCAACAGTTGGAAGAGGGTGCTAGGTTCTGGTGGGATGGAGCCCGACGTAGCTATGTCGGGGAGGAGGCCAAGATTCCGTGGGAGTGGTTTGAATTGCAGTTCACTCGACGGTTTCTGAGTAACATCCAGCGAGAGGCGCTGCGGAGGAAGTTCCTAGACTTAAAGCAGAGTGGGCGAGCAGTGGCGGAGTATAACAACGAGTTCCTTGCCTTGTCCAGGTACGCGATTGATATACAGACTGATGTGGTGAGATACCATAGGCAGTACCTGGATGGACTGGATGGGGGGATATCGATGATTGTAGATACCCCTATGGCTACTGAGTTGCAGGCCATGATGGATCACGCTGAGCAAGTGGAGTTGCACAGCAAGAGAAGGAGGTCGGAGATGACAGAGAGGAATGTCAAGCAGAGGGAGGGCCAAAACCGACAATTTAGGTCAAGGGGAGGACCGTCGACAGTTAGACCACCCCTGAGACAGTTCATGGCACCTAGACCCCCTCCGAGGCAGATAGCAGCACCGGTACTCCGGCCGGGTTTTGTTTCTGTGTGGTGCCGTTCATGCAACCAGGCACACTCTGAGAGCGATTGCAGACGCCACAACCAAGCGTGTTACACCTGCGGCAGCATGGAGCATTGGGCAAGAGAGTGCCCGAATGCGGCACTAGGGTTCCAGAGGAGCGGCGGTGGCAGAGGGCCCATGGGACGTGGATCTGGTAGACCACCATTCCGTGGTCGAGGTGCTTCCCAAACCAGCGGAGGCAGGATTGGAGGTCGAGTGGCTGCCCACGCACTCGGCATAGCAGATGTTGCATATGACGCAACGAGGGCTCTGGAGGAAGGTGAAGGCTCGCAACCATCTGATTCTCGAGCTGATGTGATGACAGGTATACTTTCTATCTCGGATGAGAGTGCCTATTGTTTGATAGATACTGGGTGTAGCCATTCCATTGTATCGAAGGCTTGGGTAGAAAAGTATAACTGGTCAACTGAAACCAATAACCAAGTCCTGAGTGTCCAAACCCCTTTCGGTTCGACTGACCGAAAAATAACCATATGCCGAAACCGAAAAGTCAGAGTTGATGGAAGGGATCTCGAGATAGACCTATTGGTTATGGAGATCACGGGTTACGACGTTCTATTGGGGATGGATTGGTTAACAAGACATGCCGCAACGATCGACTGTCCGCACCGCAGGATTTGTTTTGTGACCGCAAAAGGTGGTATGTCGTGCATGCTGAACTGTAGGAAGGTTGGAGGGTTGATACCGTGCATCTCGGCTGTGGAAGTTAGGCACCTGATCGATTCAGGGTGCACTGCATATCTGGCAGCAATAGTGTACACTGATACGGAAGTTCCTGAGATGAATACGATTCCAGTGGTGTCGGAGTTCGTGGATGTGTTTCCGGAAGAAATAGTCGGATTACCACCGGAACGAGAAGTGGAGTTTGGCATAGAAGTGGTACCAGGTACGACACCAATTTCAAAGAGTCCGTATCGTATGGCTCCTGCAGAATTGAAGGAACTCAAGGCCCAATTAGAAGAGATGCTGGAAAGCGGGTTTATTAGACCGAGCACATCTCCATGGGGTGCTCCGGTGCTGTTTGTGAAGAAGAAGGATGGTACCTTGCGGTTATGTATCGACTACCGTGAATTGAACAAGGTGACCGTCAAGAATAGATACCCGTTACCCCGAATCGATGACTTGTTTGATCAGCTGCAAGGATCTTCGATCTACTCCAAGATAGACTTGAGAACGGGGTACCACCAGCTGAGAATACGTCCGACTGATGTGGAAAAGACAGCCTTCCGAACGCGCTATGGGCATTACGAATATATGGTGATGCCGTTCGGGCTAACGAACGCTCCGGCTGCATTTATGGACATGATGCAGCGAGTGTTTCACGACCTATTGGATTTAACTGTGGTGGTGTTCATCGATGACATCCTGATATATTCAAGGTCACGTGAGGAGCATGAGGTACATCTGCGGATAGTGTTACAGAGATTGATGGATCATCAACTATTCACAAAGTTTTCGAAGTGTGAGTTCTGGCTTGAGAAAGTGGCCTTCCTTGGGCACGTGATATCAGGTGAAGGGTTGGCCGTGGATTCAGAAAAGATTCGGGCGGTGACCGATTGGAAGAGGCCAGAAACAGTTACGGAGATTCGCAGTTTTCTGGGGCTAGCCGGATATTATAGAAGGTTCGTACTTGGATTCTCACAGTTAGCTGCTCCCCTTACGAAGCTTTTGCATAAAGGTGTGAAGTTCGAGTGGGGTGCCACTCAAGATCAAAGTTTTGAGGAGTTGAAGAGTCGGTTGGTAACTGCACCGGTTCTTGCCATGCCCATCACCGACGAGGAGTATACCGTCTACACCGACGCATCCGGATCTGGTTTGGGATGTGTATTGATGCAGAAGGACCATGTTATAGCATATGCTTCTCGGCAGTTACGATCACACGAACAGAATTATCCGACCCATGATTTGGAGCTAGCTGCAGTGATCTTCGCTTTAAAAATTTGGCGGCATTACCTGTATGGAGTGAAGTGCCGTATCTTCACGGATCACCAAAGTTTGAAGTATATCTTCACTCAAAGGGAGTTAAATTTGAGGCAGAGGAGATGGTTGGAACTGATGAAGGACTACGATCTGGATATCCAGTATCATGCCGGAAAGGCAAACGTGGTAGCAGATGCGCTAAGCCGGAAGAGTCAGATCAATCTGGCATCGATTATCACCAGCGAGACACACATTCTCGAAGAAATGAGAAGAATGAATCTGCACGTGGGTGCATCCCGTGAGTTTGCATTGGAAACCTCATCTCGATTGATTGGAGCGAGCAATAGTGCAGGTACAGCTACAGTTGCCTCGATTATCTTGGCCGCGGTCGAGGTTCGACCAGAGTTACACGAACAGATTCGAGCAGCACAACAAAGGGACCCAAAGTGCCAGAAGTTCCGACAACATTTCGAGTCAAATGCAGACTCGCCATTTCAACTCCACGAAGATGGTATTCTGCGATTCCATAACCGCATATGCGTTCCGAATGACTCAGAACTGAAGAATCTGATTCTGTCAGAAGCACATGACTCGGGGTATACCATTCACCCTGGTGAAGTCAAGATGTATCAAGATCTAAAGCGATATTTCTGGTGGCCAAAGATGAAAAGGAACGTACAAGGCTATGTTGAGAAATGTCAGATCTGTCAGCAAGTCAAAGCGGATAGACGAAAGAGGGCGGGACTGCTAAGACCTTTGGAGATACCCATGCGGAAATTCGAGTCTATCACTATGGACTTCGTGACTGGATTTCCGAGAACCGTTGGACGATATGATGCCATATGGGTGATAGTGGATCGGCTGACGAAGATTGCACACTTCATTCCACTCCGGATCGAGACATCCGGAAGAGAGTTGGCTGACCTGTTCTTGCAATACCAATTTAAATACCATGGATGTTCACGGCACATTGTCTCTGACCGAGACACTCGATTTACGTCTCACTTTTGGGGAAGCTTTCAAGAAGCCATGGGCACGAAACTGAGATTCAGTACAGCCCATCATCCGCAAACCGACGGTCAATCCGAACGAACAATCCAAACATTGGAGGACATGCTTCGATCCTGTGCTTTAAGTTTCCGAGAATCTTGGATCAACCACTTGTACTTGGTAGAGTTTGCGTACAACAATAGCTACCATTCAAGTATCGGAATGTCACCACAAGAGGCACTTACAGGACAGCAGTGTCGCACACCGCTGTGGTGGGGACCCGCAGGTACGTATTCACCTACCGGGCCTCAGATGTTAGAAGAGATTGCTGAAACGACGAAAGTCGTTTTGAGTCGGCTTAAGTCGGCCCAGGAGCGACAAAAGAAATATGCGGATGTGCATAGAAGACCGTTGGAGTTTCAAGAAGGGGATCATGTGTGGCTTCGAGTTTCACCCGTCAGGGGTGTACACCGATTTGGCGTATCAGGCAAGTTAAGCCCTAGATACATTGGACCGTTTCAGATTTTGAGGCAAATGGGACCGGTGGCATATGAGCTTGCATTGCCACCAGCATTGGACCGGGTTCATCCGGTGTTTCATGTGTCACAATTGCGCCGATACGTACGAGATCCATCTCATTGCATTGATCACTCGGACCTGCATGTCCAAGGTGACTTGTCCTATCAAGAAGAGCCAATGCAGATATTGGACCGAAAAGAACAGCAACTTCGGAGCAAAACGATTAAGCTTGTCCTGGTCAAATGGGGACGCCATTCGACTAAGGAAGCAACGTGGGAACATGAGGAAACCATTCGTGAGAAGTACCCGGAACTATTCAACGACCAAGGTACGCAATTTAGTTCAGAGGACTGAACTCTATTTTAAGGGGGGGAGAAATGTTACGTTATGAAATTTTTACAATTAAATTCGAATGATTTAAAAGAAAGAATCGATAAATCATGTTAATAAAATGGAAGTTTAAACCTTAATTAAGATTCCCCTAAATAAGTAAGTTAATTGTGAATTGAAACCGCGTCGAAATTTCGAGATTTCGGAATTTTATAGCCCCAGTGCGGATTAGGTTGACCGCAGTGCGGGTGGAAGCCATCCGCAGTGGCTCAGGCTTTTTCTGGATTTTTGCCAAAAAAATGACTAAGTAGTGAGTGCGGGTGAGGGATCCGCAGTGCGGATGAGTTTAGCCGCACTCATGAATTTCTGTATTGCACTGAATTTTCCTGAAATCGGCTAAGTAGTGAGTGCGGGTGAGGGATCCGCAGTGCGGATGAGTTTAGCCGCACTCATGAATTTCTGTATTGCACTGAATTTTCCTGAAATCGGCTAAGTAGTGAGTGCGGATGAGGGTGAACCGCAGTGCGGATCAGGTTCATCCGCAGTAGGCTCGGACTTTTCCTGGATTCGGCTGACAACCGACTAAGTCTCGAGTGCGGATTAGGTAACCCGCAGTGCGGATTGGCTAATCCGCATTCAGGGTAATTTTAACCCTAAAACCCAAATTAAACCTTCTCTCTCTCTCTCTTCCACCATTCCCCATTTCTAAGTGAAATTCGTCCAAGAGAGAAGGAAAAGATCCCGTGAGTTTCCGTTTCGTTCAGACTCCCGATTGTTGCGAGAAATCGAGTTTGGAACCGAGAAAGCAGCCGAGGATCTCTCAGAACCCTTCTATTTGGTATTTCTTTCTCTCCTTTTTACTTTCGAAACCTCGAATTTTCTCGATTTCTCGGATTCTCGTTTTAAACCCGAGATTTGTGCTCGAATTGCTCGAGGACTAGTTCCTCTACACTTCTTACTAGTTGTTTGTCATTCTTTTTCCCGATTTTTTTCCGATTTATGAAATCTGATTTCTAGGGTTTCGTGCCAAAATTGAAAGTTGGCATAATCGTGATTTGATTTGCTTAACCCGACCAATTAGACTTGTAATCGGTAGGGTTGCCTCCTGATCGTGAATTTTTAGAACAATTAACGGCTGATTTGAGATTTTGACCAAATTAGGGTTAACCAAACGGTGAATCGAATTGATCCGAGAACCAAAGTAGTGAAACGGTGATTGATGGTTACCAAAGTGAAATAGTATAAGGCTAGAGGGCCTAGATGAGATTTTGTGTGGTTTTAGAGGATTTTGGTAAGAAATAATGAACCGAACGAATTGATACCAAAAACATAGGAATTGATTAGAGAAGGTATAAGCCCTAGAAGTAACTCGAATAAACCTCTCGATCCTGAACCAATGTTAAACCAAGTATACGCATAATATAGGTGTAGGCTCGGTCGAGCAAGAACTTGCGAGACAATACGAGACGTCCGATCCTTAAAATTAAGCGGTACGCTCGGCATACTAAGGTGCGGGATTCTTGGACTTGTTGATACTTTATTTTCAGGAATTAAACTGTTTATTCGTTTGTCATGTTGAATGATTAATTGTTGCATACTTTGGAATTCATACTGCATATTGATTCTTGCATAAATGAGAATGATTGAATTGTTTTAGTTAAGGTTGATTTGCATGTTGGTACGGTTATTAATTGTTTAGTTCTATGAATTGTGCTTGTTGTGAATGAATCTGCCAGGCCGACCTGTTTAGGTGGCTGGATAAGGTAACGGTGACCTATCCGTTGACCTGTGTTTATGAATTTGCCAGGCCGACCTGTTTAGGTGGCTGGATAAGGTGACGCTGCTGACTTATGCGTTGACCTGTGAGAATTTGCCAGACCGACCTGTTTAGGTGGCTGGATAAGGTGACGCTGCTGACTTATGCGTTGACCTGTTAGAATTTGCCAGACCGACCTGTTTAGGTGGCTGGATAAGGTGACGCTGCTGACTTATGCGTTGACCTGTTATGATTTTGCGAGACTGACCTATATGTGTGGCTTTGATAAATATATTTGTTGAGATTAAGCAAAGTTGACCTGTATAGGTAACTTTGATTTCCGTGTGTTGCATTGTGTCGAGTTGACCTGTATTGGTGACTTGTAACCGGACCATTAGGAAATGGTTAAGCCAAACAGCAATTTCAGATGGGTGTCTGATAAAGGGTCCAGCGGTTGGCCATCTGTAGGCGTCTGTAACCCTACAGATGTGGGTTTGATAACGGTTCAGCTCGAGAGAACATCTGTAATTGCTACAAGCCCAATTGAACTGAGTTAGGAATCGAGTTAAGCCAAAATATATGTTGTGTTTGAAATCCATATTGTAAATTCCGTAAACTGTGTTTCAGGTTGATTAACTGTTGTCGAGTAGTGGCATTCTGTTATTTATGTTTCTTATATAACTGTTGCATTGTTATTGTTTGGGTTTCATCTTTGAATATAGAGTTTGATTGCAAGTCCAATAATTCAAACTGTGGCAAATTCGCACTGAGAATTTATTCTCACCCCCACCTTCCCCGTTATGTTACAGGTACTGGTGCGACGGAGTCCGGAGAGGCACGAGAGTAGTAGGCCTTAGTAGCTTACCAGTATATGACCCTAGATATCTTTTGTTGTATAGATTTAGGGTAGGCCTCGTGGTTGGTATCCGGATGAGATACTTTTGTTGTATTATATGCTGACCAGACTGTGTACTCTGATATATATATATTAGAAACTTGTTTGAATTGCTTGTTGTTTGGTTTGAAATGTGAGTAGCCTTGTAAGCATACACGGCGTTGTATGCTTATGGCGGGGGACTGTTACGACCCGTGGCCGCGGGGTGTGACAGATAATGTAACCGAATAAAACCGGATGCTTATGTAAACTTAAATTAAATCGGGAAATAATTATACAGTCCAGGGTCTTGATTCCTCGATGATAGCTCATAACATAATTTGAGCATATACTAAAATAACTCAATTGGACACCTGTATGATCCCGAAACAAATCCTAACTAAAAGCCCCAACACATAATAAAATAAATAACAAGTTTTAAAATTTACAACATTTAAACATTTTTGAACTTATATGAAAATTAATAAATGACAATTAATTAGTAATGAAAAATATTTATTTTTGACTTAGATTTGAAACGACAAATAAACGATAGACTTAGAATATTAATAAAATAACGAATTCGGCGACTTAGTTAGAAATAATTAAAATACGTCATTTAGTTAAAGATTTCGTTTTAAAATTTTATAATCGTATTACGCATCTAAAATATAAAACAACTAAACTATATTAAACTAAATACAAAATTAGAAATAAATGTACAAATGACATGTTTTGTTAAAATATTAGGATTTGAAATTTCAAGTTATAAATTAGCTTTCTAAACCAAATTTTGAACGTATAAATTAATTACATTTCATTAAATTGAGTCAAAGTAGATAATAAATTAGGTTATATTAAGTAGGACACGTTTAAAATCACCGTAATTCATCAGTAATTATTTTACGAATAATTTATCTTCAAATTAAATTATTAAGACTATGAAACTAATAAAAAAACAAATAAAAAACAAACTACTCAGACATTATCAAAAAACAAATAAAACAAGTGATAAAAGAAATAGCCATGACAAAACCCGAAAAACAAAGAAGATCTCTGAAGAACTTGCGTTTTTCCCTTCTCAACTTTGTCTCCAAGTTAGCCGTCAAGCCTAAACCCTAGAAAATGCCGAATGAATCCCTCTCCAGGAGGAAATCTCGTTTTATAACCTTTTTGACTGACTTTCCTTCAATTCGCCTCTATTTCCAAATCTATTTTATTTTCGGAAAAGGCTTACGCGACCCGCGTCGGATGTGAAGCGTCCCACGTTCCTGTGTCTCTCAAGCGGTAATCAGGCGCTCGCGTCTGTGGTCGCGTTAGGGTTTGATGCGGTTCGCTTTGGTTGTGATGCGGGGCGCGTTGAGAGCTTCAGAATTTGACAACTTCCCTGATTTTGCATGTTTTCTACAAAATGAAAATAAAAGCATAGTAGTACCACATTCTATAGATCTTCAATGTAAAAGACACAATTTGGTGTTTTAAAACACAGGTTTTGGTACAAAATTTAGTCGGTTTTATAGATCAAATAACAAGACATCAAGGAGTTGTCAGGAGCTATCCCTGATGGCCACACGGTTTGATTAGGTTTACGAGTTAGTCGACTTTTGATTAGGTTTACAAGTCCCGTATTTCTTGTGTTATATATACGAGCTCGATAGATCATGTATCCTCTTCTGTAGTTGATGTTATTTTGGATCCGAGATGGATTGAACTTTAAGATGTGTATGTGTATGTTTATTTATTTGCTATGTGACTGATGCTTGATACTTATATTATTATGCTTTCGCTGCTTTTGTTTATTATGTTTATGATTAGCCTTGCATGCTTAACGATTAATCAAGCATGAGGCGAGGTTGATCACGTCTTAATCTAGAATTCCTGGTTTGGGGTGTGACAATAAAAGAGGGGGTTATTTCTCATTCAAGGCAACACACACTTAGCGTAAAATTCTGTAGCCAAAGACGCTTTTCAAGGAGGGAGAAGAAGAAGATCCGAGCAAGAAGTCGGCAAGATTAAGGGTTTTGATCCAAGAAAGGGTGTAATCATTTATTTTTTTCATTTCTTCTTATTTTTGTCAATTTTTGTAATGGATCTCTCCAAGAGAGGATAGATCTCTCTCTAGGAGTTTAGATCAATGCATGAACTTGTTTAATTTTATCTTATTTGGTTTTTATTTTTGTTATGATTGTTTTATGGGTTTAGGTCAGACAATTTTTGTTATGATTGTTAATTTATGAGATTTATCATTTGTGTTGATTACATAGTACTTGAAATCGATGTAGTCCCGCTTTGGATTCGAAAGAACCAAAGTAGTTAGGATGAGAGGAGAGTACCAAATTATGAACACAAATACCCTAGGTTTGGATTAGGATCTAACCAATGTATAATCTAAGCCGGAACTACAGAAATTAAGGTTAGGGACTTGATGAAAGACGTAATTGTGAAATCAAACCCTAATTAGGACATCTCAAATTGAATCAGATATTGGTATGAAGGACTTAATCGTGAAGTACCGATTTTCGAGGAGATGAGAGACTAACAAGAGCTTATAGTCAAGGTAGTTAGGATGAAGGACGTAACTGTGAAGTTCGAATTACTTAGACACGTTATTAATTCACGAAAGTGACCCTTAATGACATATTAGGTTAGAAACCTCATCAAATCATACATGAACTTAAACAAATACCGAATAGATGGAATTATCAAGGGATTGTAGACCGAATGCCCCTAGATCTTCTCAACTTGAAAGCAAACCATTCTTTCATTTCTTTGTTTTATTTTCATTTATTGTTTTAAACTCCTTCCTTCGGGTATTGAACCCAAAATTAGGATTGATATAACAAACTCCCCAATTTATTTTATTTGCACTTTACTATCTTTCATTTTCTGAAATTTATTATTAAAGTTTAGGCTAAGTATCTAAACATACTCCATGTGATTCAACACCCTAAGTACTACATTGATAGGTTGTGCGCTTGCATCCGACCTTTCTTTGAGTATTAAAGGTAATAAAGTTAAAGGCATAAAGAGTATAAATCAAGCACAATTCCATAACTCTAAAATACTCATCAGGGATAACTGTGAAGGGATTGTTTATTTAATGGTCCCCAGTTGTGCAGGGACGATTAAAAAAAAAAATTGTGCAGAGACAATTGATGGATTTATTTATTTTTTTCATAAATAGATATCATTGCATAGGGATTAATACTTTGCAAATTTAAGATAAATACTTTGATGCTTCAAGTTAAATAATAATAGTTTACGAAACGCTTATTAATGACTGAGCGGTTCCCCCATGATTTTTTTGACATTTTGTGCGGAGTTTTTTGTGAGGATAAAGCTGCAGGGATTGTTATCATGATTCTTTTTTTCAAAAAAAATCTTCCATCATTTGTTTGCTTTTATGAGTCTTCTAGAAAGTTCAATTTTATGTGTCACTTTCTATTCTTTTATTGCACAATATATTTTTTACAAAAACTATTAAAGTATGCCAATGCATCATCTCATAGATTTCATCGACAAAATATTTAATATACAAATCCGTAACATAATTCAGTTAGCAATAATATAAATATTTTTAGTACAAAATTGAAAATAAAATGTAGCATATCTTTCACTAATAACATTACTGATATGTGTTAATATATATTTTAAGAAAATGACACGTACGAGTCAATTTGGATTTAAATGATTCATTTTTTTTGTTAAAAGTTGTATAATTTATTTATCGAATTAAATATAATTAATATGAATCATATTACACAATCTAATATGCGGTTTTCTTTATTTGAAAAAATGATACTAAATATTACTCATCTTCATTTCTGTCACGTAACTATTAATCAGATTGTATTTGTTCTCAATTAATCCCAATTTAGTGCATCAATATAATATAATATTATTATTTCAAAAGCAGACCCGGTAACAAACTACCAGTTCGCAATTTCGCACAAACCTGTCGCGAATTTGGGATACATAGCTGCTATCAATGCAGCACCACAAAATGGAACACGGCAATCAGACGGTTTCGATCGCATTCAAATTGACCCCGACTTCATATTTTGTAAATTACATTCGTTCGATGAAAATGTTACGGTTGGATTAGGCCAGTTGTACGAGGGTTCTATCCCACAAGTAACAGCGGATATCGGCCAATTTTGTCCTCTTATGTCGTCCATTTATGGAATTCATATCCTCTGCATTAACGTACTGTTTGAGTATAGATACTATCGGTTTGTTAATATATTAGCACGAATCGTAAAGGATACGTGCATTACATCCGGCGGCTGTGTTGGCATGGATTCTGATCGAACGGTCATAAGTTAAAACTCAAACGGTGCGTTAATGCAGAGGATTCGGAATCCGATTTAGTTAATGAGAAACCCTAGCCTTTGGGCCGATGCCTTCCATCGCCAAGCAAAATAACCCCATTCTCTTTCTCCTCCTCTCTCTCGCGCTTTCCTTATCTCCCTCAGGCGAAAATTGAGCCCTCCTAACGGTACTCTCTCTCTCTCTCTCTCTCTTTCTTTCATTCTCTTGTAGTCTCTTTCTTTACGCTGTAATACCGCTTCTACTGCTTGTTCGCTAACTGAAACTATTCGTTATGAGAAATTTCTTCTTTGTTATGGTCGATTGTCTCAAATCGTACAATTTCGCGTTTGGAATTGTGCAATCTGGTAAGAGATGAGAAATGGGGCTCGAAGATAGGGATTCAAGAGGAGGATTGAAAGATTAGGGTTTTAGAAGGGATAATCATTGAGAGATTGAGAGGATTAGTGCTTTCGTATGCTATTTGATACTCTTCCATTTCTTTTGCAAATAAGCACAGAAATCTCTCCATATTTGAAAAAACTGAAAATTTGACTGCATCTTAAAATTACCAATTGATCATGCAGCTTTTACAGCTTTTCTTGTGCATATAAAACAGGAAAGACATGCCTTCACCATATCCTGTTTTAAACAACAAACCAATTGACCAATGGAAGGTCACCGAACTAAAGGAGGAACTCAAGAAAAGGAGGCTTCCATTAAGAGGCTTGAAAGATGAGTTGGTGAGGCGCCTTGATGAAGCCTTGCGTGAAGAGATGAACTCCCCACCTGAAAGTGAAAAAGAGAACGAAGAGGAGGAACAGGTGGAAACCCCTCCGATCCATAGTGAGAATAGAGAAATTGTTGAACTAGAAGAGGACCCACCAGTTCAACAAGAAGGAGAAGTAAATGAACCCCCTCCAGTTCAACAAGAAGTAGAAGTAAACGAAACCCCTCTAGTTCAACAAGAAGACGAAGAAATAAAAGAAGCCCCACCAGTTCAGCAAGAAGGAGAAGTAAATGAACCCCCTCCAGTTCAACAAGAAGTAGAAGTAAACGAAACCCCTCTAGTTCAACAAGAAGACGATGAAATAAAAGAAGCCCCTCCAGTTCAACAAGAACTAGAAGTAAAAGAAGCTCCTCCAGTCCAACAAGATCAAATAGAAAGTTTGGAGGAGGCACCAGCACCAGTGCTGTTAAACAAAGAAAATACTGAATCAATCCCTGAAGAGGAATTAGAAAATCCCATAGATTCTCCTAAAACAAACAAGGCTGAGAACAGTGATACTAAAATGGAGGAGAGAGAAAACATTGAAACTATAGTGGAACCGAAAACTGACGGAGCGGGAGTGGAGCCCGTTTGTGCTTCCATCCCGCTTGGTGAAATTCCTGAGATAGATTTGAAAGGTGCCGAGGAGGTGAAGCCTGGTCAGGCCGAGCTCGTCGAACAGGTACCAAAGGTGGGGCCCGATACAGGGTCCCAAGTAAAGTGTGAGTCAATTTCTAGTAACGAGTCTTTTAAGTGCATTAATGTAGAAAACAAATTAAAAGATAACTTGAATGCTGATAATTTTGATTTAGAAAAACAAGTAGAGGTTAAGCAGGACATACAAGATGACAAGAACAAAGAGCCGGTCAAAAACCAGGCCGACACTTCCTCTTTGGAGGGAGAAAATTATGAAACCCCTAGTAATAACATAAACAGCATTATGGATACTGACGGTGGGTCCCCTGAGAAACTGAACTTAGACAGGAGCTCAGGTGATGAGTCAATGGAAGAAGATTTGACCGAGAGCAGTAAGCCTCTGGTTGAGTCAGTTGGTGGTGGGTCCCAAGATATGGTGAAAGAAGAGGTGAATTCTGAAAATGCACCTGCTGATACTGATAAGATGGACATTTCTGCTGCTGTAGAGGCTGTGGCGGCTCCATCTGAGAAGAGAAAGCTGGAAGGTTCATTTCTTTGCTTGTGTTTAGTTATACGGTACAGAAACTGTAAAAGAAAAATATGTGTGTGATACACAAAATAATGAACAGCAATATTTACTTTTAGATAAAGAGCAGTGTGTTATTCTATTGTGTACAAAGTTGGTACCAATACTGTAATGTGATATCCTGAAAGTTTCTCTTTTTGATTTTCTTTAACTAAATTTAAGAAACGAAATCTAAATGAAGCTGAATATGCAGCCCAAGAGGTGGCACAGAACCCCAGTGAGAACTTTAAAAGACAACGCCGGTGGAACACAGAACCCCTGAAAGTGCCAGATTTGCCAAACCTGAGCAGCTCTAGCACTCCCAAGGACCTGGCTCCACCTGTCCTACCGAAATCTACATTCAATCGATCCGACTCTAATGTCAGCATTGGTTCTCCCAAGGAGCGCATAGGTAATCCTTAGCTACTCTGCTCATTATGTTTCTTTATGTTTTGAACTGTTATTAAAATCCTGAAGGCAAGAGTACGCATGGACCATTTCCTTTTTTTTCCTTTGTGAAATCTCTAAATGTCACACATCATAGAAAAGAATAATAACAGCCCTCCGTCCCAACTTCTGAAGTACTCGGGCCTCCTCCATGTATGGAGACAAATGCCAAGGTTACTTTGGGCATCTTTTGAAGGAAATATATGTGGTTAAAGGTTGAGAACATTGCTGAGGATTAGATGTGTTGCAAATTTTGGCTGATTTTTAGTTGGTACAAATGATTAAAGCTGTGAAAATTTTGTAGTTCCAGTGTCACAGAAGCCTGCCACAAATTCTCTAAGAATTGACAAGTTTCTGCGCCCTTTCACTCTGAAAGCTGTACAAGGACTGCTAGGCAAAACTGGCTCTGTTTCCAGTTTCTGGATGGACCATATCAAGACCCACTGCTATGTCACGGTATGTTTTCCTATACAAGAAATTGGCATGTGCCATCTATATAAAGCTTTCTCGTTCGTAATTATGTCTGTTCTGTTTTGATGATCAAGTTCCAACTATGGTTGTTAATATAATAGACTTAAGTTGATACTTGTCTGCACTCACTGGCACTGTTCTATTTATTTGGTCAGTAGTTGCAATCCAAATAATATTGATAATATTATTAATATTTTGTAATGGAAACAAAAATTGTAAACATAGTTTCATGTACTGGCTAATCGAGGGTAATCTTCTCTATATTACCCTGTATTTTCTTGTGTTCCAGTATTCATCTGTTGAAGAAGCCATTGCCACCCGTAATGCGATCTACAATCTTCAGTGGCCACCGAACGGCGGCAACCAGTTGATTGCTGAGTTTGTGGACCCACAAGAGGTTAAGCAGCGCTTTGAGGCCCCGCCTCAATCTCCTGCAGTGGCGGCCCCACCTACTATCAGCCCTAAACCCAACCTCTCTACCACCCCAAAAGCCTCACCTGTAGGCCAGTCCGCTGCACAACAAGCCCCTTTCTCTCGTCAGAACTCAACACCCCGCAATCAGCAACAACAGGTGCAACTGCCACCACCACCTCCACTCCCATCCCCAGGCTCAGGAAATACAAAGCCAGTTAGAGAGAGGCTTCCACCACCACCTCCGCTGAAGAAGACTGATCCCCAGCCGGCGGTGGTGACCCTAGATGACCTGTTCAGGAAGACCAAGGCTATGCCCAGGATCTATTATCTGCCTCTCTCAGAGGAGACTGTCGCTGCAAAGCTTGCTGCTCGGGCCAAGGCTGCCAAAGAATGAATTGCTCTTGCTTATTTTGGGGTTATCTGGTACCCTCTCTCTCTCTCTCTCTCTCTCTCTCTCTGTGCTTATCAGGTTGGTGTACTTTCCTTCACAAAGTTAGATTTAAGGAGTGTTGTATGGTTAGTAGGACCTGATTGATATGGTGCTCTACTTGAGGGATGGATTGTACTGAACCTGTCCCGAATCATTAGCAGTTCAGTACCCGCCTCTGTTTCTTTTTCCTTTTTGTTTATCCTTTGTTAATTCTGTTTGTCTATGTTTAATTGAAGGTTTCCATAGTCATGCGAACATATATATCGCTGATAATTCACAAACACCGACCGATTGCAACAGGTTCCCTGCCGGTGCTTCTGGATTATATATAATTTTTTTTTTTTTTTTTTTTTTTTTTCAGGTCATACTAGGAAAATCTCCAGATGGTAGCTTTTGCCTGTTGTGTGGTAAAAGATGTTTTCGGGAGTTAGATTTAATATATTTGTAATGTTGGAGACTAATCGTGGTGCACCGTACTGGTTTAGGACAGGATAGAATAGTATTGAGAATTGAGTTTAATTTCTAGTTTTCTTTTGTATCTTTGGATGGAGACAAGTAGGAGATTGCTGTTCTCTTAAAGATGCATTGGATTTGACTTGAGTTCCATGTGATAATTTATGGGTTTATGGGTGAACTCTACATGTATTTTTGTATCTTCATAAACTGAAAATTGAGCATGCAAGATTTGACTTTCTCCGGGTCAAGCAAGCAGAGTAATCCAGTTTAAACAGCACGTGTTAAACCAAATCAACTCATTTGGTGATTTGCCTGAGCCAATTTTTGGGCAGGCATAAATGTTAAGCTCTAGTTTTTAGTGCAATATAAGTATTATCTTTATTTCTAACTCTGCTCGTATTCTGATTCTTGTGAAAGTTAAATCAAATTGCAAGAGGTAAACAGGTTATAAATTTACACAGCTGGATATTTTTTCTGGAATTGAACAATTAATATCAAGAGAGAGAAACATAATTATTATGTCCTCAGTTGTTTGAGGGTGCAATTAGGAAATCCAGATTGCTCTTTGTACTCTGGCACGAATCTCAAAACAGACTCCCTATATCTACAATAGGTCCGAGTTTCTTTTGGTATGGTTGTGATTAAATCGAAACTGTTCTTTCCTAAATTTATACGGATCCCATATTATTGGGGTGAATTCCTCTTCTAAAGCTGGGTTTCTCAGATTTTCTTTTTTTTTTCTCAAGCTGGGTAAGCTTGGTAAATATTAGCTGCAAAAGAAATTCAATGTCATCCTTATTTTGACTCAAGAGAGAAGGTCTTTTCTGAGTGGTGACGAGCTTAATACCTAGCTTCTAAACTTTTAAACTTTTTCTACTCTTCCTTTGTTTCGCTCTACAAGAAGTGGAGCATATATGACAGCTAACACTCTCTGCAGTGCAAATTGACTTCTGATGCCCTTGAAGAGTATGGTTGGTGATTGTGGTTACCGACAGTCACATGATTAGTATGAAAGGTGTGTAAGTTTTTATTGTACTGGTGCACAGTGTTCACTCAATGAAACCGAAAAATTCATACCGAGTAGCTGGTGCAGTATACTGTTTTAATTAAATGCTCAAGTTCATTGTGTGCTCAGAAATTTCGGCTAATAAGATAAATTGCAGTATGTTGGTATGTTGCAATTGCTCGTCGTACTCTGAATAAGCATTCTAGTATGCTATGAACATTGCATGTGCTGAGACAGTATGCTGCTCACACTTTTTGTTTATTCTCTGTATATTTATTGTTGTGCCTATAATTAAAGCTCATCACATACATAATTTGTATGATTGTTGCATGTGCCAATACTTGGTCTGTTTCGTCCAATAGTCGAATGAAAATTAAATAGTTTTGTAACATTGTTTCTTATTTCCAAAACAATGTTGTGATGTAGAAACGCTGACTTGTCCCATGACTTCATAGATTTCAAATAGAAACCGATTACAGCTAAAACAAATAAAAATGTGCTTGTTGAATAATGCAGTATTGTAGTTGGACTCCGAGCACATGATATGGGCCGTATAATTGATAATTACTGCAGAAATGTAAGCTGTTAAAATGACTCCTTGTTAGTAAGATCGAAATTTAAATTATTCCCATGCAGTTGAATTTAAATTGTAGTGCACATAAATATTTATATTGTTATCTCAGGACTTGAAACGTCTAAATAAATTGTTGGATGTTATCAAATCTCATTATGTCCATTTGCATGATTATACGCCCAACGTGTAAAACTAAAAAGTTCATTTGAACCCACCTCCCTCCTATCATTTTTTTTTACTTAAAAAAAGGTTCTCTGTACAAAAAGACAACATTGTTTTTCTTTTTTTCCTCTTTTTTTTTTTCATTTTTAGTAACTCGGAAGTGGTTAATCTAATATTCTGTAATTTACACGCACAATGCTACTCATCATTTCTTAGTTTTAGCAGTTGCATCAATAAACATAGCACGCGTCCAGTGCTCAATATCTTCAACTTGGGACGGTGGTGGGGGATACTTGGGGTGCTCTATTATATCCCATTCCTCCACTATGCTGCTCTCAGTCTTTCCATACTGTGTCATCTCTGGCGAATAAAGAAAGCTTGCAGCAGAGTTGGTGAGGTTCTCTCTATAATTTCGCTGTTTCAATTATTAGTACCATTATCAGAAACAGCCATTTCCAATATGATATTATACAGTTTTGTTGGCTTAACCCAATTTTACTATCAAACTCCTATTTGACTTATCCCCCAAGTTCCACAATGAAGCCCTCATTTGAGTTAATCACACCCGCAGTTGTGCATCAAAGCCCCCCATTCTAAAACAAAGGCCTTAATTAAAGCTTAACCAGTTTCTCATTTTAACCAAATCATCTCAATATTATTACTCAATTGGCAAAATTAAACACCAAAGAAGCTACGAGAAAATATGTTTTGGTCAATGTGCAGTGAAGCAGTACAAGTACCACACTACCAAGTAGCAGAGCTGACAGAAATGAGTATGACACTATAAATTATGATGCTCAGGTTACCATAGTGTGTGAGCTATCTAATAAGCCAGTAATAGATGAGATGCCAGAATTCACATTCCATACTGATCGATTCATCTGATGACCTTCTTTGTCAGATCTGTTTACGAGGGTAATTCAAAATGACATTTTGAATAAAGAAATTCAATCTTCATTAGGAATAAAAAATCAAAGAGATAAAAACACAATTTAGAATACATTAAAGTGTAAGAAAAGGTTAAAACAACATGGTAACTCTTTTATAATTACTTGAGCAATTAATTGAGGTTTATACATTAACCATCAAATATCAATGGTATCAACTTCGGCCAGTAATCCAGTGCAAAGCATGTTACACTGGATCAGTTAGTCCATTAGAGAATTAATCTCAAATTTAATTCGACTAACAGGTTCATGAAATTATGGGTGCTCACAAATTTAATTAAGGGTTAATTTTTAGCTATCAGGAACTTAAAAAGGCTTATTTAGGGAAGTCTGTAATATACCTATTTATAGAATACATGGCTTACTAGATAAGTTGAACTATATCGACCGAGCTAACTTGCTCCAGTAAAAACCACATTTTCCAACAAGTTGAGAAATGCACACAACTTGCTTCAGGCCTTGATGTATGCTGTTCATCCTTTTTTAGAATCCTTAAAAATTTCTAAAGCATGACCAAGTATTACATACCTCAACCAAGGCGTCCTTCTGGAAATAACTGAGCGAATCTCCCTTGAAGAGGAGAGAGTCCCTAACAACCTTGCAAAGGCCTCAAAAGTGGAAGCTTCTGGAGGCACCTCCAAACCCAACGAGTTGTAACAATAACTGGTAATGCATGCCACACTTTTTTTCAATAAAGAAATCCCTTTTTGCAAATCCTTGTGGGACTCGATGGAGTGGAGAGAAGCGGAAGAATAGCTGAAGCTGCCATTTCTATCATTATCCAGTAAGAAGTGTCTTTTTTCTGACTCAACAGATGAAACACCAAAATTGCTTGAACTTGAGGTGGAGCTCCTTTCAGCTGCCGACCAAGAGTTGTCGCCGACAGATGAGCAGAAGTTCTTTCGCGGGATGAAGAGCTGATACTCTTTGCTGTTGTTTGCACAAAAAGTAAAGGGATAACCTCAATGTTTCAAGCTATTTCTCTTTTATCAGTTGAGTCCTGAAGTTGTATTACTACTCTTTTGTTCCTTTCTATAAAGCTCGTAAGTAGCGATGAAACGTTACATTTGGATTTTCATCAAAACAATTATTCATGTTTATTTTTCTTGCAAATCTCTTACATTGCACTCCAATGGATATTCAGATACTAAGTATGTATCGGTTGCTTATAATGTTTCATGAAATTTTAAGATGCACTTTTTAAATGAAATGGAAAGAAGAAGAAAACACAAACTACTCATTTTGAGTACCAAACTGGCCAACTATAGTTATGTGCTGTATACGGTACCTGGTTAAAATAGTACTGATATATTCACGGTCAAATTTAAGTTTATTTAGAAGAGAAGCAGTTGGGATACCTCTGAGAAGAGGGTCGGGCATTCCAGTATGAGTCCCTTTGCCATACGCGTGAACAGGAACCCTAAAGTAATAACAAGTAAATCAACAAAATAAAAAAATAAAAACATCAATAAAATCAAGCCAGAAATATGGAAGGTAAAATATAAGCAACTCTTTTTAATATGCAAATGCATGTTAAGGTGAGAAATACTGCCAAACAGTAAAAACCAGTAATCCAGTATTTACCCAAACAATTTGGCACAAATTTGTTACTCAACTATCGTAACCGACTTTTTTTTCACAAAAAGAAGAAGAAAAAGAAAAGAAGAAACTATACACTTCGGGAGTTCAGAGTGCCAACCAAACAGAACAGGTCACACTTAAAAGATAAAGCAGCTCACCGCAAAGCCTGAATTATGAAGAGCGGGAGCAGCCAAGGCAGGGATTGCGAGATTTAAAAGTTGCACGATATACCTGTTGCAGATCCCAAGAGAAGAGAAGAGAAATGGAAAAAATAGGATCTTAATTTCAACATTGACACATGATAGCAAAGATGCTGCCGAGATAATAGCATCCAAGTAAATGAACAACTTCAAATTCAATATAACCAACATGTGGTACATCTTAAATAATTCTTTTTGTTACATGTTTTTTTTCTACCTTGATGTTTATACCTTTGGTCCATATGCATACTGTTGAATTGAGGCTCTTTTTTTCACAATTTGTTATTAGGTTTAAATTGAAAATGAATTGGGGCTTCTTGGAAAAATGGCCAATCTTATATTATGTAAACTTAATTTGCAAATTAGATATGAACATATGCTATGAATCATAAAATAGCAAAAGATAACAAGTTAGGAGAGCAATATAAAATATCAACACGATCCTTATTAGGAAGAAAGAAGCCTAACCCTAAAGAGGCTGCAAGCTCTTCAGAGGGAACTGAATGGGGATCAAGGCCCCTAGGAAGCCGAGCATAGCAAATTTGATCATACAGCCCATTATATCCATCCTTACCCTCTCCATCTGAATTAACCTATAATTTGGATATATATAGAAGAAAAATATGTTACCAGATCGCCATCTGTAAATTTGATTCTCGTTTTACTGAAATTTTATAAGAACAATGAGAAATGGTTCATATTATGTATCATGTGGACATATTTCTACTGTGTTAATGCTATGTCGCATTATATATATCATCCCTTCTTTTTCTGTTGCTCAGTTTGATGTTTAGATGCACAACTGAGCAATTACTATAGCTAAATTGGGTAGAAATTGGAGGTCAATTATTTGACTCATGGTAATAAAAGGCAGAAGTGGGTTTAATTGATGCTCCATTGCACTATTGAGATTAACAAAGAATTGATCACGAGCCAATTAAAAAATTAACATTAGAAAGAGACCAGTGATACATATAAAGAAGAGTAAGGTTGCACTTACACGGCGCATTGGAAATAATTTACATATTTGTTTTATGACAACAGACTGTTTTTGAAGTCGCTCAGAGGTGATCGCCATCTGAAATAATTTAAGACAATAAGCAGCAACACTTTACTAGAAGAAAGTTCATGTAGGAACCACTGCCAGGTATCTTATAACTATCACAAACCAAACATATGCTTCATGATGGTATTCTATTCATAATATAAGGCAAAATAAAATTGATATTAAGGTGACAAGTCTTAAGAAATATTTGGCAATACAAGCATACACCTCTAAATAATGTACCAGAACAGAAATATATTGGATCACAAGTATGGGGTCACAATATATAAGTTATCTATTGATGAAGTTAGGTCAAAAATGTACTTTGTTAAACCGACTCAAGCATGCATAATTTAGTCAGAATGATCAAACTTACAAGTCCTAGACCTTGAGTATGAATGAGATTTGGATAGAATGTCTCCGAGAATTCGACCTTACTTTTCTCCAGCTAAAATAATATTTTGAAACAAGTTCATTAGCTTCCAGATTAAACTGCTAAATCAAAATATCATTGCACAGTCCATGGATGCCTGAGGCAAATTTTGTTACATTTAGCCTTCAAATGCCTAAAATGAGCGCAAAATTAGGTAAGTTTGAGTTAAATTGAGGTCTAGTGCACAATTGAGACTTGATGCGTACTACTCGAGACAAGTTTACAAATCAGAGCCAGTACTATATTCCACTTTAGTACTGTACTGGTTTAACTGCTCTATAAAGTTATACATAAAAGTTCTAAGTACCGTTGCACGGGCTCCATCCAAACCTTCATACTTAAGTTTCAGATTGCTTGATAGTTCTTTAACCTTAGATTTATCTGAAAAAAAGATATATTTTGAAATCAGAATACAAACACATAAAAAAGAAAACTAAAAACTAAAATACAAATACCATAAGGTGAGAGCATGACCATGTGAAAGCTGTTTCTCCAAATTTCTCAAGTGATCTCTCATTTTTTTTATTTTCTCCGCTTTAGCTACTCTCCAATTTTGTTGATCATCAGCCTTCTTCTATTAAAAGAGATAAAAGGATAAAAAGTTAAGAAGGCCAGAATTACCAATATCCAAAGTCTGAACTTCAATTGATGGATTTGAAACCCAAACCCTAGTTGCTTCATGACTACTTAAAAGTCTTAATGCAAAATAATTAATCGTTACTTTTCCAAATTTGCTTAAATTCTCATCCTAATTAAAAATAGAGTTGAAATCAAGCGGGAAAAAAAACTAACCCTAGACTCGAGCTTGTCGGTTAATTTGGAATAGCGGGAATCCCTGGAATTCTTGAGCGCCTTCATCCGTGTATAATAGTCGTTCAATCTGCACAGCACAGAAAGATGAAACAAAAATAAGAGAAAGAAGGGAATTTAACGTTGTTGGGGGGAGAGAGAGAGAGAGAGAGAGAATGATAAAAAGGCACCTGAAATTGACGCATGGGGGACAGATTGATGCGAGATTAGAATTGTCGCAAATGGTACAGCTTGAATTGTTGCTCTGGACGTTTCTTCTCGACATATTCTTCTATAAATCGAAACTAATCTGATTCTGATGTTACGTCGTTGGGACTTGGGAGAGGAGAGCTGGAGAGGTGCGCGCGCGAGAGAGAGAATGAGAGAATGAGAGAGAGGCAATACGAAGGAAGGAAGAAGGGTCCCCACCACATTGGTGAGAAATTGAGAATACTTCTTTTGGAATTCACGTCACTGAGGTAACAGAAATTTTGAGTTTAGATCCGGACCGTCCGATCTGCTTCAGCCCGATATTAATGTGCGTTTACCTCCGAACGGATTGGTCCGGATTCTAATTCAAATATTATATTACCACAGACGATAATAATACAAAAGGTTATAAATCGGATGGATGCTCGATTGCAAAAACTTTAATACGAAGAAAACTAAATTCTCAGAATCTTTTTTTTTTTTAATAATAAGGACCGGAGGGTCAGGATCTTTATATTTTCAAACAGATAATAAATACACAAAATTAAAAAAAGTATCTGACTCTGATAATCCGGCCTTTATTTATTTTGGAACTAAATATTTAAAAAAAAATATTAGTTTTGAGAGATTTGATAGAAAAATAAGGTTGAATTTTCAGAATATGATCATCCTTTATATATTCGTCGTTTTTATCCGTAAATGAAAATATAAAAAAAAATTGCATTGTAGAGTACCATCAAACCGAAATGAAATCTGTCCCTATTCTCAAAGAATAGAGATAGTGCTTTCCTCATAGAATTGCGGTAGTGATAGTGTTGGTGTCCTAGAGTAAATGGTTTGACTTTATAGTTTGGATTCATATGATGACTAAAGCAATTCAGTTTGTTCCTAGAGTGTGACACCATTTAGTTCACCTGCTGAAACTAAAGCGGTATCCTCTAAACATCAATAATCCAAGCAATTATCAAGGGACACTAGTTGCAAAAGGTTAGCATGGGAATTCGAGCAATGGACCGGTTTCCAATCTAATGTCCTGTGGATGCATATAAATTTTTATATGGCATCGGGTGTGACCAATGCGTTCATCAGATGGATCCTTTGTTTTTGTGTCATTAATGGTTCGCATGGTGTCGGATCTTAAGCCTGAGATTTTCAGTGTCTTTATACTCGAGAAATATGTGCTTGTAGTTGGCACCTACTGCTCTCTGTAAAAGGGGCTATAGCGGTGTCTTCTCGGTAGGTATAGACTCGTGGAATAAAGCTCGTGAAGTCAAGAAGGAAATATCCCTCATGCACATCAGGTAGAGTGTGTATGAGTGATGATATCTATTAGGCTCCTTGATGGAATCGAATTATACAACATGCATTGTGATACTGGCTAATCAGAGGTATATGGTGATTCTGAGATCAAGAAACAGATACGATGAGCGTTCAGGAGTGACACAATCCTATCCTAGCCTTATTATTAAGATATCATTTGGTATTGGATACGACACGGGCAATGTTATGCATTGTCTATCTTGGATCAATAATATTGTCCGGTTACATGTCGTCTGTACATTTGGGTAGTCAGGCGTGTTGCTAAATGCTAACCTTGATCAATGAGATCAAAAGCTCATTGCCAACATGATACAGATCCAAGCTGCAAGGGCTCTAGTCGTTTCATCATACAAGCTGATGATGTCATTGATGCACAACTACCTATTGCACATCATATCACAGGAATACTTATGCATACTGGCTGATGTATAAAGTATTGAATACCATTACATACATTAAGAAGTAATGAGAGGTTTGATTAAATCTATGGTACAAGAGTTTGTACACTGGAAGATTTAATCAGATGAGGAATTAGTTAAATCATGTTTGTGTTGGGGTTTCGGGGTGCTATAACCAAAACCCGTTTAGGCTTAAGCTGCGGAAAGAACGTAAAACAAAAATTTTTACTTCTAACTCAAGCCGTGAATTAAAAGGGATATGCCGGAAAGACCAAAGCAGAGTTCCTTCTGAAGTCTTTCATTGCAAGGACCCTTTTAATCCTTTTACAGATCTACTCCATGATTGATTTCTAAAACTTTAATCTACTTACAAATTAAATAGATTAATATAACATATTTATACCTTGTTTCCAAATCACAGTTGGAATGCAGACCGAGCGAGTAGAGCCTCACCAGGGAAGGAATCGACTCGGAGTATCGCACGTGTGATACCTCTATCGGTTATCCACCAGGACTAACCGGAGAGCGGTTTATTTCTTCTACCAGAAATACCATAAACCGCGGAATTCTGCAAAAACACTATTCACGGGAATAAGACGAAAACCCGTAAACACGAATTTTCGGTTGCTCAGTTTCATCAATATGCAAAACTGACATACCGCGAAATTCGGTAAAACACTATTCATCAATCCCGTAAATATTCTCCACAACAACCCGCAAGATTATACGTCAACTACGTATAACTTTCTTTTCTCAACCGAAACACTATTTGGGAGAGAAACCGAGAAAGAGAGAAAATACCGATTCGTTTCTGCACGAAAAGATACATGTGAATGTGCATATATATATTTTTCTTGCGGTTTGTTGTTTCGGTAATTTATACAACGTGTCCTGCACATTTATAAATTAACCGGTTAACTTTTATACAACGTGTCACACACGTTTATAAATTAACCAATGTTTTTGCTTGTTATTTTTACATAACATTTATAATTTAATTATAACACGTATAATTAATTATAACCATCTTACTATTGATCATAACCAATTTATAATCAATCACAATAAGATTCTCCGATTAACTCCTATATGGTGTGACCCAATAGGATCTGTGTTATGTTGGTAAATAGAGTTAAAACTGTTTTAACTTCTATAATCATGGGTGGCATCTGGCAACACATCATGACCATCCAATTACACAGATGATGCTGTACTGTACAATATCACGATCCAGTAAACAATTTACTTGTGTTTGTTCTTCTGTCTCATAGCTATCAGATCAGTTTCAAGGTAGATGTGTGTCATCATTGCTAACTGAATCTTTTCTTGATCTTGAGCAGATTATCAAATATAATTACTCTTGTAATTATACCGCTAGCAGATAATCTAACTCTACCAAGGGGCCCAGTGATGCTATAGCTCGTATAGAGATACGAGGGACAAATAGTATTCTTGGTAAACTATCACTTCCTCAGCTAAGCTATACATATGGAAAAGCTACCGTTATGACTGCTTTTTACGGACAGCGGTGGATAACAATCACATATACATATTTCTCAGTGGGAACGATAAATACCTCGTACTGTAGAACGTGACACTGAATGAAAACATAAATGACACGAACACAATTCTATTTAATGTTTCATTCGGGGTCTATCAAATACCATGTTTCTAGAACATGTATCTATGTGATTAAAATGACATCTCGTGTCAGGTGGTTTGTAAAACTTAACCATCTTTTAATCCACATACTAACCTTATCGCGTTAATTAGTGTTCCTGCTAATTACCTTGGTCAGTGACCTTTTAAGAGTATATATTATCTATATTATGGAGTTTCACAATTTCAGTCATGAACTCGAAATGATCCATAAATTCAATAATACTCAAGGCAACAAAATGATATTAATCATCCAATTCATGAACAAAGCTTTATGATAATTTATCGTATTATTGACTTCTAGATTATTACAAACTAACAGTTTGTACACCTGCTGATACAAAGGCTTGATTCAACTGAATGGGGATATATGTTTAACTGGAGTAAACATATAATGGGGATTACCAATTATACTATTTAGTGCAATTAGATTATACTATGAGATAGAGAATTGAGAGACGAGTGTGTGGATATGTGGTATGCGAAATTTGGACTTACGGTTCAAAAGTTATGACTATTTTAGTGAAGAGATGAGAAGTTTGACCTGATCAAACTCAAGAGCATATGGTCAAAACATGGTTGACCAGATCTGATGATGTAAGCGTTGATCTGGTCAACAAGATGAGACGGAGAGGTTGGTTGCTTGTTGCCTAAGCTAAGTCTTGATATCATTTGGATACACCTTTGGTCCATTGGAACAAGGGCATGAGCAATTATCAAATAAGCCTTGATTATCAACTTATATGCTAGATATTTACAAGGGTATTTGTGTAATTGGTGAGGTCTATTTAAAGACCTCATCCCTCCACCCAAACAAACTTTTTGATCCAAAATCAAATCATTTGACAAGCAATCTCTCTCTCTCTCTACTCTCACATCACTCTCCTTCTCTCTCTTCCTTTGGCCGACGCACGATGCGCTCCGCCACCCGTCGCTGTTGGTCTGCCACCCCGAGCTCTGCCTCGGGTCCGCGCATCTCCACCTAGCCGAGCTTGGGTCGGCTTGCTCCCGCCGCCTCATCCAAGGCCGATCGGCCTTGTGCCGATCAAGGCCCGCGGGTCCGCCTCCTCTCCTCAGCCGATCCACCTAGTACCAAATCCGACCGTCGCTTCCTCCGCTGAGCTCCTCCTAAGGCCGACCGAACCTCCTCCTTTGATTCCGATCGGTTTTGTGATCCGATTGAACTCTAATTTATTTATTGAATTAGGATAAATTGACTTGAACCATAATTTACTTGAATCAGGATTTAGGGTTTACTTGAATTAAATTAGGATAAGTTATGTCTTGATTGTTATATCCCGTAATTTTAAAACATGATTAATTATACTAATTTAAAATTTTCACTCAAATAAATTTTTATTAATTATACTAACGATCATTTAGAAATTTTTATTACCAATTTAAAAATATAAACACTTGATAATATTCGTACGACATTATAAAAATATTACGAAACCTCGATACGAATTTATAAAAGAAATGGATGTTAAATCGATCAAGTGAGATGTTTCATAAAAATAATAAAGTTAGTAAAATAAAAATTAATCAAATGGTAACTTAAATTTTAGAAAATAATCGCAGCTGTAACCTTCAAGATTTCATATTAAAATTGACTAACTATTGATTTGTGCTTGATTAAAAGTTATTCTTTTGTTAAACAATTTCAAAGCCAAACCGTATTATTTTCTGACAAATCTCAACAATTAAAATATCAGCAACACAAATCTCAAAGCTTGGTTTGAATTCATGGACAGGCTTTGGAATCAAAGTTTATATTTCTGTTCGGATCCGCACCATATCCCTATCTCTCTTATTTCCTTCTTGGAACAAATCGCCTCAAATCAAAAGGGCTCCATTTCGTCGGATCTGCACCTCTCCTTCTCTCTCGCTGACAGTGGCCCTGTGCTCTCTCCATTTCTTCTTTCCTGGAGAAGGATGTCTGATTTTGATTTCCCCCGCTCTCTCTCTCTCTCTTCCGCTGTCCCGTCAGGAGTCAGAACGGTGAAAGTCACCGCTGTCTTTCCGTTGTCAGCCGGCCGTACTGCTTATTGCGTGTTGGGTTAGTAGCACCTCTTGATTCTTTCTGGATTTTCCCGGCCGACCATTAAATTGATCAAGGCTGGTACACCCTTGAATTGTTGTTGTGACGTTTGTGCTTTCTATCTTGACTCAGTACCGGCCTTTTTATGAATTGGGTACATGTTGTGCCTTGCCTGTTTTGGGGTGCTGCTCCTTGTTTCTCCCTCTGTCTCTGTCTGGTGCTTTTTTTTTTTGGAAATAAGGCATAGAGCCCGTTTCATATAGAAACCAAGTTAACTTACAGCCTATATATTCGTCCAAATCAAAGTGCCCAAAATAAAAAAGTGTCTGGTCCAAATCAAGTTAACTTACAGCCTATATATTTGTCTGGTGCTTGTTGCCTTGCTTTGCTTCTCTTGTTCTGTTTTGCTGGTTTGCTTGTGGCCTGGTCTGTTCTGTTTTGCTGGTCTGGTTGGCTTGCTTTCCTGTGTGTGCTTGGGTGCCTTGTTGTGGTGTTGCAATACTGGTATAGTGTTGATCTGTTTTTACATGTACTTGAACTGACAGGGACCAATTTGTGATTTATAGAAAATTTGGGGATGATTGTGTAAAATGTAGGCCCTTGTTGGATTTGTTAAAAACTAGGGGCTTGGCCCTTTTTAATTTTATTGGGCTTGGCCCTTTTGGTTGGTTGGTTCGACTGAAAAATGAGTATAAATGGGCTTGGGGTGAATTGTGAATTTTTAATTAAAGTCTTAAACCTTTACTAACTTATGGGCTTTTAATTAAATTGAGTTAGAATAAAATAATTGATAAGTCAAATGGGCCGAAAGGTATAAGGGAATTGACGGATTAAAAGACGGCTTTTAAAATTTAGGTTTTGATAATGTAATTGAATAAAATCGGATGCTTATGTAAACTTAAATTAAATCAGTAAATGATTATACCGTCCAGGGTCTTGATGTCTCGATGATACCTCATAACATAATTTAAGCAGATACCTCATAACATACTTTAAGAAGATACAAAATAACCCGATTGAACACGATATGATCTCGAAAATCAAAATAAAACACCTAACACATTTAAATAAAATAAAAATTTAATAAAAAAAGTTTAAAAAATGTTATAACATTTAAGTATTTTTGAAACATAAATAAAAAATATTTATTTTTGAACTTAAATTCGAAACGACGAGTAAACGGTAAATTATATTAGTTATAAAATAATGAATTGCGCGACTTAGAATTAAATAATTAGAAGGCATGCAAATTAGTAAAGGATTTCGTTTTTAAAATTTTATAACCAAATTACGTATCTAAATTACAAAATAACTAAAATATATTAAACTAAATATTAGTTTAATAATAATTATACAATTTATATATTTTATTTAAATATTAGCATTAGGGATTTTTAATAATAAATTAACGTTCGAAACCGCATTTCGATCGATTAAAGTAATTATAGTTAATTTAAAATAAATCAAATAGATAGATAATTAGAATGTATTAATTAAGTATAACACTTTTAAAATTGCCGTAACTCACGAATAATTATTTTGTGAATATTTCGACATTAGAAATTTTACAAGCAATTTATCTTCAAATTAAAATATTAAAAATACCAAATTAATTTAGAATAAAATTAGATTAATTTAAATCCAAGTGAATGATCAATATCTGACAAAATTAATATTAAAGATTAATGCTAAGCTCGATGGCATCTGATTAACTGGTCCAGTTAGACTGACTGAATCGGTAAATTTTATAAACCAAAATAATTGAGAAATTAATTTAAACATATTAATTGGGGCGAGGGTTAGTTTAATTTCGCATAGATTTTAATTAGTTGTAATTACGTAATTTCATATCAGCAGATTCCGTACGAGTCTGATCTGTGGACTGATCCGGCTGACACGCAGTTCGGAGCATACGCGGATCGCGCTGATTTCGTTGAGGGTTAGTCACCGCGTCTTTAGCCATTCAGGTGTGGGATATCTGAATTATTCTTTTCGTGGGTGTACTCTTACAAGTCGATCCATCTGACCTGGCATCCGCACTTTATTTTAAAGTAATTGCATTAAAACTGTAGAGCATGTTTATCCTTTCTGTATTGTAGGTAGAATTGCATAAACCCTGAAAAACCTGAATTTACTGTATTTTTATAGTAGAGTAATTAAATAATATTATATATATCTTATTAGAATATTAGGTTATTAGTTGTCTTCTTCTCATAGAAGACAATATATTATTATTTTACGTGCATACGCATGCATTGGTGAGAGCTGAGCAGGGTCGAGTGACTTCGTTCCGTCTTGTGTCACTTGGTATGGGACAACCCGACAGGCACTGAGTCGATCGTCACTTGATTCTCGGATGGCCTTAGGATTTATATTATATGTACTAGTTGGAACTATATATTTTCCGTTTCATTTTATATTTTTACGTGCACCGATTCGAGTCCGGATGTACGAACGATTCGGGAGTTTTCCCACCATATTAGGAGCTACATGCCTATGACGGGTTACCCTATCGGTGGTTCGAGGCCCCGATAGCATTGTTTCAGGGCTGCACAGTTGGACTGGCAGCCTTGATATTACACTACATGGTTCGAGGCTATGGCGTCGTGTGAGACAGTTCAAGTTCGTGGCACGTTTAATGCACCAATTCAAGGCTGGCACTATTTTTTCGTGAATCCGGCCAGATGAATGGAGTTCTCTCCTGCTCATGAGGGATGAGATTGACTTATTTTACGACTTGCATTGTATGATTTATTCTATTTTATATATTTGGTTGATGAATCGTTTAGGCGAGATGATACACCGGATTATGATATAACCATCGGCTTGTGTGCTATAACTTGTGGGCAATGCTCTATGTCATTAGGCAACGTGTATCATTGCACCTATGATCACAATCCTTGGATTATATTATTCGGATCTTTTGATCTTATTGGCACAGTACGGGGTGATTTACTTAATTCGTATTATTATTATTATTATTATTTATTTATTTTTTTTTATTATTATTATTATTATTACTTTTACTTTTACTTTTACTATTTTTGAGGCACACAGTGGTAGGAGTACTGGATTCCGACTTGATTTCTATCTGATATATTATTTTGACAATGGATTTATTTTGCATGTTGGCATAATAGATTAACCGCATCATGGCATCAATTAATAGTATTGTAAATTCTATTAGATATTGATATAGATTCATACTTGTGCATATTTTAAATTATATTCATAACTGAACGCGATTTATAAATAAAAATACTTTGACTGTAGAGGATCTCTGAGGGGATAATTCTAGGTCACATATTGGGTGTAACACTATGTAAACTACGTATATGAAATTAATGACTGAAAGTAATATACGTATATGTAACACTATGTAAACTAACTTGCCCTAGTACCATACTGACCCACTACTTTTGTACCACTATTTTGTAATCTTAACTACTATCTAATGGGAAATCAATGGAAATCAGTTTCTACAACTTAGTAGTCTTATTTTTCCCATTTTTCCCCTTTTTTTCAACTGAACAACTTACCTGTCACAACATATTGCAGTCTAACATTTACATATCATACATCGGACTACTATTTACATTGTCAACTCACTATTTTTTTGCTACTCCGGTAAACACCCTGCTGTTAGTTGTGTCTGCCATTTCTCCAATGGCTGACTCAAGAAAACCGGGACATATCTACTTCTACTTAATTCTTCCACTTATTTATTGTAATTAATTATTGTCATGGTAATACACCCCCAACAATTGAACTGCATCCGTACAATTTTCCCAATTATTGCAATGAAGAACTGCATGCAGTCGTTAATAGAGTAATATAATGTTGGCCACTGATAACTTTTATCCTCATTCCTTTGTAACTGTAGCATATTTGTCAATTGAAGGAGACATACTCAAGTACCAGATTCAAAATGTAAATAGTACATCTCATAAACAATCCATATATTGATTATGTCGTCCTTAGATGAAGTCACAGTGTACAACAATGTCTTCCAATAAATTTGTGACCTTCCATGCGAAGTGAAATAAATCTACACAGCTAAGAAGTTCTCTGTAATTCTATATTATTGAAATTAAAAACTTGATCATAAATTCAAAGAACAACACTATAAATATTTAAAAGATTACTCTAACTAATAGTAGAACATATAAAGGAATACACCGCTCGGAAAGAATACCTTTCCAAAAAAAGAACGTAACATATTTAATAATCCAACACAACAGTCTGGATAAATGCACTCTAGATAAATGTCTAATCTGAATACATACATATAATATCCATATTCCAAAAATGTCTAATCTGCTTTAAGATACATGCACTCTAGATAAATCTCTACTTTTAATATAACTTAAATGGAGAAATATGAAGAAATTTTAATGGGTATGTATTCAATTTTGTCAACCCCATAAAAGAATCTGATGGCCAGAAACAAGCCGAATATTTTATTAATAGGAAAATAAACAAATAAATAAATATCGATAACGGAGAAGGAAATGATGTAAAGTTGAGAAACAAGCCGAATATTTTCTAAAATTCATAGACTATCACGATCAGAGAAGCACAAAATATCTTCTAATATATCTTTGTAAGGCTCTCATTTTCCCTGTCTCTCTGACCGTGATAGTCTATAAAGACCTCTAACTGTGGTAGTCCATGAAGCCTAGAACTTTTTTTTCGCAATTTAATTAAAAAGTAATTAGAACAAATTAATTAGACTGTGATTGTTTATAACGTACTCTGAATATTATAAATTATCACGTTTTTTTCGTAGATATTGATTTTTCGTCATTTCCTTCTCCATATATTTATTTATTTTTCTATTAATAAAAAAATCGGCAGAAACAGCACCACAGTCGACAGACCACACTCCACACTCCACAATAATAAGAGATTCCCAACCAAATAAAAATAAAATAAAATAAAACTCGCGGTAAGTAAAAATAACTGGAGGAGTAGTTGCCACGTGTCGGTCTCTCGACTCGTCTCCTTTGATTCAGTCCCGTCACGGAATCTCTCTTCTCCTCTCTCTCTCTCTCTCTTCTCTCCTCCGTTTGCCTCCCGTGACTATGAGCAATATCAGAACCATTTGCGCCTCCTTTATCAATCACCGAGGAGGTGGAGGTGGTGGTGGAGGTGGAGGTGGCCATGGCCGCCTGGGCCTGGGATTGGGGCTAGGTTTTGGGCCGTTCAATGGAATCCCTAGTTTGAAGATGCACTCGCCTCCTTGCTCCTTTGCTTCGTTTGAGACTACCACCTCTTATTCTTCCTCATTTGTGATCCATGAATTGCCCAGGATGTCAGGCTTCTACAGATCCACTCACAGAAGAACTCTTAGTACTAGGGTTTCAAATTGGAATTCTCAGAAATCTCCATACGAAACGCTTGGTAAGTGGTAACCTTTCCCATCCCATCTAGATACTCTACCTTTTACTTCATTCAACTCTGAACGCCTTATGTATGATTGTGGATGGTACCATACTACCATAGGGTACTGGGTATATGCTATTACTTACTTTTCATGCAAAATAGTTTATGCTTTAGTTAGTTCAAGTCAATCTCTATATGACAGCTTTATTCTTCAGAAAGAAAAACAAGTATGATTGTGGTACTATCTGGTATATACCACTTTACCAGCTGGCACCATGAAATCCAGCAATGTCAACCTCAAGTTTTATAAAAAAATATTATTTCATTTTTGCTAAAGTTTTCTTTTCTTTTAATAATTTGTCTTCTTTATGTTGTGAATGAAAGAACTGGAGAGGGATGCTGATGAGGAGAAAATAAAAACAGCTTATAGAAGATTGGCCAAATTCTACCACCCTGATGGTACTCATTTTTCTCTTAATTTTCTTTTTCTCATTTTTTCCTTTTGAATATTGATTTTCTTCTTTTGTAGGTCACTATCTGCATACTTTTTAAATATCATTCTAATATGTTACAGTCACTTGCAGAATTTTCAATTAAGCCCCAATTCAACCAATTATGTCTCCTGCAGTCACTAGTGCAATTGAGCATCCGGGTTGCCCAATTATTGCTTAATCAATTAATGATTTGAAATTAAGCCTCATTATCCTTACTTTTGCTTTATCAAGTTGAGGAAAATAAACAGAGAGAAGGAAAAAAGGTCGCAAATCCAGTTGGCTCAAATACTGGCTTCTGCATTCTGGTTCCATATATTATAAAAAATGTGCACACATGTGGCACCTTAAGCCCTGTATAAGATCATACTTGCAAGTAAATTCAAACTTTATATTATTACCTCACCAATATCCCAGCCTCTCTCCTTTCATCTTGATTTTTCAGATCAAAACTTTAACTAAGAAGGAAATATGTTCCTTTGCAGTTAATTGTTTTTGAAATGACACTTGCAGTATATGATGGAAGAGGGACGCTAGAGGAAGGAGAGACGGCAGAGACTCGATTTATCAAAATCCAAGCAGCATATGAGCTGCTTATAGACCAGGAAAAGAGACGACAGTATGACTTGAACCATCGTGTCAATCCCATGAAGGTATTCAGTTTAAAATTGTATGATCCCCTGTAATGTTTGGGAAAAGTACAGCTTGATATTACTGGTTTTGTTACTTTTGATCTTTTTTTAGCTCTAAATTTGTTTTTTTCCTGTAGAATTTTTCATTTAGTTTTATAATAGAGGTGGAGGCAAAAGTTCAATTTAGGACTAAATAAGCTTAGTTGAATTATTGATGGTTTCTTGATGATTAAGTAGGTGGTTTTGGTAATTGGTTGTTTAACGGTTTGGTTCTTGGTAAAATGTTTCAGGCATCACAGGCATGGATGGAATGGCTGATGAAAAAGAGAAAAGCTTTTGACCAACGAGGTGACATGGCAATAAGTGCGTGGGCTGAACAGCAGCAGCTTGTGATGACTCTACGTTTACGCCACCTTACCCGTTCTAAGGTTACCATCTGTAGTGACAATTTTTTATTTTTCTTGTGGCATGCTGAAGAATAACTTTTTCCTGTAGAAACTTAAGTTTTCTATAAATTAGTCATAGGTATAGAATGCAAATATGAACTTTGTAGGCATATAAATTATTACTGGAATTGAAAATTTATTTAACAAAGTATGCATTAAAGATTTAAAGTACATAAACACAAGACTTGGAAAGCTTTGGGCATGATTTGGAATTAGGTCCTCTGTTTGAAAAAACTGGGTTCTCATAGATTAATCTTAGTCAGGTTATTCCTTTTGCCGGCTCACTAGGAAAAGCTAATAGTTACGTCATTTTATTTAATATAAGCAGCTGATGACAAGGACTTATTTGGATTCTTTTGAGGAGTTCTTGGACTAAACTGGTTCAAATGTCAGCTTAAATTGCTTTTCTGTAAAATCGAGCCACCTTTTCTCCTTAAATTTAGCACACGGATGAAAATTACCAATAAAACGTTCCATAAATGATCTGATGACCTGAATTCTTGCAAGATAAATTGCTTTAATATTATGAATGCCGGCCGATATCTTATTCTTTCTTCTAGCATGGGCTGAATTGACCCTTGATTAAGACTTCATTATTCATAAATGTTCAGTGTGCAACCAAGTATGCTATTATCCTTTGTTAGACAAACTATAATCATTTTCTTCTTTTTTGACATCTATTATAATAACAAATTTATTGCATACAAATAATAAAATATGAGAAAAATGGTTAAAAAAATGGCAGGTAGACCCAGAGGAAGAGAGAAAGCTCCTGGCGAAAGAGAAGGCCGCATACAAGGAGTTCTTCAACACAACATTAAAGAGGCACACTCTCGTTCTGCGAAAAAGAGACATCATGCGAAGAAAAGCCGAGGAAGAAAAGAAAAAGATTCTCGGCCATCTCTTGGCACTTGAAGGCCTCGAGCTCGATACAGATGATGAAGATGAATCTAAATGAACCAGTTTAGGTTAGATCATAGCATTTAGGGGAAATTACGTAAGAGTCCCATAAATTTATATTTTGCACTTGACCCCCAGTGACTTCAAATTCTACAACCTTCTGAATAATGCAACTTATTTGCTTTGTAATTAAAGTTTGAAATGCAACCTCTTTGATTCCACCGAAAGAAATCTTAAATTGTTTGAAAATATTCCAATATTGGGTGGTCAATCGCAATAGATAAAAGTCTTGGGGGCCTAGTCCAGAAGTATAGGTGTGTGGTAGCTTTATTGTAAGTATTTTGTAACCCTTGTATTGTATGTAATTATGTATTTGTTCAGTTTAATTGGCAACAATATGAAGATGGAAAATCAATCATGTATCTAAGCTTTAGGTATAGGATATTTTTCCAGCTATGTTCAATGAATTGGTTGGAAAGGGAAAAAGGAAATTATTTTATTATTCTTTTTATCAGCTCGGTTCTTCTTTTTCCAGTTCGTAAATATATTCGCTGACAAAAGAACATGTGGAAAATTCATGGATGGATCTTAACATCTATATGATTCCATTTAGAGATATGTAGGTGGTGAAAATTCTGGTAACTCTTTAACAGTTGTGCAATCATGCCAAATTTGATATTAGATGACTACATCCACTATAGTAGCCTTTATGTTATTAATGGATAAATGAAATTTATTGTGCTGGTTCTGACAGCAGCAACGCCTGCCAGGTATGGGTGCAACAAGTGGTGCTTATCATCATAGCTGTTGAGACACGCTGGGTCCCAGATTGTCAGACTATTCATTCGGTTTGGGTCCCTTAAATAGGGAATTTATCAGGTTTTGGATAGTTTGTTTTACTATCGGCTGAAAACACACTGACTTGGTCTTATTTTTAGATCTTAAGGCCCCATTTTTTATTGATAAGTTTCATTGAGACCCAATCTTTTTTTCTTTTTCTTTTTTTGGTTTTATTGTTGGTTAATTGTAAAAGAGGGGTAAAAGTTCGATCTGCCAAAATTCGACTAAAGTGGATGAATCTGTGTTTGAAATTTTTAATGGAGCTAATTGTTCTCATCCGAATTTGATCCAAGATTGATCAGAAATTGAGATAATTCGACTGAGATGGTCCCCATTAAACCTCACTTAAACTTGAACAATTGAACATGCTCAATGTAACGTTTAAGCGTGTAATACAATGCCATTATTAAGCACAAAAGAAGCCAAGAAAGTAAAGAACGAAACCAGAAAAATGAAGCTGTAAATATGGTACTTGGAACCAACAAAAGAGCAGCTTCATGTTGAAAACGTTATTTATACGTATAACATAAAATATTCAGTTGCTTGTACAATTAATTATTTACCAGAAAACCAGTCTGATGGTTTATTTCATTTTTCTATTTGAAAGATTGTACGATTCCATATTTTCATTTTGTAAGCATTACCAGAAAACACTAGCATGTGATTTAATAGTGGAGAAGGCGCTCCTGCCAAGGCTGTGTCAGACTGCTGCTGCAACGATCTTTTCTCCAGACAAAGTTGTATAATTACTTTGTATGTATATATAAAATTGTATAAAACCTTTATATTTGGTAAGATTAATGAGATACAGAGGTCTGATTGGTGCATAGTTGCATAGCACTGTTAGGATGGTATGTATGTGTGTAGCTAGAAACATAAACGATCGATACACTGATTGATAACAGCAAAGTTGCTAGCTACGAGTTGACCCTAACTGATGTGCAACCCCACAAAACAAAAACAAAAACAAAAACAAATATTCTTCTAGGAAGGAGACATTTATTTTCATTAGATTTAGTACTGTTACTCCTATTACAGTGTGACATTTGACATACATTGATCTTAATTTTAATTATCAAGTGACATATATGCAAGGAAAAATAACATTTTTTTGCCCTTTATACTTGCAAATCTGTGTGTGTATGTGTTTTTTCTGCAAACATTACATAGATAAAAGTCAATTCAAGAAAAAAGGTGAGGTGCTATGATTCCTTGGCAGACATTTCTGAGCGGGTACACACGGAATATTATATAGCAAGGAATAAATTACCCAAATGCCCAGTAGTCTATTTATTGCTCGGCAGTTGACACTTGACAACCTCTGAACACTTTTTAGAACTAACCAGGTTACCAGACCAATAGATCAGATCTCATTCCACAAGTATAGTTTCTGAGGGGCATTTCAATTAATTCCAGGGAGAAAACTTTCACCTTGACCCACAACCAAAAACAAATAAATAAAAATATTGGTTTGAAACTTTTTTAAACTCCGAAATGACCTCATCAAGCAATAGCACTTTCATGGTTTTCCTATTAAAAAAACTGAAGAGATGAATTTAGTGCAAAACAAGTCATTTTCCCAAACAAATATAACACAGACGGTGCTAGAAAAAGAAGATTAATCTCTATTTAAACTATGAACTGGCAAACAAAATCAATCAAATCAATGGATTAAATTATCTTTACACTAAGAATAAAAAAAAAATTAAAAAAAAGAGGAAAGAAAGGCCCGAAGAAACCCACAAAAAATATCGGGCAAACGAACACAGTTAAAAAAATGTACAAAATAAAAAAATGAACCCCCCCAATCAAATTGTTATAGCACAAAGTTCATCAACGACCGTCTTAATATCAGGCCTCTCATTAACCGGGCTTATACACCTAAGCGATATCTGCAACAACTCATCCATAACCCGTGAGTTTTCCTCCAAACCCGTTATATCCCGATCAAAGCAGTCAGGCCCGCGGCCTTCTCTACTACACAGTTGTACCCAATCTGTGAGGTCAACTGCACCTACTTGACCCGATATAATTTCACCCGCACTCTTACGAGTTAACATTTCCATAACAACAACGCCAAAGGAGTATACATCAGCTTTAAAAGAGGGAACGGATTTGGGCACATCTGCTAGTTCAGGTGCCCGATACCCGACTGCACCCAATTGAAGGATCTGCTCAGTGGTGCCAACTTGTGTCATGAGGCGATGCAGTCCGAAATCTGTTAGCTTAGCAGTGAGATCAGGACCTGTTAGGAGCACATTAGTAGGCTTTATGTTGCCGTGCGGGAGGTTCTTCTCTTGGTGTAGGTAGAGGAGAGCATGTGCCAGGTCTATGGAGATTTTTAGTCGCTGGCACACTGACAAGCGAGAGTACCGCCTTGGAGTAGATTCTGATACAAAAGAGGGAGGGACATTTTTTAGATCCCTAGGGAGGGTGTGATTAACATGATATTTTCTGTAACCTTTGGAATAGAAATAATGGAACTTTCATGAATGCCGACCAAAAATGTCAAAGTATCTCATACTATTACCATTTTAAATCACAGGAATATTCATCTACACCCTGTGCTCCAAAATTCTTCGAAAAAGAAACCCTAACTTGTGAAGAAAAGATGACTATGTCAATTATTTCTATGTGCACTCTTCTTGGGCATATTTTTCATGACAACATAACATGAATTTGGGTCAGGTCTCAGAAAAGGCCAACAAACAAAAATATGTGCAATATTTAACAAGACAAACAGAAAATAATCACAAAGAATAGTGCACCTAGAGAATCAAAAGAAAATAAAAGAAATTACCGTATAGATATAGAGACAAGCTATCTCCCATCAAATAATCAGAAATGATAAACCTCTCCTGTTCTTTGGGCCCCCAGTAGAACCCTCGCCATGACACCAGATTTGGGTGCCTCACTGACCCAACCCGCTTCGCCTCTTTTGTGAAATCCTTCTTGCTCTTCACTAACCCAACTCGCAACCACTTCACAATCAACATGTGCCCGTTATCAAGAGTTGCTTTGTATGTCGTACCATGGCTACTCCTTCCCAAGACCTCTGCCGGGGCCCGTGACAGCTCCTCGGCAGTGAATATTACAGAACTATCCAAGAAAGTCAGATCTCCTACCAACCTGTCAGTTAGGTCCACTTGTTGCTCCGCTTCATCAGGGTTCACATTTTGGTTCGGCTTTTGAACCTGGGCTGAGTTTGGACTAGAGAGCTCCACCATGTCAGGAATTGACCGTTGTAAGCCCGTTTCTTTTGGGGTCGAGTTTGGATCTGCTGCATAACCGAATTCAACCGAGTCCGCTAGAAGCTCCTTTTGAGCTGACATGGACCTAGAATGCGACATCAAGAGACGGTCATTTGAGAAGCTTATGGGAGCAGGGGCAGAACCGTCACTTCGTGAGCTGAAGATGCTTCTCCCGAATTTTAGATCTCTCGACTTGAAGCTGTTCCTTCCGCACAATTCTTGAGACCTGATCATGTATAACGCAATTCCCGCAAAAATTAGAAGAATTAGAGACCCAACACAGCCGATGATCAATGCAACCCGTACTGCAGATTTCATGTGCCGGTTTGTTGACCCGGGACCGATCAAGGAGTTATTGCCATTTCCTGTGGGGACGCCATCAGGGAAGACCAACCTAGGGTTTCCTGGGTAGAAAGAAGACGAAGGAAACCTTTCTAGAGTTCTCGGGACAGTACCTGACAGGTCATTGGATGACACATTAAAATATGTCAGACCCTTTTGTTCCAAGTCAGGTATTGGCCCAGTAAAGTGGTTGCCTGACAGGTCAAGAAATTCCAACGCAGTTAGCTTTGCCAACTCAGGTGGTAATACTCCAGATAAGCTATTTCGGTGAAGGTTTAAAATTCTGAGTCCTTGAATGTTACCAATATCAGAAGGAATATTTGCAGTTAAGACATTATTGGAGAGGTCCAATATCTCGAGGTGCGAGGTGGAGGTTAGGACCAGTGACTCAGTACTATGTGAGCCTTGTATCGGTATCGGTATCGACCCATTGAACCCATTACTTGATAGGTTCAAACTAGTTAGGGTTAGCGATGCAAAAAGACCCGGTAAAATAGGGCCTGTTAGTGTGTTCAAACTTAGATCGAGCACCGATAGTTTTGGGTATGTGCCCAAAACTGAAGGAAGCAAACCCGTTAAGGAGGTGTTGCGTAATTTTAGGCTTATTAAGTTTTTGAAATTAGACAAGCTTTCGGGGTATGGCCCAGATAGAGCATTTGAGCTTAAGTCGATGTTCTCAACATTTTGCCCCCAATTCTGAAGCACAGTTAGATCAACAGTTAGCCGGTTGTTGCTTAGGTCAAGAGATGTACATGAACTAATGGATGCGGGCAAGGGACCCGACAAGGAGTTAGAGGAGAGGTTTAAAATCTTCAATGTTGTGGAGTTTATATTTGGCAATGACCCTGAAATGAAAATGAAATTAGATACCGCCAATCAGACAATGCACTCAAAACTTTATTTGGACCAATTTTACAAAAAAAGGTGAACATAAGAGAAAATGAAAACCAATGACAAAGTGTCAAGAGATGTACTCAAAACTTTAGCTTTGATCCACCTTTTGCACTAACCCAAGTGCTTTTTTTTATTTTCTAAATTGAACATATCATGTTTTGTTATTTATTTGTCAATACTAGCCCTGGAGCTACTAATTACATTGCGCCGGCAAATTAAATATATGTCGTATACTTAATCTCAATCCTTAGGAGCACATGCAGAATCCAAATTCACCAAAAAAAATTAACAAAAATAAAAAGGAAACAAAATGAATTACCAGTAAACCCATTTCTGCTAAGATCAATCTCGATCAGATGAAATGTGCTCTGAAAAATCTCCTGGGGCAGTAATCCGAAAAAACCATTGGAGCATAATCTGAGCACCTTCAAATTAAACCAACTTGCAAGAGACGGAAGCTCTCCAGTCAATGCATTGTACCCCAGATCCAGTACCTCTAAATTCTTAAACATCCCCACGGATTCCTTTGAAAAAAACCCACCTTGAATCTTGTTATAACTCAAATTCAAGTACTTTACGGTATTTCCCAAACTAATGAGATTATTCGGGTCTACTGAAATTGCCCCGGTGAAAGAATTCTCACTCAAATCAACGTGCTCAATATTCCTCAGTTGTGATAGCAATTCCGCAATGTCACCCCAAATGCCATTTGATCTCAAATCCAAAACCCTCAGATTTTGCAATTTGGAGAAATTAGCAGGGTATCCTTGCGAGAAGTTGTTTCCTGACAAATTGAGGTGCACTAACCCAGACAAATCATTGATTCGGTCTGGTACAGGTCCGTAGAACTGATTTCCAGATAAGTCGATGAAGGAGAGAGAAGTCATGGATCCAAGACCGGGCACTAACCGACCCGTAAATGCATTTCCAGCAAGAGAGAAGGTTTGGATGTAATGGAGACCGATCAAAGGCGCAAACTTTAACTCACCAGAGAGATTGAGATAGGAGAGATTGAGACCTATAACAGCACCTGAGGCGGGTTCACAGGTGATACCGAGCCATGTGGAGGGGCAGGATTGGATGGTGTTAGCTGGTGGGGCCCAGGAAGAGAGAACGCTACCAGTGGGGTCCACAATGGCCTTCTTGAACTCGAGTAAGGATTGAATGTCGTCGGAGAAGGAGGAAGGGAGGAGAGAAAGGAAGAGGAAGAGGAAGAAGAGGAAATGGAGGGGCGGTTGTTGATCCATTGGGGGCTGAGAGTAGGGTTTTGAGTTGGGTTGGGTTCAAGGAGAAGGGATTGGCATTGGAGAAGAGAGAAGAGAGAAGAGAGAAAACCAAACCCTAGCAATGGAGATTTGGAGAGAAGAGGGGAGGAGAGAGAGAGAGAGAAGGAGAAAGTTATAATTTAGAAAGGAAAGGCTCTACAATTACAACTAATACAGGGTGTAAAGGACAGAGTAGAGAGACAATTCTTATTTATTATTTCTTATTGTTACAAGTTATAACTTATACATACCTACCTACACACACATTTACACACAGCATGTGTCACAGCAGATTTACGGAGAGAAACAGAATAAAAAAAGATGGTGTATGGCTGTATCCGTGTGCCAATATGGCAACATTCATGCACCCGTTTCGGACTTTGCGAATGGTACAGTTTTATTTTGCTGTACCTACAAATGGAAATCAATTTCTAACCGTATCAGACCTAATGCCTACTTGCCAAAACAGAACAAAACATTTATTACCATATCATCAACAATTTTTTTTTATTTACAAATAAAAGCAGCTCTACCGTAACAAAGGATGAAGAGTTTAGGTTTAAGGTTACCAATAAGAGTTAAATAACACATAAATCGTAGGTTAATGTAACTATAAGCCGTTCTTCAAATAATGAATTTGTGTTTCATCATGTATATGTGCAAGAAGCAGGGGTTGTAGATTAGCGTGTAAAATGTGAAGTGGGGGAAGTTGGGTAGAAAAAGAAAAAGTAAAGAAAGCAAGGTTAGAACTTACAACTTACAACTTAGAATAGAAGATGATAAAAGTTTTTTAAAAAAAGAAGGAAGAAAACAAAGTCCAGTCACGTCCTTCACAGAACACAATTACGGCAAAAGAAGAGAAGAGAAGAGAAGATAAGACCTTGTAGTCTTCTTTCTACACCGTCTCTGCTCTGTGCTGCCTTTCGTGTGTCCATATGTTTTATTTTTAAATATAATAATGCATGCAATATTTTTCTAATACTAGAGAATCTGAAGATATATTAAATCAGGAAATAGTCCCCGGTGGCTTAGAAGTAATTAAACCTAAACATATAAAATATTTTATCGATGCATCATAATCTTGATCTAATTTCGATTCCAGAGACGAGATGAGCATTTTAAGAGCAAATTCAACTCAATTTGAAATATACACCGAAAAATATATATTTGCATAAGAATTAATCTTATCCCGTTTGAAATTTACGCAATAAAACAGCTCTTAGGCTGTACACAAAAAATATTATGTTCATAGTATTTTCACTTATTCAACATATGTTGATTTATAAATTATTGACGATTGGAAGAGTAGACATGACATGCCGCACAGGAGACTACAAAAAGAAACACAACAGCGCCCTACCCTTTCTTTATTCAGTTATGATGTGTCATTCATTCTACACTCAATTTCATCCATCTCACGAATAAATTAATATCTTCAATGAATTTTGACAAAAAAAAATGAGACAACCTGTATCTGCTGTATGAGTATAATAACTCCGGACGATTATTAGCATATATTTTTATTATAGGAAGATGTTCAAAACATAATTCTGCCTGATCTAAATAATAATTTAATAACTAATGTGGATCCTGATATATATAATATTCTATAAATAAAATAAGTAAGAACTACCACTCTAGCAGTGTCTTATTATTATTATGTTATTCATATCCGTCAAAATTGTGTTGCTTTATCTCACCATAGTAGGGGTGAGTAAATTGCTCATAACTCGTGAGCCGCTCATAACTCGTTCACTAAATGCTCACTTGAACTCGCTCATTTATCCGCTCACTTAAACTCGCTCATTTATTAAATGAGCGAGCATGAGCATGCCCCAACTCGCTCATAACTCGCTCATTTAAAATTTGCCACATCTAATCCCACCGCCACATTCAATCCCAAATATTCATAGTTTATACATTTATTTATTTATTTTTTTAAACAGACGCCTCAAAACAGTGTGCTGTTGTTAGTTTATGTTTTTGGATTTATGTTGGAGTTTTATTAGTGCTGCTTTAGTTTTTGTTGATTGTTGTTTGTTGATGCACTTGTTAGTTTATGTTGTTATTATTCTATTTTTGTAATACCGTTGATTTTTTTGTTATTATTCTATTTAATTGAATTATGACAATTTATTAAATTTTAGTACTCATAACTCGTGAGCTGCTCATAACTCGCTCATTTAAAACTCGCTCATTTCCGACTCGCTCATTTATTCGCTCGCTTGAACTCGCTCATTTATTAAATGAGCGAGCACGAGCATACCCTAACTCGCTCATGCTCGCTCATTACTCACCCCTACACCATAGTATGTATTTACACTATAAACACTCCTAATAAAATAAATTGCAAACATGCATATTAACCTTAGAAATAACATGAACTGAATTCTCTCAGTTTGATGTACATCTGTTTCTATATATATGAAATTCCCCTATAATTTAAGAAAATTTTATATTTTAAAATTAACATACACTAACGAATATCGGTACTGGATTTTTGTCTTAGGGAAAATCTCTCTCTCATCTACGCACTCAAGTTTTGAGATTTTCAAAGGCGATCATACAGACTCTTTTTTCTTGATTTTTCTTGATTTTATAATATATTTTTATAAAATAATTTAAATTAATAATAAATAACATTCTTTAGATAACATATATGTTTTTTTTTTATCTTTTAGATATATTTTTATAAAAATCTCATATTAATTACAAATAACATTCCTTAAATGATATAAAAATAAAAAGAATTAAGACATGATCAATCAATTATCAATTAATTTAATGTTCCTTAAATGACCCATCAATTATTAGAAAGATGATACAATTTGCTTGTAGCAAGTATGTGTTTAAATAAATTTAGACTTGTACACGTAAAAAATATCAAGAAGTTGCATAAAATAAAATAAAAAGACAGACTATTTGATTATGAATTAATATTTAATCTAAAATTTCATGTTTGAAATCACAATTGTTGAGAGATGAGAACATCTACCTACTTAATATAATATTAATATTAAGAGAATCGTTATAATTTATGATTTATGTCAATTAATACACAATTGTACGTCGAAAGGAAAGAGACAAGTATATATTAATAAAACATTAAAAGAAAGCATATATAATTAACAAGAGGAATGATTATTGGCTGACAATTGGGTGAAATAGCATTTTTTGACTTTTTGTGCATGAACGACGCTAGTACGCTACCTTCGCATTATGATATATATATATTCTGACCTCAATAACAATGATTGAAAAATAATTAATGCTTCCGGACGCAAACATAAGACATATATATATATGATATAATTAACTATAAGTCTATAACCAAGATGAGAATTGAGAGGAGACAGCTAGCTTTTCAATTTCATTTCGTTTGATGCTCGAAATTTAATTATTTAATTCTCATTGCACAACATACCTATTACCTAATGAAGGGGTTTGGTGAACTGAAGAACACCCTGACCCTAGTTCTACTCTATATCATTTATCATATATTTATCATATATTCATATATGCCAATGCCAATGCCATGTGCAAGGAAATTAAGATGCCACATCACAATTAAAAGATCAGAGAGGAACAGGAGTGCAGCTCTACCTCTATGGCTCTATCCTCTTCCTCTACTGCCAAATTTAAAAAAAAGTCATGATTTCTATTCTACCCATGGGCCATGGCCAATTGGCCATGTGGTGCATGTGATATTATATATGCTATATGAAGCTAGCTAGCTATCTATCTAGTACACCAGTACTCTTTCTTACTACTGTTACTGTCAGTTATTGAATAAAGTCACTTAATTTCACATTCAACTGTCTTTTGCTTCCTCTATTTTATTAAACAAAAAAAATCAGCAAATATATGACAAGTGTGCTCTAGCCTCTAAATCAGGGGCGGACTTAGGGGAAGATAACTTTTTAATTAGCAATGCAATGCAATGTAATGCAATGCAATGCAATAATTGAATTCATTAGTAGAACGTAACAGCCCATGTGGAGCTCATGTCTTTTCCTGAGACTCTCAGAGAAAAACACAAAGTTACGCATTCATTCATTATATACGTGCAAAATTACTCCTGTTGTTGGCACTTGGCACACACAAACATATATACATATATAGCTTACTGTTTCATCTTAATTGTTTTTTGTTTTATTCCAGTTAACTTTTCATTGGCTTTTGCGGTTGTGCACTGCCACTGACAATGCAGTAAGCTATGTATGCCATGCAGTAAAAATAAGGAAGGTTTAATCTTGAGTAATAAAAATAAGGAAAAGGTGGCCGGAATGCTGATAGGCACTTAAACCGATGTCAGCTAATAATTGAGATGGTGTCTCATTGTCATTTGTCAATCAAGCAGCATCAATTAATTCGGAGAAGGCAAGTAAATCATAATTCATAATAATATATGTGAGGAGAGGAGAGGAGAGGAGATGAGGAGATCCAAGTATCCAACAGATCAACAATATCTAAATCTATTTAATGTTAAGAACGTGAAACAATCATACAGCTACAGCTACAGCGGTGCCATGCATTTTCCAACAGAACAGTTATATTATATATAGTATGGACTATGGAGTATGGACACAATTCAAGCTAATATGCAATTAATTATAGTCCCTGCATTAATTAATTGTGTTAATATTTGCTAAGCTTGGAGTCAACACGACAGCTGTTGGATTCTATAATATCAAACTCAATATATATATATATATCTATGTCATTGTCAGGTGACCGACTCAAATTCTTGCTACATACAACTCATTGAGACTGTGTTATGCTACTGCATCTGTATTTTTTTATTTATCATGCAAACAAAATATAACAAAAAACCTAAAAGGTAAGATGGATCTCTCTTCATAAGTTATGTTTCAATTACTCTATTATCTTCAATATATAGAAACGGGAAACCTATAAAATATATTTCCACAAAATGCAAGACACACATGCATCCAGATCTACTCCTGATTTCCATATTTCAATCAAAAAAAAAAAAAAAATCAAGTACTTCTCATTAGTAACCCCACAGCTGAAGCATGAATATACATTGTGCCCCACTTCTTCCATAAAGATGCTTCAACATGTAATCAGCTATAGCCTATTGATACATTTTCTATAAAACAAAAGACAAAAAGGTACTGACCACTCGAGACTATTGAGCTCACAATCACTCAGCCTATACATTCTTTCTTACTTGATAAGTAAATAAAGGACTACTTTCTACATAAACTAACCGATAAAATTAGCTCGATGTATAAAACAAGAATACACACACTAATAGTAATAGCTCAATATATAAAACATGCTAAAGGAATCTAACTTGACCACTAACCTTCAAAAAAAAGGAAATAACTTAGTTTTGGTTATCAAGGGCGATTTTAAGCTTGCTGAGATGGACCTGAAGGCTCTTGACTGAAGCCAGCATATGACTGACGACCACGGCATTTGCGTCGACCACGTCCTAATTCTTCTTCTGGATTGGGCCACCCGGTTTTGAACAACAGTAAGGAACAAAAAGGAATGACACACATATTGAATACCATGGATGGAGTCGACATGACAAAAGAAAAATATTTCCCAAAAAACTAATTTGAAGTGTAAGCCTAAACTAACTAGTTTCCATTCAGGGTATGCACCTTCTCTGTAAATCATCTTCTCGGCTTATGGGTGCAAATTTAGTTTAGACTTTGCTTTTGATTGGATATACCTCGGGGATCTTCATGCCATTCTTGTTTCTCTGCATTAATGAGTGGCCCTCGGGATTTCGGAGTGGGTGGTCATCACCCAACTCCCCATAAAAGTAAAAGAAAAGGAGGCAATGTACAATCCCATATATTGACCACTTGAACACACAAATTTAAGGGGCTAAATTTGACAAATCAAGTAAAGGGTTATATTTGTCATCTTCCCCATAAGACAAGAAAGTGCATATTACGTATACAAATTTCTACCAGCTAAACTAAACAATAACAATAACACACAACTAATAAATATACAAAGATTGGAAGGAAAAATAAAAAAAAATTAACCCTGGTCTTTGTAAGGGGTCCAGATGAGCTTGCTGACATCAACCTCAAGCCCACCTCGGCCAGCAGCTTTGAGATGCCTGTCGAGTATTTTGGGATCTGCACAAATTACATGCTGCCCCTTCCTGTACTGGATTAGGTCCAGGGCCTGTAGCGTCGACAAAATATCATCTGTTTTTATCGCTGTCATGTCACTCAACTCCTACATACACAAACAAATTTATTTTACATTTTCAGAGTGATTTTCAGTACTTGGGCCTTTGTTATTAATGCATGAAATGCGGAATTATATCTTATATAAATAGGTTTTTAACTCATAGATATATATACCTTTATAGAGATGTTGCCTTTCTGCTTTTTCAGGATTTCCAAAAGAACTCGTGTCCAGTAACCTCGATAGCTCAGCAGACCCAGATCTGAAAGCGGCCGCTCAGGTGTCCCCACCTTTCCTTCTTTCTTTGACAGTTCATATGCTGATAACACATAGACACACACAACCACCAACAACAATAAGTACTTTGTAGGAAAAAAAAATAGTATTTTAATGCGTTAGCTGAATAGTGCAACTAAGGATTGCAATATTGGCAAACAGGGAATTTTTAGAATCCGTTATCCTACTCACTGGTACGTACAAATAGGGATACAATGCATACAAAAGAGACAGCAGCACGTACATCCAAAATGGTGCGTACAGATGATTAATTTAAAAAAAAAAAAAAAGGGGGAGTGAAGCTTACAGAAGGCAATGAGAAACTTCCCGTATCCTTTTCTCTGATATGGAGGAAGTGTCAAAATACAAGCCAGATTATACGACTCCTCTGAATGTTTTTCCTGCAGCAATTTTATTTTTAAAGAAGCTTAAAGAATGATCTAAAATTTAAAGTCGGTACTCAAATAATTCACAACTGCAACAAAGCTCAATTTTTGCATTTTTTTTAATTGAGTTTAATAAGATTAGGATCAATTAACACTAAATTATTCAAGTCAACCTTGATTAAACACAATTCTACTAAGCTAAAATACAAATTCAGCTCCCCTACCAAAATGCAAATTCTTGCACAGTTCTACTAAGCTAGAATTAAATATTAGAAATGGGAATGCTAATGTAAGATGTTAATACCTTGGAGAAGTAACCAACCATGTGGCACCCTCTATCGTCACACTCACAAAGAACATAAAATAAGAAAAGATCGACATCGTAGTAGAGGGTTTTGTGGTCAAGAAATAGCTTTGCCAAGTAGCAAAGATTCTGTCCATACACCTTGTTTTTCTTCCCATCTACCTGTCACATTAAACAACTAAAGAATTAGATATCTACAAAAGTGAACTAAATAAAAAAATAAAATAAAAAATAACTAGAGAGCTCTCCCTACAGGACATGCAGAAAGACATTAAAGATAGCTGGCGCAGGTGAGAGCTGGAAGCTAAGAGTTTGCTACCAGATGATAAGAACAATTTTTGTTCTAAAGAATGAATCAAGAATTGGCTCATTCAGCAAATTCATTGAATGATTACTGCTCCAGACTCTTTAACTGGCATGGTATTAGACATGTATTCTACCAGTTTCCCAAATATAGACCCCTGCAAGCCACAATTGAGATTTGACTCTCTTAACCAAATCAGCCAGAATTTATCAACATCTGGATCACTAAAAATAAGGAAAGGTAACAAAACCAGATAAATAAACAAAATGACAAGAAAAATGGCTCAATCCAGTAGCCAAAAAGATACTATTGCTGCACTGGTCAGGGCATTCATGTTTTACAAAAGTGAAATATAGCATTGTGATGCTTTTGTTTTACAAAAGGACAATAGAGAAAGCTTGCCTCAAACATAGAGAGCGTGCCACATCGGTATATCTCATCGCCTGGTGGATGCTTGAGGTCACATTTCCTCTGCAGGATGGAAAAATAAATAAATCTTCTTAAGAACCCACAACTTAATAAAATTAAATTAGGTTACGTATTGAATGACCCAAATGTTTGTTTAACGAGCTAATGCAAAAGTTGCAACACCGTTGATATGTTTGATGAAACATACCGTATACCAGACAAAATTAACAGAAAATTGACATTGTCAAATTACCTCAAACACTTGAACATAAAAAAATTCAAAGAGGTATAAAAGTTAAAAGTAGAAACCATGTGGCGCTGGAGTTGCTCCTTGCGCTTCATGAAGCTGAGGCAAAACTCGCAGAAGAAAAGCTTGGGAGTGTCATTGTACTCTGAAGGGAAAGGGGAGAAGTACCAGGTATCTATCTCGTACCGCCCCAGCTCTATTTTAGCTATGTTCTTCACTTTTGTAAATTCCTCATGCTCCCGCAAGCTCGCTGCATCAAGTTCCTCATGACCAGCCTGAAATTCAAGTCACATTTAGAGGCCTCATCACCATATCTTACTTTCCAAATGAAAGCACATCGATTGTTTACATCCTAACAAACAATAAACACCTGCCTTTGCCTCCTAGAGAAAAATAGAACACTGAAAACAATGCGAAACAATAGAAGTAAAAGCATACCTCAACGTGTGTCTCGTCAATCTTCCTCTTCTGGTGGCGCGTCATTTTCAAGCTTGTTGCCTGATAAAATTGAGAATGAGTTCATACAAGATCATTTAGATAATATATAAAATTGAGAATAAGTTCATACAAAATTGTGATACTGATAATTGCTATTATTTCTAAAAGTTCATACAAGATTCTTGACTAGTTGTATGCTTTTATTGAGGTTTTATATATAGATCATAGTATAATTAAGGCATATATATCCAAAGAAACACTCAAATGGGAACATATATTTCAATATGTGCATGCTGAAATTTTGGACAGTTTCGGTCAGGTACTTGTTGAACCCAATTTATATTTTGCTGCTGTGTTCTTATCTTGTGATATTAACGCTACTTGAAGGAGATTTAAGATCTCAATTGAGGCTGAAACATCAAAACATGGTATATTTATAATGGAAGCATCCATAACAGAAACAGAAAAAGAAATGAAAAGAAGAAAAAAGCGTACCTTGTCATCAACTTTTTCATCCAATTCAGTCTCCATGGTATCGAGATCAAGTTGTTCGAGTTTAACCCATTCATCAAGTCTTCTATTGACTGTACCACAAAGAACCAATCTTAGTTGGCAATATAACTTGAAACAAGCATCACATTTCTAAACACAACCAGTAGGATCAGTAGCCAACACTGAATATATATCAGTAAAATATCATTCAGGTTTTGCACAGAACGAAAATTCTGATAAACACTAACAAGAAAAAAAAAATTGGTAATACAGCTCATGTTTTAAGAGTTATTAGGTCATATTTTGGTACTTGTTACATCAGAACTCTCATTTAAACCTCTACCAATAAATAAAAAAAAAAAAGGTCATAGTAAATAGCCAAAAAAATCAAGTTGAAGGGAAAGCAGTCAGTATCAAAATAGTTATGAATGCAATCAATCATCCAGCTATGTGTAAAATGAGGCTAAATTGAGTTAGATTATCACAAAACAGAATCTAACTGCAGAATATAAGCATGAAAGCAACCAGTAATAGCATTCTACCAATAATTGACACAAGATCCAATTTGACCTAGTTTTCCGTCTTTTGTGCACTTTAGGGAAATAAAGATCCTCGATCAAGAACATAGTGACTCAAATCCAAATTGATGAAGGCCTAATTGTTCCATAAATATGAATTGGAACCAAACTCGTGCTTAAATTCCTCAAAATAATGAATAAATGAAAGCATTGTGGTCCGTAACCCTAGAACAAGAATCGAACAAAAAAAAAACAACAACAACACTTACACTCGGTATAGTGAACATAATACTCGTAATCACCAGCGCCACCATAAGGAATCTTTCGCCTCTCGATAACCTTGACGGGATGCATCTTCTGGTCACGCCAGCGACACATGACCTTGGTGCCGACCTCAAGAGGAAAAGCCGATGAGCCAGACGTCTTTCCTCGCCGCGTCATCATCATTATGTCGCTGCCGCCGTTCATCGCCTGAGCATCGCCGTTGGACTCCGCTTTTAAACCCTCCATCGACCCCATTGTGGAGAGGAGATAGATAGTACGGGTTGGGCTTCCCGAATCCGTTTTCTAGGGATACCTATTGGGCCAAGGCTTTAACGGGCCGATTAAATGGGCTGGAATATTTAGATTCGAATTAATAGCCGACACTCAAAAAATTTTATTTGATGAGACGTCTGAACAATTTCCGAGAGAAAAACTGAAAAAAATTATTTGGTTTTGACTATAATTGTTTGTCATCATTGTTTATTTATTTATTTATCTTTTTGAGGAAAATCATTGTTTATTTCTTGTTTAAATCTTCTTATATTAAGTATCTGTTACCAGATGGTATGCGTACTTTTGAAATTAATTAAAAGGCATTCCTTAGACTGAGACATCTTTTTATAAATCCTCATGGGTCGTTTTATGGCCATATAAAGTAATACTAGTAATCGTGCCCGTGCACAGCAACGAGAGCAAATTATATAGTAGAAAACATTAAGCTCCTTAATAAGGAGAGGAGAGATAATTTAAATCAAATTTGTAGAGAAAAATACTTAAATACTATATTTATCTACAAAATAACACGTGAACTCTAGTGTAGTGGTAAAAATTTTGACACTAACAATCCCGCCTTCAGCGCGCACTGGGATCATATGCGGCGCGACCAATGCATACTTAAGTGTTCACGTGTTTAGGGTTTAGGGATCATATGCGGCGCGACCAATGCATACTTAAGTGTTGAAGCTCATAATTTGAAAAATTCATTTATGTGCGATCTGAAAATTCAACGGCTAAGCATCATTTCGAAAAAAAAAAAAAAGTAAATCAGGACCCTTGCAGGATCTAAACATTAAGCTCCTTAATAAGGAGGAGAGAGATATATATACATGCACTACACACACCCTCAGGGAATGCTCATTGTATAATACTTACTGGCTCCATTAATAAGCTTGAAAAAAACTATATATAACCTGCTGTTGTGAATACGTTGAATTAATATTAATATTAGCTCAAAATTAATTGTGAATCAAATATAATTACACATATACAAAACATTCTGATTCCGGTACTACAAAGAATAATAAATTAAATAAGAATTATTAAAGCAAAAATCAGATCTAAATGGTCGTCCAAGTCACTTCTTAACCAAACCCCTGTCTCTAACCAGTGCCTCCGCTGCTTTTCGGCCTGACAAAAGGGCCCCGTCAAAGGTAGCCCAGCTCCAATGGTCCCCACAAACATACAGCCCTTCATCAATCCTCGAGTTCCTTCCAATCGGATTCGTTGGTGGAGTCTGATCCGGCTGTGCGAACCCAATCCGATATGTCCTCAAATGCCTCCATGAGCCAGTCACCTCTGATCCAAACCAGCCTGTCAATTCCTGTACAACCTCAGCTGTCAGATCTTCATCTGATCTGTCCTGGTATAACCCGATCAAAGACACTGAAACCAACACCTTTCCTTTAGGCGCATAAGAAGGTGCCACATTGGTCACAAAGAACATGTTGTTCACAATGCCTTTACCCGACCCGTTAAGTATGAGAATTGGTTCAGCTATGGGCACCCGGTCAGCCGAGAAATATAAGCAAACGGTACTTCGAGTCGGGGTTTTCAAGCTATCTACACCGGATTCAATATTGGATTCAAATGCTTGAGGGAGGAGCTTCTTTGCCTCTGGTTGCTCCACGGCTACAATTATACCAGAATCGGTTGTTATGGCCTCACCAGAGGCTAGTGTGACAGTGCCACGGCTAATAGAGGCAACACGAGAGTTTGTGCGAAGGGATGAAGCGGGTAGACGGGCCACTAGTTGTTGTGCCATAGAACCAATTCCTCCAGCAGGTAATGCATTGTCTCCCAATGCTAAGCACTTGAACACTAGCTGGAATAGCCGTGATGAAGTCGACAAGTTCATGTCGAAAAATATTCCCGCAAAAAAAGGTCGAAGAAATTTTTCAATAATTGAGTCAGAGAAGCCAGTTGATTTCAAATAATCATATATTGTCAGTTCATCAGAAGAAAGAATTGCTTCATCCGAAAGAGTAGCAGCACGGAGTCGAGTAAGCCCAATAAGCAATTTATCAGGCAGGGACCCGATCGGATTGAAAAGTGATGGGAGGGAATCTAACGGGCGACGAAACGGGTCAGCTATACGGTGAAACCTCTCTGATTCATACACCAATGCACCGGGATAGAATTGTTGGAGATGGAGTTGGGGGAAGTTTAATAGGCGGCGGCACTCGGGGAAGGAAGAGAGGAAAATATGGAATCCACGATCGAGTAGGAACCCATCGTGCATGTCAGTCTGAGCCCGGCCACCAAAGGAGTCGGAAGCTTCAAGGAGGAGGAAAGGGAGAGAAAGAGAGGAGAGGTGTGTGGCAGCAGCGAGACCAGCCAGGCCACCACCTACTATGATTGCGGAGCCCGGTGCACGGCTAGTGGCAGGTGTTAGTATGGGGGAGGTGGAAGAAAGAGCATGGGTCTTTTGGAGGAGTGAGAGAGGGGGCTGAACCTGAAAGAGAGAGTGCATTTTTAAAGAAGCAGACTATACAAAAGTTGGAGAGATTGTGGTGTGCATGGAGATGGAGCTGAGCTTATCTGTGGCTTGATTTTTGGATTATTGGGATAACTGGGCATTTAACGGGCCGTAACTTAACTGGGCCTATATATTAATTTCTTTCACTTGTTTTCCATGTTTTCTGGCAAGGTGAAACGGACCCAATTCAAATTTTGATTTACTCCAGGGTCCAGGCAATCCAATTCCAAGAAGCACTGCGTTGCGTTGCGTTGGTCAATCTAATATTTCTAAAATACCTTGGTTTACATGCCTGAACATATTGGTTCATTTCATGGTGCATGAACAAACATTTCATTTCTTTTACTGTATATCATATATATACTATGCTTATTATAACTTTCACCTCATTTCATGGTGCACGAACAAACATATATTTCACCTCACTTGGGAATCAGAACGGACAATTAATGCTGTGAAGAATCGATGTAAGAAAAGGGCCAAGGATGAGAACAATGTGCCATATATATGTTCCCATTCCCATAGATAGTGATAGATATTTAATTATAAGAGAGAAATTAATATATATCGGCTGGGATTGATGTGTCTTCTCTGCCTGCTAAGAAGATGAGGTAACCAAGACGTGTATTCATGCATGTTTGTGTTCATTTTCTTATTGTACTTCCAATATAGACACAAATTGAACATGGCAGTACGTACATTTTGGTATTTCATGTGCAGAAAAATAAATCTTATAAGTTTATGAACTTGCTCAGATTCAGGCGAGAGAATCAGAACAACCGATATGTTTTTAATTCCTCAAGCGACTGTCAAGTGCTCCCTTCCTTTCTCTCTCTCTCCTCTGCTAGGCACTCTGGGACTTCTGTTACTGAAGTTTGATTATTTAAACAAGGGATTTTTCTCAGGTTTTCTGACACGGTCATGTGTATCAGATAATATCCTTACAAACAATATCCTCACTAAATCAATGTGGCTAGCAACCGGACATCCCAAACAATATCCTCACTAAATTAATGATTTGGCAGATTCATTTGCTTCTCCTATTCAGAAGTTTTCAGCATTTCAATCTCTTGCGGATGCCATTTCAAGTCCCAAATTTTCCGAGAGTGTAAGATCTTTGTTTTTCTTTCTTACTAAATTTCTCTGATAGTTACCAAATTTACCCGGTACTCAAATTAGCTTATAATTACACTTTGGAGACCAAATGGCAAACTTGGCATAAAAAAAAGTATAGAAACAATAATTAATTGTCGAACTATTTGTTGAACACAACTTACACATGGAATTTCTCAGGAAAGAAAACTCCTCTTGACTGTATTTGGGATGTCTACTGGCTGCTCTAAAGATTTGTGTTGTGAAAGGGCTCTATTTTGATAGCCTGTGAATGGACGGCTTATTCAATCACAGAACAGGGGTTATTTTAGGCAATGTATCAGATAGAGAAAGAAGGGGCATTTTCCTATAGCAATATAAGAAATTGTTTTGAGAATTTATGCTTGTATGAAGTATGAACATGATCAAATTTCTTTATTATTAAATTTGGTGCTCGTCTGATTAAATTTGTTACTTTTCGTCTTTTTTGAGGCTATGTATTTTCTGTTGGAAATTTTACTTATTGTGATGTATGTTTTTCATGTATTTTTGTTATGCTTATAAAATATATTAATATATGCTTTTAGTTGTGATATACTTGTTGTGATGTGTGCTTATAACTTTCGGACCTGGCTCAGAACCAGTTTTAAATTAGGGTTCTCGAACCTGGCTTAATTGCCTTAAAAAAATGCAAAAATTGAGTCTCAATTACCCTCAATTAGTAATTTGGTACAATAAATCATAGAATAATATACAAGAGGAGGTTGGCTATTATATCTCCATAAGTATATGCTCTTTGCAAGTCATTTTTGTGTTTTTAATGTTCAAATGATCGATCTGAAGCACTCAACATGTTCTTCATACTAGAATGCGCTTGGAGATCAAATTTTATATTTTTTGGAATTTTTTTTTTCAAAAGTAAAATTTGATCACCAAATACATATTAATATATATAAAACATGTTGAGCGCTTCAGACCAATAATTTAGACATTGAAAACACAAAAATGACTTATAAGCATATGCTATCATACAGTGGCGTAGCCAGGATTTGAGCCAGGGGTGGGCAGAATAATCCAACAATAGATACAAAAATAAATTCAACGATTTATACAATGATCTGATAAGTCCAACAATTCACCAAGAAATATGAAAATTTCCAAAAAATTCAACAATTCAAGAATTCATCTATTGATCTAATAACTTTAACAATCCAACAATAAGTACGAAATTTTCAAGCCAATGACATTGAAGCGAGCAATCCTCTACGATTCTTCATCTTCTGAAATCTTTGCATTATTTTCTCATTATCCACATGGGCAAACACATCCTTTTCAATATAAATAATCAAACAATCATTCATCCATTGATCTCCCATTGTATTCCTTAAGCGACCTTTCACCACATTCATTGCCGAAAATATCCTCTCAACACTTGCGGTAGCCACCGGCAATATTAAAGCTAATTTCACTAATTTGTAAACCAAGGGATAAGCAGTGTGTTTATTCTTTTCCACCATTTTTTGAGAAAGTTCAACTAAGCTCTTTACCTACAAAAATTTGGGTATAAACAGAAATTTCTACTCAATTTTATCCAATTTGAGTAGAATGAAAACATATTTGTACTCAATTTTATCCAACTCACTAGTTGCAACTGATTTTATCAATTTATAAACATAAATTAAATAGAGTTAGGTTTCAAACCGTCAATCTGTCGCTGGAGCAGGGTTTGCCTCCGTGAATCAGCGAGCAGGGTTGAATGCTTCGCTCTGAATCGCCTCCGTGCTTCGCTCTGAATAGCCTCCGTAAACCCTTTGCTTTGAATCGCCGCTGCAGCTCTGCTTCTTTCTTTTGAATCAGCGAAGGGTTGAACATGTCGCGCCTCTGCTTCTTTCTTTGAACGGGCCACGCCAAGGAATTAATTGGGCTTCTTGCACTTGATTGGCTGATTGCAATTATTCTATTCCTAAATTAAAGGTAGGAATTAATTGGGCCACGCCAAGGGTTGTGGGCTGCAGAGGCCAGAGGGAGGCAACAAATAATTTAGAGGTAGGCAAAGGCTGAAAATACTATATCCGGTCCAAAAAAATTCAATTTCCAGGGGTAGGCAACTGCCCACCCCTGCAAAGAGCTGGCTCCGCTACTGCTATCATATGTTTATGGAAGTAGAGTAGCCAACCTCCAAGTAATAGTGTAAAAGAGACGGTACAATAAATCATTAAACAATATACAAATAAGCTCCAAAAATAAGAGACTCGTGTAGTCATGTATGCCAAGAAACTATGAAGAAAGGTCTCCAACTCTCCATCAGACAGAGGCTGGAAAGTTCAAAAGAAAATGATGTATATATATATATATGGAGTTTAATTAATCATTAATTTGCACTGTTAATTTTGATACTGATTGACTATTTTCCGTCTAAGCATCCGTTAATTGGGATTGGTCATAGTAATAAACTAATAATAATATTAATATACGGTATGAAAAACGAGAAAAAGGTTGTATGACTATGATAGGTCTTCCAAGAAGCTAACTTGAATTAAGAAAAATAACTATCAATTTATATTTGACACACGTATTTGCTTGATTATAAAAATAAATAAATTTGCTTTCAAAGTGATGTTATACCTAATACCACCCCCGGCCCTTCGTTTTTTATTTTATTTTATTTTATACGCAGTCAATTAATTCCTTTATATTATCTCCAAACTCTGACCTCCTGATATTTGGTTATTTTATAATTGGAGAAGCAACAAACAAATGAATCCAGTTCGTAAATTGATTAGATTAGATGAGAAATAACAAATTAAGACGGATTCCTTGCCACTGTAAAAACCGTGAGCGTCTCAATCCCTCCGTCCCCACCTCTTCCACGCTCTTCACGCTTCAATTCAATTCATACCGTTGCGAGTTGCGACGCGTCTCATTTTTTATGTGGCTTCTAATTTCTGTAGGGGTGCAAACGGGTCGGATATTATCCGTCCGAATTCGGATCCGTATCCGAATTTTTGCGGATTCGGATATTCGGATATTCGGATACGGATAGTTGCGGATTCGGATACGGATACGGGTTGAGTTTCGGAATCGGATACGGATAATTATCCGTATCCGGATATTTTAATTTTTCGGATATCCGTTTTTTTTTTTGGTTCTTATCCGTTTTCTCTTATAATTTCATTAATTATGGAGACACAGAGATCAGAGGAAAATAGCAAACGCATCCCCCCAAAAGTCAGAATGTGCGTATTCACCATGAGCACATGTATTTCCTGCACCAAATCGTGACAGCCTTCTTTAGTAGATTTTCTTTCATTTATTTTTTGTTTCTTTAAAAGTTTAAGAGAAAATCTTTTGTGTTCATTTATCGTGTTGGTATATTTTAATTAAAATTATGGTTATGTTGGTGAATTTTAGTTAACTAGATATATATTTTGTAATAGCGTAACAAGTTAATTAGACATATATTTTGAATTAGAAATCCGAATTATATCCGTATCTGTATTCGTATCCGAAAATATCCAATTCGTATCTGTATCCGATTAATATCCGATCCGTATCCGTATCCGAAAAAAAATACAGATACGGATATGGATTGAGCACTATCCGATCCGTATCTGATCCGTTTGCACCCCTAAATTTCTGGCTCTTGTCACTCAATAGGGCACCAGAGGCGGCGGTTCATACCTAATCATACCATGAACCACGTCTACAAAAATATTTTTATCAAAAGGTATTATCAGTAATTCATAACGATAGCACCATAAAGCATTTGCAATTACCACTGGCTTTGTTTTAAAAAAAGAAAAAGAAAAAAAGAATATACTATACGCATACTCCGTATGGACCGGGTGCATCTACGTATTTATTGTTTCTATGAGGTGCTGCCTGTGAGTTGACGTAGGGAAAGATCTCATGCGAATCGGCGCGCGAATCTTCTCCTCTCATAGATCCATCTCATCCGTCGGATTGGCGCTTAAGAGAAAGCCAGAACTAGTTTTCTACTTTTCCTTTTTCCTTGTCGATCTCCCTCCCCAAATTAATTGTGTTAAAAAATTATCCTTTTTTCCCTGCGGGAAACCCTAGCTTGGCTTGGCTTGGCTTTCCTCTCATCGCCGCCTACATACCCATAAATTCCTTCGTTCTGTCCTCAACCTCCTCTTACTGTAAGTTCTTTTTTCAACTTTCTGCTCCTCTCAAATATGAGCTTAATTCGAATTTTCTCATTTTCTTTTGTTTGAATGGTGAATACTGAATACCAATTACGATTAATTTCATTCTCTGAAGAATGAATTCAATCACTTCAGTTTCCTTGCTCCAATTTCATCTTATTTTATTAAAAACATTTGACAGATCATTTCCTTTATCGTGGGTTTCCCTACTGGTGGACATAAGCTGGAATTAATCTTAATTACCAGTTGAATCTTACAAGCACCACATGTGGAGACGTCGGGAGGGGAATCCTGCAAAGATTCCACCTTTCAAACTGTAAATGGCAGAGGAGGGAAAGAGAATGAACCCCTTTTCCTCTGGATTAGCTGTTTTACTTTCAGGTGACAACTCAAGAGGAGCAAATTCTCAGAAATCGCATCTCATCTCTTACCAGGATGACATAAGCCACCATTCTGTCGAGAGAACCATTGAACATATCCTCGACCTTCCTCACAAGTCAATCCAGAGCCCTTCTCACACCATAGACATCAATTTCATTCGCTCAATACTAAAGAACCAAGAAAAAAAGTTTCAATTTGACCAACAACTTAACGACTCCCCTAGAAAGAGGGTCCTGATAGACAAAACAAGCATATGCGGCCAGTTCAAGACAATCAGAGAACCTTTGTTCCTAGAGAGTGTTGCAGCCTTTAGCAGTGCACGTGCCGATGCATGTGTGTGCAGAGGAAAATGGATGTACGAGGCAGTTCTGGAAACATGTGGGGTCCAACAACTGGGGTGGGCCACACTCTCCTGCCCCTTCACAGACCATAAGGGAGTGGGAGATGCTGATGACTCGTATGCCTTTGACGGAAAACGTGTAAAAAAATGGAATAAGGAACCAAAGAGCTATGGGCAGCCGTGGGCCATAGGTGATGTCATTGGCTGTTGCATTGACCTTGACAAAGGAGAAATCTCATTTTACAGAAATGGATTGTCCCTCGGCATAGCCTTTGATGGCATAAGGGTATCTGGCCAAGGTAATGGGTATGGGTATTATCCTTCAGTTTCGCTCTCAGATGGGGAAAGGTGTTATTTGAATTTTGGGTCACACCCATTTGTGTACCCAGTTGAAGGGTTCAACCCAGTTCAAGACCCGCCTTCTTCTAGAAGGTTTGCAGGGTACCTCCTGCAGTCCCTGGTACGGTTGCTGGAGGCTGAGGCACTGGAGAGGTCTGACTCGGCCTATTTTCACAAGCTGAGGCGGGTCAAGCGTTTTGCTCCTCTTAAGGATCAATTTGACCCAGTATCTCGTGCCATCTTCTCTGAGTTCTTTGATCTAATTGGGAACACTGAAGAACAAGATGGTAATTCAGACTTGGAATATATTACATGGGGCCCACTCACTTCATTTTTAATGGAAGTTTTCAGGTCACGAGAGCCGCATGATCTAGTGACCCTTGACCGGGTATTGGATTTGTTTCTGCAGTACCCGAAATCTGGCATGTTGTTTCAGGAGGTGTTCTTCGCACTTTCATGCAGTTGCAAGGTGGCTCCTCTGGTTCTGACAGAGTGCCCATACACAGGGTCATACCCATACCTGGCACTGGCATTCCAACTGCTGAGGAGGCGAGAGATGTTGGTGCTGTGGTGGCAGAGTCAGGATTTTACAGTTTCGTTCGAGGGGTTCCTTTCAGGGAAGGTGCCAAACAAGCTGGATCTGAAGGAGCTGATGCCAACAGTTTGGTGGCCTGCACTGTTAGAGGATAGTGGCACTCGCAGAACCATGGCATTGACTGTTCGGACGCTTTCGGAGGCAATATCTAAGGTAGGTTTTATTTTTTACTTGTGTATTTTTTTATTTTTATTTTCTGGTAGCAATTGTTGTGGAGTTCATTATTGTGGCTATACTAGCATATGTTGTTGGCACCTTTCTGATGATAGGATTTCTGGTTTAAGCTTGCTCAAGTTTAGTTTTTGTTTTTGGTTCTCCTTTAGGTTCACCATTCTCATATCTTAAATGAGACATAATTGACAATTCGAGATGTCTGTACCAAGCTAATTGCAGTACCTGTCAATATGTTTTTCCTCTTTTGTAAATTCTCGATATTTGAATTACTGGCCATAAAGAACGTCAATCAGTTAGATGTATTGAGGGCTCATGACTTGTACTGTTATGTCTTCATGTAGGACAGGCAGTGAATATTTTTTTATTTTTTGCTAACTCTATATCAAACTTCTGTTCAATAAATTAAAGTCTCATTTGAAGTCACATGAATATGCAGATTGAGGAGATGCATCGCCAACTGTGCAGCTTGGTGATACGGTTCACGCCTCCAGGAATGCCCTTGGAATCTTATCCTGGCTCTGTTTTTAGGTCATTTATGCAAAATCTGATAGTGCGGGCCCGGGACATGGAGCACCGAACAGCCTCTGGTGAACACCCTTTCAGCACTGTTCTCCTCTCATTGTACACTGTCATCCTCCACCTTCTTTCAGAGGGGTCAGGATCTCCATCTGATGAGAAATTAGGGTTTCTTCACCGAGGTGGGAGCCGCCACTTCCCACAAACTCTTTTCTTTCGAACTGACTTGTACTTTAGCAGTTTACCGCGAATTGGTGGTTCAGTAAACCAGCTTTTGAAATCTCACAAGTTTTCTGGTAAGGAGTTGAGTGAGATAGAGTGGGAGGAGGGTTTCATGGAAAGTGAGGATTTTAGGGTGACACATTCCTCGGCAAATAAGCCTTGTTGTTGCTCACCCTCTGAGGATGATTGGGCACAGACATCCCGAGAGAGCTTGCGGTATGTGGGTGGTACTACAAGTGGTGCAAGTTCGAAGGCTGCTTGTAAGGTCATATCAGATCGGCCACAGAGCATTGTGGCCGCTGAGTGCAGTACTAGGGGTTTGAGTGATGAAACAGAGGATGATAAGCCTAGCTCGAGTGATGCTTCTGGAGGTGGGTTTGCGTACCAATCATTGAATGATCTGGGATGTGGTACAGTCACGAACCAGACGTTCTCTGAGGGCTCATCAGAGGCACTAAGAGAGGAGGAACTGCTTGATGTCATGCTATTGCTTTATCATATGGTCGTTGCGCCTAGCTTTAGAAAGGCAAGTTAGTTTACTAATTGATCAATATCTCTTTATTACCACAAGTACAATAGTTGTATCAGTAGTAATCATGTAGGCATGTCATGTATTACAGTTGGATTCTAATCCGCAATTTATATTTGCACTGATTTAATATCTTTAGTGTTTTGTATTTCTATCTGATATTACATAATGATAATTTAGTTTTTGACATCATTTTAATTGTTTGAGAAGTTTATTACAACTTCTTTTTGTATTACTTTATGATTTATATAATTGCTTTTTTCTTACCTGTAGGCATTCTACTACATATCGCAACAGACACAGTCAGTTTTGTTGCTGGATGATACTGACAAGCAGATTAGAGAGAAGTCATGTGCTGAGCAAGTAAAACGCCTGAAAGAAGCCCGGAGTGTTTACCATGAAGAATTAGTTGATTCTGTTCGGCATTGCTCCTGGTAACAAATTTTTTTTTTGTTTTTAGTTGCAATCACCGTTTTTGTTTTCTTGTATTCTTGCATCTCACTGTCTATAGTTCTGTTGCGACTCCAGAAAAGCCACTTGTCTTCATTATATTCATATGTTTTTGCTAAATCTTCTTTCATACCTTACGTGAACATCTAATTTCTGATTCAAAATTTCAACTGTAACTTCTAAAGATACATTAGTTTAAAGTTGGACCTGCAATCATAAATTGGATACGCAAGGAACATTCTAGGCTTTGATTTTTTTTTTTAAATGCAGATTTTATTTTTTGAATTCAAAATCATAGGACCATATCAATTATCAAATTATTCATGCATTATTACTTGGATCCAAAAAAAGTTTAGAACAATTTTGGGAACAGGGCATTTTAATTCAATTTTAACTGCCTGGGGTAATGCAGGTACAGAATATCTCTATTTTCAAGGTGGAAGATGAGAGGAATGTACGCAGCATGCATGTGGGTTGTTGATTTGTTGCTAGTTTTGAGCGATTTGGATTCTGTTTTCCTCTATGTTCCCGAATACTATGTTGAAACACTGGTATGATGGATTATTCTTTTCTTTTTTCTGTTTCAAACTTTCATACGATTGTATTGCAAAAATGGTAATTACTGCAATAATATTTAAATCTTATTGCAGGTTGATTCTTTCCATGCATTACGCAGAAGTGAACCTCCCTTTGTTTCCTCTGCAGTATTTCTCAAGCAAGGGCTCTCATCCTTTGTAAGTTTTAATACAATTGTAGTCTTTTCCTTTTGCGATGCAAACTTTTTATTGTGATGACTTTCCCTTTCTTAGTTTTCTTGAGGCTGTATCTTTATCCCCTATGAAAAGCATTTTGTTGCTGTACCTTTAGTAGTTTGATAAGGAGGCTTTAAAGATTTTTGGTTATTGATATAAACTGTAAGCTGCATCCTTTAAAGGTTCGTTTAATTTTAGGTTCGGTAGGTGTCACGAAAGATATCAGTAAAAAAATGCTGGAATATCTAAGAACTCAAACAGTAAATTAAATATTAGAAGTATAATTTTAAGAGAACTTATTTGTTTCAGAAGATACATTAGATAAAAAATGCACATTAGACTAAGAATAAGAAAACGATTTGTGAATTGTGATACTTTGTTGTTACATAATTCAGCTGTAAAAATCATCTCTTGTAATTATGCACATTGTCCATTGGCAGGTAACTTTCTGCGTGAAGCACTTCAATGACTCACGAATACTGAGTGCAGACGTAAAGGATTTACTCCTGCAGTCGATATCAGTTCTAGTACAGTACAGGGACTTCCTAGTTGTGTTTGAGAACAACCGAGAGGCAGTTGAGAGGATGCCACGGAGTCTACTTTCAGCCTTTGACAACCGCTCCTGGATCCCTGTCACAAACATTCTCTCCCGCCTTTGCAAAGGATGTGGCTTCACTTCTTCTAGAAGCACAGACTCTGTCTCTTCTGTTCTTTTCCAGGTTGGTTGGTATGATGGAATATATGCAGTATATACTTATTACCGAGTTATGCTACTTTAGTGCACCGTGCTTGTTTGTTTGCTAGTTACTAGTTTCTGTTTGGTTTTGTTTATTTGAGTTGTATTATTGCGAGCACGTATTGCTATCCTGCCCTACTATTTAGTATTTTGTACAAATTAGAGTGATATAATGTCGAGGTTATTACCCCTTGTCAAGTGGAAAGATATACATACTGAATTCCACTATTTTTTGGAGTGCCTTTTTTAGGTTCTGCTTCGGGAGACGTGCATTCATGATGAAGAACTCTTTGCATCCTTTCTGAACCGGCTTTTTAACACACTGAGCTGGACGATGACTGAGTTTTCCATGTCAATTCATGAGATGCAAGATAAGCATAATGTCAGTTTTTTTTTTCTTGTTCCATGTCATCAGAATTTACATGCATATAATGTGTCCTTTTAATTTGTTGGATACTGGAAATTCCTTATGTTGCTTGCGCATATAGGGCCAAATCGGCACTATACCGAGCATTCTAGTGGCTTCCTATGAAAAAGAAACCTCATGAAACCTCAATGGGGTCCTAGACTGTTCCAAAATTTCGATCAGGGTATTGCCTAAAAATGTAATTCAGTTGATAAAACTCTTATGAAAAATCATGACATTATTAATCCTTGTATTTTGATATTTCTTATGGATGTAGGCTGCTGACCTTCAGCAGAGGAAATGCAGTGTGATTTTTGATATCTCATGCAGCCTCGCTAGGATTTTGGAGTTTTGTGTAGGAGAGATTCCTCAGGCCTTCCTCTCTGGCCCAGACATGAATCTCAGGCGCCTTATCGAGTTGGTGGTTTTCATCCTAAACCACATTATCTCAGCTGCTGATACTGATTTCTTTGATCTGTAAGTTTTTGCATTCTATAAAAGCTTTTCTACTGCTTGTATGCTGCAGCTGGCCAACTTTTTATGTAGGTGTGAAAAATACCTTTTTGTATTTGAAGATTTATTTTGTATTTGTATTCTTTGGTCTTTGGTCTTTGGTCATCACTTAATTTGGTGTTTTTGAGAGGTTAGGAGATAATTGTTCTCATACCTGGGTAAGATCAAGATTGTTCTAAATCAAACTTGGTAGTAAAGTGCTGAGACTATATATCTCCTTGATTATTAACTTTTTTACTCTGGTGGTTGGCATTCTTTTTGGGATATATTTTTTTTTCACCTTCTATTAACTGGTCTGAGAAATAATATTCTCATGCTTAGGTCATTAAGGAGGCCAGGAGAGAAGATGAACCGAACAATGATTCTAGCGCCTATTCTGGGAATAATGCTGAATATCTTGGGATCAGTAGTTTCAGACTCAGAGTCGAGTCACACCAGTCTGAGCGATGTGATCTCGGTGTTTTGTAGCATGGATTGCCCTGCAACTCTCCATTTTGGCTTCCAATATCTTCTCAACTATAACTGGGTTAGATTGATTAATTTGTTTTTGCAAATTACTATTGATCAGTTCTATTTTAAACATAATCCAATATATAACCTTCTGTAACACTGAACTACTGAAGTACTTCAATTAAGGTTGGATCAGGCAAAACATGTTATCCCTTGTTTTTTTTTTGTCTTCACTAAATTTACTTATCAATATTATTTATCTGCCAGAGTAACATTCTCAGAGGTGATGTTGCCGCGGTGAAACTGGCACAGCTAGAGGAGCTCTCCAGATATTTTAGAAGCATGTCAGAATCTGGTGGAGATGCAGGACACGTAGCAGGTACTGAGGATGGGGATGACAACTGCTGTATTTGCTATAACGGCGAATCAGATGCGCTGTTTGAGCCATGTCATCATCGATCCTGTTTTGGTTGTATATCTCGACACCTCCTAAACAGCCAACGGTGCTTCTTTTGCAATGCCACAGTGACATCTATCACGAGGTTCTAGATAGGAAGAATTTCCTTTTTGGGGCCAATGCACACGATTAATTTTTTTTTTTCTGTGGGTGCAGGAAAGTGATAGAAACTTGTGTGTTAAATGTATAAAGAAATAATTTGTGAAGGCATTTTGGGGACAATTATATAGATATGTAGATATAGGGGTTGTGTAGAAAAGGTGGGAAGATAGTACCACTGTGCGAGGGTCGTCATCCTAGGGGTGAATTTTGTAGGTATCTAGGGAATTTCATTGTACATATGAGATGTCAACAGAAATCAATATTTCTGCCTAGCAATGATAATAAGGGGTAGAAAACACAAAATTAGGCTTTGCTGCACGTATCATTCTTTCCCTTTTTTTTTTTTTTTTTTCTTTTTTCTTTTCACTCTTGCAAAACAACACCTAAAGAGGTAGATATTTTGGCAGGGAGTCATTTCTTCCAGTGTTCTGTTCATTGTGACATCAATTTTGTTACAAGTTACTTGAAGGTACATGTTTGCGTTGATGGCTCTATTACAGTTGTTTTATATCGTCTCAAAATTGCTCTACTAATAATTTATGCCGAGTTTTAAGTATTATATAACGCATAACTGTCAGCTTGATTGATATAAGCCAAAAAATCGAGTTAAAAAATAATCGAAATCATCTCGTATGCAAATGCTAATACAGATTTTATTTGTATAAACGCTGATGTATTCTGTTGAGATTATTTTGAGCATAAATGTCTGTGCGAGTGAATTAATCATTTTTAATATGATCAGAATTAAATGAAAATATCTAATATGCATGCAATCTGCCAAAAAACTTTATTATAGCTGTCATTTGCTTGTAGAATTGATTTATTCTTACGAAATTACTCTAATAATTATTTGTCAAGTAGACAATATTTGAGGTGTAAATGCCACCGAAATTTTTATTAATAGAAAATATAATAAAAAAATATCCAGATTAGGGTACGCTTTTCGTTTTTTTTCAGATATAAGGAAAACGTTTTTAAATATCGCGGCCACTGGCCGTTGTGGCTTATCACGGTCATACTTAATGCCTTATTAATCGTTCTAACTACATTAACCATTCTAATTGAACTAGAGAAAAAACCGGAAAAAAAACCCTGTCCGTTATGGATAGAAACGGCCAGCGGAAAAAAAAAAAAAATCCGAAAATGCTGTCCGTGATGGATAGCAACGGCCAGCGAAAAAACAATAAAAAAAGCTTTTCTTACGGACAGCATCTTCATCCGTACCCGAAAATGTTGCCAAGTACTTGCTCAAGAATGTGAATGATTCTTTCCCCATGCTACAACCAACGAACAATTAGTAAATAAATACAAAAAAATATTAAAAATTACAAAAAGGAAGACAGGGAGAGAGAGAGAGAGGACCTCTTGTTGTCCTTGAGGATGTTAGAGATGGAATGAAAAAGAGCTCGCTGGTCAACCTTGCCAATATTCCATTCGCTCAAAAAGGCATCAATCTTCTTAAAAGAAGGAATGATACCTTCCCTCCTCAGCTTTTTTTATTGTTTTTTCGCTGGCCGTTGTTATCCATCACGGACAGCATTTTCGAAATTTTTTTTTTTTTTTTTCCGCTGGCCGTTTCTATCCATAACGGACAGGGTTTTTTTTCCAGTTTTTTCTCTGGTTCATCTCTGGTTCAATTAGAATGGTTAATGTAGTTAGAACGATTAATAAGGCACTAAGTATGGCCGTGATAAGCCACAACGGCCAGTGGCCGCGATATTTAAAAACGTTTTCCTTATATCTGAAAAAAAACGAAAAGCGTTCCCTAATCTGGATATTTTTTTATTATATTTTCTATTAATAAAAATTTCGGGTAAATGCCAGCTTTAGTGATTTAATTACGTGAAATGACTCCAGAACCAATCGAAACATCTATTAAGAGCTTAACGGTTAGTTTTGATAATTTAATCATTTTAATTACTTTTATCACTTTAATTGGTGATTTAAATCACTTCAATCACATGGTAAAAAAAAACATCCATTATTCCTGCAGCTTCATGTAATTGCTATACTTCAGTTCAGTTAAATGCGCAATAAAAATACTGAAGCATCTATATATAATACTTGAAACCAACTATTCTTTCATCTTTCAACCCTTGCTTGCAAATTAAATTAAAGGGCATTGAAGAATTTCTACATGACTGAGGTATACGGAAGGAAGAGGAATCCGCCCCTCACCTAGAACATGCTCATCAAAATCTCACAAAAATTAGTTACTTGAATTAGTTTGCTATGTCTAAATCTACTAGCGCCAAATAGGCATATACCAGTTTACAACGTATAGATATAGAGAACCAGTCCTTGCCAAATTTATATCTTATGGGCCAAGAAGTTGCAAGCACAAGAGGCAAAAATGCACTAACTAATACAATAAAACCAGCATGACAAACATGTTACATGCACCCAGCACCCAGCACACACACACACACACTAAACAAAAAAAAAACTAACAACCCTACCCCAGACTAAATTCAACCAGTACCAAGTACCAAAGGAGTTGCTCCCACTTGCCATCTCCTGCAATCCATTCAACGTCTCCTTTTCCTGCTCCTGGACCTGGTTAAATCACAACCATGGTAACATATGAGGGACTTCTTTACTCAGAAAAACTGAAATGACAATGAAAAAACACAAAAAATTTAAATAAAAAAAATATATCACTCAAATACAATGAGACTAACTATTTTCGGGCTGTAGAGGCTTCGTCCACCTCCTAAAAGAAAATTTGATTTGCATAGTTAGGTACAGAAAACAGTACAACATATATCCTTTAGAATCATTTTTGTTTATCTTATAGAAGGTCCATCTAGTTGAGTACACATTTAATACTACATCTCTGAACCTTATATATATACTCGGTTAAAGCAAATTCGTACTGTTAATATTTGGTACAGTAATCCTTTAAGTGGACCACAAACTACAAGATAATACTAAAAAGGAACCATCTCTCACCTCTAATAGTTCCCAAACCTCGTCCTTTAAATGTAGATACTCAAAATCCCCATCGTCATAAGCAACCTAGTAAAAGAAATATACGGCAAAAAAATAAATACAAGGTAACACACAGATTGACCAAAAATCTCAGAATATGAAGTGGGGGCATTTAATTTTGTGCCAAACAGTTTCAGATATAAATAAGCAAGAGTTGATCAAAACATCTCTATACATGTGTCAATAAGTATGGAAAGATTTAAAGAAAGCTTTCAGCGGCAAATATTCAGAGGAAGGGCTACATTACCAAGTGCTTCTTCTGAGAACGGTAGTACTTCTGAATTGTACCATTGTAGTACCTGGCAGAGAACATTTTAACAATTTGTTAACACCAAACTTTAGCAAAATCCAACAATTACTTGCAACCCAAAAAAGAAAAATGAATAGCTTCATATTTGAAACTTACAATCTGTCCATAGGCCACCATACTTTAATTCTTTTATGGACCATCTCCTCAGGACACCAGTTCTCTTTTGATCCAGTTGAATGGCCCACAATAGCGGCCTGCTTAAGAAGTGAATTAACAGTCAAGATTTTTAGAAACCATATCCTATTAACCAAAAGACCAATGACGACGAAAAACAATTAAGTGCATTTTCCTTCTTCTTTTTTACCTGATCAACAAAAAAATAAAAATAACAAATGTATATACCTCAACCGGGCTGACTTGAATAAGCAAGGCACTTGCCCCTTTAACTGCCTTCTTAGGGACCGCCTTCCTCTTGTTTAAACCGGCAAGCAGTGTAGCTATCTCCTCAGCCTCCTTTGCCTTGTGAGTTTTTGTAATAATACGTGCAGGGCGCTTGAGCTTCTGCTCAATAGAAGGCAGGTTCCCCTCAATGAACTCTCCATTGCGATCCACAACTGGAGGGGCTGGTGCTTCTCTGTTCAGGCCACCACTCAATGCTTCTTCCGGAATTTCTGTCCCTCTGGACAGGCCAGCACTGCCTGTTTCATCCCGGCATTCCACCTCTAGGCCATGCTCAACTGCATCAGCTGTCTCCTGAGGCCTCTCGTCAGAGACTACTCTCTCAGAAATGTGTCTCTCAGACTGAAGAACAAACATCCAAACAGATAAATACAATGTTTGACAAAGAAACAGTCACATAGATTCAGACAGTAAAAAAAGGAAAAAAAAAAATGAAGCGAGAGACATCATAGATTCAGACAGTAAAAAAAAAGGAAAAACTAAAAATAAAGTTAGAGATGTCAGTATTTGTTGAATAGCAAATAAGCACCTCATTTCCAGATGAGGCATTGGCATCGCACTGTTCCATTGCATCTGATATCTCTTGACAAAGAGAGACAACAAACAAAGAGTACTCGTCTGCTCTGTCACCAACCAGGGCTCGCAGCAGCGGCCTCAATTTGCTTGCACACTTGCGTATTACTCTCTCCGCAAGTGTGAAAGATACAGATAGGTGGACCTACAAATAATTAAAAAAAAAGGAACAAATAAAATTCCCTGCTGATATCAAACACATTCTAAGATCAACAATCTATAGAATTTGATACTGTTGTGATTAATAATTATCAACCGCACTAACAAAATGATCACCATGGATGTTACCAAGACAAACCAGTAATGCTAAAACAAAGAAACTTGTACCATTCTCTCTCTTCGAACGCTCAAGAGGAGGCAAGACACTAGCTTGTCAGAGATCTCTTCAATCTCACTCTCTGTAATAACAACTGTCATTATCTTCTCCATGAAATGGAACACATTCTGGGAGTGCTGCAGACTATTAAAAAGAGAAAGAAAAAAAAAACTGAATTAGATTAAATTGGGGTCCGAAGATTTGGCAACCCCAACAAAGGACTTCCTATTTTTTAAAATATCAACTTCATAACATTTATTTGTTGTATGGATGACGCAATTTATCTGCATATGGCAACCGATGATTTGGAGTCTTAATGGTTGATAACATATAAATTTGAAGATTAACAAAACAAGCTACAGTTACCTTATTCTTCGTAGAAAACATTGGAACATTTCCAATATTAAATCATCCAATCCAAGGTCAAGCATTATGATACATGACCTCACCTCTGCAAGGGACTCAAGAATGGATACCCTTTTTCTGTATGACCTGCTCTTCAGGTCATCAATTCTCTCAAAAGACTCCACCATTCTTTCGAACGCAAACTGAAAAGTGAGAAGCATGATTAGATATGGGGACAGTAATTCATGTATCACGACTCACAAGACAAAAATATTAAACATTGGTTCAATTTGCACTATTTCAACTACATGCTTACTCCTATCCTTGTTATCCTTTTATTAGAAAAGGTGAAATTTTATTTCACAAATTTTATACATGAAACCGCCACAAAAAAAAAAACCCTTTTATCAAATTATACAAATATGCGTGTGTGATTTTCTTGTCCTATGTTTGTAAACACTTTTGTATTTGATGTCTCCTGTATGTCAAATAATATAAAGTAAAAAGGAATACCCTCATGGTGTCATCGGTGTAGGGGTTGTTTGGTGCGGTGATGCGAATGACCTCGCAAATGCACACAAGGACAGACACCCATACATCGGTCATGTTGTGTGATAACATCCTCCTCTCAGTTAATGCAGACATCAGCGGCTGCAATCCTGTCAGCACTTCAGTTGAAGGTGACTGATTCACCTCAGCCAACAATCGCTCCATTTCCTACAAAGGAAAACAAAAGATGGATAAATTTAATTGAGATCAAGTGCATATATGGCAAGCAGCAGCCCACATTAGTATTTAGTAGCGTTAGAAGGCAATTTGAGAAAGAATTTTTAATTTAAGACAATCTCCAGTCCAAGAAAAACTATATTAATACACCAAGGTGAGTGAAGGAGCGCAATTTTTGGTATGGGCATTTTGGGAAAACAATTACGGAAGGAGTGTTTCTCAATTAGCGCCAAATATTAAAAGTAAAATCCTCATGACAAATATGCCTAACAATCATAACCGTTGGGAAGTACATAAAAGAGGGTAGTAAGTGAAAATATTCAAATTTGATGCACTCGCGCCAAGAATTATTTCGCCTATGTTAAAAACATAGAAGAGAGAAGTTAATTCAAATAATTCCATTTTATCAATTGCAACTTGTAATCATTTTTAAGCTTTAACAACTAAAATTCTACTAGACTTGAAAGCAAAAAAAAGAAGAAGGAAAAATAGAGGATTGAAAAGAAGAAAAAAAGTTAGAGAAACAGTTGGGAATTAGGATAGCATGAATTAATCTGAAAAATAGGAATGCCACAGACAATCTATTGAAATCCTATTTCTTCTCCGAGATAGATGAAAATCATTTAAATCCAGGAAATATATAATTGATTGCCCTAGTAGTGAATCTGAAAAATAGAAGACTGGAAGGGAAAAATAAAAATAAAGTTAAAAATTAGGATAACAAGAATTAGTCTGTTTCAAACAGGCATCTCACAAACACAATCTATTGAAACCCTATTCCTTCTCCAAGGCACATCAAAATTCTTTAAATCTAGCAAAATCTAAATGATTGCCCTAGTTGAAAGGCTAGGGAAAACACTAGAAATTTTCAAAAGATTAGGGTTTTAGAAATACAATAAAAAATTAAAATTGAGTCCAAGAACCGATTTTAAGATTGGTTCTGAGATTCTTCTACAGGGAAATAAAAAAGTTACATCATTTATCGAAACTTTCAAGGAAAAAGGGGGGGGGGGGGGGGGGGGGGCCGCAGGTGAGAGTTTGAAAAGGAGAAACTTTACGTCTAGCTGAAGAAGAAGTTCCTCAGCCGGCAATGAAGAATCAAGCTTTCCTCCTATCTCTTGTATTTTTTTGACCAAATATTTATCCTCCATTGCGTCCTCAGATCTGATGAAGAGATGATAAATGAAAAGAGGAGACTTGTGGTTTATACAAGGGACGGTAGGAGGAGAAATTTAGGGTTTTTTTTTTATGTATTAAAGACCTTCCGAAGAAAAAAAAGAGGCTTTATTTGTTTGTCTATATCTCTTTCGGCGTAATTGTCCCCCAATTTTTTCTCTTTAATTTAACAATTAGGCTTAGTTGGCTTTAAATGAGTGGCTGAAACAGCTCCCAAACCTTTTTGAAAACCCTAGAGGGGAGGCTGCCACTGGCCTCCACCTTTCATTTCCGCCATGGGATTCTCTTCCCCTCCCCCCTCCCTTCTTTCAATGTTACTCATTTTGTCTCTTGGTCCTACATTGGCCCACTAGTCCGTCCCTACCTCTCTCATATTCTCCAACTTCCCCAACCTATGTTTTCTTCCTCTTCCCTCTTTCACTTTACCATTGAAGCCAGATCAAGGGTTTAGGTTTCACTCTCTTTCATTAAATCTAGGCTGTACCTCTCCCCATTCCTATTGCAACTCATACCGGGGGGGGGGGGGGGGGGGGGGGGGGGGGGGGGGGATCTGGATTTCCTATAGTAACCCAAATTTTGAGTTTATATCCGAACTGTCCGATCAGAATTTGGGCCAATCTGACCCGAGGTGGAATGCACGGGGCAGATCGCACAATCCGAATCCAAACTCAAAATTTGAGTTACTTTAGGGATCCAAATTCTATGAGGGGAGCAGACAGGGAACACTCCTCTTTCACTTTACCATTGAACCCAGATCACGTAGTGCAGCAGAATATAGGATAAAACAGATTATAGTGGTCTTATTTACTTGTGCTGAATTATATGGTGAAGTGGGTCATTGGAGTCAATGAGTTGTCGGTTCCCAGTGATTTACCACATTAGATTTCCGAAGCCTTTTAAGGGCGCAAAGTGTGCATAAGTTCCATTTCTTTCCCTTTAGTTTTTATCCTCGGATTTGGGTTTACTTATTATTATTTTCCTATGTACAAAACCTTTTTCATTTTCAATATAATGGACACCTAATGGCTAATGTTCCAGCAAATAAAAAAGGTCTAAATACATAAAAAAAATCCAGTTCTAAACGAAATTACATAAAGTAGTTCTCAGCTCTAAACCATACACAAAATAGAATTCATAAAAACAGATGTTAACCTGGTTTGAAGGAACACGGTGAGAGGGCTGTCTAGAGCAAGCTGACACCGCCATATAGTCTGGCTCAACAGCAAAAAAATTAGTATCAATATAGAAATACAAAATAAGAAATGAAAAGTAAAAATGAATAGCACTATCAAGATTTGAATCCTTATATTCGTTCTAAAAATACAAATCAGTACCATTTTTGGGCAAAAATTTGAGTTTCACCAGTCTCAACAGAATCTTATCATGGCGCTGACAGATAAGCTTCAGCTGTCCGATCTGGATTTCCTATAGTAACCCAAATTTTGAGTTTATATCCGAACTGTCCGATCAGAATTTGGGCCAATCTGACCCGAGGTGGAATGCACGGGGCAGATCGCACAATCCGAATCCAAACTCAAAATTTGAGTTACTTTAGGGATCCAAATTCTATGAGGGGAGCAGACAGGGAACACTCCTCTTTCACTTTACCATTGAACCCAGATCACGTAGTGCAGCAGAATATAGGATAAAACAGATTATAGTGGTCTTATTTACTTGTGCTGAATTATATGGTGAAGTGGGTCATTGGAGTCAATGAGTTGTCGGTTCCCAGTGATTTACCACATTAGATTTCCGAAGCCTTTTAAGGGCGCAAAGTGTGCATAAGTTCCATTTCTTTCCCTTTAGTTTTTATCCTCGGATTTGGGTTTACTTATTATTATTTTCCTATGTACAAAACCTTTTTCATTTTCAATATAATGGACACCTAATGGCTAATGTTCCAGCAAATAAAAAAGGTCTAAATACATAAAAAAAATCCAGTTCTAAACGAAATTACATAAAGTAGTTCTCAGCTCTAAACCATACACAAAATAGAATTCATAAAAACAGATGTTAACCTGGATTTCCTATAGTAACCCAAATTTTGAGTTTATATCCGAACTGTCCGATCAGAATTTGGGCCAATCTGACCCGAGGTGGAATGCACGGGGCAGATCGCACAATCCGAATCCAAACTCAAAATTTGAGTTACTTTAGGGATCCAAATTCTATGAGGGGAGCAGACAGGGAACACTCCTCTTTCACTTTACCATTGAACCCAGATCACGTAGTGCAGCAGAATATAGGATAAAACAGATTATAGTGGTCTTATTTACTTGTGCTGAATTATATGGTGAAGTGGGTCATTGGAGTCAATGAGTTGTCGGTTCCCAGTGATTTACCACATTAGATTTCCGAAGCCTTTTAAGGGCGCAAAGTGTGCATAAGTTCCATTTCTTTCCCTTTAGTTTTTATCCTCGGATTTGGGTTTACTTATTATTATTTTCCTATGTACAAAACCTTTTTCATTTTCAATATAATGGACACCTAATGGCTAATGTTCCAGCAAATAAAAAAGGTCTAAATACATAAAAAAAATCCAGTTCTAAACGAAATTACATAAAGTAGTTCTCAGCTCTAAACCATACACAAAATAGAATTCATAAAAACAGATGTTAACCTGGTTTGAAGGAACACGGTGAGAGGGCTGTCTAGAGCAAGCTGACACCGCCATATAGTCTGGCTCAACAGCAAAAAAATTAGTATCAATATAGAAATACAAAATAAGAAATGAAAAGTAAAAATGAATAGCACTATCAAGATTTGAATCCTTATATTCGTTCTAAAAATACAAATCAGTACCATTTTTGGGCAAAAATTTGAGTTTCACCAGTCTCAACAGAATCTTATCATGGCGCTGACAGATAAGCTTCAGCTGTACCGTTGCAAGATGCACGCTCTTCTACAAAATCTCGATTTGAAGTTGTGTAACAGATAACTCGTATTCCCTCATGGAACTAGATGGTGTGGTGTGGGTCATCCTTCCAAGTCTCTATTTAATTAGCAAACTCTCCTTGCTGGTGTGTGGAACTCACAATTTCTGAAGTCTATTTAATAAAGCAATGTTATTACACCAGTCTGTTTTCACTAAATAAAGTAAATTTCTTCTGTAGCAGGTCTAACAAACATGAGCTGAAAAATACCTTGCAAGACATATATTCTTCCTTCCTATGAATAAATGGTGATGATATGTCAGTCTATTTGGGTTGGTCATTAAAAAAAAAAAAGGCAAGTTATTAAATAGTAAAATGAGTTCCAAAAGTAAGAGAACTTCCAGCTGAGATAACCAATATCTACTCTACAATTTACATAGGTTGTACATAAAAACTTTGGTGAAATTTCAACACCCACCAGTCATTCATATAAGCTAATATAATATGTTGAAGGCCCATGCAATATCTCCGAAGCCCAAGTGAGCCCATGAAGTATATTCAAGACTTTTCTAGAGACAAAGCAAGCAAAATATCTAGTAATAATAGATTGTAGAGGCTTCCAGGCGTAGCCAAAAATATCTTAACTCTAGATATTTCCTTAGCCTGCATAGAGCAAGTATATATAGGCTAGTGTAGTAGCCATTAGGCAACAAGCAAAAAAACAAAACAAAAAACTCCTCTTCTAGCTTAAGTGTAATAGTAGTTTGGAAATGTAGGAAATATTTAGTATAGGTGCAGTTGCAAGAGTTGTTTGGAGTTTGTAATAAAATTAGTTTGAATATAGTATCTCTACTCAATAACATTATGGATCAGCATTGAAATAAATTAAAAGACATCGTATTGAAGCAGTTTGGAAAATTAATGGTTCAATTTTATTGGCACATGACCAGTGACCAAACAATTCATGAATTGCACTAAATTTTGTTATGCAATCTCTAAAAATATTGGAGTATATATGTACAATTTTACCTTCTGATTTCATTACTGTATTAACAGTTATCCAGGTTGTTAATATATACCCTTCCCTTCATTATATCACTTTCTGTGAAAAAAAAATGCATGAAATGACAAATAACAACACAACTCTGATTATGATTTCTATGGCCTTAGTGCCCGTTTGAGAATTTAAGATATAGAAAAGAGGCATTCTAACTTGAACTGTTTACTCTATTGTAAAATGTAGCAAATGTTACATGATCTTTTCAACAGTACCAAATAGGTATATTTTCTTTTCCCAAAGTGGAAAATAATTAAAGCACAAAATAATATTTAATCAGTGGAGCAGAAAAATAACACCTTTTAGGCCTGTACCAGTACCACCAAGTGAAAATGACTGTACAGAGTACAGAATAAAACCATTATGATTTACCATTGCAAACAATAATTGAACGGTGAACAAGTAGATACCATACCAGGAAACAAGTAGAGGGGGGACTGTCTGAATTCAGATCCAGTGAAGTTACCTAATCTTTGAGTATTAAATCGGAACCGTCCGATTCAATCTCACTCGAGCGACGGATTCGAATCGGACGGTTCCGATCCAAAACCCAATCTTTGGGTTACTTTAGGGGATCCGGACCCGGTCTGTCTAGGGCCAGGTGGCGCCAGCACTCCACTCCGATGATCTGCTGCGTCGAGAAATTGGCTCCCCTTCGTTCCTCCTGCGCCCTCTCTCTCTCTCTCTCTCTCTCTCTCTCTAACAAACATTGAGGGAAGTCTCGCAAAAGCTGTGTACGCGACACAGTAATGAAGGTACCTATTTCTTCACGTAAGAGGAAAGAGTGAGAGAGGAGGTGAAGAAAGGAAATAATAACAGGCCGAGAATTGCTACAGAAACTTTTTAGTTTAAGAGCATGGACTTGGGCTGCTGGGCCTTCTAAACAGATCTCATTTAGCACTAGCCCAGTATTAGTATTTTATTTAAACAGGAATTTCATTTCATGATTTCTCTGCTTTTGTTTTAGTTTTACATTCATTTTTATGAATGCGTATCCTCCGCATTAACTTAAAAAGAAATCTTTTGAGATATTTAGACGGAGTCAATCCGGTCTCTTTTTATGGTATAGAAGCTCTTTAATATTAGTGCAGATCTAGTATGCACGAATCTTAAAGCATATCGTATGGATAAGATTCCATTTTGAGTTAATGCAAAGGATACAAATTCTCATTTTATATACTACTTTTATTATTATTATTATTATTATGATGAGCATCAGACCAAGATGTTTCAAATTTAATCTCATGTCCAGTTGAAATTATTTATATACCTTGAAAGAAAAATAAATCTCATCGTTTATTGTTTTGTTCTTGAAAGAATATTTATATACCTTTATTTCTTTTATTCTCTCTTTTTCATGTTTTCATCTTATAAATGTAGTCTTTTAAATTTTAATACGGTTCAAGGACAATTAGCAGGCATTGCTTACCACTTGTATAAAATTTCTTGCACTATATGTTGCTTTATTTAATTCTGGTCTTGTTGTGTTTAGTGAATTGTATATAATCGAAATTGAAGAACAGAAACTTGCTGGTACAGCAATGTAAAGAAAAAGCCAAATCTAACCAAACTTTGTTCCAATAGAGAGAAATTAGTTAAAACTAAAAACAAAGCAACACTGATTTCTTAGCAATCATTCAAAATTATTAAAAAAAAAAACATAAACAGCAGGAAATTGGAAACCCCTATTGGTTTGCTGACACCAGCAGCAGGAGATTGCAACCCATTATCAGTTTGCTGACAGAGCACTCCAATCAATCAAGTTCTATTAAGTATGTGAAATGAAGATAGGTGATGATGCGCAGGGCGGCAATGGGGCACCACAGAGGCACTTGTTATGAATGTAGGAATCGGCATTGTGATATACCATGAACCTTCGGTTTGGTATCTCCCCGCATAACTCATTGTAACTTAAATTCAGAAAAGACAATTGTATATCTTGAAGTGATTTCGGCACTTTACCTTTGATCTTATTGTGACTCAGATCCAAATACTCCAAATGATGAGGAAACACAACTCGGGTCAGGTCAAATTCCAGCTGGTTCCACGACAAATCGATCCTGGTCATCGGTTTTGTAATACCGAACAAAAATGAAGCATCACCAGTTAGTCTGTTGTGTGACAAATCAATCGTGTCAATGTCTCCATTTCCAAAATCCTTAGGTATCTCTCCTGTGAGTTTATTGTGCGATAGAAACAGGAAACGAGTAGTCCCATGAAGTAGGCCAGGAGGGATCGTACCGGAGAAGCTGTTTCGACTAAGTTCCAGGAACCGGAGGTTGGGCAGCTTTGTCAAAGACAAAGGTATGGGGCCTGAGAACTTGTTGTCAGAAAGATCGAGTCCAGTGAGATTGGTACGGGAGAGGAAGTCAGGTATGGGGCCATAGAGAGAATTATTGGTTAAGAAAAGTGTGTCGAGTTTGGTGAGTTTAGAAAAGGAAGAGGGAATGGTACCATAGAGACCCGGTGTGTTTTGCAGTTGCATGACTTCCAACTCACTAAGGTCTCCCAATGAATGGGGGATTGTAGTTGATACATTGAGGAAGAAGAAATATATGCCGGTTATACGACCGGTATCAGTCTTAGAGTACAAATTAGACCAGGTGCAACAGTTGGTGGCTGGTAACCATTCCGAGAGCTCAGGCGGATTGCCCAGCTCAGATTTTACATTTAGGAGGGCTCTGCGGTCGGCTGCGTTGCAATCGAGCGAGGAAGAGAGAGTAAGGTGTGAGACGAAAAGGAGGAAGAACAAGTGACAAATAGGCATTTCTTTTCTTTTTTTGGCATAAATTAAGTTGAGGATGGATGAGGGAGGGGCATATTATATATAGGTAGTGGTTGAATAGAATGAAATGATAAACCAATTAATTAATTTTAGTCTCTTAAAGCATGAGCCTCGTTGCAAATGAAATGTTAAGACAAGATGCTTGGACAAGGAAAAACAGGCCAGTACAGTATTTTTATATTATTAATTTTTTTTTTTTTTTATAATTGGTGTATATCTCATCCTTATTATTAAATTGAAGTGGAGTGACCACTGTTTTTTGTTTACCACGTGCTCGATCTCAGTGGTACTGTTAATTCTATTAATTATATAATTATATTTTTGGAGTTGTGCTCACCAAACTCTCTTGATGAGCACATCACACCCTAGCTTTGCTCTACTTATTATCACTAAATATAAAAAATATAATATTTAATCTCATTATTTTAATAAATATAAATTATTAATTAAATTAAATGATAAAATGTCGTATAAATCAATTTTGTAATAAATTACTAATCACAAAACTTAAAAATGTTAAATAAATTATTTTCATCATAAATTACTAATAAAATATATATGAATGTAATATATATCAATCTAATTATAACAGAGGAGAGGAGGATTCAAATGTCTTCACTTTTTGTGTCTCCATCTTGCCTTCATTTTTAAAATGTTAAAACTCAAAATTTAAATCATAAACGTAAAAATAATACCATTAAATGTGATCTATATTTTTTTTCTCTGCATTCTCATAAAAAATTAGCACATTTTGATTTTGTTTTGATGTTAATCAATAAGTTGAAAAATCAACGTTTAGAAATTATCCACATTAGTAAATTTTTACAAGCTCTTGATGAAAATCAAATCAAAGTTAAAATATCATAATTTTTTACACGTACATAAATAAAATGATGTAGATCATATCTAACGGGTTTATTTTGATTTTTAAGTTTTAAATTTTAAGTTATTAAATTTTTTAAAAATGAAGACGTGGTGGAGACACAAAAAAGAGAGACATTTGAACCCTTATTATTATAATAAAATTATATAGTTATATGTATAAATAAAAAAATTATCATATATAATTATATTTATTAATTATTTTATAGAATAATGAGTACAAAATAGTTTATACTCATATTTTTATCTATTAAGTTAACAAAAAGATTCTTACTCATATTCATGTCTGATAAACTGATGAGAAAAAACCATAGCCTTATTAAATACGTACGTATCTAGTAAACAGTTAAAAGGTATTATTGACACGGATCCGTTTACTCAGTTTTTGGATTTTAGATAAGGACTGTTTGATTCAAATTCGCGATAATTTATTCTGAAGTGAAGTGCACATATTCCGAGTGACGGATTTAAATCCCAAGACGATCGATCCCAAATGACGGATTTGAAAATTTGATTACTTTAGGCTATGCTCCGTAAGACAGTACGCAGAGGAAGAGAAGGGAGAATCACTGTGCAGAGGTAGAATTTCACTGGCTGACCGGTGTCACTCACTTGCTTCAAAAAAAAATAAAATAAAAAAGAGAACAGAAGAGAACAACACTGTACGAAGGAAAAACTACACATAATACTGACCCCCACCATCACCCCCCGAATAGGCAGCGGATAGGCATTCCAAGTGACAACTCTTTGCAGCGCTGCTGTGGCGCCTCTCTGAAATCTGAATAGAATACAATTAAGAATTAACACAACTTATCTTTTTCCCTTGAATTCAACAAAGGCACATGACCAAACAGAAACACAGGTCACTCCACTTGAATTCAACAAAGGCGGGATAGGATACCAATTAGAATAAACAATCTTTTTCCCTTGTCCAACCATCTTGTCAGAATAAACAATCACAACGAGCATCATGTTTGAAGAGACTAAAATAAATTAATGGGAGAATTTCATATATACCACTCAAAAACCGTGAAATTATGTATTTATCATTCAAATTTCTATAATTACATATTTACCATTTAAAAATCTAATAACTCACATATTTACTCAATTAATCAAAAAAATAAATGAGATTAATTAAGTTTAAGATTATATAAAATATAGTTAATAGATTATTTAGTCTCTTTTCATTTTCTGTCCCTTCCTCTTTTGCGCATGGATTTATTTCCCTTTGTTTTTACGTTACTTCCCATTTTTACTAAAACTCTCTCCTCGTCTCGCTTCTCCCGCTTAAACTCGAAGAGAAGGACAGCAAACTCGGATGTAAGAATTCCAACTCCAACTTGATCGTTTAAAAAAAAGGTAACCAGTCCAACTTTTCCAACAAAACATCTCGTACTGAATTCAACGCTGATATCGCAACCTGTTATTAAAGTAGTAACTGAGTTTTGTTACTGGCTCGGTTTGGAATATCTGTTTTTAATCTTTTGTATTGGGTATAAAGGAAACTGGTTATAAGGAAAGAAAGAGAGGGTGTTAAGTTAATACTTGATTAATTATAGTTTTCAGAAATTTAAACATAATTAGTCTGAGTTTGGGTTATATTGGATAAATATGTGAGTTATTAGATTTTTAGGTGGTAAATATGAAATTACAAAAATTTGGATGATAAATATGTAATTTCACAGTTTTTGAGTGGTGTATATGAAATTCTCCCTAAATTAATTGGTTCATCATTTCATTTCATTCTATTCAAGCATTCAAAAAAAAAAATGCCTATTTGTCACATGTTGTTCCTCTTTTTCATCTCACACCTCACTATTTCTTCCTCACTCGATTGCAATGCAGCCGACCGCAGAGCCCTCCTAAATGTAAAATCCGAGTTGGGCAATCCACCCGAGCTCTCGGCATGGTTACCAGCCACCAATTGTTGTACCTGGTCTAACGTGTACTGTACTGATACCGGTCGTATATACAACATCTATCTCTTCTCCCTCAATGTATCAACTACAATCCCCAATTCATTGGGAGACCTTAGTGAGCTGCTTACCATCCAATTGCAAACCATACTGGGCATCTATGGTACCATTCCTCCTTCCTTCTCTAAACTCACCAAACTAGAGTTACTGGACTTAACTAATACTTCTGTCTCCGGACCCATACCCGACTTCCTCTCCCGTACCAATCTCAGTGCACTTGATCTTTCTAACAACAAGTTCTCAGGCCCCATACCACTGTCTCTCACAAAGTTGCCCAACCTCCGGTACCTCGATCTTAGTGGAAACAGCCTCTCTGGTACGATCCCTCCTGGTTTACTTCACGGGACTTTCCGTTTCCTATATCTATCCCGCAATAAACTCACAGGAGAGATACCTAAGGATTATGGAAATGGAGACATTGACACAATTGATTTGTCACACAACAGACTAACTAGTGATGCTTCATTTTTGTTCGGTATTACAAAACCGATGACCAAGATCGATTTGTCATGGAACCAGCTGGAATTTGACCTGACCCGAGCTGTGTTTCCTCATCATTTGGATTATTTGGATCTGAGTCACAATAAGATCAAGGGTAAAGTGCCGAAATCGCTTCAAGATACACCGTTACGGTTTCTGAATTTAAGTTACAATGAGTTATGCGGGGAGATACCGAACCGAAGGTTCATGGTATATCACAATGCTGATTCCTACATTCATAACAAGTGCCTCTGTGGTGCCCAATTGCAGCCCTGCACGACATGATCTTTCTTGATTTCACATGCCTAATTAGAGTACTGTCATGCCAGCAAACTAATAATGCATAGTTCTCAACTTCCTGCTGTTTATGTTAGCTTTATTTTTCAATTTTGAGTAATTGTTAAGAAACCAGTGTTGCTTTTCTTTCTTTTGGAACAAAGTTTGGTTAAGAGTCGGCTTTTCCTTTACATCGGTGTGCCAGCAAGTTTCTATTCTTCTATATAGAATTCAGTAAACAATGAATTATATATACTGAATTCAGTAAACACAACAAGAACGTTATTAAATAAAGCAAACATATACTGCAAGAAATTTTATACAAGTGGTAAGCAATGCCTCCAAATTGTCCTTGAAACAAATTAAAAGATTAATTACATGAGATGGATGTGCTTGATGTCATGCTATATATTATCATTTTTTTCCCTGTTCATTTGTATTTTTATGCTGTCAACATTCACCGAACCTATAAAACAACAAAATCTACTGCTAAAAAAAGAAGAACGCCTATACAGTAGCACCCGGAGCCTTAGCAGCAGTAGCAGAAGAGAGCTTGATCGACGCTTGGCAAGGCTCTCACTACGATGCTCACGCTGCTCCTTGAGGTGCTGTGCAAGAAGTTTCTGGTAGTCAGCTGCCTCGAGTTTTGTTTTGGCTATTCTCTTCTTCGTGCCAGCAATTCCTGCACGCTTCCTCTGGAATGTCAGAGGTGTCACCAGCTCTGTATCTTGGGCGCCTTGCTGCACTTCTATCCTGCATTTTTTCATCAAACTTGACCATTAATAAAACCTTTAAAATAAAAATGCAAAACACCATTAACCTTTGATTCTCTGGGAATCAGAAATATATATATGTTGTGCCACCAAACAATTAAACAATACATAAAACTTACCTAAAAAATCCATAAAGGGTACTAAAAAGCACAATGAAAACAATAGTTTGTATAAATAAAAAACTGAAAATGTACCGGTTTTGGTGGTGAAAGTGCAGCGGTAGGTGTTGACGTAATCTTCCTTGCTGAGGTTGAAGCGTTTGCGGATTTGGAGGCCCTCTGGGGTCCCCTCATCCTAGGCTTCTCAACGTCGGTCAAACCCGGTAGATCATTCTCTCCCTTCTTAATTTCCTATGCAGCGCAGCGCTCTCCATTGCGCCTTCTGTACCCACGAAAGCAATGCAAGATGTTCCTGCACAAAAAACAACCGATCGACATGCATGAACCAATTTTAGGCCCCATGTTAAATTAACAAAAGGAAACTATCTGAACAAACACATCTTATCCAATCATGTTAATGTCATTAATTAATTCTTATTTGCAAGTATAATTTAATTTGTCTAGAAACAAAAAATAAATTAAAACAAATCTGGCAATTTAACAAGTAATTGGGAAGGTTGTCGTATATATATTGAACTGCAATTATTGATGTTGAAAGAAAATAGAGAAATTAAAAACATAAATTAATAGGGACTGATGAGAATAAACACCTTCATCCCTTGGCGACCCGAGTTGGTTCAGCAAAACTAACAACCAAGCCCAGGGGCCGAACCCCAGAGTCTGAATCTTTTTCAACTTCTTTTTTATTCACATCTAAACCTATCAAATCTTAATTTAATTTATCACTATGCATATGTCATGTCAATCTATTTTAAGAAGAAGATGCTTCAATTGCTCTCCATCGTTCTTTTTACTTTTTAATTATGTTATTTGTCATCTCAATCTATTTTAAGAAGAAGATGCTTCAATTGCTCTCCATCCTGTTTTTACTTTTTCATTTTCTATTTTCTAAAGAAGAGAGAGTTAAAAGTTAAAACCATTTGAACTCTCCATCCTGTTTATACTTTTAAATTATTGTAGTTCTAGAGACTAGAGATACAGAATATGAAACCATTTCAACTCTCTCTTCTTTTAAATATATATTTTGCACAAAAATAACAAGTATTTTCTTTAAGCCACACAAAATAATTTATACACCTAACCAATCACATTTGAAACAAAATAATCCACCCTTTAATTTGCTAAAAGAGCTTTCTTTGTTCTTATTTTCAAATATACTATCTCTAATACCTCTCGCTGCTTAATTACTTTTACATTATTACATACCATCTTGCAAGACACCAAATCATATTTTATTTACTCAACTACCTTCATACCACAAAAACTTGTCTATTTGCCCAAAAAAATATCAAATCTTGAAATCTACACTCGAGAAATTTCAAAATTTGCCCAAACTGCATTTTTTGATACGGAAATTCAGCCTAAAACTGTAAAATAATTTTGCAGTTTTGGAATTCCAAAACTGCAATTTTTTTTTTGCGGTTTTAGATTTTGGCGCTAAGTTTTTATTTTTATTTTAATTAAATAGAATTTTGTATTATGTTTTAAATAGATATAAATTCATTTGATCTAAAGATTCTGAATTATTTAAAAATAATAATTTTCTATCGATCTAAAAATAGAGATCGTAAAAAAGATTCTAGAAAAAAAATTTAAAATTTAATATACATGCATCACTCATGAAGCACATGGATTTTAACGGTTTGAATTGAGCGCTTGAAGTCGATCCGTTATATTTTTAGAATTATATTCACCATATTCTCTTGATGAGTACATCACACTCTAACTTTGTCCTTATCAAGATTTTAAAATAAAATATTAAGCACAGTACAATCCTAATACGCGTGTATCATTGAACCCGGTTGCGTCTTGCATTTGCCTTTGATGTTTGATCTGATCCGTTCAGTTGACAGGACGAATCAAATGTGATGCGATGAATCACGAATTGACTCCCTGTTCCACGTGACACGTACTCCCTTTTCCTGGAAAAGTATTATCTGCGGAGTTTTTCCGTGCGGAGCTTTTAATCTGATCTGTTCGTTTCGAATCGGACGGACCAAATTAGATCTTATCCGAATTTTAAGAAAATTTAAAATTTAAAGAACTCTTAATTCAGTCCGTCCGATCCAAAACAAACAAATCAGATTAAAAGCTCCGCACACCTCCTCACGGAAAAACTCAGGATAGCGTTCCCCTTTCCCTTACCCTTCCAGCAAACAAACTTTGCTAAACACGTATCCTCTGCATTAACTCAAAAGTAAATCTTTTGAGTTAATACATACTGGCCGTTTGATATTATACAGAACCAATCTGACCGTCTGATTTTAACACGTGGACTCTTTACTATCAGTGCATCTAATGTGCACGAATTTTGAAGTAAATTATACGGTTCAGATACATTAACCCAAAAGATTCCCTTTTGAGTTAATGCAGAGGATACGAATTCCGCTTTGCTTGCATACTTCTTCTCATCCTCTCTCCATATAACACCATTCGTTCCATAAACCCCCCTCTCCTCCCCTCCCCTCCCTCCCCTCCCCATTTCTTACTAAAAATGATCCTCTCCCCTTCTCCGCTCCTCTTCTCCCCCAAGCCCATCGCTTTCTCCATATCTCCATTTCCCCAATCCATCACGTGCAAATGTCTCACTCTCACATCATGCGCCATCACCACCTCAATCTCAGCCCTTCCATCTGCTCATCTCGCTGCCGTCCTTACAGGAGAAGACCTCCCAGAGAACTATGATCAGTGTTTTCCAGTGCGGGATCCAAGCTGTCGGAGGCGGGCCGGTGTTTTGCTCCATCCAACCTCTTTGCGGAGCCCTCACGGCATTGGTGATCTAGGTGACGAGGCTCTCAGATTCCTCGACTGGCTTCATTCCTGTGGCTGTTCTGTCTGGCAGGTTCTACTTTTTCTCTATAATTTTTAGTCCAAAGATTTTCCACTCAGGGATCATGCGTTATTATCTGAAAATGTGATTCAATTAGTAGTACGATCAGTAACCAGATTACAATGAAACTTGGAGTTGATTCCGAGAAAACCAATCTCTGGTTCTGGTCCATCTCATGCCAGTATAAACAGGTCATTGCTCCCAATTATATTCCTCCTGCCCCACTGTTTTTGTAGTTTGATCACTTAATTGATCAAAGCAGGATATATGCTTAGATTTCCCTCTCTTTGTTTTTAGCTGTTTAATTGAAGATGTTATATACCGGAGCTCAGTTTATGCTTACTATCGAGTTATATGCCCAATTAACCCTTGATCTTTAGCATATCTTTCCGGTATTAGCTCATTATTTGACAGAAGTTTACTCTTAATGGTAATGCTGAAATCTTGGTTTGAACTGACAGGCCTAGCTTATTGAGTGCTTCTTTGGGTTGAAACCAGGGTTTGTTGGCTGAATTTTTGATTAGTTTAATTTTCTTGGCCATACTTTTTTTTAACTCGAGGTAAAAACAAATTTTATGTAGGTCCTTCCGCTTGTACCTCCTGGAAGGAAATCTAGAGAGGATGGATCGCCTTATTCTGGCCAGGTGACAAACTTTTGCATATCTTAAAAATATATAATATTCGTAGTTTTAGTTCTTCCCACTCTCTCTTTGTTTATGATTTTTTTTTGTGTTAAATCAAGGATAATGGTAATGGATGGATCCACTTCCCATTCGGTTGTGTTGTTTAATACAAGGTCATCTATCAATCCTGTTTCCATTCTTATACTTGTTCATCTCTATTTGGGTTACAGGATGCAAATTGTGGGAATACACTTCTGATTTCTTTAGAAGAGCTTGTAAAAGACGGTCTTTTGACAGAGGCTGAACTTCCAAATCCAATGTGGCTTCCCAAACTTTTCTTGGTTTAGTTAGTAACACCTTATATTATCTGGTTTTTTGTTCATTCTTCTGTTTATTATAATAATATCAGGGAAGCGGAACTTGTTGAATTTGAGACAGTTGCTAGCATCAAGGATCCTCTAGTAGCTAAGGTAATAACTCCTTGGTACAGCTGTGTATGTCTGGTACCTGTCATTTTGAGTTCCTTTATATGGCCAAATCTTAGCCCACAGTGTGTTCTAGGTTCATATAAAAACAATAAAATTAGACAAAAGAAGATTGGAAACTGCTATAAAATTATATAAGAGTCAGTATAACTCGGTGTTGTATCTGACTTTTGTGAATTTGATCTTGTCGAGTGTATGCGATTTTAAATAAGAGGAAAAATATCGGTTGGTGAGTGTGCTTTCTTGTTGTTCTTTACCCCACCCAAAAAAAAAGATGTAAATGCAACTTTGATTTTATAAGCTAAAATGTAAATAATAATATGTATGATGGAAACTTTTAATATAACATTTTTGTTAATCATACCATCTCATCTATGTTGTTACATACACCATAATACATGTACCATAATACATCATTGTGCTTTTCTATATACTTGTATTTAATATATACCTTTTTTTTATTATACCATCTCTTCTAAGTAATATCGTTCTTACATACACCATAATAAATCACCCTTTTGCTATTCAACATATCCTGGCTGACTTCTTCTAGAAAGTGTTAAACATTTCTAAAAAGGAAAACTGTAGTTTCCAAAGCTTTATAATAACATTAATATATAGCTCTCATTGTTGTAGGCAGCAGAGAGACTCCTTTCAAGCAAAGGGGAGCTAAGAAATCAGCTTGATGTTTTTCGAAAACATCCCAAGATATCAGGCAAGAATTCTTTAGTCTTTAGTTGCTCTAATTAAGCTTTAGATTGCAATATCAGGAGACAACCAAGCTTAATTGGGTTAACTTGAAGCATCATTGTATGAAAAAGAGGTAACTGCAGAAAATCTTGTAAGTTGAAGCTTAGTTACGTAATGAATGGACTCGTTGTTGTAATTTTACTTGCATGGATCTAGTTGCGTATTTGGAAGATTAGATATATACTTCTATTGTACTGTGCCAATTTGTTGGTTTTGATTCAACTTTCACCTAGCAGAAGTTCTGTTTATTTCTTCCTTTATTTGAGCTTAAAAGGCCATTGTTCGGTAATTGATGCTAATTTGGGTTATCATGGGCCTTAATTGTTTGATTTGAGCATGTAGTTTACACTCGTTAGGGTAAAATAGCTCCATCTGTTTGAAAGAACTGTTACCATGCCAGTCTGGTTTCATTTGTATAATCTTTTGAGTCTTCTTATTTTTTTTAGGTTGGCTTGAAGATGCAGCTCTGTTTGCTGCCATTGATAATAACATTGGGACCTTTTCTTGGTATCTGTGGCCAGAACCTTTGAAAAACCGCCATCTGGGAGCACTAGAGGAAATTTACCAAACAGAAAAGGGCTTTGTAAGAAATTTATTACAATGTTTATCTCCTCCAATTGTTAATGATATGAGCTGCAGATCACGCGTTTGGTTAATGATCTGAATCGTGGCTGCAACATGTGCACTTAACCTAACTGGTATAATATGGTGCTAATTGCCCTAAACAGCTAACTCAGCTTCAATTGATCCCTGATTGTTCAATTAAGCCTGGACAAATTCCCAGTAACAAATGCACAACAGCAACTAAACCCAATATTTTGATCCTATATCCTATTTTATACTTCAGAGAAGTTTTGATCCTATTTCCTAATTTAGACTTCAGATAAGTTTTAATCATCTTGAATTTATATTTCTACATACAGATAGATATATTCGTAGCCCAACAATTCTTATTTCAAAGGCAATGGCAAAGAGTACGAAGCTATGCACATAAACTTGGAATTAGCATCATGGGTGACATGCCCATATATGTTGGTTTTCACAGTGCCGATGTCTGGGCAAATAAAAAGTCATTTTTAATGGTAAGAAACTTATTTCTATGGCAACTTTTTCTAACAAGGGCTCCTATGCTATATCAAAGGCCAAAGGGTACACTGTTCAGGAAATGCAAAAAACTACATTGGATTGACAAACATTTTCATATCAATATCAGGTATAGTAGATCTGGAAATGCATAGAGTCAATCTGCCAAATTAAGTTATATTAGATTAGTAAATGTGGAGAGTCAAATAACCGGGATGCTTTTAGTGGTCCAAACTATATTTTGTTTCTTTATGGGACTATAGAGGATTTTTGTTAGAAAATGTATTGGCCAGGAGCTTCCACTGTAATAGTTTAAACAATGAGGTAGAAAAACTAATAATTTATACGTCAGTTACAAACTACATCTTTCCAGAGGTAGCATTAGGCAAAACTTATGTATGGATCAACATAAAGCTTCTTCATTTTTAATAAGATGGTATATTTTATGACTAGAGATATCATGTCATGACTGGTGTACCAGTTATGATGAATCCACTGGGCATATGCCTCATGAGGTTATTGTTCTATCTAATTTTTGAAATATATTTGAAGCTTATGGTCTACCATTGTAAATTTAGATATTGTTTTAATTGTTGTGCAGGATAGGAATGGGTTTCCAACTCTTGTCAGCGGTGTTCCTCCTGATGCCTTTAGTGAAACTGGTCAGCTTTGGGGCAGGTAACCTCTCTTTTCTCATTTGCTGATGGTTGGTATAAAAGAAAGTGTAATCCAGCTTCTATTTATCTCTTGAAATCTCACCCGAGTTTCTGTTTCATGCATATGATATGTCTGCATATTACTCTTTATATCTTAAAGTAACTCTTAGTTTGCATGGAACATTAGTTAATTTATAAATATAAAGAAAAGACTTTTGTTTTGTCCTAAAGAGGTGTCAAGTTTAGCTTGCAAAACAGGATATGTCATGTACACCCATCTGAAGAATAAATAATAATCGGTGAATATCAGCTGTTCCCCTTCTTTTATTGGTCTTTTCAGAAAGGGCTAAATTTTTTCTCTTTTCTGCCCTCAATTATTGGCGAAGTTGACTTATAAATAATATTTTTTGCTTTGCTGGGTCGAACATACTGTATAATTTTGATTATTTTCAGGGTTGTACATGAAATTTTCACATAAGAATCTATATAAGATAATAGGTCTAAAAACGAAAATTAACAGTACCAAACCAATCCAATAATATATTCCTTGTTTACTACAAAAAAACCTTTTGTGTTTCAGTAGATAATGCCCTGTTCAATGCTTCTATTGTATTTATCTGGTTTTCTATATTTGTTTGTAATTTCAAGCCCATTATATGATTGGAAAGCTATGGAAGCTGATGGGTACACTTGGTGGATTGAGAGAATCAAGCGAGCTATTGATTTATATGACGAATTTCGCATAGACCATTTTCGTGGACTTGCAGGTTTTTGGGCCGTTCCTTCCGGTAAGCCTTGTCATAAATAGTGCATTTTCTTTCTAAGTAATGATGATATTGATCACCTGTGTGAATCATCTTAAATACGTCTTTTCTAGAAAATTCAAACCATTGTTTATATAAATATACCGTTTTGCATTAGACATCATCCACATCATCCACCAACAACAATGCTGTTCACGTATAAATAAATTAATAAACATAAACTGTATGCATATGGTGCTGCGTACAAAATTTTTATAGAACATGACTGGCTTGTAGTTGTGTGTTTTTGCTTGGGTGATCTTTATTACACCACCATATTGTATAATTTAGCTTGGAGAGCCTTTTTCAAAATGTGTAACAATTATTATAAACAGAGAGAAAGAGATAGAATTGAAGAAGAATCTTTATTTCATTCTTGATTGTGTAACTTTACAAATGATGGAATACATCTCTATTTAAAGGCAATAGCTTAGTATCTAATAACTTGTTAATTACATTCATGCCACTAACTAATTCTATCGTTGCCTCACTTGATAATTACACAAAAGCCACTAACTGACTGAGTTCCTAGCTGTTACTGGCGCATAGCACAGATGCTTCAGTGCTATGTGTTTTGCTCCTGCAGTTTATTAATTATATATTTGTATGCAGAAGCAAAAGTGGCAATGGATGGGAGTTGGAAGGCGAGTCTTTTTTTTTATAAAAAAAAAAAAAAAAAAACTGCACCTAATGATGCCTATAGATGTTCAATTTGAAAAATAAAATAAAATAAATAAATAATTATGACAAAAAAGTCTAATGTGCTTTTGTATGCTTTCAATTGACAGTAGGCTGGACCGAGAAAGGCCTTCTTTGATGCCTTATTTCAAGCTGTTGGCAAAATAAAAATTATAGCGGAGGACCTGGTCTGTATTATTTTTAGGATATCCAATGTTTATAGTTATTATCATACCTTTAAACTGAAATAAATTATGAAATTGCTATTTGTCGTTTAGAATGCCTACATGTTATGACTTTCATCTGTAAATGAGATATATCACATTTTAATTTCTCAATTTTCACTTGTATGATGCAGTTGTTAAGAGTACTGCCAAAACATGATAAAATTGAAACTATTCTTCAGAGTACATTTTTTTTCTTAATAAGAGGCATTGAACACTGCATCCATTTCTTTAGATGCCTCTTGCAAGAATTAAACTTGTGTCTATGTTAGGCCTATGGTTATATTCTTCTGAGTATATTTGCTTTCATTAATGTATAGGGTGTGATAACAGAGGATGTTGTTCAATTGAGGAAGGCAATTGGGGCTCCGGGAATGGCAGTTCTTCAGTTTGGTAATCAATCATTATATTTTTCTTTTTACAGAATTTTTTTATGATTTTTCTATTTATCATTGGCATTGAGTATCCAGTTTTTTCTTATACTTGTCTTGAATACGTAGCTGTCAAAATTATGACTAAATCGAGTGCAACAATGCTTGATTCTGCAAAAAAAAAAAAAAATGCCATATGTCGAGTGCTACAATGGAACCCTACATGACCTCTGCAGTATTTCTTTGGTTTATTTAAAGCTACTTTTTAACATTGCTTTTTGAAGATCTTGGTAATCTAACTAATTTCTTATTTGTGAGGTAGCTTTTGGAGGCGGCTCAGATAACCCTCACTTGCTGCATAATCATGAAGCTGACCAAGTCGTATATACTGGAACTCATGACAATGACACAGTTAAGTACTATAGTTTCTCCCAAATGTTTCAATTTAGCTCATGTGTCTTCTATTCATGCGCACTTAGTTCCAATTTGACCTAATTAAGCCTTCTTTTGTGCAATTGAGCTCAGTCTAACCTAGTTTTGTTTTCCGTTATGCGGTAAGCCTGAATTTAACTGAATATTGACCTTCATATTAAAACTATGCCTCAGTTTTCTCAAACCATCTATTGCCCAGATCTCTTTTATTCAAATATGCAAGAGCTAATTTACCCATTTTTCCTTCATGTGCAAATTGAGCGTGATAATATTGTGCAATATTTCATTCTTCTTTTTCTGCAGTTGGACCGATATTGCAACTTAGTCTAAGTTGAACTAATTAAACACGTGAATTTCAATCAATTTTTTAGGTGTTGGGGTGGTGGGAACACTTGCCAGATGAAGAGAAGCACATTGTAAGTGCTTAATTATTAAATGATTAAAAATTTAATTTAGAATTTAGCTAATATACTATATATTTTTCCCATGTAAGAAGTACATATTTTGAACAATTTCTTCCCTTATTTATTTGTTTTTACAAAACTAATCATATTTGTTCTAAGACAAGTATAACTAATCGGGTTTCAGCATAAGATGGTACACCAATAGAATTTATGAAAGTTCCTTCAAATCAGTACAATTTATATTTTGTTTATTTATTTCTGATAGGTAGGGCAATATCTCTCTTTAGGGAGTGAGACAAATATCTCGTGGAAATTGATAGAAGCAGCTGTCTCTTCAGTGGCACAAACAGCCATATTTCCTATGCAAGATGTACTTTGCCTTGGGAGTAGTGCTCGCATGAACATCCCTGCTACACAGGTCAGTTTGGGTTGCTTGTCAGTTTTGTTCGCTGATTGCATAACCAGCGAAAACTTCTGACAGTCTTTTTTTTTTCTGGCCAAAGGTGCATTAGAATTTGGTTCCATTTCAGTTTTATCTGGTAGCAATATAAGAATATTCTGTCAGTAGTCTGTTAGTATTGCAATTTTTTTGCCTGTTTATAACATTCAATATCAGTAGTATTTGCACTGAGAACCTGCTACCATACTGGTTTGTCAACTTGATTTAACATTCATTGCACAATTAAATAATAATCTAGCTAAGGAAACAGAAGTGGGTGGAGGGGTGGTGAGCACAAGGAAAAAAAATGGTCAAGACCAGTACTGGTTCGATTTTGGTTGATGCCTATAATTACCCTGACTCAACTAGTCCATGCTAAAATCTTGTATATTAATCATTGATGTTCATGGTAGCCCTTTTTGGAATCAATATTCTTGAATCCAAACAGAGACCACCAACTTCATGTAAAAGAAGAAAAATGATACAACTAATTTATTTAAAAATGTAATTGATAAAACAATGTCTTATTTTTGTCGTTGTTTTTTTTTCTTTTTAAAATTTAATTCGGCAGCTAGGAAACTGGAGGTGGAGGATACCAAGCTCCATTAATTTTGATGGCCTGGAATCTGAATCGGTGAAGTTGAGAGAAATTCTAACAATGTACAATCGTATCTGAGACTAAGAATTAGCTGAAAAAATAATGTTATTGCTGGGTGTACCCTAGCAACTGGCTTTTCAACCTGTAACTTAATTGTCATATAAGACAATATATTCGCAGTTTGTTCGAATATAATTAATTTTCAAACTTATCAATTAAATTGATTTTTTATTTTTTATTTATATTTTCAAACTAATACCATTGGCAGCATTATTATCAAGCAGTCTGCCAATGATGAGCCATGGCTTGATAACCATAATCAGATTTTCAACCAGTAATATTATATTATTTACAAGCGGTGATATCAAATCGCCCATGCTTTCAAAATTTGTGTAATGTCTTTTAGTGCATTTTCTTTAGGAAAGTAGCCCCCGTCTAACCCAACAAACAGATTTGTTCATTACTGGCTTGTTTTCACGTTTATTGACATATCCAACACTTGTTAGTATTACGGGTTCTTGATAATTTCCTCTTAGCTTAAGTTTATATAAAGCACACAGTAGAGTAGAAAAAAATGCCGTGGCGTGATTACAATGTCAAGAGGTCATGGAACGCGAATGATCATGCTATGTGAGTTATGCTGTGTCCAAATGTTTCGTGATCAAACGTCACTCGCGTGATCATTTAATTATAATTTATGTTAGTTTATTCAAGATTCATCAATTGGTTAAGATCTAACGGTCCTAATTACACGTGACTTGTATGACCACGTGCTGTGTCATACAAAATTTTCTATAGTAATTACAGCGCGCAATTAATAGACATATTGTTTTATTTCGTACTATATTGTTCCGTATTAGAGCTAGCTGCACCGTGCTATTTTTCCCCCTCTAACACACATATCACAATCATATCTAGTGTTATTTATATAACTAAAAAATATTTAAATTAAAAAAAAACATATACATGATAAATCATGCAAAACACATTTTTTAAAAGAATAACAAAAAGCCCAAAAAAGGCTCAGAAGCTGAACCGAAGGCCCAAACAATAACAAAAACACTATAAATAAACACATCCTCCTAAATCGTTTCTTCTTGTTGCCTAGGATTTGCGTGCCCTCTCATTCTCCTAAAAAGGAGGAACAATCTAATCCACGGAAGGCAGCTTATGTGTTGGACTTATCAAGGAACTGACTGTAAATTTCATTACCCATCGATATAAAATGAAGGAACTGACTGTAAATTTCATTACCCATCGATATAAAATGAAGGCCTAGAAGCATCAGCTTATAAATAAGTACATAACTTTGTAAACTCATCACTATTCACTTGCCTGTGTGTTTCATATAAGCTAACAAATTGATACTAATTGTTATTTTGATTTTCTCTAATATATTTTGTATGATTGAAATGTTTATTAAATTATAAATTATGATTTTTAGAAACATCTTGTTATTAAATTTTAACTGAAAATTCAAAAGAGGTTTATTTGCAAATCATATCTAGTGCTATTCATATAACTAAAAAATATTTAAATTAAAAAAAATAACATATACATGATTTATCATGCTAAACACATTTTTCAGGACAATAACAAAAAGCCCAAAAGAATGAAGGCCAGAAATCGAACCGAAGGCCCAAAAAAACGCTATAAATAAGACATACAGTATGCGTCACCTCTTATTATCCAGCCGAAAACCCTAACCCTCTATATAAGCTAATTGATACTAATTGTTATTTTGAATTTCTCTAATATATTTTGTATGATTGAAATGTTTATAAAATTATGAATTATGATTTTTAGAAACATCTTGTTATCAAATTTTAACTGAAAATTCAAAGGAGGTCTAACATATACATATAAATCACGCGAAATACATTTTTCAGAATAATAAAAAAAAGCCCAAAAGAAGGCCCGGACCAAAGCCCAAACAATAACAAAAAAAACGCTATAAATAAACCTCCCAAGTCGTTTCTTCCCCACCTCTCATTGTCCAGCCGAAAACCCTAACCCTCTGTCTACCGCCGCCGCCGCCGCCATGGTATGACTCCGATCTAAGTCTCGCTCGTGATTGTTCTTCGATTTAGTTGCATTCTGTTTCTTACTTCATCCGTCTGAGATCTCGATTTTTTTTTTTTTTTTACCTTTCTAAATTTCTCAGGCCCCGAAGAAAGGTGCGAAGACTCCAGTGTCAAAGAAGAAGGTTAGATTTCTCAATTTTTCTATTTACTTGTACCAAATTATGCCATTGTTCTTCACTTAAGCTAATTATATTCCCTAACCTTTTAGTAAAACCTGTGTTTGTTGTTTGAATACCAGGAGAAGGTCACAAACCCCCTTTTTGAGAAGAGGCCAAAGCAGTTTGGCATTGGTGGGGCTCTGGCACCAAAGAAAGATCTGTCCCGGTTTGTGAAATGGCCGAAGGTGGTACGCATCCAGAGGCAAAAGAGGATTCTCAAGCAGAGGCTCAAGGTGCCGCCTACCCTAAACCAGTTCACCAAGACACTTGACAAGAATTTGGGTACAATATAGCTGTTCCCTCTTTGTTTAGTAATCTGTTTATGTTAATTTTCATGGTAGAGCCCTATATACTAATTTTAGTTGAAAGTGTTAGCATTTGGAACCTGGAAATTAATCCTTTAATAAGGTTGTTATGTATTTAACTACCCGGTGCTACTTGTTTTATATCATTACATCTATGATAAGAAAATACATGTTGTTCACTATGTCTATGTTGTACTGGTTAAGTTGGGACTGCTGTAAATTATTTTCTGGTAATGGGAACATATTTTCCCCATCTTCAATCCAGTTGGTATATGTAATCATATGCTGCTGCTTGAATTTTATAGTACATGTATTTACCTCAGTTGGGTATTGTACTTTTATTAGTGATATAATTTTTTTTGGTTCTGATTTGTTTTACTGTAGTTTATACATGTGGAAGTTATTTGGTCTGATTTGAATTGTAACATATCACAGCTAAATCAATTCATTGACATTTAGCTTTTTAAGCTTAACTAAAATGTGTAAAATTAATTTGTTGAGCTAGAGTGAAACAGTGCATTTTAATTACATTAAGCTTAACGTATTAACTAGCATATGTTCTTGTTTCTTCTTTGCTCAGCAACAAATCTTTTCAAGATGTTGTTGAAGTACAGGCCTGAGGACAGAGCTGCCAAGAAGGAGAGGCTTCTTAAGAGGGCCCAGGCTGAGGCCGAGGGAAAAACTGTGGAGGTCAAGAAGCCTATTGTTGTGAAGTATGGCCTGAACCATGTCACATATCTCATTGAGCAGGTATATAACCATTCTTGTGTGTTTTGTGCTAAATATTTCTTGGACTCCAACCTGAAATTCATTATGTACACAACGATCAAATATAGCCACAGTGGCTTATTTTTGTTTGGAAAATAGATGGTGGCTGTTGTTTGCTAGTAGACTCCTGTAATCTGCAGAAAAAACATGTTTTTGTTCACAAGGGCTATGGTATATTCTAGTTGCTTATTGTATTATAATGAAATTATAATGATTGTAGAACAAGGCTCAGCTGGTTGTGATAGCACATGATGTGGACCCCATCGAGCTCGTGGTTTGGCTGCCTGCCTTGTGCCGTAAAATGGAGGTGCCATACTGCATTGTGAAGGGGAAGTCCCGTCTTGGTCAGGTGCATATACTTGTTATTTTCTGGATTTTATTTGTAAAACCATTCTAATATTTGTATGGTGTTTGTTTTTACTTTTGACCTGTATTGTTGACTTTGTTTAGTTATTATAAATCTATTTATTATCAGATGAGAATAATGCATTTTTGGTTCTAAATTGGAGTTGTCTAAACCTCAGCACCCTAATCAATTGTTTTGAATGTCAGATTGTGCACAAGAAGACTTCTTCTGTCTTGTGCCTTACCTCTGTGAAGAATGAGGACAAGTTGGAGTTCAGCAAGATTCTTGAGGCAATCAAGGTTTGATTTTGATTTTATTTCTGAATTTCATTAATTCTGTGATTTTGCTGGCATATAATGCTTACTGTTTTTAAATTTTTTGTTAGATGAACTTCAATGATAAATATGATGAAATGAGGAAGAAGTGGGGTGGCGGTATTATGGGATCCAAATCCCAGGCCAAGGAGAAGGCCAAGGCAAAGGTTCTTCAGAAGGAACTCCAACAAAGGATGAGTTAGAATTTTTTTGGTGAATGTTCTAAAGTTTGTTTTGTTCTAGTGAGAGAGGTGGTTTGGTAAGAAACAACTGTTACTTGTCTTTGGTAGGTTAATTTTGAAAACCTTTTATGATGGTATGCACTTTTATATGTTGTCTCTGTTATATTGAATTTTGTCTTTGTCATTATTAGTCTTTTGAGTTTTCTTAGATTTTATACTTGTTATGTAGTTTTCTCTGCAACTTATTTGCGAGTAGAGTTTTGAACAAAAAAGATTGATGGGAAATGTATTTCAGGATATTTGAGTGTATTAACTCCTATTAACAATTACCATCCAGAAATAACTTGAAACTTCAACTGAATCTGCATAGGTTCAAGTTATTTCTGGGTATTATTGTACATGGCCTAATTGGCCCATTAATGTGCTTTTGACATCAATTAAACTTTTTCATTGCACAACTATAAATAAATTATATAATCATACAGTTGATTGATGCTCATTTTGCCTGAAAAGAATAATGGATAGGCTAACTCGTGTCAATATTTGCATCAAAGATATATGCATGAATGTATGTATACTTCATGTTAGTATATGCTTAATTTAATGAAAGTGGTTTCTGATCTTAATTTTAAATTTCTATTAACATTTAGTGACGAATTCAAAAGGTTATAAAGATATTTTTTGCAATGACGTCCGTACGCATGAAATTATAAAATGTGTACCTTTTTATAGGTTATATTAATGAATTTATTTTTTAAAATTTACAAGCACATCACTCTACAGTCTACACGCACAAAAATGATGTTACATATATATTTATGTATTTCCTCTGGCGTATTTTATCTCCTAGAAATTAAGTTATACAATGAGTAAAAATATAATCGTGCTGAAGCTTTTTAAATTGAATTTAACAGCACTATTTTTCATTCTCAACCGAATTTAATCTTAGGCGTCAGAGTTGCAAGTATTTTGTGTGACATGATTTTTTTTTATCTAAATAGTACCAAATATAGTATTTTTAACGAAACAAGTATTATTGATTTGGATTCTAAACAAAAACAACTCCAGGCACAAAGACACTTGCATCATCGATCCGAGCTGGATTAGTGTAGCCATTTTATAACTCATCTATATAATATGACCACATAAATCAATAGCAAATGACTTCACCGATCTGAGCAGTTTTTTTATAAAAATCAAATTAATAGTGCTTATTATGTTAAAATATTTAAAATTGGTTCTATTTTAAAAAAAAAAATCGTCTGACAGTAAGATGTAACAGCTTAGCATTGTCGTCACCGTCACCGTCACCGTCATCATCAAAATCGTTACTGATAATTATATTTTACATCTAACTTTTATATAAGAAATACATATTGTTCAAACTAGTAAACTTGAAATCGTAGCTGTATTTTTATTACTCAAATTGAGTGTTATTAAATTTGAGACAATTTGAAATCATTTAGTTCTTTATCAAACAGTGTAAGATTTTTGACAGTTGATTTTTAACGGCTCTTTATCGTTTAACCAATTAAATTCCTAACTCAAGTTGGACACTAGTCCTATCTTAATGATAATTATTTACTATTTATTGCTTTAATAACTTAATTTTACTATTTAATTAAAAATTGAATCACTGATTTTGTTTAATGTTCAAAACCTTCATACAACGAACCTAAGCCATTAAAACCAAATCTATTTTATTAGTGATACGTTTGAAATTTATAAATTTGCAAATTTATTCAGTAAAAAATTAATTGGTAAAAAAAATATGTCTAAGTTATATTAATGTACTCAGTTGTTGTTATTATTATTATTATTATTATTATCATCATCATTTAACTTTACACTAAATAAAATTGGCAATCAACAAATTTAACATATAAACATAATACTCATGAATTAGATTGATTTCAACGACTTCAATTCATCATTTGAAATCGATGTAATAAGTTTAAGAGTTAAACTCATCAACTACCGTAGTAAGTTTGAGTCTGTACTCAGAGGCGGATCATAATTATGGCTAGGGTGCTAAGCGACCCTAGGATTTGAAACTTTTTATTACTAAGTATGTAAAAATCATACTATTTGTTTCTTTTACATGTAGCGCCCCTCATAATAATATAACAAAATTAAAGGGTTTGAATGTAAATTTTAAAAACCAAAATCATATTCATTTCTTTTTTGAAAACTTGGTAGTAGCTATCAAAGTTCGTGAGGAAAAATCGAACTCTCGACCTTTGGGTATAACAACTCTAGGACATTTTTCTAGCTAAAAGCATGTCAAATTGAAAATGTAATATATAGAAAAAAATATAAATAGAATGTAAAATTAATGATACTATTTAGCTCCTATACTTGAATTCTAGTTCCGCCCCTGCATGTACTAGTAAGAGTGTATCAAAAATATTCAAAAGTATGTCATAATTAAAGCTTGCTTGGTAATATATCAACAAATCAAAATATTTCAATGGTTGGTTGCAGTCAATTTTTTGTAGTGTTGATCTTGTATCAAATTAGCTTCAACTTTTACAGCTATTGCTTTTTGCATTGAAACGTAAAATTTGAAAACTCAACCAAAACTTTTCTCATTACGTACAAGTTATTTTTTCTTGAGTAAATTATCCCATAGGCCACGAAATTAAAGGAGACAAACTTGGTAAAAAAATCATCATTACTTTTGAGAGATGAAGATGACATTTATCTCTGAATATATATTAATTCTACTTGATACGCTTTGAACTTAGCTTGAGTTTTATGACTTCTTTTCAATAATGGACATCAAAGCCTATCAAACAATTGAAAATTTTGCAACAAAAAAACACTGTAATAATGATAGATCAATTTAGGGGTATCAACGGCTACGATACGGGTTGGGTGGAGGCATTTTCATACCTGTACCCATTATGATAATGAAAAAAAAATCTTTACCCTTACTCGTCTTTTCGAATACGGTACGAGTCGGATAAACGGATAAAAAAATGTCATTGACATTTTGATTTGTGTTTTTGATAAAATACTTTTTTCAAAATAGGAAAAAAAAGAATAATGAATACAACTAATTTGTATTATCAAATTTAATTAAATACAAAACTTTATTGCATCATGTATCATCTTCATATATATATATATATATATATAGAGAGAGAGAGAGAGAGAGAGAGAGAAATGGGCTATGGTGCATTGAAATGCATAGGCCATGGTGTGCATTGGACCATAAATCACCGATTCAAAGTCCAAATGACCGATCCAAACCGTTCATCTTGTTCTCCATATTAATATGTGCTTGGAGACCAAATTTTATATTTTTTTGGAATTTTTTTACTATTTATTAATCCACTTTGAAAATCGCTGATCCAACGGTGACTGTTTGGAACAGTAAAATCAGAAGCCACCGTTGGATCAGCGATTTTCAAAGTGGCTTAATAAATAGTAAAAAAATTCCAAAAAATATAAAATTTAGTCTCCAAGCACATATTAATATGGAGAACAAGATGAACGGTTTGAATCGGTCATTTGGACTTTGAATCGGTGATTTATGGTCCAATGCACACCATGGCCTATGCATTGCAATGCACCATAGCCCATCTCTCTCTCTCTCTCTCTCTATATATATATATATATAGGAAAATGCTAATATGCTACGCGTAGCATAGAGGGCCTCCGTGCAACGGCTCAATATGTGAGTTTTCAAAATCCTAATGGTCGATCTGAACCGTTCAACATGATCTCCATATGAATATGTACTTGCAAACCAAATTTTACATTTTTTAGATTTTTTTTTTACTATTTTTTTAGATAGGTAGAAAATTACTTGATCTAAAAATTATGTACCATTCAGATCAAATGATTTTTTACCTATCTAAAAAAATAGTTAAATTTTTTTTAAAAATATAAAATTTGGTTTGCAAGTACATATTCATATGAAGATCATGTTGCATGGTTCGAATCGACTGTTAGAATTTTAAAAACTCAAATATTAAACCGTTGCACGGAGGCCCTCTATGCTACGCGTAGCACCGTAGCTAACTCCTATATATATATATATATATTATAAGAGAAACAAAATTTCATACAAAATAACATATTTTCATGAATAGTATCATTCCCGTGCGTTGCAACGGAATATAATAAGAGAAAAAAAATTCATACAAAATAACATATTTTCATGAAAAATAGACTAATAAAAAATAATTATTTAACAATAAAAGAATATGCCAATGTATTCTCATACAAATAAAAGATACAAGAGATGCATGTAGATATATGAAGAGGAGAAACAAGGAAACAAAGAAAAAAATTGCTAAAAGCCAGATAACTTGTTATCAAATATCCTAATATGTATAGAAACAAAATTGATAATATTTCTAGATTTTTCACGGCAATAGCTATAGAAACATAGAAGAGAAATAAGGAATGAAAGAAATAAGGAAACATAATTATATCGCTAAATTGGAGAGGAAGAAATAAGGAAATATATTATATTGCTAAATTTCAGAGTTTATTTAATTTTAATTGTAATGCATCATGTGGCGGTACGTGTGGCGAGTATATTTTTAGTTAAATTTAGACTTCTACACATTATTCAGATGCATTTAATAAAAAAAGATAGATTATGTAATTGAATGGTTGACATTAAATCTGAAATTTCAACTTTCAATCGTAGCCGCTGGCGAATCGGACACCCAACGTGCTTAATAATAGAATGGATATATATATATATATATATATATATATATATATATAGAGAGAGAGAGAGAGAGAGAGAGATGAGCTACGCTACTCCATGGAGTAAAACGCGTTGGTGCTCCATGGCACTATATTTTTATTTTAAAAATTCAAACGACCGATCCGAACCGCTCAACATGATCTTCATATTGAAATGTTCTTGGAGACCAAATTTTATATTTTTTGGAATTTTTTTACTATTTATTAAGCAATTTTGAAAATCGCTGATCCAATGGTCCAGAAATTTTTATTGTTTTTTACTGTTCACAACAAGACGATAATTTTAAAAATTGCTTAATAAATAGTAAAAAAATTCCAAAAAATGTAAAATTTGGTTTCCAAGCACATTTCAATATGGAGATCACATCTAACGGTTTGGATAAGTCGTTTGGACTTTCAAAATGAAAATACGACGTGGAGTACAAACGCGTTTTACTCCATGGAGTAGAGTAGCTCATCTTTACACACACACGCGCGCGCGTATACACACACACACACACACATGTATAAGTATGTATGTACACATGTATACGTGTGTATATATATATATATATATATATATATAGTGTGGCTAAATTGCTGCCGGGGCTATATTTTATTATGTGATGTTCAAACAACAAATCAAAACCGTTGGATGTTCAATATATATTAAAATCTACTTGGAGACCAAATTTTACATTTTTTGGAATTTTTTTACTATTTATTAAGCTGGTTTGAAAACCGCTGTTTTCAATGCTGCAGAAATTTACTGAAAACAGTGGTTTTCAAACCAACTTAAAAAATAGTAAAAAAATTTCAAAAAAAATCTAAAATTTGGTCTCCAAGTAGATTTTAATATAGATTGAACATCTAACAGTTTGAATTTATTGTTTGAACATCACATAATAAAATATAGCCTCGGCAGCACTTGGCTGAAATACTGCCGGTAGCAATTTAGCCACACTCTATATATATATATATAGATGTATATGTAATACATATATATGTATAGATATGTACAGATGTGTATATGTACACACACACACACACACACACACACACACACACACACACACATAGAGGTTGGCTAAGATTAAAGTGGTAGTTCCTGAGCTTTGGTGCTACCAATTCGTTTTTCAATTTTCAAAGTTCAAAACGTTGATCTGAACCGTTCAAGTCAATGTCCATATTAAAATATGCTTGGAGACCAAATTTTACATTTTTATGAATTTTTTTACTATTTATTACGCCACTTTAAAAATCCCTGATCCAACGGTTGGATCAGCCACCGTTGGATCGGCGATTTTCAAAGTGGCTTAATAAATAGTAAAAAATTCAGAAAAATGTAAATTTGGTCTCCAAGCATATTTTAATATAGAGATTGATTTGAACGGTTTAGATCGACATTTTGAACTTTGAAAATTGAAAAACAAATTGGTAGCACCAAAGCTTAGGAACTACCACTTTGATCTTAGCCAACCTCTATATATATATATATATATATAGAGAGAGAGAGAGAGTGACTAATGTGCATTCGAATGTATATGGGCCAAAATACATACGGTCGATCCGAACCGTTCATCTTGTTCTCCATATCAATATGTGCCAAATTCGACTTTTCAAAATCCAAATGGTCGATCCGAACCGTTCATCTTGTTCTCCATATCAATATGTGCTTGGAGACCAAATTTTACATTTTTCTGAATTTTTTTACTATTTATCAAGTATTTTACAAAATTGTTGATCTAACGGTAACTGCTGATTTTACTGTATGTATACATATAGATATGTACATATGTATATGTATGCATATGTACGTGTACATACATACACACACATATATATGTACATATATAATTGGATCCTTTATCTGTGTTTTCGAATACAATACAGGTTAGATAAACATGTAAAATTGATAACCCTAGATCAGATAAACGTGTAAAATTGATAACCCTAGATCAGATAAACGTGTAAAATTTATACCCTCTCTAGATCAATTGTCACGAAGGAAAGAATGCTCTCTAACACCAACCGTGATACATTATACAAAAAATATTGATATGCTTATCTCTAACACCAATTGTATGCATGAATGTGATTGATACAACCGTACGTGATACATTAAAATAACTGCATGAATGTGATTGATATGCTTTTCCCATTGAATGAAGGAAAGAAAGCTCTCTAACTGGACAATATTTCCTAGAAGGAAAAAAAAATGCAACCTTTTTATTTGTCAGATAATCTATTGAAGTTGTTTCATAGTCAAATTACGAATGTCGTACCAAATTCATCTTGCTTTTGAGCTACATGCTTTTGTCTAAGCAGGTGACGTTGGCTATTTGATTTGAAGTTGATTTAACATCATACAGTCAAAATCTTAATCCACAATGCTTTTTCCATTGAATGATTGAAATCAGGATGTATGAATCTGCATGAATGTAACTGATTTGTTTAAACAAGTGCACAAAAATAAAATAAGCACAAATGAAAGCTTTTTTTTTTTTGTTTTGTTTTGTTAAAGGGCTCCAGTACATTCTAGCATTTTTTAGATTCTATTCTCGAGAATTGAACCTGTGTTCTCTTGAAAGAGAGATGAGGGCTCAATACTAAACCCACAGGTTATCTTTAAGATACTTATGAGTTGCATTTTAAGAACCTTGCATCATGAGCTAGTTAACCATTCTCACCTACCATCATTTTGTAAAGTAAAAATCCAAAACAAGTAAAAAGCATAGTAACTATACAAATATTTGTAAGATTTACTTATGTACATATTAACAGGGGCAGACTCAGTTTAGTTTGGGAGGGGGGGAGCTGCGTTCCCCTGAATTTTCGAAAGTAGTGGAAAAAATTAAGTTGCCCCTTTCTGAAGAAAAAGAGGTCAAGTTCTTTCTTTCTTGATTATTGGTGAGAATAATTTCCTCTTTCTTCTAAATTTTGTAGTTCTAAAAATCCTCTTCTTTAGACTAATTTTCAGATAACAAAGGAGGGAGAAGAATCTTACGAAGGGGTCCCATATGTCATTGATCTAATATAATACTTCTTGTTTTATTTTAATTTTTGAATTTGCTTGGTTTATGGTGAGCCCATGGCTTTTTCATGTTTTGGTCTATGTGGTATGGATGTACCCAAAATGAAGGGGTCACATTAAATGAGGAGTTCAAATTAATTCTAATGGTGGCTCTATGACAGTGGGTCCCACTGGTCGGATTGCCATCTAACACCCAAGTTGCACCCAAATGTGCGTTAAATCTTGTAAAATCCATATAAAATCGATCGTTTGGAGGTTTTTCGCATTCTTCATATCGAAATTATCGGTTTAACGCGTAGAATATATTTATGGATTTTATTTTTAATAAATCAAAATCTCAATTTTGTGAATTTAAAAAAAAAAAAGATTTTAAGGCATTGAATCGATCTGATAAGCTAATGGGTTTGAACCCGATAAGATATTTGAATCCGATTCTTGCCCCTCCCCGGCAAAAATCCTGCGTCCGTGCGCCCCTGAATATTAATGATATAGATATTCCAGTTTAGGTCTTATGAGTTATTTAAATTTAGATCCAGTATGCTACATTTGTATATTCCTCATCCACAATTCCACATTGGTGCATTTGTATTCCTAAACTCTAAACAATCGATATGAACCACTCAACATGATTTTAATATGAAAATGTACTTGGATGCCAAAGTTCACATTTTTTTTATGATTTAACCATTATTTGTTTAGATAGATGGAAAATCAATCGATCTAAAGATTTTGGACCATCAGAGAGAAGTGATTTTCTATATATTTAAAAAAAGAGTGAAATCTAGCATCCAAGTACTTTTTCATATGGAGATCATGTTGAATAGTTCATATCGACTATATGAACTTTGAAAATAAAAATATAGATCCATAGTACCGACTGATGTGATCTATGCATAGTACCATAGCCTCCCTCAACAATTTTTTAACATATACATTCATGTATAAGCAAAAAACATTGGGCTGAATACGATTTGGATTAATTAAGTTATCCAAAGCATGTTCCCTATAAAGTTAATTGACCCTACATGCCATTCAAATCTAGCCAGCTAATCCCTTAATACACAATGCCCTACCTTGCATTTATATATATATATATATACAAGGCCTGATCATATATGAGTACTGGCATAAATCTTTAGTGGCCATTTCTTCTCTCCTCGGTTCTGTTGTGAAAGAAGCATGAAAAACACTTTCTTGTTTCTTGTTTTGTTCTTCTTTATCTTTCATGGCCTCTTCCTGGGTCTGGTCCAATCCATATCTCGTAACTACACCTTTATTGTAAGTGCAAATTATGTATGGAAGTCATGTGATCTTTCATGGTAACCAAAACAGGTATCCTGTAAATAATGACAGTTCTTAGTAGTCTACATTTTACAATCCTCGAGAGATGAAGTGCAGTCAATATAACTTTATAATTGTTATTCATTTAAATTTTCTTTTCTAGGTCGAAGATGTACCGTATACTCGGCTCTGTCACACTAAGAACATAACGACAGTAAATGGCCAGTTCCCGGGCCCCACACTCTACGCATACAAAGGAGATACTATCCAAGTTACTGTCTACAACCGTGCCAGAAATAATGTGACTATACATTGGTACAAAAATAAGCATAGTAGGCAATATCGGCCGATACCGATCCGGATCGGCCGATACGTATCGGTATCGGCCGAGTCCGATCCGATACCGAGCCGATACTGATGGATTTTCTGTTTTTGGTCCGATTTATGCTGTTTTGGTCCAATACCCAACTACCACGTAGCAGTAAAAGATTTATATATGCTGCCAAGTACCCGTGATTAAATAGAACTCCATATAAAAAGGTTCAGAAATGGAGAAGGGATGTGAACCTGATAATCAGCATAGAGAACAACCACGGAACTCTACCTCAGGAATTGAACTAAGAGAAACACGATTTAAAAATATTAATGAACTAACAAGACGTCAAAATGTTAGTTCTTATGATGAGATGTCGAGTACATCAGGGTTTAGTGGGGGGTATAATCAGCCACCATATGCATATAGATATGAAGATGTTAACAATCATTCATTTGGATCTACAATGTCTTCTTTTTTTAGTTCCGGACAACAATATCCCCATTTTTATTATAATACAGACGGCGATGAAGTGATCCAGCCAGCACGACATAGTTTCTGGCAGTAAAAAAATATGTTTATAGTTTTAATGCTTGTATTATATTGTATTAGTGGATTATTTGATTGTAATCATTTATCTAAACATAAATTATTGAAAAATTAATTTTTATCATTTTTTTCCTATTTTTTTTAGTGTAAAACAAGCTTCTGACAAAAAAGTCCAATTTTCCGATCCGAATCGGCCGATACCGGCCGATACGCCGATACCGGCCGATACGCCGATCCCGGATCGGTATCGGCTGGGGCCGATCCCGATCCCGATCCCGATACCGATATTTCCTACTATGGAAATAAGTTTAATGAAAGCCAGTGATACACTCTCCTATTTTTGTCTTTAATTTTTTTTACCTCACTAGTTGTCCTCTCATTACCAGAATACGGCAGGTGTATACTGACCAAACTTTTGCTCAATTTTGCATCATAAACATTATATATATTGAACTCTGAAATCCAGGCACGGTGTGGAGCAGCCAAGAAATCCATGGTCAGATGGGCCAGAATACATCACACAGTGCCCGATCATGCCAGGCGATGAATTCACCTACACCCTTATTTTGAGCATAGAGGAAGGGACCCTCTGGTGGCATGCACACAATGATTTTCTGCGGACAACTGTGTACGGTGCCATTGTCATCTACCCAGTACCTGGCACCACATACCCCCACCCTACCCCAGACGAAGAGCACGTTGTCATTCTTGGTATGGGTATCAAACTATCAATAATGTTTATTGTTTCCCCCTAATCATTCATTTTCATTTATAGGTTAATATTCATATCTTAAATTCCAATTATTCTGGGCCTGGGTAATCAATTTAAGAAAAACAGATATGGTCATATATAACAAAGGAAACTATATCACTGTTGTTTTACAACTGATACACAATATTTGATATTTTTACTATCTGAGGAGGGTTAAAATGACTCGTGTCTTTCATGTTTCAGGGTAGCCTCACATCTTTTATTTCTATTTTCAAAGTCCAAACAGTCAATCCTAACATCTCAACATGATCTCTATATTAAAATGTGTTATGGAAACCAAATTTTATATTTTTTGAAACTTTTTTTACTATGTCTGTAGATAGGTACACAATCACTATTTCTGGATGGTCCATAAACAGTGATTATTTATCTATCTAAAAAGAGAGTAAAAAATTTTCAAAAAATATAAAATTTGGTCACATATTTTAATATGGAGCTCATGTTGAGTAGTTCGGAATGACCATTTTGACTTTGAAAAGGGAGATAAAGAATGTGAGGCATGAAAGACACGAGGCATTTGAACCCTCTATTTGATATAAGAAGCAAAAATTCAGTTTGCCAAAACTAACAATGATGTATCTTTGTATTGGATTTACTACTTAATAATTACAATGAAAACAGATGTAGTGAAACAATAATAATTTATTTTCTTAGAATACAAATGAATTTAAAAAAAAATGTTATTGTAGGAGAGTGGTGGAATGAAGATGTGATCGAAGTCTTGGAGAGAGCACTGGATACTGGGGGTGCTTTTCAAAATTCTGATGCTTACACCATCAATGGCCAACCCGGTGACCTCTACAATTGCTCTTCAAATGGTCTCTCTTTTACTCTTTCTGATTCTCTCATAGATGGATGTAATTCACAATAAATATCATATAATTATTACCTCAATTAACTTATAGATTTCATAAAGGCAACTGATAATTAATTAAGCTAAAAATCTGGCCAGTTGTGTGATAAGGAAAATAAAATTAATACATTTGATATAAGTTCGCCTTATTATTATTGGCTATTATTTCTAATCCAATGGCAAAAGATGTCATTTTGAGCTAATTTGACTTGCCAACTGATTGAATTAGTTGGTTAGTCAAACTGTAAATTAAAAGCTTAGACTTTCTATCTTTTCCTTCTACAGATATACCTACAAAATACAAGTAGAATATGGAAAAACTTACCTCCTACGCATGATAAACGCCGACATGACCGCTGGTCTCTTCCTTTCTGTTGCCAACCACAACCTAACCCTGGTTGGGTCTGATGGGATCTATACAGAGCCAATCACAAGTGACTACATCGTGATATATCCAGGAGAGACAATGAATTTCCTATTGGAAGCGAATCAATCTCCCGAAAATCGTTACTACATGGCAGCACGACCCTTTGAACCACTAAACATAAACCTTATTGACAACACCACCACCACTGCTATTATTGAATACATTAACAGTTTCGAAAACCAATCATCAACCAGTCCCATCTTCCCACTGCTTCCTGACTACAATGATACAAATGCATCGACAAATTTCACTTTTTCCATCCGAGGACTGTTAGATGGGGACCATCCAATCAAGGTACGAACTACATATTATTTTCTCAAAAAGTGAAATTTGAGGTTTTAAAAGAAGTCCAAAACATTTCAACTGGGCTTTTAGAAAGTATGCTCTCATCAATATCCACTTGACAAATCTACATATTTGTACTTCGGGAACTGAAAGGTTTTGCAAGAGGTAATATCATGATGTAGTATAGGTTTTGCAATATGATATTACTGGAATGGTTATAAATTCCAAATAACGATCAAGACAACTAAACATGAATGAAAATGTAATTAACAACAACTATCTGAAACCTACGTTCTCAAACTGTTATTTGTATGAAAAACATATATCTAATTAGTTGCAAGCAAGCATTACAGGTCCCTACCGAAATCGACCGTCGAATTCTTATGACTTTGTCATTAAATGTGCTATCTTGTGAACAACAAGTTTGTAACGGGACAAGACTCGCAACCAGCGCAAACAACATCAGCTTTGTCGAACCCACTATTTCCATACTTGAGGCATACTGGAAGAGAATCAGTGGTGTGTATGGGACCCAGTTTCCAGACAAACCCCCAGTCTTCTTTGACTTCACTGCAGAAAATCAGACCGAGAGTCCTTTTACAAGAAGAGGAAGAGAAGTTAAGGTTTTGAATTATAATGAGACAGTAGAGGTGGTGTACCAAGGTACATCGCTTTTTGGAGGTGAAGCACATCCTATGCACATCCATGGCTATAGCTTCTTTGTGGTAGGATGGGGCCTCGGGAATTTCAATGCGACAACGGATCCATTGACATATAATTTGATGAATCCGCCATTAAAGAACACAATTGGGGTACCAAGGAACGGTTGGGTAGCAATTAGATTTTCAGCACACAATCCCGGTATGTGCCTAGCTGATGCTATTTGCTAAGCAAATAATTTGCATAAATTATATTTGAACAGTAAATTTTTTTTGAAAAAAAAAGGCTAATTTATTCTAAAGAACCTTTACAAAGTGACTATTCTATGTAAACCTCCTCTAAAAACATCTCTCTCTGTAAATGCACACTTGCCTGTTGCCTCAGCCATGTCAGCATCTTGAACTGGTACCTGGTACCAAGGTGGTACCAGACTAACAGTACCAATTTCAGCCTAGTGCTTCCTTGGCCGTATGAACAGAATATATTTCACCGAGTTTGTTAGGTATAATGAAAGTCAATAATTTTTCTAAACTTATATTGGTACTATATACCCCCTATGAACAGAAAGCGCCATGTCTCCGCTGCACATGCAACTCTTAAATGAGCTTGATTTTAGAGAATTCAAAGTTAGAGATGCTACCTGGTGCTGAAGGGTAAAAGTTTGAACTTTTCTGAAATTCTAACTTGGTTAATTTCAGGTGTTTGGTTTTTGCATTGCCATTTGGAGAGGCACATGATATGGGGAATGAAAACGGTGTTTTTAGTAAAGAATGGACCGAGTCCATCGACAAGCTTGTTGCCCCCACCTCCGTACATGCCTCCTTGTGTGGCCCCATCCAGAGGGTAGTTTTGAGTAGCCAACCTTGCCAGGACACCTCACAGAAGAAATTAATCTAAGTAGTTTAGAAAGAAATAATTATCATAATATATATGTTGGATTGGATTAAAATTTGAATAAATTAAATTAAGCGCTTTGTACTAAATAATGGTACAGAAATAATACACCAGAATGCTTGAAGTTTGATTAATCATATTCAGCAGAGATAAAATACCCTGTATATGCTTAGCCTTATCTTATTGAGGTTTCCACTTTCCAATGAAGTACACACAAAACCGTCAGCTGGACATTTGATGAAACATCTTGTGTTCACAACATGATACATCCCGAGTTATACAATACAGGAAATCATGGGAAAGAACCTTAATATAAATAAAATATTATTTTTAGTCCCTGCAGAGGTAGAGAGTTCACCATCTTTACCCTGACTGCATTGCCTGAAGTTCAGGGCCTGAACTGTACCGGCATTTATGTGTACAGTAGATAATTAATACCATGCACATCAGATTCAGAAGGCAACCTCAAAATTTACCACAATTACCAGCCATGTTCTTGTAATGACCCCGACTAACTAATTTTTGGTGTTTTCTATTGTTTTCATCGGTGAAATTCTGACGGTTGGGGCATTAAAAAAAAAACTTGAGGGCATTTCTGATTTTTTTTTAATGGAGGATATTGATAAAAATTTCAGGTTAATTTACAAGGGGAAATGTTTAAGAGTTATTAACAAAACTCTTCCCTAATTTCACCACTCCTCTATTAATTATTTTTTAATAAAAAAACCATAAAAATAAAATAAACGGTGGTTTTCTAACCAATTTTATAATTGTGCAATATGATTATTAGATGATATGAGCTTAATTAGCACCAAAATAGTACAGGCGCACTGGTGTTATGGGTTTTAGTTAGCATGCTGTTAGAATAGCTGATGTTGTTAGAGATATAGTTAGGCCATAACATAATATAATTACATGCATAACATAATGTAATTAGAATCTCCAACTTTATTCAAAAAAAAATAATGTAATTAGAATATGAGTAAGTCATTGTGTTGGTAATAAATATTGATGTAATATAACATTGTAGAATTACACAAAAAGAAAGAAATAAAGATCAAGATTTATCTTCTATCTACTGTTACTGTACTGTATTTTCTTAGAAGTTGATTAAGGTCACATTTTTACTGTACCATGTTTTATGTTTTTTGTTTCATTTTACATTGATGGTATATGAAGTTGTATGAGTGAAATTGGCTCACTAAGTCTTTGTTGCACAGAAGCATCTCAATGTAATTAAGGGATAGAACTTAGGGGCACACACAACACCAATAGGTTAGATATATATGATTTACATTTTAATATATATATATACCTTTTAACATCAAGGTGCAAATCTGTTATTCTATTTGAGTTGTGCTGAGTTATAATTAAAGATTTGTGCGAATACATCTTCATGCTTGTGCTATCATAGCACTGATTCATTTGTGCTCCAGTGCTAGCTATTGACTATCTTGTGCACCATTAAACATTGAACTTAAATCCTCCCATGTAATAAAATGTTTTCTATATCAACACATTCAAATTACATACATTGAACTTACATGCATTGAACAAAAACGGTACTGTACCACCATTGACAGCAATGGTACTGTATCAGCACATGCATTGAACAACAAACAAATATAAATGTAACAACAAGAAGCAAATTGCACCACGTTTAGCAATCAACGAAGTATCTTAAACAACAAGCAAGCAAATACATGCACACAGATCTAGCGAGGGAGAAAGAAATTAAATGAGCTGGGTTCCAGTGCGAGGGAGAGAGAGACTGAGAGAGAGACTGGGAAATGAAAAACGGCACTCACTATTTAAATACGGGTAAGAAAGGGGTAGCGCTGGGAGAAAGAAATTAAGGAGTAATAAATTAATTAGTATATCCTTTATTTTTAAACTCAAACCATCCAATTCTAATCAACGGTGGAAGATCGATAAAGGATTAAAGGAAGGAGAATTATAGCAGATGCAGATCCTGTTTGAGTTCATTCTGACGTCACAAAATGCATCAAGTTCAAAAAAATAAGAGAATGCTGCGGTAGCACGGTTGGCTATGAAATTTTTTTAGAACAGTTAGATATCCAAAGATCGAGAGAGAGTTAAAGTCTCGCTCACCACTTAACCGTCTCTGCAAAGCTTTAAAAAAACAGAAGAAAATATATTAAGTTCATTCAATCAAATATGTTTATAATTTTATATTAAGCATTTTGACGTCACAACTGGTAGTATGCATAACCCATATTGGTCCGTAAGGATTAATATTTTAATTTTCAAAATTCAAATAGTCAATCTGAACGTTCAATATACTTGTAAATCAAATTATATATATATTTTAAAAAAAAATATACTATTATTTTTAGATTGGTAAAAATCACTTGATTTAAAGATTCTAAATTATTTAAAAGTAGTGATTTTCTATCTAAGAAAATAGTAAAAGAAAATAAAATCTAAAAATAAATAAATAAATAAGGGGTAATGTAACTTGTTTATTCTTTGAAATCGTTTTTTAAATAAGGGATAAAAAGGTAATAATGGTTAAAGAGTTAGTTTTAATGAAAAGATAAACATATTGATAATTATGAGACCTTTATATATTGCAAGCATAAATATTAATTGTATTTTACAGTTTGTGAGATTCGGAGGCTTTATATGAGAGTTCTTATATTCCACAAGAAAAAGATTGTGATTATTGTATTTAACTCAAGGAGAAACATAAAATTTTAAGAGAAATTTGGATATATACCCATCACAACTTCTTTAATTATATATTTACCCATCCAAAATAAAAAAATTAGATATTTACCCATCTAAACATAACCTATTTATTAATATACCCATTTTCAACTTTTTCTACTAAAAAATATATCTAAATATTAATAAAACACTTAAAGACAATTTTACCCTTAACATATTCTTTCCTAAACTTCCTGCGTGATTGATTTTGAGTGACTTTTTTTTTTTTTAGTAAAATAAGGATCAAGCCCCTATTGAATTCATTGATACCTGTTACAAAAGTGTTGTAACTGAATAAAATACAAAGTGTTCCAGCTTAAAAGATTTGAGCTGTGTTTTTCTTTTCAAAAGTTAAATAAGTGAAACGTAAAAACTGAAAAATAAAAGTTTAAATTGCTAGAAAACCTAAAGTTATCAGAAGGAATAAAATGAAAATATTGCCAAAGCAATCTATAGTTAAGAGTATTGATCTTTTAAAAAGTAGCTTGCCTCTCCTTGGTGTTGACCCTGTCAGGGAGGGTGGTACCGGGTCATTGTACCAGGTACCGTACCAGTATGTGTTTCTCCCTCTTGTACTATCCTGTTACCTGTATGCTGATCCGTCCCAACTCCCTGCGATGCACCCGCACCTTTTGTTCATAAAATTTTCAGTGCCAAGTCACTTCCTCCGTCAGGTCTGCTACTGTTTTGCACGAATCCGAGAAGTTCTGGCACAGCGTGACCTTTCTTCTCCTCCAAGATTTTGCGTGACCATTTTCAATTGTTCAACTACATGTGGCAAATTATATATGCTCATGAATCTCCTTATTGAACTTTATATCCGAGTCTTGATATATATATATATATAGAGAGAGAGAGACATTTTCATTCAAGCTATCTGTGTAACATTATATCCGAGTCTTTTTGTGCTCTAATTTTGTCCATGTCATTGTTTTTTTTTGAAGGTTGTCGACAATCGTCGGCAACAAATATGTTAAAAAGAAAGTGTATTTACAAGTTTCATACTTAGCACCAAAGTAATCTATTTAGTAAATATCGCTGCCAGGAGTACACAGTATGCCCCTGCCTGGTCTAACAATCCCCTCTTACACTTAATTTTATATAAAAAGCTCCCAATTATGTAAATTCGTTGTGGTTTCATCTATTAATATACTCAAGGTTTTTGTTGTGCCCGAGAAGGTCCTCCTGTTCCTCTCCTTCCACATAGTCCAGCACCCTCCTGCCCAGGCCATATCCCATATGCTTCTTGCCCTTCCCTGCAGTGTCATTCGTCCTCCCAGCCATGCATCCTCTATGTTCTGCTCCATGCGGGTCGGTATATTGATCTGGGCACACAGTCCTCTCCAGAACCTACTTGCAAATGGGCAGGACCACATGATGTGTCCCGTCGTTTCCACACTTTGACTGTTGCACAGCTTGCATCCCATGTTTATCTGACATCCTCTGATAATTAGGTTTTCCTGTGTGAGGATCTTATCGAGTAGCATTAGCCAGATGAATACCCTAACCTTCATTGGCACTTTGAGCTTCCACAAGACACAATGATACGGGGACTGTATCCTCGTGTTGTGAAGTTCAATATAGATACAGTTGTTAACTGTTAAGAGTTGATAGTGTATGACACATTGCTTCCTTTTGATACAGTTCCATATAGATTGATCATGAATATTTTGGTTAAACTATGAAACAACCTATTAATCATATACTCTATATCTTAAAAATGAACTTTTTGGCGTATCTGTGCTACGGTTCTGGTTTTCCAGCTTTTTCACTATTTTTACTTTAATTTCACGATTTTCCTTTTAGCTCGGTTGTTTTGAGCATATTGCAACTTTTAGGATTATTATTGCTATCATGTAACTAAACTTCTGATATTAATTAGAATTTGATTACATATTAAAAAGTTTCATTAATTAGAATCTTTGCATATGAGAGGGAGGGCAAGGGAGGGGGAGAGGGCTGGCGTGGGGTGAAGAAATGTCACGCAAGAAATTAGAAAAGAAAAGAATATAGGAAAGGAATGATAGGGGTAAAATGGTCTCTAAAATATTTTATTAATATTAATTTATATTTTTTTAGTGAAAGAGTGAAAAGTGGGTATATTTAATAAATAAACTATGTTTAGATGGAAAATATCTAATTTTTAATTTTGGATAGGTAAATATTTAATTAAAGAAGTTGTGATGGATATATATCCAAATTTCTCTAATTTTAAATATTTATTTTTTGCTTAATTAGGTCTCCCTTTTTTATAATTCAAACTAATGCTTGATATCGAACTTATAATATTCCATACGGTTCTTCGTCTTCATGTCACCTGTCACCTTCTTTAAGCCTGCCAAGAAAAGAATAAGCATTTAATGATGCATCAATTTACTTAAAAAAATATTATTATAAATTTATTCATTGACTAACAGCATATTAAATACTGAGTCGTTGTAAAAAACGGTCTTAATGACCGTTTAATCGTTAATGGTGGCCAAACCGTTACGAATACACTTAATGAGTGCATGTTTACGGGTGAAAACAATTAATCGGCCGTTTTACCATTTAATCGTCCGTTTATTTCTGTTTATTTCCATTTATTCCAATTTATTTCATATTGATTTTTTTTTCTGTGATAATAAGTTTTATAAATTATGTATTGTAGTTTTATTTGTGTTTGAACATACATCCAATATTTTTATATATGTTTTTTCTTCTTACTTATTTTTACATTGATTAATTCTTTTGTTATTTATATACCATATATTTTTCTTACTTAGTGATATAATTTTTTTAATTAGTATGACATATTTATTTACGAAACTAAGTTGTTATTAAAAACTAAATTTAGTAATTTTATGATGGAATATTTCATTTCTTTTAAATAATATGTTATTATATTTGAAAAGGCTTAATTTTTGAATTTATTTTTTCATTAAATAAATGTGTTACTTACAATGTAAAATGCTTATGCGTTAAGAAAAATAACAGTAGTGTCATGGTATAATAATAGAACTAAGTTAATTAATTTTATGTGATAAATTTAATGAATTAAATAAATTATGATATATATAGAGTAAGGCCACCATGCTTTGCAAATTAAAGTGGGCATTTTAATTTGCACTCATATATCTAGTTTCAAAGCTCAAATACTCAACATGTTCTTCATATTAAAATGTGCTTGGATGCCAAATTTTACATTTTTTTTACATTTTTTTTTTATAATTTTTCAAAATCAGTGTCATTTGAGAAGCGATAATTTTCTTTTAGTTTCAAACGGCAATATAATATATTGTGGAAAACATGTATAAGACTTGGAGATGCAAAATTTGGGAATATTTGAATTAGAGTTTGGTGTGAGTCCAACCGAATTGGAAGTAACTTGTATTCGACTTATAAATCAACCGAGTCAATTAGCTCGAATTAATTTTGACTCGAGTTATTAGCGAGTTAAATTGAAATTAATTTTCAACTGAGTTTTGAGTCTTGTTGTGCACCCCTGGTTCCGTCTCAGAAATCATCTAAATTTTATTTTATTTGTGTTGTAAAATATCTACTCTTTGGAAAAGGAACGAGGTGGATGCTCAAAAAAGAAAGTTGAGAGAGAATCCATCCAACACCTTTTTTTCATGTGAAAAAACTGTACAATCCCAACTTAATTTTTTGTGCTTCCTTTGACCTAAATTTTTTTTTGCTAACTCCTGGATTAGTAGCTTATTAAGTTATTTAAGACTAATTGGAAGCTTAATTGACTTTTGTTCACCGGCTTTGACGGGAAAAATGTAATGTACCGTCTATTATTTTATTTTTATTTTTATTTTCGCTAGACTCGGACCGTCGGACGTGATATCCTGTAGACCTGTACCGTCCATTTTCCTTTTTTGGTTATCTAAAAGCGGTATTTAAGCTCGGATCTCTCCGTAAATGCACATCATTTCCACTTCCACCGACTTCTCTTCTCTATAAATGCACATTTTGCACCGCACCCCACCCCACCCCACCCCACCGACTTCTTCATTTCCGATTTATCTTCATTTCTCTCAAACCAACTCACTCGCATTTGAGCACAGCTTACGCTCATGGAAATCAATGGAGGAGAGGATCGGGCTAGCCCTAGCCCGCTCAAAAGAAAGAGAATTAGTTCAGGTAGAAGGGTATTACCGCTTGAGAAGATTCAAAACCAGAAAGCACGAGATGTCTCTTTCTCAAAACGCCGCAAGGGCCTATTCCACAAGGCCTACGAACTCTCTCTTCTATGCGGGGTCCATGTCGAAGTCCTCTCTTTCTCACCTGCTGGAAATCCCTTTAGTTGTGCCTACCCTTCCAACACCCCTTCTTTGTTTGCTAAGGTTCTTGGCCAATCATTACCAGAATCCATTTCTAATTCTGATCAGACAGCTCTCAGTCAGCAGCTGTCAGACCTTACTACCAGATTACAACAAGGAAAGAAAAAAAAGGAGGCCCTTCAAGCAACTCTCAAAAAGATAGAGGATATCAGGTCTGCTCATGTCTCAAAGATGGAACCAGCTCAGTTGGAGGCACTCAAGAAAAGTCTGGAGGAGCAACTTAGGGCTGCCACACGGCACGCGAATAATTAATTGTTGGCTTCAGACTTGTGGAAAAAATGTTGTGTGCTCAATTCAATGTATTATGGAAAATTTTCTGATACTGGTAAATTTTCTGATGCGTCTCTGATTGGGTTTCATTTCTAGCCAACCCAAATCGTTTGGGACTAAAGGCTTGGTTGTTTGTTGTTGGTAAACATCTCCAAAACAAAACAATTTAACATGTGCTGCAGATGATGCCAAAGGGGGTGCAGGAACAGGAATTGCCTCTGCAACTGGAAGGGCCCATACCAGTTACAGGCTCAGAATCGACCTTGCCTGATGACACCTCAAAAAAAAAAATAAACTTTTGCATAAAAACTTAATTTGCTACTTTATTTGAACAGGAATTACATAATTCATTTACCAGTACAGTTCAAACAATAACCATACCGGTACAAAAATACTGGTAAAAGAATAGGCATTCAAATATCTATCGACATGATCCTAATAAAATTAAGCATGTACAGTTTTACAACTATATGCTGTACAAGAATAAGGGTTTGTAAGGATAAGATGTGTATTCTGATCCGGTTTTTGTTTGATTGTATATTATACATTTTGCAATTTTTATTAGGTTAACTATTTATTTTTTAATAAACGGGAAATGAGATGACCGAAATTGCTAAATTAGAGGGCAACATGTATATATATATATATATATATCAAATGAAGCATGTGGAATTGAGAGGAGCAACGTTTGAGTAAGGGAGAGGTTGAAACTTTTAAGTTTTCAATTTTTAATTAATTCATGACTGAAGATGTAGCAAATTCTGTCACTTAAATCCTTGTGCTCTGGAGTTGGTAACCAGACCAGTACTCAAACTTACCAGTATCAGCGAAGCCAAAATTGAAGCATCAGTCACTAACACATTATAATAATATACATCATTAGATCCAATCAGCTTTACAAAAATAAATTCTGATAATAACTCAGCCAGGGAGATGGGCCTAACAAAATCAGTTTGCTGACCAAACCGTTTAAAGACTCACTAGTCTGACTAACTTGAACAAGCGTTCCACCAGGTTACTTGGTTTGAATTATTTTCGTTTTTCAATCGTTTAGTTCAAGTTGGGTCAATCTGGTTCCATTTAGATTGTTCAAGCAATTGATTTATCCATCCAAAGTAGAAAGTAGAAAGTAGAAAGTAGAAGAGAGGAGAAGTACAAGCAATTGATTTATCGGAGCACAATATTTATATTTTGATTCTCTCTCATTCAACCCTCATTCTATTGAAACACTTGTCTTTGAAAACAGCATAAATGAGGGTTGAATGAGTTGAAATTGGGCTAAACTTCATTGAGCAATTGAACACAAATGGAGATATATATATTCTATCTGAATTTGCACTTGAGTGTCATTAGGAAGGGGCACAAATATTCCAAAAGAAAGAATTGGAATTGGAATTGGAATTGGAATTGGAATCAATATTTCAAATTTGCAATAATAGTGTAGGAGTAAAATGAAGAAGATCAAGCAAGGGTTAATGGGAGCTGTTCATGTTTTGCAGCCGCAGGGTATATGTGATATATATATTATCCAAGTATCCAACTATGTTTTTTCATCAACGGGCCAAGAAATCAAGTTGCATCTGATTGTTCTCAATTACCTTTCTAATTAATTAGCTCAGCTCATCAACGCCGTGATAAACACACATCTCATTGGCGATCCGATGTCCGATGGCAAATATAAGCAGCTCTCTCCATGGAAAAGCAAAAAGAGAAAAAAATATATATATATCCGTATGGATCGGGGTTTTGAACCCGACGTGAATCGAACACGCAACCTTCTGATCTGGAGTCAGACGCGCTACCATTGCGCCACGGATCCTGTTGTTTATATCGTACATATTATATAACTAGACTACTTAGCCATGTAACATTGCTAACATTTTTATATGGAGGGTTTCACTTGGACAATTTTTTATATAGTTTTTAAAAACGAAGTTTATTTTGAAAAGGTCAACATTTTAGTCATGATTTATATTATTTATACATATCATGTTTATTAAAAATGATGAAATTTGATGCATGTTGTACATCTGGTGATTTAAAATTTTAAACCTTGATGAATCGTCAAATTTTATTCAATTATAGGGTATTGACACTTCTCGTTAGCAGTTTCATTCCAAGACCATAATTAAGTAACACAAAGATGATGTTTATTTCTTGGTCATGTAAACTATCAGGCTGCTGATACTTTTATAAATATTGAGATGTTTATTTTTTGTCACAAACATCTGGTTATGTAGATATTATATATGGTTTAAGCAGATAGTAACACTTTTGGTGTTTTCAGGAGGAAGTTGTGGGATGGTTCAGTTACGTTTGCTCATGCACTGCTGCTTCATTAATTAATAATGTGGACATATTATACTGAAATTAATTATTTATCTTTTTCAGTTCTATATTTAACTATAGTAATCTTGCCAGAAATGGCAATTTTTGGGAGACTAATTGCTTATACCTTGGTAATAATGTATTCTTCCTCTTAAATTCATTCTGTACTGTACATGACTAGTATCGGTCAAATAACATGAGAATTCATATAAATTTGGCAAATAAACATTGTCAGCCTCCATCTAATTGTGAAATTAACATACAAACCATAGAAACAATACATAACTATCACATAACATACTCACTAAACATGCAACAGAAACCATATTTAACACAAACCAAAATAACTAAGACTATAGTTACAAAAACCCAAAAGAAAAGAAAAGAAAATAAAATAAAATAACAAATGGAAAATACTTGCCCAAGTTCATTTCTAGCCCTCTTATCCTATACAGTTCAAAAATTACCAAAAACACCCTTCATGTGCCCCAAACACAAACCATCACTCTTCTTTCCACCCCCTAGTTGGTCGAGCCTCAAACCCGCCTTCCTCTCTTTTGACCAGGCTGTACGGCATGTGCGTCCCCAAAATATGGTCCCAAATTGGGAAAAACGGTTGCGAATAATTATACTTGAAACCCTGCAACTGGTGGTGTATGTCATGATATGCTGTATTATTCTCAAAGAACAAGTGAAAGATGTTCCCCGGCAGCCAGAGGCCGCAGTGATCATCAACCGTCTTGATCACTGCAAAGCAGAAGAAAAAGACAGCAGTGCGGGCCGTCATGCCAGATACCAAAAAGGAGAGGACCCCACCAACAGTGTCTAATAGAAGGCCTTCCAGAGGGTGGTTGTAGAGAGCCCCAATTGCATATGGGACTATTAGGGAATGGTGCTTCGAGTGGATGTGCCGGTACAGGAACTTGTTCTCGTGCATGTATCGGTGCACAAAGTACTGCCATGTGTCCATGATGAACATGGCGACCAAGAATTGGATGAGCTGGATGAAGATGGTAGGCTGTGTTTTGGGTCCCCCCAGGTTTGTCTTGGATGTGATCTGGAAATAAGTAACCTGTTAGATGTAGTACAAAGTTTTGAGGAAGTTTGAGGCTTGTTAAAAATATACTGATCTAAATTTGCAAGAATCCACCACTAAACAAAAAAAAAAGTAAAAAAAAGAATGTTGGCACCATGTCTTGCCAGCATGGAACAAGACATGATTAGGTAAATTCTATTAATTCAGAAACACCAGTTCCCGGTTGGAAACATGATTGGGAAAAATGGAATTACATGACAAAGGAAAAGAAACTCTAAAACCTCTCATAGGCCGCTAACTTCCCTCAAAGAATAAAATGGAAGAATGAGTTAATGGGGCAGCTTGGTTAGTCTAGACATGTGTCAAGCAGCTACCAAAATATATTCAAAATCAAGGTCAAATCAGCATAAAAAAAAGAAATTTTTTGAAACCGTACAATATTTATTGAGGGAATCAGAATATTGGACAAAGCCAAAAACAACCCAACAAAGAATAAATATGCAATTATCCTTTTATTGCATGTTACCCAAAAATCATAGGTAGAACTATGGAACTACCATACCACTGGATACAACATGAAACTGCTATAAATGATCAAAGGTACCAATGTCTTCAAATTAGCCCCATTGTGTAGATGACCATCAATGAATCCCCTTAAATGAAGGGGTACACCTAAAATATATTGACATCAAACCTCGCCTAGCAATTAGCAGTATTGGATAAACAGTTATATGCCACTACATAAAAGTTAAGAAGGTTTTGCACAATTGGTCTTTAAATTCTTGAATAAGCTTCTCACATGCAAGTTAAGTAACAATAACCATACAAGTTATAAGCTTAAATTATTTTCGAATTAACTTTTCTAGAGCTGGTATCAAATAATTATGAGATGTTGGAGCTATTATTTGACCTACAGTCTACCACGAATAATTCTAATTTTAAAAGACTTATAACTAATATGAATTTCCAGACGTCAAAGAACAGCTACTCTAAGGACAAATCCATGCAATGAATTTAAACTTCAGAAGGCTGAGAAAATAAGTGATTGATTTAAGACACTCAGGACAAACACATCGAGTAGCCATTTGACCCAAGAAGCTCATCCACTACACCGCTTCTCTAAGCATCTAGGGATACACTCTATCTTAGATCTAATTTACACGTAAATCTTGGTTCGGATAGGGACTAGATTTTTGAAAAATAAAAACCCTAGAACTTATCCGTTTCCTTGTTTCTTAATCAGCAATGCAAGGTACACTAATTGGTGCATTTATACAAATTATTTAGTATTCATTCTCAGGGATCCACCCTATTAATACCATTAGTGGAGCAAGCCTGGCCTACCATTACTTAAAAAGAATAAAAATATAGTATGTAACAACGCATAAAAATAACACATATGCCCTTTACTTGTACATTTTCTCAAAAAGAACTTTGAAGCACTCGATCTCGTATCATCCTATGATGAGGTAATTTCAAAACATTCAGTAGTGTTTATTTTGGCAGGGCATTGGTACTGGATCTGGCTCAAGATCTAGATCTGCCTCCTGCATTGGGTCCATTTTTGTGTACTACTAGTACTATGGCATTTGTTTATAGGTTATTTCCTTTATCAATTTTATATTGTTGAATGTGCACGTGAAATTTATGGTGTTTGAGGAGCTGTAATTAAACAGTGTGTGATGTTACCAAGTATTATAGTTTTCTTACCCCTTTCTTTTTTGGCTAAATTGAGCTTCAATTAGCCCAAATCAAGAACCTAAACAACATAAAGTCAACAAAAAACACCAAATGAAATCTAGAGTTGCCTACTGAAATCGGTTATGATTAATTTTTTAATCACATTGAAAAAATGCAATGGAAAGAAACTGGAAAAGATATTGTGGCAGTTTATTACAGTTACCCAAATTCGTCTCATCATTGGCAGCACATTTCAGAGAAAAAGAAGAAAGGAAACAAGTAAATCAGGCTTCTGAGTTCTGAAATATATATTTCTTACCAGAAAAAGCAATTGAGCGACTGTGGCCTGAAAAAACTGTTGCAAAAGAACCCCTTTGACAACGCAAGGCAAGCTAACGAGATTTTTCTGAGCTTCTTCCTGGCGCGTGTGCAGTCGAAATCGCTCCAATGGAGGTAAGAGTTGGTAGATGCCACCGTAAATCCAATAAAGCACGATCGGGCCAAAGGTTCCCATCGTTTCATCGCTCAGGTACCCTTCCCAGAACACCATTATCGCTCCAAGACCAAGAGGGTTTGTTATTAGAAAAGAGAATGAGTGAGTGACTGTGTGTTTTTTAGTGAAGAGAGATTTTTTGTTATGGAATCATGAAAATTAAGGTCGCCCAATTTGAGAAGATGGAAAGATAGATCAGGTGATAAATTTTTCTTGTGTGGAAATTAAGATTATTTGAAAATGTTTTCGAATCTAGAAGAGAAGAGAAGAGAAGAGGAGAAAGACAACGGCTTTTATTTGACTTTATATTTTTCTTCTGTGTTTTCTGTGTGCGCAAGTGAAAAGGCGGAACCTCTGATATTAGGAATTTACTGAATTTGGTTTTTGGTCCTTTCTTTTATAAGAATTCAGAAATATGAAGTTTGACTTAATTTTTTGTTTTCTTTCTGGAATTTCATACATAGCTCAACGCCTGCTTAAATTTGAAATAAAAATATTGACAAAGCTAATTTACTTCATACAGTATATATTATATCTTTTTATTATTTTATTAGCTATTAGATTAGCTCTGTCAATATTTTTACTCTAAATTTTGGGCGGACGGTGAATTAATTTTTGTAATTTTCTTATAAGAAGTTTCTCTAAGAAATAATACAATAATGAACTTTCTAGAAGCACACAAATTAATCATGTATGTATGTATTTTTTGTTGGCTTGCCCACCGATTCAACCTTTTTCTCTCCTCTTGCTTTTTTTTCTTTTTCTCCGATCTATTTATTTTATTTCTGTTGAAATTTTCGTCGGAATTATGTAGCTATAAAATCATAGACAAACACATAGCGGGTCAAAATGTGACTAGTATATATTGGTAAATAACAACTTGTTTCACGCTTTTCCAAAATAAAGCGTTGCAGACGATTATAGACTAAAAATGGTTTCGCTTCGCTAGTGGACAGACCAGAGCCCACAACCGTAATTGTTGTCCAATCCCCTCGTGACATGTGTGCATTCTCTCTTCCCAGATTCACTGTCTCTCATCTATGTAACTTTTCCTGTTAATCGAAAGTTATATAGAAAACAATGCAGAAACTGAGTTCACTCCCACTGGCAAATGCATGTCTGTTTTTTTTTTTTTTTGGGCTCACAACGCTCGTTAGGATTCAGAATTTTGTAATAAGGAGTTGAATATAATTTTTTAGATACATGTGTCATCTATTGCTTTTTTTTTAAAACTAAATTAATTTAAAAATTCTCCTTTAATATTTACTGAGTCTAATATTAATATATTTCGCATCCATCTGATATTTTTCAATTTTATCTTTCAGTGTTACCCCAAAGAAAATAAAGCTAAATTGTGTGGTATAAGAGCAAGGTGTTGCATGCGCAGGCTGATTTTGTTGTTTGTTTGTTAATGAGATGATATGCAAGAAACTATGTGAGTTTAGGGGTTATTTTAAAATTGTAGTAAAAACAAAAAAAAATATTTGATGTATCCAAAAAGTTGGAGGCCCTATACAGATATATTTGGTTATTTTGTGATTAGATGCTAAAAAAGTATGATACACACCAATTCGGATAGAACAAAAAGGTTGTAAAATTATTTTAGTCTTTTTATTTATTTTTAATAATTTTTTACTTCTTGTTTATACAAAACGAATTCTATAAAATAAAATTTTGAAATGTGAACACAAGATCAGCGATTTGAGTTTGTCAATCGATACCATAGTCTCTGAAATTAAATTCGGATATTTTATTGAATTTTAAGCTCATATTAACTTTTAATGCAGTCCCGTATATATTTGTCTAAAAATGTAGCGCAAAAACAAAGAAAATAGTACATAATTGAAACTATGGTTAAGAAATAGCATTTAATTTAGTGACAAAGACATATGTCATCTCATGTATAAGATTATGAATTTAAAATAAATAAAGCATTATGGCGAATATGTAAAATTAAGAATTCCTTTTATAAAAAGAAAGCAGCTAACAGTCCTCTAACTCCAGTTCCTCAAAAATCCCCGAATATTTTCAACTAATTCTGTAAACATCAATACTAAATCCTGTAAACTAATTCAACAAATTCTATCAACATAAAAATGCGTGAAAATTGTTAAAAACGCGTGACAGCTGTTGGGGACCACATTCCATGAACATACACATACACATATTATTCTGTAAACATACACATATTATTCTGTGAACGTACACATAGTATCCTGCAAACATACACATATTATTCTGTGAACATACATATATTATCCTGTAAACATACATATTGTACTTGAAATTATAGCAGTTGTGGCAGTTGAAAGCGCGTTAGAACTAAGCTAAAAAGGAAAGACTTTTATATACGGAGATTTTCGGGAAACTGTAGCACTGGAGACATTACCTTTTCTCTTATAAAAAATCAAGGCGTGAAGAAGGCGTGAAGAATCTGCTTACAGAGAAACAGACTTGTGATCATCATATTAAGTTTATACAAGTATTCATTTAAATTTTATAAGTTTGAATTAATAAATTGGTCAGGACATTGACTAAATTAACATGTCGTTCTTGTTTGTTTGGAAATTAAATTAGAAATTGAGACGATGGGACATACAAATAGTGGACATTTTATATATACTTGTGGAAACAGAAAGAGCAAATAAACAAGTATATGTCAATATTAATTTGTTGGGAATTTAGGGATAATATCGGATAAAAGAAATAACAGTACCCGAGGAACGGATTAGTGCTCATTAGTGTTTGAATAATACCCTTAACGGGTATACCCGCCCGTACCCGCCGCCTAGGGTACCCGTGCCCGAGCCCGGGTATGGGTCGGGTACTCGGGTACGCGGGTACGGGCAAAAACCGGACCGGACTCGTTATTTTAGACCAATACCCGACCATACCCTACCCGAGTTTACCCGTACCCGACTACCCGAGTACCCGTACCCGTATATCCGAGTACTGTTCATCACATTTCAAAATTCAAAAAATTTGATTTTTTCCCCCCAAAAAAATAAGAAAAAATTCAGAAAAAAACCAAAAAAAAAACAAAACCAGAAAAAAAAACAGCAAAAAAAAAAAAAAAATACCCGTACCCGCCCTACCCGTCAAGGGTACACGGGTACGGGTATAGGACGGGTAGAGTATGGTTTTTGAAAATTATACCCGCCATACCCGTACCGGTATACCCTTGTACCCGAGATGTACCCGTACCCAATTAATTTGAAAATTATTAAAAATCAAGTTGATTAATTTACCCCGTCTTCTTCTGTGATCTAATTAATTTGATTATTTTAATCGGAGAGAGCTACGAGAGGAGACAACAATTAATTTGACTTTGAATTTGTCAAAAAAAAAAAAAAAACTCAATAGAAGAAACAAAACACCTTTTGTTGTCTTCTCTACCATCCTTTCTCTGCGAGGAAAAAAGGGTGGGTGTGGGTGTGTGGGTGTGTGTGTGTGTGGGGCGGGTATAATTTTAAAAGCTTCTTCCTTCGTTAATAATTATAATTAATGGACAAAATGAGAAAATAAAGTAAATCTTCAAGTAGCAATTAGGCAATTACTGTCCCCTTTGACCACCTTCGTTGAACAAAAAAATAAACTAGAGACATGACTTGAACGGTTAAAACCCTTCCAGAAGCAAGGTTCTCTCTCATTTCATTTCAGAATCTCATTATCTCAATCGCTTAGTTGAAATTCTATTCGGCAATCTTACCCAATTCACTTTAAAAAAAAAGGAGCCAAAACATTATAAAAGAAAGATCAGAGAGGGGTTCAGCCATAACGCTCACCCCAGGATCATTGTAATTGTAATAATATCCATCGTCATTTTGTATGCTGACAGGTCGGTTATAGGCTAGAAGATAAGCAAGACTGCTCTCTGATTGAAATAGTCATATCAATTAGCACACAGAGACTGCTCTCTGATTGAAATAGTTTTATTGATGTCAGATTAAAGACAAATTTAAATCTCAGATCAGGTTGGTCTTCGAAGACGAATTCACATCAGCACTCTCCAGTCTCGCTTATATTTCGGTCAATGTCAGATTCGAGTCAGACATGATGGCAGATGAAGCTAGGTTGATCCAGGAACTGCTCGGTTCCATCTTTCATGCAAAGATGATAAACTCCAACAAAATTCAAACTAAAATTCTTTATCCCAAGTTCATGCCAGATAAAATACAAGTTCAGAATTTTACTAAACAGAAAATTATTAAGTTAATGACAAATAAACCTAATATAGCAAAAGCACAGGATATAAAACTAATCTAGCAGCAACAAAACTTGAAGAATCCCAAGAGATTTCTAAAACTGAAAATACACAGAAAAGAGGTGTAAAGGACCCAAACAAGCTGTGCCGGGAACTACAAAATATAGAAGGTGATCACACTTTCTTGATAATCTGAACTACATCTTCATCCTCAAGTTCATGCTCCTACACAATGAAAAAACAATTAAAATGCATTAAAAAAAAAAAAATCAAAGAACAACAACATCAATTTAGGTCAGTTGTAAACCTGGGCAATACAATAAGGTTTCAGTTTTTTATTGTCCAAGTTTATTTATTTATTTTTTCTCAGTACAGTTTAGTGATTTTAGTCGAACTGTACATAAAAGGTGCTCAACCAACATTTTAAGAATAACTTTCTTGTATTGTTTAATTATATAATTTTAATTCCCATGTCCAGCCAACCACTAGTTAAAAAAAGAGCAATTATCCTCAGAATATTAAGCCCTGATTCTTTAGTCTCATTTTGCTGATGTCTGGAAGAGGGAAAAAAAAATTAAAATGCAAACTCATTGTCGGAGGACAAACCTTGCCAACTCTTTGAGGCTTGTGCTTCGCACTTGAACCCCAGACTAGTGCACTGTATATTTAATAAAAAAGGAAAAACACATTAGTGATCCAATTTGATGAACTTTTTTATTTTTTGGTGGTGGGGGGTGGTCATGTATACCCGAGACTAGTGCAAACGTATCAAACAAACAGCACGTGTAACCCCAACAAAATGAATATTATCTAGTAAAGCTTTGGAAACATAGAATTCAATGACAGTTTGGTCTCTTTCAAAAAGCAAATGAGACAGCAATGCACATTTTTTTGCATCTCATGCTTTATAGAAGATAGGTTTTGTGGGGCTACATAAGTTCCCTCTTCTGATGGCTTGGGGGGGGTCATGTATATCCGAGACTAGTACAAACGTATCAAACAAACATCACGTGTAACCCCCCCAACAAAATGAATATTATCTAGTAAAGCTTTGGAAACATAGAATTCAATGACAGTTTGGTCTCTTTCAAAAAGCAAATGAGACAGCAATGCACATTCTTTTGCACCTCATGCTTTATAAAAGATAGGTTTTGTGGGGCTATATAAGTTCTCTCTCTTCTGATGGCTTAACATTTTCAGGTTTTGCATATGAAATTCACCCTTTCTATTCAGTATTCCTATTTTCTGCTCCTTTCAGAACCAATTATTCAAACTTCGGCCACACCTCACGAACAAGTTTTGAAAAAAAAAAATATTGGGCCAGTTTTGCTCTTCTTCTTTTTATTTTTTTTGTAATTTTCTCTCTTTCTTCAGGGGCGAGTAATGATTAGGACTTACTATTTGAACTGTTTAAGCATGTCCTTGTGAATCCTATTGCAAAAATCTTCTACTGTTGTCCTCTTGGATGATAAGATGACAGGATCATCATAGTCTGGATTCATTCCCTTTGGTTTTGTATAAATGCGAACCAGGTCCAAATACTCCCACACCTTCTCCAATAGCCCATCAAGATTCCATTCCAGGTGAGCACTGTTTGTTTTACAATTAAAAAAACAAACAGAAGGAAATAAACTTTAAGATGAAAGCAACTTGTAGTAGACAATATTAACGATAATGCTTTTGGTAATGCATAGATAATTAATGCCACGATTGAGTTCAAATTACCTAAGTCAGATAACTAAGTGAAAATAATAGACAGCAACATCCAAGACTAATCAGAGCATCACCAGTAACCAGTGCTAAAAGCCTGAGTACAATCTTTTGAACAACGCACCCAGAAAAAAAAAAAAAAATGCAACACTAGACAATTCTCGTATCTCAAAACTTTACAAATCTCCTTGTACGTGGAAGTAAATCGAACTGGTGAAGCAAATATGCAAAATATTTGTATCATATCATTTCATGTGCATTTGAAACCTAAAATCTACATCATTTAGTTCAATCCCACTTCAACTAGAGATTAGCAGCATAATACTTTAGCATTGTACCAGATGACTACCTAAAAGTTGCTTTTCTTTCTTGGAATAGTTGAGAAACTTTGTAGGTACTATCCAATACCCTAACAAAACACGGATAAAGAAAAAAAGTTTAGAAACCTGATAGGGCAGTAATGAGGGAGCTTGTCAAGGATCTCAAGCTCCTCGAGGGTAATCTGGTCAATCTTATTAATAACATAGATGCATGGTATGTAAACGCGGCTTCCTTCAATGACGTCGATTAGGTCGTCAGCAGTGGCATCATAGCGCAGAGAGATGTCGGCATTATGCATTCTGTATTCACTGCAGATGGCCTTCACCGTCTCCAGATCTAGGTTCGTGTTCGTCACTGTCGATGTGAAGTTGATGCCTCCCTTCTCCTTTTTTCTAAAAGTCAGGTTTGGTCGCTCCTTATTTAACCTGACTTTGCCATTAAATTTAGTCAGCAAATTATTATCTTCATTCATTAGCAGTACCGCTTAACAATTAAAATACAAAATTTAGAGTTGAGAATGCATTAATACCTTATACCAAATCCTTCCAGCTCCTTTTCAATAAGACGTTTATGAGTTATTGGTTTTATCGCGTCGAGAACAATCAGAATACAGTTGCATGTCCTAGCTGTACTGATAACCTGAAATAAACAACAACATTACAAATATTATTATATATTACTAGAATTATTACTACAGTTATTATCCATTTTAAAAAAATATGGTTCTGCATTCCTATTCATACAACATGGTATAGATTAAAATATCTTAATGAAGTATTGTTGCAAGTTAGTAGCTATATAGTTTTAACTACCTGTCTTCCTCTACCTTTACCATCCTTTGCACCTTCAATGATACCAGGTAAATCCAACAGCTGAAAAAAATAAAAATAAATAACATTACAAATTGCCTTAAAGGGAAATTTATAGAGCAAAAACATATTTGAAGAAAAAAATTGCACAAATATTGGACGATGTTCCATAGAAAGGACTAAGTAGCATTATAGCCAAAAAAGGGTACTGTCGTGGTTCTATCAGCAAAAGAACAGGAATATATGCACATATTGTATTGCACGGCGCATGTGCTTTTTTCTTTTTTTGGGAATTATTTGGAAAAGAGCTTAATATTTTTGCATCGCACCAACTAAGTCATCAAATAACCACAATTAAGCTCGCGTAACTGAATTAAACAGCATAATGGGAAAAGCAAAAGAAGCACTTCTAGAAAACTATGACCAGAGTTTGGATCAACAGCCCATAAAACTTATCAGGTCCTTAATTTAAAGAAGAACAGATAGAAGCAATAACCTGAATTTTGGCTCCCTTGTACATGATAACTCCAGGAATGCATGTTAGAGTTGTGAACTCATATGAAGCAACCTGTCAAATCACATATAGTTATGTAAAAAAAGGAAATATATTACTTCCTTCAACATAGGCACCCAGACTGTAACAAGCGCAGTTAGCCAGAAATGGACTAATAACAGTTTCTAGTAAAAAAATATCATATATAATTGGTAAGATGCATTACTACTGCATATAATACAATTTAAAAGTCAAGAATTTCTGGTAAAACAAGCAAGAAAGAAAAAAAAAAAAAACAAAGGGATGCATAGAGATTGGCAACACATACCTCAGAAAAGGTACCCGTTAATTTGTTAAGAAGTGTAGATTTGCCAACAGAGGGGAAGCCCACAAGGCCGACACGTGCATCTCCACTCTTCGTCACATCAAACCCATCTCCTGCTGCACCGCCTCCTTTGGTGGATGGAGTCAAAAGCTCCCTTCTTAGTTTAGCTAGTTTTGCCTTTTTTTATGCAAGAATAAGAAACATTTCAGTTACAAAAGTGATGATTAGTTAATTTGATGAAAAAATTGTCTATGCCCCACTTCACCTGATTTATTCCAATTACCCTGAATAATGTACATACAAACAGTATAACAAAGCCCCATAAGCAATTACCAGTAAATTTTTAAAAAAATATATATATAAAAATGTATGAAACCAGTGTGGAACAATACTAAGATAGTCCACATGCCTTAGAAACAATTCAATTATATATGAAGTTGGTTCAATTTGAGACTAAATTAGAGTACCTTCAAAAGACATAATAAAATATTTAAAAAGTTGTTTAGTGCACCACCGAGGGAGTAAAAAGGACAAAATTGTATACCTTCAAAAGTCCCAGATGGTGCGCAGTAGCTTTATTTTTCTGTGTTCTGGCCATCTGCACAAGGGAGAAGAATAAGAATAAGATGAACATCATAGGTTATAGTTACCTATAATAGTTTAACCCAAAATATTTCATTTGAGAAAGGTCCTAGTTAGAAAAAAAACAAAAAGAATTGTCCAGGTAAGCATTTCATTTCAATGAATGTCAGAGCTCAATCTAGAAAATCTACAGCTCTAACAACTAAAAAGGCAGAAAACAATCTGCTTGAACTCTTTTGTCTTCCAGGCATCGAGGGTTTAACACATATATCAACAAAAATACCAGTAAAATGAAGGAAATAGTTTGTAAATTGAATACAATCTTCTGATTTGTCGTTTATATACTATACAGCTTAATAAGTAAAAAAGCAACAGAGAGATTGAGATTGAGATTGAGATTGAGATTGAGATTGAGGGTATACCTCATCTTCGATATCCTTGATTTTTTGCATGACCGTCGACATTTTGCTTCGTTTCTTGCTGTGCGATGTTTTTCTTTTCTAGTATTGTTTGTTTGCAACTTTCACTTGAGCAGTGCGAGGCGAGGCGAGGCAAGGCAAGGGCAAAGGGCAAAGGGCAAAGGGCAAAGGGCATAGGGGCATAGGGCAATCGCCGACCTTCTAGTTGCTTCTCGGTCGAAAGGCCAAGCTCTTTTTTTATTTTTTTTATTTTAGTGACCGGTCTGTTTCCACGGACCAAATAATTCGGATCATGTAAACCGGGTTCAGGTTATATTTATTTTAAAATTCTGATTTTACTATTGTTTTCTGTAAAAATGAAGACTAACGTCTGCACATCAATTTTCTCTATTTCAGTATCAATTCAAATTTGAAACCCACACCATCATGCACAGTAAGTACATGGTAATATATGAATTTGGTAAAAATCAATGACAAACGTACAAGTCATGTCCAATTCTGTAGAGTAAAAAAATAATAATTCTCAAAAAATGAACAAGTCCTTAATCAATAAATTAACGAAAAAAATCTTATACAAACCTTATCGAATATGGTATTGATATGATAATGAAAAACGATTTTCATTGAGATCTGTACTACTGTGAGGTTGTTCGACAAACATTCGAAATAGTGAAATATAAGAAAAAGAGAATATATTTACATTTTTCACTATTTTATTTATTTGACAAGTTTAAAATAGTAAAAGAGTCCTAAAAGAACAAAAGAGAAAGTTTGAAATAGTAAAAGAGTAAAATTTTAAAGAAGAAAAGAAAAGGATTTGAATATATAATTTTCCAAAAATTTTATAAATGCCCAAAAAAATAATGAAATTACAGAATCTATCCTAGTTTTTATTGAATTTCGAAATCTATCCTATCCAGTTACCCAATAACCGGAATAGGCCTTTCTTTCCGATCACTCAATTCCCGAATCTCGAGAAATGGTCCGATTAATGAGTAACCGGAAATTTGAGAAGGGTCCGGTTATTTGTTAACCGGATATAGGGTCCAGTTAGCAGGTACAATAAATTGGAGATTTGGCCCTTTTTTTTTTACAAAATAGAATTTTTTTTATTTTTTTATTTTTTGTATTGGAATATTAGAAATGTTGAATATATTTCTTTGAATATAGATGTAATACAATATAATTTGATTTATTAGAAAGACTGCAACAAATAACCCGGGTCAATATTTTTCAGACCGAGTTTTTCGCGGCTGTAAGAAAAATTAATATATTTCTTTATGTATTATTGGAAAAAAATAAAAATGCTTAGATTCTGAGTTATTGATCCCGGTTCAAAAGTCACTTTTAGATAATCCAAAAAATATTGTGATCTTTCTAGTACATTTAATTTATAAAAAGTAGTATCTATTTGAGAATTCTTTTTGAATAACAATCATTAAATAAATTAAAGCTTTTATTTTTTTTCAAAAATGGATACAACTTTTTATAAATTAAATGTACTAGAAGGATCCCAATATTTTCTGAATTACTTAGAAGTGACTTTTGAACCGGGATCAATAACTCACAATCCAATCATTTTTATTTTTTTCCAATAACACATAAAGAAATATATTAATTTTTCTTACAGCCGCGAAAAATCCGGCCTGAAAAATGTTGATCCGGTTTATTTGTTGCAGTCTTTCTGATAAAACAAATTACATTGTATTTCATCTATTTTCAAATAAATATATTCAACATTTCTAATATTTCAATACATAAAATAATTTTTTTTTAAAAATTTATGTTTTGAAAAAAAAAAAGCCAAAACCGGTTATAACCAGTTTGGCTGTTATTATTTTTTTTAGCAAATCTATTTTTTTTATTTTTTGTATTGAAATATTAGAAATGTCAAATATATTTCTTTAAAAATAGATGAAATACAATGCAATTTGATTTATTAGAAATACTGCAACAAATAATCCGGATCAACATTTTTCAGTCTGGATTTTTCGCGGCTGTAAGAAAAATTAATATATTTCTTTATGTGTTATTGGAAAAAAAAATGCTTAAGAGAAATGTTATGATGAGAAATTTCTCATATTAGGTACGTGGATATCATTATTAATATTATAATGATTACATTCAAATAGTTATGATTAGTTAGCACTTTATTTTATTTTAACTGGTCAATAGTATTAATAATTATTTTTTCTAACATTTATAACCTCCTCAAAACATTTTGTTGTGGCCTGACGAACTTTAGATGGTGGTCTGCTGAACTTTCAGAGTGGTTAGACCAACTAGGAGGTGCTCTCTCTATACTTTTATTTATTCCTCAATTTAATTAAATATATTTTAATTTGTTCATGGGCAAATATTTATATATATTTCATATGATGGAGATCCAAAATTCCACAACCTGCTCCTTTTTTAGAGTAACCAAAATACATTTTACTAATTAATTAAATGATAATTTTTTTGGGCTTCTCTTGATCCCCGCTGCCCGCAATAATTTTCTTTAGTCACCAATCACCATACATGCATACAAAGGTAAATTAAGATGATAAATCTGAATTCAACGAAATTATACTGTACCGTTTATATTTTCGAACAAAGCTAAAGCTAGTATGCGTTCTGCTCATCAAGAAAATTTGATGACACAACTTCAAACTTAAAAAAAAAAAAAAAAATCACTTGATAGCCACTATCAAGATTTAAAAAAGAAAAAACTTTAAAATTTATCGAATTAGTTTCAAACAACAAATTCAAACTGTCGAAACCGATTCACTTTACGAGTGGTGTGTATACATGCAAATTTTTGAAAGTTTAAAATTTATTTAGTATAAAGTTAAGTAGTAAAAAAAAATAATAAAGTTTTATCATTTTTGGACTACTTGACTTTGTACTAAATAAACTCCAAAATTCCAAAATTTTATATGCGCACGCATCACTCGTGAAGTAGATCGGTTTCAACTGTTTGAATTCGTCATTTAAAAACAATCTAATAAATTATAGACTTATCTTCACCAAACTCTCTCGGTAAACATAGCACAACCCACTAGCTTTGATCGATCATAATTTCCATACCGACTTTTGTAACATCCTCTGCGAAGATCTCCAAAAAAAAAAAAAAAAAAGAGAGAGAGAGACTTTTGTAACATCTCTACAAGTAAACAACCAATCGTATTTTGGATGACTTTTGTAATCAAATTCCTATATATTTTCATTGCAATTTGTAATTAAATATTTCAGAGTTTGACCTAAAATATAATCCAGTGACATCCGAATTAGAATAAAACACTGATACTGTAGAGAACCCAAATTATGGAACAAATACTTAAGTAGAGAATAACCTCACTATATATATAAAGATCTGAACTAGTCACAGAATGTAATTAAGATACTTGTAGTTCTTTTCCTGATATATATATATATATAGGAAGTTCTAAACATGAACTAAAATTAATACTATTCGTATATTTTGTTTTTGGAGGGTAAATTATGAAAAAAAAGTACAAATATATTCATTGAGAATAGAAATCAAGTATTGCTCTCATATGAAGCATCAAATTAGAATGACAAGTAGTAGAAGCAGAGTAGTCCTCCGATACGAGCCAAAGCATGTGTTCAAACAGAATCGCGTCGAAATCAAGAAAAATCACATCTTTGCAATATTCATACCCGCAATTGGTTTTGGCAAGGGCAAGCTCCATCAGGCACCTGAATGGATCCGTGTCTAAAACATACCGGTCTACATGAAACAGTCTCTTCTCTTTTCCTACCATTATTGTCAGAGTACCTGAATCTACTGGTACCTCATTGCTGAGGCGCCTGTACCTGAATCTACATGAAACAGCTGAAGCCTCTTCTCTTTTCCAAATTGTTAAAATTGATCTAATTCATGGATAATTTTTCTTTTTTTGAAACTCTGATAGTGACTATCAATAATTCATGGATAATCATATCACTTATTGTTATTTCAAAATTTATTGAATTGTTTCTTTGCAGGATAAGGCCAAAGGAAACAAAATAAAGGCCTTGCAATCTTTATCGTACCCGTTGACACCCCTGACCAAGGCTAACATGCAGTTGATATTGCACGCTACAATATTATTGTTATTTCTTTGCGCAAGCAAGAAGGAAACAAAAGAAAAGAAGGGCAAAGAAAGGCTAATGACTTGCATAAACGTTGGAAGCTAAATAGTTAAATTAAAGAGCAACCCAGTTACTTGAGTGGCTGGCAGCAAAAACACTACTTCACAATTAGATTATTCTTAACATCTATTACTCAAGCTAGCAAAGTGACATATTTACTGAGGCAAGCACATGCAATTCGGAACAAAAAACATCAGTCAAATAATCAAGCATTTTATTAATCACATTAATTGGACCAAATTAAATAACAACCACCCAACCATAAAAACATGACGGGCCGGGAACAATCCTAAATCCAACACTTGATCTAGCGCATCTCTTAACACGAATTTTGATGAAAATTCAGAGGTTTAAATTTTGTATTACACCTCAGACTGCAATATGCATATTACCATAGACCCACTCATAACTAAATAGTCATTACACCTCAGACTGCAATATCTCATTTTTAATGTCATAACAACATATATTTGTGTTTCTACGTGGAGATATTATTTCTAATATATAAAATAGAACGAAAAAATGTACAAAATTTTATTTATATAGAATTCACAATCTATTCATGTTTTTCAACTTGAGATTCACACTCTTAGCTAGTATGATGTAATAAATTAAGTTTTAAAAAAAAAAAAACTATCATACTAAAAGACATATAAAGAGAAACAAAACAAAATTACAATACTAAACCTGAAAACATACTTTCTTTAAAAAAAAAGGGTAAATTTTCGCTAAAGGTTCCTAAGATTTGTCTTTTGTTACAAATTAATCATTTAAGTTCGATTTGTTCCAATTAAGTTGCTGACTTTTTCATTTGTTCCAATCAAGTTACTCTATGACTTTTTCGTCTAAAATGCTAACGAAATATTCTCAATCCGTCTAAAATACAAACGAAATTGGCATATTCCATAAATATTAACGGAATGAGAATATTTCGTTATTATTTTGAACGAAAAGTTATAGAGTGACTGGATTGAGACAAATAAAAAATTCAGTGACTTAATTGGAACAAATTAAATTTGAGTAACTAATTCGTGACAAAAGACAAAATTTAGTGATTTCCGTCAAAATTTACCAAAAAAAAAAAACTGAAAACATACTAACTAGAAACAAAGTTAAGAAAAAACAAAAGAAAAATTGTCATCGTATGTTTGATCACCAAATTTAAAAAATCAGCAAAAAGTTACCAAATTCTGTAGATAAATAAAGACAACTAATGATTCTTATATTGCTCTCTGACTATTTCTTGAGCCATCTCTGTATTACAACACTGAAAATAAGAAAACACCAAACCTAACTCATGGATTAAGAGAAAATGATAACGGGTCTCAGATTGTATAAGTTCTCCATAATCATACCACTCAAATATTTGTTTGAATTGCTTACATGATCTTTTTTTTTTTAAATTCACCCCTGATAATTAGAGTGGAAAAAAACATGTTGTGTCATGCCGTGTTGTGATCAAGTTATTTGTGTCGTGATTCAAATATCAAGGAGTAATCACGGCACACGAATAGTCACGTCACGTGAGTCACGTTGTGCCTAAACGTGACTCGCATGACCATTTTATCATAATTTGAGTTAGTTTATTTAAAATTCATCATTTCTTCAAAATTTAACGGTCCTAATTACACGGGACTTGCATGATCACGTGTCGTGACTGTATCTTTCGCATGACGTGCTGTGCCGTGTTAAATTTTCTAAAAATGATCACAACACATAAATGATCATAGCACGGGTCACGCGAGTCATAACATGTAATCGACACGCTTATCATACCATTTCGTATCGATCGTAACTGTGTCGTTACATAACGGAGTCAGCTCCGCCGTATCATTTTTCCCACTACTAACAATACAGCTTGACATTTTATAAACACAAAATTAAAATTTTATTGGGCCAGACTGAAATTTGACCTCTAATAATAGAGCTGATATTATATTATATTGGGCTAGATAAAGATTCGTCCAACTCACCAGCAAACCTGTAAATTAATGTATCTTCCTTGCTTCTTGCTGGTGCACTGCAGGGTACTTCCGGAAGGAAGGAAGGAATCAAACTTTAAAACCGACTCAAGTCAAACCGCTATTGGACCAGCACTGACGCAGTGACGCCATCTCCGATCCCCCCCATTGCCACGTCTCACGCCCGCCATGTCCACGTACACCCAGACCCAGACCCAATCTCCCTTTAAATTCGCCGTACTAGGTTCGCCTCTCTCTCTTACAACTAACAATGGCGAAAATAATTCCTCTATTCCTGCTGTTTCTTATCGCCTCTTCTCTGGTAATTCAATCCAAGGCTTTGTCGGAGCATCCGCGCGGAGACAAAGGTGGAGATGCGAGGGAGAAATCAGAGGCTTCAGCTGGTGAATTACCCGTCGAGCGGGCCATCGGTTTCACTGGTCTGATGAGCTGGTGGGATATGATCCGGTCCTGGCCAGCTAGGCTCGCTCTTTTTAAACATAGCCCTGAATCTAGGTTAGTTTAATTTCAATCTCTTTCTGCATTTTGTAAATTTTACAAATTAAATTATGTACTACTGATTAATCAGTACCTATAATTATGATTTGTGGGTGGGAGGTGGTTTCTTTTTAGTTTAGGGGTTCAATTGAATGGCTTAGTCAACTGCTTGCTTGGGACAAATTCAAATTTTCGTCAGAAATTCTAATTATTAAAATATTCACTTGAGCATGATACATGCTTCTAACTTCCTAAAATACTGTAGAATTGGGTTCTTTGGCAATCCTGCTATTGCCACAAGTGAACTCTAGAACTTAAAGCCGGCATTAATTTGGGATGTGATTTGATCTATCACCTGTTTAATTTGATACATGCATACCGAAAACTATCATGATGCAATGTTTCATTGTTTATCGAACAAAATTTTTTTCATTGTCAGATCTTCATGTGTTAATCATTGTAATAATGACAATTACAAAATTTGCATTTTGCAACAATTTACAAGTTGGTGAATATTTCCAATTTCCTCAATCTTGATATTTAGACCTTGACTGAAATTAGATTTGAACAAAGATGATGTTATTAAATGATGAGAGGATAGTATGAAAGGGGGCACTCCACTGGTTGACTACTTGTTTATTCTTTTTTTTCTTTTTTTTGTGCAACAACTTCTTGTCTACTATTAAAAAAAAAAAAATAGTAAATGTCGGTATAGCCTTATTGTCTGATCATGGTACCCTTTGGAACTGTTCATTATTGGTTCTCTTTTCGAAAGAGGGAGAGACTGCTCAAATTCATTTTGTTTAACAGTGGCAAGGAGAGATACAAATGGCCAAATGGGAGACCATTTATTTTGGTTATTCCAATGTCAGTGCCTCAAATCAAGATATTGAAATATTTGCATCAACCCCCTTTATCAGTAGCTTATTTATTTAGTTCTCTTTTTGGAGAGGTACAGGAGTGGCGGTGCAAGTACACCTACTGGGAAGGTAACAGAGGCAGCAACAGAGAGCTGGAAGATGGCAGAGGGGACTGTGGAGCAAGCGGCAGAATCTGCGGCTGAGATTGTTAACAAAGCGGCTCACACAGCAAAGAAGAAACTTGAGCGAACCATGTCCATTCATCCCCGCCGTAAGAGAGACTCTTCTAGTGCCGAACTCTAAAGTGTTAAATCCTCTCTTTTTGTATATAAGTTGCTTTGGTGGACTCAACATTTGCTCAGGGATTTTTTAATTTTTCTTCCTGAACTTTTTGGGAGTATTTTTTTTTTTTTTTTGTGCTCACATGACCTAGTCAGAGCAAGGAGTTTGCTGAGCAAATTCATCAGGTGATGGTTTCTTGTTATACATGGTTTCTTTTCTCTTGTTGTAAAGAAAGAAAACATTTGTTGTGAATTCTATCTATTATGTTACTGCTGTTGATTTTATCAATTATGTGCTGCCTGGCTATGAGATCCCTTTCTTTCTTTCTTTCTTTCTTTTTCTTTTTTTGAGGGAGAAGCCCGTAGGCGTATGAGATCCCTTTCTGCTAAAATTTGGTGTTGCATGAATGAATGAAGCAGGTGGTATACTGGTATGATGTACATTTACAATTTTACAGTGAGGAGTGAGGAGTGAGGGGTGGTTGTTTCTTAATTGTATACTTAAATGAAGTACGAAGAAGGCTTTGGAGGCCCAATATGGGAACTTAATTAGCTGTTAATATCAGAGGGTTTTGTCGATTAAAAGTGAATTTTGCGAAGACAGAACCTATTCCCATCGATATTTCACAAATTAATTCATATCAATTTACTATATATTATAATGAACTGTAAATTAACATATAGGGGTTTGGTTAGATTAATTGGAAATGAATGTTCTAATTTCTGGGAGGTAATTAAATGATTATATATATATGTTTAATTATTCTGTCCATGCCTCTTTACAATTTATCTACTTATAAAATGCCTAGCTAGGTTGGTGCTCAAAAGGAAATAGATAACATCAGATTAGAAGGCATGCATATATATTCTAGCGTGTAACAAGGTTAACATCCAGATTATGTTGAGCTATGAGTTTGTTATCTTGTTATAAAGCGTTCAATGTGCGTGGTAAGATGATAAGATGCCACAAATTTTATAATTAAATTATTGTGAGTTTGTTGACTGATTTTAATTTATTGAAAAAAAAAACTAGAAAGAATTATGCGATATTGGACATATTAGAATTCCATGATGTAAATTGCTAAATAATAAAAAAAAAACTTCATATTTTATTAGGGGCTAAAGAATATACAGAAAATAAAGAGCTTTTGTGAAAAGAAAGTTATTAATAAAAATAACCTTTAGAAGAGTTGATAGAATGGCCAAATTCAATAATCAAAAGCTAGCTAGCTGTTTGAACCAAAGAAAATTAATTCAAGTTCTGAAACAGACTATAATTAAGTTCCTCTAATCCAGATGCAGCACACTACAAACAGAATAGCATTCAATATCAATTAACTAAGACAAGATACCCCACAAAATAGCGCGCGCATGCATGTCCTAACAAATGATAGATAGATACCCGAGGGCAAAAAAGAGTAGTAAAAAGAAGGAAAAACTAATAGTAGCTGCCAGAGAGTTGCATCAATCAACTCTTAATTGTTGAGAAATTCATGCAAGACAAAAAAAAGCAACGATAACAGAACACTAACAAGCTACTCGGTTCTCTGTTTCATCAAACTCTCGATATTCTACCAGAAGCTAGAGATGGGCATCTTTTCATTAGTTCCACATACCCATCTGATTTCATGAACTCTATGACATTTTCAGGCTTACTGTCAAGTTCAAAACAGACCTCCTTCAGGTGTGGGCAGTCGTACGTAGTTGTCAGTTGTGTGCTAGATCGAGAGAATTCACAACCGTTTCCATAAAAATGTGCTTGGCTAACTTCTCTTGACATATTCGTTTGAGACGACCCAATTTGTACATATTGGCTGCCATCACTACTTGTTGAGTCAGCTCATGTAGGTCCACATTAATTCCCTTCAGGCCAATCATTATCGAAGAGCTCCTGTAGTGGTGGCAAATTAAAGCATCAGTATACATGAAATGGAGCAGTACTTTGAAGACAACCTGGCTAATTCATTGAGCTAGCCTGAGCCTGAGGCACTCCTTGCTAGGTTCAGCCATCAAATTATTTATTAACCTCTTAAAGACAGGCGATTTCACAGTCAGAACAATACTATGAGCCGTGTTCCTCTGAAAAATCCATATATACAGAGATCACTTACCAGACACACACACACACATAAAACATATGGATCAAAACATATAATTGGTTTTATATAATTGAAGCTAGTGAAACTTTCACACGTTTGCAGTGACCAACACAATAAAAGCATCATAATTAAAGGTATCTATCGATTTGGATGTTTTATTGTGAACAAACTTTCACTCTCACACTTAGTCACTGTATTTCTTTTCCTCTAGTTTTAAGCATTCTGGTTTCAGTATTCAGGACCTCAATCTTGATATGTCAGACAAAGCAATACAGAGATGAGAGAGCCAAGGGCAAGAAGGGTAACACAAAATTACCTAGGAGAGCCAAGGGATCTCATAGGTAGAGGGGTGAATTTGACAGTAGCCTGGATCCTGCTATATTCACAATCCATGAAGCTATCCAGGAGCAAATACAGGTCCATGATTGAACTCAAACTGCTATTGGCGAGGGGCAAAATGGGAATCCAAATGCATCTAGATCCGGAATGTCTAAGATTACTACTATTTCAACAAATTGGAGACAGAATGATGCTGACAAAGAGGTCAGATGCAATTTACAGAAGTAGTTTTTAAATTTCATTTTCTCAGAATATTGTGCCAGGCGCCTGCTAGTAATTCTGGCACCAACTCCGGTTTTTGTGTTATCTTAGATAGGTTTTATTGTATTTTCAGAAAATCTATGACTATTATGTAACTTTCCTTATATAAATCATCAAAAAAACAAATGGCACTATTATGTAACTCCGGTTTTATTGTATTTTGGTACCTTTCTATAAGAGGTTTGGATTGACAGTACCAAATGAAACATGAAAAATGAAAACCTAAAACAAAAACCCTATTGGACTTAAGACTAGCTAATTCTCAAAATCAATTCAACTTCCTCTGGCTCTTCATCTGAAATATACATCTCAACTTGGGGAAATTCCTCCTCTCCATCATCCCTTGTCATGTTGTACCTACACAATGGGCATGATACGTGTATTTCTAACCACGTATCTATGCACTCGCCATGGTATCTATGCCCACATGGCGTCTCCTTTACCACTTTTTCTTTGTTTTCATTATCAAACATTTTTTCAAGACAAATTGTGCACTCTTCTTCCGTCTCCTCTTCCTCTTCCTCTTCCTCTTCCTCTCTTCTTTCAACAATTTTTAGCGACTGTGATGCATTGGACGTCGAAGCAGGTTCATCCAAAATATAACTATAAGTGAAATAGAACTCATTATAATAGTCAGTCCACCGTTCATCCGCCATTCGAGATGAGAATCGAGAAATAAACAAGGATTTTTTTGTTGGCCGGTCTTGATTAATTAATTTTGTCGTTGTTTGAGATTGGAAGAGCTTTGTTGGCTTAATTAATTTATAGGGTGGTGAGTCGGTGATCAAAAGACAATTACCAACTTTCTCTAATCATCGTTCCCAAATTATCGATCGAGTCTATAAATAAGATAAATGTTCTGGTAACCGACCTATTATATCCGTCCCCAATTAGTTTAATACAAAAAACTTTTAATATTATCTAACTTCCATTTTTAGCACTAATATCCCCAATTAGTAAAACTTATGAGCATTTTAAATTTTCAAGTTTTTAAATCTCAGTCTACAACAATTAAAATTTTAAGGCTTTGTAGATGAGATTTATATGCTTTGTAAATGCAGTGTTATTGTTGAGTTTTATATGCTTTGAAATGTTGTTGTTGAGGTTTTAATTATTTGTACATGAGATTTATATGCTTTGTAAATGAGCTTTGTAAATGCAGTGTTATTGTTGAGGTTTATATACTTTCAAATGTTATTGTTGAGGTTTTAATTCTTTGTACATGAGGTTTATATGTTTTATTTTAGAGATTGAAAGTGCTATTAACAAAGGTTTAAATAGCGTTTATTGCGTCATAGCGTGCCGGCTGAAAAAACAGTGCTATTCCCAAATAGCGCCGCTATAGCGCGAAATAGCGCGCTATAGCGCTGATAACGCCATAACTTTTATGGTTCGAAAATGCTATAGCGCCGCTATTTAGAACCCTGGTTATTAATGAGGTTTATATGCTTGTACATGAGATTTATATGCTTGTAAACAGAGGTTTAAATTATTTTGAAGCAAAAATTAAAAAAAAAAAACTGAAAGTCACAAAGATTTAAAGTGGTAAAAAAAATTACGACACAAATATAATTCGAAAGTTATTCTTAATGGATCTCATTTGAAAGAGAAAATCGAATAAAAAACTTTCATATTTTTAGATTTGCAAAATTCAACACGGATTGTTCAGAAAATGGATGAGAAAGATCAGAGAAAAAAAAATGGGTGAAAGAAATCTTTCCGTTTTTGGCTTGAAAACAAAAGTAGTTAGGAGTTAAAACTATACAGATTTAGAGTTTTAATGTTTGCAAATAGAGGTTTAAATGCTTGCGAGTAGCATTGTAAAATGTTATAAACAAAACTTTAAATATTTAGATATTAGCGCTGGAAATGAAAATTAGATAACATTGAATTTTTTTTCTGTTAAACTACTTGGAGAACACGCTCAGAAATTTTATTTGAAGTACAATTATTAGGCCCTTATAATTAAACCCGTCCAATAAACGAGAAATAAAATGAGTAACTTTTAAATTGAACTTGTTGCTAGGGGTGAGTAAATCGCTCATAACTCGTGAGCCGCTCATAACTCGCTCATTAAAAGCTCGCCTAAACTCGCTCATTTATCCGCTCATTTAAACTCGCTCATTTACTTAATGAGCGAGCATGAGCATGACCCAACTCGCTCATAACTCGCTCATTAAACATTTGCCACATCTAATCCTTGCCACATCTAATCCTATGTAATTCTGTGTAACATCAACCTTGCCTCATTAAAATTGATAAATAGTAAGCATAGTTTCATATTTGATCCTATGTAATATAGTGAGCACAATATAACATTTAATCGTGTGTAATATACTAATATTCATAGTTTCATATTCATTTTTTTTGTAAATTGGCAGAACCAAAACCTCCGCCTAAATCCCGAAACAAATAATAGTCATAACAACTCACTCATTTAAATGAATTATGACAATTTGTTGGATTTTGTTATGATGACTTTTAACAAATTTTGTTATGATGACTTTTAACAAATTTTGTTATGCGTGGACACACTATATAATTTTGTTATGAGTCATAAGTCATAACTCGTGAGCTGCTCATAACTCGCTCATTAAAAGCTCACTCATTTACAACTCGCTCATTTATCCGCTCATTAAAAGCTCACTCATTTACAACTCGCTCATTTATCCGCTCATTTAAACTCGCTCATTTATTTAATGAGTGAGCATGAGCATACCCTAACTCGCTCATGCTCGCTCATTAATCACCCCTACTTGTTGCCAACTAAAAAAATCTATGAAGTCATGATATATATCTTCCAAAACATATGTCCCGCAACAAACAACAACGTTTCCAAATTTTATTTCTTTTTTGTTTCATCTAGGCGGAACTGACGATACCATCCCTTATTTTATTTTATTTTCTTTTCTTGGGAGTAATCGGAACGGGCGAATTTATATCGTCCAAGACGGCACAATTATTCCTCTTTCTTATGGATCGAATTTCTGTCAAGTCAATCTTCTTTTACGATATTTTATTTATTTATTTTTAATTAATAAAAAAATTGGTGTAAAGCATGTTGACATGCAATTTAAATGATAAAGCATAATTTTTGCATTTTATACAAGTTTTTAACACTATTAATACAGAGAATGATAAAGTATAGTCATGTCCACTTACCTATATAAAACTATTGTTTACTAATATTTACTATTATTGATTTATTAGAAAAATAATAATAAGATAACACTTTATTTCAAAAGCAATTTTGAGATATTGGAGATAAATTATATTAAATAATAAAATATAATTCTTATATGGAATAGAGACCACCGCACAATTAACATATGTCATCTGGCTGAGAATCGAGAAAGAAAAAAGAATATTTTTGTTAGTCTTAATTAATTTAATTTGTCAGTGGTTTGAGAGGAATAGTTTTGTTGGCTTAATTTATAGGGTGGTGAAAGAAAATTACCAACATTCTCTAATTAACTTTCGTTACAAAATTATTGAGTCTATAATTAACTTTCTTTAAATAAGGAAATTAATTTGTTATTGAGTCTTAATTAAGTAGGCAAGATTATTTCTATATATGAAATAGGCAGGACCGCATAATTAATTTTTTAGCTATTACATACTTCTTTTATTTTCTTTATTTCTAAAATTATGATAAGTATGTAAGCAATTAGTCCTATTTTTACATGAAACTTAAGTGAAGTGGATGAAGAAATTATAATTAAGATCGATTGAGAAATTATAATTAAAAATAGCATATATATATATATTCGCATATTAAGATCGATTGAGAAATTATAATTAAGTTTCTAAAATTATGATGGATATATATGTAAGCAATTAACTCTATTTTTAAATATACAAGGCATCTAACTGAGTGTGTGTGCTTTTATTTTTATAAAGAATCTGCTAACGATCGACATGTCATGAATTGTTGTAACTCTTGTCAATCGTGTACTTTGTTTAATCATATGTCTTGATCATCATTTAAAAGATAACATGATACATGACACGAAACAACACAGCACTTTATCAAATAAAACTACACATAACCAAAATAATATAAATTTTTGTTATTATTTATTTCAAATATGGATTCAAAGTACGGACAAAAAAATTTGTTTTTTTACACATTAAATATTTTTACTATATTATTTTTTATTTTACAATTTTTTTCAAACTTTTTCATATTTTTATAATTTTCTTCCTTAAACAAACTTAAAATAAATAAAAAATAGTTAAGTGTGTCCAAACATGACTACATTGGTTAAATATGACCAACCTTCACGGTGTAACTGTCATGTGATCATTTTTATGTGATTTAATCACAACATGGCAGTATGGCACATCACATGCATGTTAATTGTCTACAACAATCTATCACTATCCGCGAGAGTCAAAAGTAACTATTGTGGAGGAAGGTAGATACCAAATTTAATAAAGAAATACTACGACTAATTTGATTTCAAGATTGAAAAACTGCACAATAAAAAGTACATCAGATAGCTTATTTTAGTATTTATATTTGCAATTACATATTTTGAAAGAAACTATATTATTAACGAGTTAGGCTAATATGACACTAGTGTTATATCAAACTAAATAACACCACATCTTAAACTCTTAGATCTGCTTTAAAATTTGTACAAAATGAAGTGCTTGAACAGTAAAAGCGGATAGTACGAATCTTAAAGCAGATCTAAGGGTTTAAGATGTGGTGTTATTTAGTTTGATATAACACTAGTGTCATATTAGCCTAACTCATTATTAACTGAATACTAATTAATTGATGGGTAAAAGGGTAAAAGTCGTATACTGACGAGTATAAATGCATGCAGCCTAATTAAACTAGTTTATATTTGCAATTCATTCTCTGTTGCGCTGCAAATCATATAATTTTTACAACAACAACAACAACAACAACAATCAAGCCTTAATTAGTCTCAACCAAATTGGTGTATGCTAGAAATGAACCATATATATTTTATTTGCAAGTAATTAATTTATTTCATTTGCAATCAGAAGACAATCTGAAAACCAAACACAAGTAAACAAACGAAAATCAACCCAAATATTAATTAATAATACAATTCTTTCACGAGAAACACGCAAGAAACCGAGAAATCCACCGCATAATCTCAGCATGGAACTCATTTTGTAGGATAGCTTGGTTCAATGGCTAGGCCACATAGACCAGCTGTACTTGAAATATCCTTCTGCATTAATTTTTATGTAACCTGAATCACCCCAACCAGTACCCCAAGAATTCTTCACAATCCAGTAGTTTGTCCCGTTAGATGTGTCATACCCAACTGCAAGCACAACATGATTTAGACTTGTTCCACAGGTACCAGTGAAGATTCCACTAGAGTAGAATTGAAAATCTGAGCCTCCTGCATCAATCGATATGGAAACGGGCTGATTTGCAACGGTGCTCTTAAGAGATGGCTCACTATAAGGTGTGACATACTGGTAACCTGTTATTGTTAATGCATGGTCACTGGTTTTAGTAGAATCACACCTCTGATTTTTCTTTTCGGTACCGCTGGTGTATGCATGGATAATTTTCCTCAGTTGTGATGCCACCATTGTCAAGCACCCATTTAAAAGCATGGTCCTGTTTTAATCTGATTTATACTTTCAATAGCAGCTGCAGCTGAAAATGCCTAACAGCTACCTACAAATATATTTATAATTAGTATATGAGGAGGGATCAAGTTACAACACTTGAAAGTTACAACAAAGTTACAACATCATTTTTTTTCATTTTCAAAGTCCAAATCGTCGATCCAAACCGTTAGATATTCAATCTATATTAAAATGTGCTTACAGACCAAATTTTACATTTTTTGAAATTTTTTTGCTATTTATTAAGATGGGTACAAAATTGCTGTTTTTAATGGTGCAGAATTTTAATAAAAACAGCGATTTTGTACCCATCTTAATAAATAGCAAAAAAATTTCAAAAAATGTAAAATTTTGTCCGCAAGCACATTTTAATATAGATTGAATATCTAACGGTTTGGATCGACAATTTGGACTTTGAAAATGAAAAAAAATGATGTTGTAACTTTGTTGTAACTTTCAAGTGTTGTAACTTGATCCCTCCTCTTAGTATATATAGTCAGTATTTCTCCCTTCCCTTCTTTCAGTATGTAAATTTTTCTGGCTAATCCAAAAATTAAGTTACTCAAGTAAACTCTTAATGAAAGCAAGATGTTTCTTCTTTCAAAATAAAAAGATGGTGAAAACTATCCTATTTATGCATTTGAATTTAACTTACCACAATTACTTTGATCTTTAATTGGAGTGACGGCACCAAGAGTTCACCAATCAATGGAAGCAGGGACTGTAGTCAAGTTTGCATACTTGAATGGAGTTGACACTTTCGACCTACTTTGAGCTCGGTATGTGGCATATTTCTGCAAGAACTCATCAATTGTTACGTCTACAAACTTATTTTAGGCTAACAGTATATGTACGCCCAGGTTTGTTTTTTCATGGATTCAATGTATTCAAAGTTGGTTTTGAACACTTGAAAGCGTTTCTGTTTTTCAAAAGCACTCTGATAGACCTGACCATTGTCAGTCATCCATTTCTCAAACGCGAGCAACAGTTGATCATCAGCTGCAGCTATAGAAGCTGGAGCTTCACTGAAGAGGCCAAGGAAGAACAGTAAAAGAACAGTAGCTAAGCCAGAATATGAAAATGTCATCAGATCTTTTGCTATATCAACTTCTTTGAAGAAAGGTTTGGAGGTTTTGTTTGGTGATGAAATGAAATGGTCGTTGGTTAACTGTTTTTATAAGGATGTTTAGCCTCTGAGCATTTCATTGACAGACTCTTTACAGCAAATATAGTCATATTATATAATATAAATATTTTTGGATCTACTATTTATTTATCAATTTTGAAATCAATTTTTTTTTCAATTCAATTAGAAAGAGAATTTGCGTTGGAGTGTACAGCATGGATATATGTTCTCACAAGCAAAACAAAAAGAAAAACACTGAAAAAACCAGCTACTCATTCCTGGATCCTGGTGAAATGCATACTGTAGATAGTGATATAAAAGTCAAGCCAAAAAATAAGAAATATTCAATTTTTCAATGAACAACAATTAATTCCCCGGAATAGAAAGATATTTAATTTTGTCAAACATCGTTTTTCCTGTTTTCTTCTGGCAAATAGATAGCCTGGTAATGTAAAATTAAACAAAAACAAATCTTGAACAGCACAGCTCTCAAGGATAAGTTGACATTCTAGAAATAATCAACCAAAATAGCAATCTTAAAATGTAATCTGCCAAGTTTTTTTTATTATTAGATGTGGCTATAATTTATTCGAATATTAGTAATATATTAACCGGAATACATAGTCGCAAACAAATCAAAACTAAACAGCAAACCCCAGGTGCAAAGATTGTATCAAACATGGTGAAAGTTTCTTTAAGTAAAAGGTTGCATCAAACAACACAATTATAGAGAGTGCTTCTCTAGATGAAAACAAGTTACAATTTGAACAGATTAGCAATTGCCTACAGTAAAGATTATAAAGAAAACCGCCCCAGATCAATAACAAGAAAAACAATATCAATGGGTTATCTTAACAACCAGTAATAGAAGCTAAAAAAGGACTGAAAAGTTACATAAAAAAAATTAAAAAAAAAAAAAAACTAAAAGGCATAAGAACTAGTTTGACAAGTTGGCTGATTCTTTCAAACATGATCTCATGATACCAGCAAGTTTTAAGCAAGCGTCCATGCAAAGCTCCATAGCCTGCTTAACAGGGGTTAGATGAGAAACTACTTAACAAGATGTCAGACAATAAATGGAAAGGTAAAAATCATGGGTTACAAGTCTGACAATAACACCTATACATATCTATGCTCGACGACGCGCTTATTTTTCACAGTAACCTATAATATGAATGTGTGACATTTGTTTGTTTTTAGTTGGTACATTCTTGGTTTTGAAGAGAGCTCCTTCAGAAAGCATGTATCAATTTACATTTTAACAACGAAGTTAGGTGATGCAGCAAGTAAATTTTGGAGTATATGCCAAATGTTGTCATACAATTACTTGCTTCATTCAAACACCCATGGGTTTTTTGGATTAACCATGACATTGGACCTTTACCAATAATATATGTCACCAAAAGATTGATTTAATCCAGGGAATGAATCCATTCCTCAAAATACAAAAGCCTTTTAGAAATGGAAGTATGGTACTGAATCTTGTATGTGAAGCTTGCAAGTTGGCAATAATACAAATACATTATGAGAACTGGCCATTCCTCATTTCACAATCGAAATCAAAATAGTTTTCGAATAATTAATCAATGTCACAACTCACAAGTGTAACAAAAAATAGAGTAGAACTAGTGTGTTCTTAAGCTCACCAAGCCTCTTGATGAGCTTAACTCTATATTAACCTATTGGATTGGCTTCAAACGACGAATCCAAACTATTGAAACCAATCTACTTCTCCAGTGATGCGTTTACATGTCAAATTTATAAAATTTTGAATTAACTTGGTATAAAGTCGAGCAGTAAAAAAAGAACGTTTTAATGCGTTCATATCTCATCATTTTTTAACCACTTGAATTTATACTAAATTAATTCGAAAATTTAAAATTTTGCATGTAAATGCATTACTCTAGTAGATCGGTTTCATTGGTTTAGATTCATCGTTTGAAGCCAATCCCATAGGTGTTGGAGTTAGGCTCACGGAAGATCTGGTGTAAGAACACCCTAGTTCTACTCCAAAAAATATTATATACCGTATAAGCATTTGACAAAAATAATATATAACTTATAATATTGTTTTGTTGTTTTTTGTAAAAGCCCAAATTGAACAAAAGCTAAGCCAAATGGGAGCAAGCAGTTTGTATGCATTGTTAATTGAACAAATATAGCAGTGCATTGACAAATTTTACTGACATTTGATTTGTTAAACCCCTATTAAAGACGATCTAATACATTTCACTTAGACAGTGCAGTACAAAAGTGAGTAAAAAGACATACTTCGTTGATTTTTGGCAGCGACCACTCTCCAGTTAGAGTGAGTTGTGTGACCTCATTTCTGGCTGGCATGCATGCAAGCACCAAGCTTCCATCCTGGCAAACCTCCTCTTCATTTGTCGGATCAATCAATATGTTCTTCCCTATGCACGACTACTTAAACAAAAAAAATATATATAATCACTGGTAAATCAGAGCTAGGTATCATGAAGGGATCAAAATAGTTCACGAGAAAAAATATACCACTGAAACTGAAGAAACAAGGTCATACATCATAATTCCAGCATCTGCCAAGGCAAGGCTTGCACAAGATATAATCACTGGCAAATCACCTGCAGTAAAAAAAAAATAAACTTTATTATTTTGAATAACAAGTAATTATTTATGGACCATGAAGAACTCGTAGGGTTAAATTGAGGTTTTGTTTCAAAATTCTTGGTCTACTAAGGTTTTGTACCTTTTTATAAAGTGTTACTTTCAAGATTGGAAGGTATAACATGGTGTTTAGTATCTTTTATTATAAAATATTTTTTATAAAAAAAATTAAGAAACTTGACATACTTCCACCAGATTCTAGCACTAATGCGAAGACATCAACAGTGGTTTTGGGAAAAGTTTCGAGAATTACTGCCCCCTCCAATGCTTTGTGCAACATGGCTGAGTACTCTTTATTGTCAGACCCCTGAAAATCCCAATTTTTAATCAGGCATGGGCACTAATTACACGTGTGATTAATGGGGATGTCTCAAATAGTCGAATCACAATTCAAAATTTTATCATACTCTGAAAATGTTGCCCTCCCGGTAATGAAATCTATTATCCCTTGATGTTAATTTATGTTTTCCATTAAGTAACTATTCGTAAATTTGGTAAAATATTGAAATTACCTGTCCACGAAGAGAGGTAGCAAAAGTTGTGAAGGTCACATTACAATTTAGCCTACCATTGTCACTATACATCATAGCTTTCTTACTTTCTCTTGGCCCAAACCTGATTGTTAAATTAAAAGAAGGGAAATAATCAAGTAGTACTTGAGTGAGGAACTTTTTGTGAATATTTTACACAAATGTACTCATTTAAAGTGAGTTATTTGTTTCATCCATATTACTGTAGAATTAGCAAAAAGTGAGCCTTGCTTAAACCAAACTAATCACAAAATGAATTTTTAGAAAGTGTCTAATCTACCCTCATTGGTGCAACTCTAGACAAGAAAACACAAATACAGAAATAAGTTGCTCCAAAATGAGGTAAAAGCAATCAGTAATACAGTAACAGTAACAGTAACCTGCCGGTTGATAAAAGATCAAATTAATTTAAGTAACTTACACTGACACAATAACCTTAGTGGTCCCAAACTCAGCATAAGCAGATCCTGATGCAGCATTGGCAGCACCTGTTCGAAGAACTGCAACAAATAGAAGCCGTTTAAGTTTTATTTAATTTCTAACTACCATTAATGACTAGAAAAATTATACTACTGAACCAACAAGGTCCCACAACAAACAAACTGGTTTGGTCAAAATTGAAGAGTTCATCAATGGGAGACGACCCAAATTGAATATAAATGAAAGGGGAAGCGTATTTGAAACAGCTTCAACGCATACAGTCCCAAGTCAAAAGAGAGAGATAGAGTAAAGAACGAACAGGCGGGGCGGCACTGGATGAAAGAACGGCCGTCGGATCGATCCCAGTCGGACTGGATGGAGAGGCGGCGCATCTGCTGTTGGCGCTGCCTCCTCTCGGTGCCTTGAGACGGCGAATAGGTGCTTGCTGCCATTTCTTTGCTGCCGCCTTCAACCTACTACTCACTCAGTAGTCAGTACCTTAATTCTTAAAACTTGGCCTAGGCCTAGGGAGAGGAAGAGGAAGAGGAAGAGGAAGAGGGAAAGTGAAAGTAAAAAACGAAGTAGGGGTTTTAGGAATAGGTCTATGTTATTTTGTGATGATGATGAGCGCTAATCTAATTACAATACGAACGGTTCATAACGTCTGTTGCAATACCAACGCCAAGGAATTCACATCCACTGCAATACGTACTGAGTTGCAAATTGCAATAAAATAAATAAATAAAAAAATCAAATTGCAAATTCGTATCCGTTTTCAAATTAAAATTTTGGTTTGCACTTTGCAATAAAAAATATTACAGATTGAGACATATTCATTTTCTTATTTAAAATTATATTTATATCTCTAGCCGTCAAAACATCAAATTTTATATTCATTAAAATTCAAATATAAAAGATTAATATTCAATCCGTTTACATTCTTATTTTACATGTAGACAGCGTAGGAGTGAAAACTGGTCCGATATTATCTCATGGAATCTGGATCAGTATTCGAAAATTAGATACAGATATTTCACAGTGTTTTAAATAGCGTGCTATAGTGTTTTCGAAACTTGAATGCTAATTTATGAGATAAAAGTGCATTATTTCAGCTACAACTGCTATTGCGGTAATAGTAGTCCGCTATCTGTGCTACATGCTACGCGCTATAGCGCACGCTATGTTACTTAGGCTTTTATATAAATGTCCAACTAAAAATTAATTTTAAAGATCATTTTTTCAAAGTCTAGATTGATTTTGTTTTTAAATATAAAAAAAAAATTTATTCCATAATGTTTAGATTTTTTTTATAGAAAAAAAATATATAGTTTATATCATGATGCTTCAGTTATTTTGAATGAAGAAAGATAGATAGTTTATGATATTATTAGAGATATTTTGAATAGCAATTTGGACTTTGTACTTGTTCAATGTTAATAATATAATTTCTTAATCAACTTTGTGTTACTTATTGCTCTATGAGACTTTAGATAATGTTGATAATTAATATAAATATAAAATATAATTTTTTAAATAAAAAATCCTATGTAGGATAGCTTTCGTTATAACTATGCTATTCGCGATATATATATTTCCGTTTGTTCGGTTCAAACCGAAATATATTAATTTATAATAAATTGAAGTATATTAAGAATTAAACCGAGTTATTATGAAATAAACCGAGACAATCCTGACCAATTCATAATAAACCGAGTTACTATGCTATCCTACATAGGATTTTTAATCAATTGTTTTAAATAAACCGAGTTATTAAGAAATAAACCGGGACAATCCTGACCAATTCATAATATATATAAGTTCTGTTGGTTCGGTTATTTTGATTTTGAAAATTTCTAGACCGAACTGCACTATTAAACCGAGAAACCGAACTGTTTGGTCTAAATTAATTCGGTTCGCTTCAAAACCGACTAAACCGGACCCAAATCACCCAATGAATAAAAAACCTTTCCAACCATCTTAGTCGGGCGAAGGAAAAACACTATTACCAACCAAAATGTAAATGATGGCCCATGCAGGTCTCGAACCTGCGACCTTCGCGTTATTAGCACGACGCTCTAACCAGCTGAGCTAATAGGCCAATCACGTCCAGTTCGAGGAAATGTAAATAATAACCGATTTAAAACAACTAGTGTTAAAAGTTAAAACAGCTAAGCTTAAGACAAAAGGCGTTGTTTCAGAAAAAAGAAATTGTTAGCGTGATCTCCGATTCCGATATATTGTGACCTCGTAAAACCGAATTATTTCTTTCTTCAACCAAACCAAACCCTAAAAGTCGCTTTCCGACCGCCGCGATGTCGTCTTCTTCCTCTTCGACGGCGACGCAGCAGCAATTCAGGTACACTCAGACGCCTTCAAAGGTGCTCCATCTGCGGAACCTCCCCTGGGAGTGCGCGCCCGAGGAGCTCGCCGAGCTCTGCAAACCCTTCGGCCCCATCGTCGACACTAAGTGCAATGTCGGCGCCAATCGCAACCAGGCCTTCGTCGAATTCGTAATTATTATCTCTTCTGTGACTTGTTTGTTGTTTGAATGCTCCATCGTAGTTTAGTTTATTACTCGGATTCGATTTATTTCTGAAAATATATAAAAAAGTTACCTGATAGGCACATAATTTGGCTTATCTGAGTGCATTCAATTTGTAATATTTCCAGGCTGAGCTCAACCAGGCTATATCCATGGTTTCGTACTATGCCACCTCATCAGAGCCAGCGCAAATTAGAGGAAAAACAGTCTATATCCAATACTCAAATAGACAAGAAATTGTGCATAGCAAGACTGTAGGAGAGTCTGTTGGTAATGTTCTTCTCGTTACTATAGAAGGTGTCGAGGCTGGTGATGTCAGCATTGATGTATTGCATCTGGTAAGTCATAATTTACCTTCTTGCTCCGTCCAAATTACAGAAATGCCCTGTTAACCTTCCTTAACCTTGAAATTATGAATATGCTTGAAATCACTCAAAATATCCTTATATATTACCTTGCTTTATTTTTATTTTTCTCTCTCTTTCCATTTATTCATTACCTGTGATCTAGGATAGAACTGGAAAATTAAAAACATATCTATTTTGTGTAGAAGAAATAACTTTTGAGAGGTTTTATGTATATTTCCGGGTGTCTTGGAAAGGATAATGAGGGCATATTGTAATTTAGGCAATTTTTTTTTCCTTTTGTTTGTAAAATGCCAGTCTGTTGGTTCTAAGAAATTTTGTTTCTGAGAATTGTTGTCCTGTTTAAATTGTAATCTTGTTGTGTGTTTAGTATATAAGCTTAAGGTCTATCAAGGAACATTCACCTTGTGTAATCAATTAGATCAATATCTCACTTGTTTCCGGGAATCTAATGTATTTCATGTACTTTCCTTGAAAAGTTTAAAGATCATTTATTGTGTCCCTCATATAGGTATATATAACTATATATAGAGTTTACACAAATATTCTCCTATTTTCTTTGTTTACAAGAGAAACATTTGTGTAACTTCAAATTTGTTGGGGGATAGCCCGTTTGATTTTATACTTTTCATGGGTAAGATGAAATTTCTCGAATCTGCAAGGATATATGTGAAACATTAGCTGATTAACTAATTGCTGCCTCGTAGTAATGTAATTTGCGTCGCTGGGCAGGCGTAATGTTATCTCGGAGTCTTACCAGCATCTTCGATTGGAGAGATACCATGTTTGTTTTGCAACCTCATACCTAATTTTATATGAATTTCTTGCGATTTATTATCTCAAGAATTATCATTTACTATCTTTAATTCTTTATTTATCGCTATCCGCAATTTAAATGTAGGGAACCTTCACATTTATCAAAGCTCTCCCTTTTTGAGGTCAAACTCCCAAACTTTGAAATGTCTGCTTCTGCATTTTTGCGTATTTTGTTTTGTACTCATTCTGCATAATAGAACATTGCATCTTCGTGATCTTATACTATCCTTGCCTTGTTGCATCTGTACAATTTATTCTCTAGTTATTTGTCAGTTTTGATGCTTCTGTTGTGCATCATCGCTTCCAAGTTACATTTAGTTAACAATTTTAAGTTTCTAAAACATTTTCAGGTTTTCTCTGCCTTTGGGTTTGTCCAGAAACTTGCTACGTTTGAAAAGACTATGGGTTTTCAGGTTAATTTCCTGACAATGTTTTGACTGTTACCAGCTCCTCTTTTTGTCTTAACAAAATGCACTCAGAAAGAAATAGCATTGATATATCTATTTGCATCTTTTCCCTGTAGGCACTGGTTCAGTACCCAGATACAGATACTGCTACAGCGGCAAGAGATGCTTTGGATGGAAGAAGTATACCGAGGTGTTTATTACTTCTCTTTCAAATCTTCATCTATGTAACATCTAGACAAGTCTGTATGAATGGTGGCTCGGACTTAAATGTCTAAATAACTGCACCTCATTTTTAACTCATTGTTAAATGGCCTTCTTCTTCTTTTTTTCTCATTGGACAGGTATTTGCTTCCAGAGCATGTCAACACATGCTATCTGCGTATATCATATTCTGCACATACTGATCTAAATATTAAGTTCCAGTCGCACAGAAGCAGGTAAAGTTAAATAGTCCTTAAATGCACGCTACAATTGTTCAATCTTGAAGAATCTTAACCGAGTTGTTTTTTCAATTTGGTGTAGAGATTATACTAATCCATACCTGCCAGTAAATCCTACTGCAATCGAGGGCACTGCACAGGTTTGTTCCCTGCAAGCTGCTAAATACACGGGTTATTTCCTTGTCCAACAAAATTGTATTTTTATGTTGGGTTTTGGATTTTGATGTCAAGCTTTGTTAATTTTCTACAGCAAGTTACTGGCCCAGATGGGAAGAAGATAGAGTTAGAGAGCAATGTCCTTCATGCTAATTTTGAAAATGCACAGTATCCTATCACAGTTGATGTCCTACATACGGTCCGTATCTCTCTCTGAGCCACTATTTTTCAAATTTATTTTATCCTCCTTTTCCGTTTACAACTATTTACTTGAGTGAATTCAAATTTTAGGTTTTCTCTGCATTTGGAGTGCTGCAGAAAATAGCCATTTTTGAGAAGAATGGAGGAACCCAAGCTTTGATCCAGTATCCAGGTATTGGTTTCTCGTACTAGAAACTTTTAGATATTAGGTTTAACAGGTTTGGTCTATATGTGGTTTCCCAATTTGCAGATAAGTAACAAAAGAGTTTTAACAGAATTAAATCTCAATTGTGAAGATAAGTAGAATCCAATTGGTTTCAGTTTTTAAACTGATGGTGCAACCAATAACCACATAAAATAAAAACATAATTGAAAATAGAAAGGCTGGCCGCTGGACAAATAATTTGTAAACAGATGACCAGTGCTTGCCTATGACATGTGGGTACCCACTTTTTTATTAAATATTTACATACATGTCATAGATAACCCCATTATGTCTGAATACAGATATAGCGACAGCTAAAGTTGCGAAAGGGGCATTGGAGGGGCATAGCATCTACGATGGGGGCTACTGTAAGATTCATCTCACATACTCGCGTCATACTGATCTTGTTGTTAAGGTACTAATATGATTATATGTTCAAAATAATTTTGACCTCAACATAATCCACTAAAACAAATGGAATTACATACGCCCCTGCAACTGTGATATGAAGTTGTATGATACCATAGGGCAATTTTGTCTTATTTTGAGGTTATAGTGTCTAGATAAAATTGCACTAACGAGATTGGTAATTCTTTGGGTTTCTATGTTTCTTAAACTGAAAAATTACTTTCCTTGATGAACTTCCTTTAAAAATCAATGGAATTGTGGCAACATTTGGTGCATTTCTTAGCAATTGAATGCAGTTTATCTAAAAATGTTGTTGCCTTCAGTTGATAATATATTTGCATTAAAGGGGGTGTCTTATTGTCTTCAGGCATACAGTGACAAGAGCAGGGATTACACTGTACCAATCGGTGGAATAGGCGCAATGCCACGACCACCTGTTCCCATGCCGGCTGCTCCTAATTCCTGGCAAAATACTGGCCCAGTACCTCCCATGTACAATGGGCAAATGCCTCCTTACCCTGCAGGTGCTATGCCTTTTTCAGGTCAAGCATTCCCTCAACATGGCCCACCATTCCAAGCTTCTCAACCTGGCCCACCATTCCCAGCTTCAGCCAATTCTCAACCGGGCCCACCATCCCCAGCTTCAGGCAATCACCTTCAAGGTTCTCAGCCTATGCCATTCAATGGAGTGCAAGCCAGACCACCTCACTACTATCAGTGAGAGGTTGTCTTTGCAGAACACTCTCTCTCTCTCTCTCTCTCTCTCTCTCTCTCCCTCTCTCTCATTTTTGCGGTAATGCACAGAGGATGATGCATTGTCTCCAATTATGAATTATTAACTATGTTTTTGACATTAGTAAACAGAGCCATGTTTCTTCGTCAGTATTCCTATGTCAGCTTTTCAGTGAAAGATTGGTAATTGTTTGCTGTTGCCATGGGGGTACCTTTTCTTAGTCTATGCAAAATATTGGTGAATTTAATAATTTTGTTGATGGTGATAGTTGGGGAAGTTTTTTTCCTTAATGAGAAGAGAGAATTTGGTCTTTCTAGTCATAGTTACAATTATGAAGAGCAAATTATATGGTATAACAAGCTAGAGATGTAGCAAATTATTGTGTTCGCGTACATCATAGATCTTACATATACTGGGGTTGCTTTATGGGAAAGAAATTCCAAATTTTCTGGTCCACTTCTCTTGAGGAGGCTGTTCTCACATGTCGGCCGTTATACACAGACCATACTAATTTGAATAATTGAAGATCAAATATTCCGAAATTTTTATCTATAACATAATTGTTTTTTTAATACTTGTACGAGAAATGTTTAATCCGAAAACTCAGAAAGAGAAAATGAACTTGAATTTCCACTTTCGTGTGGGCCGCTTAATGCTTAGATTTACACAGATTTGGATGTTTAGTTTGCTTTGAAATTGGTACTGGAATCCCTGATTAAGGATGAAAAGTTCATCTGAGTTATAATTTGGTTCTTTCGTCGTTGCGTTACTACCATTAGCTGCTTTTCTTTTTAAAGAACAACTTTTTGTGTGAAGAAAAGTTGGTTTCTTTAATTGTGAAATCAATTCTTGTTGACGAAATAAATTACAAAGAAAGCTGTCATTTTCAATTGAAAGAAGCAAACAAATTACAATAATACATCATCCAAAGCAACATAACCAACAAATCTCTCACCGAATGCGGGGCGCTGGATGAAGAAGCGGACAACGTGTCAACATCTCAACGAGCTACAAAATTCCAAAATAAACGGTACAATAGGAAAGGAATTCGAGGAAAGGAGAGAGAGAGAGAGAGAGAGAGAGAACCCTTAAAATTATGTATGTGTTAGCATGCACAACATGCAGAAATTAAAGCGTGTGGTCACACAACACAACACAACTAACTAAGTAATTAAGGAGGTGGGAACTTAACCGAATCTTGTGACACTCGACTCGAGCACTTGCAAGTTGCAACAGGCGCTGTGACATTGACACACTATCTTCCAATTAATTAAACTTAAAGTAGATCTACATCTACATGTGATCGATCATCGATGTGTGTCTCGCAATGTACGTACGTACTACGTACTACGTATATATATAATTCATTATAATTATATCTGCTTCAAGTTGATATTTCGTCGCCAGCACTCAAATTGCAATTCAAGTTGGTTGCCCATTTCTCCCCAAACAACTCATTAATATCTCATTTTCGTTCACTAAATAATTTATCTATGTTGTAAGAATACAGGTACTTGTATCGTATCGTATAAGATATGATACATGAACAAAGAATACGACTATAGGATAATTTTTAACACAATACGGATGTCGGGTGATATGATACGGTAATATGATACGCATCGGATACGGATACGGGACCATATATGAAATATCAGGGTAACATCGTAATTTATATTTCTTTTGAATAGTTCTTGAATGTCAATTTAATTTTATTTTTCTTTCTTATTTTTTTAGTTTGTTGGTAGAATTAATAATTAATGAAATGTCAATTTCATAAAATATAAACATGTTTACAGTTTATACTTATGGGATATTCAGGTTGTATTTATAAACATGTTGTTTCATATAATAATTAATGAAACACCGGTTATTTTGTACCAAATTTGTCCTTCTTTCTTTTTTAGACAAAAGTTACACCCATCTTGTAACCTACATGGGCGGAGCCAGTATAGAACTAGGGGCAGCTGCATTCCGAGTTTTAGATCGAATCAGCAATTGCCATTTTGTTTTTTACCAGAACAAACCACAAGTGCTGAAAAAACTGTATTTATTTGTTTTTTAAAAAAAAATGAAACTTTATATATTTGTTCAAAAAGTTCAGGTGTCAATTTTTACAAAATATATGTGCTGTTATTCCAAAGAATTAACAAGAACCTGTTATTCCGATCCCAACTGTTCTTGTTCATCTTCATTGAGATTTATACATGAAAAAATATTTTTGTTGAGATTCACACATAAAAAAATTTGAACGGTTAGAATCAGAATAAAAAGTTCATGTTATTCCTTTTTAATAACAACAGATTTATTCCCAATTTTTATACATGAGTGTTGATTTGATTGTTCACTATCGAGCATTTAAAAAAAAGAGTGTTGATTCGATTGTTATAAAGAAACAATTGTTTTCACTTTTCAGGGACGCAATTGTACGAAATTAATTTTGAATAATTAAAGCGATTTAATTGCAAATATGTTCTTATTAAATGTAAAATTAAATACTTAAGAGGCGCAAGTTTCATAGATTTTTAGGACATATAGTGATTTTGCATCTCTCTAAACAATTACTACAAAATTTATAAAACTTGTAAAATTTGTTGTCCAAGCATATTTTAATATAAAAATTATTTTGAAAAGTTCAAATCAATTATTTAAATTTTAAAAATAAAAATAATAATATTAAAATATAACGAGACACAAAACCAATAAAACATTTTATCCCTACTCTTTATACATATATTATCACAAAATAAGAGTATAGGCTGTCGTTGAATTTAGCATGTACTAGGTAAGAAGGTTCACATTAGCTGTTATATTCTCTCAATGAATATAAACACCGCACAGACACGTCTGAACAGGCACGAACGGCTAACACGTTGTTTTCATTATTTTTTTTATTTGTTCAGGAGAGGCGGTGGAAATTTGTAGCAATTTAATTTAAGTAATAGGAATATACTGAAAATTTATTTGCTATTTGCTGCTAAATTGAAAAAAATGGCATGCAAGTAAGAAATTATCATCAATTTAAACCAGTTTTAACATTTTTTTTTTGAGGTAGATATTTTATTATATGTTTTATTTTCTATATTTCTTATTTTATATGCATATAGGAATATCAAAAAGTCACTATGTGATCGATCGGACACATCACAACACGATACGGCATAAGATGCGTACCGGTCATGCAACATAACTTGCGTATTGCGTGCAATGATTATTACGGGAAAAAATTGCATAACAAGCAAATTGGTCTGATGATAGTATGTCATAAATTTATATCATTATTTATTTATATAACAATTTCAAATTTCAAACAACAAATTTATGATATATAAATTTTTTTTTTACAACATTATTGCTTTATTTTATAATTATTTATAATTTTTATTTTTTTTAACATGTTTTTCTAATTTTGTTTCTTACATAAACCAACTTAAAATTTGGAAAAAAAAGAAGAAGAAAAGAAATAACAACTTATGACTAGCGTGAGTTGACCAACTATGTGACATTTAGTGACAACATGACCAAGTTAATGAGGATGTAACTAGCGTGCCTTGTTTATTAGGATGCTATGACTATTTTTCATAATTGTGATTACGATTTACGGAACATGATAATAAATGAAAATTGAATTTGATCACGTTACATTACAAGATGTGACTTAAACAAGCTTCTAAATAGCGTTTATAGCGGTGTAGCGGGGAGACAAAAAAAAAAAGCTTTAGCGAATAGCGGAGCTATAGCGAAAGCTATTATAAATAGCGTTTTTTTATTTCAAAAATTATATTTTATATTTCTACTAATAGTAAAAAGAGTGATGCTTCTATGGACATAAGGGCCTATTTGTAAAATGAATATATTTTTATTTTCAAAGTTCAAACAGCCGATCCGAACCGTTCATCTTGTTCTCCATATTAATATATCTTTGGAGACCAAATTTTACATTTTTCTGAATTTATTTACTATTTATTAAGATGGGTATAAAAAATATCAAATTCAGACCATTGAATTTTGTACCCATCTTAATAAATAGTAAAAAAAATCAGAAAAATGTAAAATTTGGTCTCCAAGCACATATTAATATGGAGAACAAGATGAATGGTTCGGATCGACTGTTTGAACTTTAAAAATAAAAATATGTTCATTTTACAAATAGGTCCTTATGTCCATAGAAGGCTTTGCCTAGTAAAAATGTCTCATCAAGAAAAAAAATATCAAATTAATTAAGAAGTTCTAATATTATTCATATTAAACCAATACAAAGTTCAAATTGTCATTCAAAATATCCCTAATTAAAAAACTATCGATATATTTTATATTCAAAATATACCACTACCATATATTAATGCACGATACAAAATTTAATTGATATAGTGGTATAGCCCGCACATGTTCCATTGTATTGATATAGCTTAATAAAGTAAAAAAAAAAAAACAATCTAGATATTAAGGCCCATTAAAATTGCAAAATCATGTTTTCAGAAAAAAAAAAATTGCAAAATCATAACCCATGTAGCATAGCGGACCGCTATTACCGCTATAGCGGTCGTAGCTTGATTAGCGCAGTTTTAGTCCGTAGCTTAGCTTTCTGGATCCAAAACCGCTATAGCTAGCTATTTAGAAGCTTGGACTTAAATAACAACGTGACTGACAACAGCAGAATAAGTTTATTAATATATCCCATCTGCAAACAAGGACTGAACTGAAGAAATGTCCGCTTAAAATTTAAGGGGGGATATTACATATTAGGTAATAAAAAAGGATTCGATCGGACGGGTTGAATCGAAATGCTTCGTACAATAATCCAATTAATCAGACGACTGAAATTAAAGGACCAGTGTGTGTGTGTGTGTGTTCGACATCTTCACATGGGTTGTTTGCGACTTTTGCACTTTTTTCTAATTCTCTGGTCGTTTCTGACACCAATTAATCTCCGTATATCACTTCTCTTTTAACCCTTTCCAGGCGTTTTCTTTCACTCGTTGCAAGTAAGGCTCAGGCTGTGATTCACAGGCTATATATATATTATATATCTTACAATTTTTCTCACTCCATTTCTTGTGTTAATTATATATCTAATCACACTAGTTTGGTTTCAATTTCATACATCATACTGATCATACATGCATGTTAATATTATACATTTCCATAAATTCAATGAGCTAGCCTAGCCTATCCTAGCCCAATAAAATTATTTATCATCAACTGGAGGTCAACACAAGGATCGAATTGTTTTTTCTTTCCAGTTTCCAATGACAAGCTATATATATATCTTGTAGACAGTCGATCGTAAGGTAGCATCGGTCAACTCAAATTGAAAATTGTGCTCTTGCATTAGCCATGCAATATTCTTCATTTGAGGTTGATAATTCGAGCAAGCTCAAAATTCTCTATTTTAGAAAGTCAAACTCAAACCTCTATATATGTCTATGTCAAATCCTACCTAAGCACCCTCAATTTTCGCAACCCAACTAATCTTAATCGCAATTCAACCAGCCATTAATTGTACCTAATTTTGTGCCAAATATATATAGCCTAAAAAATAGAGAAAAGGTTTTTGTCCACAGCCTTCTGTCCACCATTTGTCCACAGCGCTATCCACCCCGTGTTTAACTAATTTTAACGGACACCGGTCCCCACTTCTAACCCCTTACTCCGCCTATTTAACCTTCCTTCCGTGCCTCTATTCCCTTTTGTGAATCTCATTTTCAAAATATTTCTTCTCCGATCAACTTGTTTCTTTCTGAGGCGATTTCTTTCCGATATTACTTTTTTGCTTTACGGAGATAAAAATTTCTGAATCTAAAAATCGATCGATATCTGAAAAAGGATTTCTTCTCCGATATCTTAAATTTCTGAGGCGATTTCTTCTCCGTAAGGCGCCCCCATGATTTGGTGCCACTCGTCCTTAGCAGCCTCGATCTCAATAGATTTGGCCTCAGGCTTCTTTACCTCCTTCTTTGGCACAGTAACTACATGTCAGCACGCCGCTCTCCATGGCAGAGCCTAATTGATCTCCATCCATCTTCGCATTCTTTGGCAACCTCAACCTCCTCATGAACTTCCCGCTCCACTTTCTTCAATTTGTAACTTTTTTCTTTTTCCTATAATAATCTGTAACTTTTTTATTTTTATTTTCTTATATAATCTGCTTATGACATTTTTCATCTTTGATCGGATCGGATCGGAAAAATAATCTGGATCGGCCGCGACGGCAACGAAATCGTAATTGTTGTTTTTTTGTATTTACCTTCTCTGATTCATTTTTCTTTTGCAATGTCGATTTTAATTGAGATTACTGACTCGATCTCGTTTTTTATACATGATCGCAATGGAACATTCAATCGTGGAGCGCAATCGAATAGAAGTTATTTTTGTTGAAGAGCACGGCAAAATTCAAATCTAATAAGTTATTTATGTTGAATTTGTTGTTTTCGTTGTATGTAGTAACAGATCTAGCATTTCAAATGAAATATGGAGGAAAGAGATGATAGAGATGAGATATGGAGTATTGATCTGTTAATTTTACTGTATTGCCCCGTTAATTTTACAGTATTCATCTTGTCATTTTACAGTATTCACCTTGTGAAAATCTGGAGGAAATAGATGATATAGAGGTGATATGGAGTATTAATCTGTTAATTTTACAGTATTGCCTTGTTAATTTTACAGTATTCATCTTGTCATTTTACAGTATTCATCTTGTGCAAATCTGGAAGAAAGAGATGATTTGTTAATTTTACATTATTTATCTTGTAATTTTACAGTATTCATTTTGTAATTTTACAGTATTCATTTTGTAATTTTACAGTATTCATCTTGTGAAAATCTGGAGGAAAGAGATGATGGAGAGGCTTCTTACTCATCTGAACAATGAACATAGGAGGTTTTTAATGTAAAAGTTATTTGTCCATAGTTTTTTTGTTGCTGTTATGCTATTCTGAATGTTGCAGTGAATATTTTTATCTTGTGTTGAACATATGTTGTTTGTGGTGAACAGATGTTATTTTGTGGTGAATAGATTTTGTGTGTGATGATGGATGTATGTATAGAATTAGCAATTTTATAGTATACATGGTATTATTTTATGGTTTATATTTTGCAATTTTACAGTATACATGATTGTTTGCAGATTGTAATTTAAACTGAAATGTAGCATTTTTTACATTTTATCTTACAGTATAGATGGTAATATTTTATGGTTTAGTTTTAGAAATTTTACAATATACAAGATTCAATTGAAAATTTACAGTATTATGTGAAAATTTTACAGTATAGACGATTCAATTGTACATTTACAATATACAAGATTCAATTGTAAATTTTATTATGTAGAAGATTCAATTTTACAGTATACAAGATTAAATTGAAAATTTTACTGTATACAAGATTCAATTTTACAGTATACAAGATTAAATTGAAAATTTTACTGTATACAAGATTCAATTTTACAGTATACAAGATTCAACTCAGTGCCAATAACCGCTAATAACTAACTCTAACTGCCAATAACTTTCTATAACTGCAATTTCCGAAAGTACAGTTTGAAAGTACATTTATTTTGTCATGTTGTGCAAGTTGCAATCTTTTTCTAACTATTATGTGACCCCTTCAAATAGTTGCTGGATGTTTTGTAGTTAACTGATATTTTTTATGTGATATATTGTATAATTATACAGCATGTAGAAGTAATTTTACAGTATTCGCGCAAGTCAAAGCTGTGGACAAATGGTGGACAAAAGACTGTGGACAATTAGACGCTTTCTTTTTAAAGCTGAAAGCTCAAACTATGCTCCCCTCCCTCATCCCCTCATCCCCTCATCCCCTGTTTCTCATAAAGTGTAAATAGAAGCCTTTTTGTTGGAGTTGAACTTGAACCAGTGACTAGTGAGTGGTGCAAAACAAAGTAATTAGAATCTGGTGCTTATCTTCATGCTTTCCACTTTTAAAGCAACTGCCAACTTTCATTTTTTGGAGGATGTTGATGCAAAATATCTTTTCTGTTGAATTCCCGTTTATTTATCTTTTAGTTGGTACTGTAAAGACTAAAGACAAAATTCTCATTCCATTTCTCCATTTTTAGAACCCAAGTCAAATTTACGTGAGATATTATATTCAATGAACTATTAAAGAAGTGCCTCGAATAGTGGCAATAGAAATTTGACGGTGCACATTTTTTCTTCTTGTATGCTATAAATGCATTTGTACTGTAGAACAATAAATCCAGCTTATTAAATTAAGATATCTTTTTGCTTGCTAGTTGCTTCGGTGCCTTGGTCGTTACACCTACAACAAACAGCTCATGCCTTATTCACCTTTTTTTCCGGGAAGACATGGCAAGAAATTAATTGGGATAGATTTGCTGTAGATGGAAAACAAATCTTATTTGGCAAAATGTAGGTCATCATTCCTGCTTGGTAACTGAGAAAAATGATAAGTATCTCCGCTTTCAATATATAATACAACTACATACAGGCTTGTAAAATCAATTAACAATCACTTGGGTATTTAATATATAATTAAAAGGAAAACGGTAAAATTCTGTTCTAGTAAACTTAAAAAATTTGAGAACTGGTGGCAAATTTTGAGCATTAGTTGTTGTTTTCAGATCTAGAGTTGCCTCTGGCCTCTGTATTCCTTTTGTCTTGTGACTTTGAACAATTAATCGTTGATGGAGGTGGTGTTAATTAACTTGATAAAAGCTAACTTCATGAGGTGTGAAAATGAAGGATAGTAGCAGCTCCAAGTTGCAAGTGAAAATGTGAGAAACAATAAGAAAAAGGTTTCAGGGGGGAATATGTACAGTACAGTTATCAAAGCAACAATGCACAATTGCACAATTGCACATGCACCGCACTACACCTGCCTTGTTCAACCTTTCATGTATGTTCATATTACCTACCTTCCCATTGACTAAATGCACAAAAAGAAAGAAAGTTGTATGATATCTCAACACTAGCTAGACCTAGGATATATATTCTAAACCAATCATATCATATCTCACACGTATAAAACAAAAGACAAATTAATTAATTAAGAAATTTACAATCATTCATTTTTGCCAAGATATTAGATATGGAAGGAAGATTCATATATTGTTCACGTGCAACCGCGTCCCAAGTAAGTTTTGGCCATTTCTACACTAATTAGTAATTACTAGGATTAATTACACTTAAATTTTACAGCATCAAAAAGGTACAGACTACAGAGCTAGCTAGGTCCCATCTTAATTTCTTCTAAGAAAGTAGAAAGAGAAGCAAATTAAAATAGTGCGCTAGATCCTTGTGGGCACAGAGCCACAGAGCAAATGGCAACTTGAAAAGAAGACGCATGCATGTGCTCTCTTTGTATCTTTGCCCAAGTTTACGCAAATTTGCCCCCACAATACAGTCTACTTATTTGTTTTCTTTTCTGGTACCACACCACACGCTTTCATCAAAATGACATCATTATTCATTTATTAAGTGCTCTTCTTAATTAATTGTTGCTTCAACATCTCTCCTCTCATTTTCTACAATTAGTCACTCGATCGTGTCTTCCTACACTCAGTAAATCCCTTTGTTGTTCTTGTTCTGAGAGTGTCAACTGTCAAAGAATTTTGTCAAATTGCAAAAAAAACCCTGCATTAACTTCAATTTAAAGAACTTTACCCTTGCTATTCAATTACAAACTTTGCTTTTTTTTGTAAAATTTTAATGTTTTGGAAAAACTTTTGAAGGAGTGTAAAGTATTATCATATTTATATAGGGGTGTATTAGCAAAATAAAATCCTCCCTCAATCCTCTATATATATACCTGAAAGATCTCTCTCTGCCCTCAACGCTAGGATTTATACCCAACACTTCCCCCTCCTCCTCTCTCTCTCTCCAATTCAAGTAAGGTGCATTTTTTTTCTTTTATGGTCTCATCTATGGTTTATTTATGTTGTACTTGTTCAAGGAGAGTTGTATATATGAAACTTATAAATTTGCTCTAAACTCTGTTTTGACATATATAGAGATGAAGAAAGAGGTGGCAATTGGTGGCTTTCTCTTTGCTTGGGCACTGTCATTCTTCTCTCCTGTGCAATGCTATGGAAGAGGAGGTGCTGGATGGTCAAATGCACATGCTACATTTTATGGTGGCAGTGATGCTTCCGGCACTATGGGTATATATATATATATGATTTGCATAGTTAATTATATATATGTGAAACCAAGATTTCATGTGCAGTTAATTGTTATCAACTTTGATTTCAAGTTCTTTAATTGATATATACCTATATATGGAGCAATGCATTCATCATTCATTAGACTATAAGAATTGGAGCTCCAATAAATATATATATATATATATATGAGGAGGGTTCAAATGCCTTCATTTTTTATGCCTCCATCATGCCTCCATTTTTAAAAACTTTAATAACTTAAAATTTAAATCTTAAAATTCAAAATAAAACCGTTGGATACGAACTATATCATTTTATCTATGCACATGTAAAAAATTATGGCATTTCAACTTTGTTTTGATTGTCATCTTGAGCTTGTAAAAATGTATACAAATATGGATAATTTCTAGACGTTGATTTTTCAACTTATTGATTCATATAAAAACAAAATCAAAATATGATAATTTTTTATGGGCACATAGAGAAAATAACATAGATCATATCTAACGGTTTTATTTTGACGTTTAAGTTTTAAATTTTGAGTTATTTAAATTTTTAAAAATAAAAACATAATGGAGACACAAAAAATAGAGACATTTGAACCCTCCTCTTTGTATATATATTTGCCTTTTTGGTACAATTATGCATTTTGAACACAAAATAAAATGGCCCAGGCCCATTTGTAAGAAAAAGTAAAATGAAAATAAAAAGAGAAACATAACGGTCCTACAAGAGACCTAGAAGCATGTTCACACTATTGACGACCTTTTTGTTTTGCTGTTAGGTGGAGCATGTGGCTATGGCAACCTATACAGTCAGGGTTATGGTACCAACACAGCTGCATTGAGCACTGCACTTTTCAACAATGGGCTCAGTTGTGGGGCCTGCTATCAGATAAAGTGCGTCAATGACGGACGGTGGTGCTTGCCAGGCGCGATTGTGGTCACCGCCACTAACTACTGCCCACCAAACTATGCATTGCCGAATAACAATGGGGGTTGGTGTAACCCGCCACTTCAGCATTTCGACTTGTCTGAGCCTGTGTTTTTGCGTATTGCTCAGTACCGCGCCGGTATTGTCCCTGTTGCATACAGAAGGTCTGTGGTTGATTCTTTTGTTAGTGATTACATCCATAACAGACAGGTTAAATTTACATCTAGACCACCTTGTCCATATATGTCTGGTTATATATGTTACTACTGTTTTAAATTTTGTGAAAATGTGAAATGCTCTGCCTTTTTTGGGCCCAATTATCTTGGCCCAGCCCACTTCACCCCTTCAGAGAAGTTATTATATTTAGTTAGGAATTTTCAGAAGCAATCTCCTGATTGTCAATAAAATTGTAAAATGTCAGATGCTTTGAACAGAGCATAAATATTCATTTAATGAATGATTATTTTCCTTGTTGTCAGGGTGCCATGTAGGAGGCGAGGCGGCATTAGGTTCACCGTAAATGGACACTCGTACTTCAACCTAGTGCTGATAACCAATGTAGGGGGTGCCGGTGACATTCACTCTGTGTATATCAAAGGATCGAGGGTTAATTGGCAAGCTATGTCGCGCAATTGGGGCCAGAATTGGCAAAGCAACAGCTACCTCAATGGGCAAGGTCTCTCATTCAAGGTCACCACAAGTGACGGTCACGCTGTCGTCTCTTATAATGTCGCCCCTGCTAGTTGGTCATTCGGTCAGACCTTCACCGGTGGCCAGTTTCGCTAGATCAACAGCATATAAGGAATTGCATTGCTATATATATATATATATATATATTCCACTTCCACATATATTTAGGTAAGTAGTGTGATAGCTAGTTAGGGGCACAACACAAGAAGGGGCTGATTTTGTGTGGCTCTTTCATCCTCCCTCTAGTACTTAAGTACTTAATTAATTAATTAGTGGTTTTAATTAGCTGCTTGAGAGAAGATGAGACCTTTCTTTCTGTGGCACTCATTGGATGTGGTCGGTTTGTGGACCCGCCAATCAGTAATTTTTTTTGTCTTTCCAAGGAAATGCCTCAAAGGGGCTTTCTTTTTCATTGTATTGAGCAGAATAAAAGAGTGTGTGAAACCTTGTCTTAGGTTATAATTGTATTAAATAAATTTGATCATTAGGTGATAATTTTGTAGATCATTAGGGGCTTTTCCAGTTTCAATTCCTGAATCAAATTCTCTGAATGGAATTGTGGTCATTTCCACATGAATTGCAGACCCTCCAGGATTTGCGCAAAATAAATAGCTAACAAACTCCACCACGTGGAATTCTTAAATGAAAATTCAACCTTTACCAACATTTTTTTGGACATAGCTCAACTGCTCAATTATTATATATTGAGTTCTGTTATATATATATATATTTTTTTTTTCTGAACATATGCTTTCAGATTAAAATGTGAACCCATGCTGCCTGAATATTCATTATGATTTGTAAAGACATGCGTTAAAAAAAAAGTATATTTTTTTCAAATATTTAATAATTAATAAAAATATATTGATACCAATTTGGAGTGTATCTACAATTCCACATGGAATTCGGATTCTCTTCATTAACTCAAAAAGGAATCTTTTGAGTTAATACATCTGGACCGTCCGATAAGTTTCAAGATTCGTGTGAATTAAATCCGCACTAATATTAAAGACACCTATGTTTTAGGTGGAGACCGAATGGACTCCGTTTACAATCAGACGGCCGATATCTATTAACTCAAAAGATGCTCTTTTGAGTTAATGCAGACGATGTGGACTCTTCGGCATGAGCCATGACTTAAGTTCTAAAACAGTCACAATTCGGTATTAGAACTGTCACATTCTCGTGCAGCACGTGTGGTAATAATGTCTCGTGTCATAGAAAATCCGAAAGGAAAGGTGAAAGTGAAATTAAAAACAACTGTCAATCACTAAGAAAAATTAAGTTAATTTTAATTTCTCAACCAGCATTTAACTCTACCCTTGTGCAATTAACTTTTAATTTATTTAGTAACTACGTCAGCATTTATTACTATAAAAAAAAAAAACAGAATAAGAGTCAATAGAAACAATTAGAAAATAGTTTCTTTAAAAGAAAACTTTTTAAATTAGAAATTATTTTCCATCTCAGAAATTAAATAAGAAATATCACGTGTGCTTTTTCAAATAAATATATTTTTTAATGCAGATGTTCTGAGACTGAGATGGCAAAAAAAAAAAAAAATTAAAAAAGAGATACTTTTCTGACTATGTAGTTTGAAGATTGTTGGGCCTTCTTAGGCCCAACAGGAATCTTTTCATAGTGGGCTTTATAGAATAATATTTCAAATACACAATACAAATAGATTAGCTAGAGCTCTACCCCAATAAATTTGCAGTACCATAAATATTAGCAAAACAAAAAATGGTGAAACTAATCTCCTTGTCATTGTTAATTTATATATCCATACACAAGCTACTAATGAACAACAAGTATGTTAAAATATTTCTAACAACAGCTAATCTGGCCTAGTAAAAGGAAAACCAGATGTGCTGATGATAGTAATCTTATGAAACAAATGAATAAATTTTCATAAAAGGCTAGTCTCTAAAAGTTTACAAAAATCAGTCGAATTAATCTTTCCCCCTCCGCCGCTGTCATATTGCTCAATCATATGCTGACATGTCTTCAAATTTGAATCTCCTTGCAATCCAAGCTTAATCAGTACTATTTGCAAATCTCTGGCATCAACGAAACCATCTCTATCTTGGTCAAAAATAGAGAAGGCCTCGCATACCTCATCTAAACTGGGTTCCGACTCCTCGAACAAGGCACATAACTCTTGACAGCCCATCATTTGTTCACCTATTTCCTCTATTTCTTCATTACTACTATATTCACATAATATCTGCATTACATATGTCACATCATCTATGGTTAGTTTCATGCCTTTTATGCCAATCTCATCTTCTTGTCTTAAGATACTATTTTCCAGGAGAGTTTCTACTGGGTACAAAGCGATGGTTGGATGAGGTACCAAGAAACGAAAGAAGGCTAGGTTCTTGAAATAATAGTAACGAACAGATGGTTCTAATAGGAAAGATACTGATATAACAAAACATGTTGATATACTGAAAAAAACCTTCCCTCGGTTTCTAGTGACCAGAGAGAAGTAAATCTTTAGAATGCTCTTTGGAAGTATGGATTTACACATGGAGATGTAGATGTAAGAGAGGATGAGAGTAATATATGTTGGACATAATTTGTCAAGCAAATATGACAAGAGAAATTGCAAAAGCAAGGCTGGAAGGAACAAGAACCGGTTCTCTATTATGTTTTCAATCCAACGCATGATAATGAAAAAGATGAAACAAGCAACGAGATCCAGAATAGTGAGTGAAACTATATGATGGAGTAATTGTTGACAATGCGCCTCTATCTTCTCCATTTGTTGTGACTTGTTTTCCATCGAATTTTATGTCGTCTACTAGCTTGAAGTTGTTTGTTGACGTCAGTACTTGATCTTGTTTCGAAAATTGAAGTATAATATATAGTATATACGAATAGTAATTAATTAGTAGAACATATATAATTAGAGCTAGCATAGATGAAATGGAAACAATTCAAGCAAGTACAGCGAATTTTCGTATTTCTTAAATAGGTTTGTTTGAGGTAATGAGGGGCGAAGTTTCAGAGAAGGAGCAATGAAATGATATATAATATATACAAGGGAAGGGAGTGCAATTAGCTAGAGAAGTGCAGTTTTTTCTTTCCAGCGAAGTATCGCATGAATTTCTCTATTCCATCATCTGTGAGAGTTGTGACTTGTTCACGCGGGAGTATCATTCGTGTTGTTTGGGACGTCATTCATTTAATCAGCATGTTTCCATCGAGATTGGAGCACAAATCCTGATTTAAACGGCCTAGATCGATTTGAAAAAAATTCAGCCAACATGGTCAAATATTGCGGCATTTGTTTTGAATTGAACTGTTGCATGCTTTGAGTGTTTATAACTTTGCTTGCTGCATGTATTATATTGATGCGTCTCTTCTTAATTAATTAATGTGGTCAGTTTGCCGCCAATGCATGTGCTGGGTGGGAAAAATGGATCACTTGTTAAATCAATAGTGAAGAAAATCTCTTACCTAGCACATCAACAAATATATATGGATAAGGTATCTGCTCAATATTAAATTTTCTCTGCCATTTCAAAAGCACATCAATAAATATGGATATGGAAACTATTTGGGGCGTTATGTCAGGATTAATTAGTGGTATTTATTCACCAGTTTTTTTAAGTTCAATTGATGTAAATTAGTTCATATGCTACGTACAATTAATTAATTTTTATGTATATCAAAAGTTGTAGATTTTAGTAGTTGTGTTTGAGGTGTTTAAAATTTTTTTGACGCTCATCTCATACTTAAAAAAAAAAATATAATGAAGTTCTTTTTAATTAGAAGGTCATCGATTCGTATGCTAGTCTAACCGTTTTAAATTTGTAATTAATAATAAAATCATATGAAATTATTAAATATTTGAGAACTAATTAATGTTTTGCTTCAAAAAAAGGATACAGTTTTTATTCTGCTTGGTAACGAAAACGATAAACGTTTTTAATTAAGAGTGATATTACCTTATTTCTTACTCTTTCTTGCATGTGATTTTGATTTGAAAGCAAATGTAGACATCCAATCGAGCGCATGCAGACATGACAGAAATAATGGAAATGTGAGATCTTAACCCCAAAGGCCCAAAGAGCCTCAATATATTTGAAATTGTGTAGCAATTAATCATGTACACATGGGGCCTTTAAATCAACGTTGTGACCGGGCATGCATTTGTGTATGTAGCACTTAAATTTGTTTGATCGTTCAATTCAAAACAAATGCCGCAATATTTGACCATGTTGGCTGAATTTTGACTATTTGAAAACCCAGCCGTACATATACTAGACATCTGCTAACACCCGCCTGGGGCAGCTCGTGCCCGTGACCGGTCGGCCCGTGTCCGCTGTCCGGGGTACTTGTGCTCAAGCCCGAGTATACACAGATAAATGGGTACGGGTATTAAACGGGCCGGATCCGGTTTTTGGAGCAAAAACCTGAGTGTATCCGGACCGAACCACACTCGTGCCTGCCCGATCCGTGCCCGTGCCGCCTAAAAAAATTCAAATTTTTTTGAAAAAAATGGAGCCGGTTTCCCTCCCACCCGTGCCCGCCTACCCGTACCTGCCTACCCAAAAAATTCAAATTTTATTTCCCCCCAAAAATTCAAATTCAAACTTTTTAATATAATATATGTATATGTATATGTATAGTATATATATCAAGCAAGTATATTTACTACTGCACCGAAACAATTATAATAAAGAGATAAAAAATTTAAAAATTAATTACATTTCTGTAATTTTACACCCTAACTCAGTTTAAATAAATTAAGCACTTGTGTAATAATATAATTTACAGCGCTAGAGCTAGTACTTGATAAAAACATTCAATAACAAAGATGTCAAAAATTAATGCTATAAGATGTTGAACTGATTCTAACTGAATATATAAAATTCTCAATAAAAAAAGATTTATACACGTTTTTTTTTTAGTATTTAGCTTAGTTTGAGCAATATTATTTAGTGATATATTTCTGCCCTTTATAATAAAAAGGAGATCTACTGGCAATATTTGTTAAAATAAAAAGTAATAACTAGGTCAAATTAAGAGATATTTAGTGCACTTTTTTAAGAGAATCTTTCGTGTTAATTTATACATATATTATATCATATATACATATATTATACATATACATATATACATATATACATAGCGTATGTGATTGCAAATGCAGTGCAAATGGCTTAATAACGTCGTGTAGTGTCTCAAAACTCCAGTTTAAGTTTTTGTTCAACGGTAGACGTTGGATCAGCGATTTTCAAATTGGCTTAATAAATAGTAAAAAAAATCAGAATTTGGTCTCCAAGCACATTTTAATTTGGTCTCCAATTTAAGTTTTTATTTATATTTTATTATTTTAAAGTAATTGATTTAAGATATTTTTATTTATATTTTATTTAACCTATTAAAAATAAATGAACGTTTACAAAATATATTATCAATTTAAAATGAACGTTTAGGAAATATATTATTAATTTAAAATGTAAACTAAAAATTTCGAGATATAAATAAAATATGAAACTATATAATTAGAATGAGAATTTAAAAATAAAATAAAATGACTCGTCTAAAGAAATAAATAAATACATTTGTACTTAGCCGAATAAATATACAAATTTTCGCAAGAATAATTTAGAGAGGAGGGATCAAGTTACAACAATTTTTTAGTTACAACAAGTTATAACAATAATTTTTTACATTTTCAAAGCCCAAATCGTCGATCCAAACCGTTAGATGTGATCTCTACAATAAAATGTGCTTGGAGACCAAATTTTATAATTTTTTAGAAATTTTTTACTATTTATTAAGATGGGTACAAAATTCAATGGTCTGAATTTGACTAGTTTTTGTACCCATCTTAATAAATAGTAAAAAAATTTCAAAAAATATAAAATTTGGTCTCCAAGCACATTTTATTGTAGAGATCACATTTAACGGTTTGGATCGACAATTTAGAGTTTGAAAATATAGAAAATGGTTGTTGTAACTCAAAAATTGTTAACTTGATCCCTCCTCTAATATATATATATATAGAAAAAAAAAGAAAAAAAAAACCTGGACCGGAACGCCCTGCCCCCCGAGGGTACAACGGGCATGGGTATAAGACAGGCAGGGCACGGTTTTTGAAAAAAAAACCTGTGATGCCTGGCCCGTAGTACCCGTCTACCCGTGATACCCGTGCCCGGGATACCCCTACCCGACAGCAAACCTCTAGCCGTAATATAGAGAGAAGGAAAAAGAAAAAGAAAAAGAAAAAGAAAAAGTTGTGGTCGCATTCTCTAGATGAGGCCCCAAAAAAAGGTGCCGCAATATTTAAAGTTGTGGCCGCATCTAGGGGATGCGGCCACTATTAATGGTCCGCATCTCCTAGATGTGCCCTCCAGAAAAGGGGCCGCATCTACAGGTTACGGCTGTATCAAAATTCATTTTTTTTCAGAAAACATGGTTGTTTGATTTTTTTTTTTTGTATGATATATTTAAAAATTTCGAGAAAAATGTGAAAATAAATATTTACTGGAAAAAATAGAAATAAACAGAAATAAACTGAAATAAATGAACGATTAAACAGGAATAAACAAAATAATTGATCGATTAATCGGAAAAATCCGTTAACATACCTCCGATTAATATATTCGTGACGCTTTAGCTGCCCTTAACAATTAAACGGGCGTTTAAATTAAACCGTTAAGGTCATTTTTACAACACTGTACCATAGCAACTGTGCACGCAGACACCAAAATACCATAAACCAGCAACATAAGAAGACTAACTAAGATAAATATCTAAGCCACATCTCTGAGCTAAGGATAGTATATAGTTAAGAACAAAAAACACAGCGCCTTTTAAAATTATTCGTCGTCTTCATTTCAATCACGTACCCAATCAAGCAGCACCTGATCTTCACGACTAACTACTTAATTGCAGAGTATCTATTAATATATTGTGGACATAACTTGTCAAGCAAATATGACAAAAGAAATTGCAAAAGCAAGGCAGGAAGGAACAAGAACCGGTTCTTTATTACGTTCTCGATCCAACGCATAATAATGAAAAAAGATGAAACAAGCAACGAGATCCAGAATAGTGAGTGAAACCATATCATGGAGTAATTGTTGACAATGCGCCTCTATCATCTTCTCCATTTGTTGTGACTTGCTTTCCATCGAATTTTATCTCGTCTGCTAGCTTGAAGTTGTTTGTTGACGTCACTTGATCTTGTTTCGAAATTGATGACTGAGATTATATAAGAGAGGATCTAGAAATCAAGAGGCCATTTTCTTCAGTCCGCCCCCCCTCCCTATCTCTCCAATTGATAAAAGTGTAGAAATTATATTATTGTCTCTTGAAATGGAGGGAGAGAGTATAATAGTATATAGGAATAGTAATTAATTAGTAGAACATAATTAGAGCATACATGAAATGGAAACAAGCAAGTAGGCGAAATTTCCTATTTCTTAAATAGGTTTGTTTCAGGTAATGAGGGAAGTTTCAGAGGAGGAGCTAGCAATTCGGTATTGGAACTAGAGGTTCTACTTTTACCCGATTACCCGGATCCGATCCGGAACTGATCTGGATCCGATTAATTTGGATAGGGTATGGTTTAAAAAATATAACCGATTAAATTATGAGTATGGGTACAAAATTAATAATTTAATATCCGAACCGGAACCGATACTGTAATGGGTAGGATATGAGTATCATTTAATTATCCGACCCATAACCGGACCCGACCCGATACCCATATAAATACCCGATAAAATATATATTAATAACTCTGCATCAAGTTTTTGTGTTAGATAATATATTTCAGCTGAGCTATAATTTGATAAAACTTTACCAAATTTATGCTACTGTTTTACACTACCCTTTAATTACATCCTTAACTAGCCCTTTAATTACGCCCTTTAATTTTTGTTCTATATTATACACATGTGATATTATACACATGTGACACATGACACGTGATTGTCAAATTTATTCTTTCATAACCAGCTTATTTTATACCTTTTTTCTTCTATTACATTCAATTCATAGATTTTTTTGAATTATAAAAAAGGAAATCATCATCTCTAATATTTTACTTTCTAAAAATTATATCTCCTCTATCCTCCTGAATTCAAAAGCTATTAACAAAAAACTGAATTCAATATTTTTTGTTACACCATGAGTACTCCAAACAACCAACAACAAACTAATAGTTTAGAGTTATTATTTTTATTTTGCTATGTAGCATGATATATTTTATTATTTATAAACATGATTAATAGTATAATTTTTATTTTGCAGTAGTTTTTAATTTATATTATAATGATTTATTATATGAGATGTTTAAGAAATTATAATTATATTTAAATGTAAATAATTTTTCGAATACTTTGGAGTTGTGACCTATACCTGCTCTGGATCCGGAACCGCCCCGTATCCGAACCGGACCCGATAATCCACAAACAAGTTACGGGTATCTATCTACCCGGAACCGAAAGACTGGACCCGAAATATCTATGGGTAGATAGGTATCCGGATCCGGACCCGACCCGATTTGAAACAAATAAGTATATGGATCGAAATTTGGACCCGAACACTTTTAGAGTCCGGGTCCAAATATAATAGTACCCGGATCCGACCCGACCCGATAGCACCTCTAATTGGAACTGTCACATTCTCGTGCAGCACGTGTGGTAATAATGTCTCATGTCATAGAAAATCTGAAAGGAAAGGTGAAAGCGAAATTAAAAACAACTGTCAATCACTAAGAAAAATTAAGTTAATTTTAATTTCTATACCAGCATTTAACTCTATACTCTTCTCTTGTAGTCTTGTGCAATTAACTTTTAATTTATTTAGTAACTACGCAGCATTTATTACTATAAAAAAAAAAACAGAATAAGAGTCAATAGAAACAATTAGAAAACAGTTTCTTTAAAAGAAAACTTTTTAAATTAGAAATTATTTTCCATCTCAGAAATTAAATAAGAAATATCACGTGTGCTTTTTCAAATAAATAAATTTTAATTTTTTAATGCAGATGTTCTGAGACTGAGATGGCAAAAAAAATTAAAAAAAAAAGATAAATACTTTTCTGAGTTTGTAGTTTGAAGCTTGTTGGGCCTTCTTAAGACCGACAAGAATCTTTTCATAGTGGGCTTTATAGAATAATATTTCAAACACACAATACATTAAATTAGCTAGAGCTCTGGCTCTACCCCAATAAATTTGCAGTACCATAAATATTAGCAAAACAAAAAATGGTGAAACTAATCTCCTTGTCATTGTTGATTAATATATCCATATACAAGCTAGTAATGAACAACTTAAGTATGTTAAAATATTTCTAACAACAGCTAATCTGGCCTAGTAAAAGGAAAACCAGATGTGCTGATCGATAGTAATCTTATGAAACAAATGAATAAATTTTCATAAAAGGCTAGTCTCTAAAAGTTTACAAAAATCAGTCGAATTAATCTTTCCCCCTCCGCCGCTGTCATATTGCTCGATCATATGCTGACATGTCTTCAAATTTGAATCTCCTTGCAATCCAAGCTTAATCAGTACTATTTGCAAATCTCTGGCATCAAAGAAACCATCTCTATCTTGGTCAAAAATAGAGAAGGCCTCGCATACCTCATCTAAACTGGGTTCCGACTCCTCAAACAAGGCACACAACTCTTGACAGCCCATCATTTGTTCACCTATTTCCTCTATTTCATCATTACTACTACTAAATTGACATAATATCTGCATTACATATGTCAGATCATCTATGGTTAGTTTCATGCCTTTTATTATGTCAATCTCATCTTCTTGTCTTAAGCACTTGTTGATACTATTTTCCAGGAGAGTTTCTACTGGGTACAAAGCGATGGTAGGATGAGGTACCAAGAAACGAAAGAAGGCTAGGTTCTTGAAATAATAGTAACGAACAGATGGTTCTAATAGGAAAGATACCGATATAACAAAACATGTTGATATACCGAAAAAAACCTTCCCTCGGTTTCTAGTGACTAGAGAGAAGTCAATATTTAGAATGCTCTTTGGAAGTATGGATTTACACATGGAGATGTAGATGTAAGAGAGGATGAGAGTAATATATTGTGGACATAACTTGTCAAGCAAATATGACAAAAGAAATTGCAAAAGCAAGGCAGGAAGGAACAAGAACCGGTTCTCTATTACGTTCTCGATCCAGCGCATAATAATGAAAAAGATGAAACAAGCAACGAGATCCAGAATAGTGAGTGAAACCATATCATGGAGTAATTGTTGACAATGCGCCTCTATCTTCTTCTCCATTTGTTGTGACTTGCTTTCCATCAAATTTTATCTCGTCTACTAGCTTGAAGTTGTTTTTGTTGACGTCAGTTGATCTTGTTTCAGAAATTGATGAAATGGAGGGAGAGATCAGTACAATAGTATATAGGAATAGTAATTAGTAGAACATAATTAGAGCATACATGAAATGGAAACAAGCAAGTAATTAAAGCGTATTTTCCTATTTCCTATATATATAGGTTTGTTTGAGGTAATGAGGGACGAAGTTTCAGAGAAGGAGCAATGAAATGATAATACAATTGCAAGCAGGGAAGGGAGTGCAATTAATTAATTAACTTTTGTTTTATATTAATATTAGCTAGAGAAGTGCTGTTTTTTTCTCTCCAGCGAAGTATCGCATGAATTGGAGATTTGACACTTAATTGTGACTTGTTCACGCGGGAGTCAGGCAGCACTGTGTATTTTTCACTTTTTAAGTATATATAAATTTGTTCACTATTTTTTTTTTGTGTGATTAATACATTTCAAGTTCTTTTAATACGCCAATCAAAGACGCATCGCGTCACCGGAGACTAATGGTCCGATTTTTTTATAAATACCCAAAAGAAATATAAAATTACGAAATCTACCCACTGTCTGATTGAAATTCAAAAAATACCCAATCCGGCTAACCAATAACCGGATTTGGGAAAAACTTCCGGTTAACCATTAACCGGTTACCCATTAACCATTCAAAACAATATATCCGGTTAATGGTTAACCGGAAAGTTGTTAGTTTTTTTTTTTTGTAAAACAGAAAATTTTAAATTTTTTTTATTTTTTGTATTGAAATATTAGAAATGTTGAATATATTTCTTTGAAAATAGATAAAATACAATATAATTTGATTTATTATAAAGACTGCAACAAATAACCGGATCAATATTTTTCAGGCCGGATTTTTCGCGGCTGTAAGAAAAATTAATATATTTCTTTATGTGTTATTGGAAAAAAAAATGCTTAGATTCTGAGTTATTGATCCCGGTTCAAAAGTCACTTCTATGTAATCCAGAAAATATTGTGATCCTTCTAGGACATTTAATTTATGAAAAGTTGTATCTATTTTAAAAAAAAAATATAAACTTTAAGTTATTTAACAATTGTTATTAAAAAGAATTATCAAAATAGATACAACTTTTTATAAATTAAATGCCCTAGAAAGATTACAATATTTTCTGGATTACATAGAAGTGACTTTTGAACCGGGATCAATAACTCAAAATCTAAGCATTTTTATTTTTTTCCAATAACACATAAAGAAATATATTAATTTTTCTTACAGCCGCGAAAAATCCGGCCTGGAAAATATTGATCCGGTTATTTGTTGCAGTCTTTCTAATAAATCAAATTATATTGTATTTTATCTATTTTCAAAGAAATATATTCAACATTTCTAATATTTCAATACAAAAAATAAAAAAATTTAAAATTTTCTGTTTTACAAAAAAAAAAAAAAAAAAAACCAACAACTTTCCGGTTAACCATTAACCGGATATATTGTTTTGAATGGTTAATGGGTAATCGGTTAATGGTTAACCAGAAGTTTTTCCCAAATCCGGTTATTGGTTAACCGGATTGGGTATTTTTCGAATTTCAATCAGACAGTGGGTAGATTTCGTAATTTTATATTTCTTTTGGGTATTTATAAAAAAATTGGCTAATGGTCCTATATATATATATAAGGCTACGCTACTTCGCGAATTAAACGTGCTATTTTAATTCGCGCTCATATATCTAGTTTCAAAGTCCAAATAGCTAATCCAAACCGTTAAATGTTTAATCTATATTAAAATGTGCTTGGAGACCAAATTTTACACTTTTTGAAACTCTTTTACTATTTATTAAGATGGTTTGAAAATCGCTGTTTTTTAATGGTGCAGAATTTTAATAAAAAACAGCGATTTTCAAACTATCTTAATAAATAGTAAAAAAATTCTAAAAAATATAAAATTTGGTCTCCAAGCACATTTTAATATAGATTAAACAACTAACGGTTTGAATCGGCTATTTGAACTTCGAAATTAGAGATATAAGCGTGAATTAAAACAGCTCGTTTAATTCGCGAAATAGCGTAGCCTTACTATATATATATATATATATATAGTTTTCTTTTTTGACAAAAAGGCCTAAGCCCGTTTGAATATATTGAAACTTAAAGGAGTTACTAAAGATCACAGTTCAAATGTGAATATCAGAGGACTGATTATCACCAGCATCATATCCAAAACAATAAAAAAGTGAATCCATATCATAGTAACTGTGCACCAAAATACCATAATCCAGCAACATAATTAAGAAGACTAAGGGTATTTACGTTCCAGCAACTCAAATGAGTTTCTAAATAACTGTTAACTACTTTTTAGAAATTATAGTCTCTAAAGTTTTTAACTTTCATATCTCTGAAATTAATTTTAAAGTTTCTATTAAGTCACGTCAGCAATAAAATTAAAAGGAGAAACAATTTCAGTCAATCATTTAGCTAGCATAGAGTTTATAAACAGTTTCTTAATAAGAAACTCTCATCTCCTGCATAATTTATAAATAAGAAACTCTTCCACATTTCTAAAGCTGTATTAGAAACTGCCACATTAGATTAGAAACTCTTATAGTACTAGATAAGATAAGTATATAATTAAGATTTAAAAACAAAAAACACAAAGCGCCTTTTAAAATTATTCATTGTCTTCAATCCCCCAATCAAGCTGCAGCTGATCTTCAGGACTAATTACATGCACATTATCTATAAACTATAAAGTAATACAACTTAACTATTTTTTTTTTTACTTTACTGCACGATTCATCAAAATTGTTGAAAACTTGCCTATCAATTCAATTTTTTATATTAATAATTGTTAAAATTTTGTCTGGCAATATGAAAAATAAAAAAATAAATGAAATTGGATTACTGCAAAACTAAACAAAATTAACAGCAAGCAAACTACTTTAGCCATGATTAGTACATACCTCTTCTCTTCTTGTCTGAAATGGTTTGCATATTGAATTTAATGATACTCGAATTGTTAAATTGATTGTCGTTGACTACTATAAATTTTGTTGTCAATATAACTAAAATCTATCCAAAAACCATAACGTGAATAAAATATGTTTATAAATCAATCACTAATATACAACAAAAATCAATTGGAGAGAAACACGAATGATATTGTTTCTAATTAATCAGAATTTCCCAAAAGGCTCATGTTGTGCAATCATACGCTGGCATGCCTCAAGCTTCGTGCTTTCTCTTAATCCGAGATTAATTAGTACTCTTTGCAAAATCTTGGGCATCAACTAAACCATCTCTGTTTTGATCAAAAACAGAGAACGCTTCCTTCACTTCATCCAAACCGGGCTCTGATTCCTGAAACAGAGCAGAGAATTCTCCATACCCCATACAAAAATTATCTGTCTGCTCTTCTTCTTTGGTTGTTGGTTCACCAATTCTCCCCATTACAAATGCCAGTTCGTCTCTGTTTATTCTAACATCTTTTGTGTCGACCTCGGGTGTTGACTCTGTTTTGTTGAGTGCCTATTCTATGACTGGAGCTTTGTTATATTGGGTATCTGAGTGAGATATAAGTTAATAATGGAGGTAATGAAGTTGTTTTGGGTAGAATTTGTCTGTTATCATGACATAGAAATTGAGTATTATTAGACAAAGAAGAAAAAAATTGACCTTCCATCGGTTTATAGTGACTAGAGAGAAGTCAATCTTTAGAATGCTCTTTGGATGTATGGATTTACACAGAGAGAGAAAATCCTTCCCTCGGTTTCTAGTGACTAGAGAGAAGTCAATCTTTAGAATGCTCTTTGGATGTATGGATTTACACATGGAGAAAAAATCCTTCCCTCGGTTTCTAGTGACTAGAGAGAAGTCAATCTTTAGAATGCTCTTTTGAAGTATGGATTTACACATGGAGATGTAGATGTAAGAGAGGATGAGAGTAATATATTGTGGACATAACTTGTCAAGCAAATATGACAAAAGAAATTGCAAAAGCAAGGCAGGAAGGAACAAGAACGGCCGGTTCTCCATTATGTTCTCGATCCAACGCATAATAATGAAAAAGATGAAACAAGCAACGAGATCCAGAATAGTGAATGAAACTATACCATCGAGTAATTGTTGACAATGCGCCTCTATCATCTTCTCCATTTGCTGTGACTTGCTTTCCATCGAATTTTATCTCGTCTACTATCTATCTAGCTTATTGAAGTTGTTTGTTGTCACTTGATCTTGTTTCACAAATTGATGACTGAGATTATATAAGAAAGGATCTAGATATCAAGAGGCCATTTTCTTCAGTCCGGCCTCCCTATCTCTCCCAATCTCTTGAAATGGAGGGAGGGAGGGAGTATAATAGTATATGCGAGTAGTAATTAGTAGAACATAATTAGAGCTAGCATAGATGAAATGGAAACAAGCAAGTAAAGCAAAATTTCCTATTTCTTAAAGAGGTTTGTTTCAGGTAATGAGGGAAGTTTCAGAGGAGGAGCAATGAAATGACAATACAAGGGAGTGCAATTAGCTATTTTTTGTCTCCAGCGAATTGAAGTATCGCATGAATTTCTCCAATTCCATGATATTTGGTTTATTCGCCACTTCTGACTTGTTCACGCGGGAGTCCGCGGGCGCATGCGCAGCACTGTGGAATATTCTTCGCGCTGTTTGCGACGTCATATATCCATTTAATCAGAATTGTATTTCTATGCATGTTTCCATCGAGATTGGAAATTAAATCCTGATTTAAAAGGCCTAGATCGATTTGCCTTTATTGCAAGCTATGTTTTCACTTTTAAGTATATAATTAATTTGTTCACTAATTTTATTTTTTGTAATTAATAATACATTTGAAGTTAATTATTTTAATACGCCAATCAAAGACGCATCGCGTCACCGTGGCGTAGAGTAATGGTCGAAACGCTGTATGATATATAATATTTGGCAAAAAAATTGCTCTTTGTAGAATTATCAATTATCACAGACCCATCCAATCAAATTTGCTCTTTTAGCTCCAGCGAAGAGGCATCCCCAATTCATTCTAGATATCATTCCTTCTAGATTTCACCCTTCCACTAGTGGAAAAATTGGAATCAGGATCGGCCTATCTGGATCGGTTATATGGGCCACCCGATCCTAATAAGTATCTGGATCGGTTTATTTAACAAAACCGATCCTAAAAACTATTCAGATCGGTTTTTCGTAATAACTGATCCTAATTTATTACTATTAGGATCGGTTTTTTGTGGGAACTGATCCTGATAGTTTAATCATTTGGATCGGTTTTTATTAAAAACAGATCCTGATAGTATCAGGATCGGTTCTAACTAAAAACTGATCCTAATAGTTCAAACTATTAGGATCGGTTTTTGGTTAGAACCGATCCTGATACTATCAGGATCGGTTTCTATTAAAAACAGATACTAATAGTATCAGGATCGGTTCTAACCAAAAACCGATCCTAATAGTTTGAACTATTAGGATCGGTTTTTGGTTAGAACCGATCCTGATAGTAATACATATTTTTTAAGAAATTAGAAAGATAATTATTTTTTTATTCCTTGAATAAACATATTAGTTATACAAATGGAATGTAAAAATATTCAAAGAATCAACCTTTTTCAGAGCTACAGTCATCCAAAATTCAAAGAATCAACATTTTTCAGTCTGACTATTCATTTGGTTCTTCATCTGACTCCGAAGATCCTTCATCCATCTCTTCCCCTTTCTTTGATGATCCTTCAACTAACTTTTTACACAACTTTTTTTTTTATTAAAGTATGTATCTTCATATTTCTCTCGGTAAATCCTACTGGCACCAAAAGGGAAGAACCACCCACTTGTCCCCTCTTCCAGTCCTTAATGGAAATGACTGGCGAATTCATTTGCATTGTGATTGTATTATCACGACCGTACACCTTGGTTCATATGTTTATTCTATGGAATTAAAAAAAATTATATCTTTCTAGTTTCTTAAAAAAAATATCTATTATTTTTTTTCATAAAGAACAATTGCTGAATTTTTATTAGGATCGGTTTTGTTGATAATAACCGATCCAGATACTATCTGGATCGGTTATAATGAATAAAACCGATCCAGAAGGTATCTGGATCGGTTATAGTGCCTAAAACCGATCCAGAAGATATCTGGATCGGTTATAATGCATAAAACCGATCCAGATGTTAATGTTATAAATTTTACAAATTATCCATAACCTATCAGGATCAGTTCTTAAATAAAACCGATCCTAATAGTCAACTATTAGGATCAGTTTTTATAAGAACCGATCCTGATAGTATCAGGATCGGTTTTATTTCTAACAACTGATCCTAATAGTGCATATAAGGCTGAATTCAGTTCGATTTTTGTCAGAAACTCGTCTCTCTTCCTAGGTCTCGCCTCTCTTAATTAGCGCAACAGCTATTTCGCCCTGCTAATATTCAGCTATCTCAGCTCTTTTTCTCAAGTACATTTTGATCATCTCTTTTCTCAAATTTGATATTAATGGAGCACTAAACCCTAAACCCTAAATCCGGCCTATACAAGTGGGTTATGATCCTCGCTCAAAATCTAAACCTTCTAAATTTTGATTTAGCTCTTTTATTGGTTCCACAAGCTTTTAAGTTTGAATACCTCTTCTCATTTCAAGTTTTCCTTTAAATGCGGATATTTGGATGCACATGCTATATGTGTAATTTATGAGGAAATATATTAGCTATATATGACCTATATATTCTTTATATGTTGAGATTTTCTTTACAAGTTTGAATACCTCTTCTTATTTCAAGATTTGCATGCACACGCTTTTGAGTTTGCTATATATATGCTATATGAGCATTTTTTTTATTTCAACTTGTAGGATATATGCTATATGTACATCTCTTAATTAGGTTCCGATTTTCCGGATTAATTTTGTAGATTGGCTATTGTTGAGAGATTTGGTGCAGCGATCTTCATCTCACTCGGTACGGCATCTAAAAAAGTTGTAAGTACAACATGCAAATAACTCATGTTTAATTAGTTTTGTGCATGCATGAATGTGTATTTTGATAGCTAGAGTACGTACGTAGATGTATTTATATTAGATATTTAGCTAGAGTATTGTATTATGAGCCACAACCGCATGATTAATGCCTTTAGGTCATGATACCCGTTCAAAATTAATCCATTAGGGATTAATTTTGAATAGTCCCCATTTTGGGACTGCTCTTTGAATACTTTGTCTAATTTAGGATGTGGTCACATGTTAGTCGTGTTTTAGCATTTAAGAAAATTTCGGCAGCATTTCCCCTTAGTTCCCCGAGTACTCGGGGAACTAAGGGGAAATGCTGCCGAAATTTTCTTAAATGCTAAAACACGACTAACATGTGGTCACTACTGAGACAAAGTATTCAAAGAGTGGGATAGGATGGTAACCCGGCCCTATGTAAGCCCTATTGTGAACAGAATTGAGTACCCCAACCTTGTTCTTAATTAATTGTGTTTTATTATAATTGCAGATGGACCGCAGTTGGATGTACGAAACATCACGTCTATCTGATGAATATATGACAGGTGTCGAGGAATTTATCAGAGTTGCTATGGAAGATATGGCGAGCAAAGGGAGTGCACTGATGTCGTGTCCTTGTCGTGATTGTAACAATGGTCAAAAATTTTCCAACCCGACCCAAGTGAAGAACCATTTAATCCATCGTGGATTCAAGCAAGGATATAAGTGTTGGTTATGGCACGGTGAGAGTTTGTCAACCGGCATAGGTACTGGTACTGAGCATCAGGATTACCATACCGGTGATAATGACGGGAATAATCTCCGGGGATTGGAAACCGACATAGGCACTCGTACCCAGCATCAGGAATACCATACCGAAGAAAATGATGATATGGTGGTAGATAGGTGTGATAATTTTGATCAAATGTTACGTGATTTAGAAGAGGATTTTGATAATGATAAGCAATATTGTTTATTTGAGAATTTGTACGAAGATTCTAATAAGGAATTGTATCATGGTTGTTCGAAATTTTCAAAATTGAAAGGTGTATTAAAATTATATAACCTTAAAGCATCTAACGGTTAGAGTGATAGAAGTTTTACCGAGTTATTACAAATTTTGAAAGAAATGCTTCCGGATGGGAACGAGATACCACCTAATGTTTATGAAGCGAAGAAAATATTGTGGCAAGTGGATTTGGAAGTTCAAAGAATACACGCGTGTCCAAATGATTGTATATTATATCGAAATGAGTATAAAGATCTTCACGAGTGTCCAAAATGTGGTGTATCACGTTACAAACCAAAGCAGATAACCAACGATAAAAGTGATGATTGTAAACCGAATAAAGGACCTCCGGCAAAAGCATTGTGGTACCTCCCCGTGAAACCGAGATTGAAACGTTTGTTCTCAAATGCTAAAGATACAAAATTAGTGCGTTGGCATGCAGATAACCGGAAAAAAGATGAAAAATTACGGCACCCCGCTGATTCTCCTCAGTGGAGAAATATTGACAGAGAGTTTCCCGAATTCGGACGTGACCCTAGAAATCTAAAGCTTGGGCTGAGTGCAGATGGAATAAATCCGCACAGTAGCATGAGCAGCAAGCATAGCAGTTGGCCGGTTCTATTGTGCATTTATAATCTTCCGCCTTGGTTATGTATGAAACACAAATACATCATGTTGACCTTGCTCATATCAGGACCCAAACAGCCCGGGAACGACATAGATGTGTATCTAGCACCATTAATTGAGGATTTAAAAGAATTATGGCAACCCGGAGTGCAGATATTTGATGCATACAGTAAGGAGAAATTCACTTTACGGGCCATGCTTTTCTGCACCATTAATGATTTTCCGGCTTATGGAAATTTATCGGGTTACAGTGTTAAAGGAGAGAAAGCGTGCCCTGTTTGCCTGGACGATACAGTCGATGTGTGGCTACCTAACTCCTCTAAAAATGTGTACATGGGTCATCGTAGATTTCTTCCTGCCAACCACGTGTTGGGTTTCGAGGAACGGTTCAAACCCATTTAATTAGCTTAAGCTGCGGAAAGAGTAAAACAAAAATTTTTACATCTAACTTAAGCTACAGATTAAATGAATCAAGAAGATTCGTTTAATCCTATTTATAGATCTACTCCATAATTGATTTCCTAAAGCATTAAATCTATTTACAAATTAAATAGATTAATATAACAATTTATATCTTGATTCCAAATCTCAGTTGGAATGCAGACCGAGCGAGTAGAGCCTCACCAGGGATGGAATCGACTCGCAGTATCACACGTGTGATACCTCTATTGGTTATCCACCAGGACTAACCGGAGAGCGATTTATTTCTTCTGCCAGAAATACCGTAAACCGGGGAATTCTGCAGAAACACTATTCACCAAAAAAGGGACAATTTAAATATATTTAAGAATGCAAGTTATTCTGTTTTACTAATAAAGCAAAACATGAAATACCGCAGAATCTAAAAATATATTTTTCCGAATCTCGTAATAACCGAAATCAGGGAAGAGAGGAAAAACCGATTAACGAAGTAATCAGATTAACATGTGAATTAGCAAATTTTCTCTCTACCCTCACCCCTCTATTTATAGTGTTTTGAGGAGGTTCGCAAAAGACCAAAATACCCCTCAAAACAAATCTATTTACCAAAAGCCCTTGACACCTCATCCTTTAATATGTGAAAAGACCAAAATACCCCTTCCACACCCTTCCACACTCTTCTCCATGTTTCTACACCCCTAAGGTGTCATGCAAGGTGGCATAGGTGTGAAATGACCATTAAGGCATGAATAGTAAAAGGCTTTGATTTTGGGCTTTGACTTTGGGCCTTTAATTTTAATTAAGGCTTTGATTATTTTGGGCTTTTAAACCCATAATTCAAATCCATAATTAACAATTAAAATTCCAAATCATATATATATAATTGTCATGTACAATTATATTTCTTTTCGGTTATTCTTCGGTAACTTTTATACAACGTAACGTGTACATTTATAAATTAACCGTTGTTTCTGCTTGTCATTCTAAATGACATTTATAATTTAATTATATCACGTATAATTAATTATAACCATCTTAATATTAATTATAATCAATTTATAATTAATCAGTAAGATTCTCCGAGTAGCTCCTATATGGTGTGACCCAATAGGATCTGTGTTATGTTGGTAAACAGAGTTAAAACTGTTTTAACTTCTGTTAGTCATGGGTGGCATCTGGCAACACATCATGACCATCCAATTACACAGATGATGCTGTACTGTACAATATCACGATCCAGTAAACAATTTACTTGTGTCAGTTCTTCTGTCTCATTGCTATCAGATCAGTTTCAAGGTAGATGTGTGTCATCCTTGGTAACTGTATCTTTTCTTGATCTTGAGTAGATTATCAAATATAATTACTCTTGTAATTATACCGCATGCAGATAATCTAACTCTATCAAGGGGTCCAGTGATGCTATAGCTCGTATAGAGATACGAGGGACAAGTAGTATTCTTGGTAGACTATCACTTCCTCAGCTAAGTTATATATATGGAAATGCTACCGTTATGACTGCTTTTTACGGACAGCGTTAGATAACACTTACTCATATATATTTCTTAGTGGGAACGATAAATACCTCATACTGTAGAACTTTGACACTGAATGAAAACATTAATGACACGAACACAATTCTATTTAATGTTTCATTCGGGGTCTGTCAAATACCATGTTCCTAGAACATGTATCTATGTGATTAAAATGACATCTCGTGTCAGGTGGTTTGTAAAACTTAACCATCTTTTAATCCACATACTAACCTTATAGCGGTAATTAGTGTTCCTGCTAATTACCTTGGTCAGTGACCTTTTAAGAGTATATATCATCTATATTATGGAGTTTCACAATTTCAGTCATGAACTCGAAATGATCCATAAATGCAATAATACTCAAGGCAACAAAATGATATATAAATAAACATTCAATTCATGAACAAAGCTATATGATTAATTTATCGTATTATTGACTTCTAGATTATTACAAACTAACACCACGTACACCGAAAAAGAAAGAAAGAATTCAATGGAAAAACCGAGAATACCAGGGCAAATTATCTATTGATTGGTAAAACTGTTTACTCGCGAGTAAAGGATATCAAAGTTCAATTTGGGAAATTTAAAAAAAAGGCGGTGAGAAAGAAAGGGGCACCGAAAATTAGTTGGAGGAAGAGGTCAATATTCTGGGATTTACCATACTGGCAGCAGTTAGATGTTCGACACTGTCTCGATGTGATGCATGTGGTTAAAAATGTGTGTGATAGCCTGGTTGGAACATTATTGAATATTCCGGGTAAGACTAAGGACGGTATCAATGCTCGGAAAGACATGCAATTCTTGAACATACGGTCGGATCTACAACCAACAGAGAAAGAAAGAGAAAGTGGAAAAACTTGTATATATCTAAAACCCGCAATGCATACGCTGTCGAAAGCAGAGAAGAAAAGCTTATTGGAATGCCTTCATGGTGTCAAAGTTCCATCTGGATATTCTTCGAATTTTAAAAACCTAGTTTCACTGGAAGATTTAAAATTGACAGGAATGAAGTCTCACGACTGTCATGTTTTAATGACACAGCTTCTTCCTGTTGCAATTCGGGGCATATTGCCAAAGTGTGTTAGGCAGATCATCACGAAGCTTTGCTTTTTCTTTAACGCCATCTGTTGCAAAGTAAATGATACTGTTACGCTAGATGCTATGCAGAAGGAGGTTGTTGTCACTCTTTGTCATCTTGAAATGTATTTTCCGCCGTCCTTTTTTGATATCATGGTTCATTTAATCGTTCACCTAATTAGAGAAATTAAGATGTGTGGACCTGTCTTCTTGCGGTACATGTATCCGTTCGAGAGATACATGGGCTTGTTAAAGGCATATGTGAGGAATCGATATCGGCCTGAGGGCAGCATTGTAAGAGCTTATGCTGCCGAAGAGGTTATTGAGTTTTGTACTAATTACATGGACGATGCGAAAGCTATTGACATTCCTAAATCTCGGCACGAGGGTAGACTTCACGGGGTAGGCACAATCGGTGCAAAATTATTCGAGCCTGACCGTACAACGATGTCACTAGCACATTTCCATGTTTTGCAACACCTCACTGACGTTCATCCATTTTGGGACGAGTATATAACTCTCATGCGGCAACAGAATCCCAAGAAATCCGACAAGTGGTTAATCGGTGAACACAATAAAAAGTTTGAAGGATGGTTTACATGTAGAGTCATGCAAGCTCCAGAGGGAGAAAACATTAAAGAAACTGTCAGATTGTTGGCTCTTGGTCCAGTCCATGTCGTTAGGACCTTCCAACGATATGACATCAACGGTTACACATTTTACACAAGAAAGCAAGATTCAAAGAGTACCGTGCAAAACAGTGGAGTGACGTTAGTAGCTGTTTCGAGTGATTTGTCAGATCCTAAAGGTGCCGGACCATCGCATGCATCGATGTCATATTACGGATTTGTTGAAGAAATTTGGGAGCTAGATTATAGAAAATTTAACATCCCGTTATTTATGTGTAAATGGGTCGATAACCGTAGGGGGGTTAAAGTCGACGAAGATGGTTTTATTTTGGTGGATTTCAGTAAGGCTGGATACAAGGATGATCCATTTATACTTGCAAGACAAGCAACACAAGTGTTCTACATAACTGATCCCACCGATCGTTCCAGACATGTTGTCCTCCCTGGTAAAAGACGTATAATCGGAATTGATAATGTAGAAGACGAAGAAGCGTATGATCATTTTGATGAGATACCACCGTTTTCTACTGGCATGACATTTTTACCAAGCGGTGATGGAAACGAAACAAGTCACACGCGCAACGATCATAATGAAGGAGAATGGATTGAAGGTGTTCCCACTAGCAACAATCCCTAAAAGCTTATGAGTATGTCAAAATATAAAAATATGAAAATGTGAGTTAATATTCGTTAATATTACTGACTTTATAATTTTTTTTTCAGGATGAATTGAACCACTAGTCAGTGAGAAGCATGCAAGTAATTCTTCGAAATTTGTTGTAGCTTATATCTATTCATGGCGAAAAATATTTATTTAATGAAGATATTTATGAAGCATGCAATTATTTTTGTACAGTTATTTATGAAGATATTTATGTAGTTATTTTTTTATCTTTCATTTATCTCAAACACATCTAATAAATTAAAATAAATCAGAAAAATAAATCTGGATCGGTTCTATTAATAAAAACCGATCCAGATAGTTATCTGGATCAGTTATTATACAAAAACCGATCCAGATGTCCATTTTTTTTTCATTTATTCTATAAAAAATTAGATGTGTAATTTGCAGTGAAATTAATTTTGTAAAATTGTATTAGCATTTTATTCTAACATAATTCTTAAAGATTATGACATCTTATATTTTATTTTGTAAATTGTATTACTTCCAATTTATTTTAATAATAACCATTTAATTATCGAATAGATTATTTCATAAAACATATCTTAAAATTTTTATACATAATCCAGAGATATTATATTAGTAATTAACTTACATATATCTCAAACACATCTAATAAATCAACTTAAATCAGAAAATAGAATCTGGATCGGTTCTTCACTAAAAACCGATCCAGATAACTATCTGGATCGGTTATTATACAAAAACCGATCCAGATGTCCATTTTTCTTTCAATTATTCTATAAAAAATAAATCAGAAAAATAAATAGAATCTGGATCGGTTCTTCACTAAAAACCGATCCAGATAGTTATCTGGATCGGTTATTATACAAAAACTGATCCAGATGTCCTTTTTTCTTTAATTTATTGTATAAAAAATTAGATGTGTAATTTACAGTGAAATTAATTTTGTAAAATTGTATTAGCATTTTATTCTAACATAATTCTTAAAGATTATGACATCTTATATTTTATTTTGTAAATTGTATTACTTCCAATTTATTTTAATAATAACCATTTAATTATCGAATAGATTATTTAATAAAACATATCTTAAAATTTTTATACATAATCCAGAGATATTATATTAGTAATTAACTTACATATATCTCAAACACATCTAATAAATCAACTTAAATCAGAAAATAGAATCTGGATCGGTTTTGTACATAATAACCGATCCAGATAGTTATCTGGATCGGTTCTTCACTAAAAACCGATCCAGATAGTTATCTGGATCGGTTATTATACAAAAACCGATCCAGATGTCCATTTTTCTTTCAATTTACAGGTTAGAAAGTTAGTAACACACATTTTTCTTTCAATTATATAAAAAATTAGAAAAGTAACTTACACATTAAAATTTATTTTGTAAAATTGTATTATTATTTTATTCTAATATAATTCTTAAAAATTATGACATCCTAAAATTTATTTTAGTATTACATTCTTAAACAGCAGAATAGGATCTAAATATATAAGATATATATTTAAACATCAAATATATATTTAAAATAACATTTTGAAAAATATCTACTCATATTTATACATTTTTTAATTACCACTCATGTTCAATTTTAAAAATCTACTCATATTTACTTAAACAAAACCAGATTAATTATTCCTCAAATATAAGAAAAAACTATCAGGATCGGTTTTATTTTTAAAAACCGATCCTGATAATTTGAAATAAATACCATGACCTATCCACCTATCTGGATCGGTTTTAGTCTAATAACCGATCCAGATACTATCTGGATCGGTTATTAGACTAAAACCGATCCTGATAGGTGTCTCCTTGGCGCCTATTGCAATACTTGTGGATGCATCGGCTTCTTCTCAAAACCCTTGGCCTCTCCTCTCCTTAGACTAAAACCTCAAATCAAACCCGTGGCGTCTTCTTCTCAAAACCCTTGGCCTCTCCTGTCCTTCTCAAAACCCTTGTTCAAACCTTGTGGATGCATCGGCTCCACCCTCTCCTCCTCCTCAAAACCTAGTCCGCCGCCTCTTCTCCTCCGTGAAGGCGTTCTCCTCCACTCCTCCCTCTCCGTCGGCTTGGTGGCCCCGCCTCTTGCAATACTTACATGTGGATTTGATCTCCAAATCAAACCCGTGGCTTGGTGGCCTCTCCTTAAAATCAAACCCGTGGCCTCTCCTCCACTCCTTCCTCTCCGTTGGCTTGGTGGCCCCGCCTCTCTCTTAAACCCGGCCCTCTCTCTCAAATTCGGGTAAGTCCCATCTCCCTCTCCCTCTCTAAAATTGATTTGTTAGGAATGGTTTAGAAATTGTTAGCATTTTGAATTAGAAATTGTTGTTAGGATCGGATTAGAAATTGTTGCTAATTAATTCGGTTTATTGTGAATTTTTTAGAAATTGTTAGCATTGTGAGAAATTGTTAGCATTGTGAGAATTGTTGTTAGCATTGTTGCTAATTAATTCGGGTAATTAATTTGGTTTATTTAATTATTTTTGTTAACCCTAGTTACTCAAGTGTAATTGGTACCAAGGCATTGTGAGAATTTTATTTGGTATTTGTTGCTAATTAATTCGGTTTATTTAATTATTTTTGTTAACCCTAGTTACTCAAGTATAATTGGTACCAAGGCATTGTGAGAATTTTATTTGTATTTGTTGCTAATTAATTCGGTTTATTTAATTATTTTTGTTAACCCTAGTTACTCAAGTATAATTGGTACCAAGGCATTGTGAGAATTTTATTTGGTATTTGTTGCTAATTAATTCGGGTAATTAATTCGGTTTATTTAATTATTTTTGTTAACCCTAGATTAGATCAATTTTGTGGTCTCATTTTAATTTTATGCATGGATTGGATTATCTCCTCTTTATTTCATTGTATAATCGGGTAATTGCATTGCTATTAATTGTTGTATGGTATAACTTTGTTGTACTAATTATAGTTTTCTAGAGATAATGTAGCATTGAGTTCAATTAATTGTTTTAAAAAAAACAGATATGGAAGGTGGCAGTGATCATGATGGTAGTGTGTCGGCATCGATTAAGAAACGAGGAAGAGGGCCTAACAAAATTAAGGAGAAGTTTAACGAGAAAGACAAAACGCTGGAACTTGACAAATATTTCAGGCCGGTTGTTACTCGAGAGACAACGAGTTTTGCAACAGATTTTGGGATATTGGTAAGAAGGACTATTCCTATAAGGTTCCAACTATGGAAAGATGTTCCAGATGAGTACAAGCAAAAAATATGGGAAATACTTAAGGTAGATAACATGGTACTAATTTCATTAAAAACCATTTGATTAGTTTAACTATAAACCCTAATTTCTATTTGTTTGGTAGGTGAGCTGGAAATTACCCGAAAAAGTAGAAGTGAAGAAATATTATTATCAGAAAATGGCTACTTGTCTCCGGAAGTTCAGAACCGAGTTGACTAAAGTGTGGCGCGAGGGTGAGACGCCCGATTTTGGTAAGCTCCAGATTGAAGAAAAAGATTGGGAAGAATTTGTCAAGTACCGAATGACAGCGGAATTTGATGTATGTTTATTTCTAGGAACCACCTATCTTATCTCTAATCTAGAATTCAAATTTATTTATAATTAAGGCCAATTATTTATTTGTTGAAATTGAAGGCTGCCAGCCAGATTGGGATGGAGAACCAGGCCCACAACAAGTATCCGCATTTCTTGGGATCCAGAGGTTACAATGGTGAAGGTTTCCAAAACAGACTTAAAGATGCTATGCAGGCGATTGCAGACGAGAAAGCATCTAGTGATCCGTCTTCCCAAGGGTCAACTAGTACTGTATTGACACCAGAGGAGCTTGTTGATTTGTCTGTTGAGCATAGGCACGTCACATGGAAACTAGCCAGACAGAAGCTCTCAAACGAGACCAAGGAACGCTTTTATCCAGAAACATACATACCGGTCATCAACAGAATTGTGAGGGTTTAGATATTGTTATTAATTGAAATTCCACTTTAAATTATTATGTTGTAACATGCATGTTATCATTTCAGGAAGAACAAGAAGCGGCTTTCAAACAAGGCTAGTTGGCGGTGGTACGATACGAGGATGTTCTAGGAAAATCTCTGCCAAATACGGAACATCCTGGGAGGGTGAGAGGAGTGGGAGGTCTGATTCCACACTCACAAACATTCGGGAAGGGCCGGATAAAGAGGACACGTACCTCGAAGACATCAGAAGAAGAAATTAACGCGAGAGTGGATCAAAGAGTGGAGGAGAGAGTAAGAGGAATAGAGGAGAGATTACGGCAAGAAATAACCGAACAAATGAAATCTGAACTTGCAATTTTGGTTCGGCAGACGATGGGCCAACAAGAAAAGACGTTTACCCCAACGGTCCTTCAGAGCAGCTGCCAGTCAGTCAAATCATATACCGATCTTTCCGAGTTTACTGAGGTAATGCAAATTCAGATTTAAATCAGTTGGCATATGCCTTAGTTTCATATATATTCGGATTTTATTCGAGTAAATACATATACTTGTACAGGAGGCAGAACTCGGCTGCAAACTCATGGCGAAAGTAGGTGAGAATACTATTGTGGTGGCCATGGGGACAATTCATGTTCCAGTTGCACCCGGTGGAACAATTCACAACAGGCCGATGCCGCCCGACCATGCAAGAGTAACGGTGGATGGTGTTAAAGATGTGGACTTCCTAGAGCTCCCCTTACCTGTACCAAATGGTGAGTAGTTAACCCTTGGATCGGTCCTCGGCAGTTTCACCGCATGGCCGATGCCCATGATATTGACAGGTTCAGATGAGGTATATTATTGCTAAGTTCTTATACTTCTTAATTTGTATCTATATGACAGAGTCATGGTTCATTATGGATTTTATTTCAATTTATTACGAAATTTTGCAGGAACCACGCGAAGAGGTACATCTTCCTGTAGGTGGGAAAGCAACGAGTCACTGCAAGGCGTTTGATGGTATCAACTTTGACAAGCTGGGACGAACATTCAAGCATCTGCGTGATCGATTTGCGGAGCTAGATGGCAGTCCATTCAAAATAGAATCACATTAGTCGTATTCAAGACTTCATTTCTATAATTGCTTAATGAAGCATATGAAAGAAGTCGCTATAAAGATACGAATAGAATCACATTAGTCGTTCTTTTTCACATACCCCTTTGAAGATTGCTGGCACTGTTAAGCATAAACACCAACCCATTAAATATTAAGTAGTATGCCCTTCCCACTCTATCCTCCTCACATCATTGTTCATTGGTTGTATGATTGAAACCTACTCAGTAGGCATCGCCTTTTACCTTTGGTGGTCGAGGGTTATGTGAGACATAACAAAACAAAATAGAGTGAGGTTACTTATCGATGATTTCTAAAAGAGTTTTAGGCTCGGGGCAAAGTCTTCGTTAAATACACGTGATGTTTTAACGAAACTAAGAATCACAAAGAGTTGTGATTAGCAAGTTTGCTTACCTAAGATAACTGATAGCCATGATATGCATACACTGCCTTGGTTATTGGTGAAAATATGGATCTTGGTCCTACTGCAAACGGGAATAGAACAAATTTGGAGTGGGAGTTTTATTATTGAATAAAACATTACATGAACAAAGCTAAAAATCTTTACTTTAAACGTTGTAGAAATATGGCTAAAGAAACGTCTTTCTCTTTAAGCTACCTACTCGAAAAGGTAGACATACATGAGAAAAAGGAATATATCCTAAATACACCGGTCCCTGCTTAAATAGTAGAGAGCAGCTCTGTCAGTACTCACACGCTTCGTATGACAAGTGATGATGAGAAACTGGAGAAGCTTAACTGTCCGTTGAGCCACGAGTTGGCCACGGAAGTTATCCTGAACTTATTTCCTCCCAGCTATTCGGAGTTAATTGTGAACTCCCATAAAGCAAGAGTTGGATAAGAGCTTGCAGGAGCCCCAAGGGATGCTGAGGATCACTGATAAAGACATCGAGAATAGCTCTCATGTCCTCATGGTCCAAGAAGGTGGGAAGAAGATCAAGAAAACAAAAGGGAAAAACGGCTATTAAGTACAAAGGCAAAGGGAAGTTGGTTCCAGGAACGAACTCTCCCAAGATAAATGTTTCTGCTAACTCTGACTGCTATTTTAGCAATAGCAAAGGTCACTAGAAGAGAAACTGCCCGGAGTCTCTTGGAGATATGAAGTTTGAGAATGTCTCAAAAGTCTCAGTCTCAAGTATTTATGTTATTGAAATTAATGTTGCGATCTCTCTTAATGATTGGGTACTGGATACCGAATCATGTGCTCATATTTGCACGAATATGCACGCACTAAGAGAAAGTTACGCAATAAGGAAGTACAACTCCGAGTTGGAAACGGAGCACATGTTGCAGCCGTTACAGTCGGTAGGATAGAATTGTACTTGCCTAGCGGGTTTATTCTGGAACTAGAAAATGTCTATTTTGTTCCTACCATTTCTAGAAATATCATATCAATCTCGTGTTTAGAGATGAATGATTTCTCGTTTGTTATAAAGGACAATAGATGTTCTATTTATAAAAATGAGACATATTATGGATCATCTTACTTGTTAAATGGTCTTTATATGCTAGAAATGGAAAATTCCGTGTTTAACATCAATAACAAAAGACTCAAAACGTTTCATGAAAGTATTGACTTACATGAGACATAAGTCTGAATCCTTTGACGAGTTCAAGGAATTTAAGACTAAAGTAGAAAATCAACTGAACAAAAGTATTAAGGCATTACGGTAGGACCGTGGAGGCGAATACTTGAGTTATGGTTTTCAAAATGTACTTAAAGGAATGTGAGATAGTCTCACAACTCACACTTCTAGGGACACCGCAATGTTACGGTGTTGCCAAGAAAATGAAACAAACCATGCTGGACATGATTCATTCCATGATGAGTAACGCCACCCTTCCAAAATCATTTTGGGGACACGCACTAGATACTGCCGCACTAACGATAAATATGGTTTCATCCAAGTCAGTTGAAAAGACTCCATACGAGTTATGGTTTGGGAAATCCCAAATATGTCTTATCTTAAAAAATAGGGTTGCGAAGTATTTGTCAAACGCCTGACGTCTGACAAACTTGGTCCCAAATCTGACAAGTGCTTTTTCGTAGAGTATCCTAAGGAAACGAAAGGATATTACTTCTATTACCAGTCCGAGAACAAATTAGTTGTTGCTCGTCATGGTATACTTTTGGAGAACGAGTTTCTTGCAAAAGGAAGTAGTGGGAGTAATGTAATACTTGAAGAAATTCAAGATACATCACACAATACAATATCTGAACTAGATCAGATTAACCCACCTCTTGATTTTTTGGCTGATGAGCATCTGGAAGTACCAAGTCCACAAGTAGTTGTGGATGACGTTCTAGTCTCGAGCTCAAGTGCTTCAACGCAAGTTGAAGTAGAACTGGATCCGCAGACAGTTGTGGATCAAGTTCGACAGCCCGAAGAACAAGTGCTACGTAGGTCAACAAGAACAGTCCATGCACCCGAGAGGTACTTGGGACTGCACGAGGTCTCAGTTTTTGACACTGAAGATCCTCTGACCTATGCGGAAGCAATGGATAGGCCTGACTCTGATAAATGGCTGGAGGCCATAAGATCTGAAATACAGTCCATGTATGACAACACGGTTTGGAACCTAGTTGTACCACTTGATGGGGTGAAGCCCATAGCTAACAAGTGGGTTTTCAAAGAAAAACAGACATGGATGACAATATGACTATTTACAAAGCACGGCTAGTAGCGAAAAGGTTTCAAACAAATTCTGGGAATTGATGAAACTTTTTCACCCATGGCTATGTTTAAGTCAATTCGGATACTCCTAGCAATTGCCGCATTTCATGATGATGAAATATGGCAAATGGATGTCAAAACCGCATTCTTAAATTGAAATTTAAGAAGATGATGTGTACATGACACAGCCTACGGGTTTTGAAGATCCAGAGAATGCTGGGAAGGTATGCAAGCTTCTTGAATCCATTTATGGATTGAAGCATGCATCACGGAGTTGGAATCTTCGATTTGGCGAAGAAGTCAAAAGCTTGACTTCGTCAGATGCGAAGGAGAATCTTATGTGTACAGGAAAACTAGTGGGAGTGCCATCGTCTTTCTTAATCTTATATGTAGATAACATACTCTTAATAGGAAACGATATTCCTCTATTGCAATTAGCCAAGTCTTCATTAAAGAAAAGTTTTCTCGATAAAGGACTTGGGCGAGGATGTCTATATACTAGGCATAAAGATCTACCGAGGTAGATCAAAGAGACTTATAGGATTAAGTCAAAGCACATACATTGACAAAGTGCTGAATCGGTTCAGCATGCAGGATTCTAAGAGAGAATTCCTGCCAATGAATCATGGTACACAGCTTAGCAAGACTCAGTGTCTTTCGACAACTGATGAGCAAAGCACTATGAGTAGAGTACCATACGCTTCGGCTATTGGCTCTATCATATACGCCATGTTGTGCACTCGCCCTGATGACTCGTACGCTTTGAGTGTGATGAGTAGATATCAGGCTGATCCAGGCATAAAGCACTGGAATGCTGCAAATAATATCCTTAAGTTCTTGAGGAGAACTAAGGATATGTTTCTCGTCTACAACGTTATCACCTAATACGAGAGATCGTAAACATCATAAGATGTTTATAATTAATTATAAAAGATATAATTAATATAAATGTGATGTAAAGATAAGTAGAGTTGACACAGTCAGCAACACAGCTGATCCACTCACAAAATCCCTTCCTCATGCCAAGCACGAGATGCTTAATGCTTCTATGGGTCTGGAACACATAGAAGATTGGCTGTGAGATTTTCTCAGGATCTACGAGATCTTAGAGAATATAGAGTTTTGTATATAAGTAGGGCCTATGATGATTGGCTCCTAGATTAAGTGGGAGATTGTTAGTGTAATAATCTAGAAGTCAATAATACGATAATTGATTATATATAAAGCTTTGTTCATGAATTGGATGATTAATATCATTTTGTTGCCTTGAGTATTATTGCATTTATGGATCATTTCGAGTTCATGACTGAAATTGTGAAACTCCATAATATAGATGATATATACTCTTAAAAGGTCACTGACCAAGGTAATTAGCAGGAACACTAATTACCGCTGTAAGGTTAGTATGTGGATTAAATGATGGTCAAGTTTTACAGACCATAGACAAGGAGTTGTCATTTTAATCACATAGATATATGTTCCATGAACATGATATCTGACAGACCCCGAATGAAACATTATACGGAATTGTGTTCGTGTCATTAATGCTTTCATTCAGTGTTAAGTTCTAAAGTATGAGGTATTCATCTTTCCTACTAAGAAATGTATATGTGTGATTGTTATCAAACGCTGTCGGTAAAATGCAGTTATAACGGTAGCTCTTCGGTATACATGGCTTAGCTGAGGTAGTGATGGTTTACCAAAAGTACTATTGTCCCTCGTATCTCTATACGAGCTATAGCATCACTGGGCCCCTTGATAGAGTAAGATTATCAGCGCGCGATATGATTACAAGAGTAATCATATTTGATAATCTGCTCAAGATCAAGAAAAGATTAAGTTTACAAGGATGACACACACCTACCTTGAAACTAATCTGATAGCTATGTGACAAAAAAACTGACACAAGTAAATTGTTTACTGGATCGTGATATTGTACTGTACAGCATCATCTGTGTAATTGGATGGTCATGATGTGTTGCCAGATGCCGCTCATGATTATAGAAGTTAAAACAGTTTTAACTCTATTTAGCAACATAACACAGATCATATTGGGTCACACCATATAGGAGTTAATCGGAGAATCTTATTGTGATTGATTATAAATTGGTTATGATCAATAGTAAGATGGTTATAATTAATTATACGTGTTATAATTAAATTATAAATGTTATGTAAAAATAACAAGCAAAAACATTGGTTAATTTATAAACGTGTGTGACACGTTGTATAAAAGTTAACCGGTTAATTTATAAATGTGCAGGACACGTTGTATAAATTACCGAAACAACAACCGCAAGAAAAATATATATAATTGTTCAGAATAATTATACGAATATTATTTGTATTCGGGTCTTTTTCAGATTCGTCTTATCCGCATGACACGTCATCGATCCTATCTAGATGACACGTCATCGATCTTATCCACATGTCATCATCCTTATCCATTCGATGTCATATCTTGTAAATAGGCCGAACTTGGAGGGCATTTTGGTCATTTGGCAACCGACCCTAAACCCTATAAATAGGGGTGGAGGGGTAGAGAGAAAAATCGCTAATTCACTTATACCGTTTCGTGTCGAAACGGATCGGTATTTTCTCTCTTTCTCGGTTTCTCTCCCAAATAGTGTTTCGGTTGAGAAAAGAAAGTTATACGTACTTGACGTATAATCTTGCGGGTTGTTGTGGAGTATATTTACGGGATCGATGAATAGTGTTTTACCGAATTTAGCGGTATGTCAGTTTTGCATATTGATGAAACTGAGCAACCGAAAATTCATGTTTACGGGTTTTCGTCTTTTTCCCCATGAATAGTGTTTTTGCAGAATTCCGCGGTTTACGGTATTTCTGGCAGAAGAAATAAACCGCTCTCCGGTTAGTCCTGGTGGATAACCGATAGAGGTATCACACGTGTGATACTCCGAGTCGATTCCTTTCCTGGTGAGGCTCTACTCGCTCGGTCTGCATTCCAACTGTGATTTGGAAACAAGGTATAAATATGTTATATTAATCTATTTAATTGGTAAGTATATTAAAGTTTTAGAAATCAATCATGGAGTAGATCTGTAAAAGGATTAAATTGGGTTTTGATGCCAAAGGAATACTGAAGGTGGACCGCCTTGGAAAGTTTCCTGACATACCCCGTTTAATCCTGAGCTTAAGTTGGCTGTAGAAATTTTTGTTCTACGGTCATTCCGCACCTTAAGCCTAAACGGGTTTTGGTTACAGCACACCGCTGAAACCCCAACAGTGCCCACAACAACCAGCCGGCTGGGAATGTGCATATTATGTGATGTTGCTCATGCAAGACATAATAAACGAACACATATATACTTTTCCGAACTTAAAGGTATGCATTTATATATTTTCAAAAAGTAATTAAGCATTGTTGCTTCAAATATAATAAAATACACAATTAATTGTGCATGCTCTTCTATCTTTTAAAAAATGTAGGATATTCTCGCTAAACATACTGTACAACGCTTGAGCGACTTACGAAAAATGTGGGTTCAAATTTTCCTGAAAGAGGTACAGTAGACATGAAGTACAACAATTTAGGATGTGTAAACTTAATCTATAGGATGTGTATGTCTATGATATTTAATTTAGGATTTGTACGTGATTTGTATGTGTAAACATAATTTATGATATGTAAACTTAATTTGTAGGATGTGTTTGATATCTACTTGTGATTTGTATGCATATATATATTTATCAATCTGTGATTTGTATCGGTAGCATATTAATTGGGCCAGCATATATATATAAATGGAAGTTGGCCAAATAATTAAAATTTTATTTTTTACATTCAACCAAACATCTGGATCGGTTATTATTCAAAAACCGATCTAGATATATAATTTTTAATAAAAAAAATTCAAAAAAACTATCAGGATCGGTTTTATATAAAAACCGATCTTGATAGTACGTATCTGGATCGGTTATTATTCAAAAACCGATCTAGATATGTAATTTTTAATAAAAAAAAATGCAAAAAACTATCAGGATCGGTTTTATATAAAAACTGATCTTGATAGTACGTATCTGGATCGGTTATTATTAAAAAACCGATCTAGATATGTAATTTTTAATAAAAAAAAAATTCAAAAAAACTATCAGGATCGGTTTTATATAAAAACCGATCTTGATAGTACGTATCTGGATCGGTTATTATTCAAAAACCGATCTAGATATGTAATTTTTAATAAAAAAAAATTCAAAAAAACTATCAGGATCGGTTTTATATAAAAACCGATCTTGATAGTACGTATCTGGATCGGTTATTATTCAAAAACCGATCTAGATATGTAATTTTTAATAAAAAAAAAATTCAAAAAAACTATCAGGATCGGTTTTACATAAAAACCGATCTTGATAGTACGTATCTGGATCGGTTATTATTAAAAAACCGATCTAGATATGTAATTTTTAATAAAAAAAAATTCAAAAAAACTATCAGGATCGGTTTTACATAAAACCCGATCTTGATAGTACGTATCTGGATCGGTTATTACTCCAAAACCGATCTAGATAACAACTATTAAGATCGGTTTTATTAAAAACCGATCCTAATAGTTTCTATTTGGATCAGTTGTTTAAAAATATAAAACCGATCCTGATAGTATCAGTATCGCCTTCATCAGGATCGGTTGGATTCCGATACTGATATGTGTATATAACCGATCCTGATTCCATATTTTCCACTAGTGTTCTCTCTTGTCTCTACCTCTTCAAGTGGAGATCAAAAAGAGAAAGAGGAGAGGGAGCAGAGCTGATCAAAACCAAGAGCGTGATATCGTCAGAGCTCGAAGAGTAGAGTCTACTTCAATATTGATCAAAGTATAGCGGTGAGTAAATCTGATTGTTAGAAAACGGCAACTATCGAACAAAAGTGGATCTAGTTATAGAGAGAAATAAAAAAAATGAAATTATAAGATAATTAAAAGTATAAATAAGTAGAATTAGATAATTACATAGTTTAAATAAATTAATTAGAATAAAAGAGTTTAGATTTAAAAATGAAAATTATTTGACTCACCGTAAATACGTCCTTTTTTTCAATCAAATTGATAATACCATTAAAGTTATTAACCTAAAAAAAGATTATTAATGGATATCATTCGATAATTCAATCTCAACTCGTAATTATTCTTACAGTATAACAGTTATCATGATAGGGATATAATAAGTTTATCGATCCTTTCTGAAGAAAAAAATAGGCCATGCCGTGCTAGTTGAGAATTTTTTTTTTTGAGAAACTTGACAGAGGCTGTGAAGGGGTACAGAAAATTACAAGCTAGCCCTTAACTAACTCAACAACATGCAAACCATAAAGCCAGCCCCCATCTTGCAAAATTTTCCAACCTAGCTAATAATTAAGTAATACCAGCTCACATCTCATATTGCAAAAGGGCAGCGGAATATATATATTATATATAGTCAATGCGAGATGGACTCCATTAATTGCATGTCCCATATTCACAATTAATATAAAATTCCTTTAATTTTGCGCAGCACCTCTACATCGATCTTGTTAGTAGCCTGTTAGCTAGTGAGCATCAAATAGGCAAGGCAAAAAAGCAGATTAATTGAATAAAATATATATGTTTATAAATCGAACACTAATATACAACAAAAATGAACTGGAGAGAAACACGAATGATATATATTGTTCCTAATTAATCAGAATTTCCCAAAAGGCTCATCTCCAAAAGTTTAGAAAAATCAATTAAGTCGATATTGCCATCTTTATTCCTATCATGTTGCCCAATCATACGCTGGCATGCCTCAAGATTCGTGCCTTCTCTTAATCCAAGATTAATTAGTACTCTTTGCAAATCTTGGGCATCAACTAAACCATCTCTGTTCTGATCAAAAACAGAGAACGCTTCCTTCACTTCATCCAAACCGGGCTCTGATTCCTCAAACAAAGCAGAGAATTCTCCATACCCCATACAAAAATTATCTCTCTGCTCTCCTTCTTTGGTTGTTGGTTCACCAATTCTCTCCATTACTAATGCCAGGTCGTCTCTGTTTATTCTAACATCTTTTGTGTCGACCTCGGGTGTCGACTCTGTTTTGTTGAGCGCCTCTTCTATGACAGGAGCTTTGTTATATTGGGTATCTGAGTGAGATATAAGTAAATAATAGAGGTAATGAAGTTGTTTTGGGTAGAATTTGTCTGATATCATGACATAGAAATTGAGTAATATTAGACAAAGAAGATAAAGGGTGGTTGTTATCGCCTCCATTGTTGAGCTTCAGATCTCTGAGAGAGAGAAAGAGACTGAGGTTCAAAACCATGTAGAAGAGAAGAGAAAATGGGTTTGGTGTGTACAAATTAGAATGGAAAACCTCCTTAAAAGGAGTTTAATTTGGCGGTGTTATATGAATGAGAGAGAAATTTCATGTATGCTTTCAAGATAGATGGAGGAAGCTGCGTGGAGATTTCCATTGGAGAGAGATTGGTAGAAGACGTCACCGTTGGACGACAACTAATTAAGGATCAAAGAAAAAGATATAAACTTAATAAAATAAATGTCGACGTGTTGTACAAAAATGAGAGGAACGATTTTTTGTGGCGAGCAAATAAAATCAAACATGTACATGACTATTATCTTAAATCAAACATCTTGGAACATAGCGTGCAATTGGGCCGAAATGTGTCATCCAGCGTATAAGACAACAAATGTCATGTCACATAAAATCTAGCCAATTAAGTTGGTAGAATAAAAGAACATTCGAGTTTGGAAAATGCGTGGCAATTTTCATGGAAATTGCGTAAACATATATTTACAAGTAACAAGCTTCTGTTTATTATCATTCTGGCCACTTCATTTCAACCAAGTCAAGTAGTGGGAACTCACGAGATATTTCGGCCATTAAATTAAATATAAAAACAAAGAAAAAATGCATGAAAAATATATACATTATATATGGATGCAGGTGGACATATTGAGTTTATGTACCGTGTTACTGTCAAATCTGAAAAACGTACACACAATTTGCCCTGTAATTTCCGCATATATTTATCATATATATATATATTCTATCATCAAACGAAAGAGAAAAAAAAATAAAAAAAAATGAAGTAATACATAAATGAATTTAATATATCTGTTTGTCTGTTTGCAATTGAAGTGGAAAAAAGTAACACTCCATTAATTTAACATGCCACGTATATTTTTTGTTGAACAACCGTACCCCAACCGGATGAGGTTTGAAAGTGTTTTATATATTGTTTTACGTCGTCAAAAGAAAATGAGTACTAAATCTTCCTAGTACGTACGGTACTGCTTATAACAACTTGGCCCCTTCGCAAAGAAATAACCGCGCGACGAGGTCCATCATATCATATCATATGTGAACTTCCATGAAATTCCCCTTAATTTCTAGTCTTTACCATCGAATTGATCAATACAACAAAACACATGTATTTTCTTTTCTTACTTATATACGGAGGACTAGACTACAAATAAATTATTAGAGTCCAAAATTTATTAATTAAATTAAAAAAAACTAATTCAAACCGTTCAAATTGATTTACTGTACAAGTAATGTGCTTACATACAAAATTTATATTATTTCGAGTTATTTTAGTACTAAATCAAGCAGTTAAAAATATTAAAAAAAAATGCATCAAAATTAACTTAAAAATTCTCACATTTGAACGTTTGATTTGATACAATAAAGTAGTTTGGTTTAAACGGTTTGAATTTGTCGTTTGAAGTTGATTCGATAAGATTTGATGGGTTTTAAAATTGGTGTTATATAGACTAAAATTACACTGATGTAATACTAATTGGACTCAAGAAAATGTTATTGTGTAAAAGTTTAGTTGTTAGGATGTTGTCAAGAGAGTCAGATTGTGCATTATTCGACAAGCACCTTAATTTTTTTTTATAAATTAAAGGACCTAGCTGGAGGGGTTCCTAATTTTTATTCAATATGTGTCTGTGGAGAGGGTTGGACATGCATGAATTGGAATTAATGGCGTTGGACAAACAATTAATATTGTGTCAGTTTTAATTTCGTGTGCATCTGCTTAATATATATATATTATGCAGCAATAGATGCACAATCTAGCTAGGGGTCAGATTTTCCACACGACATATGCTTTGGAAAATAAAAGGTTCCTATGAAAGTTAAAATAATCTTCCTTTGATTAATGTTGGATAATAAGATTTTGACACAGGAATTAAGTACTACTGGGGAGAGGATGTGCAGTGCAGTGCAGTGCAGTTGGGTTGTCATACTAGTGCATATATAGTTTGATCAATGATACAGCTAGCTATGAAGATTATCCTCTGGACAAGTTCTTTGGGAATGGAAAGAGGATGTTTTTTTCTTAAATTACAATTGTATTATATTAGAGATGTGTGTGGTTAGATTAGACTAATTAATATCAGGACTTGTATATAAACTTTTTCTATCAATACATTTGTTGGTATTTATTTATGCCAACCATAATAATAATAAAGAAAAAAAAACAGAGAGAGAGAGAGAGAGTTAGAAGTTTTTTTTTTTTAATTATTCTAAACTATATTCAATGTGACTTAAAAATATGAAACGCTAAGGGCGTGTTCGGCCGAATCATTGTTCACGTGGGAAAAAAAAAATTCAATTGAACTGAATTTTTTTTTCCCACGTAAACAGTGATTCGGCCAAACACGCCCTAATTGACATTTTCATTGTACTTTATGGGAAATCTAGAAATTGGTTGGTAGAATGACAAGCCATTATTTCTAGTTTTCTTTTGCTAAATACTGTACTGTACTTTTATTTTATTTTTTGTGCTAAAAGAATACTTTTCTTTTAACATGGTTCTTTAGTGCCCCTAAACAGTATTGTAAGTTATATGCTCTCTGTTATTTATTAATTATCTCAATTTTAGTTATCGTTATTGTTAGTATTTTTATAGTTATATATATAGCCTGTCTAATTACACAACAAGCTTTATTCGTTAAGCAAGTCCAACTCAAATCAAAATTACAATTTAAAGGTCTAATTGTAATATTTTGTTCCATTTGTACTCAATTAAGCATCCTGATCTAACAAAAAAAATTAATCTTATTATGTTTATTGATTAATTTTGTAAGTACATATATTGTTCAAGTGTTAACCATGCAAATTAATTTTAATTTGCATTAGTTAACACTTGCTAGAGAATAATTTTGTTTTGATTGCATCTTAATTAAGAAAGAGATTAAATAACAAACTAGCCAGCTTGAGGTTGGTATATAGTTAGATATTTAGATTGGTCTTCTATATTATTATTTTTTCCTTTTTTTTGTTAAAAATATTTATACTAATCTTTAAATAAAATAGAAGTACCTAATTAATCTTCCCAAGTTTTAAATATAATGGCTTCCAATTAAATAAAAAAAAAGAATTAGTTCCTCAATAATTTGTTTTGAGAATTAAGAATATTTACATGCAGAAAATGAATTAGCTAGCTCTTAAGAAAATAAAATAAAAAGAAACAATAAATCCATCCTGCAGGCTTCATAGAGCAAAACCCCAATATTGATCCTGCTTTGTTGCTTGGTGTTAACAGCAGACTTAATCATCTCTGCTTTGAAGCTTTTGATGAAAAATCTTAGAAGGAATGAAGGCGGCAGCCCCGAAGGAACACCGTCTTTGTCATTGCTTCCCAGAAAAAAAACCTTAATTCAATTCTGGCAGTAGAAAATAAGCATGGACTGACATGCATGCTTATAATTTTGCCTCTTTTGATCTCCAAATAGCAATGGTAATGAGCAATTTCCGTGTACTCATGCAGCAAATCGGCGAAATCGATTGTATCAAGACCCTAATTCAACAAAACAGTCAAACGGCTATGAAAAAAGCTGAACTAGGAACCCTGATGATAAATCTCAAAGGAGAGCAGATTCGACGAGTTTGAAGAAATCGGTTTGATCAATTTTTCCTTTCCGGTTGCGATCATATTTGTCAATCATAGATTGGCATGCATCGACATCGGTGCCTTCTCTTAATCCAAGGTTTATCAGCACCGTCTGCAACTCTTTTGCATCGATGAATCCATCTCTATTTTGATCAAAAATGGAGAAAGCCTCCTCGACTTCATGTAAGCCGGGCTCTGTTTGATCGAACAATGTAGAGAATTCCTCTTGGCTCATAAAATCCCTTATTTCATCTCCTTCTTGGCTCAAAGCTGATATACCAATATTTGAGAATATAAATCCCACTTCCCCTCTCTTTATTCCAATGTCCTGTTTGTGGGTTGTCTCAATTTTCGTCTCGGTATCATTGGTGATCAAATCTTCTTCATGAAGGTGTAACCATGAAGAGAAGTCATGACATGTAAAGAAAGATATATAGGCCAGGTATTTTGGGAAGAATTTGTCAAGAGCCATGAAGATATGATTGATAACAATGGAGGTAAATAAAAAGAGTATTGAGTCTTGCAAATAGAGAGGTGCAAGGAGGAGATTAAAAAGCTTCTCCATTGTTATTGGTACTCTTTGGTTTAGAGAGAGAGAGAGGTGAAAAGAGGATTTTTGTAATTTGTAGATTGGTTTCTATAAGTTGTGAATGAAAATGAAGCAGTTGGTTTGGTTTATATATACTAATGATACTCAGAAAAAGTTCCATATATTAGGAAAGTGAATGGAAGAAACTAACTATTATATTCTTGGGTCTCTTTCAAGTTTCAACGCATTTTCTACTGGAAATTAAATTAAGGAAGTTTCTAGGAAAGTACAGAGAAAATATAAGCCCTGACAAATAGCCTTCAGCTAATTTAATTATTGAATTTAATTAATTTGGAAACCGTCTTTCAATTAATTTATTCAATTTACCTATTCCATTAATTAAGTTATTCAGCTTAATTATATAAAAACAAGCGCTTAAGCTTAACGTACAGCTTGCGCGCACCATTTTGATCATACCTACTGTTCACAAGCACTTCTATATGTATACTTCTGAAAAGAAATGGAAGTGGTGTACACGTCTGGTGCAGTATACAAGTCGATCGGCAAAATTACCATTTTTTTTTTTTTTGAAAACTAGCTAGACAGTCAAAAATTATAAATCGAATGGATCAAATAATTTGATGATCAACTGAATTGAAGTACATACTCAGTTAATAAATAGAATTTTAATTAATTATAATAAGACAAGTATTAACATGATTATTGATGTATAAGTTGAACAACCAAATATTTTGTTAAAAATAATTTTAAATTCGATTAAAATACAATTATTTAGACACCCAGGAGACAGCAGACAGGAGCATTCCCGCATGATCGTGGGTGTACAGAATATTTAAGTCCGTATCTGTAAAGTAGTTGGAAGGTGTACATTTGTCAATTGTCATCCATCCCATGCAGTCATGCACTCAGCAGTCAGCACTACTCTAGTCTAGAGTATAAAAAAAAATGTTTGTTCCATGTAGGGCTATAAATGAGTTGAGTTTGAGCGAGTTACCTCCAACTCAAACTCAACTCATTTAATAAACGAGCAAGTCAACTCGAGTTAAGATGATAATAATGAGTTGTAGAGCCAACTCAAACTCAGCCCGTTATCAACTCCAGTTGGTTCACAACTCGTTTAACTAGTGATAGTATTACAACACAAATTCAAACATATTTTGTACGAATCTCAAAGCACAAATAACAGTCTAGAGATTTGGGTTTTGATTATTTTGGAATTTATTGTGACCAATACTATGTAACTTTATGTAACTCGAGTTATAAATGGGCGAGTTGGGACCAACTCGAACTCAGCTCATTTATTAAACGAGTTGGCTAACTCGAGTTGTAAATAAGCCGAGTTAAACAAGCTATAAATGAGCGAGTTACGAGTTCGAGCTTTTTTGCCCAACCCTAGTTCCATGTAATGACTAATGACCAAACCCTAGTCTAATATTATAGAGAGTATAAAAAGAATGTTCTATGTAACACGTCTATTTTTTTTTCATTTAGGTTATGTTTGACTGTGGAGCAAAGTTATTGAGGATTAATTGACTGACTTTATTTTACTCCATATATTTTACATCTTGTCTAATAGTTTAACTTATGGGTAAGGCTAAGGTGCTATGGGTTGCATAGAGACCTACAGTGCTACGGTTCAATATTCGAGTTTTCAAAACTCAAACGGTCGATCCGAACCGTTCATCTTGTTCTCCATATTAATATATGTTTGGAGACCAAATTTTACATTTTTTGAAAAAAATTTACTATTTTTTTAGATAAGTAGAAAATCACTTGATCTAAAAAATTATGCACTATTCAAATATTTGATTTTTCTACCTATCTAAAAAATAGTAAAAAATTTCCAAAAAATGTAAAATTTGGTCTCCAAATACATATTAATATGGAGAACAAGATGAACGGTTCGGATCGACCGTTTGAATTTTAAAAACTCAAATATTGAACCGTAGCACCGTAGGTCTCTATGCAACCCATAGCACCTTAGCCTTACCCTTAACTTATAGTTTAAATTAATTTGCTTAGAGGAGTAAGGTGTTGGAAAATAAGCCTCTATCTATGACAATGGGCCCAATATGTGGAGTAAGCGTGTAGTGAGTTAATTCACCTATAAAGATGGAGTAACTTATTCCGGTTAACTCATCTCTTACTCTATCGCTTACTCCTCTTCTTTTACTTCTCATTTCGCTACTTAAGTTAGAAGTAAGAACTTTACTCCACCTCTTACTCCACAACCAAACATGATCTTACTATCGAAATTAACATAATAATAAGTTTCACACACAAAAAAAAGTCTCACACACTGAAAAAAAATAATTGTACATTCCACGCATCAAAATACATTCATATTAGTAAGAACACATATACCAATTCTAGTCATTGATGTATCTCTAATTATTCGTGTCAACAATTAATATTATATGTTGAGTATAATTAAGGTGTTTCTAATTATTTGTACCAAAGTGTAGAAATTCTTCTACTTTAAGAGTGATATGTCTACATACAAAAATTTTAAAATTTTAAATTAATTTTGTATAGAGTCAAGTGGTCAAAATTAGAAGATTTATAAATTAATTAATTATAAATTAATTGATAATACAGGTGAAGAGTAAGGAAATAGAACACATATATATATGTATACCAATTCAAATTTTCTTATTTAATTTTAAATAATTTAATATTTAACATTTAAAATTAAATAAATTAACCCGGTGTGGTTTTACAAACATCTTAATTTCCTTCCAACACATTAAAGTACTTGAGACATAATCCTTATCATTCATTTGTTCGAGCATATTCATCTAATAAAGAAATTACAAATACGTACTAATGTGTCCATTTTAATTTCAGTTGTTAGAAAAGTACATCATCAGACTTTGTAATTAAGTGCTAATTTTAAAATACAATGTTAGCAATTGAAAAATTACTAATTAATATCGATTTTTTTATCATGTCAGCAAACTTTCTGAAAGCGATGTGAAAATATAGTAAATTATTAACATGATAAATAAGTTTATTCTTTTTTACAAGTACAATAATAAAAATATTCTTTCTGTCTGAATCCCAACCCAAAATCCGAAAAGAAGAAAAAAGAATATATTAATATTATGCGAGATTGCGAGTTAACAACAAATCAACGAGCAACAATCAAACTGCTTTAATTAAGAATTTTCCAGTGATGGATGTCTTTTGGAAATTCAGCAACAATGAAAGTAACTTGCAATGTCATTCTCAAGAAATTTGGTGGAGGGTACGTAGAAAGCAATTGTTTAAACCTTTGCTCAAAACATACCTTTCTATGGCTTCTGTAGCCTAAATGGAATTACCGTTCAAGTAACGGGTCATGTTTTTGCTAGGTAGTATAACCTGTTTCATGAAATGGTGTAGGAAACGTCCTTATTAGTTTTTCCAAGGAATATGGATGTTTCCTGTAGGCAGCCACTGCCCGGCTTTTCAAAAAAAAAAAAAAAATAGATGTTTCCTGTATATGTCTTAATTTGACTAACTTAAGACTCTGCTTTGCCACCTCTTTAAAAATCATGATAAATTTCCTCAAAAGAAAACAAAAAATTGATAAATTTTGTCTTCTTTCGGAAATTGCTTCGTACATTCCTTATTTTCTTTTATTTCATTATTAATTTTCTTTGCAATACACCAAGTGTTTGTTTGTTTGTTTTATTTTCTTTTTCCTAATAATTATGATATTAATTTACAAACTGAGAATTAATTTCAAATAAAAATTGTCTTAATCCTAGCAGTATATTTCTATATTATTAGTTTGCTAAGAATTAATTAGCATGAATAAGCTTGAATTGTGGGATAATGTCATGACGGTTTCTAGCTTAAAAGGGTTCGATTCATTAATTGTCGCTCTCGAAGAAAGAATCGTACGTTCGTTCTGGAGTTTTTCAAACTCCGACGTCTCATTGGATCAGACTTAGTTATAAATTTTAAATTTTGATTTAAAGTCCTTCATTGAAGTTTGTTCCATTAGGCCGGATGATCTAAGGTAAGAAGTACGCTATATTTGTATTCTATAAGACGCAATTGTTGAGGATGCACCATTTCAGGTCTCATAGGTTCATATATACCTATGTTATGTAAGTGCAAAATTTCATTTTTCTACCTGGGGTTTCCTCTTTTTGTGAGTTAAAAGATAATTATACTTAGGAGTTAGGATCAACTGTAAAATAATGCAATTTAGTAATACAATGGGCTTTAAGTTTTTTTTTTTCAAAAAAAAAAAAAAAAAGTAGGAGCATATATATAACAATTGCATATCAGCAAGTACATCACATGTTTAAGTGGCTTATCTTGCATACCAGCAAGCAAAGAACATAGTAAGCTAACTTGTAATTAGCATTTTTTAGGGTATGATTAAGAGGACAAGGCACAGTATCTATAGTAAGCAAGCACTACATTTTACACTGCATTTACTAATATATGGGTCTTTTTGAGAATAGTGCAATAATGTGAGGTTCAATCTACAAATTCTGTTTGGATAAGTTTCTCAGGTTCACATTTTATATGTAACTGAGTGAATCTATTCTACTAAAAAAGCAGTTCATCGGTTTCCAGTTTATCAAACTAACAAAAAAAAAGGGTTCTTATACCAACTGGTACGACCCGATTAATAGACTCAGTAGGATTTAGTCAAACACTTTGTAATGTAACAGCATTCTGTTAGAGCTTAGATACAACTGACAGTTAGAGGTTAGTTATGAGATACATGTATTGCTCAATGTCTATATAAGAGACAGTGTATTCAGAGTTTAAAAGGGATGAAATAAAGATTTCTTTCAATACAATTCTTATCTTTCTCTATTCTATCACCGATACTGATCCGCCATGTTACTGTTGCTACCAATAATTGAATATACACATAAAACCAGTATCAACAAAACGAGTATGATTGTCAATACCATTGTAGAGTGTACTGGCAGTACCATTGTTAGATACAATTATCACAAAAATCAGTCTCGAGAAAACCCACAAAATAAAAATAATATCAGTGTCATGTTTTTATACCAGTATCTTGAACTTTATTTCTATCCAATTTAAATGTCACTTGACTGCTTCAGATGTCTCGTGCTCATCCAACCCTCCGCCCCATTTTCTATTTCCATCTCTCGTTGCTGATCTCCCTCAATTTTCTTCTTCCCCTGCCTGATCTCCTCCCTCCCCGATTCTCTCCCTCTCTCACAGAAAAGGAAAAAACCTTAATCGCCTTCCACATAATCAAGTGATAAATCATCTCTGCTTTGAAGCTTTTAAAGATGAAAAATCATTGAAGGAATGAAGTCGGCATCCCCGAAGGAACACTGTCGTTGTCATTGCTTCCCGGAAAATACCTTTAATTCAATTCTGGCAGAGAAAAGCATGGACTGACATGCATGCTTATATTTTTTGCCTCTGATCTCCAAATAGCAATGGTAATGAGCAATTTCCGTGTACTCATGCAGCAAATCGGCGAAATCGACTGTATCAAGACCCTAATTCAACAAAACAGTCAAAACGGCTATGAAAAAAGCTGAACTAGGAACCCTGATGATAAATCTCAAAGGAGAGCAGATTCGACGAGTTTGAAGAAATCGGTTTGATCGATTTTTCCTTTACGGTTGTGATCATATTTGTCAATCATAGATTGGCATGCATCGACATCGGTGCCTTCGCTTAATCCAAGGTTTATCAGCACCGTCTGCAACTCTTTTGCATCGATGAATCCATCTCTATTTTGATCAAAAACGGAGAAAGCCTCCTCGACTTCATTTAAGCCGGGCTCTGTTTGATCGAACAATGTAGAGAATTCCTCATGGCTCATAAAATCCCTTATTTCATCTCCTTCTTGGCTCAACGCTGATATACCAATATCTGTCATTACGAATCCGACTTCCCTTCTCTTTATTCCAATGTCTTGTTTGTGGGGCGTTTCATTAATTTTCGTGTGGTTGTTGATGTTTCCTTCTTGGAGAAGAAGGTACTGTTGGCATGAAGGGAAGTGATCATAAGATGTAAAGAAGGATATATAATAGGCGAGGTACTTTGGGAAGAATTTGTAGGTAAAATTTAGAATGATGGAGGTAAATAAAAAGAGTATTGAGTCTTGAAAATAGAGAGGTGAAAGGATGAGATTAAAAAGCTTCTCCATTGTTGGTACAGATATTTGGTTTAGAGAGAGAGGTGAAAAGAGATTTACAACCTTCTCCAGTAATTTGTTGGCGTTTGAAAAGAGGATTTTTGTAATTTGTAGGTTGGTTTCTACAAGTTGTGAATGAAAATGTAGTTGCATGGTTTGGTTTATATATACTTGTGATACTCGGGAAAAGTTTCATATATTAGGAAAGTGCATGGAAAGCTAATTATGATATTCTTAATTGGGTCTCTTTCAATGCATTTTCTACTGGAAAGGAAGTTTTTAGGAAAGTACAGAGAAAATCTCAGGCCTCACAAATAGCCTTCAGCTAATTTAATTATTGAATTTAATTAATTTGGAAACCGTCTTTCAATTAATTAATTTACTCAATTTACCTATTCCATTAAGTAAGTTATTCAGCATATATAAAAACAATCGCTTAAGCTTAACAGCTTGCGCGCACCATTTTGATCATACCGTTCACAAGCACTTCTTAACAACTTTTTTTTTTTTTTTTTTTGTGAAAACTAGACAGGCAAAAGTTATAAATCCAATGGATCAAATAATTTGATCAACTGAAGTACATAGCTAGTGCCTAGTGAGTTAACAAATATAATTTTAATTAATAATACAAGTATTAATTAACATGATTATTGATGTATAAGTTGAACAACCAAATATTTTATTCAAAATAATTTATAATTCGGATAAAATCAAATTATTTAGACACCCAGGAGCCAGGAGCCAGGAGCCAGGAGCCAGGAGACAGGAGTATTCCCGCGTGATCGTGGGTGTACAGAATATTTAAGTCCGTATCTGTAAAATAGTTGGAACTTGGAAGGTTTACATACATTTGTCATCCATCCCATGCAGTCATGCACTCAGCAGCACTCTAGACTAGTCTAATGTTATCTATAGTATAAAAAAATGTTTGTTTCTGTTGTAAATAATGGTATGTCTATGTTGCATGGATACTGATATGGGTATTGTATCGGATACAATACGGATACGGCGATACGGTAATTTTCAAAAATCACGGATACGATACGTCTATTATATATATTGTTATTTATTATATTAATTATATTATAAATTTAAACTTGTATTAAATATAAAAAATTTGGGTAGTCCAAGTATATAATAAATATATTAGTTACTAGCTTTGAACAACAAAAGCGTAGTAGTGCAGTGGTTAAGCACTATGTATCCACACGTGTCGGAGGTGTATCGCTGTAAGTCAACTCGTATCAGAGACCGTATCAAGAGAGTAAGGATACGTCACATAGGCGGATATGCTAGATGGTGCATCGGACACGTATCGGTGCCGTATCGGGTGCATATCCGTATCCGATACGCACCTGATACGGATACAGATCCCAATGAGACGTATCCGAGTAACATAGTGGTATGTATTCGTCAGACAAAAATGGTACTCTTAAATGATTAATTGAGAATAATTAGAAATAATTGGCTATAATTGGAAATAATCAGATGATTAATCGAGAAAATCTGTGTCAGTTTGATCATCGCCAACAACTAATCAGTCGATTAATCGTCTTAAACAGACATTTTTTACAACACTGGTTACATGTAATGACTAATGACCAAATTCTAGTCTAATGTTATAGAGAGTATAAAAAGAATGTTCTATGTAACACGTCCATTTTTTTCATTTAGATTATGTTTGACTGTGAAGTAAAGTTACTGAGAAGACTTACTCTATTTTACTTTATATATTTTATATCTTGTCTGGTAGTTTAACTTATGGTTTAAATTAATTTGTTTTGAGGAGTAAGGTGTTGAAAAATGAGCCTCTATCTGTTATAATGGGTCCAATATGTAGAGTAAGTGTGTAGTGAGTTAATTCACCTGTAGAGATGGAGTAACTCATTCCGGTTAACTAATCTCTTACTCCACCTTACTCCTCTTCTTTTACTCATTTCGCTACTTGCGTTAGGAGCAAGTACTTTACTCCACCTCTTACTCCACAACCAAACATGATCTTACCATCAAAATTAACAAAATAATCAGTTTCACACACTGGAAAAAAAAAAAAATTATACATTCCACGCATCAAAATACATTCATATTAGGAAGAACACAAATACCAATTTCAATCATTTATGTATCTCTAAGAATTTCAACCAGACTGCTTTAAGAATTTTCCACTGATGGATGTCTTTTGGAAATTCGGCAAAAATGAAAGTAACTTGTTGCAATGTCATTCTCAAGAAATTTGATGGAGGATAGAAAGCGATTGTTTAACATTTACTCAAAAGTTACCTTTCTAGGTTTTCTGTAACCTACATGGAAGTTCTGTTCAAGTAACGGGTCATCTTCTTGCTTGGTACTTGGTAGTACAACCTGTTACATGAAATGGTGTAGGAAATATCCTTATTAGTTTTTCCAAGGATGGATGTTTCCTATTTTTGTCTTAATTTGACTAACTTATGACTCTGCTTTGCCGCCTCTTAAAAAATCATGATAAATTTCCTCAAAAGATTTTTTTTATTTTTTTAGATAAATTGTCTTCTTTCGGAAATTGCATCGTACTTTCCTTATTTTCTTTTATTTCATTATTAATTTTCTTTGCAATACACCAAGTGTTTGTTTGTTTTATTTTTTTTCCTAATAATGATTTTAATTTACAAACAGAGTAATGAAATGCTTTATCTAAATTTATTTCAAATAAAAATTGTCTTAATCCTAGCAGTAAATTTCAAATAAGAATTAGCATGAAAAAGCTTGAATTGTGGGATTATGTCATGACGGTTTCTAGTTTACAAGGGTTCGTTATGTATGCTATAAGACGCAATTGTTGAGGATGCACCATTTCACCTCATAGGCTCATATATACCTATGTTTATGCATTTTATACGACTATAGGGTCTTTTTGGTAAGATATGAATTATAGAGAATCGTAGGGTTATGAATGAAAATGTAACGCCTATATAGGCCCAAAAGAACAAAGAAATCAATACAACTTATTTTTCTGATATTCCACTATTTTTAGAGAGAACTGATCCTAAAAATTCATAAATTAGGATTTGACTAAAAAACCCGATCTGATTAGTTTTTAGGATCGGTTTTATTAATAAAACTAATCCAAATAAGTATTAGTATTAGTTGGTTCGTATAGCCGATCCAGATAGACCGATCCTGATTCCAATTTTTCCACTAGTGCTTGCTTACTGTCATCCCTGAATATCCTGCTACACCTCTTCCTCCATAGAATAAAAACACATTATTATCTGAATCTTTGCAGTTATTTCATTTGTCGAGTATAAAATGTTCTCCCTGAAATTATCTTGAAGGACGACTGATGCCCCTGACATGGTTGCCCTCACTTGTGTCCTTACTGATTGTATGTATGTACTGTACATCCTTGGAACAGATGACATGTATCTATCGTTTCCTCAATTCCTTTGCTCTTTTGCACATGCAACATCTGTAATCTTGGAATAATTGATGACCTAAATTTCACTTGCCTAATACCCACTGCTAAACTATCCATAACTCACTGTAAACCGACCAAAATCACCACATTAACATTGCCCAAATCGGTTCGAAACCCACAAAAATATATATGAACCAGCATTATCCGCCTCATATAATTGTTGAAATCCAAAGTCTTAAATATATACATGCAGAAAATTAAAAAAAAACAAAAAAAAACAAAAAAAAACAAACAATTAGTTCTTCATTAATTTGTTTTGAGAATTAAGAATATTTACATGCAGAAAATGAATTAGCTCTTAAGAAAATAAAATAAAAAGAAACAAGAAATCCATCCTGCAGGCTTCATAGAGAAAACCCCCAATTTTGATCCTGCTTTGTTGTTTGGTGTTAACAGCAGACATAATCAAGTGATAAATCATCTCTGCTTTGAAGCTTTTAAAGATGAAAAATCATTGAAGGAATGAAGGCGGCAGCCCCGAAGGAACACCGTCGTTGTCATTGCTTCCCGGAAAAAACCTTTAATTCAATTCTGGCAATAGAAAAGCATGGACTGACATGCATGCTTATATTTTTGCCTCTTTTGATCTCCAAATAGCAATGGTAATGAGAAATTTCTGTGTACTCATGCAGCAAATCGGCGAAATCGACTGTATCAAGACCGTAATTCAACAAAACAGTCAAAACGGCTATGAAAAAAGCTGAACTAGGAACCCTGATGATAAATCTCAAAGGAGAGCAGATTCGACTAGTTTGAAGAAATCAGTTTGATCGATTTTTCCTTTCCGGTTGCGATCATATTTGTCAATCATAGATTGGCATGCATCAACATTGGTGCCTTCTCTTAATCCAAGGTTGATCAGCACCGTCTGCAACTCTTTTGCATCGATGAATCCATCTCTATTTTGATCAAAAACGGAGAAAGCCTCCTCGACTTCATGTAAGCCGGGCTCTGTTTGATCGAACAATGTAGAGAATTCCTCATGGTTCATAAAATCCCTTATTTCATCTCCTTCTTGGCTCAAAGCTGATATACCAATATCTGTCATTACGAATCCGACTTCCCTTCTCATTATTCCAATGTCTTGTTTGTGGGGCGTTTCATGAATTTTCGTGTCGTAGTTGATGTTTCCTTCTTGGAGAAAAAGGTACTGTTGGCATGAAGGGAAGTGATCATAAGATGTAAAGAAAGATATATAAGAGGCAAGGTACTTTGGGAAGAATTTGTCAAGAAACATGAAGGTTAAATTGAGAACGATGGAGGTAAATAAAAAGAGTATGGAGTCTTGCAAATAGAGAGGTGAAAGGAGGAGATTAAAAAGCTTCTCCATTGTTGGTACTCTTTGGTTTAGAGAGAGAGAGGTGAAAAGAGATTTGTTGGCGTTTGAAAAGAGGATTTTTGTAATTTGTAGATTGGTTTCTGTAAGTTGTGAATGAAAATGAAGCAGTTGGTTTGATTTATATATACTCATGAATCATGCATGATACTCATTCCTAAGTTCCATTTATTAGGAAAGTGCATGGAAGAATTAAGCTAACTATGATATTCTTGGGTCTCTTTCAATGCATTATTAATTCTACTGGACGGGAAGTTTCTAGGAAAGTACGTATACAGAGAAAATATCAGCCCTGACAAATAGCCTTCAGCTAATTTAATTAAATTGGAAACCGTCTTTCAATTAATTTACTCAATTTACCTTTTCCATTAATTAAGTTATTCAGCTTATATAAAAACAAGCGCTTAAGCTTAACAGCTTGCGCGCACCATTTTGATCATACCGTTCACAAGCACTTCTATACGTATACTTCTGAAAGGAATGAAAGTGGTGTGGACGTGTGGTGCAGTATACAAGTCGGCAAAATTACCATTTAAAAAAAAAAAAAAAACTAGACAGGCAAAAGTTATAAATCGAATGGATCAAATAATTTGATGAACTGAAGTACATAGTGAGTTAACAAATAGAATTTTAATTAATAATACAAGTATTAACTTGATTACTGTTGTACAAGTTGAACAACCAAATCTTTTATTCAAAATAATTTTTAATTCGATTAAAATCAAATTATTTAGACACCTAGGGGTGTCAATATATGCACCCTTTTACCAGTTTATCCGACCCATATCGTATCCGAAAATACGGGTAAGGGTGAGATTTTTTTTCCATTAGCTAATCGGGTATGGGTAAGGGTAATTATTTTTTTCGTTATCTTACCCGTTTTCGTATAAGATAATTTAAAAAAAAAATTATACATATAGATATATATTTGTACGAAAATGATACATGATACAATAAATTTTTTGTCTTTTATTAAATTTTCATAATACAAATTAGTTGTATTCATTATTATTCTTTTTATTTAAAAAAATATTTTATCGAAAACACAAATCGAAATGTTAATAATATTTTTTTATTCGTTTACCCGACACGTACTCTATTCGAAAATACGGATAAGCATAAAGATTTTTTTCGTTATCATAACGAGATACAGGTATAAAAATATCTCCACCCATATCTGTATCGTACCCTTTGACACCCCTGTGGACACCAAGGAGACAGGAGACAGGAGACAGGAGCATTCCCGCGTGATCGTGGGTGCACAGAATATTTAAGTCTGTATCTGTAAAGTTGTTGGAAGGTGTACATTTGTCAATTGTCATCCATCCCATGCAATCATGCACTCAGCAGTTAGCACTACTCTAGTCTAATGTTATGTAGAGTATAAAAATAAAAAGTTTGTTCCATACAGGGTTGTAAATAATGGTATGTACTTGTTGGATAGATATGGTACTGTTAAATGATTAATTAAAAATAAGCAGAAATAATCAGTTATAATTGAAAATACTCGGCTGATTAATCGAAAAAATCTGTGACAGTTTTATCATCGCCAATAACTAATTGACCGATTAATCATCTTAAAAAGATGTTTTTACAACAATGGTTACATGTAATGGCTAATGACCGAACCTAATCTAATGCTATTGAGAGTATAAAAAAGAATGTGTAGTTTAATTTTACTTAAACAGATTTTTTCAGTTAGCTGTGGAGTAAAGTTATTGAGAATTAATTGACTTACTTTATTTTACTTCATATATTTTATATCTTGTGTAGTTTAATTTATAGATCAACACCCTGCCTAAACTCAGGACTATTACAGTTTTGGTCATACATCCAAACTTTTCGCGGAACCCTTTCTGTCTCGGGATCCATATATATCTACAATTAATAATCTGGTCAAACTAATTACCGACAGAAAATTAAATTAATGACACAAATTAAAATAACAAAATAACAGAAAAATAAATAATATTTAACCTTAAGAGAATAATTACTGTGAAGGGTAGTGGTGCCTTAAATTCAAATGACTTAGAAATTAATTAATGTGGCATGCACGCTGATCATGGATGGTCGGATATATATATATTTTTCGCCTTAAATTCGCTTCTAGCTGGGAGAGAAAATTACCAAGGACTCGCTTTAAACGCCGTCGGTTAAACTGATTTACATACATGACCTAGGTTCTAATTATTTACCACCACTACCACTAAAAAATATCTCCATCGGTCCAATAAGGACATCAGTCAGTGTTGATCAACCCAAAAGCCAACAGATCATGAAACAGATAGATGGTAAAAGTAACCCCTCAGTGCCATCGTCCGTTTAGCCAAACCGATGTAGATGAGTCGCCCTGTACTAACGGTTCGTGAAATTCAACCGATGGCAAAGGAGGGAGGCAGGAGGGGGTCCATCAACGCCATCAGTTTGTTATTCATCTATGCGAAAGCACATCCGATGATAAAGGGGCGATGGGAAAAATGTTTTTCTGTAGTAGTGTCATGTCAGTAAACTTGAAGTTGCAGAGGTGAATACGTGAAACTATAGTAGACTATTAAGATGATAAATAAGTTTACTCTTTTTACAATTACAATATATAATAAAAATATTCCTGCTGTCTCAATCCCCTACCCAAAATCCGAAATGAAGAAAAAATAATATATATATTAATATTCTGCGAGGTAACAACAAATCAACGAGTAACAATCAAACTGCTTTAAGAATTTTCCACTGATGTCTTTGGAAATTCGGCAAAAATATTGAAAGTAACTTGCAATATATGTCTGCTCAAGAAATTTGATGGAGGGTATGTAGAAAGCAATTGTTTTACCTTTCTATGGCTTCTGTAGCCTAAATGGAAGTACCGTTCAAGTAACGGGTCATCTTCTTGCTTGGTAGTACAACTTGTTACATGAAATGGTGTAGGAAATGTCCTTGTTAGTTTTTCCAAGGATGGATGTTTCCTATATATGTCTTAATTTGACTAACTTATGACTCTGCTTTGCCGCCTCTTAAAAAATCATGATAAATTTCGTCAAAAGAAAAAAAAATTAATAAATTTTGTCTTCTTTCGGAAATTGCATCGTGCATTCCTTATTTTCTTTTATTTCATTATTAATTTTCTTTGCAATACACCAAGTGTTTGTTTGTTTTATCTTTTGTTTCCTAATAATTATTTTAATTTGGTTCTGATAATTGTTCCCCTACTCTCATCCCTCCATTATTCTTTAATTTTATTTGTTCAATCTCATTTACATTTCTCACGATCTACAAAGAATTTTGCGAATCTAAAACTACGAACGTCTTCTACACAATTTTATCTTTCAAATGAGATCCATGATGACATACTTTCGAGTTCATCGTCACACAAGTATTTATACCTCGTCATCTAAGTATTTATACCTAGTATTTTTCACATATGACATTGCTGACATTTAAAAGTATTAATATCAAGTATTACAAGTATTTATACATATGTGGTCAACCATTTTTGTTAGAGAAATATTGACGCAGAGACGATTGGGGAAGATTGATGCGGAGTCCATGATTGGGGATAAATACTTACAAGTATAGGTATAAATACTTTCACGATGAGGTATAAATACTTGTGTGACGATGAGCCTGAAAGTATGTCATCATGGATCTCATTTGAAAGAAAAATTTGCATAAAATACGTTCGTAGTTTTAGATTCGCAAAATTTCTCATAGATCTTGAGAAATGTGAATGACATTGAAAAAAAAACACCTTTAAAAACGTGTATGATTCTTCTCCTCATATAGTCATATCAAGTTAGACATGTAAGTATTAATATCTTAGTTTGCAAGTATTAATTTATTATCTTCCAAGTATTTATACCTATTAATTTAATTAAACTTGAAAGACCACAGTGTTTTGAATAAATTTAATTAAATTAGTTAGTTAAATTAGTTTATGAAAGTTAAAATCTATTTAAGAGATGGGGGATGATAAGGAGATGCGGGGTCCACGATTGGGGATAAATACTTACAAGTATAGGTATAAATACTTATACGATGAGCCTGAAAGTATGTCATCATAGATCTCATTTGAAAGATAAAATTGCGTAGAATACGTTTGTGGTTTTAGATTCGCAAAATTTTTCATAGATCGTGAGAAATGTGGACGATATTGAAAAAAGAAAAAAAAAACTCACCTCTAAAATATGTTTAAGAGTGGGAGGATGATGGGGGATGAGAGTGGGGGGATTCATATAATTATTTTTTTAATTTACAAACAGAGTAATAAAATGCTTTATCTAAATTTATTTCAAATAAAAATTGTCTTAATCCTAGCAGTAAATTTCTATATTATTAGTTTGCTAAGCTTGAATTGTGGGATTAATTATGTCATGACGGTTTGAAATTTTCTACCTGGAGTTTCCTCTTTTTGTGAGTTAAAGATAGTTATACATAGGAGTTGGGACTGTAAAATAATGCAATTTAGTAATACAATGGGCTGTAATTTTTTTTTTTTCAAAAAAAGAAATAAGGAGCATATAACAATCGCATATCAGCAAGTACATCACATGTTTAAGTGGCTTATCTTGCATACCAGCAAGCAAAGAACATAGTAAGTTAACTTGTAATTAGCATTTTATAGGGCCTGATTAAGAGGACAAGACACAATATCTATAGTAAGTATGCCCCCTACATTTTACACTGCATTTACTAATATATGGGTCTTTTTGAAAATATTGCAATAATGTGAGGTTCAATCTAAATTCTGTTTGGATAAGTTTCTCAGGTTCACATTTTATATGTAACTGAGTGAATCTATTCTACTAAAAAAACAGTTCATCGATTTCCAGTTTATCAAACTAACCAAAAAAAAAAGGTTCCTATACCACAACTGGTAAATCCCGATAGTGATCCGCCATGTTATATATTGTCGCTACCAATAATTGAATATACACATAAAACCAGCATCGACAAAACGAGTATGATTGTCAGTACCATTGTAGAGTGTACTGGCAGTACCATTGTTAGATGCAATTATCACAAAAATCAGTCTCGAGAAAACCCACAAAATAAAAACAGTACCATTGCTCATCTCCTCGATTTCTTTCTTCTCCTCCCCGATTCTCTCCCTCTGTCGTAGAAAAGGAAAAAACCCTAATCGCCTCCCTGATTTTAAGGTATGATACTGGTACAGTGATTGTATCAGTAGTTCATAGAGATTGGTACGTGTTGGGTTTTCAGGTAGGTTATAGTGCAATAATTCGAAACAGTTCAAGATTTTTTCACTACTCGAAAACCAGAATTCAAGTATAAAACTAATTTTAGGATTAAAATAGATTTTACCACTAGACGCGCAGCGGAACTTCAAGTCTAGCAGTAGCCTTCTTCTCCTTTCCTTCGTGTCAGATCCACGCAACAGCCCAGCAGTCACGCCTCTATCAGTATCCACACGAACAGGTTCATAAACTTCTGTAATTTGATATGCTAGTACCGAATTAACAGCCCCTCTTTCTTTCTATCTCTCTTTCTGTTTTTCCAAAAATCTGAATAATAATAGCACTCAAATTCTGAACAGATCACTGCATATTTATAAAGCATATGCACCAGTTCATTTGAGCCTATTCATGGCATCAATTCGTTGAACCCTTTCAGAAGACTTATCCATTTCAGATCATATCAGAATATTAGAAATTCGGGCCTAGCCCAATAAAGAGTTGATCCATATTAACTATTAATATGGCCCATAAATATTCTGGCCTATAGTACATTTCTAACAGTCTCCCACTTGTAATAAAGTCAAATATTTTAAACTTGTTTTCAACCTTGTTCTTGTGTGTGACCCAATAGGTTCATATAATGTTGGCAGTGAGCTGAAAATCTTTTTCGGCACACAAATCATAAGCGGTCCCTAACAGGGCATTATGACTACCCAAATTATATGAATGTCAATATCCGACAAGTACCTCACAATTATTTATGTTAATCCATTTATCACTTGATATCTTGATTGTACTCAAAGCAGGATATGTGTCAACTTTATATAGTACAATCTTTGATTTCTCATACCAAAGTTAGATTGACTTTCATATGATTGACTATCAACCATATAGCACGGCCATGCATTTTTCAATCTATCTTTCTAGAGGGGCTCAGAGATATTATACTCTCAATACATGAGAGGGATAAATTCCATCTTGATCACTCATATTTCTTCACATGTTTCATAATATACCCAATTACTACTTTTATATAGTTACCTGGTTAAGACTAACATTTGATAGCATTAAAGTATACAATCATCATTGAAGAAATCAATGATGATCTCAAGTCAAAGGATTCAACAAAATATTTTATAAAATAAACTGATGACACATAATAATCCATACAGTATTTTATAGCGAGTCTATCTAATATCATGTTTATCAAACATGTATCCATGTGATTACAGGATATCCCATATCAATGATCCGTAAAACATGATCATCTACAATCAATCCACATACTAGTCCATAAATTATTAGTGTTTCGACTAATAATAAAGACTAGGGACTATTTAGAATAATATTGCATTCCATTATAAAGTTTTACAATCCAACTCATCGAATTGATGATAAATAATAAGCAATAAATTATCCAAGGAACATTACATTGTTTTATTCATAAAACATAAACATACAAACAAACATCTAAATTATAAACCTCTGTAGCACAATAATAATCACTAGAGCCAATCACTCATGTATCTAATACGTATAGCTCTAGTATGGATATCATGCTTAACTTGCGAAAGAGGTTTAGTCAAAGGATCTGCCACATTTGCATTCGTTGCTATCTTGCATATTTTAACATCACCTCTATTCACAATCTCTCGAATAAGGTGAAAACGTCGAAGTATGTGTTTGGATTTTTGGTGTGATCTCGGCTCTTTAGCCTGTGCGATTGCTCCATTATTATCACAATAGAGATCCACTGGATTTTTAATACTTTTAATCACACCAAGTTCAATAATGAACTTCCTTATCTAAACAGCCTCGTTTGCTGCTTCTGAAGCAGCAATATATTCAGCTTCTGTTGTAGAATCGGCTACTGTCTCCTGCTTGGAACTCTTCCAACTTACAGCTCCTCGATTGAGACAAAATACAAATCCAAATTGCGATCTAAAATCATCTTTGTCGGTTTGGAAGCTTGCATCTGTATAACTAGATACAACAAGCTCTTCCTCACCTCCATAAACAAGAAATGCATCCTTAGTCTTTCTCAAGTACTTAAGGATATTCTTCACTTCTATCCAATGACCCTCACCTGGATCTGACTAGTATCTGCTTGTGACACATAAAGCATATGAAACATCGGGACGTGTACAAAGCATAGCATACATGATAGATCCAATTGCGGAAGCATATGGAATCTTACTCATGCGGTCTTGCTCATCTTGTGTTGAAGGACACTGATTCTTGCAGAGACTTATGCCACTTGACATAGGTAAAGATCATCTTTTAAATCTTGCATGTTGAATCTTTTCAACACCTTGTCAATGTATGTACTTTGGCTCAATTCAATTTGCCTTTTTGATCTATTCCTATAGATCCTTATTCTCAATATGTAATTTGCTTCACCTAAATATTTCATTGAAAAACTACTTTTCAACGAAGACTTTACTGATTGAAGCAATGGAATATTATTTCCAATCAACAGAATGTCATCCACATACAAGACAAGAAAAACAACTGCGCTCCCACTAGTCTTTTTATAAACACAAGGTTCTTCTTCATTCTTGATGAATCCAAATTCCTTGACCACTTCATCAAAACGAATATTCCAACTCTGAGATGCTAGTTTCAATCCATAAATAGATTTTCGAAGTTTGCATACTTTCCTAACATTCAACAAAACCTTCGGGTTGTGTCATGTACACATCCTCGTTCAAGTTTCCATTAAGAAAAGCGATTTTGACATCCATTTGCCAAATCTCATAATCAAAATATGCGGCAATTGCTAGAAGTATCCTAATTGACTTAAGCATTGCAACTGGTGAAAAAGTTTCATCATAGTCTATCCTATGAATTTGCTTGAAACCTTTTGCCACCAAACGTACTTTGTGAATGTGAACATTCCCATTCATGTCAATTTTCTTCTTAAAAATCTATTTACATATATATCACGTTGTTCTGTTATGAGCAACAAATACCTTTGAGGTATGCGATGTTTCCTATCCGACCTTCGTAATGGTAATGTCTCTTGTATAGGTTCCACAATGTCTTGTGGTTCCTCATGAGTAGTAGGAGTATCTCCTTGAGTATCTCGAATTTCTTCGAGATGCACATTACTCCCACTAACTTCTTTGGAAAGAAATTCTTTCTCCAAGAAGACACCATTTCGAGCAACAAATACTTTGTTCTCTGCCCTATTATAGAAGAAAAATCCCTTGATTTGTTTCGGATATCCAACAAAAAAACACTTATCAGATTTAGGTGTGAGCTTATCAGACATTAATCGTTTTACATAAGCCTCACAACCCCAAATTTTAAGAAAAGACATACTAGGACGTTTCCCAGTCCACATCTCAAATGGTGTCTTCTCAACTACCTTTGTTGAAACCCAATTAAGTGTGAAAGCTGCCGTCTCTAGAGCATATCCCCAAAATGATAATGGAAGATCAACTTGACTCATCATAGAACGAACCATATCTAACAATGTTCTATTTCTCCTTTCAGACATATCATTCCATTGAAATGTTCCTGGAGGAGTAAGTTGTGAAACAATTTCAAATTGCTTCAAATGATCACCAAATTCTTGACTCAAATATTCGCCTCCTCGATCTGACCGAAGAGCTTTAATTGTCTTGCCAAGTTTATTTTGTACTTCATTCTGAAATTCCTTGAATTTCTCAAATACTTCTGATTTATGTCTCATTAAATAGACATAACCAAATCTACTAAAATCATCAATAAATGTGATGAAGTACTGAAAATCACCTCTTGCAACTGAACTAAATGGTCCACATACATCTGAATGTATAAGTACCAATAAGTCATTCGCCCTTTCATTTATCCCAGTGAAAGGTGTTTTAGTCATTTTTTCCAACAAACAAGTTTCGCATGTTTCAAGTGATTCCAAAACAAATGAGTCTAGAAGTCCTTCTTTATGAAGCTTCTTTATGCGTTTCTCACTTATATGTCCTAAACGACAATGCCATAATAGAGTGGAATTCAAATCATTTGATTTGAGTCTTTTGGTTTGTATGTTATAGACAGGAACATCAAGATCTAGAATATAAAGTTCATTATGTAATGAAGCTTTGCCATAATACATATCATTTAAATAAAAGCAACAGTCATTGTTCTTAAATTTAAATTCAAATCCAAACATATCCAAACATGAAATAGAGATAATATTTCTACTTATGGTAGGTACATAATAGCAATTATTTAATTCTAAGATCATCCCGGAAGGTAGAGCCAATGATACAGTGCCTATGGCCAAAGTAGCAACTCGTGCTCCATTGCCGACACGTAGCTGTACCTCTCCTTTATTTAACATTCTACTTTTTACGAGCACCTGCATATTTGAACAAATATGAGCTCCTGAACTGGTATCTAATACCCATGAATCAGTTTGATAAGTAGAAATGTTAATTTCTATAACAAAAATACCTGAAGTGGAAGCTCCACTTCCCTTCTTGTTATCTTCCTTGAACTTCTTGCAGTCTCTCTTCCAATGACCAATCTCATTGCAATAGAAGCACTGCGACTCAACGACACTGTCTACAGACTTTCCTTTGTTCAAGGTCCCACCCTGAACTTTGCCTTTGCCCTTGCCCTTTCCTTTGCCTTTCTTTTTGAAGTTCGTTTCATTCTTAACCAACAGGACATCATTAGGTTTCCTCAGGTTTTGTTCGGCTGTCTTTAGCATTCCATGCAATTCTGTCATTGACTTCTCCAGCCCATTCATGTTAAAATTCAGAATGAATTGATGGTAACTTGAGGGCAAGGACTGGAGAATAATGTCAGTAGCCAACTCTTTACTGAGGGGATAGCCCAAACGGTTTAGATTCTCAATGTATCTCATCATCTTGAGTACATGAGGACTAACCAGGATTCCTTCTGCCAGTTTGTATTGATATAATGCCTTTGATGTTTCATATCTCTCAGTGCGAGCTTGAACTTGAAAAAGTTCACGAAGCTGCCCAATTATGTCATAAGCACTCAATTTCTCAAGCTGCTTCTGAAGCTCAGAATTCATTATCGTGAGCATGAGACAAGTAACATCAAGGTCATCATTCACATGCTTATCATAAACTGCTTGTTCTGCGGCAGAAATTTTACCATCTGTATCAGCCTTTGGTTTTTCAGGAACGGGTTTCTCTAGAACGTATTCCTTTTTCTCTTGCTTGAGAATAATGCGTAAGTTTCTATACCAGTCTAAAAAGTTTGGACCAGTGAGTTTTGCACTATCATTTTCAATAGCAGATCGCAATGTAAAAGTGGATGTATTTGCCATAATCTACAATAAAATAAATATGCAGAAATTTAGACTTAAGTTTATGTTTTTAGAAAAACCTTTTAACAAAAAGTTTTACTCCCACTATGTATTTTAAAAACGATGTCCCATATAAAACCACATAGCGGCCCAAGATCCATATTTCACCAAATTCAAGTGAGCTTTGGCATCACTGCTTGAATTTAGTTATTTACATAAGCACACTCATGCTAATTACATCTAATATAACTCTTGGTTGTTTGAGATGACATTCCATGTTCCGGCTCCTCAAACTTATGCCTCAAGTTCTAAAAACGCTTTGATAGCCTAGTTAAGTGAAACTAATTCTCTATATATAAGTATCCAACACTTATATCCTACCTTATTAAGATAACTAATGATACCTTGCTTTGGCAAACCCATCAATTAGCGATCGAAACCTTGATAGGTTAGAGATTTTGGAAAGGCATAAAACTTAATTTTTCTTTAAGGGACTTTGTTGTTTATTTTGAAAATATGCTATGTAATAAACAATTAAATAATAACATGAGCCCAATTCATAAGTGGAATAGTATGATCCATGGCATGATAATCTTCATTGTAAGACTCCTCTTGACAAAAGCCATCATCCATCCTTCATGTAATCTTCTTTATTCTAACCAAAATAACTACTCTAATGACAATAAAGAAAATACATACATGTCCTATTTTAACGGTTCGCAGACCGTATAAATGATACATAATAAGTGACATGCAAGTCACTTTTAATTATATAATAAATTAATTCATGGGGCACCTTAGGCCGTATTTACAACATATACACACAAGGCAACGGGATCATACTATTCACATATTTCATAACTGCAAAACAAAGTTAGATATAGAATCTAATTCTAAATATGGGCTCATGTATAAAACAATATGAGGGGGTTTCCTTACCCCGTATATTAAATCTTTAGATTCATAAAATAATCAGATATCAGAATCAGTATAACTGATTCGGTTTTCATAAAACAGAACTTTCAGATTAATTTTAATTAACCTAAAATTCGAATCAATCCAATTGATTCAATTCTGTTAGAAGAATCTAATTGATATGATTAGTTAATTATTCTTTAACCCACACATAAATCCCCAAATTAATCGTATAATTTTAATCAATCCAATCGATTAAATTGATACGTTAATCTAATTAACAATCAGAAATCCAGAATTAATTCTACACAAGTGGCTCTGATACCACTGTTGGGTTTTCAGGTAGGTTATAGTGCAACAATTCGAAACAGTTCAAGATTTGTTCACTACCCGAAAACCAGAATCCAAGTATAAAACTAATTCTAGGATTAAAACAGATTTTACCACTAGACGCGCAGCGGAAAACTTCAAGTCTAGCAGTAGCCTTCTTCTCCTTTCCTTCGTGTCAGATCCACGCAACAGCCCAGCAGTCACGCCTCTTTCAGTATCCACACGAACAGGTTGATAAACTTCTGTAATTCGATATGCTAGTACCGAATTAACATGCCCTCTTTCTTTCTATCTCTCTTTCTGTTTTTCTGAAAATCTGAATAATAATAGCACTCAATTTCTGAACAGATCACTGTATATTTATAAAGCATATGCACCAGTTCGTTTGAGCCTATTCATGGCATCAATTCGTTGAACCCTTTCAGAAGACTTATCCATTTCAGATCATATCAGAATATCAGAAATTCGGGCCTAGCCCAATAAAGAGTTGATCCATATTAACTATTAATATGGCCCATAAATATTCTGGCCTATAGTACATTTCTAACAGTACGATCATATTTAATTTGTTTAACCATCACAACTGGTGCCTGCTTGATTTACTTAACCCTTTCATCTAAGGCAAATGGATCATGAACACATGGTTCAAATGGATGTCAAAAACAAAATGAGGTCAATTTTATGGTGATTACTCTCCAACTGGGTCATTAACTAATAATCCATCTAATTATGATACTTAGTGATTGAAGCAAAATATATATATATATATATATATAGAGCTAGGCTACGGTGAGTTGCGAAGTAAAGCGACTATTTTACTTCACGCTCATATTTTGCGATTTTAAAATTCAAAACATCGATCCGAACCGTTCATCTTGTTCTTCATATTGAAATGTGCTTGGAGACCAAATTTTACATTTTTTGGAATTTGTTTACTATTTATTAAGCAATTTTGAAAGTCGCTGATCTGATGGTCCAGAAAATTTTACTGTTCACAGCAAAACAGCAATTTTTAAAAATGCTTAATAAATAGTAAAAAAATTCCAAAAAATGTAAAATTTGGTCTCCAAGCACATTTCAATATGGATTAAATATCTAATGGTTCGGATTGGTAATTTGGACTTTCAAAATAAAAATATAGCGTGAAGTAGAAACGCGTTTTACTTCGCAACTCACCGTAGACTACCTCATATATATATATATAGAGAGAGAGAGAGAGAGAGAGAGAGTGACTAATATCAAAACGTTTGCACCAACTCTCCCGTGCAACCAAGTCAGTTTCCGATTTTTAAAGTCCAAATGATAAATCTAAACCGTTAGATGTGTTCTACATATTAAAATCTGCTTGGAGACCAAATTTTGTATTTTTTGGAATTTTTTTACTATTTATTAAGCCACTTTGAAAATCGCTGATCCAACGGTGGCTGTTTGGAACAGTAAAATCAGAAGCTACCGTTGGATCAGTGATTTTCAAAGTGCCTTAATAAATAGTAAAAAAATTCCAAAAAATGTAAAATTTGGTCTCCAAGCAGATTTTAATATGTAGAACACATCTAACGGTTTAGATTTATCATTTGGACTTTAAAAATCGGAAACTGACTTGGTTGCACGGGAGGGTTGGTGCAAACGTTTTGATATTAGCCACTCTATATATATATATATATATATGATTTGGCTAATATGCTATGGGTAGCTAAGAGGCCTCCCGTGCTACGGCTCAATATTCGACTTTTCAAAATTCTAACGGTCGATCCGAACCGTTCATCTTGTTCTCCATATTAATATGTGTTTGGAGACCAAATTTTACATTTTTTGAAAAATGTTTACTATTTTTTTAGATTTATTGAATATCGCTGTTTTTTATGGTCCAGATTTGTCTGAAAAACAGCGATTTTCAATAAATCTAAAAAAATAGTAAAAAATTTCCAAAAAATGAAAAATTTGGTCTCCAAGCACATATTAATATGGAGAACAAGATGAACGGTTCGGATCGACCGTTAGAATTTTGAAAAGTCGAATATTGAGCCGTAGCATGGGAGGCCTCTTAGCTACTCATAGCACCGTAGCCAAGTCCTATATATATATATATATATATATATATATATATATAGGAGATATATATATATAGGATTACATTAAAACATGGTAAATTAAAGGACTAACTTAAACAACAACTCTTCTAATTTAATAAAACTAACCTTACATAAATTAAAGAGAAACAGACATTCTAAGCGAAAAAAAGCATGTGATCCATTGGGTCCCTGGGGTCCATCCATATGTATGTTCATGGTCCTTATTTATTTTCCATTTATTTACTGGTTTCTATTTGATCCATTGTGTTTAAGTCACAGAGAAATGTTTATTTATGTTTATTGTACATGTTTATAATTTTACATATTTCTATTTCTATTTATTTTGATCTTGAGATCATAAGTCTACTTTTGTTGACCTTTTTAGGGGTTTTGACTGATGAGATTAATTAATTCACTATAATTATTCTGTTAATTTCCTAAAATGGAAAATTTTACATGGGCATGTACCTCTAAGTATACTCCTTGTTTCCAACAGGAACTACATTTTCCCAATTATTTGGGGTTTTTCTGTTTTGGTGGCCTAAACAGTACAAGTTGGGATTTGGCTTAGTTTTCTTCATTGTTGAACACTAGTACATGGCTGATACAACTCCTTAGTACTTAATCTTAGGTCCAAAAATGCAAGAAAGGTTAAAAAGCACTTAGACCATACGCTCATATATACCAGATAAGTCTAATAGTTGAAACTGTTTAGGCCAAAATCATATCCTGGCATTGACGATGCCATTGGTGATGCAAAGAAATCAAACACCTTGAATGCTTGGAGATTAGTGCAGCATGAGATCCATAGAGCCGCAAGGGCTGTAAAACAAGCCTCACTGTCCTCAATGGAGACTTGACATGAAATGTGTTATATCCAAAATTTTAAATCGGATTAATTTGCTAAATTAAAAATTACGCTCAAATTAAAATTTTATTTAATTAAACAATTGTTCAGATTTGGTCTGATTAAATTAAAATGAAACTAAATTTTTTTTCGAGATATATTCGAATTATAAATTAACAATATATTAAATTGAGAATTTAAAACTAAAATATAGAACCTATAATTTAATTGTAATTATTCGGAAAATTCGTAACTTAAAAATATTGTCATCTTTCTAGTACATTTAATTTCTAAAAAATTGTATCTATTTTTGAAAAAATAAAAAAATTTAAGTTATTTAATGATTGTTATTCAAAAAGAAATATGAAAAATGCAAAAAAAAAATATGAAACCATAAAAAATTATAGCGTTTTTTTTTTTGAAACCGCAATTTTTTGTGGTAATTCAGTCTAAAACCGCAAAAAAAAAATTGTAGTTTGAATAGATTTCGAAATAAAAAAAAATGTATTTTTGAATTATTTTGTTTCTCGTTTGTGGGTTATTTTTTCATACACATGCTTCTTATGTCCATATTTTAATTGCAAGAGTTCCTTGTTTGCTAAATTATCATTTACCAATTTTAATCTATCATGCCAATAAATATTGTAACGGTAACTTTATGCATGGGAGCAATGGTATAAATAATAATAAATATAAATGACGATAGTAACGATAATACTAATAATGGTGATGATGATGATGATGATGATAATAATAATAACAATAATTATTATTATAATTATGATAACACCAATGATTATAGACAAATACAATGCATTATGCGATTGTTGAGAACGTTAATTGAATGAATAATGTTGAATATGAAATTAAATAACTTAAGAAGAAACATGACTTAAAAAATGTTCAATTAAAAAAAGGGATCGACTAACTATTCCCCAATTAATTTCTCTCATTCATTCCCCAGTCAATAACTACCTCTGGGGACCGCTCATTAACTGAACATTATTAATTACTTTGGAGACCATCTAATATTTGATAGATTTTACAACTAACGCGCGCAAATATAAATACCTATGCGCGCAAGTGTTAATATATAATATATCAAGTATTTATATCTAAGATATCAAATATTTCGAAAAATAACTGGACACATCACAAACTCATCTTTTACATGTTTTTAGAGGTGGATTTTTTTTTCTCCGTTCAATATCGCCAATATTTCTGACGATCTGTGAGAAATTTTGCAAATCTAAAACCAAAAATGTCTTCTACGTAATTTTCTCTTTCAAATAAGATCCCTGTTGATATACTTTCGAGTTGTCCATCGCGTAAGTATCCATACCTCGTCATGCAAGTATTCATACCTCGTCATGAATACCTTATCTTGTAAGTATTAATATCTCATCGTGTAAGTATTCATACCTCATAATGCAAGTGTAAAAATTAATGTCTGAAGTGTTTGTACATTATTATCATTTTCTTTCATATAACAAGTATTGCAAGTATTCATACATCATCATGCAAGTGTGAATAGTTCATGTATCAAGTGTTTGTATCTAACAAATTATATCAAAAAAATTTCACATGACACTGGATGATGTCTGAAAGTATTAATATCAAGTATTGCAAGTACTCATACCTTGTAATACAAGTGTAAATAGTCCGTATATCAAATGTTTGTATCTAACATATTCTCCACTTTTTTTTCCCTGTGGCATTAGATGACGTTTGAAAGTATTAATATCAAGTATTGTAAGTATTTATATCTCGTAATGTAAGTATTCATACTTATAACTGAAGTATGAATAGTTACATTGAAAAGTATATTAATTTAATATTTTTTACAAATTACTCTGTTTGGTGCTTGATTGTATTAATACGTAATATGAAAAGTATTCATATATGTGCATTTATGTACTAATATTTACAAGGTTTTTGAATCTTTCAATTTGCTATCCATTCATGGTGGTTTGAGAGCCCTCCTGTAAGCTTCCTTTACAATTTTTAGTGAAAATTGCCTCTTAGAATTGGCATAGAGAACATTGATGCCACTGCCATTCTAGGACTTGTTATAAGGAATAAAAATAGGTTTAGTTTTTAAAGTAATGAGGTATACAATATGAAGGAGATGAACATAAGCTGAGGCCTCTTTTCTCTGTTGTATAGTCATCAGTAAGGCCTCCATGATTAAAAAGAATAAACTATGGTGATAACTTTTAGCAAGCAAAATTTACTGTCTGAGGCTGTCAAGATACTCTCTCCCGGCTTTTCAAGATCTCTTTTCTTGAGTCTCAGCCCGTTTCTATTTCTCTATTCGGGCCCAGTTTTGAGATGGATTTTTCCTCTTTGGTTTCGGATGTTGAGTCTTCTCTGCAGCGTCTTTTACAATTTACACACCAGCTGCGCGAGGTTCGTGGGATTCTGCCAGAACAACCACCTGGGGCCACATCTGCTCTGGGTCGCCAAGATTCGCAACCTTCTATTTCCCTGATTTGTGGGGCGTCTCAAGCCGATGGATCAGGTGCCGTGTCTCACGATTTGGATTTACCGCCGAATCAAGACTCCAAACGATCCTATGCGTCCACAGTTCATGGATCCAATCCAGTTTCGGTTCGGTGCTCCGCTTCTGATAAGCACATAAAGGGTTCGACACAACCGGATCTAGGCAAATCTAACCATGCAGTAACCATCAAGATAGATCAAATTCGACGCTCTTCTTCCTCTTCCAACCCTTATTGCTTTTAGTGCGGCGATAAAGGTCACCGGGCGATTTCTTGTCGGAACGCAATCGTGTGCTTCCGTTGTCAAACTTAAATCTCTTAGAATTTTCATTACAAGATAGGCAATTTACTTGGGCTCGATCCCCTACTTCTAGGTCGTTAGCCTTATTGGATAGATGCTTTTGTACAATTGAATGGGAAAGGCAATATTCTCAAACCCATTTTTCTTCTTTTCCTAGAGTTTTCTCAGATCATTCCCCTCTGTTATTAAAAGTTGAACAGAGACATTCCGCTAAGGTTTTTAATTTTAAGTTTGATAAGTCATGGATTACTAAGGAGGGTTTTATGGAATTATTGGAACGGTGGTGGTCCGAAAAAATTATTTTGAATGATATAGGTAATAATTGGAGGCTAAAATTACAATATATGAGACAAAAATTAAGAGGGTGGAATTGTAATTTGATTGGTGAACAAAAAAGAAAAAAAACAGCAGCTGCTGGCAGATTTAGAATATTTTGAGCTACAAAATGAGAGTGCGCCTTTAGATTCTAGTGACTACACTTATTGGTTACAATGTAAATCTGATTTGCATAATATTTTTTTAGAAGAGGAGGCTTATTGGCAACAAAGGGCTAGGTTACAATGGTTTTTAAAAGGGGATATAAATACAAAGTTTTTTCATGTAAGTGCATCAAATAGAAGGAGAAAAAAAATACTATTTTGTCTTTAGAAATAGATGGGATACAATCATACAAGTGACTGATATTGAAACTATTAAAAATCATATTATTGATTTCTATAAAACCTTGCTAGGTACTACTGTAGTTAGAGATATTCAGTTACAAGAAGGTTTATGGGGAGATCATGAGAAACTGTCTTTAAGTCAACAACAAGATTTGGAAAATTCTTTTTTATGGATGAAATTAAAAGAACTCTTTTTGCTTGTAATCCCTCCAAAGCTCCTGGACCTGATGGATTTTTGTTTGCCTTCTATCAGGTAGGTTGGGAGTTTATGAAAAATGATTTATACAAATTATTTTCTGCCTTTTATTTTCATGATCTTGAGATTTCTAGGATTAATTTGGCATATATATGTCTTATACCTAAAAAAGAATTAGCTACAACTATTTCAAGCTATAGGCCTATTAGTCTTATTAATTGTAACTTTAAACTTATAACTAAAGCTTTGGCTGATAGGGTAGCTCAAGTGATAGATTGTTTAATTGACGATTCTCAAACTGCTTTTATTAAAGGTAGAAATATAATGGATAATGTTGTTTGTGCAACAGAGGTATTACATAAAGTGCGAATAACAAGGACTAAAGGGGTACTTTTCAAACTTGACTTTGAAAAGGCCTATGATCTTATACACTGGTCTTTTCTAATAGAGGTTTTAGATGCTAGGGGGTTTGGACAAAAGTTTCAAACATGGATTTCTGATATTTTAAAAGGAAGTAAGACTTGTGTTAGTTTAAATGGTGTTTTAGGGAATTATTTTCGTTGTCGGAGGGGGTTGAGACAAGGGGACCCATTATCTCCTTTTCTTTTTGATATTGTAGCGGATGCTTTAAATAAGATTTTGAGTAATGCTAAAAGGAATGGTATATTAAAGGGTTAGGGAATTTTGATGGTGTAGGAGACATTTTGAATTTGCATTTTGCGGATGATACCATTTTATTTTTAGAGGCAGATGCAAAAATGGTGGAGGCTTTAAAGTTACTGTTATCTGGTTTCGAAAATATGACAGGTTTAAAAATTAATTATCATAAAAGTGAAATGATACCTTTGAACATTAGTGAGGGAGAAAGTAGGATCTTAGCTGATATATTTGGTTGTAAAATCACTAGTTTACCGATTACTTATCTTGGTGTACCTCTTCATTGAAAAACTTTACCTTTAGAAAGTTGGAATGTGTTAATTGATAAAATTGAGCAAAGGTTACAAGGTTGGAAAAGTAGATTACTTTCTATAGGTGGTAGAGTGACTATGCTAAATGCTGTAATTTCAGCAATTTCGATGTATTGGCTTGCTATTTATAAGATGCCTGTAGGGATTAGAAAGAGGATTGATCAGTTAAGGAGGAGATTTTTATGGTATGGAGGTAGTTCGGTGAGGAAAAAAATATCGTTAGTTTCTTGGCAGGTTGTATGTACAGTTAGAGAACAAGGGGGTTTAGGGCTTTTAAATTTAGGTCATATGAACACATCTTTATTAGCTAAATGGTGGTTTCGATTTCATGATCCCAAAGTAATTGGTAGGTGGAAATTTATTCTCAAATCAAAATATGGCAACCAAGGAATGGGGAGTAGACTATCTGCTTTTTGGGCAGGTGTTATTAAAATTAGTCATATAGTAAATATTGGGTTTCAAAAAGTTTTGGGAGATGGAAAAAATATAAGTTTTTGGACAGATAGATGGTGGGGAGATATTCCCCTGAATAGTGTATTTCCTAACTTATTTTTAATTGCGGAATACCCTAATATCTCGGTAGCTCAGGTTTTGGACCAAGGTACTATTACTTTAGGATTTAGACGCCAATTAGTGGGAACATTTAGGGAAGAGTGGTACGAATTACAAAAAATGTTACAACAGGTTAGATTGCATATAGGTGAGTTGGATGTATTGAAGTGGAGATGGACTTCAAGTTCTATATTTACTGTTCACTCTTTGTATCAATGGTTGAATTATGGTGGTATTAAAAATGAGGAGTTTTGTACAATATGGAAGTGTAGAATACCATTTAAAGTTAGAATATTTTTGTGGTTACTTAAGCAAAAAAAACTACTAACAAGGGTAAATTTGAGTGCAAAAGGTTGGCAAGGGGATGTGAGTTGCTTATTTTGTGGGGAGCCTGAGACTACTTCACATTTATTTGTTAGCTGTCCTTTTGTTAAATGTATATGGTCTTGGATTGCAAATTATAATAACTTTGAGTATGATTGTGCATCTTTAGAGGATTTATGGTTTATAGGTAGGTGTATTCCTTTGAAAGATGCATTATTGGTAGAATTAGTAAGGGGTGCTGTGCTATGGACAATTTGGTTAGTTAGAAACAAACTTTGTTTTCAAGGGGTTAGAACTACACCAAGGAATGTTGGGCTTCAAATTCTATCTTTGGCAAATTTTTGGGTTAATTCTAGAAATGATGGCTCTAAGCTTAAACTTTCTTTAATATTACCTAGTGATGTTTCTATTCTTCCAATTACCTTTGACGGATTGATGATACAGGAGGGTTTAGAGGTGGCTATTCAGGAGGAAGAGGTCCTGCCTCTTTTAGGTGGAAGAGGCCAAGAGGAGATATAGACCAGGAGTGATACATATCCTACAAGATGAAGATGAAGAACTTTTATGTTTTTTGTCAACTTACTAATCTTCTTAGTTGTTGGATTATGCTATGGTGTTTTGTTTTGCATTTTATAGTTGTTTTGTTAATTGACTTTTCTTTCGGAAGGCTTATATGATGTAATATCTTAGGTTGATTTTGTAAGGGGTGTGGTACCAGTGGTTTGGTACCAATCCCCAAACGCTTGATTTTCAATAGAACATCGGTGGGAGTTACCCACTTTTATCAAAAAAAAAAATGTACTAATATTTACGTTGTAGACTATGTTGCATGGATATGGGTACGGATATCATATCAGATACGATGATATGGTAATTTTCAAAAATCTAGAATACAAGAATTTATACCACATCGAGCAAATATTTATACATTCGTATTCATACCTCTTCGAGCAAGTATTCATATCTCTTCGAGCAAGTATTCATTCACGTCGAGCAAGTATTCCTATTTGACTGTTTTTACCCGTCTGTAAATGTATACGTATACTTACGGTGCCATCACTGACGCCTCTATAATAATTGGTGTAGGGGTATTTGAACAGTCAGTGAAGGAGTTTTTGTACTAGTGATGCCTCATCATGCATGCGTGAATAGTTCGTGTATCAAGTGTTTATATGTAATAGATTCTATAAAAAAATTTCTTGTGACACTAGATGACGTTTGAAAGTATTAATATCAAGTATTGCAAGTATTCATACTTCTAACTGAAGTATGAATTGTTACATTGTAAAGTATATTAATTTAATATATTTTTTTACAAATTACTCTGTTTGATGCTTGATTGTATATTAATATGTAATATGTTAAAGTATTCACTCTTGTGCATTTATATACTAATATTTATGTTGTAGACTATGTTGCATGGATACAGGTACGGCTATCGTATCAGATACGATACGGATACGACGATATGACAATTTTCATAAATCTAAAATACAATACAATAATTATATTTTTTTTTATTATTTTAATTACATTATTAATTCAACAAAACGATACAAAAAAAAAAAAATATTGATAAAATTTGATAATTTTGCTATATTACCTGCCATATTTTTTTAAAAGAAATATAAAAAAAAACCCAGCTATATTAGAATCACCGATAAGTATTCATATCGATGCTAGAAAGTATTTGTACCCACCAGTGCTAATTTCCATTATATTCTTAACTCATATTAAATATAAATTTTGTGTCACAATGAATCAAGATAAAAAAAACACATTACATCTCTTTAGTAAATGATATGGACACGATCCACTATGTATCAAGATATAACTTCAAAATTAAACAATACACCATATGTAAACCATGTCTATTTAAAGTTTTTAATGCTTTGATCTCCTTCTTCTCTAAGGCGCAACCCTTTTCCGGCCCAAATTTCTTCGACTGTCCATTCAAAAATACAAAATTGAGTCAATTGAACTACCGAAACTGCATAATTTTGCTCTGATGCAAGAGATTGATTGTAAATTTGGGTTCGCTCAACCTAATTTGGTAGAATCTACCTTGACAATGAATTTTGTGCAAAAATTGGCCGAGCGAGAAAATCAGGTGATTATCGGCTCGAACTTGACCGATATCGCTCTGACTCGGCCAAGTCAACTCGAACTCAGCCGGTTTTCCAAACCATGTGCGACAGGTTGTCCCGTCATTAAAAGGAGCGGCTGAGGAGGAAGACTCGCCAGAATAGAAAGGCACCAGTTGAAGGCCAAGCATATTCTAATAAGGAGGTTCGGCCGAAGCTAAACACAAATAGATGGAAGTTTGCCCAAACAAATGTTAAGATTATGGAATTTTATATTACAGGCCCGAGTGGGATAAGCCCGAAGGCCAAGGCAATAATAATATTAAGACAAAAGTCGGGATTGTCCCCAAGAAGGAAAACGCACTGGAATCGACTCTGAAATAGATAGTAAGTCCAAAATTGACTTTTTAGACATCTTTGCTAAAGATGAATGTTCGTTGACGGGATTCTCAGTTTTTGTCGTTATTAAAATTGTTAAAATAGAATTAGATAAGGTGAGGGATGGAAGCCGGGGAAAAAAAAAATCTTTTCCCTTAAAAAAAATATACAGCCATCACAATATATTCTCATAAATGATTATTACAGAAAATGAAAAATTGATCACCTCAATGAGTCCTACATAAATGGCGCAAATTGATTGCAACTTAAAAAGACCATTTCTTCCCATCTTTGTTTTGGTGCTTGATTTTGTGGGCCCATTAATAATCTAATTACAAATATATTCCTTAGGGCCAGAAGTCATCAATTTCTGTGAAATGTTGTTACATTAAATTTATTTAAGACCAATTGCACGGACAAGCTTTAGGTTGGTCTTAAATGAGACATCTTTTTGGGCTGCAAAGCATTGTTTTATAAGCAATTTATCCGCAGCCCAGCAATTGAAATAACATCAGCCATATCAGAATAAGCAATTGTAAAACAATTCTCATTGGAGATGCACTAAGTATCACTATTTGAAGCAAAAACACAAATTAATTTACTGGTACTTGAAGAGCATACGAGTGAACTATAAATCATAGAAGGAAAAATTGACCGACTCAAATCGAAATCGGCCGAGTCGGACCGGAATTGGTCGCCGGCAATCCGATTTCAGACCGAGTTCTTCGGTTTGTGATTTTTCAATGAAAAATCGGTTCAAACTGGCCAAGTCAAGCTATTTTTTACCGATTCTTCATTGATTCAGGCAGATTCTTGACCGTTGGGGCCGATTCCGCAATCTCTAGTTGAGGTTTGAGCAAGAAACATAAAAAAAAAAAAAAAAATCGAAAAAGAGGAGAAAGTACACGAGAGAGAAATGAAGCGGGGGGAGGAGGAAGAAAGGAGATTGATGGAAAATGAGGGTCCACCTGTGTCATTAAATTTTTCGTTTTTACAGTTTCAACCCTGAAATTTTAAGATTTTGTAAATCAGTTGCAATAATAATGAAAACCAACTTTAAACATTCATTTCTAACTATTTCATACGTAATTAATATTCAAACAAATATATTTTCAAATAATCTATTTATCGTACTTAATTTTTAATTAACTAAATTTTTTGTTCATTTGTCTAAAAAAATATTATTTGTTCAAAATACGATAATATGCTTGTATTATATTGTATCGTTGGATATTTGAATGTAATTATTTGTCTAAACATAAATTATTGACAAATTAATTTTCTATCATTTTTTTTCCTGTTGTTTAGTACAAATTAAGCTTTTGGCAAAAAATCTCTAGTTTCCGATCCGATTCAGCCGATTCCGATTCCACGGTGTAAGTGACCGATTATGATTCCAATTCCGATTTTTCCTTCTATGCTATAAATTTAGATTACATAAATCTTCATTTAATATCACTTCAAGATAATTAGCAGTTCAGCTTGGACTAATCCAATAGAACGTTAACAGAACACATCCTAACTGAAGACAAAAGTAAAACACACTAAATGATCGAATAAAAAACTGCATCAAAATCGAACCAGAGTTTCTAATTTTCTACAACTATGAAACATAAAAAAGACAGTAAACGGAACTAAGAAACCATTCTTTCTGATTTAGTCCCACAATCAATCTAAAAGAACAGACCAATTAATTAGCATGGTACTGCATGCACCACCAGTGCCAAAAACATCAATCAATACAGCCAACTTAATACTTATTCAGAGCAAATTACACTTCATGGAAAATTACAAATAAGTCCACCTAATTACAGAATTCCAACATTAAGCCCCACTATCTACTATCTAGAAAGACGGAGCCAGAATTTTATCATGAAACAGAACTAACAAAACAAAGTAATTACAGATTGCCCCGTAAACCCAAACATCCTCAGTTTTGGATTCGAGCTAGGTTGTTACCATAGGAAGAGTATCACAAGACCATAAAAAATAATTGTAAATAAAATTGAAGGTAGTTTTGTTAGAGCTGTCAGGGTCTTTTTGTTTTTGACATGTTACCACAGGAAGAGAATCACAGGCATTGTTTGTGCAAGTATCACTCTTCAGAACAAAATTACAAATGTATTGGTACTGACGATGCTATCCAAATTTATCTGTTAATATATGACATTGAAGAGTATACAAGTAAGCCATAAATTTAGATTAGATAAATCTACATTTAATACCTCTTCAAGGTGATTTGTTGTTCAGCTTGGATTAATCCAACAGAAGAAACCTGGTATTATTGTAACTAATTTGCCTTAACAAAAATTTGAACTGCTTTGGCTTAATTTGCAACCAATGGTAAAACTTAAATCCAACAAGACAAACAAGCAAGACGCACAAACAAATTCAAAAACAAGTAAAAGAGTAAGAGTAAGAAAATGATTACAAATAACAAAAGCGACTTTGTATTTCCCAATAACAGAAGAATTACAATTTAAGTTGATCCATACCTTCTCTGTTCTTCACTTTCCAGTTTAGCACTATCTTGTTAGCACTTTCCAGCTTAGCTTCTCTATCATCATGGGATCAGTCAATCAACTGCCAATGTAAATTAGACATGAAATGCTAAGTTAGGATAGTTCTAGAGGATTTTATGCTGGACATCAGTAATTAAATTTAGAATAGTTTCAGGAAATTGAGTGATAGTGGCAGCAATGTTATCAGAACCGGACCGGTCATCGAACCGGTAAAGCATCGGGTCAACGGTTCATTGGTCGGACCGGTGGGTCAACCGGTTCAAATGCTGATTTTTTAAAATAATTATATATTTGTCGTATATGAAGATTATATACAAAAATAATTGTATTGTTATATTTTTGTTGAAAATTTGCAAATATATATTAATAACTTGTAAAAAACTGAATTTTATATATAAATTTATAAATGTTGACATTAAAATAAAATAAAAGTACCAACTGTGCACAAGACAGAAAATTTAATTTGCCCAATGCCATAGGAAAATAGAATAAAACAATTTAATAACAAAGACACATAAGAAATTAACAAGAAAATCTGATCCAGCATGTGCTTCGAGCTAGATGGACTTGTGTACCTTAATTTAACCTTTGACCTCATGCTTATTCAATTTTTTAAATTTCTTTGCAGCAATAGGTCAACATTCGGTTATTTTAGATCAGATTTCTGATCTAGCAAATGCTTCTTTAGATCAAACACCTTTGGATCTAACTAGGACAAGTAGGAAAGTTTAATCGAATAATTAAGTACGTGCTTCAGATGTAATTTGGGCGAAACAGATGAGCAATGTCAGTACATCTCAGATGCCCGCGATTTTCACTCGGAAAAGGAGGAAGAGGAGGAGATTAAGGCACCGAGCAAATGGAAGAGGCGGCAGCGCAGCTATCAAAAGAAATAGAGAGAGATATTGGAACTTGGAGAAAATATAAGAAAAGATAGATAATATTGGGTAAGTCGCAAGAAACTGGTTATTCACAGTTCACGATTCAATGGTTATTCAAGAAAACCGCTTAATTTTCCCGGGTTTGCCCGATTCAATTGCACAAGCGGTTGTTTTGAAGAACCAAACCGGACTAGGATTCGGTTCCGGTTTTTTCCGGTTGAACCACCCGGTCCGGTCCGGTTTTAATAACACTGAGTGGCAGTCTTCTATCCTTCCAATTACATGAGTAAAATATATTAGTGTAATTAAAGATGGTAGAGTAATTAGCAAAACATATTAATGTAGAGTAATGAAAAGTTATAAAATGCTCATCACATGGTGATCCTATACCTGAAGACATATATCTGTTGCCCAGACACAATGTGGGAGACTCATAAATTTCAGCTCTCTGGGTCATGGAGTGCAACACATCCTTCACTGGAACTTGAGTTTCAATTTTGGACAACATGCAGAAGTAACATCCGCAATGTAATTTAGGTCCCTATCACTCAAATTAATCGAGATTAGCTGGAGTTCCAAGGTTCTCAGATACTGACCGGAACATGATATCACGGAAGCCACACTTGTGTATCTCAAGTTTCAAGGTTCCAACTGGAATAGTTACAACTTTCAATTTTGGGCAGTATTTGAAACAAACTTCTCTAACATAATTTAAGTTCATATCCCTCCAATTAACCGAGATTAGCTCTACACAGTTTGAAATTGTTAGGTTCTCAGATACCGATTGGAACATGATTTCACGGAAACCACACTCATATATCTTCAGTTTCAAGGTTCCGACTGGAATGGTTACAAGTTCCAATTTTGGGCAGTATTGAAAACTAACTTCACTAATAGAATTTAAGCCCCCATGCCCCCATTTGATCAACTTTAGCTCTAGACAGTTAGAGATGGATATTTCCTCAGATATTGACCCGAACATAATTTCATGAAAGCCACAGTTGTGTATCCTAAGTTTTCTAATTTCTGATGGACATGTTAGGAATTCCAATTTTGAGCAGTATGAGAAAGTAACATCTCTAACTTTTTGCGGAATTGTCGCAATTTTCCATAATTTTGGGCAATTTTCTATAACAAGCTTCTCAAGACAGGGGAAGTCGCCATCATATGCCTGCCACTCCACCAAATTAAACAGGTACTTCAATGAGAGCACTTTAAGTGATGGGTAACTGGGTTCCTTGGGTTGCTTGGAAGAACCATATTCTACCAACAATGAATATGTACTGACCTTGTCTCCCACAAATCCAACACCAAAACTACCTGATATTTCGAGAAACCTGAGATATGGCAGTTGACCAAATGGTGGTAAGAAGTTAGGCTCACTCCAAAAGTTAAGAGTAAGAGTTGTCAGTTTGGGAAGTAATGGATAAAGCAACCAAGAAGGCAAAACTCGTCCTCCATAGTTTAATATTGTAAGCTCTGTGAGATTACCACAGGGTTGGAGGCTCTGGAGTACATCATGTTGTATCTTTTCATCATTCTCATTCTTTGCGTTTTTACGAGAACAAACAAGTAAATGGAGTTCCCTAACTCCGTAATTCAGCATAGAACTCTCTTCCTGAAAGTTTAAAATTAACTTGTGTAAGTTTGGCTTTGATGCAAGATTGGCCTTCCTGGAGTATTCCACATCATTGATTTTTCCGAGTCCTGATATGCACAACAACCCTCTAAGATTATTCATATCTTTAAGTTCTCCCAACCCCCCAGTTATGGCATGACCCGTGACACTAAAATTCCCACGTAAAGGTTTAAGATTTGTTAATTTTCCGATTCCATATGGCATGTTGATAAGATATACAGATAAATCTAGAATACGCAGCCTAGTTAACTGCTCTATGCCCCTTGGAAAAACACTGAGTTTTGTACAATATCTTAATGATAATGTATGCAGGTTACGAAGAAGGAAGATAGATTTAGGTAACTGTTGGATTTTGTGACTCTTCAGCTCAAAGTACCGAAGGTTAATAAGGTTTTTTATGCATTCAGGTAACTCCCGAAGAGAAGTGCTATCCACATACAAAGTTTGGAGGTTGTAAAGAAGACATAAAGTTTCAGGAAGTGCTTCCATCTGCCTATCTTCAACAGATAGGTAGCGCAAGTGCTTCAACATACCAAGTGTATTTGGCAACAAGGAGTACCTCAATTGAATAGCTCTTGCACATGCAATCTCAGAGAAGATTGTGAAGTCAAAGTTTCGACTGCTTGGGCATTCCTTTATAAATGTTCTGATAGACCAGCTGTTGCCGGGTGGTAATAAAGAACCCAAAAATTCATCTTTTTTGTTTAAGTACAAGTGGCATATTTTGGGAGGACCATAGCATTGTTGGTGATTTTCTAAAGCAGATCGGCATGCTTCTTCAGAAATGGATCTTGCAAGATCATGCATAAAATGATGCAGCAAGAAGAACTGAGTGAAAGACTCACTGGAAAACAATTTAGCATGTGCCATCTCAAGAAGTGATCTACCTTGCAATTCATCGAAGTACTCATTTCCGATCTCTTCCAATGTTTTTGAATTTCTTGTATTGCCATTAATATAGCCTTGCGCCATCCAAAGCCTAACCATCATGCCTTTTTGAAAGGGTTTATCTTTTGGAAAGGTAGATAAATAAAGGAAACAAGGCTTAAGATGTCGCGGTAATTTCTGGTAACTTATCCGTAATGCTGGCATAATCTTTCCAGTCTCATCTATTTCTGATATATCACTCTCTAGAATTTCCATCCATTTCTCTTCCTCCATTTCATAACGGAGAGTACCTCCAAGTGCCTTTATGGCCAAAGGTGAACCTTTGCACTTATCCACAATACCACGACCAATCTTGTGCAAATTTGCATTTTCACTTGCCTCCCTATTGCCAAATGCCAAATGCTTAAATAGCGACCAACAATTTTCATCAGGTAGGGAACCCAATGTAAAATGTGTTGTTGTCTGCATGATCTTAGCAACCGATATATTGCGAGTTGTCATTAAAATTCTTACAAATTTAGCACTAAGAAAAGCAACTTGGAAACTATCCCACATATCTCTTTGTTCATTCCACACATCATCTAACACGAGAAACAAGCCAAGACCTCTTATCCTTTCAAATAAAACATCTTGGAGTATGCTTAGCTCAGAAGACTCAAAAGGTTTGTCACTCATTGAGTCAACGATAGCTTTGGTTAGCCGCACTAGATCAAAATCTACAGACACAGATACCCAACATCTCTTGTTAAATATCCGACAAATAATAGAGTCATTGTAAACAAGTTGGGCAAGTGTGGTCTTGCCAAACCCACCCATTCCAACAATAGGAAGAACCATAAAGTTGGGACCGCCTGAAAGGTTCAGGAGGCTAATAATCTGCTCCTTCTCCTCCTCCCTACCAAAAATAGCTCTCTCATCCACGTGAGAGCTGGTTGGTGGTCGAAATTGTGAATCGATCACCAGTCGGGTCCCATCCTCCTCCCTCAAATGAAGATCCCTACGAGCATTTGAAATCTCTTCAAATCTTTGTGCTATACCCTTGATCTTATCAGCCATGCCATCTGGAATGGAGGCCTGCGTAACAGTACATGAATAAGAAGCAATGGAGGATGATGTATTCATCTCGGCAAATTTTCTCTTAGCCCCTGCAGAATTGTACATCAAATTTCTCTTACTAATCCCCATCTATATCTCAACAAAAAAAAATAAATAAATAACTCTTGGTCTTCACAAATTCCTTGAGAAGTCAAGAAAAATTAACACAAGTGTTACCCCAAGGATATTTTAGATTTTCAAATTTTTCTCTTCGTGTTGTTTTGGATGCACAAGTACAAGTCCCATAGGTATGTCCTCTTTAATGTAATGAGGATTATAAATGCGACATTTCAACTGTTGCAAAAGGTAATTTCATTTTCATATTAATTAAAGTACCAAAAGATACATTTAGAGAAGGGGCACAACGGTACTAGAAGATTGGAAATCTTGTCAACAGGATTTATATAAGCTTTATTTAGAAGAAGAACAGTACTGGCAACAACGGTCTAGATTAAAATGGTTCTTAGAAGGAGATCTTAATACCAAATTTTTCCATGTAGTGGCCTCAAATAGGAAAAAGAAAAATACTATTGGTAATTTAGAAATTGATGGTTCTATGTGCTTTGATCAATCTATAATTTTACGTCATGTTACTGACTTTTATAAGGGCCTTATGGGGTCCTCTACTCCTAGATTACTATCCTTACAAGACAATTTGTGGGCTCCATTTGAAAATTTAACTGTTGATCAATGTCTTTTTTTTACAAGCACCTTTTTCTTTAGAAGAAATTAAACGGGTTGTTTTTGCATGTAATCCCTCTAAGGCTCCTGGGCCTGACGGTATGTCCTTTCAGTTTTATCAATTATTTTGGGATGTTCTTAAAGATGATTTACTTAGGATATTCACAGCATTTTATAATAATAATTTGGATATTTCCAAGTTTAACCTTGCTTCCATCTGTTTAATCCCGAAAAAGGAGGATGCTACCACAATTAGAAACTTTAGACCTATTAGTCTAATTAACTGTAGTTTTAAACTAATCACAAAATTATTTGCTGACAGATTAGCTTTAGTTATGAATTCTTTAATAGATTCTTCTCAAACAGCTTACATTAAAGGTAGATTAATTTTAGATAATGTAGTATGTGCTCATGAGGTTCTACGTCAAGTGAAAATTAAGAAGCAAAAAGGTGTTATATTCAAACTAGATTTTGAAAAAGCTTTTGACCATATTAATTGAGAATTCTTACTTGAAATATTACTTGCAAGGGGCTTTGGAGAAAAATTTACTACTTAGATCAAATTAATTTTAGAAGGTAGCCGAACATGTGTTAATTTAAATGGTACTCTAGGTCCATACTTTTCTTGCCAAAGGGGAGTACGACAGGGAGATCCCCTATCCCCTTTCCTTTTTATACTTGTAACTAATGCTTTAAATAAAATCCTTCAACAAGCTAATCAAGGAGAATTTGTTGATGGTTTAGGAAACTTTTCAAATTTCGGAAATGTTATGAATTTACATTTTGCAGATGATACTCTTCTTTTTCTTAAGGCCGATAAAGTAGTTTTAACAAACATTAGATGGCTATTGGTAGCTTGTGAGAATGTTTATGGTTTGAAAATTAATTATGATAAAAGCGAAATGTATCCTCTTAACTTATTAGAGACTGAAATTGATGAACTCGCTTCAATATTGAGGTGTAAGATTTCTACCTTACCTCTTACTTAGGTGTTCCTATTAATAACAAATCTCTAAATGATATCGATTGGCAAATGCTGATTGATAAGATTGAAACAAGATTGCAAGGATGAAAGGCTCTTTACTATCTTTAGGAGGTCGAGTAACCCTTTTAAATTCTGTTATTTCTGCTATTCCCTTATATTGGTTATCCATATATAGATTACCTGCTAAAATTAGACATAAAATTGATAAAATTAGGCGTAAATTCTTATGGCATGGAGGTAACTCTACTAGAAGAAAATACTCTTTAGTCTCATGGAGAATTGTGTGCAAAAGTAAAGATCAGGGAGGCTTAGGGGTTTTAGATCTCAAACTTATGAATAAGGCCATTTTGGTTAAATGGTGGTATCGGTTTCTAGATAATTTTGTATCTAGCAAATGGAAAAATATTTTGCTTAGTAAATATGACACTAGAACTACTACTCCTCTTTTTTCTCCATTTTGGCGATCAATTATAAAAGATCATGTGGTTATCAACTTAGGACTGAATAAAGAAATAGGGAACGATAAAACAATCTCTTTTTGGTTAGATAGATGGTGTAGTGAACATACCTTAAAACATCAATTTCCAAACCTTTATTCTATTGTTACTAATAAGTTTATTTCTGTAGCTGAGGCATTTTCTACTTCTCATTTAAGTTTGTCTTTTCAATGGCAAATAACTGGTATTTATAGGGATGAATTACTTACCTTGCACCACAAATTTCAACATTTTACGTTGTCTTTTCATTTGGAAGATAGACTGATATGGCGATGGTCACAGGGTGATCATTTCACTGTTCATTCTTTTTATAAATGGTTAGAATATGGTGGTATTCCAAATTCTGATTATGATACCATTTGGAAATCTCATATCCCTTTATAAAATTCTCACTAAGGTTAAATTGGCAAAAAAAGGATGGCCATGAGATCTTACTTGTGCTTTTTGTGACCAACATGAGAGTATTAACCATTTATTTATACATTGTTCATATGTGCGATTGATATGGAATTGGATTGCAACATACAATTCATTCCCCTTTAAATGTAATTCCTTAGATGATTTGTGGTTACTTGATGCTTCTATCCCCTTAAAAGATAGACTCCTTGTAGAATTGTTAAGGGGAGCCATCTTATGGACTGTTTAGTTGGAACGAAATCGAGTTATTTTTAATGATAATACTACTCTCATTTCTGCTAAAACATTAGGATTTAAGATAATCTCTTTAGCTACTTTTTGGTGTAAGTCTAGCTCTAACAATTCATACTTAAAATTAAGTCTAATGCTTCCATGTGATGTTAAGGACCTTCCATATCAGATACTGGAGGAGGCAGAGACCACTCAAGCTCTTGGAGCCGGCAACCCCCCAGATCATATGTCTGGAGACGAGCTGTCGGATGAGGATTTATTGGATTACTAGTCTCCTATGATATGATTGTTTTTTTAGACTTGTTCTTTGGCTTAGTATTCATTTTATTTCTCATTTAGTTTTTGTTGTGGTACTATCTCTATTTGTATGCTTTTATGTTTGTTGATGATGACTTGATGTACAACTTTTCATATTTGATTTTGGTATCAATTTTAGGTACCATATCAGATATGCTTGATTTCTATGAAATCGGTGGTAATACCACTATTTTTCAAAAAAAAATAGAGAAGGGGCACAACATACCATTTTAGGATGAGGAAATTTCATTTTTCAGATTAATTTAAGATCTGGGGTTTTAGCTCAGCTAGTTTCAATTTGGAGTCAAACTTTAAATTGAGTTTCACGTAAAGTCAAAATTGGAATGTAGTAGTATATATACCCCTCTCCGTATGGTAGGCCTCGATGGCAGCATCTCCGCTGTCAACGATGGATCTGAGCACCTCGTAGTAGAACTCATCCAACACATCCTCTGCTTGGTAGGCCACACCTCTCAGCTCGGCCAGCCACAGCCGAACAGATCTGTCGTGAATCTCCCTCTCTTCAGCATCCTGTTGGATGGCCTGGATCCTCGTAAGCATCCGACTCACCTTCTCCAAATCCTCTCTTATGCTTTCGTTTTGATTGGAAACAGGGGATGCTGGATCCTGCTGCTGCGAAGTAGATGTGGTGCCTCGAATGGCCTCCAGTAGCTTTGTGGAGAGGGATTGGATGGAAGAAAACAGTTCTGACGCCATTAAAATCAATGGAATTGAATTGAAACTCTCTCCTTCCCTCTCTTCACTTTCAATCTCTTCTCTCTTTGGCTGGTTGATTGACTAGAAGACTTTAGGAATTCGTACTTGCGTAGGTGTGCAACCCATGGGTTTATTTACTGTGTCACACTCCGCATAGGAAATCGTGCTGCAGGTAGGCAACACCGGAAACCTTTTAATATGTATCTTCCTTTTTTCACTTCTTTCTAATTACTATGGACTCTCGTTGTTCTTCTCTTGCCACACCAAACCAAGTCCCGAGTGCGTATCCTCTGACATATCTCAACTTTTGCGTGACCGACGTGTCCGGTGCCTATTCGGGGGTGATGTGGGGGCTCAGTACTATGTGTGCTTTGAGATTCGTGCAGAACGTATTTAAACGGTTGGGATTTTCTATAAAGTCACGCAAAGTTTGAGATATCCCCGCCCACATGACAACTTGAAAAGTTTGGTAAACTGAAACCAATCAAAAATAAAAATAAAAAAGTCTAGATACAATACGACACTTGTGCACTGCAATATGGGCATAAAACAACGCTACAAAAAGAATCAAATGATTTATGTAATATGTTTTTGCTATATATATGGTCTATCCGAATCCGACTATCACACAGCAAAAATAAAATATATACACTAACTAATTTTCATGATCAATTATTAAATATTCAATTTGAAAAATCTGATATATTGTTGTTGCTAATAACTATTTTGGCATATATATATGTCGCTATATATAATATTTTTTACAAGTTAATACTTTAAATAACTTACCTTTATACCTCACGCAACCTCCGATAGACTCAGGCAAACTTCTGTCGGACCTTTGACGAACTCCAACGGACACAGCTTAAATTCAAGTAATTAAATTTAAAAAAATAAAATAAGACACATAGACTGATTATTATAACATCATTATTGTTGTTTGTTTGATAATTTCCAGAGCAGTTGAAAGTTCGTCGAAAAATTGTACAGGGCATGAAAGGTAATTAATTGTTCATAATATATAGACTAGTCATAATAAAATGTTGATTGGTCATATTATTTGATATCAATAATTATTGTAACAATATATTAACTTGCAAATAACCAAATAAAATGGAATTACATGTTTATGAATAAATAAATATTAAAATAATAAATATAAACTGAAAAACATATGTACAAGATTTGATTACCGATTTTGTTAGCTATAAATATAGAAACTAGTATTTTGTCCGTGCTTTGCTACGGGTTCAAAATTCAAACAGAAAATACAAAAAATAAAAACAAATTTGACCAAATATTTTCATCTACAACAGTATTTGTGTTTTTATAATTTATCTTTATTCAACAATGAAATGAACTAGTTTGTCTTTAATTTACCTCTCCATTAAATTGGAAGGTAATCAAAATGTAGTTAGCAATATGTTAATTACTTTCTTATTTTATTATAATCAATAACATAAAAAGAAAGAAAGAAATGTTATCAATTAAATACTTTTATGGTAACATTTATATGAAGAAATAATTGTAAGGAGAAAATTGATGTAGCAAGTGTTCAGTACAAACTTGATCACATAAATGTCAATATATTACACATAAATTCACAATTGTAGATTTTTTTTTTTTTAATCTTAACTGTTTAATATATCCAGCAAATTAAATCATAGGCATTGGCACATGACAACATCTACATAATATAAGAGGAGAGATATGACTATTGATTAACGTGTGAAAGGGATCTATAGCATTAGCTGCACATGGATACGTCATGCCACAAACAATCTTTATATTTATTATCCCACAACTTAACAACTATCAATCTATCATTAGTGTTGTATATGAGGGTGGTACTAGATAAAAAATATTTTTGGCACTACGACATAAGACCAACTACAATTGTACAAGGTAAACGATATACTAAAGTTAAATCACATTGCGTCTATTTGTTATATAAATAATAATGATCAATCATGCTAAAAAGTAAAAACAGAACAATGAGTCTATGACACTGAACCACCAGTGACAATAGCATCAATACAGAAAAGTTAATACCTATTTAAAGGAAATTATATTTTATAGAAAATTGCAAAATGAGCTCACCAAATTACCGAATTCCAACATTAAGCCCTGCTTCCATGACAGAGCCAAAATTTTATCAAGAAACAGAGACAACAAAACAAAATATAAGATTCATTACAAACAACAATTCATTGAAACAAACGGTTTAAGATGCTATAATTATATATACTTTACCATCAATTAAACACAGGCAGTTGTAGAGAATGCTATCTGGAATGAAACACATAATTCTATTTTTATTTTTCACTTTTAGCCACTTCAGCAGTTTAGTATGTATTTACCAGTATCATTTTGCTACAGAAATTCAAAACTAGAGAGAAATTTAAGAAAATTCTTGAAATTTTGGAAACCGATCAAGAGCTTTAATTGAGGTCATAACATCTAGCAGGGTTTGAGAGAGGTGTTTAACAAACAAAGGTTCGTCTAACTTTTTATTTATTCTTTCTTCTTCTTATACTTCTTTCAACTGCTACGTTATGTACCTTCGTCTCTCTCCTCTCCACTAACTTTACTTTCATGTCTTCTTGTTAAAATATGAAATAAAATTTAAATTATAATGGCTAGTTTATTTAATAAACTAGGAAATAGTGTACTGTGAGGAATAGTGCTATGTAATTAATCGGAATGGGGAATAGTGCATTCGAACGGCTAGTTTTCCAATGCCTTGTAACTACAAATAGGGATTGTAAAGCTGAAAATAAGATTGCAATATAATTTATTTTCTTAATCTCTCTTTCTTGTCTTACAAAAAATAACACTTCTTCACCTAGCGCATACATACATACACAACCATGTAAAAATAATTAATTGAATGCTGACACCATATTTAAAATACTGGCGGTAATGTTGTTTAATTTCTGGATTTAGTCATTTTCGAGCCCTATTGAGCATTTGAGCTTTCAACTTTCAACATCAATTATCAGATTGTACAATTGTAGTGAACAAATCTGGTACAAATGCTGCCTTGAGTAAGACCTTATTATGGTACAAATCTGGTACATATGCTCACAAAAGTGAATGTACAAAGTGTACGTCTGAGATATTTGATGATCCCCCATTTGGAGTTAAATTGGGAACTGTATAGGAGGCATTACTCACCACTTCTCACAGTGAAACAACCGTACGTAATAATAATTCAATGAGAAAAGTATTTAGAATTCCTATATATGACTTTGTATAGAAAATTATTACAAGACAAGCATATCATACTATCTTAAAAATCATATGCACTATAGTCGTATTGCACACGAAACACCGTGCATCTGATTATGGTTCTAAAAGAAAACTAAACTGTAAAGCATGCATTATGGAGGCACCAAATCATACCACAAATTAATCTTCACCATATAAACTATCATGGTTTAGGCAATATACCTGCTCTGCAATGTACCTGTTTAGGCAATAAAATGATTATTACATACGAAAGTGGGCGTAAACAGTCTCAGATCAATTGCTTTAAAAGAATGTTACCAATATATACCCCCTGGAAGCACTTAGTTAACACAATTGCCCAAAAACAAAAGCTAATATCGGTTGAATTGATATTTAGTTTAATCCAATTAACTCAAAATGAAGGAAGCTGTTGAAATAAATATCAATATAACCTGCATGACTTCATAGTTGAGCTATTAATTAGTTGTTGTAATTTGCTAGCCAAATTATTACGTCTAATTTCTATTCAAATGAGCACTGAGTTCTTCTACCAAATATTATCTTAAAACTGCTGAATCCACTTTGATTGTAAGTAATTATGTTAAAAGTGTAGGTCAAGGTGAATCCGCCTGACTGTCACACCCTGACAATAGGGTCAACAACTGCTGCGCTTATCAGCGCAAACCGACTTTTAGCTATTATCTTACTAAGTCTTATATATACATATACATTACCAATGACATAACTTACTTTTATTTGTGGCAAATCCCCCAGTCTTTAAGTTCGACATCATATTTCCTTATCTTGCATTTTTGTATCTGGAACCCACAAAGTGGAAAGATGAGAGATTGAAAATCTTCCAATATGGTATTCAATTTCAGTTGAGTTATTCTAAGACGCAGCCAATGTAAACCAAACAACACACCGAGTTCAAATATAAGAAAATAACATCAGTAATTCAAATTCAAGAAACATCTCAAAAAGAACTGAAACCACTCAAAGTAGCATGTAATTAAACCACTTGTGCAGAAATATGCATTTGACTTAATGCCCTATCATAAAAATTAATTACTATTATGCAATGCCCTTTTGTTTTACGTCAAATGTAAAAATGGTCAAGTAAAATTAATTAACATAGCACATAAACAGATCACCAATATTTCCAAACCGTATAGCTTTAATATAAATTCACATATCATATAAAATATTTAAATGTCCATGTACAGAAATTTATTAATAACTCATTTCAATTTAAAAATAAAACATCATGAACAAAATCATGCTTATGAAAAGATGAAAGTTCTCCAAATGCACAACTATTCAAATTCTCAAATCTTCATTACTTCTAAGTCATGCTCTATAATATTATGCAACAAACACAAATCTGGCCATGCGCTACTCGGAATATGACACCTACAGAACTTCAGCACACACAACTGAAGTTCTGCGCTTACCCCGAATATATGACACCTACAAAACTTCAGTGCACATCACTGAAGTTCTATGCTTACTCAGAATATATGGCGCCTACATTCAGTGGTGTGCACTGAAGTTCTGCACTTACCCCGAATATATGGCGCCTACAGAATTTCAACCCACGCACACAATTGAAATTCTGCGCTTACCCTGAATATATGACACCTATGAAATGTAACAAATTAATTAAGACAGAACATACTTTCAAATTTCAATCTTTTCATTAGAACTGTCGTTACTGGGAAAAGAGTGTGTTGTTGGTTTATAATATTATAACAGAAACTTATGTTGTCTCTTACAGGAAATTCCTAAGAAAATGATTGACGAGTACCTCAAGACCGAAGGTTATAAATTTACTCGCAAGTGGTTTGACGAAACCACAGTTGGAAAATAAATGGGAGAGAACTCAAGTTATGGGACTACGTACTTATCACAACTGTAACATTTGCTACCGCTTTCACAATCCCTAGCTAGAGGTTATAATTAACCAAGACAACGATACACCAGTTCTAGAGAGGATATATATGTTCCGAGCATTTATTCTAGCAAATGCCATGGCATTTATACATGGATTTGTAAGCTTAGTTTCGCTTCTTATAAATGTTCAGGTAGAGTCACGTGACAGAAGTCTCCAATTTCCAAATGACACATTTTTAATTGCAGCTAATATAGTTGTGATATTTGGATTGGGAATGTATGTGACGCTTTCTCCAACTTGCTTGCCTATCGCCATCCTCCTCCTTGTTACCACTCTGTTTATAGGGTTTCCTACCGTGTTTTTTGTTATGGTCATTGGAGAAGATTTTTAATCCATCTATACATGAGGGTATAAATGCTTACATGACAATTGTTTTGATAACATATGTCATGTCTGTCGTGCTCATCTTCTGCCTAGCAATTATGTAGTCTGTACATTTCCATTTCACATTTGTACTAGGAATAATTGATGTTCTTTTATTTATCACGAACCATTTTATTCTTGATGCCTTTATATTTAATTATGCGAAACATTTTCGTTATGTGCACTTAGTTGGTTAAGACTTGCTCATAATTGATGTTTCATTTCTTAATTAATTTTGCACTGAACTGGCCGGAATTTTACAAAAGTTTTTGTTAATTATGATTGGAAGTACTTTTTTTTTGTTTCCTAAGTAAGATTGAAAAATTAAATAGACTGGATGGTTATCAGTTATCACCATTAGGGCCAAGACAACTGTACTTAATTTTGGGCTTTTCAGATTCATGCTCTTTCTGTGACCCATGTTATTCGGTTAGTAACCAAGAAATATAGTAGAACTATATATGACATGTTGTGCCAAAAAAGAATGATATATGACAAGTAAATCATATATATTGTGAAATGGATGTATAATACGTTACATGCAAACAATCAACTTTCAAGCATCATTGGCTATTCAATGTCATATTCAATTCGAACATAATATTCTTCTATTTAGTTATAATTTGATCGTTGCTAAATTAAATCCAAAACATATGCGCAATAAGATCAGTTCTGAACGTATGTAGCGGATTTGGATATATGGTAGCTAGGCCTTTTTTCATATGAATAGTTGAGTATGAAATAAAACTTTTCAGGTGCCTAGCTAATACAATTTTGAATAATTATATGAATCCCCTATCATCCCTCTATCTCTTAAACAGATTTTAGAGGTGGGTTTTTTTTCTCTTTTTTCAATGTCGTCTACATTTCTCATGATTTATAAGAAATTTTGCGAATCTAAAACCACGAACGTATTCTATACAATTTTATCTTTCAAATGAGATCCATGATGACATACTTTCAGGCTCATCGTCACACAAGTATTTATACCTCATCGTGCAAGTATTTATACCTATACTTGTAAGTATTTATCTCCAACCGTGGATCCCGCATTTCCGCATCTCCCCATCATCCCATAATCTCTTAAATAGATTTTAACTTCCATAAACTAACTTAACTAACTAGTTTAATTAAATTTATTCAAAACACTGTAGTATTCCAAGTTTAATTAAATTCATAGGTATAAATACTTGGAAAATAATAAATTAATACTTGCAAACTAAAATATTAATACTTACATGTCTAACTTGATATGACTATATGGGGGGACCACTCAAACTACGTTTTTAGAGTTGAGTTTTCTTTTTTCAATGTCGTCCACATTTCTCACGATCTATGAGAAATTTTGATAGTCTAAAACCACGAACATATTCTACGCAATTTTATCTTTCAAATGAGATCAGGCTTCTAAATAGCTAGCTATAGCGGCGCTATAGCTTTTCCGGACCATAAACGCTAAGCTATGAGATAAAATTGCGCTAACTCAGCTACGACCGCTATAGCTATAATAGCTGACCGCTATTACCGCTATATGAGACCCGCTATAGCTACATGGTTTTTTTTTTTGCAATTTATATGGACTTCTGTACTTCTATTCTTATTTCTAATGCTACATGGTCTTCTACGATAAGTATATTAAACCAAACTATATGCTTCTATTTTTATTTGTGATTTATTCTATCATTCTATATCGAGAAATATTCAAATACTAATTATTCATTTTGATTACTCTTTTTATAGTATTCGTTTGTAAAATTATTATCGTTCGTTTCAATTGAAAGCTGATTTTGATTATTATTATAATTATAAAATGTTTAAATATGTATATTGACTTCATTTACCTTATAAAATTAATTGCTCTTTGTCTATTATAATATGTAATACCATGAAGTATAAACTATTAAATAATGTTACTTTTTAGATATTTTTTCATTCTTATTTGTGTAATTGATAAAAAGTATAGACTTAGATTAGTTGTCATTTAGTTGTTACATCAATTCTCTAATATTGATTATGTTGATACTTAGTAGAAATATAGAATATAAAGTTTGAAAAGGGAAAATCGCTATGTGTGATAGCTTCCGCTATAGCTACGCTATTCGCAATAGCTTTTTTTTTTGGTCTCCCCGCTATGCCGCTATAATTGCTATTTAGAACCTTGAATGAGATACATGATGACATATTTTCGGACTCATCGTCATACAAGTATTTATACCTCATCGTGCAAATATTTATATCTATACTTGTAAGTATTTATCCCCAATCGTGGATCCCGCATCTCTACATCAACCTTCATGCATCAACATTTCTCTAACAAAAATAGTTGACCACATAGGTATAAATACTTGTAATACTTGATATTAATACTTTTAAATATCAGCATTGTTATATGTGGAAAATACTAGGTATAAATACTTGTGTGACGACGAGTTCGAAAGTATGTTATTATGGATCTCATTTGAAAGATAAAATTGCATAGAAGACTTTCGTGATTTTAGAGGAAAATAAAAGGAAAAATAAAGGGAGGGGTTAAGTATATGAACACACAAGGTCATTTTGTTAAAACAAATTAGGAAGAGGATATTTTCTTTGAAATTATCTAATATGTCCCTTAAAGAGCGAATTTTGATCCCAGGATTACCAAATTATTTAATTATTTACAAATGTAAATACTCAAGTTAGTGAAAAGTTCGATTATCTCTATCTGCATTGTCAAAAACATTGTACTACACCACCAATGCCAATAACATTAGTTAATACAGCCAAGTTCATACTTACTCCAACAAAATCAAGTTACATGGAAATTACAAATAAGCCCATCAAATGACAGAATTTCAACATTTAGCTCTGCTTCGATCACAGTGACACAGCCCCGTACAGAGACAAGGCCATAATTTTATCATGAAACAGAGCAAACATGTCGTGTTCCCAATTCCAATTAGATTAGTATTCAAGAACCACTAACTTCGATTGAGTAATTTCGGAGAATTTTGGGGAAGAATTGTAACGGTACAGTAATGGAGAAAATAGTAAAAGGAAGAGACAAGTGTTAGATTTATTTAATGCAGAACCATATTATATATATAAATCCTAAATTTGTCATAATCTTCTAGTGAATCATAATTTGAAATTTAAAATTATTATGGTTCATAGCCATGATTTTTCAGAGAGACACAAGCATTGTTGATCGTCGGAAGCCCTTAGAATTCTAAGTAATCCCTCTCAAGTTCGATAGAGAAATCGAGAGAGGCGGCAGTGGTAACACTTCGTTCTTCACAAAGAGAGGCGGCAGTGGTAAAACTTGCCTTATTGGGTATTTCCTTATTTACGGAACATTGTCATATTAGATTGTGTTCTCCAAGGACCAATAGCATAATTATATTATTACCAAACTTTATATAATTTAGACTATCACTAAATCATAAAGTTATTAATACGCATTCTACACATTAAAGACCCTACTTCTCATGACACATATTAAACCCGATAAATAATTCTTAATTTGATCACTTCATAACGGATCTAATTTTGACTGTCTATTATTCAATATATATTTATATCACATATAAGCCCACATATATTGTAATTAATTGAAATTAATTCCAACAACAAGCTCAACAAATCATTATTTAATTTCATAATCCAAACCAGTACACTAGTTTAGTGTATTAATGGTCGGGCGGGTACGGGTACCCCGGGTATACCCGGGCACGGGTACAGGTACGTCTCGGGTACGGGTATGACGGGTACTAGGGTATACGGGTACGGGTATGTTGGGTATTTTTTTCAAAAACCATATCCTACCCGTCCTATACCCGTACCCGTGTACCCTTGACGGGTAGGGCGATCCGGGTACGGGTAGGGCAGGTACGGGTATTTTATTTTATTTTTTTTATGTTTTTTTATGTTTTTTTCTGGTTTTTTTTGTTTCTGTTTTTTTGTTGGTTTTTTTTTGCTAGTTTTTTTTTTTTTTTTGCTGTTTTTTTTCTAGTTTTTTTGTTGGTTTTTTTTTTTTGCTTTTTATTTTTATTTTTAACAGTGTCATATAAATGTTATTACGTATTTATAATTCGACTTTTAAATTCAATATCAAATAGTGTGTATATATATACATAAAATTATCAAGTCACATCTTTATAATTCCTAAATAATTAAAATTTGTAACTTATATATATAAATTATTTTTGCCAAAATTTGTATGTTTAGTCGGCTAAGTACAAATGTATTTATTTATTTCTTTACACGAGTCATTTTATTTTATTTTTAAATTCTCATTCTAATTATTATTGTAAAATAGGATCCGTCTCGTTTTCCCCTTTCCGAAAAGTCGAAGAACGCTTGAATCCGACACTCGTAGCCAAAGTTATAGATGTTTGAAGTTTTTTCTTACGGTAGAACTTTGAAAATTCATAACTAATTGTAGAAAAATCCAAATAAATTGAAATTTGTGTCAATTCTGTGTATTTTTTAATGTTATAATAAAAAGTGTTATGCAATTCTAGTGTATCACATTTGTGTCAATTAGTGATATTTGACAAATTATTTAGTTTCACTAAAACTAATATTTGAGTTTATTTTTGTTATTTTTTTTCTTCTACTCTTAAACTCAACATTTTCATTACTTAATTTGAAAATTGTCAAATATCACTTAATATTTAATCAAATAAATTCAAAACAAAATATTAGCAAAACAATTAATTTCCATCATTGAAGAGAGCAAAGACAGAGATTCAGGCATAAAAGTGATTTTTTCATTTGAGAATTAGAATATTAAACTATTTTCAGATTAGGACAATTGATTTTGTCTAAAAGAACTATTTTATAGATCAAAAGTTGATCAATTTCTAATATTTTTTTTTATTTTAGGATATTTTTTTTCTGTTTTTTTTTAAAGTGTCGTATAAATATTATTACGTGTTTATAATTCGACTTTTAAAATTTGAATAGTTCAATACTTCAATATCAAATAGTGTCTATATATATACATAAAATTATCAAGTCACATCTTTATAATTCCTAAATAAATAAAATTTGTAACTTATATATAAAAATTATTCTTGCGAAAATTTGTATGTTTATTCGGCTAAGTACAAATGTGTTTATTTATTTCTTTACACGAGTCATTTTATTTTATTTTCAAATTCTCATTCTAACTATATAGTTTCATAATTTATTTATATCTTGAAATTTTTAGTTTACATTTTAAATTGATAATATATTTTCTAAACGTTCATTTTAAATTGATAATATATTTTGTAAACGTTCATTTATTTTTAATAGGTTAAATAAAATATAAATAAAAAATATCTTAAATCAATTACTTTAAAACAATAAAATATAAATAAAAAATCTAACCTATTTAAAATAAATCTAACCTATTCAACATAAATCTAACATATTCAAAATTAAATCTAACCTATTCACATAAATCTAACATATTCAAAAATAGGTCTAACATTTTCAAAAATAAATCTAATCTATTTAAAAATAAATCTAACATTTTTAAAATAAAATCTAATGTAACATATTCACAAAAATAAATCTAACATCTTTTTTTAACCTATTAAAAATAAATCCAAATTTCAAAAATAAAATCTAACCTATTAAAAACAAATCTAATTACTTCACATATTCAAAAACATAAATTAAAAAACCAATTTTTTTAACCTATTAAAAATGAATCTAACATATAAAATCAAAAAACAGAAATTAAAAAACAGAATTTAAAAAACAGAATTTAAAAAACAGAAATTAAAACAGAATTTAAAAAAAACAGAATTTAAAAAACAGAAATAAAAAAACAGAAATTAAAAAACAGAAATTAAAAAACAGAATTTAAAAAACAGAAATTAAAAAACAGAAATTAAAACAGAATTTAAAAAACAGAATTGAAAAAACAGAAATAAAAAAACAGAAATTAAAAAAAGAATTTAAAAAACAGAATTTAAAAAACAGAATTTAAAAAACAGAATTTAAAAAACAGAATTTAAAAAACAAAAATAAAAAAACAGATTTAAAAAACAGAATTTAAAAAACAGAATTTAAATGGGTTGGGGGGAATTTTGAAATTTTGAATTTAAACGGATACGGGTACCCGTGTAGGGTACAACGGGTAAACGGGTACGGGTACCCAGGTAGGGTACAACGGGTAAACGGGTACGGGTATGGGTACGGGCACGGGTACGGATATGGTCGGGTACGGGTATGGTCGCTCCGGGTATGGTCGGGTATTTGCCCAAAAAATCAAGTCCGGCCCTTTTTTTGCCCGTACCCGTGTACCCGAGTACCCGACCTATACCCGGGCTCGGGCATGGGTACCCCGGGCACGGGTACACGGGCGGGCATGCCCTAGGCGGGCAAAATTAATACTCTACACTAGTTTGCCTTATATAGGCGATTACAAAGCAATTATAATTATTTAAAATGATTAAATGTCTAACTCTTATCTATTCTTAACACGCCACATCAGCTGCCAAGTTAGCTGGAAACACTTAAATGCAGGAGCGGAGTCAGACTTTCTGAATATGAGTGTCAATCATATAAAAATTTTATGCTACGAATGGGATCAACTTACTGCATCTTCTTTATCTCTTCTTTATTTTCCTCTAAAATTAACAATGTGATCCTTGCACACCGCTCCCTTTAAGCATCAATATAACACACAAGGATTTTAATCTTTATTTTTTTTCTCACAAAAAGAAGTTAATTTGTCTTTCGGTAATGAAATGACGTAGTCGCAGTTTTCAGCAATATTTTATGAGAAAAATTGGGACCAGTAATTAAATTTTCTAATTAAAGCAGATTTTAATTAGAAGCAAAAAAAATAGAAAGGTTATTAAGAAGGACAAAATTGGTATATAAAAGACAAAAATTCTCTCTTCTCTCAAAAATTAAATTTCTGCCCTAAATATAGCATCCTCTTTTGCTCTTTCAAATATTGAAACTAGAACATCGAAATGTAATTTATTTCGTGGTTATAGCAGTGTGGTTGTATTTTTCATGTATTTTAATCTCATATATGAATTCTGTTTTTCATTTCAGAAAGGTGAAAATCCGTAAATTAAATTTCTGCCCTGAATATAGCATCCCCTTTTGCTATTTCAAATATTGAAACTAAAACATCAAAATGTAATTTATTTCGTGGTTATAGCAGTGTGGTTGTAATTGATATCTCCATATTATGTCTAATTTATAGCCCTAATTTATACTTAAACCTGTGTTTTAAAGCCTATAAATGTGGACTTTTTACTTATATTTCGAAGAAATGTGGTACTGCTATGTTTTGTTTGGTATTTTGCAGGAAAAAGGGCGAAAAACTGGATCTGACAATTTTTCATACGGCCTGTATGACATACCCTACGGGCCGTACGGGATCTGCCCAACCACACAGAAGATTCCACAACAGAGGCACATAGTCTCCAAGACAAAACACAGCCCTACGGGCCGTATGGGTCCCCTACGGGCCGTAGGGTGCTAAATCGGAAAAATCCAGCAGGATCTGAAATCAGCTGAAATCAAGGAGGCCGAAAAGGAAGCCTCTGCACACGCGATCCAGGGCATTAAATGAGATATTTCCTCACCAAAAAAGGGGGGATTCACCACTGGAACGGGGACAAGCTTTCTTGGAGCAAAAGACAAGAGAGGAGAAGAGGAAGAGAAGTGAAAAACGCGAGTTTGCAACGGATCTTCAGATTTTCCACTGTTTTGTCATGAACTCTTTTACTTTCTGTTATTTGTGTTATCTTATGAACATGAGTAGCTAATTTACTTTGTTTCTAGGGTTAAGATGTAGTTTCTAGTTTGGTTTTGTTTGCATGCTACTTGGATTTTGTGTTGAATGCTTTGTTTTTACTTTGTTGAGTAGTATTTTGATTGCTTTATTTGTGCTTGCTTGAATTGATTAGTCATCCCGTTAGATGAATGCGCACATCTAAGTGTTAGGAGCCAAGTCTATGACGTTTAATCCAACCGAATAAAGTATATGAAGTAGGGTGAAACCAAGGAGTACCCGAAAGGTGAAACTTTCCTTGAGGCGAAAGTCCTTGGATACTTTTAGTAAACCAACAAGTAACTTAGATAAATTAGGCCAAAATGCGAAAGTTGAGGTTTAACGCATCTAAGAGGGAAGTATTTGAGTCCGGTAATCGGGTACTAGGCCAAAATGCGAAAGTTGAGGTTAGGTATCTAGATCTGGTCGATAGAAACCCTAAACATTAGTATCAACACAGAAAACAGTAGCTGCAGCATTAACTCGGGGTCCCCTACGGGCCGTATGGATTCCCATACGGGCCGTATGGATTCCCATACGGGCCGTATGCCTCGGGGCAGAACAGAAATGAAATCTGAACCCTGGAAACGCCTTTTTATCATTTGAAAACAACTTTAATTCTTTTTATTGTCTTTTAAACTTGTCATAAATCAGTAGAATTGTTAGGATTAAATCAAACCAATTTTTCTCACTTCTAGAATCTCAAGTAATTTTAAGACGAGTCCGGTCATTTTCTTCTGTCCCTGTGGATCGATACCTGAGCATACTCATCGATAGGATAGTGCACTTGCTATCTGATTTGACAGAGTGTAACAAAGGTTTAAAAGGTATAGCTTGCTATACTGAAACTTTGTAGCATATATTCTGTGCGAACAAGTTTTTGGCGCCGTTGCCGGGGAGGGCAACGAAAATTCTGGACTTTTTCTTATTTTTGCTTGATTCTAGATTTTAATTTTAATTTTTCTTTTTCTATCTTTGCAGGAACATACTGGAAGGGTCACTGCCCGAGAACCACTATCAACTCAGAAGCAAAGGGCAGACTTCCAACTCATTCGTTCCAGCACCACCACATCTGTCACCTCTCCGTACGGCCCGTAGGAGATTCATACGGCCCGTACCAGCCGACAACAGAGGCCAGACAGACCTAGAACAGGACACAATGAATAACGGCGGAGTTAATCCACCCATCACTGATCCACCCGTTCAGGATCCACCCATCCAGGACCCTCCCGTCCAGGACCAATTCTCTGATGATGAAGGAGCAGACTATGCGCCCAGGACATTGCGAGAGTTTAATGTCCCGAGAGCTGAAGATGTTAGAGGAGCAATCCGATTGCCAAGGATTGCTGGCAACCAGCCCAACTTCAATCCGGGCGTTGTCAACATCGTCCAGCAAAACACATTCCATGGCATGGATCATGAGGATCCACATGCCCATGTTCAAACTTTTCTTGAGTGTTGTGCCACCATTAAAATTAATGGCGCAACAGCTGATTACATTAGGCTTGCTTTATTTCCTTTCACTCTTAGGGATAAAGCCAAGAAATGGTTAGGGTCACTACCAAGGGATTCAATTACAACTTGGAGGGAACTGTCCAAACTGTTTTTGACCAGATTTTTCCCCCATAAAAGAACTGCCGAGATTAGGACCCAACTGACCAGTTTCAGACAAAGGTTTGATGAACCACTGAATGAGGCCTGGGAAAGGTTTAGGGAATTACAATACTCTTGTCCACATCACGGTATTCCCGAATGGTTACTTGTTCAGTCTTTTTATTCTGGTTTAACTGATACCACTCGTACTTCTGTTGATGCAGTTGCAGGTGGAGCTCTCATGGATCGAGAGGCTACCGAGGCAATGAATTTAATTGACAATATGGCAACTAACCAACAATGGTCCGGTCGAGGGAGCACTCGAGGAACTGGAGGAGGCCGAATTGAGGTCGATCAGATCACCGCTCTCACCGCCAAGATGGATGCCATGCAGAAGGCTTTTGACAAGATGAGTGTCAAAGCGCTTGGTAATCAGCAACCACAACCTTGTGTTATGTGTGGGGATGATAGACACGAGTATGAGAATTGTCCGCTTGCGCAAAGAGATGAAGAGCCCGAGCAAGTGAATTCTCTCAACAATGAGCCATCTTACTTCCCAAAACCTCCTTTCACCCGAACCTATTCTAAGGACCCGATTGAACAACAGAACTGGAGGTGGAAGCAAAGCAACCCCCCACACTTCAATAACAACCCTTCTGGCAGCAACAATAACAACCGCAACTTCTACAACAATGCTGCATTCAATAACTCGAACAACCGTGCACCATACTCAGGACCATCTAAACCCTATGTTACCCCTGCTGTGGAGAACTTTATGCATGAGCAAGGGAAGATGAATCAAATGCTCTTCGAACAGATGCAAGCAATCAACGCTCAGTTGGCTAGTTTGGCCGCCCAAAACAAACCTCAAAATGGGAGCCAAACCGCACCACCACAACCTGGAATGCTACCAGGCCAACCAGAGATTAACCCCAGGGAAGAGGCTAAGGCAGTGACATTGCGAAGTGGGACACAGTACCAAGGACCAACCATGCCTGTCGAGCCAGAAGCCGAACCTACGGCCCGTATGAATCCAGTACGGCCCGTAGAGACAACTACTGAGATTTCTGAGCAGCCAGCATCTGATCCGATTGAAATTGTGAATGAAGAGACAGACCATACGGCCCGTACCAGACCCGTACGGCCCGTACCAGATGAAGCTGACAAGCAGAAAAAGAAGGTGACCGAGAAGCCACCGCCCTACCGGCCACCAGTTCCATTCCCACAGAGATTAGCAGAAACCCGACTCAATGAACAGTTCTTCAAGTTTATTGAAGTTATGAAGCAATTGCACATTACAATTCCATTCACCGAGGCATTGACCCAAATGCCCACCTACGCTAAGTTTCTCAAGGACATCCTATCCAATAAACGAAGCTTGGGGGGGCGTGAGACGGTGAAATTGACTGAACAGTGCAGTGCTATACTGAGGAGTGAACTTCCACCGAAATTGGAAGATCCGGGTAAGTTCTCTATTCCATGCACGATTGGCAAGGCCACCATCCGACGAGCTTTGTGTGATTTGGGGGCTAGTGTGAGTCTCATGCCGCGAACTATCTTCGAACGACTGGGTATGGGCGAGCTTAGACCCACACGAATGACCTTACAACTTGCGGATTCTTCGGTGAGACTACCACTTGGCATAGTGGAAGACGTACCGGTGCAAGTCGGTAAGTTCTATGTGCCCGGTGATTTTGTTGTGATGGAAATGGAGGAAGACAAGGAGGTCCCTATCATTTTGGGACGACCATTTTTGAGGACCGCTGGGGCGCTGATTGATGTGAAAAATGGGACTTTAACCTTGAACATCGGAGATGAGAAAGTTCACTTTCAAATCGACCGAGCAATGAAGTACCCCGCTCAACCCGAATCGTGTTATATGATCGATGTGGTTGATGAATTGGTTGAAGAGAATTTTCTGGAGCAAGTCGACAACTCGCTAAGGTATCATTTCGATTTTTTATCTGATTTGCAGGATAAAACAAGCGAGCTTGAGACGATTTACACGGCAGACGCAGTACCTGTCTGTCTGGAAGGATATCCATACGGGCCGTACCCAGATCATACGGGCCGTAGACCAGAGGAATTTCAAACAGAGAAGCTAGAGATTGAGAAGGAAACGAAGGCTCAACCTGAAGCTGAAGCATACGGCCCGTACCCAGATCATACGGACCGTACGACCAGCCAGACAGAGCAGATCACTCCCGAATTAAAACCTCTCCCAGCCTCTCTCAGGTATGAATTCCTTGATTCAGAAAAGAAATGTCCTGTTATTGTAAATGCAGGATTGACCCCTGACCAAACCGCCAAGCTCATGGAGAAGTTGAGAACCCACAAAGGCGCGATTGGATATTCTATCAAGGACTTGAAGGGGATCGATCCAACCATTTGCACACACAGGATCTTGCTAGAGGATGACCACAAGCCTTCAGTTGAACACCAAAGACGGCTCAACCCAAATCTGAAAGAGGTAGTAAAGAAAGAAATTTTAAAACTTTATGAAGCAGGTATTATCTACCCGATTTCTGACAGCAAATGGGTGAGCCCCGTCCATGTGGTTCCCAAGAAAGGAGGAGCAACAGTGGTGAAGAATGAAAAAGATGAGATGATCCAAACACGCGTTGCAACCGGTTGGAGGATGTGCATTGACTACCGGAAGCTCAACGCGGCTACACGCAAAGATCACTTTCCCTTGCCATTTGTTCATCAACTCCTTGAAAGGCTTGCTAATCACTCATATTTTTGTTATCTTGATGGTTATTCAGGTTTCTTTCAGATTCCCATTAATCCGCAGGACCAAGAGAAGACCACATTCACATGCCCATACGGTACCTATGCATACCGTAGAATGCCCTTTGGTCTTTGCAATGCACCTGCGACTTTTCAGAGAGCCATGATGGCTATTTTTTCTAATTTTATTGAGAAGGAAGTTGAAATTTTTATGGATGATTTTTCTGTATATGGTACTTGTTTTGATTCTTGTTTGGCTAATTTGTGTAAGATTTTGCAGAGATGTGAAGAAGTGAATTTAATCCTCAATTGGGAAAAATGTCATTTCATGGTTCAAGAAGGAGTAGTCTTGGGACATGTTGTCACCTCAAGGGGGATTGAGGTTGACAAAGCAAAAATTGAGGTAATTGAGAAACTCGAAATCCCAACAAATGTCAAGGGGGTTCGAAGTTTTCTCGGACATGCAGGTTTTTATCGCCGTTTCATAAAGGATTTCTCGAAAATTGCGAAACCATTAACCAATCTACTTATTAAAGATTCTGATTTTGTTTTTAATGATGATTGTGTCAAGTCTTTTTGCAGTTTAAAGGAAGCCCTTATCTCTGCACCTATCTTACAGCCACCCGATTGGTCACTACCGTTTGAGTTGATGTGCGATGCAAGTGACTATGCAGTTGGGGCAGTTCTGGGGCAGCGGAAGGACAAGAAGCCATGTGCTATCTATTATGCTAGCAAGGTGTTAGATCCGGCCCAAATGAACTACACCACAACCGAGAAGGAGCTTCTCGCCATTGTTTTCGCCCTTGACAAATTCAGATCATATTTGGTGGGCTCGAAGATAGTGGTCTACACCGATCATGCTGCACTAAGGTACCTTTTGACTAAAAAAGATGCAAAACCAAGGCTAATAAGATGGATTCTTCTTTTGCAGGAGTTTGATCTTGAGGTAAGAGATAAGAAAGGAGTCGAGAACTCTGTGGCGGATCATCTGTCCCGGCTTCGTTGGGAAGAGGACACCACAATCGAACTCCCGATCAATGACTCATTCCCCGATGAACAGCTCCTCGCATTCAGTTCTGACCTGGAGGACATCTATACAGGCCGTACAGAAGTTCATACGGTCTGTATGATTCAGCATACGGCCCGTACGCACTTCCATACAGGCCGTACGCAGACCAACCAGAGCAAACAGCAAGCTCCCTGGTATGCCGACATCGCGAATTACCTGGTCTCTGGAGATTTGCCTGGCACAATGTCCCACCAGCAGAAGAAGAAACTCAAGTCTGATGCCAAGTACTACTTTTGGGATGAGCCCTACCTCTTCAAGATTGGAATTGATGGTATATACCGACGCTGTGTTCCACACGAGGAAACAAGTTCTATTCTTGCACATTGCCACTCATCCGCTTATGGAGGACACTCTTCATACTCCAAGACTACTGCCAAGGTATTACAATCTGGTTTCTTTTGGCCCTCTCTTTTCAAAGATGCAAGATCTTTTGTTCTAGCTTGTGACAGGTGCCAAAGAACCGGAAACATGACGAGACGAAGTGAAATGCCTCTCAACTTTATCCTAGAGGTAGAGATTTTTGATGTTTGGGGCATTGATTTCATGGGTCCATTCCCTTCCTCTCGAGGGAATGAGTATATTTTGGTGGCAGTAGACTATGTGTCGAAGTGGGTAGAGGCAATGGCATGCCGCAAGGCTGACTCGAATTCTGTGAAAAGGCTTTTCAATGAGATCATTTTCCCTCGTTTCGGGGTACCTCGAGCTGTTATCAGTGACGGAGGCAAGCACTTCGTCAATCGACAATTCAACAGTCTCTTGAGCCGACATGGGGTGACTCATAAGGTATCCACTTCTTACCATCCTCAAACTAATGGCCAAGCCGAGATTTCTAACAGGGAAATCAAGTCGATTTTAGAGAAAACGGTGGCAAGGACAAGGAAGGATTGGGCTTTCAAGCTGCATGATGCACTTTGGGCCTACCGCACTGCATTCAAGACACCAATTGGCATGAGTCCTTACAAGCTGGTGTATGGAAAGTCGTGCCACCTCCCTGTTGAAATTGAGCACAAGGCATTCTGGGCCACAAGAGCAATCAACATGGACCTACTTGCAGCTGGAGAAAAACGTGTCCTCGACTTACATGAGTTGGAGGAAATGAGGCTGCATGCGTATGAGAATGCTAGGTTTTACAAGGAAAAGACGAAGCGATTGCATGACCAACGCATTTCGCCTCGCCAATTCAAAGAGGGAGATCTTGTACTTTTGTTTAATTCTAGATTGAGAATTTTTCCAGGTAAACTCAAGTCAAGGTGGTCCGGCCCATTTCAAGTGAAGAAAGTGTATCCTTTTGGAGCAGTCGATATCTGGAGCACGGAAAGTGGTACCTTCAAGGTGAATGGTCAGCGCCTCAAGCATTACGTTGCTGACCACCTGATGAATGAGCGGAGCGTTCAGTTTCTTTCTGACCCCGCTCCGATTGAAACTTAATTTGCAAGGTGGTCTAGCTAAGGACCTAAAACAAGCGCTTCTTGGGAGGCAACCCAAGCACTTTTTAATTTATTTTTATTTGGTTTAGTCATTTCTTTTATTTTAGTTTCAGTTTTTGCATGTTTAATTTCGTATTAGTTTAATTCTGATTCTTCGATTTTTAGTTATCTTTCAAACCAGATCAGATAGGAGAAAAATACAATTCTGGGCGTTCATACGGCCCGTACCAGTTTCCTTACAGGCCGTAGGGTATCTATTCGGCGCGGACACCCAAGAGTCGCGACTCTCTCTCTTCGCGTCCCTTCAACTCACCCGTCTACCTTTTTATACCCCCCCTCCTGACAGTACCCGACAAACCCTGACCCACCAAACCCCACCTTGTCGTCTTCCTCCTACGGGCCGCACGAGAAGCCGTACCCCTAAACCCTAGCCGCCGCCACCTTCTCCTCCGCTCGCCTCCGCCACTAGCCGCCCGATCTCGCCACTGCAGAAAGGACCCGCGCCGTTCTCCACGCTGACCCGACCGCCGCCGTCTCTCTCTCGCCATTTTTTTTCCACCACACTCACCCGCCGGCCGCCTCCCCTCCTTCTTCTCCAAGGTAAGCACCCTTACCTTTCTCCTTTTCTATTTTTACTCATTTTCTACCATTTTTCTTTGTTTTTCCACCTTCTCCTCCGATCTCTCGGCCACCACTGTCAATCCACCAGTCGAAACCCAAACCCCAACAAAAACCACCAAGACCATACGGCCTGTACACCAACCCTTACAGCCCGTAGACAATCCCTGCCGAGAACCACAACCAACTCTACCATAACCTTACAGGCCGTACCCACAACCTTACAGGCCGTACCAGAGGTACCTGACAGCCATGTCTAGTGAACACCGCAGAAAGAGCCGCCAAGACCGAACACCACAACCACCACCCCATCCAGTCCCTGAGCCATATGACTCTGGCTCTGACCAAACCCACTCTGGTGAATACACCGACCGATCCAACCGCTTTGCGGAACGGTATTTTGAGATGCCCACTCGTCGGATGTACGAAAACTTCATCAATCTCCAAAAGAAGAAGTTTGAGAACACAGCAATGGTCGACCTAGGCACACTCCACAGTTTTGGAGTGGAGGATGATTTCGTCCTCCTAACTGCTGGAGTTGGATTTGGCATGGATTTTTGGAACCTTCGCCTCCCAGCCTACGCAATGGACACCAAGGAATTTCTCTCTTCTCTCGAGCTTAAGAGGGACAATCAAGATGTCCCCTTCATCAAATTCCGGCTGTGCAATAGCACTCACCGAGTCTATTTTCCTACTCTTCGCGAGTGGTTCAGTTTCCGACGAGAGCCCACTTCTGACACCCTCAGTTTCCGTGAGGGATGGGATAGGGATACCTTCTGGGGCATGATCACTGGCTGCCCTAGATCGGCTAGTTCAGAATACCGAGCCCGCTTCATCCCTCACCCCGTTCTCCGTATCATCCAGCGCGCCCTCGCTTCTACCATCTTTGCGCGAGGAGAGACTCTGAACCGCGCCAACACTTGTGATCTCATGCTTATGGACACTATGCTCCGTCCAGACACCGAGTCTCCGGACCTAGCCCTTCTCATGGTCCAGCACTGGATCCAGCAGCGCGAAAACAAGAAGAGTGGTGGCAAGATCAAAATAGGGGCCTATGTTGAGCTTATTAAGCGAAAGCTTGGATTAGGAGCAATACCGGGTAGAGAGCCATGCACCGGTCCCACCATTATGGATGCTGACAGCTACCGCCAGGGCCTATTCATCTCTATCTCCCGTGGCCCAGCGGGTCACCAGGACCTCTATGATTGGCGCTTTGAGAATGGTGCCTCACGCAGGTTACCATTTGGCCCCTCAATCTCACCACATGACCCATCCACCTGGTTGATCACAGCTCCTCCACCACCGACCTCTGATGCACCCAGCTCTTCTACCCAGCCACCACCATCACAGTCTGCACCCCCACACCTGGCTGACCCTACTCTTAGGGATATCTACTCCATCATGAGGGACATCAGGGATACTCAGCTGGAGCAGGGCCGTCACATCACAGCTATCCAGCAGCAGACGGACATTCACGGCGAGCGCTTGGATGAGATCAGTGGCCACATGTTTGATTATGCTCAGCGCCTTGGTGACATTGAGGACCAGTTTCGTGACTGGCGCTTCGACCCCTCCTATGACTACTGATCAGGTTTGTTTTCACTACCCCAGCTTTTATCTTTTTATCTTAGTTTACTTGCTTGCATGTCTTGAAGCATTGAGGACAATGCTCAGACTAAGCTTGGGGGGGTGATTAGTTGATTTGTTTAGTTGCATGTAGTTTTGTTCTTTTTGTTTTTGTGTTTGCATGTTTCGAGGATTAATTTGTGTGAATTGCGTGAATTAGGGACCAAATTGAGAAATTTTGATTGAGAGATGGTTGAATTTGTGAAATTGGAAGTAACCACACATTTGGTTGAAAGAACTGTATATGATAGTTTGTTTTGGGACTTTGTAGAGCTGAGAATTGAATTGTACCAAGAAAGCATTTAAAACCGAACTGTGCCTTGTAAAAATAGAGAAATGAGATTTGAAAACAATAGAAAGGTTGGGATATCCATTGGTATGAGAGAATACCATTGGATATGTGTATTCATGATATGTGCAAACAAATTAAAATATATATATAAAAAAAAAGAGAAAAAGATGGAGAAAATAAGAGTACTGGCAATAAGTCCATTAAGGGCGCCTTTGAGCTCGTCTCCCAAAAAATAAAAAAAATCTTTGCACATGTCAACACATGTAGTCCGCGACTTTCTGACCTAAGCTTGTTTCAAGCTTGGGGGGGGTATCAAAGAAAAACAAATCACTACAAATGAGGGCATAAACTTGGTAGAAAATGAACTATTGATGCGTTTGATTACTTGGTGCTTACAAATAGCAATACATTCTTGAATATGGGGTTTTGATTGATTGAATTGTGGGGTGAATCAAAATGGACCAAAGGAAACCAAATCACTATCCAAAATGACTCTAATAGGTTTCTAACGAACGCAAGACCATGCAAATTTTCCTCTTAGTGGATTAACTTGCATTTAGGTAAGTCCAACAACCAGAATCACACCTAAGTTAGAATTTTTGCTTGAGGACAAGCAAAGTTCAAGCTTGGGGGAATTTGATATCTCCATATTATGTCTAATTTATAGCCCTAATTTATACTTAAACCTGTGTTTTAAAGCCTATAAATGTGGACTTTTTACTTATATTTCGAAGAAATGTGGTACTGCTATGTTTTGTTTGGTATTTTGCAGGAAAAAGGGCGAAAAACTGGATCTGACAATTTTTCATACGGCCTGTATGACATACCCTACGGGCCGTACGGGATCTGCCCAACCACACAGAAGATTCCACAACAGAGGCACATAGTCTCCAAGACAAAACACAGCCCTACGGGCCGTATGGGTCCCCTACGGGCCGTAGGGTGCTAAATCGGAAAAATCCAGCAGGATCTGAAATCAGCTGAAATCAAGGAGGCCGAAAAGGAAGCCTCTGCACACGCGATCCAGGGCATTAAATGAGATATTTCCTCACCAAAAAAGGGGGGATTCACCACTGGAACGGGGACAAGCTTTCTTGGAGCAAAAGACAAGAGAGGAGAAGAGGAAGAGAAGTGAAAAACGCGAGTTTGCAACGGATCTTCAGATTTTCCACTGTTTTGTCATGAACTCTTTTACTTTCTGTTATTTGTGTTATCTTATGAACATGAGTAGCTAATTTACTTTGTTTCTAGGGTTAAGATGTAGTTTCTAGTTTGGTTTTGTTTGCATGCTACTTGGATTTTGTGTTGAATGCTTTGTTTTTACTTTGTTGAGTAGTATTTTGATTGCTTTATTTGTGCTTGCTTGAATTGATTAGTCATCCCGTTAGATGAATGCGCACATCTAAGTGTTAGGAGCCAAGTCTATGACGTTTAATCCAACCGAATAAAGTATATGAAGTAGGGTGAAACCAAGGAGTACCCGAAAGGTGAAACTTTCCTTGAGGCGAAAGTCCTTGGATACTTTTAGTAAACCAACAAGTAACTTAGATAAATTAGGCCAAAATGCGAAAGTTGAGGTTTAACGCATCTAAGAGGGAAGTATTTGAGTCCGGTAATCGGGTACTAGGCCAAAATGCGAAAGTTGAGGTTAGGTATCTAGATCTGGTCGATAGAAACCCTAAACATTAGTATCAACACAGAAAACAGTAGCTGCAGCATTAACTCGGGGTCCCCTACGGGCCGTATGGATTCCCATACGGGCCGTATGCCTCGGGGCAGAACAGAAATGAAATCTGAACCCTGGAAACGCCTTTTTATCATTTGAAAACAACTTTAATTCTTTTTATTGTCTTTTAAACTTGTCATAAATCAGTAGAATTGTTAGGATTAAATCAAACCAATTTTTCTCACTTCTAGAATCTCAAGTAATTTTAAGACGAGTCCGGTCATTTTCTTCCGTCCCTGTGGATCGATACCTGAGCATACTCATCGATAGGATAGTGCACTTGCTATCTGATTTGACAGAGTGTAACAAAGGTTTAAAAGGTATAGCTTGCTATACTGAAACTTTGTAGCATATATTCTGTGCGAACAGTAATTTTCATGTATTTTAATCTCATATATGAATTTTGTTTTTCATTTCAGAAAGGTGAAAATCCGTACGAGCGATAGATAATAACATTCGCCGAATTTTTTATAAATATCCAAAATTAATAATAAATTACGGATTTTAACCAGTTTTATAATTTTTTTTCAAAAGTACCCAACCGGGTCTTCTAATAACCGGAAAATAGTAATCTTTCCGGTGAAAGGCTAACCGGAAAAATTAAAACATTTCCGGTGATATATGCACGGTTATTTATTAACCGGTTTTGTGTTCGGTTAACAGTGCCCCGGAAATTCACTCAATAACCGGTTAATGGAATAGCGCAAATCTCTTATCACTCGGTTATATAACCCGCAGATAGATCTCATAGTTTACTCTGAAGAATCAGAGTCGAGAAAAATGAAAGGAAGAAAGTAAGTTTTTTTTTATAATTAAGTAATTAAGTTATTATTTTTTTAACTATTGATTTTTGAAATATAATAAAGATTTCTCCTCCATTTCTTTGTATGCAAATTATGTCGAAATTTTTATAAATTTTTGAAATATAATTGTTTAGAATTTTTTGAAATATTATTTAGAGTTATTTGGAATATTGTTTAGATTGTTTAGAATTTATTTGTTTAGAACTGATCAATCAATTACAATTATCCATACAAAAATAAATCAGTAAACAAATATTACTTGCTCTATCAATAAATAAAAAATTATGTTAATTATTTTATCTTTTAACTATCTATCTTTTTTTGAAATTATGTTAATTATTATTTCTTCTAACCGGTTTTGTAATTTGCTACATATATGAAGCACACGATCACACTCAGACGAAGAGAAAGGAAGACACTCAGGCAAAGATAAAGGAAGATAAAAAAGAAAAAGGTAATTTTTTACCATTAATTTGTAATTATTTATGATTTGTACCAATCAAAACTAAAAATAGGTTAATTGCATATATTGTTTGGACTAAAAATAGTTTATTTTTTATTTTAATTTTAATTTGTAATATAATTAATTAGTTCATTTCAACTGGTTCAGGATATTGTCCAAATAATTTAGAATTTTTTCAAACATTCCAAAATGGTTTAGAATATTTTATAAAATTCGAAAATAGTTAAGGATATTGCAAAATGGTGCAGAATAAGTTAGGAATATTCAAAATGGGCTAGAATAATTTAGAAAATTGTAAAATAATATAGAATAATTTTCAGAGGTCCGGACAATTTTTAATTACTTATATGTTGTTATTTTTTGAATTGCCAGACCAATTGAAACTAAAAATGGATAGAACTATTTGTGTGAAAATTTATATTGGAGGAGAAATCCAATACAATGATGATGGGGTATTTTACAGTACCCGAGCTAAATACTCATTACCGCTAACCGTGAACCACAACTTTGATTATCTTCGGAATGAGATTTATAAATTGGTTGGGTATAATGTTAGTCAAGCAAATCTGGAAATCCAAGCCAGGTTTAATATGTCTACCGATGGGGGATGTGACCATCAGTTAATACCTATAATAAACCAACAATCGTTCGAAATGATTTTAGGAATTGTGTCCTCATTTTCACAAATATTACCGATTCTGGAGTTATATGTAGAATTGGAACCGAACTATACCAATTAGATTCCTGAACCTCGATCCCGACCCAGTACCAGTCGGAATCCTGTGGATCCCGACCCAATACCAGTTAGATCCCGACCTAGTACCGGTCGGCACTCTGTGGATATACCAGTGAGACCCCGACCCAGTATCGGTAGCAACTCTGTGGATCTACCAGTTATACCCCGACACAGTACAAGTCGAAACTCTGTGGATGTACCAAGCACATCCCGACCCAGTACCAGTCGGGTCCGTAGACAGGTACGTGATTATTCGCATGTCCCTGTGGATGTAATTGATTCTGATAGTTTGGAGAGTGGAGATGAGATGCTCTCAGGTGAGTCATCGGGTTCGGATGATGATATTGAACCGCCCAGCCAGTCACCTTCACAGTACCGTCAAACACATACCCGTCAAGCACAGTACCCGATAACTGATCGGGAAAGTATGACACATCCGGTTGATAGTTTCAATGACATATCCGGTTTTCAGCCTGCGGATGTCGTTTTTTTGGCAGCTCTAAAAAAACATTCGATAATCCATTGGCTAAGGGTGTAGTTTATGAGTCGAAAACGGCTCTAAGGATAGCAATCAATGAGTTCCATCTTGATAAGAATTGTGAGTGCAAGGTCCTTAGAAGCGAACCTAGACGTTACGAGGTGGTGTGCAGAGATAAATTTTGTAAATTTAAGGTATGCGTGAAGCAGAACGGTCTTTCAGAATCTTGGATTATTACGAAACAAGCATATCCTCACACGTGCACAGTATCGGCAACACGTACTGATCATTGTCAGCTTACAACAGAGATGGTTGCCCTTGTGATTGATAAGACCATTAGAAGGGATGTGTGCTCTCCTATAGATCATATCCGAGATATCGTCATGCAGAAATATAATAAGGTAACCCCCAAGTACAACAAATTATGGAGAGGCCGTGAGCTTGCTATTACAAATTTGTTTGGGAGTTGGGAGAACTCGTACAACTTGCTTATTCCACTATTGGAAGCCATCAAAAGAACGAATCCAGGAACTAAGTACTGTGTGCTGTCGACCCCGATTGACAAAGAAACTAATAGGCACTTCCACAGAGCGGCATGGGCATTTGGAGCGTGTATTGGAGCGATACCATTCCTCAGACCAGTGATTAGTCTCGATGCATGTTTCATGTCGGGACGGTACCAAGGTAGGCTGCTAATCCAGCAAATCTCGATTTCCTCCTGCTCCTGCAAATCCAGCAACTCTTCTATGGTGCCTGTGCCTATTCCCTGCCTCTGATAATCCTCCCAAGACAGATTGTGTCCACCCTGATCCTGATTCACCTGCAATTCATACACAGCTTTAATTCCTAAAAAAATAATTGTAATTCATAAAAAAATACTTGTTCTAAACGAAAACATACCTGTCTGAGATCAACGTCATGAACCAGATTGTCCGGATTCCAAGCTTGCGTCCCCTGAGCCTGAGATACTTATAATTAGAATTTAGTTTGATAAGTTGTAGTTTACAAACAATTTTTTTTAAGTAAAATTACAAATTACCTGTCCGGGGGCTGCGACTGGATGTGATGGATTTACCGGTGCAAATGCTTCTGATGGGATGTACTTTTTCCATTCGGTGTCGTCGTATAACCAACCCTTAAAAGGATCTGGGCCTTCGAATCTAGGCGGTTCTGGATATGGATACACCCTAATAAGAGTAGGCTCGTCCGATGGGATCGCTTCCCAGTTTTCTGGAATCCCCGCCTCATCCATCATTTGCCGGGCACGTGGACCAAAACCTGTATCACAGCAGAGACGCCAGCCTGTCCTCATCAGTTTTTTACCAAGCTTTCGCCACCCCTTGGTTAAGAACATCTTGACGCCGTGCGCCAACTCTCCAATCCCAGTCAATGCCTGTACACAAACAGTTTCAATTTTAGCAATTATGAGTTTTCAAATAACTTAATCAACGAGGATAGAAAATAAAAATATTTACAGTTCGAGTGACAAGTGGTCCGCTGGGAATGTATCCACTCGGTCCATGCTCTACTCTGGGGAGCCAATTCACACGATCCATTCCTTCCACGTGCTGACTAAACAGATAGACAGATGCCATACATCTCTTCTGGTACCACTTTCGATAACGTGGAAGGTCATTTTGCTCAAACAAGCGACCTTCTCTGATTACTTGCGCCTCATATGCAGTAGCCAACTGAACGTATGTCACGTGTCTTGTGGCCCAGGACTCGTTCTTCTTTGAGCCCAATATCAACCTGTTCATAATTTTATAAGAACTTAACACCCAAAGGTAACTAACATAAATAAGGAAAATGACGGTGAGTAAACCTTACTTGTGCAACTCAACATGCGTGTGCCTATTCGGTGGTTGTGGCACCAGAATCTCTTGAAACAATCCGAATTGGCGCATGCAGCGATCCGGATAGGTATGCTCAATGATCCAATAAAATATCAGTGGACCGCGATATAAGTAGTAGGGCTGATAAATTTATCAATGATGTGAGTTATAATTTATAAATACGGTAACATATAACTAAATAAATAACTAGATTGAAACATACCCTTCCCTGCTGGGTCACTGTCGGAAACTTGCTGTAGACCCTCCCGTACGGCTCCCAATTCACATGATCCTCCGTCAAACTCTGAAACTGGCCCCGCGGGATACGTGCACCCTATGTCTTGAAGTGGGAAGATGACACGTATTTGTGTGGACCACACCATTTGTATGCAAAAGATACGCATGTATCAAGCGTTGGAGCGCCCCAGGTAGGTTCCCAGTTTTTAGTTTGAGGCTCAGGCCGAAGAACTGGAAAGCGGGTCCACGACCAGTGCTGCAGAAGCATCACCGGCCCATGCATAGATCCTCTATCGGGCTCGGTAGCGACACATAGATGTCGATACAGATATGCAAGAACGGCTCCACCCCAATTATACGGTACCAGCTGGTCCAAATTCACAATTAGATCGAGATACCACAATGGTATCCCGTCCCCGCTACTGTCTGGGAACAAACTGGACAACATCAGGTCCAAGATATATGCACGGACATACCTAGAAAAATTTAAGACAATGTGAGTACATTATTGATAGGCTAAAGCACGAATAAATTTATATATATATATATATATATATATATATATATATATATATATATAGTTAGTTAGTTAGTTAGTTAGTTAGTTAGTTACCACTTCAGCGTTTGATCGTCGCGATCAGCCGGTAGCTCCTCAAATCGTTCACGAAACTTAGATTTCAGGAAAGTCAACTCCATGCTTCTTTCATTTCCCTCAGGCCCTCGTTTTTTCATAAGTTTACTCTGCTCATGCTCTTTGATTCCTAACAACTCGAAGAGCCGGCCTTTTGCGTTCCTACCGTCTGTACTCCCCGTCACTGGGACTCCCGTAATGGGCAAACCCCATAAACAGCTCACGTCCTCTAAAGTAACTGTAGTTTATCAAATAAAAAAAATATAAATTCTTCATTTTAATTATCAGTAAATTATCACGAAGAACATATTTATTTAAAGTAGTTCTCAAGTTAATACATGTCATCTCTCCGAAGGGAAGATGAAAGGTGTGTGTCTCAGGACGCCACCGCTCCACGAGTCCGTGTATCAGCGCCGCATCAATTTTTTTGTGAGGCATGACTGCGATCTGGTATAAACCCAATCGAATCAAGAATGGCGCGTATGCAACGTGGTACGCGGTCTGGCAACGGTAGTGCTTCACGTTTATAACCTCTTTTTTCTACATCCGGTTAATGAAAATTATCAATTAAAACCAAAATATATTTTTGAACAAGTAAATAAAAGAAATAACTGATTGCTTACCTCCTCAGAAGCATGACACACTCTGTGACTGCTGTGCGGTATCCACAACAGATCACTAAATGTATCCTGCACCATATCTATTTCATCATTCATTTCGTCTGCCATGCTACAAAATTAATTCAAAGTTAATTAATTATTTTTGAAATTTTTAAACTAATCAAAACCGTTTTGGATGTTTCTAATTATTTCTAAACCAATTCAGATTACCTAAATCATTCTAAAACGTTTCATGACCAATTTGCAATTTTCTAAATTATTCGGACAACAATTTCACATTGTCTTAATTAAAATTCACAATTTTTGAACTTTCTAATTATTCAGACATTATTTTGGAGTTTTCAACATTATTCTTAACCATTTTAGAATTTTACAAATTACTATAAACTATTTTGGAACTTTCTACGCTATTCTAGACTATTTTGGCATTTTCTAAATTATTCGGGCACCATCTTAAAATTTTCTAAATTATTCTACACTATTTCAAACTATTTTACACTATTTTAAAATTTTCTAATTTATTCTAGACTATTTGGAATATTATTTATAAATTATTCTCGACTATTTTGAAACTTTCTAAATTATTCGGGCACCATTTTAAAATTTTCTAAATTATTCTACACTATTTTACAACTTTCTAAATTATTTTTCACCATTTTGAAATTTTACAAATTACTCTAAACCATTTTAAAACTTTCTAAATTATTCGGGCATCATTTTAAATTTTTTTTAAATTATTCTACACTATTTAGCAACTTTCTAAATTTTTTTTCATAATTTTGGGATTTTACAAATTATTCTAAACCATTGTGAAACTTTTCTAAAATATTCTACACTACTTTGAAAGCTTCTAAATTATTCGGGCACCACTTTAAAATTTTCTAAATTATTCTACACTATTTTGGAACTTCCTAAATTATTTTACACTATTTTGGAACTTTTCTAAATTATTCGGGGTACTATTTTAAAATTTTCTAAACTTAACTAAACCATTTCAAAATAATCAAAACATAATTCCAAATAAATTCTAAACAATCTTTCAATATTCCAAACAATATTCAAAATAAATATTCCAAATAAATTTCAATTAATATTCCAAATAATTATTAGACATGCATTTTTGGCATATTACACATGCATTTTTGTTATTTCCAAATAATATTCCAATTAATTATTCTAATAATTTTCCTAACAATCTTAAACAATATTCCAAATAATTCTAACTAATCTAAACAATATTCCAAATAATTCTAAACAATATTCCAAATAATTCTAAACAATCGAAGCAATATATTCTTAAACTATTCTAATTAACAATATCATTAACTATTTTAATATTCTCTAAATAAAATAAAAAACCTGATACAATGCTGAAACCTTCTGCCTTTTCCTCCTCCTCTTCTCTTCTTTTCGCAACCCTCTGCTTCTTTCTACCCACTGCCAAAACTTCCCTGATTAAATCCCGTACCGCTTAGCAGAAGAAGACTCAACGAGTCTACAGTGCACTCACGGGCACGCCACACGTCGACGCCCCAGCAGAGGTCCCTCCACGCGCCAAAAAAAAAGAAAAACTTTCTGCTCTTCCGTTAACCGGACCAATACCCGGTTATTCGTTAACCGAACAATTTGGATATTTACGGTTGATGGATAACCGGACATTTTCAAAATTCCGGTCAACTGTTAACCGGTGATTTTCACAAAATCCGGTTACCCGCTAACCGGTTTGGGTATTATTCAACATTCCGTCTTAATTTGGTTACTTTTTTATATTTAATTTAATTTTTGGATATAAATTAAAAAAACGGAACATTCGATTAGTATTTCAAAATGATTCCCATTTGGGATAGAATTTCATTTTGTCCGAAGATTATACCGGTATGTATATGATTACTCCAGAGTATCGAGTGTTTCAAATATGAGGAGGGATCGGATGACACCGTGTATTTTCCGAACTTTGGGCTCTTGAGAAAATAAAATAAAAAGAAAGAATATTTAATTTGATTTGAGATTAAGAATATTTACATGCAGAAAATGAATTATCTCTTGAGAAAATAAAATAAAAAGAAACAAGAAATCCATCCTGAAGGGTTCATAGAGAAAACCCCAATTTTGATCCTGCTTTGTTGCTTGGTGTTAACAGCAGACATAATCAAGTGATATAAATCATCTCTGCTTTGAAGCTTTTGATGAAAAATCATTGAAGGAATGAAGGCGGCAACCCCGAAGGAACACCGTCATTGTCATTGCTTCCCGGAAAAAACCTTAATTCAATTCTGGCAGTAGAAAAGCTTGGACTGACATGCATGCTTATAATTTTGCCTCTTTTGATCTCCAAATAGCAATGGTAATGAGCAATTTCCGTGTTCTCACGCAGCAAATCAGCGAAATCGACTGTATCAAGACCCTAATTCAACGAAACAGTCAAAACGGCTATGAAAAAAGCTGAACTAGGAACCCTGATGATATATAAATCTCAAAGGAGAGCAGATTCGACGAGTTTGAAGAAATCAGTTTGATCGATTTTTCCTTTCCGGTTGCGATCATATTTGTCAATCATAGATTGGCATGCATCAACATTGGTGCCTTCTCTTATCCAAGGTTGATCAGCACCATCTGCAACTCTTTTGCATCGATGAATCCATCTCTATTTTGATCAAAAATGGAGAAAGCCTCCTCGACTTCATGTAAACCGGGCTCTGTTTGATCGAACAATGTAGAGAATTCCTCATGGCTCATAAAATCCCTTATTTCATCTCCTTCTTGGCTCAAAGCTGATATACCAATATCTGTCATTACGAATCCGACTTCCCTTCTCTTTATTCCAATGTCTTGTTTGTGGGGCGTTTCATTAATTTTCGTGTCGTAGTTGATGTTTCCTTCTTGGAGAAAAAGGTACTGTTGGCATGAAGGGAAGTGATCATAAGATGTAAAGAAAGATATATAAGAGGCAAGGTACTTTGGGAAGAATTTGTCAAGAAACATGAAGGTTAAATTGAGAACGATGGAGGTAAATAAAAAGAGTATTGAGTCTTGCAAATAGAGAGGTGAAAGGAGGAGATTAAAAAGCTTCTCCATTGTTGGTACTCTTTGGTTTAGAGAGAGAGAGAGAGAGGTGAAAAGAGATTTGTTGGCGTTTGAAAAGAGGATTTTTGTAATTTCTAGCTAGATTGGTTTCTATAAGTTGTGAATGAAAATGAAGCAGTTGGTTTGGTTTATATATACTAATGATACTCAGGAAAAGTTCCATATATTAGGAAAGTGAATGGAAGAAACTAACTATTATATTCTTGGGTCTCTTTCAACGCATTTTCTACTGGAAATTAAATTAAGGAAGTTTCTAGGAAAGTACAGAGAAAATCTCAGCCCTGACAAATAGCCTTCAGCTAATTTAATTATTGAATTTAATTAATTTGGAAACCGTCTTTCAATTAATTTACTCAATTTACCTATTCCATTAATTAAGTTATTCAGCTTATATAAAAACAAGCGCTTAAGCTTGACGAACAGCTTGCGCGCACCATTTTGATCATACCTACCGTTCACAAGCACTTCTAATAAGACAAGTTATAAATCGAATGGATCAAATAATTTGATGATCATCTGAAGTACATACTGAGTTAAGAAATAGAATTTTAATTAATAAGACAAGTATTAACTTGATTATTGATGTATAAGTTGAACAACCAAATATTTTGTTCAAAATAAATTTTTAATTTGATTTGAACCTGAACCGAACCTGAACCTGAACCGAACCGGTTCTGTTCGGTTCCCATAAAAAATATAATTTGAACCTGAACCGAACTTTGGGCTCTGTTAGGACCACAGCTCGTCCAACATTCAAAAATTAACTGCTCGGCCCATTTGTCCACGGGCCGTCTTGTTCATTTAGCAGGCCTAAATAATGATGTGCTAGCTAGTGACTGACGCTTCAGTTTTGGATTTGCTGATACTGGTAAGTTGGGTACTGGATACCAATTTCAGTGAGAGAATTTGGTGCATCTTCAGTCATGAATGAATTAAGAATTGAAAACTTCGAGTTTCAACCTCTCCCTTCTTCATAATTTATTAACAGTATAAAAAAAAAATCAAAATGGATAATATGCAATCAAACAAAAATCAGATCAAAATACACATCTTATCCAAAGAAACGCTTAACTCTTTTGATATAAGCCTTTCATCATTACTGTCATTATCTACATCCCAACTCATCATAAAACCAGAAAAGAATCTAAAGAATTCACAGAACTAAAAAGAAAATTTAAAAGAAGAAATTGAAAAATCTAAACCCAACCAACCTAAATTCACTCAAAACCAAACTAGAATACCCTAATCTGACTCTGACCTTCTCTGATCCCCTGCTCCTTCATCCCTTCTCTCAAATGAAATCCTAACCCAAACACCATTACCATTACCAGTACCTTCTTCCCTTTCCTCCTCCCTTTTCTTCCCTTCTCCTTCCTCTTCTGGCATATTATATCTACACATAGGGCATGATCCATGCATGTGTAACCACTTCTCTATGCACTCACCATGGTACCTGTGCCCACATGGCATCTCCTTCACTACTACCTCTTCTTTCTCCTTCTCAAATAGCTTCTCCAGGCAAACCACACACTCTGCTTCTTCGTTTTCTGTTTCTTCTTTCTTAACAATTTTGAGCGCTTCAATAGACGCCTTAGACGCTGGAGGAGACCCACCAGTAACAGATTCAGTCGTGGCGCCTCCAAACACCGCCGAGACTATACCAGCGCCACCGTGTAGAACCACCATGCTTTGGGTGAATGGGTTAAGCAACACGAACCGCTCTGGTGACTCCTGATCAGAGGTTGGTTCGAGCATGCCTAGGATGATCGGGAAGAGGCTGAACCTTGGGCTTGCGTTCTCTTGCTCAGCCATTGATCGAATGAATACTCAGATTCGAAAGAGAAAATTGAGAAGAAGAAAAAAAGAGGGTTTGATTCCAGGATTCTTTTTATTATTTTGGGAGTTTGATATGAAAAATGGAGAGAGAAAAAAGGGGTTTATAAGTGGGGCGAACTGTGCGAAGGCAACTGAACTCTGTGGAACAATCGAGAAGCTCCATAATTTGTATAATTTATCTCTATTTACTTTTTTTATTATTTTATTTTTCATCCCAATCTTACTCGGGTCCAGATCCCCTAAAGTAACTCAAATTTTGAGTTTGGATCTCAACCGTCCCATCAGAATCGTGTCCAATCAAAGGTCCTTTAATATTCTTACAGATTCTGATCGAACGGTCCGGATCTAAAGATAAGCTTTGGGCTACTTTAGGGGATCTGATTTGATTTTACTCGAATTCTCTCGTAAGTCGGCTGTACTTGGTGTCTGCACCAGTCAAACGCTTGACGGACCAAGTATCATCAGATCTCTCTAGATGCAACTGTAACTCGGCGGACAGCACGAATCTTGATGAGTTCGTAGGTATCTGATTTACGCTGGAACTTGCTTTGTTGCAGAGGATTTTAGCTTATGTGGTGCTTCTGGGTCCACCAAACAAAATTCCGCTTCCTCTGAGATATCTCTAACTTTGACAATCGTTAAGATAAGTTCTGCACGAATCTCGAATCACAAATAACACTGGCCCCGCGCTATCTCTGAATAGACACCGTACACGTAAGCACGCACGTGTAAAGGTATCTCAGAGGACAATCACTCCAGGAAACAAAGCGGTAGTACCGCAGAATAGTTGGCTGCGCACGGAGCATTGAATTGAGAAACTAAAGAGCTGTTATTCGGCGCAGAAGTCAGAATGAATAAGAAAATATTGTATCGAACATTTATAAATTTTAATATGAGTTCAGAAAAAACAAAATAAACATTTAAGCCATTTTTGTTATATGAATTTCAATACGAGTTCAAAAAAAAAATTGTGTCTGAATTAGCACGAGTTCATTGAAAATTTGTAAAAAAAAAAAAAAAGTTACCACAGATGTAATATTAAATATTACGTCATAAAATGTTCTTAGTTATATAAAAGACTAAAAAATGTTATACTTAGAGATTAAGACAACTTTGACATTCTATGTTAAAGAATTTAATAGTTAGAATATAAATACTCATTATCACCAATTAATTAAGTTTTAGCATCATTTATAAAAATTTAGCATTACATTTGTTTTATATTTTTCATTTATATTATTTATTTCTTTCTCAATCAGTACACATATAAATTATCTCAAAAATATATATAGTAAGCATATTTGATAATTGATATGGTACTAAATTGCAAATTCACCCTATGCGGCGCAGCTAGTAGAATCTGCTCCGGGCGTATGAGAGAAATCTCTCGTTTCTCGGAATTGGAAAGATCGGCTTCATTTAATTATTTTTGCGGCTCAGTCCCTGATTCTGAGGTGGATCCCAGATAATGGTTCACACGACAAAATAAGTGCCACGTCAGATATTCCTAACATTCTACAAACTATCTGTCAGTATAAATGATGTAGCGGATTTTTACAATTGGGGACCACATGAGATAGCCTTACTCTACTTGAAATTTGTGTGACCCGTTGTACAGAGTTGTATATCACAAAAGATCTTCGATGAGTAGTTGTGGTCTCTTTTGGGAATGTTCTGGAGTTTACGAGGGTTTTCTGTCGGAAGATATTTTCGAAGTGGGAGAGGTGGTGGATTTCGTGTTGGATCATCTAATATGCATTGGGATAACCAAACTGCATTAGAATAGATAATCAATATAGGGTTTTTTATTCCTTTTTTTTTCTCACTTGAGAGATACTATAATTATAAGGCAGTGTTATAAATAACTATATGCGGTTATCGGACGGACAGGGTATCATCAAACGATTAATCGGGAATAATTGTGCACAATTGATTATAATTGAAAATAATCGGCTGATTAATCGGAAAAATCCGTGATGATTTAGTTACCGTTAACTACTAATCGGCTGATTAATCAGTCTAAACGGACATTTTTTACAACACTGCTATAAAGTATAGATTTGATGACTGTTTTTATAAATTTATTTCATCAATATTATCACTGAATCTTTTAGCTCACCTCAGAAAATGAATTTGGATCTTCTAAAGTAACTCAAAATTTCGAATTTGGATTAAAATATGTACGAATATTAAAGGTGTCTTGTAAATTACTTAATAATTTAGATTAAGACTAAAATTTATTATAATAAAATATTAAAATGTTGTATGTAGGTTATGCAAATTTACTAAGAGAATGATATAATTCATCTTCTATATATACACTCATATAGAATGGTTTGAGAAATCGCGTGAGAAGCGTAAAATTATTCCCAAACACTAATTTATTCATAGTTTTTGCATTTTTTTTTTCTCATTCGACTATACACGTGCATTGTGATCGTAACAATATCGTGAGCAAAAATAAATATATCGTGAGCCTCACACCAATTTCAATTTCATTCAAATATCCGTACGTCTAATTAATTAATCACTATACTTATAGATCCAATGAGGTTGGGCCGCATTGTTACTTTTGGCCCGTTATACATTCTTTTGAAGCACTTCAAAAGCCCAGTTAGAACTTAGAACTAACAAAAGGTTTGTTTGATCAAAGTTCAAGGTAACTAATCAAACAGAGGTCAGTGGCGTTGCTAGAATTTGAGTCAGATGGGCAAAAAAGTTTTGAGTTAATCCAGTACACAAAATCAACTTATATATTTAAATTATTTTAATTAATTTCATCAAATTCAAAATCAGATTTAATCAAAATCAAGAAAAATATTATATGGTGGCTTCACCGCTGACTGAGGTTATGCGTGTGTTAACGTTAAGATATAATTTGACAGAGTTGAGATATGGAAGATCTAATCATATTTGATTAATCATCTACTAAAACATTATTGATGTAGTTTTGAAACAGAAATCTGGGTTACAATTTATCTAATTCTTTTCTTCTAAATTTCAATAAGATGTTTGAAATACACATTTAAAAAGCTAAAATTGCCAAGTTTCTATTTATATCTTATCATATAGTTAAATTTCATTTTTAACAGACAATTTTAATAAAACAAAAAAAAAATTGAACTCCCTATTTTTTAACTTTTTTTTATTAGAACAAAATTATTCCGAATAATCCGATTTGAAGAATAGTTTATTCTCACCGGCTATTTCTTGTTTCTTGCCTTCCTTTCTTTTCTTGGCACCTCCCACCTAAAACTCTCTCATTCTTCCCACGTGACCTTGCCATCCGACCTCTTCTTCTCTTTTCCCCTCTCCTCTCTCTCTCTCTCTCTCAGCAACTGAGAGGGAAGCAAAGAAACCCCTTCCTATTCTCCGATTGAAAACCTAGGGTTTCCCTCATCGATTCGCCTAATTCAAATTACCCATTCATGGAGGTTCTTCGACCCAATTGCTCCGACATTTTTGACATCTTCTACAATTATTGCGGTCAGATTTACTTCTTCTCTTCTCTTTTCTTTTCTTTTCATGATTGAAAACCCCTCTGCAAAAAAATCATCTTTTGCACCAAGGACCTTGCAATTTTGGTATTTCTGACCAAATTTAACTTTGAATGGTTCTAAATCACACAAGCTAATATCACTTAAGGTGTTGTTTCTCTAATTGCCTAGCATGATGATAACTGATTAAGTTAATATCACTTAAGGTGGCTAACACAACAAAATCATCTAGAATGGCTGTGACATTACTCTGGAACCTTAAGTACCAGTAGGCTTCACACTAATTTTACTTTGCTGCTGCCCTGATTCTATGGAATTATAATTCCATGAACAGTTCAAGTTGTTGTCTATTGTAAAATCATAATTCATGCAATGACTTGAGTTTAGACTTTAGCATCATCATTTTTTCCCTATATGAAATAAATTTAAGCTAGCCAATTTATTTCCTTTCCTTCTTATGGAATTTGATTTAGTACTTGGATCTCAATAATATGCAAGTTATATTTAGGCAGTTAGAGAACTTAACACTGTCTAGCTATAGCAGTAAGTAATAATCTTTAGACTATTAAGCCTGCATCTTTTGATTGCGATACAAAATATAAATGTGGGAAGTTAGGAATGCTTGTTTTGTTTTTAAATTAATGATAAAGGGAATTAGACCTACTGGTTTTTACTTCTTTTTTGTGTTTTTTTTTTTCTTAAATAGATATAATTTCGGGACATAACCCATCTGTTATGAAGGAATCTTTGTCTCTACTTTTGAGATCAATTGATGAAAGAAGAAGAGCCAGGTTTCCTTCCTCTCCTTCTCTCTATATTTTTAGTCGTGTCTTTTTATTATTTTTTGGAGTAGTTCATTTGGTTCTTCAATGGTCAGAGTCTGCACTATTCCTCCTGCAAATGTACCATCTGAGGAATCAACATTGTTAAAATGCATTCAGCTTTTAATGAATTTGTAGTGGGTAAATGTTTAGTAACTTTGGTTACAGCACTCCTTTTTTTACTATATAAAAGAATCAGACGTTTTCTTTGTAATACTATTGCAAAATTGCTAGTTAATATATTGAATGGGAATTCATTTTTTCATTTGTAAATTTTCTTACTTGTATTCATCCGCTAACATTCTAAATGAAATTATCCAGAGATACAACTGTTAGTGATGTTACGAAGTTGATGTCTTGCCTCAATTTATCGGTTAGTCTTTTGCAAAAGCTCAAGTACACTTTTTTTAATTGAATTCTAGAAATTTTATTGAGCTTGACAATATTTTACAGGAAGACTCGCAATTTAGTTGCTTCTATGATTTTGTCTTCTTCTTATGCCGTGAAAATGGGCAGAAGAGCATCAGTAAGATTTTTATTTGATTTTTATACAGAAATAATTTGTTTTTGGTTTCTGGTAATACCATTTTTTAGGTTTATTGTAGTTTTTATGCACAGATAAGTTGAAACCCGTGAATCCTAATAAAGATGATTTGTTTGATTGATATAGCGGTTCATCGAGCCCTGTCGGCTTGGAGAATAGTTCTTTACGGCAGATTTAGATTACTTGACCAGTGGTGCGAATTTGTTCAGGTACTTAATTTTTTTTTATTTTTTTGGTTCTAATTGTCAGATTATAACTAAGGGTGATGTTGTCACGAGTTGCCTTACATCAGTAAATTATTTCAGTGGACTTTACAAATTTGTTAGCCTACCCCAACTTGTTTGGGACTAAAGGCTTGGTTGTTGTTGTTGTTGTTAGACTTTTTGCCAGCATGGGTTTCCAACAAGCTCTACTAGGAAAATTTTGGTCAAGTAGTAATCAAATTGGATGTAGAAGATACTTTTTCCATTAATTGGGGGTGCGGGGGAGGGGACCCAGACATGTTGTATTCCAAATGAAATTGATTTTTACATTTGTATATTGTAAAAATATCAGAAGTACCAGAAGCATAACATATCAGAGGACACATGGCAGCAGCTCCTGGCCTTCAGCCGATGTATTACAGAGGATCTTAAGGGCTATGATCCTAAGGGTAATTCCAATTTACCTTTCACTAACTTTGTTACATCCCTATACCAGGAGCAGCACTTGGTAAACATGAGATTATATAAGAAAATTATAGGCCTGTGGTACAAAAGCTCATTAACAACTGGTAACACAATGCGAGCTATTTTGTTGTTAGTTCATATCTATGTCTTATGCTTGGCCAGACCCATTTTCACATGGTATATTAAATAGAGCACACCAAATATTTTACAATAGAAAATATTGAACGTTGATGTAATATATGTAGGTGCCTGGCCAGTTCTCATTGACGAGTTTGTGGAGCAAATTCACAGGTTTGTTATTTATGATGTTATCAAGGATCTGAGGCAAATTCGGACATTAAAGCATATACACAGCACATAGATTGTGTTTATTTGTGTGTTTCCATATCATTTACATCCTGGTCATTAATTCATCTACTTATATCAACATTTTCCATTTGATTACGGCAATAACTCAAATTGTTCACTGACAGTAACAAATTGAGAAAATCAAATGGTCTCTGCATCCCCATTTTTCAGAAAAGAGTTGATAAATTGAGTTATCCATGTAGCTTTTGCCAAAGATAGCCATAGCTTTTGGAGGAAAAATAGGAAGTTAAAAAAATAAATCAATAAATATCCAAGAGCATGGAGAAAAGTGTTGAGTTAATTACTTACGGGATTAAATTAGTCTTTTGACCATTTAATGCAAGTCATGCCAGGGTAAGCTATATTGTTTTTAGGTTAGATTAAATGACCTTGATGGCTAAGTAATGGTATGATGTTAGGACTTGTGATTATTTTACTTATAGGGGCTCACGTCATATCTAGGTGGTTTTTGTATGGTTAACTTGTAATCTTACCAGTTTGCAGGGCTACACTTGAAAGGCACCTTTAAGGAAAATGTAATAATGCATTATTTTTTTCTTCTAATTGAGGTCACTGACTGGATAATTTATAATTCACAGTGAGTATGCCCACTGCTTCGAAAACAAACCTAAGAACCAGTGTAGCATCTCTAATACTTTCTACGGTAATTACTTCTGCTCTCCTAAAACCCTGGGGTACAAAATTTTCACTTAAAAGTATAAAAGAAAGTATAGTATTTTTGAACTGGGTCAATGGGTCCTGTCCAGGTCAGAGACAAAATTGGCAATCTAAGCTCTGACGTGGACTGGACCCTTTTTTGTTGAAGTATTACTATTCAATGCTTAATGAAATTGTAACTGTATTCTTGAGATTTTGGTAATTTTATTTTGCTTAAGAATGGTACTATCGATGTCTTCAATTGACTTGAATTATGGCTACTCATGAGGTAGGAGTATGTGGATTTAAGATATGTAAATTTGGCCTTTTGATACCTTTGTTTGCTAGTTTACAAACTTAACTGTTATAAAGCAAAAACAGTACTATACAGGCATAGGAACTTGAAGGACATTTCTTTTCTTTTGTGAACTACACCCGGCATTTTTACATTATTGCAAACACCTTGGCTTTTTTGGATGCAAACCCGTGTGTCCAAATAAGATCAATCCGTGCTAAATGACCATCCCTTGTATTCCACATCCATTCGGAACTAGTTTGAGCTTGAATTTAATACTAAGCTGGGTAATGTTTAGGGGGGGAAATCATAATTGAGGGATCATTGCACTAATATTACAAGTGTAATTTGGAAAGATTGTGCTGAGGGAAAAAAAAAGATAGAATAATTTTAGTTTTATTTCCCAATACAATACAATATAAATTTCTGTGATATTCTAACTTCTCAATGAGCTGACATTAGTTGTTTTTTGGTTACTTTTGTAGGATTAAATACACTTCCTGGGTCAAAGCGCAAAACTCCTGAATATGATTCACAAGAGGGAGAGGATATGGAGATCTCAGATTCTTCAGAATATCAACAAGACACGGTGCAATTGAAGCGTCAGAAACACAACTTGTATGAAGATTCGAACAGACACAATTTACGAGGCTGTGTGCTACACTCCTTTTGTGTGGTAGAGGGTAGCTTGTCTAAAGGTTTCGAGGGTTACCTTTCTATCAGTAGCCCTCTTCAACTCAACCAAAAAAATAGGGCTTCTTATATATAATATATTTTTCTCTATTGGCCGATCAATCACTGCCTTCATTTGGGTAATTTTCTTCATTTTGGGGGTGGGGCATTTTTGGTGACATTTTTGTTGTTGTATGTAATATTAAAGCTTCCAAGTATGTGTGTTATGTTTAGAATTTGATATTAGTTACTATCAATTCAATATAAAATTGACATATAACTGTGTGAACTTCACAATATTCAGAGGAGCTCCAGGTTGCTGAGTTGCTGGCCGGGAGGTTGATTGTGCGGAGTACGGACAATGTGGATTTTTCGGAGAGGGGTTGGGTGCGAGTTTCAAGCAGTAGACAAATTTTAAGATAAACTTGTCTGTCGAATTGTGCGTAGCATTTTAGAAATTAGAATTCCTATGTGCTGATAGCTTCAGTGTTTGACGCACGTGTGCAGGTTTTGTGGGTGAATTGCAGTTACGACATTGTAGAAGTTAGAATTCGGCTTAGACTTAGAGATGTTTTGATAGCTTGACTGTTTATATAACAACATTATCGTTAGGCACTCTCGCTAGACGAGGAAGTTGAGTAATTTTCTTTTGGTTTTTTTTAGAAAAAAATAGCATACTGCTACGAACTAGTCACTGACTCAGAACACTAACAAGAAAAATAGTCCAATACTAAAATCCCCTTCTGAAATTTTGTAGTTTTTTATGAATTTCTAATTAAGAATTATCTAGAAAATTGCCATGCGAGATAGAAGGGGTGGTTATTTTATTCATCGGTAATAAAATCTTCTTTTGCAATTATATTTTGATAGATGTTTATATAACTTCTCAAAACAGAATGACTTAGAACTACAGAAAAAGAAACATATTCTAGGCAATCGAGATCACTTAGAAGAGAATCAAGAAATTTTCCTACAAGTATCTTTACATTTAGCTGAATCATTACATTCCGACACAAATTGACAACTACAACAGAATAAACAAATGCCCCTGCTCTAACAAAAATCAATGAAAAGGTGAAGTTTATTTTCTATTTTCTTGCAACTTCAAAAGTCTAATGGAAAGAAACACAATGGCATGTGCCAATGTAGTTGAAACCAAGAACAAGAAAAGCTGTAGCTTGCATATATAAATTTATGTAGTAGCTGCTGGTTCCCCCACCAAATGCAAGATTGTAAGATGCACAGAAGAAGAGAAATAGAGAAAACCCAAGCTCCGACAAATTTATCCTGCCAACAAAAATATTAAGCACATCACAAAACCATTTCGTTTAATTGAAGAAAAGTTTTCATTTGTACACACTAAAGACTTCAAAGATCACACATGCTCCTGTATAATGTTCTTATTTGGTGTACCTCTACAAAACATGGAGGAAAGAAAGCAAACTGAACACCTTCCGAACAAACGGACAAGATAATTATGATGAGAAAAAAAACAAAACAATAAAAACTTATTTTTATATTTTTGCGTGTATAGACTTACTTATCTCTCAACTTGGTTTTGGTCTTCTCAAGCAAGGGAATGTCAAGGGTGTCCTTGAGATTGTTGCCAACCTTCTTGGTGACAATCCATTCGTGAAAAGTTGCAGTTTCAAATAATCCAACCATGGCCGCCCTTATGCGGTGCAATGACATCACATTCTCAAATAAAATCCAGAAGGGAATCAGATGCAGAGATCTGAAATATTGACACTTGGCTTTAATTATTTGTAGAAAGATTCCCTAACCATACACAGAGAGAGAGAGAGAGAGAGACGAACTTAGGATGTCGAATGGCAGTGATAAAGAGGAGGGTTGTGGGAATATAAGCAACTCCCCATAGTGGTAAGAAGACTTCTGGTACCAACACTGATAGCGGCAGCACAACACAATAAAGAACAAAGGCCACCACCGGTGCCACCATTCGCCGGACTAAGAAAAAGCTATATAGCATGTGAAACTTCTTCACCAAAGATACGTCCTGATAATATTAAATTAGGGATGGAAAACAAACAACTTCTGTTAGAGTTTGCCTTGAACTCATTTAACTGCTTTGCTTTTTTCCCATCCTTATTTTTCTGGCTTGGATGTGCATATGGTGTATATGTCCCAAGACCAAGAGCTTTTGAATCATCAAGAGAGTCAAAATATATGGCTACCCGGAGAGGGCAACAATTGCTTAAGAAAAAAAAAAAAATCTGAATGATGAGAGAAGTCACTAACCTTGGCAACTATAATCTCCCAGGCCATCTTTCTAAACAAGTTGACAGCTCCAGAAGCCCAGCGGTGCTGCTGCCGGCAGTAAGCCTTGAATGTTGTAGGCAATTCGCTTTTGACCTATTTTAGAGGAACAATTCTTATGACAACTTACAAATTAGAGAGAATTGCATAATTGTGTTGCAATTTCTGATTTTGAGATCCTTCCATTCTGGATCCTTGAGATAAAATTTATGTTTGGTCTTCAGTTTCTTTTATATTGTTTTTGTCTTGCGGTATGTTTTATTGGGTATAATCATACAAAATACCGCATAGGCATTAAACAACTACAGAAGATACCATGTAGCACTGCATAGACTTACATGTACCACATACTTGTGATTCTTTTTCTTTCTTTTTTATAAAAAAAGGACTTCAGAGTACTTCTAGCATTCTTGGATGAGATGTTTTTGCACCAAATGGATAATGATAACTTAAAAAAAAGAAAAAGGAGCACCTATCTACTTCGACAGTTAAATTTTAGAGATGAAATGAATATACCCTTAGTTCATTGATGTATACAAATTTCCATCCCTTGAGAGTTGCTCTGACGGCCAAATCCATGTCTTCTACGGTTGTTCGGTCTTTCCAACCTCCTGCTTCATTGATAGCTGATACACGCCATACACCAGCAGTCCCTATATAAATACCAACCATGTTATTAACTAATGCCCATACAGTACATTCCTTACTGCTCAATAATTAAATGTGATTATTGTATATTAGCTAAGATATCGGGTGTATATTGTTCAAGTCAAATAAATGAGGAAACCATTGAAATATAGGAAGAACCCTCATCTATGCCAGGTTAATAATATCAAAATATCATGCATAAACCTTCTAAAATGAAAAATATCACACATGCCCTTGAGACCCTCTGATATGTGTTATATATTACCAGCAGACTTCATCGCTTAAATTATTTGAAAACAAAAACAATGTCCATCTTTTCTTCCTCACGATTTGTGTAGCAATTTTTGTATATATTTTTTAAATAAATTGAGGGAGTAGATCCTAGAGGTATTTGACATGTTGCAAGGTCGTCCCTAATTAAGTCTTGGAAAAGAAACAAAATAACCACACATAATTACCATTAAAGCTAAAAAAGGCAAATGTAGCGGAGCCAGCTTCCTGCTCTACTTTGAAATGGTAATCCAAGGACATCTTTTGAATCCTTGTCATGAGACTCATCGCATAATTCACTGCAAAATCGGTCCGTAAATCCTGTCAATTCAAAATTAATTCCATATATCAGACTAATTAGATGTTTTTTTTCATTAAATTTGTCATTATACAAATGTTTCTAATTGCCAGTTTTCCATTGAAGAAGTTGATTTACAGTGATGATAATAAATAAAGGGTGACAATGCAAAGTCGGGTTATTCTAGGAAATGGATATTTCTTTTCATCTAATTAAGTGATTTTAATGTTCATGCAAACTGAATAAAACAGTTCAATATAGGGTTGAAATTCAAACAAGACACAGCACTCCCAATTGGCACAGATAAATCTTTAGTTGTAAGAAAATCATAAGAAAAGAAAAAATCAGTGCTCACCGAAATCCCAGCGAGCTTGCACAAGAGCAATTTTAGGGTTATGGATGAGAAACGGTACGGTCCTGTTCAAGAAATCAGGTTCGGGCTGGAAATCTGCATCAAAGATGGCAACATAATCACATTCTTGAGCGTACTTAAACTCCATTCCTTTTTTCAGAGCTCCTGCTTTGAACCCCTTTCTATCTTCCCTTGCTGTATATTTAATATTTACTCCTTTGCTTGCCCATGTGTTGCATTCCGCCTCCACGAGATCCTAGAAAAGTACATTCATTTAAAAGTTATTCAACTAGAAAGAAAATTAAAAACATAAATAGAGACAAGGAGGAATTCATGATTGATATAAACTTGATGTTTACATGTTATGTACGGTATTGACTATTACAGTATTGGGATCAAGGATTGCACCAGTTAGTTCTGTGATGTTATCATTTTGAATGATCGATTTGAGCTGTAATCATGCGACCTAAAGAAATATACCATGTGTTACTAAAAGAAGATAAGAAAGACTAATGATTATCACTTTGCCATTTGCATAATCAATGAAATTACTTCAGAAATAGTTTATTCTTGCCTTTTGCCTTTAAATAATTTTACAGCCCTTTTGTTTACATCTGGCTTAACTGATAAAATATATGCTTAAAGAAAGCATATTTTATAAGACATGAAAAAACGTACTAACACTGAAAGTACTTTTGTGTAGTTCATGTAAACCTTTTTATTTTCTACCAACTTCTCCTGAACAACTCTACCATCAAGTGTTTAATGTACAATACCTAAATTACTAGTTAGCATTACTGAACAACACAAAAGAAATATAATATTTGGTGGAGCTAGGCTACAATGCAATGCATTAACACAAGACTCAGTGCAATATTTTCAGATTTCACTCTCTAATGTCTGAATAGGTGATTTGAGCTTTTCAATTGTGATCAATATATTAAAATCTTGGAACTAAACTCCATATTTTATCAGTATTTGTTATTTATGGATGAACGATAAAATGGTTATATGGAATAGTCATGACTAAATACTGCTCAAAAGTGCTAGACAAACTTTTCAAATAAGCAATGCAGTCATGATTATCAAGAGCTATATTTTTAAAATGATTAGAGTCATTGAGTATCATCTCACTGTAAATCTATAAGAAGTCAATTCAACACTCCTCTATACGACTATACCGTCATTTTTTCTCTCACCAAGAATATAATTAATTAATCTGAAAAGAATATAACACTTGGTTCCCTATAAGATTTCCATATGTAGATCACATTTCACAGCTTAAAGTGTTCATTTGGATGCCAAAACGAGAGATATGAACGCCTAGCACCCAGGGTATCGTGCTGAGTGTAGCACCGTAGCCTAGTTTATATTAGTATTCAGGCATTCCATAAATATTAAATAATAATACCAATCCCTCGCGGACTTAGGATTTTCACGCCCCAAACTAGGTCCTACATAGGGTGAAGCACATCCTGCCACGTATTTAAACCAGTTGTAGAGAAACTGGATTTCACATGTATGATAAACCATTTTTTTTAATTACTAATTCTCCAATTTAATTACATTACCACAACTGAATGTTTGATGGATTATAAGAGTGGTGTATCTTTTCTAGTGACTCTATTAAACCTTTATTGCTAATTAGAATATAAGTGGTCAGGTCAATGTTGAAAGAAAATGTTATCAGGCATCTTCTCTCCTCTTCTTTTGTTCTTATAGGTCAGTGCACTTCCATTTTGTATCAGAGATGCCAAAGGAGAGGTTTTCACATTACAACCAAAGCAAAATATAATTCAGTTCTGATATAGCAGTATCAAATAATTTACATACTCCCAAGTATTAACTAAATTATCTCATTTAAATTTGGGTAGGAAATACTAAACATTTTCAATAATAAAAGAGATATACTAAGTGTAGCCCAGTATAAATTTTATCCTCCAGCTTGAATATATATATGTCAACTTACGTATAGTTAAAATTATATAAATAATGCAACTCATATGTCAACTCCAGACTTACTAATTGCCATCCTCTCCTATTGATGTGGTGTCCACTCTTTATTTACTTGGCTTTCCAATAGAAAAGTTGACTTATGAGATAATGATTAGATGTTCACAATATTGCTTTATGGAAATCTGGTTCTCATCTAGTAACATGAGTTGGAAGACTATAATCAATCTAATTTTCAAATTTAATGAAAATAAAGAGAATATATTAGAATTTTGGGGAGAATTTACCTTGATAAGAGGGTCCGTTGAGTCATCTAAAACTTGAATAATTATTCGATCCGATGGCCATGTGAGTCCACAAGCTGCCCCTATTGACAACTTATACACCTACAACCGAAATTTCATTAATCTAATAGTTAATTACTCCATGATATTTTTTTTTTGTATCTCTAGCTATTCCTAGAGGTATACAGCACAGAGAGGTATTGGAATTTAGGCTCAGCTCACTCTTAATCTCTTATAGTGGTGAAATGGATGGCAATGGATCACTACATGGATATCTTCACAGGAAGTGCCACAGAAGAATTTTATACTTTCCAACAATCATGTGGACTTTGCAACAATCATGTGGACATTGAACAGAAAGATAAATAGATACTGACAGGTTTCTTAACTAAATAAAGCCTCTATGTATTATTTTTTTCTGTCTTTTTAATCATCTCATGATCTATCATGTGACATCCATTTGAAGATTAGTGATTAGACTGAAGGGGAAAAAAAAGAATAAAAGGGAAGTGGGTGGTATGTATCCCTTTTCTCAAAAAGAAAAAGATAGCACAATGTCATTTTTAGCCTCCTTAATTTGCTAAGTTGGTCAATTGTTATTTCTAAACAAAAATAGACAAGTGTGTACTTTGTAATAATCGAGTTTTTATTCTACAATTGCCTAGTGTGTAAACTAAGTTGTAATAATGGAGTTTTTATTCTACAATTGCCTAGTGTGTAAACTAAATTGGATGTTTGATTTGCAAACAACCAAAATTGACACCAGAGGAATGAAGGAATGAACTTTGATCCTTGTATTAAATAAATAAAATGAGAAGTGGTCCATTTGGAAGCGAATCAGCATATAATATATACCTCAATCTCGTTGTACATGGGGATCTGAACAAGCACCAATGGATAAGCAGAGGCTCCCTTCTCTTGATCTTGATCATCTCTAATGGCCTCCCATTTGTACTGCTTCTCAGGTCTCCAGCGTATAATCTTGACACCTAAACTCACCAACGCCATGTAAGTGGCCTCGACAACCAGCATGATCGACATCACCATACACATCCAAACCACCACTTGAAGTGCTGGTGCGATTGCGTTGGCACGCACACTCAGCCACACTGAATACACCTGGTCCGGGGTTATCTCGTGCACCATGGCGTTAATCAGACCAGCATTGGTGGATTTGGCGAGCTGAGACTGTGTGGTCGTCAGTGCGGCAGCCACAGCCATAAAAGTGGAAAGGGTGTCGACGCACCGTGCCACTGCCACCGAGAAATGGAAATGGAAATGGAAATGGAAATGGAAATGGAAGAGGGAGAAGGAGACTGATGGGCTTTGGCTTTTTCTTCTCCTTTTTTGTTTTTTTTTTGTAGAAAAGAGTATATATCCTTATCAGTTATCAGACAGACAGAGAGAGAGAATAGTAGATCTAGTGGGATTGTTTAGAGGACACCAACTCTAGAATCATATTTTTGTAGAATACTTTGTAAGGTCAGTCAACGTTACTGTTCTGTGTTTTCAGCCACCCTCATGGAATGGAATTGTACTAAATCGGAACAAAGAGCGGTAACCAATCAAATATGCGAAAGCATTGAAAATAATAACCAGATCTACTTAACGAAAACACCTGCTCAAACGGAGTGGATAAGTGGGCTGGAGGGTGAGAGAGGTGGGAGGCGACGGCATCGCCTTAGACGAGTTTTCAATCACCTCAGCGTCACCTTTAAGCGATCAATCTTATATTGCTTCACTGCATTGATTATCCCTTTTGTATTATTTTTGCTTCTTAAAGTGCTCTCATCTTATTAAATTTCTTTACCTGATTATATAATTTTATTCAGACTAATCTCTCTCTCCCTTTTTTTTTTTTTTTTGAAAAACTAATAACAACTATCAGTGAGTATCTAATACCTCTCTCTCCCTCTCTATCCCTATCTTTATGACTTCTTTCTCTCTTTCACTCTTTATCTCTATCTCTGTGACTTATTCTTGTTTTCTCAAATATATGTATTTCATAAACCATCACAAAATCAAATACTCAACAAATATCACATGAAATCGTTACTTCAATATCAAAACATCTATTCTTTTTTAAAGAATGAAATCAAATATTATTGTCCATAAATATTTGATTTCAAATCAAGTCATAAGAAAATTATTAAGATCAGTTGTAAAGACAGTTGATTAATAGATCATTATCACTAAATTTTATCTCAAACTATGACTAAGAATAATAGCAAATAAGAACATAAAACAATGCAAGTTTTTCACATTTTGACCAAATATTGATTATCGTGGAACCATACATCTTTTTTGTTTGACACCATCATTCAAAAATTATGTGTGAAACTAGCAAAATAAATCCAATCAATAAAAATCATTAAAGAAAAATGTTTCACTCGTAAGAAAAAACTCTCTTGATTCATACATCTTGTTAAAAAGCCATCAAAACTTTTTAGTATATGGAAAAATATTAAGAAGTCAAATAGTTAATTAATTTATCAATTACATTTTTATACTAAGAAAAAATGGAGACCCAAAATATTTTATGTTCTATTATAGTCAAAGGTTTAAATAGCATATCGTGTCATAGCAGAATGTCTAAAAAAAATAGCACTATATCCAAATAGCAACACTATAGCGCGCCATACTACCGATAACGCTATAGTTTTTATGGTCCGAAAATATTATAGCAGTGCTATAGTGCCACTATAGCGCGCTATTTAAAACCTTGATTACAAACTTTTTGTGATAATAGAGTGTGAGCATTGTTGGTCCAAGAGCGATTAAGAAATAGGATACGTAGTTCCTTCCTATGGAATTCTACCAAAAAGGATTGCAGAGCGAAACTGTTGTTTAACAAGTGGGAGCATGTCTCTGGGCCGTCTGTTTATATATTGGTTATGAGGAAATGATTCCCAACTTTCTAGCTTCTCATGCCACCGATTTTTTTTTTTTTTTTTTTTTTTTTTTTTGAGGAGATGGCAATTGGCACCGAGTTACCTACCTACCTCAACCGTATTATCGATATTCGATACAGATTAATCATTTCATTTTTTGGGAATATTTTTTTTTAAAATTAAATTCTATGAAGCATCAGTGGACATGTATAGCGCATTGACAACATTAATTATATTTATGGGTGGATCGATTATTGATAAATGTAATAATTTTAATGACAGCTTCTATATCAAAGTCAAAATTATTAAATTTAAAAAGTATAGACATATTGTTTACCATGTAGATTTAATAAGTATCAAATTTCATATAATTTGAAGTTATTTGACATTCTATCAAATGAGTCCGCATTGTCTGTATTAACTCAAAAGAGTATTTTTTTTACTTAACATTAAATGGAGCTAATTCGATTTCCATCTATTATGCAAGGGCTCTTTAATATTTGTGCGGATCTAGTTTACACGGATTTTAAAGCGGATTGGATGATCAAGATGCATTCACTCAAAAGATTCTTTTTTTAGTTAATACAGAGGATACGAATTCCTATGAAGCACCATTTAATGTACGGTAAGCAATTATATCATATTTTATCATTTTTCTTGTGTGTAATATGCATATGTATAAATCACATTTCAAATATCAAAATTTCAAATTACAATTTCATTTTAGTGAGGTTATGGTACTATATATTCGTTTTCAGAGTTTAAATAGTCGATTTGAACCGTTGAGCATGATCTTTAAATTAAAACATACTTGCAAATTAAAATTTTCATTTTTATAAAAAAAAATACCATTTTTATAAAAAAAAATACCATTTTTAAAATAAATTGAAAATCTTTACTTTTGAATAGTCTAAGAATTAAGAATTTTTGAATCAAGTGAGATACCAAACCAATATTTTAACAACAACAACAACAAACGAAGTTGATCTACTAAAAGTCTAAAACCAACAAATTAAATAAAAAAAATGTTTTCTGAATACTGAATAGCACCTAGATAAAATTTGTTCCCTTAACTAATAAAATACACTTTCACAGTAATGATGCTTTGAATGTTTTCAAATAATTGAGCTGTAAAGTGTAAATAATTAGATATAAGTCCCATTGAAGTACCTATTGGCAGTGGATTGATTGGGACAGTTCAAGACAAACTTGGAGCTTTTATAAATAAGAACCTGATTTGGGCTATAACATCTGATTGGGTTTGTTATATATGGTACAAACTGGGGATGAGAAACAAATGTAATTTCCTTGGTTTGTTTGGTTTAGATTAATTAGGTGGTAGGCCTGGAGACCTTTAGCTGGCAATTAACTGCTGAGTGAACCCTCTTCAATATTTGCTTCCAGCAAGACGCCAAAATAAAAAAAATAAAAAAAGCCTAATCATGCACTAAACATAAAAAAAGGTTAAATCTTGTTCGTCCATATCTGATATCTCTTTCTCAGAGATGACATATATAATATAAGCAATAGGACATCTGGCAAATGCTACTCTACTACTGCCTTCTTGGGGAAAATTAAATGGACCTGGTCCAAGGAATTGATTGAGAAGAATATTCGTTTATTTTTTTTTTGAAATACCGGGCAGTGGCTGCCAGGTTCGATGTATTATTGAAATAAAAATATTCGTTTATTATCGCTCAATATTCCTGGCGGAATTTTTTCAAAGCGCAAGCTCTGATTTTATCCAATCAAATAGTGAAAGTATCAAAATTTATCCCAGTTCAAAAGAAAAATATTATACTAATACAATTAGATTCAAATATGTCAAATTAACTAGGATTTACAAATATTAAACTCAAATTAGGCAAATATATTAAGTTGTTCTGGATAAATAGATCCATCCCTCTTTGTAAACAATTAGGCATATATAAAAACGTTTACTACGTCGGTATTAAATACACGAGTTATCATGTTTAGATAGATAAATATTATATTTATAATTTAGAAGAAATATATATTCAATTGTGAAATATAATAAAATTTGAATAAACTTTTATAAGAACCAGATTGTATGAAATTTAATAAACAATTAATTATACGGTTAACAATATATGTATGCCTTTTAATTTAGTAACAATCAGTCTATAAGGCTAATAACATATTTACAGGGTTGGAATTAGGTAGAAGGGAACCTATAAATTGAAATATTTCAGTTATCCTTTAAATTTTAAAAATTTTACAAAAATATATATTATTGGTTTCTTCATAAAATTAAATTACATTAAATTACATAACACTTATTTATTCAGTCTCTATCTCAATTTTATGGTCCTACCTCTTCATATTTCTATTTTTTTTTTAACTTGTAAAATATATACTTTTTACCTGAATGATAAATATTGTTGAATTTGTTGTCATCTTACTTGTTTGATTTATTTACTTACTTTTTGGTGAAGAAGGGAAGGCATTTAAGTTTGTAGAATTTGAGATGAGTCATCATGTCCGAAAATATGAACCTAAATTTGTGCACAATCTAAAGCCTGTTAATATTCCATAAATTGAAAAATAGTTGCAGTATCCTACAAAGCTGGAGTTCGGGACATATTAAATGCTACAGATTAATGAATCCTCATCCAACCAACCTGTCACTACCTCATGAATTGAATTGATGATACTAATCTATTTCATTTCTACTCTCTCTCTCTCTCTCTATCTTCTTCTTTGTATTTTAGAGGTGCCCTTGATTTGACAAGAATATATAGCAAAATGGCAACATTGTTCAAATTAGAGTTTGTAAGTTGTTAGTGTAAAACTAGTTAAAAGCTTTTTGATAGGGTTTTCTTTTATCTGGATAGAGAGGAGGATAGAATGCTGCTTTAAATATATATAATGTTGTTTTGGGTATATTTCAGTAGCGGATTCTAATCAGAGAGTTTGTGATTAACAATTTTCAGCAATGAAAATGAACTGACAACTGACAAGCCCTTCTTTCAAAAATAAAATAAAAATATATTACGCCCGGCCCAATATTTGCAAAGCGTTGTAGGTTATTTTCCAATATAAATGGGTCTAAATTTTGGCCCGGCCCAGTATTTGCTTGTCTTTGGGTCGAAGGAAAGAGTTTGCTTGCACAATAGGTTACAATTCAAATAATTCAATCTGAATTGACATGACTAAACTTGCTGCATTAAGGGAAAGTTTTCAGAAATAAACGTGTACAACAATTATTTGCCACAGTGGCCCAAACATGTGATTAAAAAAAAAAGATTGAATGGAAGCAAATAAAAGTAAACCAAATTTGCATGCAACTCAGAATGAAGGGAACTGGACTTGCTTTCTGCATGATATTCTTGGAAAATTCGGGCAGTTGATGAACTTCTGACCGGACTTGTCGACGCAAAGGTAGACCTCAGAAAGCTGTTGGTTACCTGATCCATCCTTGTTACACTCAAGACCAGGTGTAAATCCGACCGACTCTTTTATCGCAAGCGTTATGCTGTCCGCGCTGTAAAAACGATCGTCCGGTTCAATCCCTAAACAAAAATGCACAATATAGGTCTTAGTTTAGATTTCCTATAATATAAACCAGAACATATATTCTGATATAAAATAAAATGCAAATATATATATGTGTGTGTGTACGTACCGGCGTCTTGGAGGGCTTGGAGAAGGTTGGCCTTCTTGTAGAGATTGAGAGCAGAAAGGAAGTAGGAGTGCTGATCGAGTGTGATCGACTCGGCGCAGGTGCCGTGTTTGTCCCACTCATGGCCCCAAAACTTGAGACCATCGCCGCTCGGGCATGCCAATGTGGGCCAGTACTCCTCCATTGTCTTCTGTAAATCCTCTATCTGCGCGCATTCATTTAATTAAAATTCTGCTTACTGTTTACTGTTTACTGTTTACTGGTTATTATTATGCTATAAAAATCTTGGTCTATTACAGCAAAAGTAATTGCTTCTCTCTTTTTCTTGCAATTAAAGCCACTAATCTTGGTCTATTATTCCTCATGATATGAGAATATACTACAAAAAAATGAATCATTTTGACCTGTTAGCTCCAGATCGAAAATGAATCATTAGACAAATGACTCCAACTAAAGTTATTTTATCTTTTTTAGGAAGACTAAATTTATTTTATTAAACAAGCAGTTCCGTTCTGTACCGATAGTATGCAGCAATGCCCTGGTACATGCGAAACTGTACCTGTCAAGTTTGGTACGTAAAAGTACTTGTGCAGTAAAATTTACTCAATGCGTTGTATTGTAATTTCAACGGACTTTAAACAACATATTACTGGTTTACATGTTACTTTCATTATCAGTTCAGTGTTGAGATAAAGATTGCGAGATGAGCAATTAAAAGTCGAATGAAATTAGAAAGGAAAATATATATATACCTCTGTGGCATCGAATTCGTTTTGCTGGTCACAGCTTGAAGGGTAGGTACCATCATTGTAGTTTGGCCACAATCCATGGATGGTGAAGATAGGATCAGGCTTTCCTGTCACCGGGTAACAACAATGTCTCTTCGTATCGCAATATGATCCCGGCCACTAATTAAGCATGCACATGAAACATGCATTTTGAAAAGCAAAGAAAAAATAATTAATTAGGTTAATTTAGAGATATATATGTTGAAATTAGTACATGCATATATGTATTCTTGTAAAAGAAATATATATGTACGTAGTGTTGCTAACCTGTTGAACAAAGTAGAAGAAATCAAAATTATCTTTAGCAGAAGCAACAAGTGCAAGAAGAGACAGAGACAAAAGGAAAAGAGCCTTCATGGTTTGTTTCAAATTAAACTTAATTATTTGTACAATGTATGATTGGCCAATGGGTGGGTCACCAGTTCTCTTGGACCCTTTATTTATAACCTAGTTTTGGTGCGCATTTTGGACAGGTATATTCGCTTTTGCAACACGTTATAACAGTGATGTGTGCATATATTACATTAATTATATATTAGATCGATATAGGGTAACTATTAAACTATATATTCAAGATTTCAAATACATGTGCTTCCTTGTGAGTTCACGTTGCAACTTTGTTCTGCTAAATTAAATTTAAATGCGACCAATAATAAGTTGTTGACTAACGTTTTTTAATTTGATGACATGTTGTCAGCACTTATATATATATATCCCATTTGTCATATTCTACTTAACAAGTTGCTTTGTTAATTCCAACAACATGCTTTTGCCACTAATGTGATTAATTTCTCTATAAATTATTTGACCGATCGATCGAGTCCAATATATTAATTTAAGTAGTAAAAAAAAATAGGGTTCAATGGAAAAACGAAAGTGGTAAAATGGTCTGTTGCGTAAAGAAATTAATTAATTAGTTGTGTGGCATTTAAATCCTGGTTCTGACTTTCACGTCAAGAGATCGGTGCTACCAACTATGAATTCTATTCAAGCAATTTGTTAAGCTAGCTACCGCACAAATTAATCAGATGCATGAGATAGATATCTATATAATATCTACAACATTTTTCTTTACTGTTAATGGAAATATATATATATATAGAAATTAGGTTCATGAATATATGAATATGATTAGAGATGTTAACCATATATATGTGTACGCGGAGCCTCCTAATTATGTACACATATAAATTTTATTAAGATGTATAAAACTTGAAAGGATAATATTAATATTGCTGATGGACAAAATGAATAATTACCAACTAAGACAACCAATGATTCCTTTAATTGGATTATTTAGTTCAAAGCAAATTAAGTGAACTTCTAGTTCTCTCAATTCTCCCTTTAAATTTAAAGTTTGAAGAAGAGCTAGAAGCATGGATGGAGGGACTAGTTACCTACTATGAATATTAAGAGTTTACTTTTTGTTTGTTTCTTTAGATTGCTTGTGTTAAGTTTTTGTCTTATGAACATGAGCCAAGTTTGGAGAAGAGCTTAGAGTGTAGGAAGTAGCTTTCAGACAATGTGGATGTGGTACTTTTTGTTCGGATTTGGGCCTCATAAATTTGTCTTTGCAAGGCTGCTAATTAGGGGTGGATCTCAGTGTATTAGAAAGGTGGCTAAGCCACTCCTATGATTTTAAATTTTAGTTATATATATTGAAATTTAATTAAATTTTATTTTTTCAAAACTTTTTATATAGTTCAGCCCTTCTCAATAATAATCAAATATTTACTTAAAGTGTAGTAGGCACTACAACAAATCCCACTTTCTGCGACCGGTTTTCCGGTCGCAGAAAGTATAGGCCCCGGTCGCAGAAAATCAAACTGGTCGCTGATACCTCGGTCGCTGAAAGCATTGTCGCAGATACCCTCCTGATGACGTCACCGGTCGCTGAATGACGTCATTCGGTCGCTGATAATTTTTCTGCGACCAAACTTTTTGGTCGCAGTTGTTTTTTACTGACGTCATGAAAAGGTATCTGCGACCGGTGAAACCGGTCTCTGATACCTAAATACCGGTCGCTGATACTTATATCAGCATTTTTTTGTATATTTTGTTATTTATATTTCTCCATGACATTTCAACATACAACATTACATCAAATAACATAAATAAGACAACAAATGACATATAATTCCACATTAATTGGTTATTTACTTTTTTCCCATTTAATTGGTACCCCACGTACTAAACATTCACATCAATCAAACAATAATATCAAATAATAGCTCGATTCGAATATAATATCAAATAATAGCTCGATTCGAATATAATATCAAATAATCATAACATACATAATAGCTTGATTTGAATTTAATATCAAATATCGTACAACAATTCAATATTGACATACAACATGATATCATATAACATAAATTAAATTCTCTATCTGTCTGTCCTATTTATTTTACCAGAATCAGAGTTTCTGTTCTCTAATTTGCCAGTTTTCAACAGAAGGGTATTTTTAACCCAAGTATTTGATGGATTTAGATGAAATGCAAAATTGCAAAGGGTAAAGAGCTTACTGAATTTTGTAGTAGTTAAAGTAACGGTCAAATCCTACCACAACAACACCAACCTGCAATACCACATATAAATATGCTAAAGTAATAATTTTGAACATATATGAACACAATCATCATAAACAGATATGAACACACCTCCTAAAACCAATGAAAATGAAAAATATTTTTTTAAGAAATGGCATCAGATCCGATCCTTCTAAAAACATAAAAAAGTAATATATATTTTTGTTTGCTATGTGATACCTTCACAGTAAGATCAGTATGACGGGTTATCATGGAGTTTGACCTGAAACAATGAAGAAAAATATACTGAATTGTTACCAAAGTGCATAGCATATAATCTGGTATTTATATAAATGTATTATATATGTTTAAGACCGATAGATGCAATTACAATTTCAGTCACATATTTTTTCTCAAGTAGTAACAACTTTTAACATTGATTAGAACAAATACTTAATTGAAAGGAATGCATTACCTCGTCTTCAAATAACCCGGATAAATCAAGTTCGCTTGCATGGTAAGATCAGGTGTTTAGAATTAAGCAGACTTTGAAGTGCCATTTAATCTTCAACAAACCTCAGCTTGTATTGCCTAATTTAACCATCGATTCTTCAATTAAGTCCTAGTTTATGACTTCTATGTACAACCATGCAATTAAGCTTCGGCCAACCATGAAATTATAAATTAAGTGGAAATATTTGAGCACAGCTAAGACTTAAATAATCACAATCAGAAAATTATGTCTAATTAGACCAAAGTTGACATCAACATACCTAAGCTTGTACAATTAAGCACCAAAACAAGAATTGGTACCAGTTTCTATGGAGGCCTCTGCAAATTAAAATTGGAGCCATACAAAAGGAATGCCCAATCCAAGAAAAGCTATAGGTCAAAAACAGGAAACTGTGCTAATAAACAACAACCTAATAATAGCAATTAATGAACTTAAAGAAACAGGAAACTGCCCAATCCAGTTGCTATGGCGGCTAGGGGTCTTCTCATCCGCGAGCATAGATGCACAAGTGAGGCGAGGCGAACAGCAGGTGGCAACGGCGAGGCAGTAGGCGGCTAGGCGTCTGGTTCTTCTCCTCCTTCGCGCACAGGTGGCAATGGCGATCGAAGAGAGGGGTGGCGCGGGAAGAGAGTGGTGGCACGGGAGGAGAGTGGTGGAACGGGAGGAGATGGTGGCGCGGGAGGAGAGGGTGGCACGTGGGAGGAGAGGGGTGGCGGAGGCGCGCTTTTGATTTTGGCGGAGGGTTTTGATTTTGATCGGGTTTTGGTGGAGGGTTTTGGCAGAGGCGTGCTTTATTTTTTCAGTAGCGCCCAAAAAAAAAAACTTTCAGCGACCGGTATTGACGCCGGTCACTGATACCGGTCGCTGATACTATTGGTCGCCTGATTTCAGATGAATTTTTTATTTTTTTGGGAAAAATAGATTTTCTGCTACCGGTATTGGCGCCGGTCGCTGATACCGGTCGCAGAAAATCCGTTTTGCTGTAATGAGTTAGAGCTTTATCTTGTTGTTGAGAGGTCGTGAATTTAAATCTCACTCACTACATTGTGCATTTTAATTTTCAGTCCCCTTTATAAAAAATTTCTAGTTCCGCCCCTGCTGCCAATATACAGTGGCGAAGTTGAGTATTTCAGGGCTAGACAGTACTTGTCTACTCGTGAATTTTAAAAATCAAAATTAGATCTATACATATTTGAACTTTTGTCTACTACAGAATATATATAAATTTGTCTTTGCAAGGCCGTTAATACACAGTGGCGGAGCTAGAGTATTACAGGAGTAGGCAGTTGTTGACCCTTGAAGTTTAAAAATCAAAGTTAGATTTATACATATTTGAGCTTTTGCTTATTTTAGAATATAAATTTGTTTTTGCAAGGCTACCAGTACACTTGGATGGATTTTGATTTTATTTCCATGAAATGGAACTCACTCATTGTCTTGCTCAATTCAAAGAGCATTACCATACACCAGCTTCTTGTTCAAGCCCTTGGATATTTTAACAAAACCCCTAAATTTATCATTATAACAAAGTGGTCCGTCTAACACAAATAATCAAATAAATGTGAAATAGGATTACAAATTTTTGGAATGTTAAAGATCCTTTTGAGTAGAACCTTATTGATACATCCTTATCAGAGGAAACTCTAATTAAAAGAATCGATATAATTATGCAAAATGAACTTTGAAATTTGAGCATTGGATTTCTTTAGGAATTCCGTTGGGTATTGAGGATTTGCATCCGGTTTCAGAGAGATTAACGGGCAGCTTCTTCTTTGAATTGTATTTAAGGGAAGATTTGTTTTTTAATATAATGCATGGTTTTATTTTGGATTTCAATTAATTTAAATTTTGTGTTTTCCACTCGAAAGAGCTGAACCAATATTAGAGCTTTAATTATGAAAACCGGTTAGGTTTTGAATTTGACCCGATCAACTCTATTTTGGAGGAGCTGAATTTGACCCCAAATTTAATTTGATACTGCATTGAATTAAATATGAGTATGGGTATGGATATATATGTTTTTTTTTTGTTTTAAATTAATAAGAATTGAATTGATATTAGCGTTTAAGAGAACGGGTCATACTTGCTATACATCACCATGAAAAGACTTTTAGATAATTATAGTTTTCTTTTTTTCCTTTTCCAATGAAATTGACTTTGCATTTTACCTTTTTAGAGTCGAAGTGCAGTTTTCAAAGTAAAATGCTACCGTAATTTACTAACTAGTATTTTTTTTTTTTTAAATCCGTAGGTATTTTCATTAATTAGGACAAACCAGTTACACATAATTTCATACTAGTACATGCAACATTTGTGTTAGTACATTAAATATTACAACTGAATTCTTTACAAAAGTAGACAAAAAAAATCAGAAAATAAAAGCGAACCATTGAAACCCACATCTACCTTACAAATGATGCGTCAACATGCGAAAATTCTAAATTTTAGAATTAGTTTTGTATAGAGTCTAGTGGTCAAAAAACATTCAAAAATGGATGTATTAAAATTAATTTATAAATCTTTTAATTTTGACCGCTTGACTTTGTACTAAATTAATTCGAAATGTTAAAATTTTCTAATGTAAACACATCACTCGTAAGGTAGATGGTTTCAACTGTTCAAATTCATCATTTGAAACCAATCTGATAAATCTTAGAGTTGAGTTCATAAATAAACTTGGTAAACTTAAGAACACCTTGATTCTACTCTTCTTTCTCTATATACAAGGTTATCCTTCTCTTTCTAGAATTTATATGAATTTCTGTGTCTAAAATAAGGAATTAAAATCATCTTTACTTAACTGAGATCATTAAATAACAAATAACATTCCTTATATGAAATAAAAATGGAAAGTAATTAAGACATGATCAATCAATCCAAAAGTTTCTTAAATGACATTTAAAAAATGGAACGAAATCAGAATCAAAAGAAGACAGTAAATAAACTTGTAGTGAGTACGTATCAAAATAATTTATATTTCTACACAGAAAAATATCAAAAAAATACATAAAATAACAAAAAAAAAGACAAACTATTTGATCGAAAAGCTGATAATCAATTCAAAAATTTTAAGCAAGCCTAAAACCATTAAGCTGAAATACAAACAAAGTTTTTAAGCAAGCAAAGAAGACATATTGAAACCAATATAATTGTTCTAGTAATTAAACCATCTCCTCATTATTTCTGTTATTATGCATTTATGCTATGTATATATATATATATATTTTTCCTGTGGGCAAGAAGCCCGTAGGCAAGATTTATGCTATGTATTTTCAGACACAAGGATTCGGGGGCCCAAACACTATTTTTTATTAATAATATTTTTTGTTAACTAAATATTTATTAATTAAAAATCGACCTTCGCCAATAAAAAAGAACGCAGTTGAGTTTGGACTGGATTTATTTCCAATTTATGAATTTTTCTGTGTTCTTCATGATACCTATGAATTATTAATTATACATTTTGTGCAGTAAAAAGATATTTCATTTTTTTTTCAAAATGGCTGAGTGCACATGACGTACACTATTTATCAATCAGCAATTTGATTTGTAGTTTGGATATTGCCAAATGCTTTTGTCAAGCACTACCTTTCCTGTTTAATTAACAATTGTGGGACTTGAGAATAGAAAACCTATCCGGTTTTCAAAAATAAAAATAGTAAGATTAAGATGGCAACCATCCACAAATATGATCCAGTCAAAATAGGAAAACCTAATCCAATTAACTGGAAGCCCAACCAAGTCAAATTGGGAAAACCTAATTCAATTAACTGGAAGCCCACCAATCTGTATTACGTTGTCAAATAAAATTAATTTAGATATATTAATATTCCTGTCCATTTGCAAAAAAATTTAAAGAAGGAAAACTAGTGAACACGTTTCATAATTCATATATATTTTGCGTTGACTAGATCCAGTCAAAATACTCCTGTTATTCCCATAAGTCTCCTTTTCACGCTTGATTTTAGCCTGGAGACGGATCTCCACCTGGCACCAATCAGTAGCCTTTCTATGAAACACCGGACCAATTCTTCTCTGATTGTTAATTAACATGTGGACCCTACCACTCAAAGAACAAATACCAAGTCCATTCAAAGTTTAGAAAAGCACAGTCAATCTGTAACTTTGAAATTTATAAATAAATTAATGAACACATTTGATATTTAACGGAACAGTGTCTCTCGTGGGACCCACTTGCATAGATGAAACTCGATTCAAATCTCCACTGCGCCTGGTGCAACCAATCTCTGTCACCTTCTCTTCTCTCCTCGCCGTGAACTAGGCGGGAGAGGCGGCCGTACGAATAAACTTCTCCGCCGTCTGATCGAAATCCAATGACCATGATCGACCGGTACAAGATACCTCGCCGCTCTCCTTCCCCAATAAGATTGATCAAGAAGCCGTGCACCACAATTGTTGTCGCTCTACTCGCCTTTGCTTTAATTCTCCTTTTCCTCTCCTTCTCTTACAGGAGAAAGCACGTATGGGGCCCACAGTTCAGTGTCATAATCGATGCGGGTAGCAGCGGGACCCGCGTCCACGTTTTCGCTTTCAGTCAACAAGAGGGATCTCTCCCGTTGCTCGATCTAAATCGGACAGAGGTGATGCGTACAAGCCCAGGCTTGTCTTCTTTTGTAGATGAACCTAGTAAGGCGGGAGAATCGCTGGGGAAGCTTATCGGGTTCGCTAAGCAAAATGTTGGGCACAATTGGGTGGGGTTCACTGAAATACGACTCATGGCTACGGCTGGATTGAGGATGATCGATGAAGAGGTTAGAGAGGAGATTTTAAAGAGTTGTAGAAGTGTTCTCCGAGACTCTGGATTTAAATTTCAGGATGATTGGGTCTCTGTTATACCAGGTAACTTAATTGTTATATTTTCTCTTCATTGCTTGCAATTTCATAAAATTTCACTATTAATAAGTATATTTGATTCAATCTTTGGCCAAGATACCACATTTTTATAGTTGAGATTTATTGCTCACTTAGATAAGTTGAGGTAAAACTGGAAGTAATTGTTCAACTGGAAATTAATTAAAAAGTTGGATTTAATTGAAGATTAATTGTGGCTTGATGTGCTTAATTGCTCAATTAAAAGCTGGCCAGTGCCATACAAACCATTTACACTGTCAATCATGCCAGAATTAACCATAAGAATCTTTACTGAACAGTAAAAGTTACTGACTGGTTCAGGTTATGACGAGGGGTTATATGCCTGGACAGCAGCAAATTATGCGCTTGGTACGCTTGGAGATGATCCACAGAAAACCACAGGATTAATAGAGCTTGGCGGTGCTTCATCTCAGGTTCTCTGAAAATTCTGTTTAGTTTAATTTTCTATAATATATTTTCATATTCGCTTTGGAAAAAAAAGATAAATAATAGGGAAGAACAGATTACAAATTACAAGAAAAAGAAATTGAATCAATTTAAATTTATTGGCTTTTATTATTCTCCTGTCTTTTCTCAAATCTATCATTTATTTATTTATTTCAGTTGACATTTGTGTCAGATGAAGTACTTCCCACTGAATTCATGCATATATTGAAGTTGGGGAAAACCACATATAATCTCTATAGCAACAGCTTTCTCCATTTTGGTCAGGTAAATGTCTTGAACATTGACCAAATGTATCAAAATGTAACTAAATATGATTCAGTTACTTGTACAATGTGCAAGTTGACATGTTTATGCTTAATTTTTATTGTTGTATTTCACAGAACTCAGCACAACAATCACTCCGTGAATTGTTAAAATTGGGAGGCATCAAATCAAGTACTTTACTTTTACCGAAGTATCTCATGAATAACATCAAAGTTCTTTTTTTTTTTCCCCTTTGAGAAAATAAGCAAAGTAACAATATGAGTATTTTTTTTACAAATATACATGGAGATCCATGCATGCCCAGAGGGTACCCCTATGAAAAGGAAATGCTTGAAGTTAAAAGCACTGGTAATTTTACTGAGTGCCGAACGGTCTCATCTGACCTCTTGAAAATTGGAAAAGGTGACTACTCCTATCTCATTGCTTGATCTTAATTTTTCAATATTCCCTGTTTTATCAGGATAGGTTATTTTGACACCACACTTAGATAACAACTGTGATAACCAACACAATACCTATCAAACTTTGAAAATAAAATTGTAGTTAACTCCTCTGTCATGTCAATACAACATGTATCACTGCTGCAGTTGTGAAACAGATTGGTCATCTATGGAGGTATTTGAAAGTTCATGGTGTAATTTATCAGCATTTTATCGGTAGCCAAGTGATTCTCATTTGATAGGTCTGTCTAAATGATAAAGTACAATCTATAATTTAAGGCTTCAGATTTGATAAATTTTGACATCAGTTGCACACTTGTCAAGTATTCCCACCATATAACTGTTTTTTTTCTTTCGGTTTCATTCGAAGGCAGATGATGTCATTTGTTTTTCTAAATGATGGTGTGCAGTCATGGTCTGAATTCTGATAATAAAACAGATGTTTAATTCCTTTCAAAAACGTTTTGGATGATATATATATATGATAGATAAATAGAAATAATATTAATTTTTTATAATATTAGTTTTATGTCCAAATGAGAAATTTTTGTAGAAGGGCTTAGAAATTATATAAATTTAAAAAACCAAAATGTAATTTTACTGTACTTCTTCACTTTTATTCAGATAACTGCACTTATCAAGAATGTCGCATTGGCTCAGCCTTTGTACCAGATCTACAAGGCCATTTTTTGGCAACTGAGAACTTCTTTTTCACATCCAAGGTTAGGCCTTTGTACACAGAATTTGGTGCTAGACCCTTCCTTTCATAATTCAGTACCTTCGGTTAGTAGGAAAAGAAAATAATTTGGGGATTTTAGCTGTGAGAACTGATACTTCATCGTGTTGGCATATAGCACTACGTGTCTCATTATTGCAAGCTAATAGCCAATATTTACTGACAATTTTGCTTGTTAAATCTAATATCCATTTTCTAAGCCCAAATCAAGCAGTAGGGTGTTGTTTGCAAATTGCCCAAAAACTGTTCGGTACTGATTGCAAGTATGAAAAATATTTTGTGTCATTCGGAGTTGTTATAATGTTGGGTTTAATTTGCAAAACTATAAGTGAATAAGCACAAATGGAAACAAATTTAATTAAAAAAAAAAACAAGAAAAAACTGCAATAGAAGAAACCATTGCTGTTCTGATCTAGTACATTGTATTATGTCATGTAATATCAGAAGGCACAAGCAAATAGTTGCAAGTGATAATGCTGACCCCCCCTCCACCCACCAAAAACATAAGCAGACCCAACACACATGTACATGAAAAAGAAAAAAAAAATAAGCGCATATAATGTTTTTGACGACAACTACGATTGGATTTCATTTCTAGCCTACCCCAACTTGTTTAAGACTAAAGGCTTGGTTGTTGTTGTAATGTTTTGACGACCATCCACAATAAGTTTCTATTACACATGCTGCGCATGTTGGCATATCTTTTGAAGTTAAGATCCATATTTCTTTTTAGTTTTTTAATCTGGATGGAAAATCATCCCTCTCTGACATTTCATCGGCTGGAGAGAAATTTTGCGGTGAAGATTGGGTGACACTTAAAGAACAATACAGTACCACTGATGAAGAAGAATTATCACAGTACTGTTTCTCTTCAGCATATATTGTGGCCTTTTTGCATGACAGCCTCGGTGTACCTATGGAAGCTAGCAGGTACAATTATTTCATAATTTACTTATTCTTTGAAGAAATTCCCAAAATTTACTCTTACAAAATCATCTATCTGCACATATCAAACAAGAAAGATCAAAACTACCTTTTTGCATTCATGGAGGGAGGAGCTTAAGGGTAATTCAGTCATTCTTTACGAATTGAGAAATAACTGGCATACTTCTCGTGCTTTCAATTTTTTCATTATGGAATGATTTCTCACATTTACAGATATAACCCTGAAAACAAAAGTTCCTGTTTAGTCTCCTTCCATTTTAGAAAGAGATAAAATTAAAAATAACTAGTATGAATAAACACCAAAACCTACTTTTAACATGGAGTGGGATGGAGGAAGTGATTTAGGCACAGAATTGCACACTATAAACCACTCTATTTTCTTCTCTGTCTTTCTTTTTTTTGGAACCAGGATTGAGTTTGCTAATGAGGTCGGGAACATACAGGCTGAGTGGGCCCTCGGTGCGTTCATTGTACAAAGAATGATGAATATTTCGAACAATTCTACCTCTATGTTCAGAAGTACCCTGGCACCTCTAATTTTATTATTGAGTTTGTCGCTATTTATTTCTTTAACAATTGCAAAATTTAGGAAAGCAAATACCAAGACAGTATATGACTTGGAGAAAGGCCGGTACATTGTCACGCGTGTGGCATGATAATCTCAGTAGGTCAAGTTTTGTACAATTTGCATAATTTAATTTAATTCAATTCTTTTTGTTTTTAATATATGGGGCATTTATCTGTGTACATATATGTAAACTTCTGGGCCTGATAGTTTATTTTAGATTGTTTAGTCTGAAATGTTTTAGCATCGATATACCAATTAATATTAGCTATTCCTTTCTCTTATTACATGTTCCTTGTATGCTTTCATTACTGAGTTGTACTTTCTGTACAAAAATTCCTGTCTTTTACATTTTTTTTAGCCTGAGATTGTACCTCTATGAAGTTTCAACAGTAATAAAATAAGGCCATGTTTGGTTGTGGAGTAAATTTCTTGCTCTACACTTAAGTATTTTTTTTTTTTTTTGCAAACAAGCATGCCCTTAAGCTTTCATTTAAACACCTATCAATGTTTACATCAATTGCATTTTACAACAGATTTCGTAGAGCCCTCAATGCCTATTACAACACTTGTTAGAATTTGAAGGTAGGATACAAATATCCAGTGAAACCTTCCAACAATATGCTTCCTTCTTTTGCTAGATGATCCGCCACACCATTCTGGCTTCTTGGAATGTACCTCAACACATATTCGTTTTCTTTGAGCAACCTCCAAATTTCGTTTATCTCCCTATAAGCCCTCCAGTCGGCTTTAAGAGGCGGGTGCAAGTCCATGCAAACTTTAGCTAGTTCTTGATTATCTGTATAGAAAATACAAGACGGGCAAGTTAAGGTTCCTCACAAACTTTATTGCCTCACTCAAAGCCACCGCTTCAGATTGCATAGGAGAGCAAACTACACACGGTGCAGCTCTATACCCCTTCAACAACTCTCCTTCCTCCACCACAAACCCTAAGCCACCTATCCACGGAGGCTTCCAGGACCTATCCACTTTGCAGCTATAAAGTGAATTTTCTGCAATGCTATCATGCACTTGACCACCTTTTATTTTATTGGCCGCAGCAGCTATTCTAGTTTCGGTGTTTACCAAATTAAGAATAGCTAAGAACCTTTCAAAGGTAGGAACCTTGCCGCTGTATGTTTTTTCGTTCCTGCATCTCCATATAGCCCATGCCGAGTTAGCCAAATCTGTCCACACATCCTATGAAGATTGCTTAAAGATGTTATCCAAAATAACGGATAAATCTCGTGGCAACCCATCAGTACGTAGAGCAAGCGGACCCATCAGCCAACAAGCTCGCGCAAACGGGCAGTGAAACAACATGTGTAAAATGTCCTCTTCCTCTTGATTACATACGGCACAACATGGATCTCCTCTTGACGTTCTTGCTGCTATGATTTTGGCTAATGGTAACGCCCCATGCAACAGTTTCCAAAGAAAAACCTGAATCCTTGGCAATATCTGTCCCTTCCTCCAAATGAGTTTCCAAACCACACTTCCCTGTTGCCCATGATTCTCTTGTGTTATCTCCTTGTAAGTGTGCTTAACAGAGAATTTACCACTTGAAGATGCCGAGAAAATAAGAGTATAAGCCTCTGCTTCATCTGAAGGAGGCCACACATTCCCCATAATACTCATACAATTCACATGCCCATACAATTGAATTAAAAGGCTTGCATCCCATGCACATGTATCTCCATCCACCAGATCTCTAACATATAACTTTTTATGCTCGGAGTTCTGAACTTGGCACTCCACAACGCCCATGAACCACGGCTGTACCATGGCTTTACAGCTTCTACCATCCCCTACCCGCCACATCAGCATTGGCAGCAAACTACCTCTAACTTGTTAGTTTGTAATAATCTAGAAGTCAATAATACGATAAATTATCATAAAGCTTTGTTTATGAATTGAATGTATATCATTTTGTTGCCTTGAGTATTATTGCATTTATGGATCATTTCGAGTTCATGACTGAAATTGTGAAACTCCATAATATAGATGATATATACTCTTAAAAGGTCACTGACCAAGGTAATTAGCAGGAATACTAATTATCACTACAAGGTTAGTATGTGGATTAAAAGATGGTTAAGTTTTACAAACCACCTGACACGAGATGTCATTTTAATTACATAGATACATGTTCTAGGAACATGGTATTTGACAGACCCCGAATGAAACATTAAATAGAATTGTGTTCGTGTCATTAATGTTTTCATTCAGTGTCAAGTTCTACAGTATGAGGTATTTATCGTTCCCACTAAGAAATATGTATGTGTGAGTGTTATCTAACGCTGTCCGTAAAAAGCAGTCATAACGGTAGCATTTCCATATGTATAGCTTAGCTGAGGAAGTGATAGTTTGCCAAGAATACTATTTGTCCCTCGTATCTCTATACGAGCTATAGCATCACTGGGCCCCTTGGTAGAGTTAGATTATCTGCATGCGATATAATTAAAAGAGTAATTATATTTGATAATCTGCTCAAGATCAAGAAAAGATACAGTTAGCAAGGATGACACACATCTACCTTGAAACTGATCTGATAGCTATAAGACAGAAGAACTGACACAAGTAAATTGTTTACTGGATTGTGATATTGTACAGTACAGCATCATCTGTGTAATTGGATGGTCATAGTGTATACTGCCAGATGCCTCCTATGATTATAGAAGTTAAAACAGTTTTAACTCTATTTACCAACATAACACAAATCCTATTGGGTCACACCATATAGGAGCTATTCGGAGAATCTTACTGATTAATTATAAATTGATTGTAATTAATATTAAGATGGTTATAATTAATTATACGTGTTATAATTAAATTATATTTGTCATGTTAAAAATGACAAAGCAAAAACTAATGGTTATAATTAGTTATACTTGGTATAATTAATTATAATTAATTGTACGTCATTTAGAATAGCTAAGTATTTGTCGGTTGGATATCACAAGTCTAAATATAACACATATATACATATACATATCTACACATATACACATATACATATACACATATACACATATACACATATACACATATACATACATATACACATATACACATATACACACATATAGACATATACACATATAAACATATACACATATACACATATACACATATACATATACATATATACAATTTTTTTTATAATATATGTATATATGTATATGTAAATATATACATATACATATATTATATATAATATACATGTATATACATGTATATACATGTATTATATTATATATACATATATATACATATATATACATGGAGAGTAAGGCTACGCAACTTCATGAATTAAACGGGGCGTTTTAATTCGCGCTCATATCTCTAGTTTTGAAGTCCAAATAGCCGATCCAAACCGTTAGATGTTTAATCTATATTAAAATGTGCTTGAAAACCAAATTTTACATTTTTTTGAATTTTTTTACTATTTATTAAAATGGTTTGAAAATTGCTGTTTTTTAATGCCTACTGTCGAACAAAAACTTAAACTTGATTTTTGAGGCCCTAAACGACGTTTTTTTGAAATTCTGATGCTTCCGATGTGAAGATTCTTGGTGTCCCACTGGGGAAAAATGGATCCGTCTCGTCATCCTCTTTCCGAAAGTGCTCATACGCGCGAATCCAACTCTTGTAGCCAAAGTTATGGCTGTTTAAAGTTTTTTCGAAAACTAAACTTTGAAAATTCATAATTAACTGTAGAAAAATCCAAATAAAATGAAATTTGTGTCAATTTTGTGTATTTTTGAATGCTCTACATGCTGGTGTAATCACTTTTGTAGTTTGGTTCATGTATCAGTTTAAACTTGCTAATTTACTAGTAGAGGTCAAATTTGATGTTTTTAGTGCATTGCACTATACCAGTGGCCTTTGCCTAGTGCTTGGCTGCGGAGTTTGGACTTGGTACCATACCAGAGGTCAATCTAGGGTGCTTTGCGCATGGACAGAGATCTAATTTGAGATTTGAACATATTTTAGTAGCTCTAAACTACTGTTTTAGTACCATAAATAAAGAGAAGAAGATCAACAAATTATCAGAGCTTGAAATTTTTTGAATAAAGGTCAAATCCTTAATTACTGTTACATTTAGACTTGTGATATCTAACTGACAAATAAAATCAAAGTTTTAAAGAGTTACGACATCACTTCATAAATATATCAAATGTCTTATTTTTTGGCATACACAACAAGAAAACTTTTTATTCACAAAATTATTTAAATCAAATGCTAGGATCTCTAAAAAAAAAAAAAAGCAGACCCCCCCCCCCCCCCGCTTGGTGTTTTGGGCTGCCCCAGGCCCAGGCGGTCGGGGCATTTAAAAAAAAAATTAAATCGGAGAGATTTTTAAAATTTTTTTTTTTTAAGGGTATTAATAAAAATGGCCGGTAATATTATAAATTTATAAGGTCTAAAAATAAATTTTGAGCAGCAACTTTTGACTGCATTCTGATTTCCCATTCATTGATGACTTCATAAATATATCTGGCGGATCAGGGGTAAAAGAATGATACTATATTTTGCGCATTGTGCTTGAATAAGTCAAGATGGCCGAGTTGGTCTAAGGCGCCAGTTTCAGGTACTGGTCCGAAAGGGCATGGGTTCGAATCCCATTCTTGACAATTTTTCTTTTTATCCCCCCTTCTTGCTGAAAATTTATTTTGTTGTCGAGTAATCCAATTAAGCCGTTATCGTTAAATGTACTGACACAAGTATTGTAAACTTGACTCATCTAAAATACAAAGAATAAAGTAATATAATTTTCTTATTTTTTTTTACAGGAACTTCTTTGTGTTTTATTGTATTATACTAGCTTTTAGTGTTTTAAAAATAATATATACTTGTGTCCAATATTTCCCGAATGCTAGATTTTTTTTTTATTTTTTTATCAAACTGTGTTATTTTACAATTTATGTTGTCAAAGTCATGAAAAAACCTTAGTTCTATAATCTTTCAGTGAGCAAGTATTGCTCGTAACATATGACAGCTTCAATCTGTCATTATAGAATACACTATATCCAGAAAATACGTATTAAGAAAATACATAGAGAGGGTAGAGTCTTCAATTTCTCGCATGCTATATTGCTATGTCATTGATCCACAGTATGTGTGGTTCTATTAAGAAAATACGTATTAAATGTCTCTCTGGTGCTAATTCGGTCCTGCCTTTTAATCCGAATACACTATAATACTATATCCAGAAAACCCAAATTTAACTTCTCTTCAAGAACCTTTCACTCATATTGAAATTGAAGCGGCAGTCAGAAATTCGGCCCAAAATAAGGCATCGGGTCCGGATGAGATTATTCAGTGCAGTTTCTGGCCTTGAGATTAATTTTGACAAAAGTACTTGGATACCCCTAAACATCGAGGATAATCACATCCCTGTTATTTCAGCTGTGCTTGGTTGCTCATTGTCAGACTTCCCAATTAATTATTTGGGTTTACCTTTGACATTAAAAAAGCCTACCAAGGATATGTTTATGCCATTAATTGAGAAAATTGAATCCAAGTTGGATGGTTGGAAAGGTAGACTAATTTCAAGAGGGGGTTGTTTGCAATTGATGAATTCGGTGTTAAGTTCGGTACCTATATACTTTATGTCATCCTTTCTTCTACCGATGTGGGTAATCAAAAGGATTGACAAAATTCGTAGAGATTTCTTATGGGGGAAATCTGAAAAACGAAGGGGCATATCATTAATTAATTGGGAGAGTGTTTGTCTTCCAAAGGAGTATGGTGGTATGGGAGGGGCAAACCTTGTTGTTCGCAACCAATCTCTTTTACTGCGGTGGTGGTGGCGATTATACCGGATTTCTGACTCATTGTGGACTCAAACATCTCTACAGCTGTACAATTTGGCTCCTGCTACGCAATCACATCAAATTTGGATGAGGCAAGGTTCTTTTTTTTTGTTGCAGCTATTGAAAATAAGGCCACTGTTTGATTGGTCTATCACGTGGCATATTTCTCAAGGGTCAGCCGTTTCGTATTGGTTTGATTCATGGACATACCCAACATTGGCTTCCCAAAATATCCCTGATCATTCATCAAGGAAATACTCTTTGCAAAAGGCTGTAAACATGGGTATGTGTCAGGTTCATTCAGTAGAAGGACAGGTAGAGGATAAAATTTTGTGGTTATGGACTAATGACGGTGAATACTCGGCCAATTCATACTATAATTTGGTGGTAACAGCAGGGAAAACAAAATGGGCATATCGCTTCATTTGGTGGATCAGAATTCCTCCTACTGTTCGAGTATTCGTGTATTTACTGCTCCAAGGTAGACTTCTAACTCATGATGTGATGAATTATCGAGGAATGCAGTGTGAATTGCGATGTATCCAATGTCAGCAATGCCCTCTAGAAATAGGCCTACACATATCCTTTCAATGTATGTATGCGAGAAGGGTGTGGATAAAAGTGCAACGATTGATAGGAGTTAATATGTTGAACAGTCGGGATACAATACAAACAACAGTGGATGCTTCTTGGCATTCACGTCGGAACAGGTTATCAAGAAGCAAATGGGGATCATATTTTCTGGCAGTTTGCTGGTTTTTCTGGAGAGGCTGAAATAAAAAGATTTTTGAAGATGCTGATATGGATCCTGGAGTACTGGCAACTCATGCAGTGAAGACAGCAAAATTATGGATGCAATATGTTTGAGTAGTTTTTTTTTTTTCTGTTGTTTACTCCAAAACTGATGTTTTTACTTTGGTTTCTCTGATTTTTCGGTAGTGTACAGATGTAACAGGGACCAATGTAATTATACTGATAGCCACTATCAGTTATTTCAAAAAAAAAAATATGTCTCTCTGGTGCAATAATTACGCTAAAGTCGGTATCAATTTTGCGCAAGAAATCAAATGTTAAGCTTCTTTTTGTCAAAAAAATTCTTCTTCTTTAGAAATTTTTTGAATAAATAATTATTTTTCGAGGTGAAGCTAGACAACACAACTCTAGTAATAAATAACGACAAGTTTAATGCCTCTAAATTTTAAATTTTGAATAAAAGTTTTCGCAAACTCAAATAACAAAATAAAATTGGTAGAATTTGATCTAAGTTGTTTCAATTTTGTCTTAACAAGCACGAGAACTTAAAAGGCTAATATCCAACAATTCTCTAAATAAGCTAATTTATATAAGTTCGTGACAACAACGAAATTAAGTTAAAAACTTTAAAAAGATGCAACTTTTTATATATGCATAGACAAAAGTGAAGTAGATCATATCTAACAATTGTGTTTAGATATTTAAATTTTATTTTTTTAAAGTAATTAAAAAGAAGAATAAAGATATTTGAGTTGCTATCTCACGAGTAACGCGTGCTTACCGAAATTTTTATAAATACTCAAAAAAAATATCAAATTACGAAATCTATCCGGTTTTTGAATGGATTTCGAAAAATACCCCTTCCGATTACTAAATAACCAGATATTGATCTTCTTTTTGGTTACCTAATTCCCGGATATGGGAAAAATGTCCAGTTACTTAGTAACCGAAAAGTTGGAGAGTGTCTGGTTATTAAGTAACCGGTTCCGTTCCCAGAAAGGTGCTTTTTTTTTTATAACTTCATCGGTTTAGGTAGAGGGAGAGAGAGAAAGCGATGTTTGTTTGGCTTGCTTTTTTTTTTTTTACAAAACAAAAAAAATTAATTTTTATTTTATTTTTTGTATTGAAATATTAGAAATGCTGAATATATTTCTTTAAAAATAGATGGAATACAATATAATTTGATTTATTAGAAAGATTACAACAAATAATCCGGATCAACATATTTTAGGCCGGATTTTTCGCAGCTGTAAGAAAAATTAATATATTTTTATGTGTTATTGGAAAAAAATAAAAATGCTTAGATTCTGAGTTATTAATCGCGGTTCAAAAGTCACTTCTAGGTAATACAAAAAATATTGTGATCCTTCTGGTACATTTAATTTCTAAAAAGTTGTATCTATTTTGAGAATTCTTTTTGAATATCAATCATTAAATAACTTAAAGTTTTTTTTTCAAAAATAGATACAACTTTTTAGAAATTAAATGTACTAGAAGGATAACACATATTTTTTGTATTTACCTAGAAGTGACTTTTGAACCGAAATTAATAACTCAGAATCTAAGTATTTTTTTCCAATAACACATACAGAAATATATTAATTTTTCTTACAGCTGCGAAAAATCCTGTATGAAAAATGTTGATCCGAATTATTTATTGCAGTCTTTCTAATAAATCAAATTATATTGTATTTCATCTATTTTCAAAGAAATTGTTCGCACATAATATATGCTACAAAGTTTCGGTATAGCAAGCTATACCTTTTAAACCTTTGTTATACTCTGTCAAATCAGATAGCAAGTGTACTATCCTATCGATGAGTATGCTCAGGTATCGATCCACAGGAACGGAAGAAAATGACCGGACTTATCCTAAAATCACTTGAGATTCTAGAAGTGAGAGAAATTGATTTGGTTTGATTCTAACAATTCTAATGATTTATGACAAGTTTAAAAGACAATAAAGAGAATTAAAGTTGTTTTCAATTGATAAAAAAGCGTTTCCAGGGTTCAGATTTCATTTCTATTCAGCCCCGAGGCATACGGCCCGTACGGATTCCCGTACGGTCCGTAGGGGACCCCGAGTTAATGCTGCAGCTACTGTTTTCTGTGTTGATGCTAATGTTTAGGGTTTCTATCGACCAGATCTAGATATCTAACCTCAACTTTCACATTTTGGCCTAGTACCCGATTACCGGACTCAAATACTTCCCTCTTAGATGCGTTAAACCTCAACTTTCGCATTTTGGCCTAATTTATCCAAGTTACTTGTTGGTTTACTAAAAGTATCCAAGGACTTTCGCCTCAAGGAAAGTTTCACCTTTCGGGTACTCCTTGGTTTCACCCTACTTCATATACTTTATTCGGTTGGATTAAATGCCATAGACTTGGCTCCTAACACTTAGATGTGCGCATTCATCTAACGGGATGACTAATCAATTCAAGCAAGCACAAATAAAGCAATCAAAATACTACTCAACAAGGTAAAAACAAAGCATTCAACACAAAATCCAAATAGCATTCAAACAAAACCAAACTAGAAACTACATCTTAACCCTAGAAACAAAGTAAATTAGCTACTCATGTTCACAAGATAACACAAATAACAGGAAATAAAAGAGTTCATGACAAAACAGTGGAAAATCCGAAGATCCGTTGCAAACTCGCGTTTTTCACTTCTCTTCATCTTCTCCTCCTCTTGTCTTTTGCTCCAAGAAAGCTTGTCCAAGTTCCAGTGGTGAATCCCCCTTTTTTTGGTGTGGAATATCTGATTTAATGCCTCAGATCACGCCCCCAGAGGCTTCCTTTTCGGCCTCCTTAAATTATGCTCATTTCATATTCCAGCTGGATTTTTTGAATTAGCGTCCTACGGCCCGTAGGGGACCCCGTACGGGTCGTATGCCTGTGCTTTGTCTTTGAGACTTTGTGCCTCTGTTGTGGAAACCTTCTGTGTGGTTGGGCAGATCTTGTACGGCCCGTAGGGAATGTCATACGGGCCGTATGAAAAATTGTGAAATCCAGTTTTTCGCCCTTTTTCCTGCAAAATACCAAACAAAGCATAGCAGTACCACATTTCATCGAAATATAAGTAAAAAGTCCACATTTATAGGCTTTAAAGCACAGGTTTTAGTGTAAATCAGGGCTGTAATTTAGATATAATATGGAGATATCAGAAATATATTCAACATTTATAATATTTCAATAAAAAAATTTAAATTTTTTTGTTTTGTAAAAAAAAAAACAAGAAGAAGCCAAACAACTCTGCCTAAACCAATGAAGTTAAAAAAAAAAAAAAAACCTTTGCGGAAATTAAATAATCAGACCTGGAACCAGTTACTTAATAACCGAACACTCTCCAACTTTCCGGTTACTAAGGGCATGCTCCAGATGAAGGGAGGCGGAGGGAAGGAACGACAAATTTCCTGTGCCGAGGGGAAAACTTCTGAAATCTGGTCAGCCCAGATCAACTTACCTACTCCAGAAGAGGAGAATCGGAGAGGGAGCGCGCACTGTTCGGAGGGGAGACACAAGGCAGATTTTGGCGAAATCTGTCACCCCCAAATCAGAGTGTAGATTTTACTGTTCTGAGGGTAGGCTACCCTCGTCATCTCCTTCCTTCCCTTCGCTTTAATGAGATTTTCACTCCGATACTGGAGCACACCCTAAGTAACTGGACATTTTTTTCATATCCGGGAATTAGGTAACTGAAAAGAAGATCAATATTCGGTTATTTAGTAACCAGAAAGGTGAAATTCATTCAGAAACTGGATATATTTCGTAATTTGGTATTTTTTTTTTGGGTATTTATAAAAATTTCGGAAGTAAATTTGTAATACTTATCGTATGCCTAGAAAAGTAAATTTGTTCATTCGACAATTCGACTAAAATAAAATGCGAAGAAAAAACATATTTTAATTTTTCTTTTTCCTTCTTTGGCCGTCCAAAACTTTCTAACGATTACTGACCTTGTGATGCCTACACCGCTACACGGCTGCATCAGCTTGTCTGAAACTGAGAAGCAAGGGGAAATATTAAAGAAAATTTAAAAAGTTCCATTGCCGGGATTTGAACCCGGGTCGTCTGGGTGAAAGCCAGATATCCTAACCGGACTAGACGACAATGGATTTGTGATACAACCAATCTTAGATATTTCAAATCTATTTATCTCTTAGACTATTAGGCTACTATACCTTTTTCCATATGAATATGACTATCTATATGATCCTCTCCTTCCTTCCGTCTCCCTGGAAGCTCACTGCTCCAATGGATCTCAATCCGAATAAGCGCCTCAAAGAAGAGTAATTCTTCTCCTCCTTTTTCGAATTCTATACCATTCCTTCAATTCTACAATTCCTATCTCATTTTTCTCACTACAGATTCGTCAGCAATCTCACGGGCTCTTCTATGCTAGAGATCGCTGCTCTCTCCACCATCGTTCCTGTACTCCTTCCTCTTTTCTACTTTTCTTTCACTCTATTTTATGCATTTTACACCGCAACATTTTACTTTATTGTACATGTGACCTCACATTATTAGTCGAGTTTACATGCTTGACAGAAATATTAGTGGAATGGTGAGAAATGTTACAATTGTTGGCAATTAGGTAAAGTTTTTGCCCGTGTTTGGCTAAGGACTAAACCTTTCTCTTGCATATTGACCTGGTGACATTGTAGCACTATATGGCCAAAAGTCCTTTTTCAGAATTACTTAGTCAGCTTGGAGTAAAATTATTACTCGGTTTTTTCAGGGTTTGGTTGTGCTGAGGAAATGGATCAGCTCATGCTGGCTAAATGGTATATGCAAATTTGTGCCCTTTTTTTGTTACATAGATGATTGAGATGACACAATTTATCTACCCTTGTGCCAATTTGAATAATTACAATAATTCCTAGTTTTGTTGCTTTTTTTATATTTAAGAGTCCTAAATCTTGTATAAAATGGTTGCCTTTTTTTTACTGTTACAGTGTGCCTGTGTCAAAGGTTTGTATTTAGGTCAATTGTTTACTAGATTTGCTTGTTTGGTTGCATTGCATTTTTTTCAGATAATGCACAGGAAAACTTGGTTAAGAAGGGTAAAAATGTGAAACCATCTCCTAAAGGTTTGGGTTCTCATTTAATTGCCCTGGTTTTGGACTACGTCTTTGTTATCTTGCCAATTCTCTTGTTTTTCACGGTAATTTGTTTCCCCTACACACCTGATAGCATTTCTATTTTTAATATTCTTAAAGATGTTATTTTTCTATGTTTTGAAGTTTGTAAGTTTCATCTGTCATACTTAAGTAATGTAAAACAAAGAGCAAAGAAAAACAACAACACAAACCAACAGCCTAGCACTATTGAATCAGTTGGTGCTGGTATTACTATCTGTAGGGACCAAATTTTTTTAGACACTTGAAATAAATGTACTGGATTTAGAATGATAAAAACCGAGGCAAGACTGATTTTGGTCCTTGAACTATTTCACTCCAATCAGCCCAACTGCATCAATTAATACAAATTAACTAATGTAACAGTTCAAATGAATCAACACCCAAAATTGAAAAGGGCTGGTACAACCAAAGAAGATCAGCAGCTTTTAAATTATGTGCAATAATGCTGGTGTTGATTGAACCAGTTGGTTCAAGTGCAAATGTTCATCGTAAAATCAGACTGCTCTTGTCAAATTTTGGTATTGAGCATGATCACGGTATGAATTCAACTTACCTTTGGTTCTTTTATCTTAAGGTACTCTCCGAATGGTGTTATCAGTTTGCAATTTTTGTTATACTTGTGGTTTTGTTCAGAATGACATTTAAAAGGTAGTTTTTTTTTCTTCTTCTTTTTTCTAGAACTACACTTTAAGCATTTAAAGTCATCAAGTTTAATTTAGTTAACATGTTTTCTTTCTTTAGTTCTGAATTGTATTCAAAAGTGGGAAAGAGCCATTTTTCTTCCGTCAGGAATATTATAACATCGTACCGAGTATCTGTGGTAAGTACTAAGCAGAATTCAATTTTTTTTTTCTGTACCGTGGTACCAAATGCCACATATGGAATATACCCTCAATGTCTAACAATTAGGCTTTAAATGTTAGCATCTCAATTTTACTATTCAAGGTAGCATCCATAACCCCACCTATTATTTTTGCCACCCTCAATTGGGCCATGTTTGGTAGTGAAGCGCGGGGGGGGGGGGGGTCCGATGCCCGATTGGAACCGTCCGATTCGCTCCAAGATTTGTGCGCACTGCTTAGATTCGTGCGGATCAAGTGTTCATGAAACTTGGAGCTAATCGGATGGTTCCAACTGGGCATCGGACCCTGCTTCCTTTTGGTAGAGGAATAAAGTAGAGATGAGAAGATAACTCTTATCCCATGTGAGAGTGATGATAAGAATTATACCTTAAGCCCTCCGCTTTGCTCCTCTACCAAACCAAACATAATATTATAAAATAAAGCACCAATAATATATCAGTTCAGTAGGATACTGCAATCTGGTATTCTTATCCTTTGTTGCAAGTATAAGGAGCTGTAATTTGAGATTTTTTTTTTTCATCTTTTCACAGGATGAAGTACTGATGTTTTTCAGCCACCTATTTTTATTTTTTGCTTGCAATATAGGTAGTAGTAACATGCTTGTGCATATTGGCTGTAGATTTTAAGATCTTCCCTCGGCGTTATGCCAAGACTGAAACTTATGGCACCAGTCTGGTTAGTTTCTGTATTCTTCAAAAAATATTTTTAGTTATTTTGTGCACCACGCTTTCTCTTGCTTTACTTTTAAAGATTGATCTATTAAAATTACTCTATTATATTGTATTTTCCTTTTCAAGTATCAAACTCATGTGGTACTTGAAAATGAATTTTGTAAACTATTGTAAATTCTTACAATAGTTTGATAGAGTTAATCCTAAAAGCTAGGTATAATTTAGTCATTTGTTCACTTGCTTGGTTGTAGAGATTGGATGTTGGTTTAAAATACCTAAAAGTTGGTAGATCTTAAGAGCAAACTTGTGAAATATTTGATATATCTGCAAATACATTAGTTATTGACTGATTTGCAGCAGTATAACTTGTATCTGATCGCAGATGGATCTTGGAGTTGGATCTTTTGTGGTGGCAAATGCATTGGTGTCTAAACAAGCTCGAGATTTTAAATCTTTGTGAGTCTTCGTTCACCTTTTCTTTCTTTGCCAATGTTCTATTAATCTAAACTTTTGTTCATTTTTAGGCAATGCAATAATCAGTTAAGTATATTTATGGAGGAAGGAAAGTTTAACCGGGATGAATTGGTTGTACCATATCAGTACCAAATAAGTGCCGTACCATAACCTTTTTACTCAGTTATTATTTTATTTACCTGTTGGAATATGCCCTTTTAACACACTCATCTCAAGTTTTTCTTGTTTTATTTATTTATTTTATTTGGTTTTAGTAATTATATTTATGTTTCTATTGTCATGTAGAAACCTAAAAAAATCCTTACAATCTATAAGCCCCTTGATACTACTAGGCTTTGGTCGCCTTATTTCGACAACAGGAGTAGATTATCAGGTATCTTGTATTTTTTTTACTTTTTTCTTTTAATGCCTTGACTCTACAGAATTCTACTTTGCTCATACATGTTAGGATATTTTGTAAGCTACACATTGAAAGGATCTGATTCAAAAAAAAAATATATATACTCTATATATGGAAATAACATCCAGCACTTCTTTGGTCTTAATATATCATTTGTAATGGTTGGGGTAACGTCCAACCATTTAATGATATTAGCTCATATGGACTCATGAACCAAAAAAGAGTGTTGCTTGCAAATATTTCAAACAAAAGAGTGTAGCATCTGGTATGAATTGTTAATATATGAGACCTCCATTTAATGATATTAGCTCATTTGGACTCATGAACAAAAAAAGGGTGTTGCTTGCAAATATTTCAAACAAAAGAGTGTAGCATCCGGTATGAGTTGTTAATATATGAGACCTTGGTGTTTTTTTTTTCAAATAAGTTTATTTTTATTTGCAAAAGCTCTACCATATTGATACAGTATGATAATTTAGAAATAACAGTTGATATGTTTCTAATGAGGGCTGTAGGTACATGTGGGGGAGTATGGAGTCCACTGGAACTTCTTTTTCACGCTCGCAGCTGTTTCTATTCTAACCTCCTTCGTTCAAATTCACCCCAGATATTGTGGGTTTTTTGGATTTCTAATCCTTTCAGGTATGTAAATTTGTATTTTCATTCATTCACAAAACTGTAAAGTATTGGTGCTACCCCTACAAAACCTCAAAATGCTCCATGTAATCCTAAGAAAAATAATTACAAAACAAGTCAAAGAAAATTTATAAGTTGGAAATTACTGTTTTTCTTTTTCTCTTTGACGAAGGTAATATCGAACAGATTTATTTAAGTGGCAATATATTTTCTTTGTTTGTGTATTTTTTTTGTTTCCTGTCAGGATATCAGATGGCTCTGACATTTGGGTTAAGTGAGTATTTAACTTCTAGTGAAAGGACAGCAAATCTAATAAGCAAAAACAAAGAGGGCATTTTCAGCATATTTGGTAAAAGTTTACAGATAATGCTCCATATGTTATTATATACATTCCTTTTATCATCTGTTAGTGGTTCAAGTGTTGCTATGTTCCATGCATGCTCTAGGGCTAGTTATTGTGTTTCTTTGACTGTATATTTGGAACCTGCATTTAATAAGATTCTGGAAAAATAAGAAATAAGTTTCAGTAATGTACTTGTGTGCCAGTATAGGGACAAAATTGTTTTACACTTTTGTACATTTTACCAAGGCAAACACACTAGGCTTGCATGGCTATTTTGCTTTCATTTTGGCAAGAGTTCTTATGTATCTCTCATTTTTCCAGGATACTGGGGCATGTATCTGATTAGTGTATATTTTGGCCATAAGTTGCTATTTAGAGTTAATTCTTCAGGCAAAGATGTTGGTTCCCAGTTTCCAAAAATAAAAATATGGGCCCTCTGTGCAATTTTCTGGTTAGTAGTTTTTCTTTTTTTAAAATTTCAATTTTTCTCTTGTTTTAAATGTTTTTACTGTTCCTTTTCTTTTCAGTTGCTCTGCTGCGGTCATATAGGACCACACACTATCTGTTTAAATTGACGCTTTTATGTATGTTAATATCAATGGATAGTTGCATAATAATCACGTTTGTTGGAACATAAGTGTGGATTAAGTCTTGATGTTAATACTTAACTAGTTAACAAGTCAATTATTCAACTTAACATTTAAGGGAACTTTGTTTTTTTGTGCACCTTTCAGATTATTATTCAAACATCACATCTTATCGTCCATATTCTCCACTCAAACAACCAAACATGAATAAGATTTTCACCAAGAAAACATGGTTTTTAGGATTTAGGGTCAATTGAGGCTAGTTGAGGTTTTCTTTTCTGGAATGAAAATTCTGGTGTGGGTCCTTGAACTTTTCTGAAAATAACAATGCAGTCCTTAAAAGTTTTATTTGCTCCAAGTTGAATTATTGAACTTTTCAATAGAAACCAAGTTGGCTTGTAAACTTCCGAAAAAGAACAAAGTTGGTCCCTCAACTTTATTTTTACCAAACCTGTCCTTCAGCTTTTAAGAAAAAACCAAGTTGGTCCTTTTGAGAAAGAAGGGCTAACTTGGTTATTTCAAAAAAAGTTGTAGAAGTAACCAATTTTTTTTTGTTAATTCAAGAACCGATTCTTGTGTAACTGAATTTTAAGGGACCAACTTGATTTCTTTATAAGAAAGTTCAAAGGACTATTTGATAACAAACAAAAGTTCAAGGATCACTTTGGCATTTTCAGAAAAGTGTATGGACTTAAACCTGAATATTCCCTTTCTGGAATGGAAATTCAGATTTTGCTCGGTGAACTTCCCAAAAGGAAATAATAACTTAGTGCTTGAAATTTCATTTGCATCAAATTGGCCCTTAACCTTTCAAAAAGGAACTTAAAAAAAATCAAATTGGCTCCTAAACTTGTAAATATCAGTCCTTGGAACTTTCAAAAAGGAACTAACTTAATCTTAAACTTATATGAAAATAACTAAATTAATTCTTTGAGAAAGCCTTGGTTATTTTTAGAGAAGTTCAGGGACTAAACGCAATTTATATTTCTCAAAAGTCGAGGATTCATGTTCTGCAAATGGAAATCCATGGAACAATTTGGTATCATTGGAAAGTTTTGAGTACCAATATGGTGTAAATCAGGGACCTATTTGTTTTTTATTCGAGAATTAGAACCTGAATTTCTAGTTCTAGAACTAGTACCATATAGGGTTGGGCAAAAAAGCTCGAACTCGTAACTCGCTCATTTATAGCTCGTTTAACTCGGCTCATTTACAGCTCAGCTCATTTACAACTCAAGTTGGCCAACTCGTTTAATAAATGAGCCGAGTTCGAGTTGGCCCCAACTCGCTCATTTATAACTCGAGTTGCAAATTATTGGTCACAATAAATTCCAAAATAATCAAACCCGAATCTCTAGACTGTTATTTGTGCTTTGAGATTCGTGCAAAATATATTTGAACTTGTGTTGTAATACTATCACTGGTTAAACGAGTTGTGAGCCAACTCGAGTTGATAACGAGCTGAGTTTGAACTTGTGTTGTAATACTATCACTGGTTAAACGAGTTGTGAGCCAACTCGAGTTGATAACGAGCCGAGTTCGAGTTGGCTCTACAACTCGTTATTACCATCTCAACTCGAGTTGGCTCGCTCGTTTATTAAACAAGCTGAGTTCGAGTTGGGGGTAACTCGCTCAAACTCGGCTCATTTACAGCCCTAGTACCATACCAGTTAAAATGCTATGCTGGCTATTAATTCATTATTTACTTTCTTATGTAAATCTTGGTTCTGTAGATAATCTAATAATGCATTGTTTTTTATTGAAATTGCTTCCCAGGATTTTAACTATTGTTCTTGACAACTACGTGCAAAAAGTGTCTCGAAGAATGGTACATTTTATATCTGATTTACTTTTCTAATTGGTAGGTTTTTTTATCTTTTAATCATCACGTCGTTTGCTTACTACATTTTTGTGCAGTGCAACATGGCATATGTCACAATTGTACTTGCTCAGAATTTTCAGGTACTTTGTTTATTTTACAGTAACCACAACACCTACCAGCTACCTGTTATTATAAAATAGAGAGTGAGGCTATGGTAATATGCATATGGATATTACAGATTGACCCATGCTGTGGGTCCATAACTCTATTTTTGAAGTTCAAACAGTCAATCCGGATCGTTAAACATGATCTCCATATGAAAATGTACTTAAAGAGCAAATTTTAAAAAAAATTATAATTTTTTTAGATAGGTAGAAAATAGCTGTTTTTGGATGGTCCAGAATTTTCAAATCAAGTGATTGTCTACCTATCTAAAAATATTCTAAAAAATGTAAATTTTGGTCTACAAGTACATTTTTATATGAAGATCATATTGAACGGTTCATAATGACTGTTTGAACTTTAAAAATGAAGATATGAGTCCACAACACTAGCCATTGTGTAATATCCTCATTCATAAATAAATGCCACAAATATTGACAGGCCATCAAAAACAATATATGTATTTGTTAACATATATTATCCAAATAATACAGACATAAGTTGTTTTCATGCTGCTTTTATTGAACTGAATTTTCTAAGAAAAATAGGAAAATCAATGTCAGAAAAAAGTATAAATTTAAGTGGGTATAATTGGGGAATTGAGTCAGACTTAGGCATAAATTGAGTCAGGTTGAGGCCTACTTGTGGCTTCATTAAACATCTGGGTGAAAATTTATCATACTCTGTAATCACAATCCTTCATAGTACAAATTGACCTTTAATTAATTGCAATTTATTTGTATATTATTTTGTTTCCTGAATTTGTATCAATTCTTTGTAGGTGCTTTCTGTTCTAACCTTAGCTGATTCTGAGAGGAATTTAGTTTTTGAAGATGCATTTAACCAAAACCTACTTGGTTCTTTTCTTCTGGTAAACCAGCATATGCCAACTATTTTTTATTGCAAATATCCATTAATGAAAATTTATTTGCATTCATCTAAATATGGTGCATGTATTACCTATCATTATGTAACAATTGTTTTTTCTATTAATTTCAGGCAAATATTCTTACAGGAATGGTAAATCTATTGGTGGATACTCTCTCAGCCTCTGCTCTCACAGCCTTGATTATTTTGTTAGCATATTCTTTTGTTTTATGTTTTTGTACAAGTATTGCATCATTTTTGGGAATCCGATTTAAATTTTGGTAATTCTAACCATGAATGTTAGTTAAAGATTTTAGATACTTGTGTGTTGATTTATTTTTTAGTTTTGTGTAAATGCAAATACCAAAACTGAGCTCTCATTTCCTTCTTTAAATGTTACTTGTTGGTGAAGTCAGCATGAATTTATTAGGCGTGCAAAAGGTTGGCATAGAGTGCTATCATCATTTGTGAGTTTGATGGATAAACTTGAATTGTTTCCAATTTATATTTTTTGTTAAATAAATAAAAAAATAATAATTTGTGCGAACAACAAATAGCTTTAGCTTTATTATGCTCATGGAACCATCGCTTTAATATTATGCTGCGACATAAATAGTACTTAACTGCTGTCATGCTATCAGGTTCTAAGAGAAGTGCTTGACTTGGCCTCTCATCGCTCAACTCAACTCCTGCAAATCAAAAACCGGTTCACTGCTCCCCCCGGTTTCCCACCCATACAATTTTCCCTGCTGAGCTAACCTACCTATGTGCTATTTGAAGTTTTGGGTGTTCCCTACTGCAGTACATCGTTTTGAGGTTGTTAGTCTCCCTTGATTGTATTTTCCAGGCAGCCAATATATCCTCATAGTCATAGGACCTCCAGTCATTGATTTTTGGTAGCCATTTCTGCAACGCAGAAACGGTTTCCTGTGAATCTGAGAATACTATGCCTTCCCCATTTAATTTGCCCTTTGTATCAACTGCCTGTATCCTTCAAGAACACCCCTTGCCTCAGCCTGGCTTAACTGCTTTCTAAAATTTATATTGTGAGAAAAGTGAGGTTATGGAAATATTCATATTACATATCATCCGTATTATGGATGTGTATATTTATTTTAGAGAAATGTTCCTGTACCCCGAACCATTAAATCTGAGCCCGTCTCTGAACTGGTTTAACTGGGTTTAACCGTCCGCTAATAACGGTAATTTATTAATTTGCCATTAATTAACGAATTGTTGTTTTAACACATTGCAATTTTAATTTGATTGTTTTAAACGTTAGCTTTGCATGCTTTTGTACTGTGTTTTAATTTCGTGGACAGTTTGTTAGGAACTGTTGTAATCACCAATCCCCGAATTTGTCCCCCAGATTGTTAACGGTCCTCTAATCATTAATTAACTACTTAAGTACTTTAACTAGTTAAACTAGTTATAAGTACTTGAACATACTTTAAAGTACTTTAAAGTACAATTTAAACTCAGTTAGCTCGGGGATGCAGTGGGGGATTTGTTATAATTTTAATTATGCAAATTAACAGCTTTTAATATTTAATAACTAAAAAAATAATCTTCATTTTGAACAATTAATCTATTAAATGAATATTTTTTAATGCTTGTAAACACATGTTTATATGCTTTAAAATATGTTTGAAGAATAAGCTTTAAAATATCTTTGTAAACACAGGTTTATATGTTTGTAAACACAGATTTTTCATATTTATATGCTTTAAAATGTGTTTAAAGAATAAGCTTTAAAATATTTTTGTAAACACATGTTTATATGTTTGTAAACACAGATTTTTCAATGTTTGTAAACACAGGTTTATATGCTTTAAAATGTGTTGTAAACACATGTTTATATGCACAAATTTTCAAATGCTTTGTTTATGTTGTTTGCTTGCCAATACATATTGGTTTACATGCTTTACTTGTTCACAGGTACTGTTCTTAACACATTCGTATACAAGTCTGCATTTCTTTTTGGTTTACAGAACTGACTTCATCCTCTTCGTGCCTTCGACATTTCTTATATTGAATCCATTATTTGGAGGTACATTATTTCCTTTTTCCTTTGCATTCTAATTTTCTTTCTTTTTTGTTCATATTTCTAGAAATATATATATATAGGAGATGAAATTATCAAAACCCGATAACATTTTTCTTGATGCAAACTTCTGTACAAAATTGCAGACTTCTTATTGATACTTATTCACAAGTATTAGTCTTGGTCCTGAAACAATTCACAGGTATTGATATTAATCAGAGAATATTCAATGCTTTGTTTATGTTGTTTGCTTGCCAGTACATATTGGTTTACATGCTTTACTTGTTCACAGGTACTGTTCCTGACACATTCTGCACAAATGAAAAAATAATGTGCTGGGGGACGCCATCGGGGATTAGTACAAATTTAGAGTTGTAAATTTTGTGCTCGAAGACATGCTTGGGGATTGATTCAAATTTAGAGCTGTAAATTTTTGCTCAGTGATGAATTCGGAGATTCGTTTTTGTTTTAAAAAATGAAAATTTAACTCATTTACAATGAAAGTTAAACACTTGAATGCAGTTGATTAAACGCTTTTCTTTATATGTTTAAATTATACGATTGTTTCGTTGCATTTGGCTGTGCTTTTGTTAAATTTTTTTAACAAAGCGTTTTTCTCTTCATGCAGCAAAATTCTATACAATAAAGAGATATTGGTAATGTTATTGCGCTGTATGAAGTAAAACTTGATCATTTTGTCGCCGACATTCTAGAAGGTTGGGGGACGCGGACAGATATTTTATTTGAGGTACAATTATCAGCTTCCTTTATTTTAAAGTTCAAATAATTGATTCAAACATATTTAACATATTTAATGTATGAAAATGTACTTGGAAATCAAATTTTATATTTTTCTGAAATTTATTTACTATTTTTTGTTAAAATAAGTATAAAATCAATGCTTTCAGATGGTCCAAATTTTTACTATCTAGAAAATTCTAAAAAATGTAAAATTTGGTTTCCGAGCACATTATCATATGGAGGTTATATTTAATGGTTTTGATTTGACTATTTAAAATTTAAAAATAGATATATAAATTCGTAGCACGGATCGATTCATAATATGCATATTATCGTAGTCTCACTCTTTTGAGAAATAATTTTTGTAGACGGAATATTATCCCTCTCCTCGTTTATCATTTTAAACATGTGCAAACTAGCTGAGCATCAACATTTTAATTTTTTAATTGTAAATTATATACAATTTTAAATATGTACATAATTATGGACAAAAATTAGTGACAACTTAACGCTCTATAGTTGGCAAGAGAGTCAGAAACTAAATACTTCTCTAGCTGAGCTCATTCCATTGTGTTGAGTATCGGACTGAAGTAACGGATCAATTGCGAATGTTTTTTTCTCTTCGGTGTTTGGAAGGGCGAGTGGTCTTTCATCCGTATATAGTAGGTATACCTTCAGTTTTTAGTTTGATATTTGTGTGTTGTTTTGTGATGTTTTCTGTTTCTTCCTCTGCCTTTCTTCTTCTCTTTCTGTTTAGAGGTGATTGTTTTGAACGGTTCATTTAGTTCTCAGTCTGTTTGATTCAATGCCTTCTCAGTTGATGGGTGACTGTCATGGTCCGATCAATTCAGTTCTCAGTCTGGTTTGAATTCAGTGCTTTCTCGGTTGTGATATGCGTACACTAGATTTCCATCGTTCCAATCAAGCAATGATGATCAAATTTGCGTCCACATGATATATATACACCCCTATGCATTTTTAGTTTTAATTAGCTGTATATTTTTACAGGCACTTGTTGTCTAAATTTATATAGCAACTACTTTGTAATTTTTTCTATAAATGTAATTGTCTACGGATTTTCAACAAAAAAAAAAAAAAAAAAAAAGCTAAAAACTCCTATCGATATTAGCAAACTCATATAATTTTGTGCTTCAAAACATAAGATAAAAGTGAATAATTTTTTTTTTTAACTAATAATGGCAGAGAGAACGTGTGAGAATGGTATAGGTTGCATGGTTCCTACAAAAAAAAAGAGAAAATTAATTGGATAGCAATGTCTCTTTCACTTTCCTTTGTTTTTGGGTGAACGAACGATTTCTTTCCACTTGTGCGGTGAGGGATAAAGCATGGTTTAATAAAATTTAAATGCTCCTTTATTACAGAAATGATCAGCAAAATTTGCACGCAACTTAAGATTTGAAACATTTATTGTTTGACGTGTTGCCTATACGTATGTGTGTGTATTCTTTTTAAATTTCTGTTTGACTTTTTTTTTTTAGATTTCTATACATAGAGGTGCTACTTTTATTCTATTACCCGGATCCGATCCGATCCAGAACCGACTCGGAACTGATCCGGATCCGATTAATTTGGATTATGGTTTAAAAAATATAACCGGTTAAATTATGAGTACGGTTACAAAATTAATAATTTAATATCCGATCTGGATCCGAACCAGAACCGATACTCTAATGAGGATATGGATTTCATTTAATTATCTGACCCATAACCGAATCCGATCCGATACTCGTATAAATACCCGATGTAACATATATTAATTACTATTAATATATAAAAATACAACTTTGCATATTAATTTTTGCATAAGCCGTGGTGAGCCCAGTACTTTTTTGAATATGAGAAAATATATTACAATCACATATTCGCTATATTTATATACACAGATAAATGTCAAATTTATTCCTTCCATAATAGCCACATTAATTTTTTAAATAAATTTTATTGCTATGAATACATCCTTCAATATATGCCTTGATATCATCTGCATAATAATGAAAATTTATTGCTCTTATTGATATGTCATTTCTACAAATTATTAATATTCTATTCATAGATTTTTTAAACCATAGAAAAGAAAATCGTCATCTCCAATATTTTACTTTCAAAAAATTATATCTCTTCTTCAATATTTTTATTTTCAAAAGTTATTTTATCTCCATCCTCCTAATTTTTTTTTTGTGACATATACCCGCTCCCAATCCAGAACCGCCCCGTATTAGAACCGGACTCAATAATCTACAAATAAGTTATGGGTATCTATATACTCGGAATCGAAACACTGGACCCGAAATATCTACGGGTAGATAGGTATCTGGATCCGAACCCGACCCGATTTGAAACAAATAAATATATGGATCGAAATTCAGACCCGAACACTTTTAGGGTACCGGTCCAAATATAATAATATCCGGACCAACCCGACCCGACCCGATAGCACCTATATCTATACATAGTCGGCAACATGCATGAAGAAAATAAGTCTATTATTTTCATATAAATGGACAAAAAGAGAATCATAAATAGGCTGGAAAAAATAACTTCGTCACTTTGTAGTTATTTATGTCTTTATTTATCAACTCTTTATGATAAAAATTTAGAATTCAAATAACAAATATAACTACTGAATTTGAATATGTGATATATATCATCCTCTATGTATATGTATATGTGTGATATTACAATAATTCGGTTTTATTTTGGTTTGATTTTACAAGCAATAAGAATCAATGCTCAAATTGTTCACGTTCATTCAATATTTATAAATATGTTAATGTCCATTGAGATAAAGTTAAGATGTTCATAAAACAATTCACATCTAATTTTAACTTTATTACTTAAGTTATAAAATATATTATAATATTTGAAAGTAAATAATATAATGGAAGGATGAGAAATAAAAAAAATAAAATAAACAACTTTTTGAATAGCAAAATAAATATGAAGCCTCTCAATAAATGTACAGAGCATTGCTATGCAAATCATTAAGCAATGGTTTTCTTTTGCATATGGTAACCTGATGAAGTTGACAGTTAATTGCTAGATACTAAGAACCAAATCCAAGCAAATGATATTAAATAGTGACTAGTATGACTAATGTCATTTCAGTTCATACACCACAAACTTTAAGATATAGCTAATCAGTTTCAAATAACGAATCTAAACTTTTCAAATTGATTTCATTCATTAGTTGTGCGTTTCCATGTAAAATTTATAATTTTTCGAATTTATTTTGCATCAAGTCAAATGGTTAAATATGAGAGTTTTTTAAGTTAATTTTAAGAGTAGAACTAGGGTATTCCTAAATTCACTAAGCCTCTTTGTGAACTCAACTCTAAAATCTATTGAATTGACTTCAAATAATGAATCCGAACCGTTGAAACTCATCTACCTTACGAGTGATAGATCTACATGCAAAAAAGTTAAACTTTCAAATTAATTTAGTATAAAATCAAGCGGCCAAAATCAATTTTTTGAACTTTCAAATTATTTTTGAACTTTTTTTTTACCACCTGATTATTATACAAAATCAATTTGAAAATTTAAAAAATTTGGATGCAGACACATCACTTGTAAGGTAGGTGAGTTTCAACCGTTCGGATTTATCATTTGAAGTGAATTCAATAGATTTTAGAGTTATGTTCATAGAGAGACTTGGTGAACATAGGAACACCCTAGTTCTACTCTAATTTTAGTACATTCATTTTCATCATTTATTTTACCGTTTGACTTGGTACTAAAATAAATCCAAAAATTATAAATTTTTGCATGTGTTTGCATCACTGATAAAGTAAATCGATTTGAACAGTTTGAATTTGTCGTTTGAAGTTTATTCAATAAATTTTGAAGTTGGTAGCATATGACACCGATATCATACTAGTCGGATTTAATATTAAATACTAAAGTGAAGAGGGTCCAATTTGGCAAAATTCCATGTTGAGTTACGACGAAGCCGGGAGTAACATGGCCCACGTAAGAAATGCCACGTGGATGGCCCAGTTTTTGTGGGGCCGCTGGATTATCAGTTGACTATGGTTGAATTAATGGGTGGAGTCCAAGTGCAAGCAAACCAACTACTGAATACACTCGGTCGGCTAGATTGCCCCAAATTACCCCTAATTTGGCATATTTGGATTATTTTTTTTAAATAGATCTAATTCAAAATTATTTAATGGAACAAGCACCACACGAGAAAATTACAAAAATAGACTCTGTCTTTGATGGAGAGAAGAATTGTGTGCGCTTTTACATATAATTTTTTTACACTGTTCAATCCTCCACCGAGGCAGTGCCTCAGTGGAGTCTATTTTTTGTAACTTTCAATGGTACTTGTTTTATAAAATGATTTTGTATCATGTCTATTTTAAAAAAAAAATCTTATATTTGCCCTCCAAAAAAATTAACAGTGAATATCTTACAATTTCTTCAAAATATGCCTAAAATACCCCTCTTAGGTTTTGCACTTTTGCTACATCATAACTTGGGTTCAACTAGGAACAATAAGAAAAACTTAGCAATAGTTTGGATATATTTTGAAAAAACAAGAAGAGTAAGAAACACACTTTTCTCAATTGAGCAATCCTCATTACTTACCTAAAAAATGATAAAAAAAAATTAACCAGAATTAAAAAAAAAGTTTTATATAATATCAAGTATTAACTAAAAAAATCAACACAAGTTATTTAAGCATGGATCCATAAACAAATTTTATATTAAAATATGCAAATTCTTAATCTGTAAAGTGTAAATTATATATCATGCATCCACAACCAACGATCAAACTTGTACAAAATACAAACATGTAAAATATTCGAAAATTTTGCTCATCTAGTTTCAATTGAGCCATATATTGAAATAAGAAAAATATTTTGAAATTAAAAGTATAATAATAAAGAGTAAAGCTAGGGTGTGATGCGCTCACCAAGAGTATTTGGTGAGCACAACTCCAAAAATATGTTGGATCGACTTCAAATGTCAAATCCAAACCGTTGAAATCCATGTACTTCATGGGTGATGCATGTGCAAGCAAAATTTTCAATGTTTCAAGTTTATTTGCTACATGGTCAAGTGATCAAAAAAATGATAAAAATTAAATTTATAAAACAACTTATAAATTAACTTATAAAAAAATTAATTTCTTTGACCACTTAATCTTGTAGCAAATAAACTCGAAAATTTCAAAATTTTGCATGTACATGCATCACTAATATTAATGAAGTACATGGATTTTAATGGTTTGAATTCGGCGTTTGAAGTCGATCCAATATACTTTTGAAGTTGTGCTCATCAAACCCTCTCAGTGAATACATCAGAGCATAGCTTTGATATATTTTATTGGGTATTTTTGTTCCCTCGTGGAAAGGGACTTGGTATAAAGAAAACAAAAACAAAGAAAAGGACTTGTACGTAACTTGCTTATTTAGTCAACAAAGAATGATTAATGGACTCGTTGATATTTTTGCCACGCAACAAGTTATCAATATCAGTGTTTCCTCTGAGCAATGACCAATGATACATCAAATAATTATATGTATTTTTTATATATTTATTTTTCTAACTCTATTATTTGTCTCATTACTCTTTCTTTTGTTCAAAGCGTGAACAATAAGTTTTGGACTATATATTTTTAAAAATTAATCGATCTAAAAACAAATTAAGCAAGTTTAGATTTAGAAGAGAATGAAAACAACTAATTTAATATTTTTGACATATATTTCTTATATAATACTTAGTTCTCTTTTTTTGTTAAATATATATGTAAAAAGTTTTGTTAATTCATACACTTTTCTGTTAAATGTCTCTCGTAGAAATTAAATATGTGCTTATTTGTAAAGAAACGGAATTTATATTTACCACCAACTGTGCTAAATCTATAATTCAGTACAACTAATTCCATGTATCTCTGAAAATCTCTATATATGTTTACACTGAATTTGATTCGGAATCATTAGCTACAGAGACGGAGTGAGGAAGGAGAAAAATAGCACGGTACTGCATAAATAATTCTCATTCTCTGCAGAATTTTTTTTTTGTATAATTAATTCTTATATGTATTTGATCCTCATAATTCGAAAGTTTGACTCCGCCCCTAATTAATTAACTATGTGAGTTATCTCAATTGCAACTCCTTGTTTTTTGGATTAGATATCTTTAATAAGATGTTTCAATGCTTTTTTTCTCTTTTGTGCTCTTCTTTTACCATTTTTGACAATTTTAAAATTAGTAGATATTATTTGCAACTGGCCTTGTAGCTCACATGTATTATTTGTGCAATTTGAAGTTGGTAGATGAAAAAGTTAAACATTTGGTTTTCCCAAAACCAACAAGTAGGTTATAATATAAAGAGAAATGAATGAATGATGCATCTAGAAGGTGGGCTGAAGAGGCCCAAAATAGAGAAACAGTGATTAGGAAAAAGAAGTGGGCCCATGTTGTCTTAAGAGCAATTAAGGAACCCATCACTGAATCCACATGGGCAGCCAGCTCTTTGCTAGCCCCACAATGTCCCCACCTTTGACACATTACTTACAACTATGAGGTATTTTGCACCAATACGCAATAACATCATGTCTACCTCTATCACTTTTTTGTACATGAAAAAATTTCAGGATAATTTGGTACATTTATTTATATATTTTAAATAGCAGATGGTGGGTAACTTTCATTTCTCTATGCAGTGACGTTATAGGTTTAATTTCTTGCAAAAGATATTTAAAGAAATATAAATCAAGTTGGGGGACTTTATTTGTGAAAAAAAGGATGTATATATTCTACAACTGCAAAATAATTAATGAGATTGAAAAGCCCTTCCATTTTAAGATTTTTTTTTATTTAGATTATTATTACCACGAACGTTTATAATCCATCTAAATTTTATTTAAAATTAAAATTATATTTACAATATTTTTTTATTAAATTATATTATCAATATTTTGTTTTATAATCTAAAATGACTAGCACGTTATTATTTTTTCTAGTAAACCACAATCAAAATTCAGGAATGAATATAATTTGCAAATATTGACATACTTAAGGACTTATTTAATTTTATACCTCGATAAATACAATAACTATTATTTTTTTCATCAATTCTGATTTTATTATGTATATAATAATTTGAATTTATAATTGAACTTAATTATCTTTTTATCATAATTTTTTTTTCAATATTGCTTATATATATATTATTGCATATTGAAAGCTAAGATATAAAATATTGTTAATATGCTTCTTCTTCTATATGAATTTGTCGATCTAATATATATAATATAATTAAGCTGAAGTTTAAAAGCATACTTTAACCAAAATCTCCCTTGCGCATAAGAATAAGAGCACTATTGATAGAATACAGTACATAATAATTTTAATTATATATAAAATGAATGTTGGATTAATGATCCAACATTCCAAGTGTGTACACCTGGAAGACGGCCTAGCATGCATGAGAAATGAGAATGCTTATTCCATGAAAAATTAAAATAATTTGTTTTAATTGAAAAATCCCCAGCGCAAGAAGGGGTTGATAACGATATTTCTATATTTCTATTTCTAGTGATTGTGATTATGGCTAATTAATTAGCGCTAACCACTCTCTTGTCTGTAGTCTGTAGGAGAACGCATGATTCAATGCATCATGCACAATCAATCAATAATAAACTAGCTAGCTCTATACATGGATATATCGTTTATAAATTAAAACACATAACATAAGGAATTTAAAAATATTGCCTAATTATTTACAAGTAACGCATATTAATTTAATATGACATTTTTTTATTATTATTATTTTTTTTTTTGATGAAAGATGCCGGAGCTTTCATTTTCCTGTCAAATCCACTTCTGACAAGTCAGTTGGACTTGGACCAGATAAAATTCAACGTGAAGATCTTTTCCATTTGATTCGTTCAAAAGATTGTATAATTAAATAACTAAGTTGGTAAAAACCAAACTAAATGAACAACTTTTTTTAAACTAAACTTCACAGACCTACTACACAAAAAACTTCGATTTTTTTAGGTCATTTTACTTAATTTTTGTATTATATATGTAAATTATTTGTTATTATAACAAAGATATTAAATAGTATGATAACTTGATCAGTTGACCTCCAGCTTTACTCAAAAATAAATATATTATATATTAATTTGGCAGAAAAAAATATTTTAATGATGGTATTAAAATTAATTTGCTTCTCACACTACATTTTCAAAGTCCAAATAGTTGATCCAAACCATTCAACATGATGGATATATTAAAATGTAATTGCAGATCAAATTTTATATTTTTTTGAATTTTTTTACTATTTATTAAGATGAATATAAAAATTCAAAATGGGGTCATCATTTACTATATTTATAAGATGAGTTTGTTAAATGAAATTATAGAAAATAAGATGTGAAGAGAAAATTACAGTGTGAAGTGGTTGAGTTCCAATGCAAAAGTTGACTTAGTGAGGTGAATATATATAATTATGGAGCAAGATTTTGACTTGGAGCAGTGTGGGCATTAAAAGGTATAACTGTTGTGGCTGACTTGTTCAACATGCATATCTATTTCAGTATACTGTTCTCTTTATTACGCCTCTTTTCTAGTTTCTAGGAAAGGAAAATAATTTTAGAATACAATATTAATCATCATTGCATTTCTCGAATTCTATGCCTAGCTACACAATTATATTATTATGAGCAAATTAAATTCTAGCTAGTAAATGAAAACTTCGCATTTTTTTTTTTTTAATTTCAAATGCAGATTTGATGGTTTCCTTCAAAGTTTCGGTTTAAATATGGAGTGATTCAAACTTTGGTTTCTCTCTCCACACAGCAATATATATATATTTAGAACACCAAAAATCTCACTCTGGGGACTGAATCAAAGAACAAAGTTAGGGTGTGATGTGCTTATCAAGAGAGTTTGGTTTGGTGAGCACAATTTCAAAAGCATATCATATCGATTTCAAACGTCGAATTCAAACTGTTCAAATCCATGTGCTTCATGAGTGATACATGTACATGCAAAATTATAAAAGTTTCGAGTTTATTTGCTACAAAGTCAATTAAACAGTAAAAAAAAATGAACATTTTATAAGTTAATTTATAAATTGTTTTATATATTCAATTTTTATCATTCTTTAACCGCTTGACCTTGTAGTAAATAAACTCGAAATTTTTAAAATTTTGCATGTGTATGCATCACTCATGAAGCGCATGGATTTGAACGGTTTGGATTCGACGTTTGAAGTCGATCTGATATGCTTTTGAAATTGTGCTCACCAAACCAAACTCTCTTGATAAGCACATCACACCCTAACTTTGTTCCTGAATCAAATATTTGGTCCAAATTAATCCCAGCTGAGCCAAACTCAATCTTGTGCCTATGGAAACCATGGGGGCATTTTGAGATTCGTGCAAGATTAAAAGAACGGTCCAAATCTAATTTTTATCAGTCATGTATGTACCATTGTACCTAGGGTGATCCGAATCCGGAGGAGGGGGAGGGAGGCGAATATTTGTTAGGGTCATGGTGGGTGCATATTTTTTCTGCACGGCTCATAAAAGGGGATCAAATCAAAGTTTGGGTTGATTGAACCAATTTTTTTTTTATTCAACTATATATATAGATAGAGAGAGATGGGCTATGGTGCATTGCAATGCATGAACCCTCTTATGCATTGCACTATTAATTATGGATTTAAAGACCAAACGACCAATCTGAACCGTTCATCTTGTTCTTCATATTAAGATGTGCTTGGGGACCAAATTTTACATTTTTTGAAATTTTTTTACTATTTATTAAGCAATTTTGAATGTCGCTGATCTGATGGTCCAGAAAATTTTACTGTTTTTTACTGTTCACAGCAAAACAGCAATTTTCAAAAATGCTTAATAAATAGTAAAAAAATTCCAAAAAATGTAAAATTTGGTCTCCAAGCACATTTCAATATGGATTAAACATTTAACGGTTCGGATCGGTTGTTTGGACTTTAAATCCGTGATTATAGTGCAATGCATAAGGGGGTTCATGCATTGCAATGCACCATAGCCCATCTCTCTCTCTCTCTCTCTCTATATATATATATATATATATATATGAGCTAGGCTACGGTGAGTTGCGAAGTAAAGCGACTATTTTACTTCACGCTTATATTTTGCGATTTTAAAGTTCAAAACGTCGATCCGAACCGTTCATCTTGTTCTTCATATTGAAATGTGCTTGGAGACCAAATTTTACATTTTTTTTAAAATTTTTACTATTTATTAAGCAATTTTGAAAGTCGCTGATCTGATGGTCCAGAAAATTTTACTGTTTTTTACTGTTTACAGCAAAACAACAATTTTAAAAAATGTTTAATAAATAGTAAAAAAATTCCAAAAAATATAAAATTTGGTCTCCAAGCACATTTCAATATGGATTAAATATCTAACAGTTCGGATCGGTAATTTGGACTTTCAAAATAAAAATACGGCGTGAAGTAGAAACGCGTTTTACTTCGCAACTCACCGTAGCCCATCTCTCTCTCTCTCTCTCTCTCTCTATATATATATATATATATATATATATATATATATATTATTTAACTATTTAGTATCCACGAGGAATTACTCGATCTGAGTTTCAAACTTGTGTCCTTTTACATAAATATCATTGTCTTTGCCACTAAATTAAAGACTGATTCTCGTCCAAACCAAGATTTTTATTTCAATTCTTGCTATTTGTAGAGGGAAAAAATAATCAACATGTTTACAAATCGATTTTTAATTTTTCTAAAAAAAAATTGTCTCATTTGTGCTCTCTGGAAAAAAAAAATAGTAATGTTCTTGCATTTGGAAACAACCATTTCACTGCTTGATGCATGATTCAAATACAAAACCATATTCAATATATAGGAATCTAACATAAATTCAGCAAACTATATATATTTTTTTCAATCTAAATGCATTATTTTTACTGTTGATCTGAAGAACAAATCTCCTCACGTTGTCACCAGCTACTAGACTCCAAAATTTTCCTTTTATCAACAGGAAATACTGCAATTTTGCACATGCCATGCTTCTTTTTTTTTTTTTTAAATTTGAATTGTCATCAAGTTATCTTCAATTTTACTGTGATATTGACAGGGATACGTTCAAAAAATTGCAATAAATGTGCAAACTTTATCGTTCCATGTGCTTCTTCGTTCCCATCTACCTCAAATAACACCTATTCGATCGATCGGTGTATATATATGAACCCACAGCAAATTTTATTTTAATATATTTATATAAAGAAAAAGAAAGAATAGAGAAAATCCACAGAAAATTAGCACCCATTGGTATATAACTATATATGGGATTGGTATTGACCTCTTACGATGTGGTGACACCTTATGTGTAGTGTAGACATGTAGTGTAGTGTGTGCACCTGCCAGGCTGCCACGGGAAATCTCTATATTGCAATTAAGTCACCTTCATTTTACAAATTGCATCAGTACATGGTACAATTCCATCAGTACATGTTATGTTTTCAACTTCATTTTACAAGTTGCATCAGTACATGGTACAATTCCAGAGAAAAAGAATTGTAGAATAGTGGGAACCAAATAAAAGTGAGCAGGACTTACGTAGAAGAGCATGCAGCTGCACTTTCCACAGAACATCACGGGTGCAATAAATAAAGCAATTGCATCTTGTGATTTGTGAAGTAGGCTGTGAAGAATTAACTGTACTGTGCTGTGTTTGCAACTTGATGGATTTTTTTATTTCTTGTACTTTACATGTGCAATTCAAAGATAATGTCTTGTTCCTGTCAGTTATAAAAAAAAAAAAAAAAAAGTCTCTGTGGTTCAGACCAAATATTCTATAACAAAATTTTATTGAAAAAACAAACATGCTCAATTAGCTATATAGCTTCTAGCTAGAGAGATATTTTTGACTAGTAGACTTATGCAAGTCAATGCACCCTTTTAATTTGGCTCATAGTTTATCAATTTTTAGCTTTTTAGTATAGTTATCACTATGACCGACTATATATATATACACTTTTGTTCAAACTAGTCAATAACATTTGGATAAAGTATGTTTGATTCGTGTCAAAATTCAAACAAACGAGTTAGATTCAGAACACTGTTTAAATTATTAAATTTTAAACTTGTTCGCGTGAATATCAATACAATGAGGCGATTAGACGTGACTTTGAATACATATAATTGGTACAAATTTTTTGAACAAAACCTAATTCATATATTTGTAAAAATACTGCCAGAAACACCTTTTCTTAATTAGCTCTACAAAAAAAAAAAAAAAAAAAACAGTTGTAGCTATTTTTTTTTTTTTCAAATTGAGCATGCTATATATCGGTACAAATGAAAAAAATTGAAAAGAAAAAACAATGTATATATATTAAATCATTTTTTAAAGTAATAATATATACTAGAACAAAAATACTCAAATATATATAGCATATTAGCATTTTCATATATATATAGAGGAGGGTTCAAATGCCTCCATTTTTGGTGCCTCCATTTTTTAAAATGCAAATAACTCAAAATTTAAAACTTAAAAATCAAAATAAAACCGTTGGATATGATCTACATCATTTTATCTATGCACTTGTAAAATATTATGACACAACTTTGTTTTGGTTGTCATCAAGAGCTTGTAAAAACGTACTAATGTGGATAATTTCTAGACGTTGATTTTTCAACTAATTGATTCACATAAAAAGAATACCAAAATGTGATAAAAAAATTTGAGCACATAGATATAATAATATAGATCACATCTAACAGTTTTATTTTGAAGTTTATGATTTAAGTTTTGAGTTATTAACGTTTTAAAAAATGGAGGCATTTGAACCCTCCTCATATATATATATATAGAGTTAGGCTGGGGTGCTATGGATAGCATAGTGGCCTCTATGCTACGGCTCAATATTCGAGTTTTCAAAATCCAAACGGTCGATCCGAACCGTTCATCTTATTCTCCATATTAATATCTGCTTGGAGACCAAATTTTATAATTTTCTGAATTTTTTTACTATTTATTAAGCCACTTTGAAAATCGCTAATCCAACAGTTTTACTGTTTTGTGCAGCCACCGTTGGATCAACAATTTTGTAAAATACTTAATAAATAGTAAAAAAATTCAGAAAAATATAAAATTTGGTCTCCAAGCAGATATTAATATGGAGAATAAGATGAACGGTTCGGATCGACCGTTTGGATTTTGAAAACTCGAATATTGAGCCATAGCATAGAGGCCACTATGCTATCCATAGCACCCCAGCCTAACTCTATATATATATATGAGGTTGGCTACTTTACTTCCATAAGCATATGTGGACATATTCTTATAAGTCATTTTTTCGTTTTCAAAATCCAAAAAGTAGATCTGAACCGTTAGATGTGATCTCTATATTGAAATGTGCTTGGAGACCAAATTTTATATTTTTCTGATTTTTTTTTACTATTTATTAAGCCACTTTGAAAATCGCTGATCCAATGATGGCTTTTGATTTTACTGTTTTGTTAAGCCACCGTTGAATCAGCGATTTTCAAAGTGGCTTAATAAATAGTAAAAAAAATAAAAAAAATGTAAAATTTGGTCTCCAAGCACATTTCAATGTAGAGATCACATCTAACGATTCATATCGACTTTTTGGATTTTGAAAATGAAAAAATGACTTATAAGCATATACCCTCATATATTTATGTAAGTAGAGTAGCCAACCTCTATATATATATATATAGGGTAAGGCTACGGTGCTATGGGTTGCATAGAGGGCTACGGTGCTACGGCTCAATATTTGAGTTTTTAAAATTCTAACGGTCGATCCGAACCGTTCATCTTGTTCTCCATATTAATATGTGTTTGGAGACCAAATTTTACATTTTTTGGAAATTTATTACTATTTTTTTAGATAAGTAGAAAATCACTTGATCTAAAAAATTCTGCACCATTCAGATATTTGATTTTCTAGCTATCTAAAAAAATAGTAAAATATTTTCAAAAAATGTAAAATTTGATCTCCAAACACATATTAATATGGAGAACAAGATGAACGGTTCGGATCGATCGTTAGAATTTTGAAAACTCGAATATTGAGGCGTAGCACCGTAGCCCTCTATGTAACCATAGCATCGTAGCCTTACTCATATATATATATATATATATATATATATATATATGAGTAAGGCTACGCTACTTCGCGAATTAAACGGGTTGTTTTAATTCGCACTCATATCTCTAGTTTCGAAGTCTATATAGCCGATCCAAACCGTTAGATATTTAATCTATATTAAAATGTGCTTGGAGACCAAATTTTACATTTTTTGGAATTTTTTACTATTTATTAAGATGGTTTGAAAATCGTTGTTTTTATTAAAATTCTGCACCATTAAAAAATAACAATTTTCAAACCATCTTAATAAATAGTAAAAAAATTTCAAAAAAATGTAAAATTTGGTCTCCAAGCACATTTTAATATATATTAAACATTTAACGGTTTGGATCGGCTATTTGGACTTCGAAAATAGAAATATGAGTACGATTAAAATAGACCGTTTAATTTACGAAGTAGCGTAGCTTTATATATATATATACAACTGTGGTTACCGGTGTACCTTAATTGAATGCACGCGCATTTGTAAGCAGAGAAAAGAGAAAGAGAGAGAGAGAGAACACCACACCATTACTGGTCTGACTTTTTTGAGAGAGAGAGAGAAGAGAGAGAAGAGAGAGAAGAGAGAGAAGAGAGGGAATTAAATGAGCCTTGCTGTCTCGCTTTGACTCTTCTCGCGTTGTCAGTATACCCTTTAGGCTTTGGAGGTCAAATGGGTCTTTAATCCCTCTCCTCTATTTATACACCTCACTATTGAGTCTCTTTTGATCAAACAAGGTTCAACATATCTTTGTCTTTGTTTGCTTGTTTGTTAGAGTCTTAGATAGAAGAGATATATATATAGATAAAAATAGAAGAGAAGAGAAGAGAAATGGTGAGGCCACCATGCTGTGACAAAGAAGGGGTGAAGAAAGGGCCATGGACACCTGAAGAAGATATCACTTTGGTCTCTTACATACAAGAGCATGGTCCTGGCAACTGGAGAGCTGTTCCTGCTCTAACTGGTACCTTCCTACTCTTCATTTCTCTCTCTCTCTCTCTCTATATATATATATATAGTTCCTCTGGTTGTTGGTTTTTTAGGATAGTGTTGAACTTTATTAAAAAAAAGGGGGGAAATATTGTTTTTGCTGGTCATGCAAGTGTTAATTAATTATATACAATGCATGTTTGACATTGTTGATTTCATCATTTCAAGATATATACTATGATGGTGTTTATTTTGTTGAATTACAAGAGAAAAATGGATTGTTTAAATGATTGAGATCATGATTGGTTTTTTTGTTTTGTTTTACTGTGTCTATTCTTAATTAATCATTAGGTCTTCACCCAATCTATGAATAGGTATAACTAGTCATCTCTTATTCTCATTTTTTCTACTTTTTGATTTGACCCCTTGATGAAAAATATTTACAATTTTTTTTTATTTTTTTATTACTCAGGACTACAGAGATGCAGTAAGAGTTGTAGGCTTAGATGGACAAATTACCTGAGGCCTGGTATAAAAAGGGGAAATTTTACTCATCAAGAGGAGAAACTCATAATTCATCTCCAAGAACTTCTTGGTAATAGGTGCGTTAATTAAATATACAATTTCCTAACTACATAATGCATTAATTAAATTTATATTGTGCTAATTAATTAAGCAATGGGTTGTTATAAAATTTCAGATGGGCAGCCATTGCTTCTTACCTCCCAGAGAGAACCGACAACGACATAAAGAACTACTGGAACACACACCTCAAGAAGAAGCTCAGGAAAGATGGACCATTAGACTGCCAAGTGGGGCCCACTGGACAGAGATCTGCTTGCAAGGGCCAATGGGAGAAGAGGCTTCAAACAGATATTAACCTTGCCAAGCAAGCACTCAGTGAAGCTTTGTCTTTTGATCCCAAACCAAACAACAAACTGGTACCAACTAGTAATGGAGAGAATGGCAGCACAACTCAATCCTCTCCATTCTATGCTTTAACCACAGACAACATATCCAAGCTTCTAGAACAATGGAACAACAAGGGTTCAACTAGTAATTCCGGTTCGGGTTCGGGTTCGAGTTCAACTGAGACCGAGACCGAGACGTCAGCGTCGGGTTCGAATGGTGTCATGTCTCCACAACCTATTGATTCGGTCGACGGGTTAGGGTTAAATTTCTGTGGACCCGAGTTGTCAATGTTTGAATCATGGTTACTTGATGAGAGCACAGATCAGGAGCAAGGACAATTGTTGTATGACATGTCTTTAGATTTTGATCTGTAGTAGTTTTGATTGGTATGTTTTTAATTTTTTGGGTCTTGACTTAAAATTAGGGTTTCCACTTTCCAAGTGATGACTAAAGAAAGAAAGGTCTGATCTGTAGTTTATTTTCCTGGATGGATTAAGACATGTAAATTATTGCTTGAGTAATACTTCAAGGACTGTATTCACATATCCATTTCAATATTTCTAATCACTGTTTTTTTAATATCTAGTTTAGGATCCTCGTACAACATTGCCACCTTATTTTTCATATATAATTATATATGCATGCATGTGCTTGAAAATTGCAATAATTGTTATATAAGTATGGCAAAAAGTTTGTCATTTTTATTTGTGTAATATGCTTCTATATATGTTGTAACTTGTATGTTATAATTATTGTAACTTCTATATATTTTGTACCAAATTATTTTTGGTGTTTGTATATATTAATATATTTTACTGAATGTAGTTGTTTGTGATTTCCCAGATAATTAATTGCCAGTTAATTTGGTAGCTTCTCATTTTTCGGTGCAACTTGAATTAATTACATCATCTAATCACATTGTGCCGCGCGTGCATTGAAAAATGATAATACATTTAAGTGCTTCTCAAGTATAGTTAATTAATTGTTTAATTCTTAAGCGTCTTCTCCAATAAATTCTAGTTGGTGCATTAATTTTCTGGACATTAATTAAATAAAGATATAAAAATAAATCTAACTACTGCATGCAATTTAGATTTTTCTATTTTAAATTACTTATCAAAATTCAAACGGCTCATTAATTTTAGGTGTAAAAGTTGACGTATTCATTTATTTGTAATACACAGCTAGCAATCCTTAGGTTGTCTTTTTCTGTTTGTTTTTTTGTTTCCAATTCTTGCCTTGATCAACAAGTGTACGTATAGAATAGATTGCTACAAATCCTTAATTAATTAACCTCGCTTCGCTATTAGCTTTTTCCTTCCCAATTATTTGCATGCCAATTCATTATGAGCTGGCAAATATATATCTCTATCAATCTATATATGTATGAAATTTTACTCATTAATATTACAACATCAAAAGTCAACAACTTATCCAGTTAAGGTCCCAAAATAAGGGAAGAATTAAATAATTAAGTTTGAATCCTCTAATTAAATAGATTGAGTGACTAGTGCGGCGGGTCGTTACCATATATCGTGACCCGGCACACGGTGTGCCATTCCATACTAGATGCAGGAAGTGGCTTTAGATAAGATCAGGGATTCAGGGGTACATACTGATATATGTTGGAAACCAGTTTCCACATGTGAAGAATTTTTGAGCAATTGGATGTAGAATATCTTCTTCTTCTTCATCAAAGATTTTATTCTCAAACAACTTGGGGTAGGCTAGAAATGAAATTCAATCGAAATTAGCAACACGTGAACTTTTCAAGAGATCACCCATCTTAGTACTACTACTACTCCAATTCGCGAGGGTTTCATTTCCATAAAGAGAATTCTACCGCTAGCTAGTCAAGTCTGTCACAAACCCTTCTTTTTTCTAACTTGAGACAAGCTGTGTAGAAACTACACAGGCGGAGATGTAGAATATAAAAAACTTAAAAAAAAAAATTCATTAGGTTGATTAAGTGTGATTAACTTAAATTATCTATTTGATCTACGGTGATATATATATGTTTGTGTTTGGATAGAAATAGTTGACCTAGCTAATGGCCAGATTGTTCCCAACACAGATGAGTTGACATGACAAATTTAGTGTTAGCTGTAAAAGAAAAGGACTGAAAGAAGAGTCATGCATGGCCATGGGTACTTAATTTGCCTTTGCCCTCTTGGCAAAGCTTATTTCATTTAATTTCATATTTTCACGTGGTTGGTTTTAAATATGCCCCTTCTCAAATTTCTTATACCTTTGTAAATATGCAATAATTGTCCACAACATTAATTTAATTAGGCACAATTACTTACTGATATTAATCTCACTTATACTAATGTTATACTAGCCAGACTCAGTATGAATGCTAAGAACAACCTGATCTGGTTTTAGATCTATGTAAACCATCCAATTAAAAATCTTAGATCAAACCTGTGTAAAAATAAATAAAGTAATACTAATAAATGCATATGTCCTGAAGCACATGTGGTGAGTCTCTATGGTACTTATAACAAGACATGCTATAATTCATGGGTCTGTTTTCCTTTGAATTGAAAAGGCATCAGAAAGGAAGCATATGGGTATATATGCATGTTGCCTCCTCCATAGAGATAATAATGAGGTTCACTTGTAAATGGTAGGCCATGCATGGATACAAAGTGAATGCTGTGTCTAGGCTGTCTCATATGATTTATTAATGTTTCATTATTTACATTAAATTACTACCCCCCCCCCCCCCCCCCCCCCCCCCGCTCTTTTTATATTATTGACTCTTTTTTTTTTTTTTAGAAAAATATGTTAATTTTGATTGTGCAAGCAAAAGAAGATAAATAAAGTTACATTGTAATTGTAGAGTGATTGAGTAATGAGTTGATATTTCTAAAGAGCTCAGAAATTATATATAGTAAGCTACTTGGAGTAAATTTTAATAATAAGTTCCAAAAAAGGAGATAACAAAAATATAGCTAATAAATTATGTCAGCAGTGATGTCAAGAATTAAGTCAAAGTTGATAGTAAAGATGGATTTATGTCATTAAATGCAGAGAGCAATTGCCCAATGTCGATACATAACATGACTAATTGAATATTGACAGATATTTTTATTTTAAAAATTTATATAAAAATAATATAATGTATGGGCAGTGGCAGTGCTGCAAAAAAGCCTATAACAAAAGAAACTGAATCTGGTGTGGTTTACAGTATGATTCTGAGTTTTGTTGTGGCAGCTATTGGGCCCCAATATAGTCCATTATATTTCTATGACTGGAAGAGTCCATGCAAAAACAAATTATTAGTGGGCCGGGCCTTTCTAATACAGGCTTGTTAACGGTTATCTGATCCGAATGGACAAGCAGCTTGATGAAGGCACACACCATATAGCTGCCATTGATTAAGCTATTAGTAGGTAACTTAGTTATAATTTTAAAACTACAATTGATTAAGCTAACAAGTCTATAATTGATAATAGACAAGGCATCATCTTTCTTAGGAATAAGACATACCCAAGCTAAATTTAATTTGGCTACATATAGCTGTCCATTTCTAAAGGCATTAAAAATTAGAACTAAATCATCCTTTACTACCTCCCAAAAATTAGCTTCATGATTATGCATAAATCTTTATCTTAAGATAAAAGTTCAATCTTCAACTTTTCTTGAAAATAAATATTTTTCATAACTTATACTATTGATGGGAGAAACCAAGCAAAAGACGACCTAAGAGCTAATTTCAGGCAACACGGAAGACAGCCATAAAGGATTACGAAAACAGCTAAGATCTCATTAATGGAAAGTAGGAGCGGAACTAGAAATTTTTTATAAGGAGAGCTAAAATAAAAATATACAATATGGTGAGTGAAATTTGAACTCATGTATTCTCAACTACACAAAATAGAGTTTTAACCACTAAACTACAAGGTAGTTATTTTGAGCAACTATACTTTGTTCTAGTGTAAATTAAAAGATTAGCAAATTCATTAGGAATAGTATAATATTTACGATTTTGACATTATATACTTTGTTCCAGGGTAGATTAAGATTCCATCTAATGTTCTTGCCCTTATTACATTTCATTAGCCATCTTCTCTGACTACTTTACAAGTCTTGATGAAAAGAGAGAATGGAGAAGGAAGGGGAGGAAAATGAGAGCCTCATATTAAAACTATATGGACCACACGTGAAAAATGTATGAAGCATGTAATTATATGATGTGACAAGCAAATTTTCTTGCGTTGCTCCCATATTATTTTTCGAATCATATAATTCACTACTACAAAATAATATTTTTATATCGGTTAGAATCGCGTACCGCCATCGAAATCCGATCCGATGCATATAATGGAAAAATATAGATCTTAATAATATTTTAAATATGAGTTAATAACTCTATGGATAAATAGAAAGAGTTAAGGGATATATTAAAGATAACAAAGAGTGTACGAGTAAATAAGAAATTGAAAAAGTCTTGAGAAATAAATAGAAAATTAACCCTTTTACCTTAATACCATAGAGAAAAAAAATAGAAAGAGTTAAGAAATATATTAAAGATAACAAAGAGTGTAGGTCTTGAGAAATAAATAAAAAATTAACCCTTTTACCTTAATTACATTATTATATACCTACTAGAAATTGAAATTGAAAAGACATTATTTCTGCCGTGGACAGCAACTATTTTGGAATGTTGGACTTTCTTCCCTTCCTCCTCTGTTGCTTGCGCAAAAGAAAAAGAGAAAGAAAACAGAGAAATTGAAAAAAGAAGTGTCGTGCACGAAAATAAATCTCCTTGTACGTGATGCATCTATCTGTCGCTCTCTCGCTGGGAAGCAAAATAAGGGGATTTTTGGTGATCTAGGGTCTCACACAGCTGCCACACCTCAATTCTCTTCTCTCCTTCTTTTTATTCAACTTCACCACTTCGTGTAGTTTTCATTCTTGACACAAATCTCTCCTTTCTCTCAGTTCTACCTTCTCGAACGGAGAGGAGAATGAGAGAGGGGAGGAACCGGAGTCGAGCGGAGCCGATCGGAGCCAGGAGTGCAGTATCATCGGAACTCGGAGCGTAGAGTTCATATCTTCATAAGAATGCGGCAGTGAGTAGATTCAATTGTCATCGGAGCGCGGCAGTGGTCGAAGAAGCGGATCCGGTTGTGGAGCGAGATAGCATTAGGGTGATCAACATCTCGATTGGAGCGCGACGGTAAGTAAATCCGATCGTTGTCGGAATGTGACGGCGGTTGAAGAAGCGGATCTGGTCGTAGAGCGAGATGACGATTAAAGTATTATGGTGATCAACATCTCGGTTGGAGCGCGATGGTAAGTAGATCCAGTTGCCGTCGGAGTGCAGCGACGGTCAAAGAAGCGGATCCGATCGCGGAGCGAGATGAGGATTAGAATACTATATTATATTTTATGAGAATAAAGAAGCAAATTTAGAAATTGCGGTCATTTAACCCATTGTAAATATATTTTTTATCAATAAAATTGTTCGTTGGTATAAAAATCACTTATCCACCTTAAAAAAAAAAAACTATTTTGGAATGTTTGGATGCATTCAAAACATAATGATTGTTGGAAAAACGTGGCTCTATGCATAGCCTAACTTCTCTCTATTTCTCACTAAGCTCTCTTTCACACAAGAAAAATAGTTGATTTTCTGAACTGCTCAAAATCAGAAATTTTCTTATTCACTTTCTATATTTCCTGCTCTTACAATCTCCATCTACTGCATACAAATTTATATAGCTAATACAAAAATCTATCTTTAGATCTCCACTACCTCCACAGCATCCTAAATTTAACACATATTCCTTAATTACCTATGCTAAATAGAGACTTTCAATTACAGCTTCTAACTACTAATCTAAATAGAGAAATATGCTAAATATAGCTTCAGACAAGTGTAATAATTGGATTTTGAAGTTATTGGTAGCATCTACCAAGGATTTAAAAAAACAAAAGTGAAGTTGTATACTCATAGTGAGCAGGTATTGTAATAGATATATATTGTGGTAAGGGATATATTACACAGAGCAAGCAGGTATTGTAACAGGTATTGTGGTAAGGGATACATTACACAGAGTAAGCAGGTACATCATACATAACGCAAGCAAAACTGTTCCAAGCAGTTGAGAGGAAAAGATCAATTTCTTCACTTCAAGTGTTGTCATCCCCTCAATTTGTCCTATAAATGCAACACACTCGTAAAAATAAAACACTTTCGAGGAAAAAAAAAAAAAAGAAGACACTTTCAAATAAAGAAAAATGTTGCCTCTTCAAGAGGTGATCTTTACTTTAAAGCAGAATATGTCACTACTCTGTATCTTTCTGTTGTCTATCTTCATACTTTGCTTCAGTGTGAAGAGAAGAAACTTCTCGAAACGCCCTGAAAAGTTGCCACCTTCGCCTCCAAAGCTTCCATTCATAGGAAACATCCACCAACTAAGCTCTCGTTTGCATCAATCTCTCTATTCACTCTCTCTGAAATATGGGCCCCTCATGCTACTTCATTTTGGTGAAGTACCATGCCTTATTGTTTCGTCGTCCGATATGGCATGTGCTGTATTGCGGACCCACGGCCTCAACTTTGCCAGTCGGCCTTCTTCTGTTGTCACGGACATCATTCGTTTTCGTGACATGGCCTTTGAACCCTACGGTGAGGATTGGAGGCAACTGAAAAAGATCTTCACAATCCATTTAATGAGTACCAAAAAGGTTGCCTCCTATAAAACAATTCGAGAGGAGCAAGTTGGTAATTTGATTGCAAAGATTAGCAACCATACCTCCAAGTCAAGAGGTGAACCTATAGAATTAAGAAAGTTTTTGTTCTCATTCATGATTGATGTAATTTCTGGGGTTGTTTCTGGAAATTTCATTATGGAAGAACAAAGGTATGTCAAGTTTAAAGAGGTGATAGAAGAGAGTTTTAGTTTAATGGGACAATTTAGTGTTGGCGATTTGTTTCCTTCTTTGTCATTGTTAGAAGGCCTTATAGGATTGAGCCGGAGGGCTCGTAGAATTAGAAATAAGGTGGATATGTTGTTTGAAGAGATAATTCAAGCACATATTCAAAGCGGAGAGAGCAACGAGGGACAAGATAATTTAGTTGATATTTTACTTTGTTTAAAGAATGATCCAGGCATCAACTTTGAGATCACCATGGATAATATCAAGGGGCTACTTATGGTAAGTTAATTTTATTTTTTTAAAAATTCAAATTAGTCAACTTACATATCAAACGAAAGTCTGGTATCTTGAATTGCAAACATGATCTTAATTATATGTGATAACTGTATCACAATATTCTCAGGGATATGAAGAAATATATATACACACATATGACAATCAAATTAATTATTCATTCAGGACGCATTTGCTGCTGGAGTTGATTCAACATACATCACCCTAGATTGGGCAATGTCAGAGCTGATTAAAAATCCTAAACATATGAAGATGCTGCAAGAAGAGGTTAGAGGAATAGTAAAGCATGGTGACATGGTGAGATCAGAAGATTTAGACCAAATGAGTTACTTAAAAGCAGTGATCAAAGAAACCCTACGGCTACATCCTCCTGGCCCTTTGTTGCTTCCAAGGGAATCGATGGAAGAATGCGAAATAAATGGTTTCACAATTCCTAAAGGAACCAAAGTCCTAATCAATGGGTGGGCCATTGGGAGGGAGGCAAAATCATGGGAGGTGCCAGAGAAGTTCATGCCAGAAAGATTCATTGGTAGCCAAGTAGACTACAAGGGCAATGACTTTCAGTTCATCCCGTTTGGATCAGGACGCCGGATTTGCCCTAGTATATTGTTTGCTACAGCCGTGGCAGAGCTTGCATTAGCAAATCTGGTACATCACTTCAATTGGGAGTTGCCAGATGGAATGACAAGGGACGACTTCAACATGACTGAATCACCGGGATTTGCCGTTCATAGGAAGGATGATCTTCGGCTTCTTGTTAAGAAATAATAATGTTTACACTGTTCAAAATATAAACTTAATTATGTTGTTAAAGTTAATTAGGATCCCCTTGAATTCTGCAGTGTGATTGAGTTATGAGTTCATATTTCTAAAGAGCTCACTAATTATATATAGTAAGCTACTTGGAGTCAATTTTAATAGTAAGTTCTAAAAAAGGAGACAAAAAATATAGCTAATTAATTATGTCAGCAGTGATGTCAAGAATTAAGTCAAAGTTAATAGTAAAGACTAAAGATGGATTTATGTCATTAAATGCAGAGAGCAATTGCCCAATGTCGATACATAACATGACTAATTGAATATTGACAGATTTTTTTATTTTCAGTATTTATATAAAAATAATATAAGGTATGGGCAGTGCTGCAAAAAAAGCCTATAACAAAAGAAACTGAATCTGGTGTGGTATACAGTATGATTCTGAGTTTTGTTATGGCAGCTATTAGCCCAATATAGTCCATTATATTTCTATGCAAAAACAAATTATTAGTGGGCCGGGCCTTTCTAATACAGGCTTGTTAACGGTTATCCGATCCGAAATTATTAGTGGACAAGCAAGCCTCCCTTTATTCTTCTTGAATAAATAAAATAATGAGAAATAAGGACAAAGTAACCGGTCAACCGAAAAACCAAACCGTGCTTGGCGCGGCACAATGGAGTGGGTGGATAAAACGATCATGACCATTGATTGGGATGATCGGACGGTTCGTACACTGGTCCTGATATTTGTACTACCACTTTATGAGTTATGACGTTTAGAAAGAAAGAGACAACGAGATATCGAAGAATTTACCTGTTCTAGTATTTTCTTTCCAAGATATCAACACCTATTTTCTTATTTCTTTCAAGACTACATGAGATGAGGATATGATCTTTCAAGAATCGATCAACGTCCCTAATCCCTATACCAGATTAGTAAGTTCCTGTGGTTCAATTTTTCTTTATTTCCCTCTTTCAGTTCAGACTATTCATTTTCACCAAAGATTTTCATTTTTCCCAAATTTGTTCTTCATCTAGTTTTGATTTCTAGTTAATAGAAAGATTCCAATTTCACGAATTTCTGTCAATTTTAAAGAACAAAACGCAAAAAAGAAACTTCCTTTAAATTTTCTTGGCATCAAGTTTGTTATCTTTAGCAAGGTACCCATGTAGTAGTAGCTGATACTTCACTTCCAAATATTTTTTGGAAACAATATTTCCATAATTTTTGGAAATGTTACCTCTTTTGAATGATTTTGTGGTTCCATGTTATTATGGTTACTTTACCAGAATTTATATTAAGATATAGTTTACACATTTTAATGTAGGTATTAAATGGCCCAGAGTCTTACCAGAAGCGCCGTATACCTACTTGTGGCAATTGGCTTGAGCATCTTTTGCTACATCCTCGGTTCATGGCAGAGAAGGCCTATTGGCCGAGGCGATTTGATAGCCCAAGAAATTACCAAGCAAACTGAAGATGCCTTCCCCACAACCCTAACTTTCGAAACCCACCATACAAAACCCATCTCCTCAAACAAATTTATAAACTCAACGTCTAGATTTTTTAAACCATGCGATGAGAATTATACCGACTATACCCCTTGTCATGACCAGAAACGGGCTATGTCCTTTCCGAGAGAAAACATGGTTTATAGAGAGCGGCACTGCCCAAGTGAAAAGGAAAATATGTATTGCCTCGTACCAGCACCGAAGGGGTACGTACCACTGTTTCACTGGCCGTATAGTCGGGTTTATGTCCCATTTGCAAATGTTCCTTATAAGTCTCTGACAGTTGAGAAGGCAATGCAAAATGGGATCCAGTTTGAGGGTAAGGTGTTTAGGTTTACTGGAGGTGGGACCCAATTCCCACAAGGAGCTGATCGGTACATTGACCAGCTTGCTTCGGTTGTACCAATTGAAAACGGTACTGTCAGGACTGTGCTTGACACTGGCTGTGGGGTACGTAGTTGCTTTTCTTTAGGTTGATTATTTCATTTTGTTTTTGTCTATATATAGTGCTATGTGCAAATTGCCATGTGCTTGTTATATATTGCAAATAAAATCTGACCATTATGGGGGTTGAATTAAGTGAAAATGTTCTCATTAGATAGAACTATATGATGTCTTTGTCAGGATTTTACATTTTGCACTAATAATTAAATATTCTGCTTGGATAACTTTTTTTACATTGGCAACACCTAGTAAGGGCTAAATGGTAAATTCTGCAGGCTTATATTTTTGGGGACTTCTAATTTTGTTGTAAAAAAACATAGGTTGCAAGTTTTGGCGCGTATTTGTTAAGCAGGAATGTATTGACCATGTCATTTGCACCTCGAAATTCACATCAGCCACAGGTACAGTTTGCGCTGGAGAGAGGCGTACCAGCTGTGATTGGTGTGCTTGGTTCAATAAAGCTACCGTATCCTTCTAATAGCTTTGACATGGCGCATTGTTCTTGGTGCCTCATACCATGGACCTCTAATGGTGAGACATCTTGTATTGTTGTATTTTTCCCAAGCCTAAATTAAGTCCACAACTATATATGTAAGCAAATCTGCTTCAATTTAGTCTCAATTGTGCAATCACTGCATCAATTATGTAATTATGTGCCTTGCTGTGTTAACTTGTTCTCAATTTTGTGCAATTGTATCAGAATTAAGAACCCAATTAACTGTAATACACTTTTCATTTTAATCTCGCTATCCTCTTTAGATGGAATGTACATGATGGAGATAGATAGAGTACTCCGGCCAGGGGGGTACTGGGTGTTGTCGGGCCCACCAGTAAATTGGGAAAACAACTACATGTCGTGGAAGCGTACCAAGGAAGATCTTGAGGCAGAACAGCGAAAAATTGAAGAGTTTGCCGAGCTGCTCTGCTGGGAGAAAATCTCTGACATGACCGACATGGCCATCTGGCAGAAGCCGATTGATCTACGGTCATGCTCTACTAGAAAAGGCGGCTCTCATGTGAAGATCTGTGATTCGGCAAACCCGGATGATGTGTGGTAAGAAATCTTGCTACCAATTTGTTTGTACACACTTTTTTTACTATTTTATGTGTGTTTTTACTGAAAATAAAGTATATTGCATGCAAGGAATATAGGTAAAGCATAGAACTTAAAGTTCACAGATCAACCCGGCACACAACTAGTTCTAACAGACAATACATTAATGCGTTGGCTTGACAGCTTGATATCAAAAGTATTTGAAATCCCTGGTTGTTTTTGGGATAAGTTCTACTGAATTTAATTCTTCTTTTTTTCCAGGTACAAAAAAATGGAAGTTTGCATAACCCAATACCCGACAATGAAGCCTGTACAATTGGAGCTGTTTCCAAAGAGACTCTATGCCATACCACCCAGGATATCTACTAGGGAAGTACCTAAATTATTGTCAGATGTGTACCGCCAAGATAGTAAACTATGGAGAAGGCGTGTTGAGGCTTATAAGAGAGTGAACAAATTTCTTGGTACCAACCAGTATCGTAATGTGATGGACATGAATGCGGGTCTAGGTGGTTTTGGTGCTGCCATGGAGTCAAATAAATTATGGGTCATGAATGTCGTGCCTACTATTACCGATTTGGGCACTCTGGGGGTTATTTATGAGAGGGGCATGATTGGCATTTACCATGACTGGTAAATACTTGGGTTTTTTTTTTTTTTTTTTTCAAATTATGTTACTTAGTGATGAATGGTAACTATAGGTATCTACCATTAGTTTTACAAAATTTATAATAATTTACCGTGAACTTATTTTTGTCTCCATAACTCATTTTTAGTATGCTGGTAAATTATTTCTTGTAGAATGTTTTATTCTGAGAAAAGTTTAGTTAGCCTCGGAAAAAAGTTATATTGATTTTCAATTTTCAATTTTTTTGGGTACAGTCCAATTTTATGCTTTATGTATTGGCCTGTTATAATTAATACTCACCATAGTTTTCTTTTTCTTCTTTCAGGTGTGAAGCCTTCTCTACTTTTCCTAGAACATATGATCTCATACATGCGAACGGTGTCTTTTCGCTGTACCAGGACAGGTAAACAAAACCTCTTTCATCCCACATTTTTCTTACCATATCTCGGATATTTAAAATTCTCTTTTTGTTAAAGCATGAGATTATAATTTTCTCTATGCATTGGCCTGTTATACTGTACTAGGCATTCTTATTTAGGGGTTCTGAATGTAATATGCATAATTTATAACAAGTTCGGGTTTTTCTCAAGTAGAGTTGGCAGTCTGGCCTAATATTGAGCTGTGGAGCTCTCTCTCTGTCTCTCCAACCCAAATTTCTCTCTCTAAAATCCTAGTTTTGTACACTGGTAAACAGGTGTAAGATAGAGGATATACTATTGGAAATGGATCGGATCTTGCGCCCTGAAGGTGCTGTTATAATCCGTGAAAATATTGATATGCTGTCTGAGGTGGGAAGAATTGCAAGTGGCATGAAATGGGACATTAAGTTGATTGATCATGAAGAAGGACCCCACTTGTCAGAGAAGGTATTATATGGCATTAAGAAGTACTGGGTTGCCGGGAGCCAAAACACCAAAAAATGAGATAAAAAAGGTTTTGATAGATTAGTTGATGTTCTTTTAAACTGATTTTAAGTTTTGATAGGTTAAGTCTGCTGTAAGTTGTAGGCAGTATCAGTATGTATGTAAAATGTGCATTGCTCCTTTCTAGCTGAATTTGTATAGAGGTACATATTTATTGGAGATCTTGATTTTTTTTATACTTTTATTATGTACATAAAACAGAGATAAGACCTTACATAGTTATAACCAATTTGTTAAAAAGTAATGCCTACGGGCTTTTGAAATGTAAAAAAAATGTTAAAAAATAGAGTGAACCTATGGTACTATGCATAGCGAATTCGCATCCTCTGAGACATCTCAAATTTTGCGTGACTTTTTGGAATATCTCAACCGTTCAAATACTTCTGCACGAATCTCAAACTTCAAAATTTCTGTTTTGCTATGAATGGTAAAATTTTCTGAATCATCGTATTAGTAATTTTCAAAAATATTTAATAAATAGTAAAAAAATTCCAAAAAATGTAAAATTTGGTCTCCAAGCACATTTCAATATAGAGATCACATCTAACGGTTTGGATCGGTCGTTTGGATTTTCAAAATAAAAATATGGCAGCGTGGAGTACCAACTCATTTTACTCCATGGAGTAGCGTAGTCCATCCCTTCTCTTTTATGAGCTAAAATGCAATTGAATTATATTTTGGATACAGATGATTGAATCCAACCCATATTAGAAATGATCACCTATTCCTCAGTTTTGTTGGGGGTGTCGACTGCAAGATATTCTCCCAAATAGGACAAGAAAATATCAAATCAGATTATTATTTAACTAATTGAGTTTAAACTCATTAGATAATTGGATTTAAATCCAATAAAATAAAATAAAATAATATTTAATTTGTACATACATAATGGATAATTCAAATAAACTAGGATTTAAATTCTATAGAATGTAAAAGAAAAAAAAAAAAAAAAAAAAAAGGATAAGGGACTAAGCGATAATCTGATTAAACCTTAAAATTATGTTAAAATTATAAATCAACAGTGGACAATTGACAATAATCCTAAAATCCTAGACACTAAAGTTGTTAATGTCAATAATCCTAATCTCTAAACCAATTAAAAGTGAACAATCAATAATCCAAAAAATTCGTCGATTTGATTTATAATTTATTTAACTCGTAATTAATATCATAGCGAAATTTTTATTTCCTAATTTATATGTTTAATAATTATTTCGAGTGAAACGTCTATATATATATATTTTTAAAGGTTTAAATTTTCTTATTTTCATTTAATTCGTTTTCATAAATCAGTTAATACTTGATCAGCATTTAATTAACTAAAATTTAAAATTAGACGTAATTTATAATGTGCCAGTTAACTTTTAGTTTAGAATTTTCAAAATATAACAATAATAACAGATTTTTGATATCGTGTAAAGTCACGGCCAGGACCTTCATAATTAATGCCAATATTTTAATTGGTCTTGTCGTCTTTGTCATCTCTAAATTCACTTGACTAAACTAATTAATAACTAATAACTATAAGAGGAAGGCACAAATAGGAGTGGTTAGTTATATACCAAATTATTATAAGTATTGATGCAGTCCCAGTCCCACACATAAGTCACAATTAGCCCACACATAAGACACATAATTCACATTCTCTTTCCCGGGCTAACATGCAATTATATAATCGAATTATATTTTGGATACAGATGATTGAATCCAACCCGTTAGAAAATGAACACCTATTAATTCGATCCTCATGTTTTAATAGGTAAAATTTAATGTTATAGTCTACTATATAATTCCTGGTTTGAAGTTTTTTGTTCCGTCCTAATCAATGCATCAAATAATAAAATATGTCTATTTGTTTTAAAAAAAAGTTAAAAAATCCGCTTCATAATCATGAAAATGATCCTAATCCGACGAAGCACAAACCCTTTAAATTTGGACGAAGCATAAACCCTTGGATAGGTCTGATCCAAATCCATCCGATAAGTTCCGCACCCCATCCGCTTTGAGATTCGTGCTAGCGCAGGGGAGTATTATTGGGCTTTGAGATCCGTGCCAGGCAAAAATAACGGTCCAGATACAGTAATTCTAAAAGGATCTGAATTCCAACTCCAAGTTCCGCACCCCTAATTTTTGCTCTCAGCGCCAAAAAAAGGTTTTCCCACGTCGAAATGAAATTGGTTCCCGCCCCTCCAATGCGCGCCAATTCTCACCTTCAGTTACAGATCCCCTTTTTTATTCCTTCCAATTATGTCTTCTGACTTCTCTATCTCTATCTCTATTAAATCAAATCAAAACAAAACCCAATTCGATCTGCTAAGCCATGGACATGCGAGGGATTGCCACCAAGTTGGGTTTGGTTGTATCCAAGCCATTGATCCGCAAGGCGGAGGAGCTCCGGCGACTCTGTGACGTCCAATTTAATTCCTCTATCATTGGTGTGGTATGCTTTCTCTCTCTCATTCTTTGCAACCTACACCATTTCTTACACTCAAATAGCCCAAACACCTCCTATCCGTAAAGGAAAATAATTTTCAAGTTTATCTTAATTAAAGGCGTCTCTTTTGGTTTTATTAATCAAGATTCAATCTTTAACATTTTTTAAAAAAGAAAAAAAAATGTTTAACTTTGAGCTTTTGCAATTGCAGGGAGAGGTGTGCAAAGCCATTATTTGCCTGGAGATTGCTGCCTCGAGGTTAGTATACAAAGCGCACTCCAACTGTTTGATGATATGATCTGAAAAATCTGAAAATGTGTCTCACATGTGCATCAAAACTATGAAAACTATCAATCAATCTTGATTTCAATTCTGCTCAAAATATGACCAAAAGACACTTATATTGTGATTGCTGAGAGCTTTAGAGGTTATCATTTGTAGGTTTCAAGTGATATTTGATAGGAAGAGGGCAATACAAATGAGTGGCATGTCAGAGAAGGCTTATATGAGATCATTCAATACAATGCAAAATAGCCTTGATGTCAAGTAAGAATTATTTAATTTCTTCACCTTTTTTTAATATATGACAATGTATACCTGTGCTTAGTTCAACTGCTTGCAATGTCCTATTACAAATGCTACTTACAGTAAATTTATATATACCGGAAGTAAACTTTGTGTTACAAAATAATGAAGGAATTTTCTGAACAGTGCAAGATTAATAGCCATTGACTCATAAATATTTATTTTGTAGGATAACACTTGATGTGCGGGAACTTGCAATTCGATTCGGTTGTGTTAGACTAATCCCTTTTGTTCAAAAGGGACTATCCTTGTAAGTTTCTGTATATTTTTTTCTTTAAATAAATGTCCTTTCAGTAATCTATACTTGTGTCTATAATCTTTGAAACATTTAATACAATCCTTTATCTCTTTAGGCTATGCAATTTTTCTTTAAAAAATTGCATTGCATCTTGGGCAGCTCTCATTGCCACATTCAATCTTCGTTTCTATATTTTAATCTGCACATATTAATTAATAACTTTATGGTTTATAATTAAGGTATAAAGAAAGGTTTCTGGCATCTTTGCCGTCTTCACGAAGAGCAAGTACGGACTTTAACCGACCGGTATTTACTGCTGTTGCATTTTACTTGTGCGCCAAAAGGCATAAGGTAATTTCAATTTAAATAAGTTAGTATTGGGGTTTTAAAATATAATTCTTGTTTACAAGGAAACAAAAAGGAATGATGAAATTGGGTAGTAAATGGCGACTATCTGGTATGGATCTGGTACACTTTCTTGCAATTTGGTATAATCTGACAGTGTCTCTGCAAACAACTCTAGAGACAATTTTGTTGAAGTTATTGTTCCTTTTTTACATTTTTTTTCAGCTTAAAGTAGATAAGTCGAAGCTGATAGAAGTATGCGGCACCTCAGAATCTGAATTTGGCACTGTAAGGGGTCTTCTATGCTATACTACATTTCACCTATAATATCCTTGCATATATATTATGGAATTAATTGTTCTTAAAATACACCATAGGTTTCAACGTCGATGAACGATCTCTGTTTTGATGTTTTTGGCATTACAAAGGAAAAGAAAGATCCAAAATCTGTCAAAGGAAATAGAGGTACTTCACCGGCTTTCATTCCATACAGTTTCATGCTTGTCCCTGTCATGAACCCCTGACAGTGGGCTCCTTAATTTTCTCTCTTTTTTTGGTTTGGGGATGTCTCTGTGCAACATATGAAATAATAAAACATGTAACTTACTGTGGCAGAGTTATTGGACGTGTTGCCTGGCAAAAGGAAGCACGAAGATGAAAGCGGTTTCTCATCTGATGATTCGTCAGTCGATGATGAGCCTGATCTTGATGTAAGCAGTTCATCTGGTACCTAATGGTACCATATTTGTAATGGATACACAAAACTCCCAACGTTATGCATTAAATTTAACCTAATTTGCCTCAAGTTACCTCAACAATGCAAATTGTGGTACTGAAAAACTTCAAATTGTATATCAAAACCCTTGTTAACCCAAGTCTTTGTGGCTTTTAATTGTGCAATCGTGAAAAACTGAAACCATATGTAAAATTGGAACTACATTTTGCATCTCTTTTACTGAAGGATTAACATACTGGATCAGTGGATCGTTTACTGGTAAGCAAGTTAGTTGGCCAATCTGAGCTCACTTTTAGTTTTCTTCTCTTAAAAGTTCTATGATATACAAAAGTGAGAATCTGGGTAGATTTTTCTTTTGAAGAACTGAAATATGACTGTTATGCAATCCGAAATAATACCAATGGAGATCCAAAAGATAGTGTATCACTCTAGAACTGTTCCTGTATTATGGGGTTTCTTACTCTTGTTGTAATTGGCAGTTACCGACATACAAGAGACAAAAACAAGGGGAGAAACATGCCTATGAAGAATGGAAATCAACTGTTATTTCCTCAAATAAGAAGACCAAGACAGGTTTATTTTATTTTATTTATTTATAATTGCACACGTTGCACTAATTTCTTGCTCCCCCTCCCACCTGAAAAAAAAAACAAAATTAATAGATACAGATTCAATAAGAATCAGAAGAATATAACAAAAAAAAAATTTCTAGGATAATTTGCTGAGTACATCGTCTGCTGAAATTTTGACTAATGTAGTAGTAACAGATAAGCATTTTGGAAAAGTTAAAAAAAAAAGGCAAGTTAGAAAAATTGCTACTCATCTGAAATCATTGGATAATTCTTAAGTGTTTAGCTTATATTATACCTTTGAATGTTCAAAGCAACAGTGTATTATAATAGTATGAGAAGAATGCCAACCTAGTGCAATCGGAATAGTACACATGGGGTTTGGGTTGGTATAACTTGGAATAGTGCCAATATGAAGAGACCTCGGTTCTCTATTTAACCAAAAGGCTGAATTAGCAGGAGAGCTTTCTAATCCTGCACCGTTTTCAAATTCGATTGAACGGTCAAATTGCAATCGAAACAAAACAGTAATGCTATTGTGGGAATATAACTATTCTTGACAGACCAAACATACCCATGCAACTATTTTCAAACTTCACAAGTGTTACTTGAAAGTTTACTGCTTTATATGTCATATTAATTTTTCCTTTTTCTCTTAACAGCTCCTACCAAGCGGAAAACGCAAGCTCGGCTTAATTTTGAAAAGAAGCCTACTGAATCTGATTTTGTTCAATCATAGAAATATCAATGTAAGATAAGTTGTGCAATTTTGCCATGGATAGTGGATCTCTTTACCTGGTTTCTTGACAGCTGAAAATGTAAGATCTAATTCTGTTGTGTCTTTCTCAGGAAATGTTAACTTTCCATCTATAATTGAAATCTGATAATTGAATATATAGATTACATTTTGCTTCTAATGAAGTTTCATAGTCTATAGTTTGTAAGGCTTGAAAATTCTCTATCTGATGTGCTTTAATATTATCTCAATTATTGAATAGGGGTTTTGGCAATGAAAATAGGAGCATTTCTTTGGTAAATTGTACTGTAATTATACTGTAGGCCCATTTTTAACCCTGGTGTACCTGACTCAAGCAAATTACAAACGAACGGTTCATATTACTTCTTTTAACTTAGCACAAATCAAAACTAGGGTTGCAAACGGATCAGATGGTGGTTAGGTGGTAAAATCATATATGTATCTGTTTTTAATTTTTAAATACGGATCAAATATCCATAAATATATATAAATATTTTCGTAATATATATATTAAACTATATGATATGATATATATCTATTATTCGGATAGAAATAATTAAAATTTAAAATTATCTCTATCTGTATCCGCATGGATAGTCCATATCTAAGTTTTGGGTTTTTTTTAGTTTTCATAAGCACCCGATTGATTTGATTTTAATCCCCGGCTTGAATTAATATTAATATTAATATGGACCGTCCGTTGTAATTTGGTGAGTCAGGTAGCTGGGGAGTGGGGCCTGGGAGGATACGGATTCGCCAGCAGCTGGACAATTATATATTTTGCTTTCCCGTGTTGTTAGCTTTAGACTTTAGTTGGGTGGCTGACACTAAGTTGTGTCTGAGACAGTTACTAGTCATTTAATTTAATTTAATTTTTATTTCGATGCCTAAGATTTATTCAAGGTATAAGTCGACAAACCGCTCTTTTTTTTTTCTTAGCACCGAAATATGCAATTTGATGATCAAGTTTTTCAATTTATTCTGATATTGTCAGTGTCTAGTAATTTAGATTCATGAAAAAAATGACTACAAAAACGGAAAAAAAAAAACCCGGTTAATAGGCAGAGAAAATTGAAGAACCTTTCATACAATCATACTAATCTAATACATTTTTTTTTTAGCCTTATATGCTCCTAATTACACGAATTGTTTACCCACATTAAAAAATTAATAAAAAGGAAGCCATATCAGAATGAGGAGGATTCAAATGTCTTCATTTTTTTTTGTCTATATCATACCTCTACTTTTTATTTTTTCAATAATAAAAAATATAAAATTTATATCAAAATAAAACTATTAAATATGAACTGTATATTATTTTCTCAGAATGCAAATAAAAAATAACTTTTTATTTTAGATTTATATAAATTAATAAGTTAAAAAATCAATGTATATTTGTGTTACAAATTAACAGTAATAAAAATAAAAATAAAATATTATAATTTTTTACGTGTATATAAAGAAAATAATATAAATTATATTTAACAGTTTTGTTTTAATATATAAATTATTGTAGCTATCTATAAATAGAAACGTTTCAACTTGGAACTCCCGGAACGAGTAGGTATCATTTTGAGGTTTATTCAGAAATTATTAATATCCAGTTTTCCCAATCACTGGAGAAATCCAGTACGGAGGGCAGCTAGTACTGGCGTTGGTTTTCCTGTTTGTGGGAAGGAAAACCAGGGAAGGGATCGATCGAATCCCACTTTATGTGGGAATTGGGATGGATGATTGGATTCTCGTGCTTCCATCCTCATGCGCTCGGTGCAAATAAAATCGAGACTGAGTTACAATTATATATACTCTCCTTCAGTCCTTCCTAATGAATGTATTATTTCTATTTCTAATTTGCATGGTTATAAAGAGATATAATACGTAGACCGGGTTTGCACCAGGCTCAGGTAGATGAAGAAATAAAATGGAACGGGAAAAGTAGAGGAGAAACACGTATAGACACGAGGTGAGAGAAACGGCGTGAAAAGCAGGGTGGGTGGTGGCCACACGCTGGAGCGTGCTACCTCCACACTCTTTGCCATCTTCTCTTTGGGACCCACCCAACCCTCTCATCTCTGATCTCTCTCCCTTCCTTGAAAACAAACAAACACGACCAACGAGGCAATGACTATGACTTGCTCAACAAATCCTCCATTTTATTATTTAACAAAATATATATTAAATACTTGCTCAAAACCCTAATCTATTCTTTTCTCTCTCTTTCCCCAATTTCTCTCTATTTTCCTTAACACTTTAGCGATCCATTTATTTTAGCTCAAGCTGTGCTCAGATCTGACTGGTGAAGTTCAATTTCAATTGGTTTGTTCATATATGGCGACGGATGATTCATCTCCAGCAGAGACTAGTGGTGAACTGATTGGTGATAAATCTATTGACGGGTTTGTGTTTCTTCTCTTCTTCTCTATCTGTAATATGCGATTCAATTTATCAGTCAAGTTCTTCTAGTTAAATCTGATATATATATATATATATATATTTTTTTTTTTTATCAGATTAAATGCATATTGAGTTTAGGCATCATGATCTACAGAAGCACCCCCTTTTAATTTTGGAAATTTGAAGTTGTTTAATTTTATCATTTTTTTCAGGTCTTCTCCTAGAAAGAAAGGCCATGGAAAAGTACCAAAGAAGATTCATAAAGCAGAGAGAGAGAAACTCAAACGCGACCAATTAAACGATCTTTTCTGTGATCTACATAATATGCTCGGTATGCATGTTTTTAATTTTAGTTACTTTCGTTTAATCAGTCCTGGTTGCCAGTAAATACCAGTACTGAACCTGACTGGTACATGCAAATGTCTGGTAGACATTTGGCTGATTAATATGCTAGAATTCTTTCATTGAAAAAAAATTGGAAGGTATTGAATAAAAGGAAAATTAGAAAATTTTGTTCTAGTGGAGTTTAACTTGTATTATTCAAGATACCAAAGTGGTGTATTGGAGGAACTATCTATTTTATCAATTCTGACACTTATTCCTATCAAATGCCTCAACCGAATTCTTCCAAATGAGCAATTTTTTTCTTCATTTTTGCAGAGACGGATAAACAAAATAATGGAAAGGCGACTATACTAGGTGATACTACTAGAATATTGCGTGAACTATTATCACAAGTAGATACATTGAGAAAGGAAAATGCTTCTTTAGTAAAAGAATCTCACTACGTAAGTATCTTCTTCTTTTTAAACTGAGTGTTCATTTTCATTTGCAAATAAGTAGTTATTTAGTTTTAGATTTGTTGATTGCATACCTGAACAGTACAATACCATTTTCAAAATTAACCCAATTTTAGCACTCAATTGTGTAATAAAGCATCATAATTACAAAAGAAGGGAATCATTTGTCAAAGCAAATTAGGCAACTTTGAAAGAGAAAAATGCGAATATTTTATGAGTTATTTTCTTTAATAGGTGACACAAGAGAACAATGAGTTAAGAGATGAAAAAGGAGTTCTCCAGTCCGAAATCATAGAGCTACAAAACGAGCTTAGCATGCGATCCATGCGCATGGGTGGTTTTGACCCGCATCACTGGCCGCACAACCCTGCTATCACTGTACCCATGCCAGCAGCGGGCCCTGTAGCTGTACCATCTCTCCCCATTGTTCCATTGCCACATCAAGCACCAGCTCGTCCCATTGTGGACCCGGTCTACCCTGCACCGTCTCCACCCAGAGAACTCCAACTCTTTCCAGGAACAGCTGCAAGACAGGAGAGAGAACTGTCCTCTCCAGTTTCTTCTCCAGCAGTGCCTTTGGTGCATGTTAGTAGACCTCATGCGAGGTATTCTGGTCTGGGGGACCCGTGGACAGGACAGTTGCTCGCGGGTCGGGTTAGACCCGAACAGGAAGAACGGTATAGCAGCAGTGTTGAGGATGGTACGGTTTAGATAGGGCTTGACTAATTAAGTGCCTGTTGTTGTGATATAGAGAATGTTGTTATAATCTGTGTAAGAGGGGGATTTGCCGATATGGGATGTGAATACAAGGCAATTTCGTTAGAGGATTTACTTTTAGTTAATCATTTTGTTTTCCTTTTCCTTGTGTTAATTTCCTCAATTAACATTTAGTTAATTAGGTGAACTGTTAGAGGTGCGCTTTCAAAGGTTTAATTTTAAGTAGCGTAATAATGGGTTGCTTAATTTTGTTAATAAGGTGGTACAAGTTGCAATCGCACTTTTCCACAGGTTAGAATCAAAATTAAACAATTGTGAAAATGCTGTCTGAATCTGCTTCCTATTGAAATATAGTGCGTGCTGTCAAGAGAGCAACGTTTTGTCTCCAGTAAAGTTAGATATTGAAATTTGTGTTGGTATCTTGCCAATATTTTGTCATATGTCGTCATCTGTCTGTCGTGTCAATTGTTTAATGTTTGTTATGTTTATGTTGAACTTTGAATGCTTATACAGTTATAATTGCATCATTTTTATGCAAACATAAATTGTTAAGATGAGAATATGAAATTTGTTTAAAAGTCTAATGTTTTGTGCGTAAAAGAATAATTATTTTTCATTATAAAATTTGCTAATAAAAATATTAAGGTGGTGGATGTATAAGTTTATTTTAGTTGCCACAAATAAGACAATTATGATTCACATTTCACAAGCAAATAATGAATCAATGATAAGAAAAAGTGTAAACCTCATTGGAGACACCGACAACCTTATATTCATATGATTCTCTTTGATGTGTAGTTGGCTAGTTGCGCACTTATATGAGATGTATATATATATATATATAAAAAAAAAAAGGAATTGGCATCATAAATGCAATGGAATTGATTATGGATCTCAACTACTCACACCTCATAAAATATTAATATAATAAGTTTTAGAGTCAATCTTGGAGGATTGATTTCCATATATAACCCGGATTTGTACCAAATTACAGACCAGGAAAACAAATTTGAACTGAGAATGTCAATTGTTCAGATAAATATATCTTGACATCAACAGGTTAATTTAAATATTCTCGAGAATCAAGTTTCTGCCAATCTTATAAATAAAAAATATAATTGTTACTGGACCATGGTTGTACTAAATAATTAGTAGAAATTGACCACTGCAAAGACACTACGTAGGACAAGAAAATGAGAAAATTATTTTAATTAAACATGCCTCCTAAAAGTTTGAACAGTCAAAGGGACGATGTTTTTTTTTAGTAAATTAAAAATGGATTTTTTGAAAAGGTTGATGTTTTTTTTTTTTTTTTTTTTTTTTTTTTTTTTTTTTTTTATAAATTTAACAAAAACCGGATCTATGTATGGTTTCCCCCTTCTCACCTTGCTCTACAGTCTACACAATAACACAAGGAACCAGAAGAGATCTCATAATTAGGAGGGACCGAATCTATGATTCGGTACACCTCCTCTGAATAGAATTTAAGGTTCTGTTCTCTCTGTTTTTTTAAAGGTACATGATATATTATTTTGAATAAGGTGTATGACATATTATTTTGAATAAATTTATTTGGAAATATTGCTTATATTGATTTTATGTTTTTTGTAGTAGTATTATTGGAAATTTATGATACGTGGATTGTTAATAATTTTGTCTACATCTTTTTTGCTTAATTCTGAATTTAGAATTGTCACAATATTTAAAAAGAGAAATATAATATTGCAAAAATTTTAAATTGGAATACAAAATGTTGCAAATTATAATTATTTTACAAATTAAAATATCTAAACTAACAAATTTCTAAATAAAATATCTCAAACACGGTAACCGAACACAAAACTCGGTCTAGGGTGAGAGAACCAAATCTATAGTTCGATACCCTCCAGCTCCATGTGAGAAGGAATCTAGATCCAGTAAAGTAATTTAATTTTTGGGTTTTAGATTGGGCCGCAACAATCCATATGAAGTGGAGTGCAGACATTCCATCAACGAATCTAAATCTTGAAGAGATCTCCAGCAATAAATTCAAATCGGACAATCCCGATCCAAAAAAGAAAAAATTGGGTTACTTTAGGGGATCCAGACCCGGTGGGAAGGGCCGAAGGGGGATGGAACTATAGTTCCGGTTCTCGCTAAATTTCTAAAAAAAAAAAAAAAACATCAACCCCTTTTCTGAGAAATCCATTTTTTATTTATTAAAAGTAAAAATAAAATCATTTTTATAGTATGGGAACTAAAGTTTATCTAAACATAATTCAATTGAATGCTATGATGCTCTCAAGCTTATTTTTAGGGATGTCAGTGATACTCTTTTATTCGTTTTTCCGACCTGTAATGTATTTTATAAGACGGATATTGGTAAGAATTTTTTTTGTAAACTTATCAGGTAGGAATAATTTTTTTTTCCCTATTATCTAAATGGATAAGGGTACGGATAAAGCCTATTATGTACCCAGTACCCAATTGGGTACTTATAAAAAAAATTATATATATTATATATTATTAATGAACAATGAATATTAATTTTTCAACTATTCTTGATAATTGTGTTACACTTAATTAACCATTAAAACACGTAAATAAATTTCAGCAAATTTCAGTAAAGTTTATTTTTGTTAATTGAATTTCAATAAAATTTAGACCTTTAAAATAAGTATGTTTTATATATGTTTTTTCTTCATACTTTGAAATTGATTAATTATTCTGTTATTTATATACCATATATTTTTCAATTAGTACGACATGTTTATTTATGAAACTAAATTGTTATTGTTAACTAATAGTGATTTTATGTTGGAATATTTCATTTCTTTCAAATAATATGTTATTAGTATTTGAAAAAAATATTTGAACTTATTTTTTCATTAAATAAATGTGTTACTTACACCTATAAAGTTCTTATGCGTTTAAAAAAACAAATATAGTGTCATGTTATAATAATGGAACTAAGTTAAATTAAGTGTATTTGATAACTTTAATGAGTTAAATAAATTAATTTTTAAAAAATATGATATATACATAAATTTAATAAAAACGTTAAATTGTCCGTATAATTTCAATTAATCAACCACATACCGATTAATCACTTGACGGTACAGATATCCCATTCGTACGACAACTGCATACTGTTATTTACAACACTGCCAACAATTACTTTCACAAAGTTTAATACTTTAATATGTTCGAAAACTGTCATGTTTTCCTCATCAGATGATTGCATTAAAAATTTGAAAAAACAGAACTCGAAGCTAATTTAGATTTCAAATTATAAAATTTGGGCATATTTTTAACCAGAGTAATAGCACTAATATTAGTAGAATAGATATTTGCTACCATTCATTGCCAAAATCTTACGCAAGCAACTGGATATTTGCTGATTTACAAATCCATCAAAATATTAATTCTGCCATTTACATTATTGTCTATTATAGTATGTATATATATTAGTATATAAGCCATTACAATCGTAGCATTCATAATTTGCGAAGCAGTACCTGAACATCTCAATATCGCTAAATGCCAGAAAAAGTTCGAAAAAATGACAACCGATCCATAAGACAATCTTTGACATGCTCATTAGCCCCTGAATAACTTGAGAATTTTGAAGAATCATACAATGATACAATCTAGCATGTTTCCCACCTCTACTCGCACTGGTGTTAAGGTGGCGTCCCCGCAAACAAATCACAACTTGATTGAATGGTTAACAATAAAAAAGGTATTTGATATCACTTGAGAAGTTATCGCCCTTTGAAAGAGGAAGTGTTTGGAGCAATGGACATTTTCTCTTCTTGATACGGCTGTGTGGCCGGATCGCTCATGCTCGGCATCCTGTTTACGCTTCCTTTGCCTTTTCTTGCATTTGGGCCGATTTCTTCTATCATGTATTTCCACCCGTCAATCGGCCGCCTCCTACTAAAGATATGGGTCTTGATAAAGCTTGCAATCTGCATCCAAAATTATTGTAATTGTTAGAATTTCGCAAGGAATTGAATTTTAAAAAATGCGATCTAGTTTAACTCAGATAAGCTTTTCCTGTATATTAAAAAAAAAAGAAAAAAAAAAGATCTCAGTTAAACCAATTATGCTCCCTTTTGTGCAATAATTCCAAACTTTACGAAACTTAAAAGAGTTAATTTAACCCAATGAAGGTCTAATCTGTGCAATTGAGAGGCTATGTTGACTCAATGACCTCAAATTAACATGGCTCTACCAATTAATACATACTAGAATCACACCCATAGCAGTCGGATTTCTGTAATATGAGATAGTACATAAGTAACCATCAAAATTATATCCTACAAAGACGGATAGTGTATATATTTAAAGAAATACCACCGTGCGTTTACTCACTTCTGAATAAAATTGGGAAAATGCTAAAAATAAAATAGAAATGAAATTCATCAATCCTCCACAGAACCCCAAAAATAAAATGAATAACCCAACTCATAAACCCTAAGCAAAGGAAATATTGATATGTTGCCTATGGAACAGCAGAGATTTGGTATTGTATTGTAAGCAGACTTCTCAATGTACAATTTTATTATCACTCAAAATGTTGTCACAAATTGTTACATGCAACACAAACCATGAACCATAACACATATTTGTACATGCTAATGTCAGTTCCACGATGTTCTTTACACCATTCTTTCATCTGTTTTATTTACTAATGCAAACTTGTTTTTATGAGCAATGTGTAGATGCCTCTACAAGCATGAAACCTACAATGATTAAGTCAGTTATATATGGGTCTTAGTTAAACAAATTGGAGAAGGGTCAACGTTGATCTTCTTATAAATTAAATTGACATTTCTTTTAATAGTTTCAGAATATTATCTTCTTTTGTTTTGCAAGGGCATAACTGTAATAACTGATAGATGCCAACATTGAAAATGATAAAAAAAAAATGGTACCTGATATTTGCTGAAAGCAATGCGCCGTTCAAATTCTTGGAGAAGGATGTCTTCTTCCCTCTGAGAAATGTCCCAAATATTCCCATCATGCACCTTTGATGTGGTCTCCCACCCGTCAGGCTTTGTCTTAAGTTCTGTTGTGCTTGGTACTTTTGTTTCACATGATTCGTTGTCACCGGAGTCAAAAATTCTACACACAAAAAAAAGTGTTTCGAGTGAAATATCAGATCGATTCCTTAACCAAATGTTTATGCTAAATCATCAAAAAAACTTATCAATCAAACAAAAAAAAAATATAAAAAAAGGCGAAGATTTGAGTTTTTTCAACTGGGGAAAAAAAGAAAAAAGTCCTGTTTTATTTCTTCTCTTTTTATGCTTCCTTTGTTGGTCCATTCTTGTAAGGAAGAATCAAGTTAAACTAAGAAATTTACAACTTTGAATTGCCCATTGTCACTTTTCTGTTGCCTCCTATTTCAAACCAGTATTTAACTAGCATTGCTTGTATGATTTTAAAAGGCACAAATGAAGGCAATTTCGGGCTACTTTTGGATCAAATGAGTCTAAATTACACAATGTAACTGAATACTTACTATACAGTATACATGTAATATTCACTACCAGTTCGAGCTTGATTGCAAAGCAGGATTTGCTTGAGCTTAATTCCTTCTAAATCCAAATTAAGCTCAAGTTTTGTTGGTCCTGAAGTGTGTCTTTTAATATAGCCAAAATGGTACAATGATTATCGGCCTAATGACGCAAAAGTTCATTCCATTGCTATTATATAAACATAATAATATAGATAGTTATGTCTTACTCTGCACAGGAATCAAGAAGGCGGTCGATATCATCCCCTCGGGTGCCACCACCAAGCCTGGATTCGTCCAGCTTTTCTAATTCCTTGACCCACAATGCAGCATGTATCCTCTGCTTCTTGATCCTATACTCGTCCCCTTTTCTCTTCAATTTTCCCTTCTTCTCCCCCTCATTGACTCTCTCTAGTGCCCCGGCTTGCAACTTTGCTGCTCTTCTCTCTTCCCACCTGCCATAGCCTAACATAAGTATCTTATTGAATAATATCATTTTTTTTCTGGACATTTTGTTATATTTTAGAACAGAGCCCAAATAAAAAACTCAGCATTTCTTAGATAAGAAGTTATTATTTCTTTTGCCATGTTAACATTATGCAGTTGTCACAGACTAAACCATGTAAAGTTACCTGAGGTTTCCATACATTTGAAGGTCTAAATCCAATATAGTAAATGACCTTGAAGCGTTCTTGTATTTCACTCAGGTTGAGCGAAAACACTACCAAATTACTTATTTATTTCTGGCGTTCTCTCACTGGCTTGGACTTTCAATTTATCATCGGCTGGCTTATTAATACACTATCCAATAGTACAGTCTCAACCAGTATCTGACAAACAGTTACATGTAAATCAGCATGGTATGAAGTTAAGTGTCAGTGCAAGCACTCTATATATTGAAACTACTTAATATAATTGCACATGTCGTACTACTTGTTCAGGTTTTTAACAGAGTAGTTTGTATTAGGGAAGGTGTAAAAGCAACAACATGTTCACATAGTTACCTCTCATCCATCTCAGCCACGAACGCCTTCGTATCTTCATCCAAATCAGCTGAGAGGTGAGAATCACCATTGACAGATTCGGAGGTGTCAGCCGATTCCCACGGCGCGCGATCGGTGGGGGTGATGCTGGTCGAGGTAGGGGTGGGGTCATCGTCGTTGGGCAGCCACGCTGTCTCCCATGCGTCGTTCCATTCGTCTAACCCGGTGGAGGAAGCCGCGGCGGAGGCGCGAGAGGGAGGTCGGCGGGTGGACAGGTGGCGAGCAAAGTGTGTTGGAGAGCCTCCACCTGGGAAGTAAGAGACAAGGCGCTTCAGGGAATGCATCAGTGCCTCAGTGGTGTTCGACGAAATGCTGGAGGATTTTCCCTTTTAAAAGTCGTTACAATGGCGAACTCCAAAACAACACACTTCGGCAGGCCCAAATTTCTTCTGGCCCAATAGGGTCCTGAACCCTAAAGTAACCCAAATTTTGAGTTTCGGATCAATAGGTGTTGTCGAAACAATTAAACCAACTAGTAAGCTGTCAGTTATTACATTGGCGAACTTCACAAAATCACACTTGGGCTGGACCAAATTTATTCTGGCCCAATAGGCGTTCTCGAAACAACCAAACCAATGATGAAGAAAGCCCAGCCCATGACACTCCACATATGCCCTACTAGGTTTAGGGTTTACCCTCGCAATATATAGAACCTCTTTCTCGCTCCGCCTCCACTCCTCCACCCTCCGATTACACCGTCCCAGACCGAGAGAGAGAGAGGGAGAGAGAGGCGCCATTGACGATCACCCTCTGGAGCCATGGTGCACGTCAGTTTCTACCGCAACTGTAAGCATTCTTTCCAAACCCTATCACTAGCCACCACTCAGATCTTAATTCTAACTAATAATCCCTTCTCTCTCTCTTTTCTCAGATGGGAAAACCTTCAAGAAGCCGCGCCGTCCTTACGAGAAAGAGCGTCTCGACGCGGAGCTTAAGCTGGTCGGAGAGTACGGTCTACGGTGCAAACGCGAGCTCTGGCGCGTGCAGTTTGCTCTGAGCCGGATCCGAAACGCTGCAAGGGAGCTCCTTACGCTTGACGAGAAGAACCCGAGGCGTATCTTCGAAGGAGAGGCGTTGCTTCGTCGGATGAAGAGGTACGGGCTTCTGGAAGAGAGTCAAGACAAGCTTGATTACGTGCTTGCTCTTACTGTTGAGAACTTCCTTGCTCGGAGGCTTCAAACAATAATCTTCAAAACTGGCATGGCGAAGTCGATCCACCATGCCAGGGTTCTCATCAGACAGCGCCACATTAGGTACATTTTTTCACCATCCTTCTTTAGTATTTATTTAAGGGTCGGTATGTATAGTTGTGTAAATGTTTTCTGATTTCTTTAGAAGAATAGATTCAATCCGTATAACTAATTGGAATTACCTGGAATAGTAGTCATGTTTTTCATATTTTATTGAAATGTAGCTTACTGTTGACAAGTTTTATGACTTTTTGATATTAGTAATGTTAGTTTTTAAGAAGTGATCACTTCATTTTGTTGAACTGTGCTTGAAATTCTGATTATGTTTTGTAATTTATATTTTATTTCGTTTTGCTTATTGAGCTTTTATAATGGGCAAGATGATGAATAAATACGTCAATTACTCACGATGGTCATCTGAAGCACATTTGTTGTGCCTTACTGATGCATAAACTATTTTCTGATGCCCAAACTTTATTTATGTTTGCTTGTTCAAGTAATTCTCCCAGTATTTCGTTTTTAAATACAATTTATTTGGGATACACGATTTTGTGATCAACTTTATTATTTTGGTAATACTTTAAACAACCATCCTTGTTAATTTGAACAAGGATTTCAATTGTGGGATTTAGAATTTAATTGTGGGTTTTTTTGTTTAAAATTATTATCAATAGCGTTGCTGCATTATAGATTGTTCTGAACTTTTAGTTGCTGTATCACGAGGGGCGTGAGGAGAAAACCTAAATACTCACGGCTGAGAAGTACTTTATGATGTCTTTATCATTATTCTCTGATACTAGGTTTCTCTGACATCATTTGAATCCATCATCATTGTTTAATCATGCGAGTTTTACATATATTTTTGCTTATTTTGGGGTCACAATGAGGAAATAAATATATCAAAGATATCTGAGGGAGCAATTCCCATGATTTTATTTAATAGTCCTTTTCATTCTGAGTGTCCCAAAATCTGTTATTTTTTACCCTTTGTACCTGTTGGTGCAGCTGTGTGATTGATTTTTCTTCTTTGCACATTTGTTTATGATTTTGTACTGTTTGCTTTTAATTTTTATCATGTGCATGTTAAAAATGATCCTGTTTGTTTGGGCGGCATGATTTTTCTAGTTTATGAAATCCAAAGGCACAATGATGTTTGACATTGCTAATGTATGTCTGAGGTTGCAAAATCTGTGACTGCATCTATTATTCCTGAGTGCCTTTTTGAAATGATATTTTGGATAAAGTAGTATGTTATATTTCAAAACATATACTGAAATCTGATATTTAGCTAATGAAATATTCATGAAACAGGGTTGGACGACAGGTGGTCAACATCCCTTCATTCATGGTGAGAACTGATTCACAGAAGCACATAGAGTTCTCTCTGACAAGCCCCTTCGGCCAGGGTCCACCAGGCAGAGTCAAGAGAAAGAACATGAAGGCTGCTGCAAAGAAAGCAGCTGGTGGCGATGACGGTGAAGAGGAAGATGATGAGTGAGCCATTATGTGCTCCCATTAATCAAACCCATGCATTGAAAGCATGTGTATTGATCATTTTTGAATTTGTTCTTTAGTGGAGATTTTTTTTTTCCCTTTGGGTAAATGCATACTGTTGTTTGGCCTCAGCTTGAGATTTCTTTTAGATTTAGTGAGAATATGCTGATAATATTTAGTTTCATTGTATGATTCAATTGTCTTTTGGATGTTGGAATCTATCTGATGCAATTTTGCTGTCTAGTAGCGTGCTTCAGTTGAGTTCTAATATTCTGACTTCGCTTTCTCATCAATGGAGTTACACACGGCTTATTCAAAATTAATATATTTAGTTTATAACTTAAAAAAGTAACAAAATTGGTATTTTATAGCTCTTGGTTTATAATAGAAAAGTAACAAAATTAATATATTTAGTTTATAACAAAAAAGTAACAAAATGCGGATAATTGGGCTTTAGATGTTTGTTATCTTCTTGTAAGAAGCTAAATTTTCAGTCTCTGACGTCCAAAATATTATAAATCTAACTTTTAGGACTTGGTTTACTGTTCAAATTTTTATTTTAGATTTGGAATGCCGACGAATCTGCCTTACTGTTTAAGTTTTACACCGTGCGATCTGAATTTGGGCCAATCTGGTCCTCGTCTATAACGTATGTGGCCCTTTAATAGTCATGCGATATTAAATCGGATAGCAACTGATGTGCCAATGGTGTGGTCACTAAAGCCACCTCCAAGATTTTTGGTTTTTGCTTGGCTAATGTTGTTAAACCGAATTCTGACGATTGATAACCTCAGAATAAAGGGATGGAGTATGGTGAACAGATGTGTCGTGTGTAACAAGGAGAGTGCAACGGTTAAACATTTGATCCTAAAATGCCAAGTAGCAAAGCGGATACACGGAAGGGTGGCTGCACGATACCGTATCAGTATCAGGAACATGATCAACACAACAACAGTACATCCTTTGCTCAACAGATCGTTAGATAAGAAAGCAAGGTCTATATTTCTCATTACCTCCTTTGTCATATGGAGGGAGCGCTGCCTCAGGATATTCACAGACAAGGTGTGAAATAAATGAACTGGTAACTAGTAAGACAGGTTCAAGAGCAGTGGAGGAGGTTCAATAAATGAACTGGTAACTGGTAAGACAGTAACATAGGAGGGAACCTGTACCAGTGGCAATTTCCTTTTATTTATTTTTTCTGTATTTTGTTTCCTTTATTAGGACAGATTGCAGAAATGCTCTCCTTGAGCCTTTATGTAATTTTCCTATTTTATTTTGTTTCGTAACATGCCCATAGGTTTAAACCTCGGGTTTGTACCTAAGATATATGAAATATGAGGCTAGACCTCCTTTTTCTTCAGCAAATTTTCCCGAGTACCAGAGCTTCTTTACAATGCATTTTTAAGTTTTCTTCAGAATTTGATCGGAATTGTTCAGCTGATTTGATGAATGACGAACAAGCTGTACTTGATGATACTTTTGCACAAAGGTTACCAGTAGTGCTTCGTAAGCTAAATTGGTTTCTTAGAGAATATCGTTATGATGTGTGGTAAAGGATTTATGGTTGAAGTAATTGGCTGTTGGATCGGTATGGTTGGTGCTGGTATAGCAAGACAGACGTATACTGGCCTCTATGGTATATATGCTAGCTTAACTAAAGTATGAATTTTCTAAATTTATGCACAAAAAATGTATATGTATGGTACCAGCAAAGCAAACAAGTGCATGCTTGCTGGTATCATACCAAGCCGATACTTGACTCAAACTTTTACTGAAATAAAAAAAAAAAAAGCCCGAAGCGGAAGATCAATATTTTGATGCTTCTTTAATCCATTTTTGCATTAGACTTACCAAGTTAGTTAATTATACAGTACCAATATGGCTTAAATATGTCAGTTCTAGCTTGGAGTATAGTGAAACTTGTGTTTTGATTATTATTACTGATTTGTAAATTTATTTCAGAAACAGTATTATGAACTTGTAAATAATTTTTTTTCTAAAAAATAACATTTCAAAACGGACAACTTGTAATAAAACCTGTGTAATTCAATATGCTGATGCATCTCGCATCATCGATCATAAAAAGTTTGTACATTTGTTGATCTCAACTTAATCAGTAATAGAAGTTGAACTCATAGACTTTGCACCTCAAAGAAAAATATTTACTGTTTAGAAAATAATAACATTTGCCACAGAATTTTCAAAATTTAACAAATAGATTCATTAAAAATTAAAATAAATTAATAAATATTAGTTGAAGTTGGATGAAAGAAAAAGTAATAGCCTGCTTTTCTCTGAGAAAAACAAAGAGATTCATGAGGCCACATAAGTTGATATGTGGAACTGTGGATACGGATTCATAGAGCCTGCAGAGATATGGCCGAAGGCCGAAGCATTTAGGAAATTTAATCTTCAAATTTGTAAAAAAATTTATGTGTTTAAATATGTCAAAATTTTCAGGGGTGTAAATGGATACGGATAACTGCTCCGTATCCGGAGATTATCTGAATTTGAATTAAATGGATGCAGATAATTGCGATATGGATACGGATAATTTTTGTATATGGTAAAAAGTTGGCGGATATGGATAATTTTTGTATATGGTGAAAAAATGGCAGATACGGATACATATAATTTTATGAAAGTGAATATCCGTATCCGTAATTATCCAGATCCGAAATTACTCCAACCACCAGCTTTGACTTTACTGCTTCAGATAGAAGTTGTTATATATTATCCCACATTTCAGTCTTGGTTGTGGTATAAATGATAATACAATATGATTTTCAATTTAATATCTTTTTCATTGGTAATGGTGCTACAATAATACAATTTTCTTTTCTTTTTATCTTTATTTCTTCACTCTCTATTATTTTTCATTAAAGACTTTTGCCTGTAAATGTAGTATGCTTTTAGTCTCTACTAAATTGATTTTAGTTATTGTTTCAAGATAACAATTAGTCACTCTTTTGTATCTTAAAGTGCATAACTCAATTATCCGACAATTATTCGTTCCGTATCCGTAGATTATCCGCTCCGTATCTGTTTCCATTTAAGACGAATATAGTTTTAAATTTTGATATCCGTTTACTATCCGCATCCGTATTTGTATCGGCTCATTGAAAGACAGATAGGGATATAGTATTAGCATTATCCGCTCCGAATCCGCTACGTTTACACCCCTAGTGGCATGACATTTTAGGTGTATATTTTTATCGATGTAATTTTTCTATAATATGTTGGAAAATATAATATAATGGGCAATGAATTTTTGTGCATAAAAAACATACATGTTGGCCATTTCCCCTTTTTTGTAGAGTTTTCATAAAATTTCCCAATCATTATGTTTTCTCTTTTACGAATTGTTTTCCCAATTAATTCCAATCAGAGACAAAAATTACAGTTACCCAACGATCCTTTTTAAGTTATTACGATTTGATAATATGAAGACAAAAAATGAACGTTAAATATTAGCTAGGGTAGATTGGAGATTTAAAAGCCTGTTTTACTAAAACTAATAAACATTTTCCATTAATTTTTAGAAATCCTCATATAATTACTATTCTATTGATAATGACATGATTTTAACTATAATTTTCGTATGTTTGCATATATATATATGCAAGTACAACGCAGAATAACTTTTTTTTTTTGGTTGAAAGGTTGTACGCGATTGCATTGATCTAACAATATACAAGATAACTATTACATATATTTTTTTTTATTAAAATAAATATATGAAAACCTATACATTGAGCTACCTGTAAAATCATCTAATTTGTTATGTCAGAAAATAACAGATATATGAAGTCAGAGAATGTGAATTGATCTATTCACGTCCGATTAGCAAGTGGGTGGACCTTTCGATTTTCTTATCTAGAAATGTAGATATAGCCGTAATTTTTCGAGTTGCATAGCTGGCGGAGTATGCCGTATCGAGCCCTTTCTTAACAACGAAAGGTCTTCTTCTTTCCAAAATCAAAGCCGTCCAGAGGAATTCGCAGTCGAGAGGCACTGAATCAAACCAGACCGAGACAATCACCACTTAGAGAGGAGGAAGAAGAGGACACTGAATCAAATCGGACTGGGACAGTCACCACTTAGCCGAGAAGACACTGAATCAATCCGAACCGACAACTAATCAACCAGCCTATTGGACAATTACCACTGAAAGAGGTGGAAGGAGGGAAAGAAGAAGAAGAAAGAGAGGAGGAAAGAGGCAACTTTTTACAATTTCGTCATCATCAACAACTATAAAAATACGTACCTTATTCACATATATAGATATAATAGATACTACAAGAATAAAAACAGATACGCAACACTCTCAGTCGAACTTAGAAAGTAGAGATGGTCAACGAGGTGAAGAGCGGTAAAACTCTTAAACAGAATCATCTACTCGAATAAAGTGAAACAAGATGGATTGAACAGACCAGAAGAAATGAAGGTGAGGCGAAATGGAGCAGCTGAACTGATGTTGCGTCTCTCAAAATAGCAGACTTTGAATCACCTTCAATATATTTCCGTGAAAACCTGCGGAGTTTACAAGAACAGTGTAAGTACTAGAATTTTTTTTTTTAACCTTCTAGGTGTATAACTTGATTTTTATTAGTATATATTTTGTGGCCCTCTTAGTCAACATGTTGAACTTTAGTTTCTTAATTACCTGCGACAAATTAAGTACTCACAAAACCCAAGATTGTGAACACCAAAGATCTCTAGATTTGGTGCTGTTTTGGGGATAAATCCAAGAAATCTCTCCTTCTCTTTCTTTCTTTGAGTTCCCCATACTTCACTGCCCCTGGTTTCAGGAGGCAGTTGGCTCAGAATTAATATTATATTTCTTGTGTTGATTTAACTACCATAGTACCATCCATTATACATTATTACACATTACACATTACACATTGCATATTTATGATAATGTATTTTTCTTCCTCTGATTTCCATCCAAACAAAGTATTAAGAAATGATAATTTTATACTTAATATTTTGTAATTATATTTTACTCAATTGCTGAATGTTGCATGTCACATAAAAATTAGTTCAAATTCTCTAACTGCAATTGTTATTTTAATCCTGAAGTGTTATACAGTGATTGGCAAACGAAATGGCTTCACATGAGTAGTGTCAATTTTCTTCTTTAAAAGAAATAAGTGTACATATGTCATTCATTGTATATTTCATTTCATATCTTCAAATTTATTCGAATTGAAAAATTTAAATCATATACGATTTTTTATTTAAATTTTTAGATTTCGTTTAATCATTCATGAAACACCTGAAGTTTTCAGATATTTGATTTTTTTCAGATCAGTTGGTGAACGATCAAACGGTATTTAAATTATCCAATTTTTGATATATCTCCTATAGAAATGATGCGGATCAAGTAGAAAAAAAGAGTATGCGATTTCAGGTTTTCGGATTAGTCGTTTTTGGATGAAGTGAGAATAATTAAAATAGAAGCTATTCGAAATATTAACGTGCATCTAAACAATATTTTTATTATTTGAATAATTAGAATATTTTTTTATTTTTTTAAACTTTCACAGAGACAGCAAAGTTGTAAGAGAGAATTAAATTCTCAATCTTTGGATAACCAACAATCTTAGGACTTTTTCCTAACCAACTGTGCTACCCTTTTTTCTAACTAGAACAACTGTTATTTCTAATTCTTTGTAAATATTAGAATAGTTACTATTTGTAAGTGTGAAGAGAGGAAAAAAAAAAAATCATTTTTGGAGTTTCGCCAACACAATCCCTAAATGACAAAGTTGATGCCACTTCTGCCATTTTCACATCGTGACAATTTATTTGAGACCCTTCCATTTTAATTAGCACATTGTTAACACTATCATTTCTCGGTTACAGCTATTTACTATTTCAAATGTACAATCCAAACAATATTTTTACTAATCCAAATAGCACAATTTTCACACTAATATGAAAATCACTATTGTTTCTCTATTCTCATCAACTAATCTCAGATTTCTAGCTATTCTCGCATCAAAACATACCCTATAGCGGTTGGCACAACCAATCTGCAGACCCACCTTTTTCTGTGCCAATAAAGATGGATTTTTGTGCCAATAAAATTTTAGCTAAAAAACAAAAGGTGGATTTCTGTGCCAATAAATTACGTTAGGTTATAAAACAAAAGGTTCAAAAAAATCGATTGGTATTCTTTTCTGTAAAGAAAAAAAAAAGTGGGGCCGCAGATTGGCTCTGCGGACTCAAGTCAAGGACCGCAAAATGACTCTGCAGACATCTGTATTTGAGTCCGCACAACTAATCTGCGGCATGGGTAAATCTCGAATTCTGACCAAACAGGAGTGTTTTTTTTTATGCTACAAATAAAAATTTCGGATCAAATAATCCCCTCTTTTATGAATTGTTCTATGTGTCTAATGGATATAAAGAAAGATAGAATAAAGAAGAGAGAAAGATAGAATGAATTGAATCTTGTTTTGATTGAATCATCTCTGTTACAGTACAACGGAATTGAATCTTGTTCTATGTGTCTAGGGGATTACAGTAGTTGCTCACTGTTTACCACGGCCATTTTTATTAATATCCCTAAAAAACCAATTAATTTAAAAAAGGCCCCTGTGTACTATTTTTTTTTTTATTTCTGTCCTGACCGCCTGGGCTTCGGGCAGCCCAAAATAACAAATGAGGCGCCAGCCCCTGGGGCACCCCATAAGCCCAGTGAGGCGCCAGCCCCCCGGGCGCCCCATGGTTTTTTTTTTTTTTTAGAGATCTTAGTATTTTGATTTAAATAATTTTGTGAAGAAAAAAATTTCTTGTTTAGAGTGTATGCCAAAAAATAAAACATTTGATATATTTATGAAGTGATTTCATAACTCTTTATAACTATGATTTTTATTTTTTATTTTTTTGGTGAACTTTGATTTTATTTGTCAGTTGGATGTCACAAGTCTAAATATAATACTAATTAAGGACTTAACTTTTATTCAAAAAATTTTAAATTTTAACAGCTTGTTGATCTCTTTTTTTTTATTTTTATAATACATGTATAATACACACACACACACACACACACACACACACACACACACACACACACATACACACACACATACACATACACATATACACATACACATACACATATACACATACACATATACATATACACATATACATATATACAATTTTTTTTATAATATATGTATATATGTATAAATATGTATATATACATATATACATATACATATATATACATGTAGAGTAAGGCTATGCTACTTCATGAATTAAACGGGGCATTTTAATTCGTGCTCATATCTCTAGTTTCGAAGTCCAAATATCCGATCTAAACCGTTAGATGTTTAATCTATATTAAAATATGCTTGGAGACCAAATTTTATATATTTTTTAATTTTTTTACTATTTATTAAGATGGTTTGAAAATCGCTGTTTTTTAATGCCTACCGTAGAACGAAAACTTAAACTGGATTTTTGAGGCACTAAACGACATTTTTTTGAAATTTTGATGTTTCCGATATGACGATGCCTGGTGTACCACCTTGGAAAAATCGGATCCGTCTCGTCCTCCCCTTTCTGAAAAGTGCTCATTCGCATAAATCCGACTTTCCTAGCCAAAGTTATGGCTGTTTAAAGTTTTTTCGAAAATTAAACTTTGAAAATTCATAACTAATTGTAGAAAAATCCAAATAAGTTGAAATTTATATCAATTATGTGTATTTTTGAATGCTCTACATGCTGGTGCAATCACTTTTGCAGTTTAGTCCCTGTATCAATCCCCACTACTTCATTAGAGGAATGTTGACGAGGAGACTATTGGAGGACTGAAAAGAGAGGATCATCATATCAAGTTACGCACGAAAATATTAATATCTTTCTTTGCAAGTATTAATCTCTTATTTCTCAAGTATTTACACATATGAAAGTTGACGCATAAACTAATGCAGTGACTGAAAAAGAAGGCCATAAAATTAGTGGAGACCATAATATAACCTTCTTCTATTGTAGTTACGAGGACAAAAGAAAAACCGGAGTGCAAAAATGACTATAACCAAAATCTATGGTAAAATTTTTTTATTATAGAAATGTATTAAATATTTTGTAAATAATCTGAAAGATGGATTTTTTTTAATGGCATGAAAAAATTTTGAATTTTGAATTTGATTTCTTTAGACACTTTCTAATTGATTCGATCTTTTTGAGTTTGTATTGCATATCAACTATTGTCTATGGTTAATGATTTTGGTATGCATATAAATTTTAAGGAATCAAATCAATAATTTAGTTCTTTAAAATATACTTCAAATCAACTATTGTCTTATTTTTTGGCATACACTCTAAACAAGAAAAAATTTTCTTTACAAAATTATTTAAATCAAATTACTAAGATTTCTCTATATAAAAAAAAAAAACCAACTTGGGGCGCCCGGGGGGGCGGCGCCTCATTTGGTATTTTGGGCCGCCCGAAGCCCAGGTGATCAGGGCAGAAATAAAAAAAAAGGTACATAGGGGCCTTTTTAAAATTAATTAGTTTTTTAGGGATATTAATAAAAATGGCCGCTGTTTAGCAACTGTCTAACTAATTCAATTGTAAAACTGTAACTACTTCTGTGTAACAGTAAGTACAATAGTTACATCAATTCTGTTATTAGTGTCTCCTTTTTTTTGAGGGAAAAACCAGGCAGAGGCTTCCGGTATGCATTAAACAGGTAAACCAATTACATGAGTCAAAAAAACTTGACTGGTATCCAAATACCAGTCTAGCCAATCCACATCTCTTAAACAACAAACTAAAGCATAATACCTGGGAGAAAAAATAAAAAGTAAAATTAATCCAGAGAAGGCTATAGGCTAGCAGCCATCTTAATATTACAAAACTTCTCCCAAAGGGTAGCCTCTTGGACTATCTAGTGAGTCACTAAATCCAATGGTGGCAATTTTCCATCAAAAATGAGTGTGTTGCGCTGCTTCCATATGAACCAGATCGCTGCTGCAAATAGGATCCGCCATCTTCTTCTAGCTGTTGCATTACCACGAACTCTCTGTGATGATTTAGATCAGATGTCCTGTACCGTTTCAGCCATCACCACCAAGTCTGTACCGGTGTCGGATGCCAATTTATCCCAAATCGCAGATGCATAATTGCATTTGAAAAAGAGATGCACGGCCGTTTCCAATTGGCAGTCCTGACATAAGACACATTCGAGAGTACAACCAAAGTTCCGCCTTTGCATCACATCCTTGGTTAGGAGTTTACCTTGCAGTAGCAGGAATATGAAAACCTTGATTGTTGGTGGAATTGAGAAATTCCAGATCTTCCTGAAATGCCACTTTACACGGCCCACCCCCACCAAAACGGAGTACACTGATTTAGCCGTGTACGTGCCCTGAGCCGTCCACCTCCATTTGAGCTCATCCTCAACTACATCCACAAAGGTGGGAATCTGTCTGATAGGTATCAGTGAGTCCCAAAGTGGTGTAGTGGATGCATCCCTTAGTGAAATTCGGTGGTGTTGTTGCCTTGAACCAGTAACAACCAACACCGATTTGCCCCAACAATCATACCAGAATGAGATGGTATGGCCATTACCAATAACCCAAATAATTGATAAATCAAATAAATATCTTACTGAGTGTAATTGTATCCAGAAAAAGGAACCCTGCTTTGACCACATCAAAGGACCATCACAGTATGCACCATGCCACCTGATTTGCCTCATCAGTTGAGTCCAGATTGAATGAGGTTCCTTGTAGAGTTTCCACCACCAACGTAAAATAAGCGAGAAGTTCCTCATGTATAAATCCGAGAGACCAAGACCACCCCAGTCCTTTGGCAAGCACGCAATGCTCCAATTGCATAAAGACAAAGTTCGATTGGTTGAACCGCCTCTGCCCCATAAGAAAGATCTACGGGCTCTGTCAATTCGGGCAACCACCCATTTAGGCAAGATGAAACAAATCATGTGATAGATTGGCACCGTAGAGAGGACCGATTGCACCAATTGTAAACGACCTCCACGGCTTAGAAGCTTGGATTGCCAACCTTGTAGTCTTCTCTCTACTTTTTCAATTAGAGGCAAGAACAGATCCTTTGTTGGTTTTTTCAGCGTCAACGACATACCCAAATAAACCGTTGGAAAGGAGGTTTGAGAGCAATTCATGACAGCCCTTACCCAATCCTTATCTTCTTCTGCGATATTAATAGGAATGAAGGTACGTTTTGCAAAATTGACTTGCAATCCAGAAATCTGAGTGAACAGCCTTAGAACAATCTTGAAAGAGATTAGGGAAGAGACATTCGCATGGGCCACCACCGCCGTGTCGTCCGCGTATTGCAAGGCAATAATCAAATCTTTAATTTTGCAAGAGAGGGGCTTTGGATGATTGAATTGATCGCTTGAATCATTTTTTGGAAGACATCCACGGCAAGGTTGAATAACATTGGGGATAGAGGGTCTCCTTGGCGAAGACCCCTCTTATGCGCAAATGGCTCTGACAAAACTCCGTTGATAGAGATTCTTGAGGAGGAGGTGGTCCAGATGTGAAACATCCACTCGATCCAACGTGTGGGGAACCCTCTGGCTACCATGATTGATCTGAGAAATTCCCATTCGACCGAGTCGAAAGCTTTTTTGAAGTCAATTTTGGAGAAGATGGCCGGCCTACCCCCCGTGCCACATGGTGGAGCAATTCTCTTGTTGTCACAAAATTCTCCGAAATCTGACGGCCTTGGACGAAAGCCGTTTGATTTACTGAAATCAACTCTAGTAGCTTCAATCTTAGCCTATTGGAGAGGATTTTAGAAATCAACTTGGGGATGAGGTTTAGCACACTGATTGGCCTGTAGTCACTGGTGGTACGTGGTGAGTCCATTTTTGGAATCAGAACAATCTTAGCTTCGTTGAAAGCCTCAAGCTCCAATCTGTTTTCATAAAAATCCTTAATGATCTCACAAATTTCATCTTTGACCTCATGCCAATAGTTCTTTATGAACTCATTGGGCAACCCGTCTGGTCCGGAGGCTTTATGATTGGCCAATTGCATCACTGCCCGTTCAATTTCTAGGGTTGAGAAAGGCAGTTGAAGCTGTGATAGGTCTGGGCTAGTAGGGTAAAGGGCTCTAGCATCAAATGGTAGAACTGGGTTGCTCACACCCAGGACCCCTTGCATAGAGTTGAGGAAGATATGCCTTATTTCGGTCTGATCTGCAATGGTACGACCATTATCATCTACCTCCGAGATGAAGTTCCTGGATAGCCGTGAAGATGCAAAGGAGTGGAAAAATCGCGTGTTACGGTCACCTTCAGCCACCCATCGACACCTTGACCGCTGCCTCCATTTCAATTCAATGTTGTTTGCAAGAAGAAAAGCCCTTTCTCGAATAAGTATTCTCAACTTGAACTCTTGAGTCGAAAGGGAGCGTTGTTCTTCAATTCTATCAAAGAAAAGGATAGAATCCTTGCAGTATTGCAGCTGCTTTTCCATGGGCCCAAAGGAGTCAGCTTGCCAGATTTTTAGAGCTCGGTGCAGTATTTTGGTTTTATGGTGAAAGCTGCGGATTGGGCTGTGAAGGTTAGCAGAGGTATCAGCCCACAAATGTTGAACCATTTTTTTGGGTTTGTTGAACTTGAACCAGAAGGATACGAATTAGAATTTGCGCGGTTGTTGATGGAGGCCCTTGTAGGTGAGTAAGAGAGGGGTGTGGTCAGATACAAGTACCTCCAAAGCTTCAAGCAGAATTATCGGATAACCTTGCACCCAATCATCTGAGATGAAGACCCGATCAAGTTTGGAAAAAGATGGGTCCGGACGCTTGCTCGACCAAGTGTATGATCGATTTCTTAGAGGCACCTCAGCAATCCCAGTCTGTGAGATGAAAAGGTTAAATTGCTCCATCAGGTTGAAATTCCCAGAAATGATTGACCGATCCGTTAGCCATCTAGTTAGGTTGAAATCGCCCGCTAACAACCATGGCAAAGACACAAGTGAAGAAACAGATCGCAGTTCTTCAATAAACCGCAATTTGAAAGCATCATCCGACGGTCCATACACGACAGTGACCAAGAATTGTGCCCCTGTACTGATCTGTTTGAGCCGAACCGAACAAGTATGTCGGGTTGACCAAGAGGAGAGCATCTCAAATGACTTCTTCCAGATAATAAATGTGCCCCCAGCTGAGTTAATTGCAAGGTTAAAAGCCATCTCCAAACTGAAAAAAGAAGGGAGAAAACGCCTTACATAAGAAATTTCAAAATTGTTGCATTTTGTCTCTTGTAAAACACAAACGTCACATCTCTAACTCATTATAATATTTCGAACAACACGACATTTTTCATCATCCCCTAAGCCTCTAACATTCCACGATAGAAATTTAAATCTTTTTGATAACATTTAAAACAAGAAGAACAACTTTCAAGCGAAAACCAAATAAACCAATCTAGACTAAATCTAGATCCTCATCCGATTGCATGTCTTCTTCTGAGTCAATGCCCAGGTCCGGACCCAGGCTGTCCTCAGGTGTGACATGTACTTGCTGAATCGGTTCCAACTGCCTATGCAAATTATCCTCTGCTAGAGCTTGAGCCACCTTGTCAATCTTGATGCCACAACCATCTCCTATAGCAGCCAGGTGTGAGTATTGGACATCCACTTGAAAGAAACCATCTGGAGAAAGGTTTATATTAGCCCGGTCAGCTATCTATTTCTCCTTCCCTTTAGCCGATGTAGGCTTTAGAGTCGGCCCAGATGTGGTGTTGAGATGCACAGCTTTCTTGTTCTTGACTTGGGCTGCAGAGTGTTGTACCATCTTTTTAAAACTGGGCTTGATAGGTATTTGAGACAAGATACCTTTTTTGGGCTTTGAATGGGTTTGTCTGTCACGGCCCATATCCCATTCACCTCCTAATTTGTTTGTAGCAGCCCCAGTCTTAATACGTGTCCTCTGGGTGTTTGACAGAGAGTTGTCGCTTTGCCTCTTTTGTCCACTGGCAGCACTGACGAGAGTCAGCGGATCAGAACCTTCCTGTACGGCAGCATCATTCTTGGGGGCTGTTCCACTCGTGGAAGGATCCTTTTTGGGAGGCACCCGTTTGAGAATTTGAATCTGTGGCAGGATCGGGAGTGGCGTGATTCTTGTAGGTTTCCTGTTGCGAGAGAGGTTGCCATTGGAACGACCCGCTACGCCATGAAGAATCGGGCCAAATTCAGTCTCCAAGGTGACAGGATCCTGAGGGATTGGTTGTGGACTTTCCTCAGATACAAGTCGTGGTGCCTTTGAAGTATTGGTCTGAGGAGGATCCATCAAGGGAGGAACTGGGTCGGGGCCCCTCGAACGAAGCTCCGGCAGGTTAGCCACCAAGTCCACCTGGTCAAAGGTTATCTTCGTTGAGTTGGTAGTGCCATTAATGAAATCCTTGATCTCAGCCGGAATGGAATTCAGGTCCCTGCCCTGACAAAGAGAAAGGAGAACGTTGCGTGATACGTGTAGCAGGTCCTCCACCGGCTTTGGCTTATAGCCCGGCACTGATGTTCTCGTCGGCTTGGTGAATTTTGGCACCGGCTTGGGAAGGTCTGAGGCTTTGTATAGCGGCGAGCGAATCCAATTTCTCGTGTGAACCTTCAAGAAGAACTTGATGCCTGCATCGTGGTACTCTATTTCATCAGGGATTCGTTCTAGTCGATCAACCGCCACCATCAAGGTCCAGCACTTAAGGTCGGTCGGGTTGTTTAGTGGCACAGAACCCAAGTAAGTAGCAAACGATGCAATGGCCCGGGCGGCCTCTCTTTCTTTGTAGAGGTGAGGAGGTAGGCCGTGAAGTTCCAGGAGGGCCTTGTATTCAGGCAAAGCTAAGGTGGCACCGTCGAGAGACGACCACGGCTGAAACGAAAAACTGGCGTCCCAAAGCTCCGGAGTGGTGGCGTTGATAAATGTCTCTAGAGCTAGCCCTTGAGGAAGGACAATCAGGAACTTATCTCTAGCAAGGATTCCAATGGTAATCTCATCCTTGTCAACTGTTCGAGTTCGTTTGGCAAAACCCGCAACATCTTCAATGGAGAAATTTAACTCCATGCCGTGAGTGTCAAACACCACCCCTGAGCGCAGCCTAGCAAGTTCGGCCACCACTACCTGGTCTCTGACTCCAAAGGAGGATACCACCTTTGGACGATTGTTTGGGAGAGAGGGGGCAGCCATCGGACAGGGCTTGAGCAACTCCTGCAAGGAGACATCTATGGCAGAGGAGGCTGATGACTGTTCCTTCTTGCGCTGGTTGGACCAATATGGTAATGCAGCAGGGTTTAGGGCTTTGGTAGTGCAGCGGTTTTCGACGTGACCTTCGCCCCAGCATTTCCCACATCGCATTGGGTTGCGACAAGTCGCCGTGTTGTGCCCTGTACGGCAGCAGCGGAAGCACCGGCCGCGCCACTCGGTGAACTGGGATGATGGGGGAAACCTCAGTTGAGTCGGGCTATGCGGCGAGAAGTAGTAGGTTACTTGACTAGGAGGAGGAGAGCTAGGAGGAGAAGGGGTGTTCATGGCTTTTGGGTTGGGGAAGAAGGCTGATTTGGTTGTTGTAGGGTTACGAACTGTGGGGGGTCTTGATGTCTTGTTAAATAGGATATCTGTGAGGAAGGAGCGGTAGGGTTTAACCTTGGAGTGGGGGATGGCTGCGAGCCCCTGCTGATCTCCCTTTTGCCTAGAGACCTCCTTCCAAGCGCTCTCCATCCCTTCTTCGAGTCAATCCTTTTTTCCTCTCATAAAGCGCCCGCATGAAAAAAAAAAAAAAAAAAACTGTTATTAGTGTCTCATTGTGTGGTTTATTAACTTTTTTTGTAACTTCAAAACATCTAATGGATACGTTTGTATTGTGCAAGAAAAAATATATGAATAATGTTATTTGAGTTAGTGGATGGGAACAATGGAAAAATGATATTAATCTTAAATATTATTATGAATATAGTGTTCATTTTATGCTATTTAGGTCAGTAAATTTGTTGTTTGGATCGTATAGTTGGAATAATAATAGAGAAAATTATTCAATTAGTATTTGTATTTCAATCCAAACACTGTTTGAAATAATAATGATATAAAATGTGATTTATATTCAAGTAGTTGACTAGAATCACTCAATATGATGGTCATTTAAAATCTGATAAGATAATATATATAATATATTTCGATTTTTTTTTTCAAAATTTTGAAATATGGTCCTATTTGAATTTTTTTTTTTTTTTTGCTATTTTAGGATCATTTTTAAATTGAAAAATAGTAAAATGTTTTGGGAAATATCAAAATGTGATATACTACATGACTTTATGTAGATAATATTAAGCAATTTAAACAATTTATTGTAAATTCATAAAAAAAAATTCCTTAATAAAATATTTTCACTTGTACTGAAGAAATTAACACACATATATATAGTGGGTATGAATAAGTTGCAATTATATATTGTGAATTAATTATTAATTAAATGTCCTACAATGTCAGATGCAAACGTACCCATAATTTCTTCCAAGAAAAAGTAGTCATTTATTTCAGATAGAGTTGTAATTGGGGCCCTCTTTTATTGTTTTTCCAGCCTAAATTTTTGACCTTCCCTCTTCCTGTAGAGATATATGACTTGCTTTCTTACAGTACTGTTTCCCCAATCCCCTCCAGTACAAACAGAGCTTCACAGAAGTGTTGCTTTAAATATTGTTGGACTGGAGAGAAGCGGTTATTTATCTACTGGAGAAGTTCTGAAACACAGCAGGGTGCCCCCAAGAAACGGACCACTTTTTAATGCCTGAATTTAGTTGGTCATGTTGGATGTTTGTTGCTATCCGATAAAGCCAGGTAGTTGCCCTTTTAATGTCTCCTTGTGTTCTTTTCTTTTCTTTTCTCATATTATATTTTTATATTCGTATATATTTATCAATAATTTGAAGCACGGCAGATTTTAAAGATTAACATGTATGTCATAGATCCGATATAATGCTCAAAATATGTGCTTCCGAGTATGTTACCTAACCAATTTGAGGAGGATCTAATTACACTTTTTTTTTATCACATCAAAATACACTTTTTATTTTCAAAGTTTTCAAAGTTTAAATAGTTAATCCAAACCGTTCAATATAATTGATATATTAAAATTTGCTTGCAGATCAAATTATACATTTTTTTGAATTTTTTACTATTTATTAAGTATTTAACAAAATCTCTATATTTAGACTATTGAATATTTTTACCCATTTTAATAAATAATAAAAAATTAAAAAAAAATGTAAAATTTGATATGCAAGCACATTTTAACATATTCATCATGTTGAACGGTTTGAATCGAGTGTTTGAACTTTGCAAATATAGAGTGTAATTCGGTGTCACCAAGAAAGAGTGTAAGTGGATCCCTCCTCAACCAATTTTAAAGATGCTGTGAAATTGAACAATTAACAAACAAATATAATATATAATTAAGTTCTCAAGCATTAAATAACACGTATAGTACAATCCAACTATCTTTTTTTAGCAAAATTATCCTTGTAGCTGCTTTGCTACGAAATCGAACGTTCAGCTAAATAATTTAAATATAATTTGAAGTGAACAACCGTCAGATAACGGAAAATACACTCGGTCTTATTTATTTTAGCTTATGGATAATCGGTTCGTGTCTTAATTATGAATTTAGAAGGTGTTACATCACACTCATTTGGAAAAATTGTTCTCTACTGATTCCGGCTATAAAAAAATAATAATATTTCAACAAATTACAAATTAAAAAATAAGCTAAACAAAAAAGAGGAGTAAAAATCAATTGAAAATTTTCAAGTCGCGTAGATCTTTATTTTCATTATTAACATTATAACGGTCTTTTGAATGACTTAAATGACTGGTTTTTAAAACTAGAGAACTCGATCGGTTAACGGGAAATTATATTCGGCTTGTCTCTCATTTTTTTCTCCTCAAAATTCACTACATTAATTTTTCATTGAAATGTTAATGGAAATTGGTTTACCTCACTCTCTCTCTCTTTGCACATTGAATGCACTAACCAGCTATGTAAAAGGAGATAAGTGGTAGATGGTATTTAACTATTTATAGGATATAAGTAGGGGTGTTTAAACAATTGGTTCGGTTGAAATCGAACTAAAATAATCAAACTAAATATTTTTTCGGTTCTTAAAAATAGAACTGAACTAAATTAAACTTATAAACCGATTAAGAACCGAACTGAACAAACTGAAGTAAATTTCAGTTTGTTCGGTGCAAACTGAAGTAAATTGGTGCCATTATTAACAAAAATTACACATGTTCATATACAAGTTGTTCAATTCCATACAAAATGTGTAGATGTTCTAAAATTTTTTGGTTCCAAAATATTTAAACTAAAATGAAAGAAAGAAAACAATGATTGAACCAAACAAAATGTAAATCATACTTGAATCAAAATAATTCGGTCGGTTCAGTTTAGTCGGTTTTGAAAAATCTAAAACCGAACCGATCCATTTAAACTAAAATAATTCAAAAATTCAACTGAACCGATCCATTTAAATCGGAAAACCAAACCATTTAAATCGAAATTTTTCAATTCGGTCGGTTCAGTTGAAGCCTCTTGGAGCCAAAATACATGGTAATTAAACATGGAAATCATAGCCTGCTCCATACTTGAATCTATTTTGAACATGTTTAAACAACATCTGACTGGTTTTACATAAAATATGTAAAAAATAATATATTATATTAATTCTAAGAACGAAATAAAAGCAACATTATTTCTCTCTGTGTTTAGAGAATTATACTTAATTTTATTTTACCATTTTTAAATGTTATCACCATGTTTATTATGAAAAAATAAGTGAAAATATAGCAACAAGAATCCAGCTATCTATTTTTTTTTTTTTTACTTTTATTTAGATTTTTTACAACAACTTTTTAATCAATTACTGGATGACAGATGCTGAAATTTAGCAACAAAAATGTGACTAGACTAAATATACCTAAATGCGCTAGATAAATTGATTTAATATAGTAAATGCTCTTATTATGCCGAGTTTTTTAAAAATACCCAAATTTATTAATATTTTATTATAAATAACCAGATGTTTGGCAAAATTATATTTTGACCCAAACCGTAAGGAAATCTTACGGTTTGGATTAAAAATTCAAACCGTAAGATTTCCTTACGGTTTGGAATTTTTTTTTTTTTTTAGCCCAACTTTGCACCTGTGGTTAACATATCAAAACACCTTCAAAAATCATGAAAATTTACCGACATGCATTTTTAACTTCATAGAATAAGACTGTGAAGTTTCATATAAAATCTCAAGACAGATCGTGAGATATCAGCTCTCAAAAATTGCCCGAACTGCTGAAAGAGTGCTTCTGAGCCCAAATTTGCACCTCTGATTAACATATCAAAACATCTTCAAAATTTATGAAAATTTACTGACATGCATTCTTGACTTCATAGAACAAGACTGTGAAGTTTCATATAAAATCACAAAATAGATCGTGAGATATCGGCTCTCAAAAATTGCCTGAACTACTGAAGGAGTGCTTATGAGCCCAAATTTGCATCTCTGATTAATATATCAAAGCACCTTCAAAAGTCATGAAAATTTACTGACATGCATTCTTGACTTCATAGAATAAGACTGTGATATTTCATACAAAATCTCAAAACAGATAGTGAGATATCAGCTCTCAAAAATTGCCCGAACTGCTGAAAGAGTGTTTCTGAGCCCAAATTTGCACCTCTGATTAACATATCAAAGCACCTTCAAAAATCATGAAAATTTACTGACATGCATTCTCGACTTCATAGAACAAGACTATGAAGTTTCATACAAAATCACAAAACAGATCGTGAGATATCAGCTTTCAAAAATTGCCCGAACTGCCGAAGGAGTGCTTATAAGTCCAAATTTGCACCTTTGAACAAAACATAAAACATAATACTACGCTAGAGGAAAAAAAAAAACATAATAAAAGCACTCCTTCAGCAAGTTTGGGCTCAGAAGTGCAAATTTGAAGGTGTTTTGATATGTTAATCAGAGGTGCAAATTTGGGCTCAGAAGCAGTTCGGGCAAATTTTGAGAGCCGATATCTCACGATCTGTTTTGTGATTTTGTATGAAACTTCACAGTCTTGTTCTATGAAGTCAATAATGCATGTCAGTAAATTTTCATGATTTTGGAAGGTGTTTTGATATGTTAATCAGAGGTGCAAATTTGGGCTCAGAAGCACTATTTCAAAAGTTCGGGCAATTTTTGAGAGCTGATATCTCACGATTTGTCTTGAGATTTTGTATGAAACTTGACAGTCTTATTCTATGAAGTCAAAAATACATGTCGGTAAATTTTCATGATATTTGAAGGTGTTTTGATATGTTAATCGGAGGTGCAAAGTTGGGCTCAGAAGCACTCCTTCAACAGTTCGGGCAATTTTTGAGAGCCGATATCTCACGATCTGTTTTGAGATTTTGTATGAAACTTCACAGTATTATTCTATGAAGTCAAGAATGTATGTCGGTAAATTTTCATGATTTTTAAAGGTGCTTTGTTATGTTAAACAGAGGTGCAAATTTGGACTCATAAGAACTCCTTCAGCAGTTCAGGCAATTTTTGAGAGCCGATATCTCATGATCTGTTTTGTGATTTTGTATGAACCTTCACAGTCTTGTTCTATGAATTCAAAAATACATGTCGGTAAATTTTCATGATATTTGAAGGTGTTTTGATATGTTAATCGGAGGTGCAAAGTTGGGCTCAGAAGCACTCCTTCAACAGTTCGGGCAATTTTTGAGAGCCGATATCTCACGATCTGTTTTGAGATTTTGTATGAAACTTCACAGTATTATTCTATGAAGTCAAGAATGTATGTCGGTAAATTTTCATGATTTTTAAAGGTGCTTTGTTATGTTAAACAGAGGTGCAAATTTGGACTCATAAGCACTCCTTCAGCAGTTCAAGCAATTTTTGAAAGCCGATATCTCATGATCTGTTTTGTGATTTTGTATGAACCTTCACAGTCTTGTTCTATGAAGTCAAGAATGCATGTCAGTAAGTTTTCATGATTTTTTAAGGTGTTTTGATATGTTAATCAGAGGTGCAAAGTTGGGCTCAGAAGCACTCCTTCAACAGTTCGGGCAATTTTTGAGAGCCGATACCTCACGATCTGTTTTGAGATTTTGTATGAAACTTCACAGTCTTATTCTATGAAGTCAAGAATGCATGTCGGTAAATTTTCATGATTTTTGAAGGTGCTTTGATATGTTAATCAAAAGTGCAAATTTGGGCTCATAAGCACTCCTTCAGCAGTTCGGGCAATTTTTGAGAGCCAATATCTCACGATCTGTTTTGTGATTTTGTATGAACCTTCACAGTCTTGTTCTATGAAGTTAAGAATGCATGTCAGTAAGTTTTCATGATTTTTGAAGGTGTTTTGATATGTTAATCACAGGTGCAAATTTGGGCTCAGAAGCACTATTTCAGCAGTTCGGGCAATTTTTGAGAGCTGATATCTCACGATCTGTCTTGAGATTTTGTATGAAACTTCAGTCTTATTCTATGAAGTCAAAAATGCAAGTCAGTAAATTTTCATAATTTTTGAAGATGTTTTGATATGTTAACTAGAGGTGTAAATTTGGGCTAAACAAAAAAAAAAATTCCAAACCGTAAGATTTCCTTACGGTTTGGGTAAAAATATAATTTTGCCAAATATCTGGTTATTTATAATAAAATATTAATAAATTTGGGTATTTTTAAAAAACTCGGCTTATTATGTATGAATATAGATTAACAATTTAAAATTTGAGATTTCAAATATTATTTTATGATCATACCATACATATCTTAGATGTTTTGATTTTGCAATAGGAAGTTTGTTTCTACTTTATTATTTTAACAACAATGAATTTGTTAAGAATATTTGAACAAATTGCACTTAGCACCATCAGAAATGGACAAATTAAATATTCTAGCTAGAAACATAATCCTACTTATCATTTGTTTAGAAATGGAGACAGATGAAACTTTGTTTCTGCAATTATGCCCCGCTAAACAAGCCAATTGACACACAATTAATTTCTGCTCAAAATTATATAAACATATATATGATATATCCACCGGAAGTCTGGAAGTCTCTAGCTATCTCTAACTCTAGCTGTAAAGTAATACACATTGAGTCAATTTGTCGGAAATAACGGGAACCCACCTGTTATTACGATCCAGATTCACACATGCATGAAAAAGTTTATTTGTTGAGATTGGCATATTGAAAAATTTAAACGGTTGAGATCATAATTAATTAATAACAGGCCTGATTCTGTTATTTACTCATTTAAACTAGCTAGCGACCAAATTAAGTTTATAGAGAGAATAAAGAGTACAACTAGGGTGTTCTTAACACAACAAGAATGAGACACTTTTCGCGAGAATAAAAAAGTGACTTTTTGCGACAAACTACTTTTATTGTTCTTTTTTTTTTGCGACGGTACTTTTTTGCGACGGACGACCATCATAAAAGCGTTTTTTTCCTCGCAAAAAGTGTCTACTTTGTTGTAGTGTAAGTTCGCCAATTTTCTTCGTAAACTCAAGTCTACAACTAGAGCGTACATACGTAAAACTGGTAAAAGAGTTACAAGTCAATTTTTCATGCTGATAGAGTATATCACTGGTCACAAAAAACAAATTAAAATATAATTTTATCTTTTCATCGGCATATATATATAAAAAGGATCGAACACAAATTAAGCTCCCGTTAGATATATTTAATTATTACACTATAAATATATGTAATTAATAAGATAGAAACAAAACAGGAAAGGAAACAACTTAAATTAAAATTAGCCTCTCTTTTCATCTCAGCAGCAGAATTTTTTTTTTTTTTTCATTTTTGATCTCTCCATCTCTAACTAATTAAGACCTAATTAATTAAGGAGACTTCTTATGATCTCAACCTGAGGGTTATCGCCATCCATCGTCTCCATTAAATCCGATAGCTGATCGCTCAAGTCGGCTACTTCACGGTGTAAACTCCTTATGTAGCTGCATGTCTCCTTGAGTAGCTTAGATGCTGATGCCTGTTCAAATTAACCATGTCATATTATATTAATAAACATTCTGAAATTGAACTTCATAATGTTGAATTAATTATATGCATGATTGTTTTGTAACAGACCTTAAATAAATAAGCTGAAATGTAGCTTATTGGGGTTAATCAATATATATTCAAGTAAACATGCATTAACAAAATTGAAAGAAGAGAAAAGGCATACATTGATCAAATGACTATCATTTGTTTCTCCTTAAATAAGAAAAATTAAAATGGAATTAAGTAAAATATAAATGCCTAATTAGACATATATATATATATATATAGCTTTTGTAATCATATTAATTAATGTTCCTTACCCTATTTGCACCCCTCCTATGCGATTCAGGAAGGAGAGTTTGAAGCTTCGAGATGAGCTCGCGGATCTCCTCATCGGTGATCCTCCTTCGGTGGCTCGACATTAATATCAAGAAACTTATAAAAATTGCCAACTTACAACAACTTCTAATTAAACGTGTTATATATTATTGCTTTTTTTTGCTAGCTAGCTCCTATATAGGTTTTGTGGCAGAGAAGAAAAAAAGAATGGAGTAAACTAGTGAAGGTATCTAAATTAAGGTTTGGTTTGAAAGGGAGTATGTGCAAATCGTCTCTATATAATAAGAGATCAAAGACCCAAGAGGTCCTACATGTCCCCTCCAGCCTCCTCAGTCTTTATTTTTTATTATTATTTTATTTTTTGAATTGGGCCCCTTGGTTTTATCCAACTTGTTTTCATGGAGAGTAGAGAGAGGGAGGGAGGGAATGGAAAGAAAAGAAATTTTTTCGTCAAATTGTGTCTGATTGATGAAATTATATCGGAGGTGAAGGGTACAGGAGGTGAAATATTTAATTTTGTATTATTGTAATTAATAGAATCAATTTCTCTTCTAATTTGAGGTGTAACGGGTGAATTTTTTTTTTTTGTTGCAAATATTTTTAGAAAAAATAACACAAATATCAAACTCTATATCTTACATGTATAATTCTTATATAAGTTTTTGTCACAACCACCAAATTTCTTATTAACCTTCAAATTAAAATTTTAATTAACCAAACAAGAAATAAAACGGAAATAAAAGTTAAATTTATTTTCTCTCATTAATCACTCAAATACAAAAATGTTAAATATGTTAATCTTCCTTTCTATTCCATTCCATTCTTTTTTATTCTTCAGGTTCCCTTCCTTCCTCTACTCTCCATCCAAACATGCATGGTGTTAGAATGGCAAAGGTGAAATATGTAATATGGTTTTTACAGATAGAAATGATAAAATTGAAATGAGAAAGAGAGAGATGATTGTGAAAATGATAGAAAGGATTCCATGCATATAACGAATATTTAATGTATTTAGTCTATATCTTAAGATAGTTAAGCTTATATATTAATTAGAGGATTGACCCGTCTTTATCTTACAATTTTGTTAATTAGTCTCATTCATACATTATTATATTTGACTGGTCAAAGATGCAATTAATTAAACACTCTAATCAACTGCTTTAATCAAAACTATCATTAACAAAAGGACCTACATCCACGTGTCAAATGGAGAAGCTAACTAATTGTTTTGGGTTGATGTGTCACTGATATATATATATATATGGTCCGGCTAATTTGCTGCCGGCAGCATTTCTGCCGGCGGTGCTGCCACCTTTTATTTATTTTGTGATGTACAAACAAGAAATTCAAACCGTTAGATGTTTAATCTATACTATAATCTACTTGGAGACCAAATTTTACATTTTTTGGAATTTTTTTACTATTTATTAAGCTGGTTTGAAAACTGCTGTTTTCAGTAAATTTCTGCAGCATTGAAAACAACCGTTTTCAAACCAGCTTAATAAATAGTAAAAAAAAATTCCAAAAAATATAAAATTTGATCTTCAAGTAGATTATAGTATAAATTAAACATATATATACTTGTCGCTTAAAAAGTATGTACGTACCCTGGCCTTGATGCGTATATAATCGATTCGCTTACACCCTGTTTGACAGGAGAGGAGATCTAGTAGATCTAGAGGAAGGAAGAGAAGGTGAAGGTGAAGTTTTATATAGTACCACGTGTCATGCATTCAAACCTTTTTGAATATTAATTTATTATTCATCTGCATTGAAACCTTTTTGAATATTAATTAGACGTGATAAATAAAATCACGCGCCATATATAATTGTAGTATGATCAAGTAATTAATTGGAACTTTTACCTTAATTAGGACTATTTGATGAAGTAAGTAATTAAAGCTATAAGCATTGGCATTGGTGCATGATTGGTGGAAACAGGGACGGTGTCTCCGATTCCGCTAGTTGGAGAAAAAGGTGGAATGAATCTCGCATCCTTTCTAGGGACCGCTGTTTGGTATGAATTAATATGCTGATGATCGATATGATATGATTGTCTCTCTGCCTTCTCACATATCATATCATATGTACTATGTAGCCTTTCCAGCATATGGAGAGATCAATCAGATCACCGTCTGCATGCGGCCCTTTCCATGCTGCCATCTGTGCTGCATCTCAGTATGTCTATATAAGTCATCACAAATATTCATAAAGTCAGAATCCATTGGCAATAGAAAATCAAAGCAAAGATTACTAGGTTGCTAGCTTACTGTTGATGGATCTATGCATCAAGTCTTTGTTTCACTCATAAACAATTAACATCTAATGGATGTCACTGTTTCTAGATCTAAGTCTCAGATATATCTTCTCTCCATTTCATATTACAGCTACTATCTTCTCTCCATATATGTCATATCACAGCTGTCAGCTGGTAGTTGAAACAGGAAATATCCATTCCGATAAGAATGGAGAATGAGATAGCCAGAGCCAGAGCCAGAGCCAGAGCCTCCAACTTTCAAGTTTCAACAAATGAGGGGCCCATTGGGCTTGATGCCAGATCCATCACAACTTTTTGATTAGTTAAATTCAACTCAACCACAACTTTTTAATTTCTCTGACTGCAGTAGTGCAGTGTGGTCTCCTCAGATGCATCACATGCTTGGTACGGATGAACCTCTTCTCTTCTCTTCTCTTCTACACAAATTGGGCCATAGTCATAGACACGAAGCTGCTAAACTGTTTCCTTTTTCTATCTTCTTTGACTGCATTGTAGTTTTCCTCCGCTGCATCACATGCTTGTACGGTTCTGTGACGGTGAGCCGGTGACAATTAATAAATCTTTTAGAGCAAAGCTATCTAGGTGTCATGTGTAGCCAAAATCTTTTTTTTTGCTCATCAAGAGAAGAGAAGTTGATGATTATGCGAGCTGCCAATTTATTTGTTAATTATTAGTTATTTCGTTTAATATTCGTCCCTTATCTTAAGAATAATGATATGATGCATTCAAGGGCGAGTATTTAACGAGTAAAATTAGAATACATGTAGAACTAATTTTAGACAAATACGGAAATAAAATACCTTTTACAATTAGCTCAACTGAGCTCCCAGCCTCGCAATTAGAATTCAGTGCCTATATAAATATAGGATCTCAGGGGTAGAGGAAAGAAGAGAGTAAAATAGTATGGTATTGTAAAATTGACTCATTCTATGTAGAAAAAAAAAATTATATGATTGACTTTCATATGTGTTTGAATTCGTATCATTTGTATTACTACAGAGGCTATGTTATGTAGAATGAGATGATCCATACAATTCTTTTAACCTGGTACAAATCTTAAAGGGACTCCTATAGTCTAAATAGGCATCGGATTGAGTTTGGCCCGGCTGCAAGGGCAAACACAGTATAGTCCAGGGAAAAAAAAAATAGGTTGATTTCGGTCCCCCCCCCCCCCCCCCCCCCCTGAAAATTCCCCCCTCTGGCGAAAAATGGGTCTGGTTCATTCTCTCTTGATTGCTAGTGAGAATAAACCACGATATTTCATCTTTGTTTTCAATTTTGTAGTTCTAAAAATCCTCTTCTCTAAGTTAATTTTCAGATAACAAAAGAGGAAGAAGAATATTACAAAGATGTCCCACATGTCATTGACCCAATAGAATGCTTCTTGTTTTATTTAAATTTTTGGACATACTTGGTTTATAGTGAGCCCATTGTTTTTTCATGTTTTGGTCTAGGTAATGTGGATGTACCTAAAATGAATGGGTCACATTAAATGAGAAGTTTAGATTAATTCAAATGGTCCCTCTATGACAGTGAGCTTCACTGGTCGGATTGTCATCTAACACACCCAAGTTGCACCCAAATGTGCATTAAATCTTGTAAAATTCATATAAAATCAACCGTTTTGAGGTTTTTCGCGTTCTTCATATCGAAATTCTCGGCTTAACACGTAGAACATTATTATGGATTTTATTTTCAATAAATCCAAATCTCATTTTTGTGAATTTCAAAAAAATTAGATTTTAAGGAATTGAATCGATCTGATAAGTGGGTTTGAACCCGATAAGCTATTTGAATTCGATTCCTGCTCCTCCCTAGCAAAAATATCTGCCCCTGCCCAACTGAGAGTAAATCTAAGTCGTAAAGTTGTGGCGCCCACCGTGCAATACTACAGAGGATACGAATCCTAGTGTTTGACCACCACAGTCTGAAAATCTGGCTCTGCTCCTGTAGGAGTCCGGTTTGAAATTTGTGCTTCAGATCTAATTGTTCTCAGTCGGGTATTGCACTTTATCTAAAATCCTCAATTACCATGGAGAAACTAATTTAATTGTTCTCAGTCGGGTATTGCACTTTATCTAAAATCCTCAATTACCATGGAGAAACTTTTTTTTTCCTGAAAAGCCCGTAGGCAATTGCATTGATTCAGAAAGTTACAAGCAGCTGTTACATGATATTAGACAACGAGTGTCTTTGAAAACATTCAGCTATAAAATAAATAAAAAACACAGAAATATGTGCATCTTATGGATACAAATTTGATAATCTTTGCTTGATTGAAATTCTAGAAGCCTTGTGATTGTTTTGTTTGTGCGCCTATTTGTCTTGTTTTTTCTGGCATACTACACCGAATCACAGCTGAGAAGACACTGAATCAAACCGGATCGGAAACGAAATCAATCGAATTGGGACAGTCACCTGCTCAGAGGAATGTGCAGCCGAAAAGACACTGAATCAAACCGAACCAAAAACTAAATTAACCGGACCGGAACAGTCACCTCTCAGGAATAACCAGTGTGAACGCCAGAAAAAAGAAGCTTGAAAACAGGAGGAGGAGAAGAAGACAACATCCTAACATCAAACATCAAAACACGTACCTTATTCATATATAGCTATAGTAGATATTACGGGAGTGGAACGAATTCACAGCACCCTCAGTTGAACTCGGAATCGAGATAGATGAGAAAGCAGCAGTCAGATCAATGAGTGGACACTTGCTAAACGGAGTAGCAGATTAGAGAAGAGAATAGAGGTGGAGGAGGTGGAATCCGAGTGGACTGGAGGGGAGGGAGAGGTGGGGTGGGGTGGGGGCAAAAAAAATCGCTTTTTTTCTTTCGGCGACTCTCAAAGCGGCTAGGGCTCCCATGGAGAAACTAAATGAAAAGTAGAGAGCTATTGAGATCGATCAGAGAATTTTACCAGTATCGGCCCCTCCTACTATGCAAGCGGTCCAGTTATGAGGCCTATGTCGTTAGGTATGCTTCAATCCAACCCTATTTCATGCAGACAGTTTTACGTCAGTGGGGCCCACTGGAACAGTAAGACGAGGTGCTCTCTGAGCCTCAGATTTTGATTCTTGCACCACAACACAAAGTTATTGCTTAGCAAACGCTTAAGCTATTTCTTAATTCTTATACAAGAATAAGAGAAGGTTGATATCAACACGGATCCACATTGAATATGTAGGAGAATTTTGAAATGTGCATTATAAAAAGAATTAAAAAAAAGGTGGACAGTTTCTGGCCTTTTAGTTTGCATCTCTGAAAATTCAATTTCATATGCTGGAAAGTAACACAAAACAGGTTTACAGAATTCATCAAAGTTTAAAGATTCTTTTGTTGTTTGCTTTTAGTATTTTTTTTTCTCTCCTCTGTTTCTAGTAGTGAATTTAGTTAAATTATGGGCCTTAGCATGCCCATAATTATATTGGGCTTTTATGTATTGGGTTATGTTTATCATTGCTCAGAGATCTTTTTAATAGTTTGCTCAAATTAAATATATTTCAAAGGATTGGGATATATATTTTTTTTAAATTTGAATAGTTATTGAAGTTAATTAAAATAAACTAAATTGAAACTGAGTTATCCAGATCGTGATGTTATTGTCCTTAAACGTATTCCGTTTTTATTTTCTGAGACTTCATTAATTTGAAATTGTAACGATCATAGCATAAATTCTATTCAGAAAAGTAATAATTGAAATTTAATAAGAACCAATAATAATGACATCAAAGTTTAATTCATGAAGGAGAAAGCCAATATGATAGATTTTTAAATTAATTCAATAATAACCAATAATAATGCATATTAGAAAATAAGTTTTCTAATTTTCACTTTGTGAAAAGGCGAGTTAAGTTTATGGAATGTCAATGTTATTTTTTTGAGATAGATGGGTCAAGCTTCTACGCTTTAAATACTTGTAAAAAAAATTCAATCATATTTCAAACCTATACAATCTTTTACGCAAAGAATCACAAGACTAAAAGTTTGTTTTTAAAAATTTGTGTTAATGATACTAAAGTGTATAACCATTTTTACCGAAATTTTTATTTATACCATAACAAAAAAAAAAAAAATCAAAACACTCCCGTTTTGCGGGAATTCAAATTTTACCCAGACTGGTCTGGTATGGCAGCCTCAAAGACTAAGGGCCGCTAATTGAGCATACGGCCCCAATTTAAGGGCCTCCAAACCATTTAGTGGTCCCTGTTTTTTTGGCACAGACAATTTTTACAGAAAATTTCGGCATGACACTCTTTTCATCATGGGTCCACTAAAAGGACCCCTTCCTTATTCTCTGTGCCAAAAAAAAGGGGCCGCTATTTTATTTGGAGACCTCTAGATTGGGACTGCAAGGTCAGTTAGCGGCCTCCAGTCTTTGGAGCCGCTAAATAATTTGGCGACCTGAGTGAATTTCGGATTATAATCAAACTAGGGTGTTTTGATTTATTTTAATCACATTTATCTGTCTGGATGAATTTCGAATTATGATCAAACTGGAGTGTTTAATTAGTTTATTTTTTGTGAATACGATAGAAATAAAAATTTCGGTCATTTTTTATCTTAATGCCAGCATATGCTGCATAACTCTGTGGCACTATATTACATCACTAAACAATTAATACTAAAATTTTGCAGTGAGCTTTTAGCCTCAATTAGCCTCGATCCTCTAGTTAAAGAAGACAGAGTTGGGTAGTATTAGATAGATGTGATGTCAAAGGATACATCCCCCACAATTAAAGAAGACTTTATGATCTGTGCATGCATACTAATGGTTGGCTGCGCAATAAATCACAAAACTATATGTACATCAATGTCTCACCAAATTTTAGCCACTATTCTGTTATGCGTAGATATGAATATGAATATGGTATAATTAAGTACAACACGACTAATTGAATCAGCAATAGTATTAAATAAACTTACGATAAATTAGAAATGTAAGTAAGTAATCTCTTTTTCTTTTTATCTCTGAAAATGGGAGAAAGTCATATATATAATATTAGAAACTATAAAAATTATAAACTTTGATGTCATTGAATTTTACAGTTTCTATGTTTACAATTCGGAACATGGCAAACTGCACAAGATAATATGTTACATGATGATCTCCTTGAACGACGAGGGATGATTTGGTAAATATGATATGATGGAAGATTCACATGAGTCGTTTGGAATGTCGGATATCAATGAAGATGTTGAATCATGATAATTACAAAAGATCATAGAAGGTCAAGATCATGAAGATCACACTTTATCATTTTGTGTTGTTATTTTTTATTTATCTCCAAAAGTATGGTAAAGTAGATATGAGGTTGAGACCACACTGTTGTCCCTAACAACCTAGATAGGGTGAATAGGTTTGTTTAAAATTTAACTCCAACAACTTGTGACTATCGGTCAGATAGACAAGTTATAAAGTCGTTCCTATGTTTAACTAATCTATCTACTGTAAGTTTTTGGCGAAATCAAGAACTTATGAATTAAATAACAAATGAATATTAAAGTGTAGTAAAGTAAATAGATAGAGTTTAGAGAAAGTGATACATGAGTTGGTTACAAAGTTCGGTCACTGAATGACCTATGTCTTTGGGGCAACACAACCTTAAATGGTGCACCTATCTATTACCCAATGAAGAAAGAAATATTGTGACCGATACAAGACAACACTCCTACTGTCCACACACACTACAGATTGAGCGCAATAGCTCGAAGGAAAGAAAGGTGAGCACACAGGCTCCGGTATAAGGTGAGCTTGCAGGCTCTAAGTCCATACAATCACTAACTTCACTCTAATGTCACAATGGATCAAGTTAGGTGAAGTATATTTGATGTTGCTAAAGAGATAATTAAAGTTTGAGCACAAGCAATAATGGACTAGGTTAAAGCTCTTAAAAAGATTATAAAGTGTAAGATTTGTGAGGGTATACTCTCGTCAATGAGACAAGAGACATAGCCCACTATTTATAGTGGAATTAAAAGGAGAGAACGACTCTTTGCAGATCACAAGATCTACAACATAATGATTTAGCCTATTTTGCTTGCGCCCAAGTTTTCAGTATTGATCATACTCGGTAATTTGAATTTTGACTTTGATATCCAGCCAAGTAATGACTAGACTCAGGTGATCTCAACCTCATATCTATTAAGATAAATAAAAATAACAATGCAAAAGGTAAAGTATGATCTTCATAATCTCCTTGATCTTAATCTTCATATGATCCTCCATAATCTTCATGGTTCAACATCCCATTAATATCCGATATTCCAAATGACTTGTATGAATCTTCCGTCAGATCATATGTATTAAATCATTCATTGTAGCTCGAGAAGATCATGTAACATATTATCTTATGCAGCTGGTCACGTTTCAACCTGTCATGATGTACACTTTGACTTTCTTTGACCTTCAGACGCGACTTGTTACTCCAACATGTCATAATATGAATTGTTGACTTGCGTTGACCTTTGATCGTAACTATTGAACCTGCATATATCTCAAATAGAGAAGCTTTAAAATTCAGTGATTATATATTTTGCAAAATAGTCAAACTATTAGTTTGTAATAATCTAGAAGTTAATAATACGATAATTTATCATATAAAGCTTTGTTCATGAATTGGATGTTTAATTATATATCATTTTGTTGCCTTGAGTATTATTGCATTTATGAATAATTCTGAGTTCATGACTGGAATTGTGAAACTTCATAATACAGATGATATATACTCTTAAAAGTCTCTGACCGAGATAATTAGCAGGAACACTAATTACCGCTACAAGGTTAGTGTGTGAATTAAAAGATGGTCAAGTTTTACAGATCACTGACAAGAGATGTCATTTTAATCACACAGATATATGTTCTAGGAACATGATATTTAACATACCCCGAATGAAACATTAAATGGAATTGTGTTCGTATCATTAATGTCTTCATTCAGTGTTAAGTTCTAAAGTATGAGGTATTCATCTTTCCTACTAAGAGACGTGTATGTGTGATTGTTATCTAACGCTGTCGGTAAAATGTAGTCATAACGGTAGCTCTTCGGTATACATAGCTTAGCTGAGGTAGTGATAGTTTACCAAAAGTACTATTGTCTCTCGTATCTCTATACGAGCTATAGCATCACTGGGCCCCTTCATAGAGTAAGATTATCTGCTAGCGATATAATTACAAGAGCAATTATATTTGATAATCTGCTCAAGATCAAGAAAAGATTAAGTTTGCAAGGATGACACACACCTACATTGAAACTGATATGATAGCTATGAGACAAAAGAATTAACACTAGTAAAATAGTTTGCATCATCTGTGTAATTGGATGGTCATAGTGTAGATGTCAGATGCCTCCTATGATTATAGAAGTTAAAACAGTTTTAATTATATTTACCAACATAACATAGATCCTATTGGGTCACACCCCATAGGAGTTACTCGGAGAATCTTATTGATTGATTATAAATTGATTATGATTAAAAATAAGATAGATATAATTAATTATACGTGATATAATTAAATTATAAATGTCATATAAGATGACAAGCAAAAACAACGGTTAATTTATAAACGTGCATGACACGTTGTATAAAAGTTACTAAAACAACAACCGCAAGAAATATAATTGTTTAGAATAATTATATGGATATTAATTGGATATGGGCCGAGGGTATTTTGGTCTTTTCACATGTCATCCTTATTTACATGACATGTCATCATCATTATCCACATGACATGTCATCATTCTTATCCACTGAGGGTATTTTGGTCTTTTCACTTTGAAACCTCCTTACTATTCATGGGGTATTTCGGTCATTTGGAAACCGTCATATAACCCTATAAATAGGGGTGGAGGGGTAGAGAGAAAAACTATTAATTTACTCGTATCGTTTCGTGTCGAATCGAATTGATATTTTCTCTCTTTCTCGATTTCTCTCCCAAATAGTGTTTCGGGTTAGAAAAGGATGTCATACATAATCCACGTATAATCTTGCGGGTTGCTGAGAAGTATATTTGCGAGATCGGTGAATAGCATTTTCCCGAATTTTGCAGTATTTTAGGTTTGCTTATTAGTGAATCTGAATAACTGAAAATTCATGAATAGTGTTATTACACCTTTTTCGGTGAATAGTATTTTTGCAGAATCCCGTGATTTATAGTATTTCTGGCAAAAGAAATAAACCGCTCTCCGGTTAGTCCTGGTGAATAACCAATACTCTGTATCAGACGTCTGATATTCCAAGATGAGTCATTCCCAAATGTCGCTCTTCTCGCTTAGCTGCATTCCAATTAGAATTTGGAGACAAGGTATAATATGTTATATTAATCTATTTAATTGGTAAGTAGATTAAAGTTTTAGAAATCAATCATGGAGTAGATCTGTAAAAGAATTAAATTGAGTTTTGATGCCAAAGGAATACTAAAGGTGGACCGCCTTGGAAAGTTTCCTGACATACCCCGTTTAATTCTTGGCTTAAGTTAGAAGTAAATTTTTTATTTTACGTTCTTTCCGCATCTTAAGCAAATAAATGGGTTTGAACAGTCAAAATCCCAACAGACTTAATCAATGGGTTTGAACAATCAAAACTCAATACAAACAACACAGAAGATTACTTACAACAACAATCTCCTCCTTTTGACTATTTGCAAAACATATAAAACTAACAAGTGCATTGTTGAGTATTTTGTGTATAGGGTTTTATGCTTAATTTTATACTCGTTTGACTTTTAAATTTATAAACCTTAATACCCAAAGAATGGTTGATTGCAAGCGCACAACCTATCAATGTAGTACTTGAGGTATCGATCCACAGGGAATATGGTTAAAGACTAGTTCTTGACTCTATCGAATAATTTCAGAAAATAAAGGAAAGTAAAGTTGAATTGGGGGGGTTTGTTCTAAAATCCTAAGGTTGGGTTCAATGCCCGAAGAGAAGGTTTTAAACAATAAAAAGTAAATAAGGAAAGTAAAAAGAAAGTTTTGGTTGCTTTCCAGGTTTGAAAGATCTAAGGGCATTTGGTCTACAATCCCTTATTAATTCTATCTACTCAGTTTGTTTAAATTCATGTTTTATATGATGATGTTTCTAACCTAATATGTTAAAAAAAAGTCACTTTCGTGAATTAATAACGTGCCTAAATAGTTCGGATTTCACGATTAAGTCCTTCACCCTAGCTATCTAGACTATGAAGCTCTTGTTAGTCTATCATATTCTCAAATATCGGTACTTCACGATTAAGTCCTTCATACCAATATTCAATTCAATTCAATTCAAGATGTCCTAATTAGGGGTTGACTTCACGATTAAGTCCTTCACCAAACCCTAACCCTAATTTCTGTAGTTCCGGTTTAGATTACAAATTGGTTAGATTCTAATTCAAATCCTAAGGTATTTGCGTTCACAATTTGGTACTATCCTATATGATCCTAATCAATTTTGGTTCTTTCGGATCCAAAACAGGATAACTACAATTCAAGTACAAATCATGTAATTAACACAAAGAATAAATCGCATAAATTAACAATTAAATCAAACAATCATAATAAAAATAAGGAACCGAATAAAATAGAATTAAACAAGTTCATGCATATGACCTAAACCCCTAGAGAGAAAACTAGCCTCTCATGGAAAGATCCATTACAAAAATTGGCAAAAAACAAAGAGAAATGAAATAGAGAAATAGTAACACCCTTTTCTAAATCAAGAACCTCAATCTTGCCGACTTCTTAATTGAATCTTCTTCTTCTTCCTTGAAAAACTTTCTTGACTGCAGAATTTTACGCTAAGTATGAGATGATTTGAATGGGAAAGTTTTCCTCTTTTATAGCTGAAGTTCTGTCCAATTTGGAGCCTAGAATGTGTAGAGGTTATTAGATACATGTTCTATAGGTTTCCCAAACTGGCGTGGTCTAATTTGAGCCCTTGAAACGCGTCCTGACTGTGCCAAAAATAGAAAAACTATTGAAAACGCATTTTTTGGGTGTTTGTGACCTCAGTGCGTCTGCACTGGGTGCTCTCTGCGTCCGCACTGGCTCCCAAACTTCCATTTTTAGCTTATATGTATTTATGCGTGCGTCCGCACAGGAATCCCAGTGCGTCCGCACAGGCATCCCAGTGCGCCCGCACTAGCCTCGGACTTTTTGCGTAGTGCTGAGGCGCTGAAAATTTGTCTAAGTACCAAGTGCGTCCGCACTGAGGGCATTTTTCCTTCTTTTTCTTCATTTCCTGCAATTTAAAGCCGAGCAACTTGATTCTATGTGTATTTAATTATTTTTATGTGCAAAATACAAGATATTAGGTGTTATTTTATGAAGAAAACTAGATTAAAAGTGTATATAATTTATGTCTATCATGCATATGTAACAACAATTTTTTTTTATTTTCTCGTGTTTCTTTGTGTTTTGTCTTTGTCTTTTCTTTGTACACAACATATATATTTTCTAAATTGGAATTTTTTTTAGACTCAGTAGTATTTTATACTTGTGCCTACTCCTGAATGAATATAGTGCCTACCCCTGAATTTAATTCACGGTATAGTAGAAGAAAATTACACGGAAAGAAAAAGTCAATCTAGACTTATTCGCGTAAAAGAAAGAAAGGAAAAAAATTGTTTGATTCGCTACTCCACTTAAAAGAATCGTTTATATGTTAGGAGAAAAGGATGTCAACTACTAAGTATATAAATATGTATCATGAGTTAGATCACGTGTCGTGCTGTGACCAAATTTGGAAACATGGTCATGGCACGTGAAATAAATCTAGATTTATGTTAGTTTATTCATGATTCACCATTCGAACGGTCCTAATTATACGTGACCACGTGTCGTGCTGTAATCAAATTTTTTACGTGATGTGCCTTGTCATGTCAAATTTTTGAAAGATGGTCATGACACAAGACATGTGAGTCATAGCACGTAACTAGCACATGTATTGTGAAAGAATTGTGTTGTGTCGTGACGTGATGTATCCGGTCATGTCGTGCATTTTTTCCTATCCACTACTTTGCTCTGATTCATCAGGAAAAATAAAATATACTCTTGTTAATATTTTGTGCCTATACCTCTGATCAAAATTTTAGATCTACCCCTGTATATGGTAACATTTTTTTTTTTTTGATTGAAAGCCCGTAGGCAATTACATTGATCCGATAATTTACAAAGTAGTTATTATCTGAAAACAAGTGTACTGACAAGAAAGCTCGATGACAATAACGCATAGTACAATTAAAATTCTCCAAGCATTTTCTGACAGACCATATCCTCACTGGCATAATAGACCGGTACAAGCAGCATGGAGTACAAGGTCATGTGTTTTCTTTTGGTTGATGGCTCACAAGGGGCCAGGGATCAATTTTCTCTCATCTCCTTTCTTTTGGAAGCATGCATCAGATCTTATACATTCATGCATGTCTATGTATTTTCGTACAGCGAGTAATTCTAAATTCTAGTGACAGGTACTACTGGCAAGCTGGTCACAGCTTGTCATGTGGAATGCGACCGGTAGAAGAACTACTGGCAACATTTTTTATTTTATTTTTATTGGTAATGCTGATGCATGTGTGTGGAGAAAACACATGCACAGTTGCTATTAATATGTCAGTTTGGTTCAAGTTTGTTATTTTTATCTCATGTCAATAGGCCTAAAATTCTGACCTGACAAAATTGGGCTGGATCAAGTCTGAGACCAAAAAAATATCTGTGCTTAAACTGTTCAAGGAATTTACTGTTTTTCTTGATCCACTGTAAATTTGACCATTTCTTAAATATCAGAAATGGACTTCACTTGTTATAGCAAAAAATAAATAAATAATAAAAACATAGACTTCACTTCTCTCTGTGTTTTTTTTTCTAACACAACAATAAACATTCACAATTTCCATTCCCTCACCACTACCTACTTCCAGATCTCTTCTCTCTTTCTCTTTCTCTCTCTCTCTCTCTCTCAAATAAACATCTCAACATCAATGGCATACACAAAATTCTAAATTGAAAACACATCAAATTAAGATGTCTTGTAATGAGATGAGTTTCCCTTCAAGCTTCTTCCTACAAATGCAAACACACCCCAATGAAGAAGAGCATGAACTTCTCCAGCCCCAAATCAACCCATGCAACCCCAACCTCCATACATCTCCACTTACACGCAACTGGAGTTCCATCTCTGAGCCCGACGAAGAATTCTCCGACGATGACGGCTCACTTCAGCATGGAGAGAAGAAAAAGAGACTGAGTATAGAGCAAGTGAGAACATTAGAAAAGAGCTTTGAAATCGGGAACAAGCTTGAACCGGAGAGGAAGATTCAATTAGCAAAGGCGCTCGGTTTGAAACCGAGACAAGTTGCAATTTGGTTTCAAAATAGGAGAGCTAGGTCTAAAACCAAGCAGCTAGAGAGAGACTATGATGCTCTTAAGAGACAGTTTGAGGCTGTTAGAAGTGAAAATGAGTCTCTAGTTGCTCATAACAAGAAGCTCCAATCTGAGGTAATTAATTATAATTATATTTTTTCTTCCTTTTTTATAATAATAATTAAATTAATTTCCTCATATATATATCAGATCGATATATATATCATGAGTAGCTATAGCAGCAAGGTTTTTTGTTTTATTTGTGATATATATTTGGTTTATGTTATATTCTTCTTGTTGTTGCCTTATTTGCTTGTACCTGTGTAATGCAGAGTACTATACATGTGCTAGATCTGTTTTCTATATATCTTAGCTCATAAGAAAAATGTGATGAATTCAGTTTATTTTACAGTACAGTTATGCTCCTCAAATGATCCAAGTACACTAAGAAAATTATTGTAGGTCCAAGCAATTGCAAGTCTGTATTGTAATAATTGATTGCTTAGTTTAAATGATGCACACTTTTAGATTATCTTTGCATGGTACTCTTTACTTTCAGTTTATAATTTAAGGGGAATGATTGTGAGAAATTGCATGGAATGGAGAACTTTGAGAAAAGAGGATCCTACATGAACTTAAGTTTTTGCACAACATTTTACTGATAATAAATTTGTTTACATACCATGAAATCCTACATGAAAAATTGTCAAACTAAAAAAAAAAATGAAACTGTTAATTTGTTCTCTATAACTTAGATTGTTTATGAAATATGATGCTAAATGATCATTGATCAAAACTAAATTATATAGATGAGTAAATTAATATATACTTTTGATTTTTGTTTTTTTAATGAATTTTGTTTATAAACTTAGCATTGGAGTCATGATGACATAGGTTTATTTATTGTACTTGATATATAGTATTTCAACATTTGAGGTCAATGGCTTATGGCTCAGTACTTTATATTTACTTGAAGAAAGCAATTAATTAATTTTGATGAAGTACACTACTACTACTACTACACTGCATGGTTGTTATTTTAATTTATATTTTTCAAATGATGGTGTTTTAAAAAGGTAAAGGATGATTGTGACATGGCCTTTACAAGGACATTCTATGATTGGAGTTGCTTTCTCATAGACAGCTTTTGAAAGTGAAAAAAGATGCTTTTGTTCTTTGGGGTTTTGTACACTGTTTAATGCATTTATCCCCAATTAATATGCTTTAGATTTGTTTGTTAAGTTATTGACCATTTATTTATCTTGTAAATAAATGAACAGATCATGTCACTTAAAGGAAGAGAAGGGACAGAGCTGATAAACCTAAACAAAGAAACAGAGGCTTCTTTGACAAACATGAGCAACACAAGCTCAGAGATCAATCTAGAAATGGCATCAGACAAAACTCATCATGGTTTGCCATTTTATCCCTCAGTTAGGCCTCAAAATCTTAACTATTTCATGGAGAATTCCCCAAATTTGGAGGTGAAAAGACCGAAATCCGAAATCGGATTCAATGAAGGAAGCTTTAGTAGTTTGTTGTGTGGAGTTGAAGAGAACCCCTCCTTTTGGCCATGGACTGATCGCCATAATTTCAATTAGTTTAAACCTAGTAGATAATTCTCTCTCTCTCTCTCTCTCTCTCTCTCTCTGCTTTTGGTTTTGTGCACAGTGTTAATTTTGTGTATTTAAAAAAAAAGAACGTAATAATTATTATTGTTATATTATTATTATTTTTCTAATGAGAATGTAATCTGTGAAAAATATGCTTTTGTTACTCTGTGAATGTACGTAGTTGTAGCTTGGCTATTATTTAGCAACCTATCCCTTGTCCAGTAATATGTGGACTAATCATAAAATAGAAGCTTCTTAATTAAAAAAGTATATTAACATTTAAATATAAGGTCTCATATCGCACCATGCATGTATATGAATATGTTATCTTAATATGATACTTTTTTTTTTTTTTTGAGACATGGCACGTGACTAGCCGACACCTAACTCTGGGGCAATTTTATGAGTGTGTAATAAGGTATAAGCATAGACAGAGTAATTTAATGGGTAAAGGTTTTAACAGAGCAATTTTGACTTCAGACAAAGCATGAATAATATGTAGTGTTGTTTTGATCTTATGATATGTGCGCTGCATAAAGTCAAAACTGGTCTGTTAAAAAATTTACCCTCATTAATTATTTTCAGTTAGAATGAGAAGGCTGCAAAAAGGTTAAAATCGTCAGCAATCGAAAAGTTAATTTATGAAATGATGATAACACAAATTGAACAAGGACAAAAGAAGTAACCACCATAACTACTTTTACCATACTAATCATTAATTGAGAGGTTTTCATTATTCTAATCAATGCAACATGGCAACATGCAAATGCAACTTCATTTGTTTACAGAGGGAAAATATCTAGGGTTACTCTGTTGCAAGTACAGAGCCCCCATTCAAGCAGAGACTAAACTATTTTTCTCCGGAAATTAAGATATTATACTATATTTTTTTAAGTACTAATTTATGTTACTAAATATGAAATTTTATTATTCATAATTTAGACTATAAAATTAAAAATATAGATTGTATTAGAAATATCGATATTATGATTAATCAGTTACTATAAAAATTTGGGGTGTAGTAAATTATTAAAATGCAATGTGAACAAAAAAAATGCTGAAGTACGCTACACAATTTTAAAATGTGCATGACAACCTTTTTATACAGTGATGCAGATATTTTATGAGAAACTGTTGAAAGAAAAAAAATGTACATCAATTGCCAAACTTGGGTAGGTGACATTAAATAATGGGTAGGAGGGTAGGGATCTGAATGTATTACACGGACTCTGTAAAATTGGTACTTTCTGTTAATATAAATAGGTCATATTGTTGTACTACTTTCATTCAAAAAGAGTAGCAGCATTGTTCATCTAGAGGTACTAACAATAGTGTTTAGAAGGATGGAATTGGATTTTGCCCCAATTAAAATTGGCTTTCGACCAATTTGATCCAATGCCGAATCTAAACTATACATCCTATCTGCGTTGAGATTCGTAAGAAAAAAATTTAGAATTTAATAAATTTTGACGTAAATCAGATGAATTAGGTCTATAGGATATATGTATCAAACCACAACTTTCAGCATTTTATGCTTATTTGCAAATTGAGTTGCTTGCAATAAGGTAGGGATTACTTGATAATATATTAGTTTGACAACTTTGTACGGGTAAATTTCACTGGAGGTTACTAAATTTTATTATTTTTCACGAATTGATCACTCAAGTTTAATTTGTCTCTTTTAGTCACTCAATTTTGTTATTTGTCCCAATCAAGTTATTCTATACTCTTACGTCCAAAATCCTAACGGAATATGATCATTCCGCTATTATTTTGGACGTAATATGCATGCTTATTCCGTTAGTATTTTGGATGGAATGAGTATATTCTGTTAATATTTTGGACATAATAAGAATATTTCATTAAGATTTTGATCAGAAAAATACTTCATTAAGATTTGATTGGGATAAATGACAAAATTGAGTGACTAAAAAGAGACATATCAAAGTTGAATGACCAATTCGTGACAAATAACAAAGTTTAGTGATCTCCAGCGAAATTTATCCATTTTGTACCTATGCTAAAAAAATGATTATAATTTTAATTAAAATCTAACTGATATGTTGCGACCTATACCTTACATATCATATACATGAAAAAAAATTAATGCAGAATTTTATTTGTTTCAAATAATTTAAATTTAGTGCCTTTTTAATGAAGTTTTGAACGACACTTAATATAAGGGGGCTTGTTAATCCTGACATTTATTTTTCAGAATTTGAACATGTATTTCTTTACAGAAAAGTAAAATTCATCATCACTTTTTGTGTTAAGCCTATGGTTTAAAATACATTTAGATTACATATAATCTAATCGATAATAATTATATGGCTAACTAACAGTATGCCTACATTTTTTTTTAATTAATTTTTTACTTGAATTTAAAGGAGAAAGTGTGTTGTGAAGATATTCCAAGTCTAAGTTGATGTGTTGTCTTAGATATTCCAAGTCTCTATTAAAATCTTAAAAGTGGAGAGATATGAGACATGCTCCATAGATAAGCATTGGCGATGCGGAAAGAAATAAATTTTGTTGGTTCGGTTGAAAAACCAAACCATTTAAACCGCTTCATTTAAATCGAAAAACTGAACTATTTAAACCGATTTTTTTGGTTCGGTTGAAAACCAAACAAACTAAACCGTTGGAACACCCCAAAGTGTGAACGCAAATTTAAACAAAACTAAAAATGCACAGAAATATGCATCTTGTGAACACAAATTTGATCATTCTTACTTGATTGGAGCGATAAGAGTCTAGTGATGAGTTTCTCGGTACGCATATCACAGCTGAGAAAACACTGAATCCAAACCAGACAGGGAACTGAATCAACCAGACTAAAACAGTCACTCATTAATTAAGCATGCACTGAATCAAATCAGACTAGGAACTAAATCAACCAATCCAAAACATTTCAAATTTATATAACAAAGCATCCCTAAATTATTTACATAAATTTGGCATTATTTAACATTAGCTACTAACGGAAACTGATCCATCGATTTAAAGGCCATATCTGAAGCCCTTAACGATTCGTTGCATAATCTAAACGGTTGAATGCGCCACAATAAATCCTTGGTGAGAAAAGGATGGAGCAAAAGAGGAGACAGAGTAGCCATGTTGTGGAGGGTATGAATTTAAAAAATATGTATATGTATATTAATATATATATATATTATTAGGAAGAGGTTTTGGGGGTCACATGAAACGGCGGCCAAAGTCGTTACCTAATTACTTAATTAACACAAAGAAACAGCAAAGCCTAACTGTTCATTAGCCTTTGCTTAAGAGGCCCCATGTGATGCCAACCTTTTATTCTCTATTCTCTTCTTACAAACAATATTGAATTAAGCAGGCATGTTATCTCAAACAAATTAAATAAATAAATAATGGTGGTTATCTTTTAAAGAATCCTGATTATATATATCCTCTTCTCAGAAATTAATTTTTCTAATTATTTATCACAGGGACCAGCCATGTTATTGACAAATTGGAAGAATCATTTTCTTTTCATAAATTAAGAGCCATTTGATTAAAATTTAATGTAAAAAATTGGGCTTGTTGTATTTTACAAATTGACCATTTTAGGCCCATGTTTATCCTTGACATAAAGAGGCCCAATAACATGCATTGTCAAAAATTGCATGCATGATTCCTCTCCATTAGCCACAAGGCCCATTGGGCCATTTTATAAGATGAGCTGAAGAAATCACAGATCCTTTTTCATCAACCTCCTATCCAAGAAAATTAGTATTTCAATTTATATTGGATAATTTTTGCTGTAATCGCCAACAATATATATTTATTATTGCATGAAACCCATAATTAGATATCTGAAGGTAAAATTAACATTTAATTTTGAATCTTCTTATTGTCGCCAGAGGCGGAGGCAGGGTTTGACTGAATCAATTGATCTAAAATTAACATTTAATAGATTTTTTGTTTTGTTTGGGCTACCTGGTGGATGTCAAATTTGAGTGTTGTGTTTATTCTTTATATATTATGTTTGTAAGTAGATGTACATAGGTTGTTCTCTCTTATACGTACGGTAGAATGGATCTACCTAGAAAAAAAACAACTAGTAGAATGTGAATTACAATCATAACTAGATGAAAAACAACTACAAGAATATGAAAGACAATTAAAATAAGATGAAAGACAACTAGAAGAAGATGAAATACTAATACAACAAGTAGAACATAAAAGAAAACTTGTACAAGATATAAAAAAACTAGATGAAAATGAAATACAACTAGAACAATATGAAATACAAATAGTAAAAAATGAAGGACAACTAGAACAAGATGAAATACAGCTGGTAGATGATGAAAGACAATCCGTATAACATGAAAGACAACAAGTACAAGATGAAATACAACCAGTAGAACATTAAAAATAAATAATTACAAGATAAAAAATAATTAGAAGAAGATGAAAAATTAGAAGAAAATAAAAAGACAACTTGTAAAATATGAAAGACAATCAGTAAAAAATGAAATACAACTAGAATAAGATGTACAACTAGTCAAAGATGGAATACAACCATCAGAAGTTGAAAGAAAACTAGAAAAAGATAAAATACAACCCGTAATAGATGAAAGACAACCAAAATAACATAAAAGAAAACCTCTACAAGATGACAAACAACTGATAGAACATGAAAGACAACGTACATTTAGAATTTTACATTTTTTTAATAAAAAATATTATATTATTTAATAATCGAATTTGTTTAATTCTTTTTTCTTTTTCTTTTTTTTTGGTCACGGAGCCGCGGAGGGCTTTTTCATTAATCAACGGGGGTGTCGTTTTGTATCTATAAATTAATAAAATCCCCGTGCAAAGGAAATAATTTTATTCACGAGAGAGAGAAAGTTTTATGGTTGCTTGGTTTGATCAGCATGCAAGGTGGAGCGTGGTAATAAATAAATACAAATACAAATACATACTACCAAGCACCTTGATGAAAAGCATGAATTAAGCATTTAGCTTACCAAAATTATACGCTCTTTCTCCGATCATACATGAATGCACCTTCTGGTAAAATTTAAATTTGTCCATCTCCAGGACACATTCAGAATTTTAGTTTGAGGGGACAATTAAATAGTTAATCGAATTTAAACTTATTTGTTAATTAGATACTAAATAAAAAAATAATATTTTTAACTTGTAATTTTCACTGCTTTAACTTCTAATTCTAAATATAAATTAGAATTCAACAAATTTATTATAATTATAATTCTAAATTTAATCATAATTACATATTAGGATTCCATGAGCAAATAAAATTCTACGGGACAAAGCTGTTCCAAATCTATAAATCTTCATAAAAATTCAAAATTGAAAGAGGGTAGGAGATATGTCGTTGTCGATTCTTTTAGATTAATTAAATATACGCTTGATCACAATATTTGGAATATATTGTGATTGAATTTTGGATTGTATGTAAAGCTACGCTCGACCACATGTAGTCCATTCCGTTATGGCATGTCATAAGAAGCCGAAATTTTTAAATATACCATCATCTCAAAAAAAATAAATCTAAACACCTCGGTTTTGAAAATTTTCTAATTTTGACATGACCGCATCGCCCAGATGCGGCCACTTTTCTGCGGGCCGCATCTAGGGGCAGCGGCCCTTTTTTTTTTTTTTTTTTTTTTGCTTTTTTCTCATGTGACTTTGAACTGAAAACAGGGTGGCCGCTCCCTCGGGATGCGGCCCTGGCCGCTTCCTCGGGATGCGGCCGTGTCAAAATTCAAAAATTTTCAAAAAAATGGTGTTTGGATTTATCTTTTTTTGAACCATGGTATATTTAAAAATTTCGGCATAAGAAGAAAGGCTATGGCACTTTACTACGTTATTTATTCCATATTATATATGAAAATTATAAACTTTTGTGTTTTGTGAAAATAATCAATTATTTAATATATTATTTGTATTATGAAAACAACAAATAATTTTTGAATTAACCCATATTTTAAATCTTGTCAAATTATAAACTTTTATGTTTTGTGAAAATAATCAATTATTTAATATATTATTTGTATTATGAAAGCAACAAACAATTTTTGAATTAAACCCATATTTTAAATCTTGCCTAATTATCTTCAAATATAGCTACATATGAACATATGAACATGTGATAATTTATGAAACATTTTCTTCTATAAGAAACTTGATAACATAGTGATAAGTATCAGAATAATATCCATATTATTTTTTTCCTTGCCTCCTGAACACATTATTTGTCTCGTATTATCATTAAATTTTGAAACTTTTTATTTGTTTTGAAAGAACAACACTTTGGTACATTATTTGTTTTATTACATAATATTTTTAAATTACAACAATATTGTATTTGAACATTACCTAATTACAATTTTCTTACCAGGCTTAATCAGTTGATAGCTGGCGCCTGAGAATTTATCTTAGAAACCATAATTATAAAAAAAAACCAAATAAACTTTATTGGTTTCATTTTTACAAAAAACTATAAGAACTGAACTGCTATTTTAGTCCAATTTTTTTTTATGTGCCGAATTGTCATTTTAGTACGATGTGTTTTCATACAAAAAGCTAATTTATTCTACATGAAGAAAACACCTCGTACCGAAATGACAATTCGGTACATAAAAAAAGAACTCCTTTGGATCAAAATGACAATCAGGTTGTTATGTTTTTTTTTTGTTGTAAAAATAGAACTAATTAAGGTGGTTTGGTAAAAAAAAAAATTATAATTTTAGTTTCTAAAAATAATCAGGCGCCTGGCTACACTTAAACACACACATAACTACACCAATTTGAATGTGCAGAGAATCCGTATCGAAAAGCGACTTTCACAGTTTCACACAGTCACACTTCAGTACTTCACTGATTCACTCCAGCGAATTAATACTTTTGTTGTCAGTCGCTGCTACTCGCTAAAGAGGAAAATAAACCAAACCAAACCAATACTTTGTTTTCTTCTTTCGTTTTAAAGACCAATTCACAACTCACAAGAGCTGACGCCATATTTTATCTTTCTTTTTCACAGTCTTCGTGTGAGTCTTTCAATTCACAACTCACAAGAGCTGACGCCATATTTTTATCTTTTTCACAGTCTCCCTGTGTTCCCACTCTTCTCCATTTTTGAAACCCTCTCATATTCGCGCTTTCCGTACCAAACCCTAACCACCCACCCCTTTGGCAAGTACCGTTCCAATTCCAATTCCCATTCCAATCCTTTTTTTTCGTATAATGTGGGTGGTTGAGAATGGAGGGATCCGACGTAGCTCCAGCTTCTAGCTTAGATGCTCCCGGAAAGAAGGATCGACACGTCGTCACCTGGACTCCTCAGGTTTTATTTCGTTAATCTTTTCTTCTAATACCAAGAATTGCTACTACTTAGGTTTAATTCGTTACAAGTTGTATTAATTACTTGAAATTTGGACGACTTCTTGAACATAAGGGTTTTTGTTTTTGTTCTAGGAATTTTTTGATTTGTTTAATCTATGCACTCCCCTTTTAATATTGTTATAATTTGACAAATCACTTGAAAATGTTAAATTTGGTCAATTATTCTTCACAGCTTCAAGCTATAAGAGTTTGACTAAGTTGCAATTAACCACTAAGATAATTTTAAAATAATATTGTACACTCTCGAATACTGATTGAGTTCATTCTTGTAAAGCATACACTTGAAAAGCCAAGATTTAAATGTTCGTGCTCCATAGGTAAATATGATAATTTCCGTCTTTCACCTAGGAATTCTTTGCGGTCATACCTTGGAGTGTTATAAGCACGGTTTCTATTAATGCCATCATATAAAATAGTATCTTTTCCATCTGCAATTCATTCTTTCTTGAAATTTCAAAACAACATTAGATTTTCTATAGATTCTTACGATGTATGGCACCATATTTAACATTCAACTACTGCATAGTATGCATTTGTTGATGTTACCCCTGCTAATTATGATGATTTCTCATGTGAATATTGTTGTATGTTCAGAAAAGCAATTCTGAAGGATGATCTTTTTGTTTTTCATGTGAATTTCTTGTAGGAGGATGATCTGCTTCGGGAGCAGATTGCACTTCATGGAACAAATAAGTTTGTCTTGATCTCTTCTATTTATTGTTTCCTTTTTTATACATATAGTTTTCATTTATTTATACTATCAATTTGGAAACTTTAGTTGTGACTTAACCGCAAATTTTTTATTTTTCAATTTCAGTTGGACCAATATTTCATCTAAATTCAAGGACAAGACAAGTCGGCAATGTCGTAGAAGGTATGTTGAATTGTCTTGTTAGATGTTAGTTGTATGTTGATATGTTATCACAGTGTAGGTACTTTCTGTATTGTTACCAGCACATCAATACTTTGCCTTTTGATCTTTGTTAGCTTTGGATCGTGTTTTGCTGCAGAGTTAATTGTAAATGTGCTTATTTTGGTTTTAATCAAGGCTGATTGAAGCTTAAATTAAGGCAGTCTCCTCCAAAATTGAAATACATAGGCAAATTACAATGCAGATTTCAATATAAGAGATCCTGTAAGAACTGCCATTTTTAAGTTGAAATTTGAGGCTTAAAGAAGATATTCATATGAAATAATAAGAATATTTTATTTGGAGTAATAGGTGGTATACCTACTTGAATTCTGAGTGCAAGAAAGGAGGTTGGTCAGCCGAAGAGGACATGCTTTTATGCGAGGTACAAATTTGATTTAGTAATGCATACGTGCAACATTATCAGCATATCACAGTTTTAGTTCCGGAAGTGAATAAAATCTAATTTACTATTAGAATTGAATATTCACTTCTTTTGGTATGTATGTGACACATGTCCTTACGAAATAAAGTTGAGCTCAATTCATTCTTGGTTAATTAATAGGCTCAGAAGATTCTGGGAAATAGATGGACAGAGATTGCAAAGGTTGTCGCCGGCAGGTACTTCATTTATCAGAATATGCTAGCATGTCTATAGATTCCCACCATAAATGCATATAAGTGATTGAATGTTGCATGTTGCTTGAAATTTTGGTTTGAATCGTACCTTGTTGGTATTTACTGTTTTTGCCTAATTCGACTCAACCGTAGGTCATGCATTTCGTAATTGACCCTCTTATCTGCACTGAAGCATCAATAAAGCTAAATTAATTAAAATGAGGTGGAGTTTGGTCAATCTGATATTTCTAAAATACCTTGGTTTACATGCCAAAACCTATAGGTTCATTTCATGGTGCATGAACAAACATTTATTTTTATTGTATATCATATACTATGCTTATCATAACTTTCACCTCAATTGGGAATCAGAACCGACAATGCTGTCAAAAATCGATTTTCGACTTTATGCAAGAAAAGGGCCAAGGATGAGAACTTGTACAAGGAGAACAATGTGCCATGTGTTAACACAGATAGTGATAGATACTTATTTACAAGAGATAGATTAATATCGGCTGGGATTGATATGTCTTCTCTGCCTGCTAAGAAGATGAGGTAACCAATACGTGTATGTGTGCATGTTTGTGTTCATTTTATTTTGGAAAGGAAGGGGGGTGAAGGCTCTGAACTAAATTACCGCTAAACTTAAGAATCTACTAAAATAGTAGAGGGCACCATTTCTGTGTTACTGATACAATGATTTATTTGTTAACTGTCCTACAATACGTACATAACGGTATGTCGGTGCATGATGGTTTACTATGGTACACAACTACCTGGGTACTGATACAATCATCTGAATTTGGGTTACCATGTGGTAATACATGCCACCATACTGATACCGGGGTTCCCAGGATTATTCAGTATTATATTGATTTTTTATTGTACTTCCAATATAGACGCAAATTGAACATGGCAGTACGTACATTTTGGTATTTCATCAGCAGAAAAATCTTATAAGTTTATTAAATTGTGGTTGAATAGGTATGATCACTTAGATTCAAGCGAGAGAATGAAAACAACCAATAGATTTTTAATTCCTGAAGTAACTGGGAAAGAACAGTTGAGGCAACCCTTGCTAGAGGTCTCTCAAAATGTTGGATACTCAAAGGAACCATCAATCAATGGTGAGTTGTTTCCTTGCAAGTTTTATATGGGATTCCCTTTTTTTTCGTTCCTAAAAGAATTTTCTTTATGGGTAATTACACCCATAATTTGTGGCATTTGCAAATAACTGCAACAACATTGCTGTGTTTGCAATTGACTGTCAACATTCTTTGGAATATGACATAAACGCCAAAAATAGGGTTTAATCAAGCAAGAATGACTGACCACCCCCCCACCCCACCGTACCCACACACACACACACAAAACATAAAAAGGAAAATATATATATTTAACACATAAATGAGGTCTTGAAACCTAGGAAAGAAACCCACTGTTTACTTGATTTGAATACATTTTAGCTGGCAACCATGAAAGGTGAAAAAGGAAAGAGAAGAGAGCTTATAAGAATAAGTGCAAACTTGTCCAGATTTTATGTTTCTACTTCTGTAATTGACAATGGTTACGTCTCATTTAGACATAAGCTAAAACTAGGGTTTCTAGTTGCAATGTAAAAATTCTTAGATTTTTTTTTTTTTTTGAAATAAGGTGAGGTGTTGGTTCTAACATGCAAAACCAAAAATAATGATGCCAAAGCAGTTAACATACAATCTGTCCGTAACTCTTCTGGTAAGGGACTGTTATTTTTATGCATAACAGTTCTAGAGTCTAGACCTTTCTATTACTTTTACAATTACATGGAAGTCTGGTTATAATTTGATAATTTTCCTTTTTTGTATTTATGCATTTATAATTGTTGTATGTTTTAAGGCATATCTCTTTGTGTACAGTTTCTGGCGCTGTTGCAAAAGGCACATTTTTGCGAAAGGATGAATCAAAATTGACAGCATTATTGCAACAAGCAGAACTGCTTAGCTCCCTTGCGATAAGAGTTAATACTGAAAGCACAAAGGAGAGCCTTGATGAGGCCTGGAAGGTTTGCCCTTTAGTCCTTTTCCTTTTTTATTTGTAAAGATTTAATGAATTTTGATTTTAAGCAGACTACTTTAAAGCTAGGCACTCTTAAAAAAAGATTAAAAAAATATGGGGAAAAACCAGACGTCCCAAACAATATTCTCACAAAAAGATTAAAACAAAAATGACGTTCCAACAGGCGACAGGGCAGCTTAGAAATCTCGTGTGGACGAGAGTCAACGAAGATCCACTTTTGATATGAATCATGGAATACCCATTGTTCTTTTCATCTTTTTAGTTATGTTTGCTTTGTTTTTCTCATAATTAAAATAAGCGTCGACTTGAGCACCAAATTGATCGACACTGAATCTGGACTCTGGAAGTTCTTTTATTTGCCTGGAATACTCCCTCTTCTGAAAAAAGTCTGCATGTGTGATATGGCCGTACCCATATTAGGCACTTATCCTCTATAAATATGCATATAATACACACTATATGTGTGAGACATTCTAGCTGGAACGGTCCATGTAAAAAAAAAATCACGTGGACAATATCTTACTCTTTTCATAAATGCTGAATTGACTTTCTTAAGCTCTAATCCTGAGTAAAAATTTCAGCAACTGCAAGATTATATGAACCAAATGGAGAAAGTAGCAGTAAAAAAGGATAAGTCTGACGCGAATTCCATTTTGGATAACCTGAAAGATTTGATTGAGAATCTGAGAAATGGTAAAGAGCCAAACCTGCAAATGGGGCTGCAATTGCAAGAACAATCTACTAAGGCCTCTAATTCAGAATCTCTATTGGACACACAAATTCATGCCTCCGGGAGCATGGTAGATACACTCTTTGATGATTTGATTTGTATTCCATCCGAAGAGGATCCTATCTCTACGAATGAAGAAGTTGGTCCAGGTACTTTAGCTTGTGGAACTTAACCAAATTACTATTGTGTTTTACTGTGCTGTTTTGTTGAGTTCCTATACCTGCCTCACCAAATTTTTTGGCTTTATATATATATATATATATATATATTTTTTTTTTTTTTTGTGCCCTTTCTATGTACAATTATAGTTTGACGATGACCAACAGTACTTTATTTTTAAGCGTAATTCAATAATTGTGGGTTGATAAAGAATAATCTGAGGTTGCATGACCATACCATAAAACTGCTGGACAAAGGTTGTCAATTGACCACAGAGCCGTCTTGGGAATTGCTACTTCTGGTTTTCCCTTTACGAGGGAGAATTGTTATGAATCTTTTATAGTTAATTACATATGGTAAAATAATTTTGTAACTGATACCAATGCAGGGGCGTCAATACGATTATCTGAAAAGATGGAGGGAGAAAATGGAAGCAGTAGTGCAAACAAGGATTTGGCTGATTCAATTTTTGCTTCTCCCAATCAGAAGTTTCCAGCATTTCAATCCCTCGCTGATGCCATTCCAAGTCCCAAATTTTCAGAGAGTGTAAGATCTCTGATTTTCCTTCTACTACATTTCTCTCTATGTTTTTGCAAACAAAAAGCAAGAGGTAAAAGGAATCCAAATTACCCATTATTCAAATTAGCTTTTAATTACACTTAATTGGAGATCAAATGGCAAACTTGGCATAAAAAGAAAATAAAGGAGGAAAAATGATTGTCAAACTATATGTTGAACACAACTTACACGTGATACTATCTCCTTGACACAAAATTAATAATCCAATTACCTTGTAATTTCTCAGGAAAGGAAATTCCTTTTGACTGTGGTTGGGATGTCATCTCCTGTTACAAACACTGGCTGCTCCAGAGATCCATCTTGCAAAAGGGCTCTACTTGATAGCCTCTAAATTGATGGGTTACTTATATTACAGTTTTGCACACATGGGTTGTCGCTCACTCCCAAGTATCTATAGTTCAGTGTTATTATTAAGTCTAATCGGTGGCTGAAAGGTTCAGTTACCTAAAGTTTCCTTATTGTAGATGGCTGTCAAATATTTATCTTTTGTGTTTATTCTTTATTTTATTCGTCAGTAGCTGTACATAGGTTGTGCTCTCTTAAACGGTGGAATGGATCTACCCAAAGAAAAGTACATGGATCAACGAGTTTATAGCTTGGTTCATGGTTGAAAAGTATACAATAAGGAAGTCTTTGATGTGTTGTGTGGTTATGCCTTTGTTAATGGAGGTGTGACTTGTAAGTTAATAATTTGGTGTGTAATAAAATTAGTTCATAGGTTGTGTTCTCTTAAACGGTAGAATGGATCTACCCAAAGAAAAGTACATGAATCAACAAGTTTGAGGCTTGTGTTCATGGTTGAGAAGTATACAATAAGGAAGTCTTTGATGTGTTGTGTGGTTACGCCTTTGTTAATGGAGGTGTGACTTGTGAGTTAATTGTTTGGTGTGTAGTAAAACTAGTTCGTGTTGTGTTTGGTTTTAGTTGATACGATGTAGCAACATTTTGTGGCAATAATATATTATTGGTTGTGTTATTACTCTCTTTATATTCAAATATTCAATCTTGTCTGTATAAATTATTTTTTATGATTATAATGGTTTTGGAAGTTCTTTAAATGAATTGAGAAGCTTTAAATGTTTCTGGTACCAAATAGGCACCAAATTGATTTTACCTCAGCTGTCAGTAGAAGTCAGGTACCCAAGGGGATACTCATAGAATCAGATGTGCATTTTTTGAATTCTGTTAACACTGTTTGCTGACAATGGGATCATGCAATATGAATTATAAGAGAAAAAAAACACAATATCACTTTCTAGCAGAAAATTTATACAACATCAAATGCTGGTAAGCCTGACCAGGTCCATAGATCTCATTTGGAAAATTTGCATGGTGCACTGCATCAGGATAGTCCTGTGTTTCTAAGCACAAGCCGTCATGCTGCATGTACTTGGCCCCACCTTTTCCTTCAGTCCCATTGAGAAAGTTCCCGGTGTAAAACTGCACGCCTGGCTGGTTGGCCCACAACTCCATCACACGCCCGGATCGGCTCTCTTCAACCACAGCCACCTTTTGTAGACCAAGTTCATCTGGGGTTGAGTCCACCACGTAGTTGATATCATATCCACCTGCACAAATTTAATTACTTTTGTAAACCTGGGCAATTTTTTTTTAAATTATTCTTAACTTTTGTTTGAAAAGTGGTTCTAACCTTTCACTTGTGAAATCTGGCTGCCAACAGTCACTGGCTTACGAAAATCAAATGGTGTATTATCCACAGAAGTAATTTGACCAGTGGGAATGAGCTCAGAATCAACAGGGGTGATGTGCGATGCAAAAATCTGGACCCGGTGATTCAAAATAGTCCCACTGGAATGTCCACCTAGGTTCCAGTACGAATGCTGGGCCAGGTTAATCGGGGTCAGCTTGTTTCTCGGCTTGGCATGCATGGTCACGGCCAATTTGTAATCATGGCTTATTTTGTATGTCACGTACACATCGACATCTCCCGGAAAACCTACATGACAAGGGAAAAAACATCTAGAGAGATCAGATGTGCGTGATAAGGTGTTGAATAGGTGGACTATCTTAGGATGAATTTGTATCTGTTATACTGTGTTCAACTTTCTCAGTAAATCAGAACCCACCCATTTACTAGGCAAGTGCTTTATAGAAGAGCATTTCAGATTATGGTATGGTACACAATAATTTGCATGTAATACAGAAATAAAGAGGTAATTGAAAAAAGCCGACCTTGTTCTCCGTCAAAGCTGTGATAGTAGAAGGTGATGTAAGGGGAATCACCGTCGACCTTCTCTTTGACATCCCAAATCACAGCACTGTATCCCCTATGCCCACCTGATTAAGCCATGATTTTATTAGATAATATTTGTTTGATGAATATTAGTAGTTTACCAGCAACTGCTGTGCAATGTCGATTTCTCAATTGAATCTGTTAATGACACGCAATTTTCTTTAGGATTCAAGAAATAATACCGTGAAGACTATTGTTTCCATTATTGCGGTAGAGACGGTATGGTGTCCCATTAATTGTGAAACGGGCACCTGCAATGCGGTTCGCAACCCGACCCACCAATGCTCCAAAATAATAAGTGCCATTCTAAGGTAAAAATTTAAAAACAATAGAAGAAACAAAAACCTATTAAATTAAAGAAAACATAAAAAATTGAGTGATATCCCTTTAATTCAAAAATACAACTGATATAAGAGAAAAAAAAAGAACAAAAAATGTTACTGACAACATAAGAACCGATGCTGTCATAACCAAGGACGATATCTGCTAAGTTTCCTGCAAAAAAAAAAAAAAAAAATCAGACTGTAGCTCAAATAAAATTGTAATTAGATTGAATGTAATAAATTTTGTGCTAACCTTTCTTATCAGGAACAACTACTGATATAATGGTAGCACCCCAATTAGTAACTTTAATAGAGAAATCTCCCTTTCTCAGTTCATATATCCCCACCAATTTCTTATACTTGGTTGCATCGGATAAACCCGAAAAAAGAACAAGAAGAGATAGAAGAAGAATAGATTTGTTTGCCATCATGAGTAACTCGACAACAGAATTTTAGGCGATGGGTTTGAATTTATAAGGAATGAAGTTTATGAGATAAGGATTCAGAAAAAATAATGGCAACAACTTAAATTGGGTAAGAATGGGAACACCAAATAAGTTGAAAAATAAAAGAGATACATTTGAGGAAGAGATTGCTTTTGTTTTGTCGTTATCTCCATATCTATAAGAAATTAAATGTAGATAATAATGCACATTCTGACATCCAACCAAACGGGTTTGTAACTGCAGATTCCCGCGTGAAGTGTGCGAAGGTTCATGGTTTTACTAAATGTTAATATAACCTTGCAAAATTTAAAATTTCATTCAAATGTTCCTTTCAAACCAGGGGCGGACCCATGTAGTTCTCGGGGCTGCCCTTTGGATTTTGAATTTTAGTATAAATCGGGATGTTCCGATCGATTTTGTCCTCCTTCTGAAATTTGTTTTGCTCCCCTCTAGATATTTAACTTGTAATTCGAATTAAATTTAGGATTGAAATAAAAATATATTTCTTGAATTATGATTGGTAATTAGAATTATAGGTTAGAGAATCATAAATTATAAGTCAGAGTATTGAAAAGTATATGTTAAATCATTGTTTTTTTTATCAAGTAGCTAATTTGTTAATGGGTGGGTTTAAACCAGATTCGATATTTTTTTGCTCCTCTGACGAAAATCTTGAATCCTCCCCTGTGTGAAAGACCAAGTCCTTATTAATAAATGAGACATAATGCACTAAAACTGATTAATGTGAGACAATTCGTTAGACATGATATATGAGCAATATTTTGCAAATATTAATATGCTATATCACATTATCTATGTTTTCATTTATCTAATTTTGTGTATTTTTTATTGTATAATTCTTATATCATAATTCACTTTAAATTCCTATTTAAGAGATAAGTATATTAACATATGTAAGATGCAGTATAATTCTTGAAGCAATATATTATTTTGTGTTTCTCTGTTGAATTATTGTGTGACTAATAAAGTAATCATGTTGTTTGCCATTTTATATATTTTTAATATTTCAAAAGAAATATATTTATTGAAGTAAAAAACTGTATGAATGAAAATAAATGTCTATGTAAATATCTTGTTTAAACTTTTTTGGATAGATATTTTTAATGCAAATTAAGAAACAATTGTAGTATATAAAGTAGCTCATTACGACGCTGAAAAGTATCAATTTTTTTTATGATTTTAAATTTGTAATATGCTAGGCTATTAGAATTTAATTGCCTATTTAGTGGATTTGACTCTAAGTTTGATATATATATATATATATATATATATAACTTATAAGTTTCTTGTATCAAAGAATGAAGAAAATGATGAAGTGCAATTAATTTAAATTTATCTTATGTTTTGTTTTGCCAGCTCATGCTCCCATTTAGTAGGAATATATGGTGTTAACCAAACGAAAAAGATGCTTAATGACAAAAAACAACTTTGTAAAATTTATCAAACGTACGTACTATTTATATATCCACTAGCAGAAAAAACAAACAAAAACTTTTAATAGAATGATCGAGTTGCTATATCTGACGGTTTTGGAGTTCATCGAATGGAACATAAATAAAGTAAAGTAGATTACGTACTAGATCTACAGTCCGATCGATACTCCGATAGTCCGATATGAAATATGAAATTTTGAAAAGTAAATTAATGGAGGGACCATTAATTGCACAGAAAAAATGCATTTTGAAAAGTCAACAAACAGAAAGAGACTTGAGACTTGTGACTTGTGTACAAATTTTGAAAACTCTATGCCCATTCCACTTCAATCACCTACCTATCATATCTCCTCTCCGGTCGACATTCAATATGCAATTATGCATAGCTGTAAAGAGAGATCATAGATAGCATTCACATATATGCAACTTTAATTTGACAAAAGAGGTATAGTATACTGTATACCTATACCCTTCTGGAAATTAATTGGAAGGGTGAATTTGGTATTTCAAGATCTTAGTGGATTGGATTGGATTGGATTGGATTGGATTGAGAAGTGCTGTGCTGTGCTGTGCTGTATCATTTATTTAACTCAGATCGAAAGATGCTCTGCAGTCTGCTCCTCAAGGACCTCAACATTTCATTTTCAAATACTATTCATAACAACGGTACAAAATGCTAGTGCCGCATGTTTCTCGTCTTTAGTGCCAGCTAGCTGGAATGGAATCACGGGGATTTTCTGGTGGGGATAAAATAATATAATTCTATTTTTTCCAAGATATTTTTAGTTGCTATTTTAATAATTCAAAATTAAACAATTATTTTCAGAATACGCATCAATTTTTTGTATATTAAAAAGTTTTTAACTCACGGCATTAAAATGAAAGTATCATATTCAAATTTCAAAACCTCTCGATCGACTAGCACATGCACATAGCTAGTTATCTTGTTTATATATATACATTTCCACGACCGAGACTGCATAGGTTATATATATAAATTGAGCAAGGCAACTAATTTGAACTTTCAATATTAAAATACGTACTGTATTTTGTAATTGGATTTGGGGGTAATTAGCGGATGGGGTGTTGGGCTTGGTTTAGAGCAACGGTTGCAGCAACATCTTATAAAATAACACGTCGTTACACAAAAAAGTACCAATTTGGTCGGAAATTTTTTATTCATAGAAATTATTAAATTCTGACGTACAAAAATAGAAAAAAGTATCTCATTTTCAATAAATATAAAAATATATGACTCATTAAGTCCGATCTAAAATATATAGATTTGACTCAACGGTCCAGATTTAAATATTATATATTTTTTTGGAATTAGCCGTGGACTAGAACTTGATTTTTCTTTAATCAGACAGTCCGGATCCAAATTCAAAAAAAAAAAAAGGGAATCTAAATCATTGAGTCTGATTCATAATATATGAATTGGACTCAATGAATCAGATCTATCTATTTTTATATGTCTTATTTTAATAATTTATGCTGATAAAAAAAATTCCAATCTGGTCTGTGCACGCTGTTGATTTTGTGGCTTGTAATAACGTGTTGATATGACACATCCAGTGCTAACTTGTACTTTTTGTAGTCTACCCGTTAGATTTTTTTTGTTGTTGACTAGAATAAACACTATTTGTCATATTTTGTGGATGCAAAAACAAATTAATAGGAACTTTTTATTTTTTTGTTGATCTTAGTTAATACATGATTATCATATTATGTGATAAATTAATTATGACATTAATATATTTAATATGAAAGTAATTTAGTATGGACAAATCAGGTTGTGACACATCATAATTATGATAAATTGGACCATCTAAATTGCACGAGCCGCCTAAATATAACAAATGCAAAAAAGGTTTGCAGTTTGCACGCCCATGCAATTGAGCTATCTAAAGTGTATTGTATTTTTCGGAACCTTTGATGACAAAAACAGAAAACAGACAGGTTTGCATCAACTTTATACGAGCGTGCCAATTTGCACTCACTGGTCGTTGCTTAATTGGTTTCTAGTTTATTCAGTTTGAGATTTTCTTTGTAGATTGGCAATCAAAATTAAATTCAGCTTTGGGCGTGCAACGCGTCACCGTATCGGCCCAACTTATTCTCTCCTCTGTCACTCTCCGGCCCAGCCCATAATAGCTATCTGATAGCGCCACATCACGGCCCATTATTAACTCAACAGTGGTTGTGCTTGTGCGCGCCTAGCAAATAGCAATAGCACACTAGCAGTTGAGCGAGCATGGCTGTGCACGGTGGCGATCGGATGGTCACGGTCCCTCCGAGCGGAGCATCCGACGGACAGGAGGAACTAGAATCTAACCTCCAATCCCAGCTCTCTTCTCTTCAAAGCCGTGTAGAGGTGAGTGGTATTATAAGTATATAGAAAACCTCACTTCTTACGCATTTCGAACTTTGATTTACTATGCTGACATGTTTTTCCTTTCTGGAAAAAAAAAGTAGGAATTGGAGCTGGAGAATAAGAGACTAGTTACTCTGATCGCGAGTTGCCAGTGCTCTATTAAGGTTATTTTTCTTCTTGTTATTCTTTTCATAGCACTAATCAAAGTATATAGAAAATCAGTGCTGCTTTGCAATTTCACCTTAATTTCTTCATTTTTTTAGGAAGGTAATTGTATAGCTCCTGTAGTTTCTGATTTGAGATCCTGGGACAGCACTGAACAAGGGGAGGGAGCTAATAAAGTGAGGTCAACAATAGATTGTGAGGCTGGTTAGGATTTTTTTTTTTTTAAACGATAATTATTTTTCTTTTTTGCTGTTTTTGTTTGAACAATGAGACCAGCATTTCTGAGATCCCTACTACTGTGTTCAATTATGAAATTGATGACTATTTGTGGCCATTCAGTTTCATGTCAAAGTTTAATTGCATTTTAATTGAGGCACAATTACATATTGGGGTGGATTTGAACCAAAATTATATTGAATAAATGCGCATAGCACAATTGGAGCTTACTTTTAGGTTATGTTGAGCTAATTGTCGTCAAACTTTTTTAATTTTCTTATAGTTTCACATGAAAAGGGAAATGAAGAAGAGATTGGTGGCTCAAAATTGGAGTCGAAGGAAAGACCACATGCAGATTTACCCTTTAGTAGTAATGTTTATTGAATATCTTAAATTTCTAAAAGGACTACCTAATGTTATACAGACAGGTCCAGTACTGGTATGTACCTCCTATGCTACTGGCTCCAGTTATACTAGTCATGGTTTTTGCATTTCATATATCCATAGTTAAATTTCTTTTTCCTGTAAAGCTCAGTTGCACCAACTGAACTGGGTTAAATTAGGTCTGATTGCACAACTAAGAGTTATTTAAGCCAAAGTAAGGTTGAAGCAAGGCTTCATTGGTCTCGTAAGGGTTCCTTTGATCTAGGAAACTGGTGCCATGCTGATCTCTTGATAAGCCAACTGAAATTACTAAATGCAATTTTTGTTAAATAGTTATTAGTTGTTTCTCAGATCGGCAAGTAAAGACCATAAAATCCTGCAGCAAGAGATATATTGCACTAAAAGTTGTTTACTTTGGACAGAGGTAACGTTACTTTCCAATTTCTTTATTACAGTGGTATTTATTACACTCGTCTTTTCTTTGCTCCTATTTCTACACTTTCCATGTAGCTTTTGATGTTTACATTCAGTACGACACGTTGTAGTGGTATTTCTACAATATGTAAATGCACATGCCAGTTTATCTTTGTATTGGCTAATATTAGTACCAAATCCCAGAGGCTGGTTCAGTATAGCATTGATACAATTGATTTTATAGTACAATTTCGCTACAACACAAATTGATTTTTTGGTCTTTGAGGTCACATTGTCTGTAATAACCCAAATGGATAGTCAAGAGAAAATAAAATAAAAGGTGATGAAAAGGATTTCTAATATGGCTTTGCACAGAGATGAATTACATTATAAAGTATAAAGCTTCACCTAATATTGTGTAGATACTATGGTTTTGCTTCAGAGGCAACATCTGAGCCTACTGTAGAGGTACCTTTCATATATCTCCTTTTTATATTTTAAATTCTGTGCTGAAATTTCTTGGAATTTTATTTAGAACTATAAAGATTTCAGGCCGAGATATTTAAAGCACTTGAGAGAACAAGAATTCTTGTTGGGGGTAGGCAAGAATCAAACTATTACAGGTGTGGCAGGACAGATAGAGGTGTCTCCTCCACTGGTCAGGTACTGTAATACTTCTAATACTTTTTAATGAAAATTATGTCTCTGTATGTGGAACTAAATTTTAAAATGTATCATACAAAATCAAAATTTCAATATACCCACATGAGAAAAACTTCATGTCCCGAAAGAATGAAGAAATACCATTGATTTCCATCTCTGCTATTGTCGTACCTGTGTAGATAAAAGATTTGGGGTAGGTAGTCTGGATGTATTTTAAACAAGATCGAGAAGGGTTTAAAGGGATGTTTTTATTGTTTTGTAGGTTTTAGGTGATTGTTTTTATAGTTTTGTGACGATATGCATCATTATGCTTAATTTTCATGTCTACATGTGATCATATGAGGTCATCCAAGGTCACACATGAATTTGCCTTGTTTGAACTTAAACAAACTCTTAGCCATGCATGTTTGTTTTGTAGGTAATTTCATTACTTGTACGCTCAAATTTAAAGGGTGACGAAGGGAATGCTAGCATGACAGATTCAAAGCCAGGTTGGTAACAGTCATTAAAATGATTAATAAAAGTAGTTACATATGAGTGGAATTCTATTTTAACTTAATTCATATTATATTTGTTTATAAATTATGAATCTTTAATTTTATTTCCTTTCTTTTTCTTTTTTCAGAAATCGATTATGTAAGAGTCTTAAATAGAGTACTTCCGAGGGATATACGCATCAGTGGATGGTCTCCTGTTCCAACAGATTTTACTGCAAGGTTAAATTATTGGTTGATTGCTATTTTAACTGTGTTTCTTTTCTTATGTAAAGGAGTATGTTGGCACATTAAAATTTTAATTCCAAACATGGTGCTCTAGACATTTTGTAACATAAATAGATCACAAATATAAAAGTTATTAGCTATGATGTATGGGACTGCAGTAATGTTCTTATGGTTCATTTTGAATACTTATGAGATTATTCTATTTTGGTTGTATCAATTTAATTTCTTGCATTTGTTACATTATATTTACATATTTGCTATCTTGTACTTCCAGATTTAGTTGTTTGAGTAGGGAATACAAGTACATGTTCTGGAAAGGGTGCTTCAACATTGAGGTTCATCTCTTCATCTCTCTAATTCTCTCTTTCTCTCTCTATCTCTCTTGCATCTCTTTAATGGCAATTCTGGTCATAATAAAATTTTAACAGAAAATGAGGGAAGGTGCTCAGAAGTTTGTTGGAGAGCACGACTTTAGAAACTTTTGTAAGATGGATGCAGCAAATGTTCGCAACTATAGACGGCATATCACGAGTTTTGATATATTCTACACCAACCAAAGGCTAGTTTCAACTACTTTTTTATTTGGAATTTTCTAGACAGAAAAAAATAATCGTTAGCTAAGTTACATTCATACAATTTCTGTCTTCTTCTTTTTAAATATAGGAAATGTGTTTGTCTGCAGATCAAGTGATGATGAACTTTGGGAAATGAGAATAAGAGGGAGTGCCTTTCTGTGGCATCAAGTAAGGTGCATGGTTGCTGTATTATTTTTGATAGGTGAAGGTTTTGAATCTCCTGAAGTGAGTTCCATTTCACACCAAATTAAAGAATATAACTAACTTAGTTTACTCTTTTAATACTTAATCTTATTGGGGACCTCTTATTTCCGGCTTATTAAAAATCTTGTGATTTCAGTTTTGGCTAGGACACCAATCTTTTGGCATTAAACACCTATTTCTTCAACTAAACATGATTTGTGAGGGTGGCTAGGGTTAGGGTTTGGCAAGAGACAGATGGTAGCAACAGAGATAGCAAAGAGAGAAGAAGAGAAGCAATTGATTTTTTTAATTTATTATAACTTAATTGTTTTACAATTAATATTGGACTCTTGAATTTAGCAATAAAGAAGCTACTTTAAATTAAAGTTCAACATTAAAAATATAAAGTATTACGAGAAAGGGGAGGTAGCACAGTTGGGTAGGAAGAAGTCCTAGAGTTGTTGTACCCAAAGGTCGAGAGTTCGATTCCCCCTCACGACTTCGTAGCTTCTACGAAGGTTTCAAAAAAAATATATAAAGTATTACAAAATAAGAGGAAAACTTAACCGAATTGACTTATTTGATTCCTTGACAATTGCTTAACAATACTAACCTTTTGTAATAGATAGACATCAGATCCAGCTCAAACCCGTTGCTCTCAAACAATAGCAAATCTGGTCAGAATTCAATCAGATTTTAACAGAATTTTAACCTATTGATTAACTGAGAGACTACGCTCAGATTTAGTTTACTCGTGCAAATTTTGACTTGCATCATATCCTCTGATACTATACTTCTCCAACAAGACACAAAAAAACCCTCAAATGATCTTAAATATTTTCATACTTTTTTTCACCAACAGCTGTTTGATTAAATATTTGTACAGATAGTTGATACATTGCTAGATACCAACAAAATTCGAAGGAAACCTCAATACAATATGGCTTCTGAGCTTCCGTTGATTCTTCGATCTTGCCAATTTAAGGATGTCACGTTCTCATGTTCATCAGGTACTTGCATCTACTTAACAATTTAATTTCAGAAAAAAGGCCAAGAAATTAAGATACTTTTGAATTTATTTGTGTGATTGAGATAAAATAAAGCTAAAAACATATTCTGGAGTTTAGTGTTAATCTGGAAAATTGTGTTTAATTGAGATTTGAAATTCATTGCTAAACATAAGTTTTTCTGACTAGTTGGCTTATTTTTAATGTAGATGCTAATCGTGCATTGATTGAGCATTTGAAAAATGAATATCACAATTATATGCTCCAGGCAGCCATTTTTCGCGAGGCTTTGGACTGTTTATGCTCTTCAGGTTCCAGGCTTTTTTGTTTGTTTGCATTTTCATTCTTTTTATTTAAGCTTATTGTTCCAGAACCACCTATAGCGATTTTTCTAAAAACTATCACAGGTTTTTATTTAGATGATGTGAACAGTTGAGTTTTATTTCTTACAGTTCTTTTCTGTAAATCTGACGGAAGATTGTAGTAAGTTATCCTAAATGAGGTGGCTACTCTAAAAAAGTAGTAGTTTAGGATGAGATGAAAATATCATTATTTATGATATTTTAGAAACCAGGGCAAGTTCTGAAAATATACCAGTTCATGTCATTACTTGCTATAGTTATTAAAATTTATGTAATCGCAGAGGATGGTTCCGTTGAATTTGAAAGAAAGAAAAGAGGCCATGTTCCTCTTGTCCTCCGCCAGACTGAGCGTAAGTTCTTAAATTTTATCTTATTTTAATAGAAGCCTGAAATTAGTGATGCATTATTGAGGTGCATTTTGCTTTAATTATTTTTTGAGCCTGCTTTGAAATTTTTTGACAATCTTTTAATTCTAATCAGTAAATGGAACAAATGGTACTATGCTAATATAAGACCTTTTGACCTTTGGTCCCAAAATGTTCTAATTATGTACTATTTGGGACAAATGGTCTTTCAATTTTGTACTATTTAGGCCCGGTACAGGCTTGAGGCTTCTCCTATTTTATTGGAATATATATTTTTTATTGTGACATCCTTTTTCCAATGTTTTGATTGCTGCAGCATCGTATGAAGAAAGATTAGCAAAATTGAAGATAAAATTATCTTCCTAACTTTGCCGTGGTGTCTCTATAATTGTTTAGAAGGTCGAGTGATGGCCTCTCTATTCTGATCTTGTTTTGCTAGAAATTCCTCAGAGAACTTGTTTAATTAGTAATGCTCTGATACACTTCTTCTTATAATCTCATGAATCTGTTTATTTATTTTAAGAGATGATGGCAATGGCAAGCAACAAATTTTTTAATTATTGACTGTAGTACTAGTATATGCTTGGGAAAATGGTATATCATAATTGCAACATGAATCAGTTCTTTTTATTTATTTTTGGTTGCTACGTAATTTTGAAATTCAATGTAGATGCTCTTAGTTTTAATATCAGTAGATAGTTAGATACTATAGCATTTAAATTTGAAATTCAATGTATAATACATTTCTGCTGGATAATTTGGTCACGGCTGGCCTTTTAAAAGTAGAATCCGTATCCTCTCAGGTATTGCATTGCAGAGGATCACCTCACTTTACGGGTTGAGATTAAATCTCAATCGGTTTGCGATTTGGGTCTCACTTTACGGTTCGAGATTAAATCTCAATCGGTTTGGGATTTGGGTCACCATAGGGACAGTATTTTTGGGCTTTGAGATTCGTGCCAAGTTAAAAAGAATGGTCAGATCTAGTAATTGTAAAAGATGTGAATTCTTAAAAGTACAACCGTGATTTTGAGGTAGCCCCGGCTTTCAAAATCCAATCTTTCAAATATTCTAATTTTTACAATATGGATTGCAATGGTTAAATCACCAAAAAGTGAAGTTTCGGTCTGATAAAATGCCATCGTAAAACATTCCCAGCCTAGCAAAACGATTTAGCAATCTGGTAGGAATTAATCCAGACCGTATGAGATGCGCATGTACAGATACAGATCGTTAGGTAAGTCGCTATTGAAAACGATTTAGCAAGAAATTAGAAGAGGACGTTATCTGCTAAATTTAATCTACGCAGATCCCAATGTAGGGAATGAAAAACCCACACCTCGTGATGGAACGACCCGAACGTTATAGCATTATTTTTCTTTAAACATTATAATGTTATGTCATGTCATGCATTCAAGTCACGCGATATGATAAGTATTTAAAACATTATTATTAAAAAATGTCTGCACTTTCCACTTTGTCCAGAGTCCAGACACATTACTGTTCCAAACCAGCAAAATTCTTGTCCACCATATCAAAATCTAGCGGTTTAGATTGGCTTTTGTATCCATTACTGACCCCAAACCTCCCATTTTATCGGAAAGATACCGATCACACCGAACCAAATATCTTTCGAATCTATTTAAAATACAATAATAATCACTTTAAAATTCGTGCTAATTCAAATTAAATGATTCGTGTTTAACTTAACGGGTATATAAGTTACTTTTATGTTGCATGGATACAGATACGAGTATCTTATTGTTAGAGGCGGATTCAGAATTTTCATCAGAGACAAAAAATAATCAATTCAGATTTAAATAGCTAGTTGAATTTAAACCTATTAACTAATTAGGTGCTCAATAGAAACTAATGTTTTAACTTACATTTTCTAATACTCTGACTTATAATTTTTTATTCTCTAATTTATAATTTAAAAAATTATTTTAATTTTAATCTTAAATTTAACTCCAATTACAAATTCGAAAATTCATATAAGAGGAAAAAAAAAATTGCAGAGAAAATCAAAATCAGCCAAAACCGATAAATCACCATGTGGGTCTGCCCTGTACGTGTTGTATCATATTCGAAATAGAACGATACAACAATTTCAACACAATACGGATACGACACTCGAGTCCCGAGTCTCAGGAGTCAGGACCTATCCGTAACAGTAAGTCAGTAACATAGCTTTTAAGTTTTAACGAATCCGAATTCTATTTTATCAGGCGATACTTAGAGTCCGCATCGTCTGCATTAACTCTAAAAAATGCTCTTTTGAGTTAATGCATCTAGTCTCCGCTTATTGGTGCGGATTTAATTTGCATGAATTTAAAAGCTGGTCGAACGGTTCAGATACATTCAACTCAAAAGATTCCTTTTTGAGTGAATGCAGAGGATACGAATTCCCAAGCGGTACGGATCCGGTATGAATCATTGAATTGGGTTTTACAGTTTTACTATTACTTGTTCCAACTACAACTACAACTACAATGGATTGCCTTCAATCCAAAGACTCTTTGGCAGTGTAGCTATCAGCGTCAGCGCGCCACTCCAAATTCTTTCCACTCGCAACCACCACTCTCCTTTTTTGCAGATCGTCGTCAATGGCGATCCCTGTGGAGGAAGCCATCGCTGCTCTCTCCACCTTCTCTCTCGAGGTAATTTTCTAGATCCGGTGCAATGCCTTCCGATCTACATTCACCATTGCCTACTTATCTGTAACGACCTAGCAGTTTAAGGATGTTTACAATAATTGAAAGAGATGGCTTCATAAGCTCATCACATTATGTAATTGAGATATGGAAAATCAATGAAAACTTATCAATTTGACTAATTTTATTCCAAATTCCCTCAACTCACTCCATTTCCACCATCAATCGTATTTCCTTCTATATTGTTACATTTTGGATGTAACATTATCCCTAATTTTGGTGGCATAAATTTCTGTAATAATCCCAATTTGGTTTGAGGCTTGTATAGTTCAGATTGTATGGTGCTTTTAACTGTTCTACAAACTTGCTTTTTAGTTGGTGTTAATTGACGTTCTCACCTAAGTGACCTAACAATTCTGCATCCAGTTTTGCATGCATGATATGAAATATAAAATAAAATTCGACATAAACTGATAAAAAACAAAATGCTGCTATTCAGGATGAGCAGTCAGATGTTCAGGGATTAGCCGTTCTATTGTCTGCCGAAAGATGCGCAACCAGCAGTACCATTGGTACGCTTAATTCTTGTCACTTTCTTTCTTTTTGTTACATACGGATTCCTTGTTGATTATCACAGCAAACAAGACAGTGTTTTTTTTATTAATGATAAATTCTCTTGCTATTGTGTACTGTAACTGCTATGCTATACTGGCAATGTTGAAGTGATGCTGCATGATATACTGATTTCATGTGCAATGGTCTCTTTATGTGCAGAGTACAGTGATGTTGCTGCCTATCGCTTGTCATTGGGTGAAGATACAAAAGCAATAAACCAACTGGTACGGCATGGCCTTCTATGTCTTTTCTTTTCTTTGTCATTTGCTCATTATATAGAAAGAGTGCATTGTACTGTAACATTTTGTTTCAGGAATAATATGATATTGTGTTTGGGTGCAGAATACTCTTGTTCAAGAAGGAAAGGAGATGGCCTCTTTGCTATACACATATCGCAGCTGTGTGAAAGCGCTGCCGCAGGTATAACTTGTATTTTTTTCTTCTTCTGTAATTATCCGGATAGCCACTTGCCATGATTTCTAGGATGTTTAGTATGTTTAGGGTTTTAGGTATTGACAGTAATTTTGATTTAATCATGCAGCTTCCGGATTCCATGAAGCAAAGCCAAGGGGACCTATATCTTGAAACCTATCAAGTGCTAGATTTGGAAATGAGCCGTTTGCGTGAAATTCAGAGATGGCAAGCTTCTGCTGCTTCGAAAGTATATTTACTATGAAATTTCAACTAAACCCTAATTTTATTGCTTTATTTTTCTGACTTCGCATGAATCATGATCCAGTCATTCCTAATGGTTATATGCATTTGTTGTAGTTGGCAGCTGACATGCAGCGGTTCTCTAGGCCAGAAAGACTAGTAAATGGACCCACTATAACCCACTTTTGGTTTGTATTTTATATTGATTTAAGCTTTATTCAATACTTTTTGTTTTTTTTTATTAAATAATACATGATATTTCAAAAGGTATGCTTGTTTCTTATTAAAGATATTTGTTTCATGATGTGCATAGGTCTATGTTGAAGCTGCTTGATGTTTTACTGCAGCTTGATCATCTGAAGAATGCAAAAGCAAGCATACCTAATGATTTTTCATGGTATAAGAGGTATGGGATTTACATCATTTTCTTCCTTTGTTAATGGTATAAAGTATAGTCGGTATACCACCTCACTTTAACCCGGCGTAAAAATTGTTTTGTTGTTTTCTTCTCCTGCTTTACTAACAGCAACACTAAAACAGGCAGAGTAGTTTGGTCCAATCTTTCTTATATGCAATGGATCCTTGCCACTTTGCCAATTTTAGTTTTTATTATTATAATTATTGAAAATCAGCTTGATTTGATGGCTATTTGCTTCTTTAAATAGAACATTTACTCAAGTGAGCACTCAGTGGCAAGACACTGATTCTATGCGTGAAGAGTTGGATGATCTTCAGGTTTTTTTTTTTTTGTAAAATCCTGATTTGTTTCTCAGCTTGCTTTAATATTTGAAGGATGCCCTTACCAAGGCCAAAAGAGTAAATTTGCTTCCACAGAAATTTTCTTAATGCTTTATTCTCATCTGCAGATATTCTTGAGCACAAGATGGGCAATTTTACTTAATTTGCATGCTGAGATGTTTCGTACAAACACGTATCCTCTTCTTTTGTAGTGTTTAACGGTTTAAATTAAGTTATATCATTGAAGAGCAACACCACTAGGTCTCCTTAAGTAACCCGTAATTTTGGCAAGAAAGTGAAAAAAGAAAAGCTCAACCTTCCACTGGTTTTCTTGTCTTTTTTGAAAATTTTCTTTTATTGACTTGCTTCAACTAAACAAAAAGGAATGACCAAAAAGGAAGTTATTATGTATGATTACTGCAGCATTATTTTGTTATTGGCAGAAATACCAAAAGAAAATAGTAGTGTTTTTTTTTTTGGAACTACTTATTTTGGGAAAAAAAACATTGTCAAGTCAACTGCACCACTTATGAATTCCTTCACCGAATAAATAGTGTGGAGGATATTCTACAGGTGCTCATAGTATTCTGTGTGGAGTCACTGGAGTTGGATTTTGCACTTCTGTTTCCAGAGCGCCATACTCTTCTTCGAGTTTTACCTGTCCTTGTTGTTCTCGCCACCTCATCTGAGAAAGAGAGCGAGTCGCTCTACAGAAGAGTGAAAATTACTCGCCTCCTAAGCATATTCAAGGTCTCTTTTCCTTCAATGAAATCTTTGTTGAGATATTGCACAGTGTAAAGTACTTGTATTGTTATTGCGAATAACTAACTATTGTTTTTGTTGTGTACTTTTGCTTGACAGAATGATCCTGTTATACCAGCCTTTCCAGATTTGCACCTTTCACCAGCGGCCATTTTGAAGGAGTTGTCGGCATATTTCCAGAATTTTTCAAGTCAAACTCGCCTTCTCACTCTCCCTGCGCCTCATGAAATCTCTCCTCGGGAACTTCAAGAATATCCTTATTAAGGCACTACACTTAAAAGAATGCTAAGGATTATTTAGGTTACTATAAATTATCACTTGCCAAGTAGCATGCCATTAAATGAAGACTGATTTTTTGGAAAACGTCATGGTATGCTTGTGGTAAAAGAGTTACTTACAGTTACAAAGTTCTAGCAAATTTAAAAAATAGGTACTGTTTTAACCTGTTCTTTGATTTAAATAATTAGTATACAAATCTTTTGCTTGCTATACATTTCTTAACAAACCCACTTACCAGAGGCACTACTTGATTGTAAACCACATCGGGTCTATCAGAGCTGATCATGATGATTTCTCTATTCGCTTTGCTTCTGCAATGAATCAGGTTTGTTGACCTAAAGCTATGTGTGCTGCGTGTTTCTCATAATTTCTTGAATCTTCTCTTCATCTTATGTCCTTCATCCAAGTAAACCAAGACCCAGATTACTTGTACCTTTCATACAGTGAAAATTTATAATTTTAGTTATTTGATGAGATGTCGTAACAATTTGTGCTGACACAGATGATGATACTAAAAACGTCAGATGGAACAGATACTGAGTGGTCAAGAGAAGTGAAGGGAAATATGTACGATATGGTAGTTGAAGGTTTCCAGCTTCTCAGTCGGTGGACTGGTAGGATATGGGAACAGTGTGCATGGAAGTTTTCTCGCCCCTGTAAAGAAGTGCTAGATTCAAATCAAGCATCTACAACATTCTTTGACTATGAGAAGGTTACTTCTTTTTCCTTAATAGTACTGGAAAGTGACAGTTTATAGTTCTCATGTCAGCAATTAACTTTTCAAAAGAAAATAATATGCTCATGTAAAGTAACACGTTTGTAGAAAAACACCAACATCTATGTTGGTGTGATAGAAAAACTATGTTTGTAAGTACTGAAATTTGTACTCCTTAGCACACAAGGCCTTTTTACTTGTAGGACTCACTTTAGCTAAAAGCATCCCAAGTTTTCTTTTTTTCTAAAAGTCAAGTGTGCTTAGTTATTTTGCTTCCACGTTTGTAGTCATTGGATGTACTAAATGAAAAGGTTGGGGTAATTTAGTTTTTTCTTGCTTGAATTTACCATACTTTTTTACTACCTTGACATTTTGTTTGCAAATGACCTGAACTATGGGTTTTAAAAAGCAAAACTCGAGATATACCAGATGTTTTGCAAATATCGTGGAATAATTTGAGTGTTAATCCTATTTCCAAAATTCAAGTGTCATTCTGCATAAATACATTTTGTAGTTGCAATATTTCTAATGCTTTACACCTTACTTCTCTACATATATATTTCTCCAGGTAGTTCGTTGGAACTATACAGCAGACGAGAGGAGAGCTCTTTTAGAGCTTATTGGTTACATAAAAAGTATAGGCTTGATGATGCAAGGTTGTGACACCTTAGTAGCAGAAGCATTATGGGAGACAATTCATGTAGAAGTGCAAGATTTTGTACAAGATAAGTTAGATGTGATGCTTCGTACTACTTTCCGAAAGAAGAAGGACCTCTCCAGGTTAAGTTTTGCATATATGATTTCCAGACATTATATCATGAGTGAGGTTATGGTACTATGCATAGTGCATATTGGTATGTACTTGGATCAATATCTTCATTTTCAAAGTCGAAGCAGTCGATCTGAACCGTTCGACATGATCTCCATAGGAAAATGTACTTGTAGTTCAAATTTTACCTTTTTAAAAAAAAATTATTATTTTTTTCGATAGGTAGAAAATCACTTGATTTAAAGATTATAGACCATCCAAAAGTAGTGATTTTCTACCTATCTAAAAAAATAGTAAAATTTTTTCTAAAAAATATAAAGGTTAGTCTGCAAGTACATTTTCATATGAATATTATGTTGAATGGTTCAGATCGACTGTTTGGACTTCGAAAATGAATATATTGATCCATAGTACTGACCAATATGTGCTATGCAAAGTATCATATCCTCACTCATCACTCATATCATTGTTTGACAATTCTAGATGATATTTTTTTCTAGAGCTGTTAAGCATCTAGTTCCTTTGGTCCTTTGCAATGGTAACAGTTCTTCTAGATATTTTGATTGTAAAATTTGTAATAGAATTTATAATTTAACCACACAATTATATTTTCTACTACATGTTGAAGTTCTTCTTTTGTCAAAGTCATAATTAGACTATTCGGTTACTCTTGCTTTTCAGGATTCTATCAGATATGCGAACCCTATCAGCTGATTGGATGGCAAATAGTAACAAGACTGAACCAGAACTACAATCAATGCATCATGATAGTGATGAAACTAGACAAAATACCTTTTATCCGAGACCAGTAGCTCCTACTGCAGCACAGGTATGACTTTTATTCATGCAAGTTCATATCTCTCACAAATTTTTTCTATGGTATTTTCATCATTGGGCCAAGTTTTACATACTGATTTTTACTAAATTTTTTTTTTCAGATCCATTGCTTGCAGTTTCTCATCTGTGAGCTAGTATCAGGTGGGAATTTAAGAAAACCCGGGGGCCTATTTGGAAACAGTGGTTCTGGAATAGCTGTGGAGGATCTTAAGCTGCTGGAAACATTTTTTTATAAGCTGAGCTTTTTCTTACATATTTTGGATTATACAGGTTATCGATATTCTTATCCAAAATTTATTATATATGCATAAATCACTATTATTATGTATAATTTACAGTTTGTTATTTCTTATCTTGAAAATTTGTCAGTTTTTCTTTTTGCAATTCCCACACTAACATAGAACTTTTGATTGCAGCAACAATTGGTACATTAACTGATCTTAGTTTTCTTTGGTTCCGCGAATTCTATTTGGAATCTTCTCGTGTTATCCAGGTTATAGAATTTGTCTACCATATATATGTTATCATTGTAATTTACCTATCTCATATAGGTTTGCATGAGTGATTTCTGCAGCTGAACTCACACTTGATTTTTTTTTTTTAATAATTTATAAAACAGTTCCCAATAGAATGCTCTCTTCCTTGGATGCTGGTGGATTATGCATTAGAATCGCACGAAGCAGGAATTCTAGAAAGTATTTTGATGCCATTTGATATATATAACGACTCTGCCCAGCATGCTTTGAGTGCGTTAAAACAGAGATTTCTCTACGATGAAATTGAAGCTGAGGTATGGAATTTTATTTAACCCAGGCATGCAATTTCTCTATTTTTTGGCAACTTTTGTTGACTTGGATTATTGTTGTATGATTAAGGTACCTTTCACGTGTCACTCTTAGGATTTAGTTAACTGACAGGTATCATATGATGTGGCATGCAGTCGAGTTTTATAGAATCCAATATTCGAAATGTGCACAAAAATATCACAGAGATGCAAAAATTCATTTCTAATGTCAAATTTACTCGTGTCTCTTTATGCATATGTAGGTTGATCTTTCTTTTGATCTTCTTGTTCACAAGCTAAATGAGATCATCTTTTCATATTACAAAAGTTGCGCAGCAAGGTTAGCACCTCACTCTGCAACTCCATAGAACCTGTCTCTGTTTCTCTTAGCCTCACAGTTCTAATGTGATGCAGTGAGCTACTCGACAAGTCTTTTGTAGCTGCATGTGAAGATGGTGACAAGTACAGTGTCAAACCGCTGAGATTTGAAGTTATTTTCAAATTGAGGAGAGTTAAGGTACCTAAATTTTGGAGAATGCATGTCATTTTTAATCTTCGCTTATAATTTTAAAGCAGTAAATTACAAAGATGGGCCAGCAATGGTGAAAGTCAAGGTTATTAAAGACTACTAATAAGAACTTTACAAACAAATTTACTTTATTTGTGATCTAAGGACCTGGATTCTGCTTTTGCCTTGGCATGATATTCTCTTTGTTTGCTCAGGTTCTTGGCAGGACTATTAACTTGAGAAGTTTAATCACTCAAAGAATGAACAAATTATTTCGAGAGAACATGGATTTTCTTCTTGAGCGTTTTGAGAATGGCGATCTATGTGGGATCGTGGTATGACTTAGCAGTTTTCTTTCGTTAGCTATGTGCAGCATCAATGTAACAGTGTCAGCAAGTTTTCTAGCCCTAACTAATACTTACTATTTCTAGGAGTTGCAACTTCAATTGGAGATTTTGGAGTTAACACATCATTTTCTTTCAAAGTGTCTAGAGCTAGATTCTTACTTTCTTATGCTGCATGAGATGCAAGAGAACCTTTCACTTGTTTCTTATTCTAGTCGTATCGCGACTCAGGTACTATTTGACTCTATATGTGGTATTTGTATCTATTTTATCATTGAATCATGAATCAAGACTATATACGTTTATTCTTCTCTTTGATGTTTAGTTCTCAATGATTAATGTTTGTTTGTTTTTCCAGATATGTAATGAGATGCAAAATGATTTTTTGCCCAATTTTGTCCTGTGTAATACTACACAACGATTTGTTCGATCTTTAAGGGGAACTCACCAATCTTCTCAAAGGACAAATCTTACTTCTGGGAAACCATACTTATATTGCGGCTCTCAAGTAATAATTTCACTTTTAACATTTTCAATTTTGTCTTGATCTGTCGACTTGCTATTACATACTTAGTTGGTTTGTAGGATTTAAACATGGCGTACCAAAGCATTGCTGGACTTCACCGTGATTTTTTTGGTCTCCCACACATGATTGCAGTTGTTAAAGTTGTAGGCCCAAGATCATTACCTGGGATTTTGCGTGCCTTGCTCGATCACATATCGACTAAGGTATGATTCAAAAGTTGTAAATTTGTACGTTCTTCATTTTAATAATCTTAATTAACAGTAACATGCTAGAATTAGACTGATGGATTATGTAATATTTTCACAGATGACAGCAATGGTACCAAAGGTCTCTGGGCTACAAGAAGCACTACCTAAAGCTATTGGACTACTTCCATTTGATGGTGGCGTAGCAGGTGAGATGTACATATATTTGCTGAATTAAGATGTAAAATAGCTTTTTTGAAATAATATGTAGTGCTTTCACTAGAGAGAAGAGGTACTTAAAAAGTGGTTTCTATTGTAGGTTGCCAAAAGTTTATTAATGAAATATTGACTTGGGAAGAGAAGGCGGAGTTGAGAACAGAAGTTCTTCATGATCTCAAGGAAATAGGGAATGCTTTGTACTGGATCAGTCTCCTTGACATTGCATTGGTGGGACCACCTTCGTATTCTTTTTTTCTATGCCTATATTTGTTACCTATTTTATTTGTGTTCTCATCTTGCTATAGCACTTCTTAGTGTGATCCTGGGAATTTTTTACCTCAAAAATGTCATGTATACCCCTCTTTCTCTCACAAGGGGTAGCTTGGGCATATGCATAGTTTGGAGGCTATATGTGAGAAATTGCTCCAATTACTTATCATATTTACTTGCAACAGAGAGAGCTGGATACAGCACAGTTTATGCAGACTGCTCCATGGCTAGGTGCTATACCGGGAAATGACAGTCAGATAAAGTTGGCGTACACTGGCCACACTCCCCTTACTATTTTGTTAAGCTCAGCAGCCAATGCAGTTGTATCAAATCCGGCGTTTCCGAATCCGTCGTCCTTTCTAGTGATGTCAAAGCAAGGGGAAGCTGCAAGTAAGTTAACATATCATTAATTAAAGCATGAATGAGTTTCCGTAACCCTAAAAATTGCAAATTTAAGCTTCTGTAACCCTGAAAATTGAGACAGCATGGAGGATGTGAAAGTAGATCCAGTACAAATCACGATGTCTAAGTATTATGATTGGAAATCTTAAAGCTTTATACCGCCATGAGAAACATGTGATATTAACCATTTTTCGTGTATTTCACTCATGTAATTTATATTCTTAAACAAGGAATTTTGGTACAGGTCTTATATACAAGTCAAATTTGAATACGGGTAGTGTGTTGGAGTATGCACTTGCTTTTACAAGTGCTGCCCTGGATAAACATTATAGTAAGTGGAGTGCATCTCCAAAGACAGGGTTTATCGACATCACTACTTCGAAAGACTTCTATCGGGTTTTTAGTGGCCTTCAATTCGTTAAGTATCCCATTCTTTTTAGTTGTACTTTGCTGTTATTTAAAACATAAAAACAATCTCTTTTTAATCTTTTTCTTTTTCTGACAATCCTTTACATCTTTTAGGTTTATTTGGAGGAGACTGTTCTAGATCCATCGAGGAAGTACGAAGCGTTGGGTGATTCTGTGGCATGGGCCAGCTGTACTATAATGTACTTACTTGGGCAACAGCAGCACTTTGAGTTGTTTGATTTCTCTTACCAATTCCTCAATGTTGCTGAAGTAGAAAATGCTACACTTTCTCTTACCACTGATCGGGCCAAGGGCTCTATTTTCTCGCAAGTAAGAGTCTATCTCCATGAAAGTAGCAAATAAAAAAATTCAATAAACAGGACAAAAGCACCATTAAAACTTTTTACTTTTTTCTTAATTCGTTCCGCTTGTTATAGTGCAATTTTCTAGCTGAGAGTGAGATTTTGCAATTAAATATCTTGATTGGAACTTGGAAGGCTAATTTTTCTTTTTTATTCGCCTCTATCTTTTATGAAGGGATATGAGAAACTATTAGAGGCTATGAGAAAAGCTAGAAGGCTGAACAATTATGTGTTTTCCATACTGAGAGCACGCTGCCCTCTCGAAGACAAGGTTGCTTGTGCCATTAAACAAAGTGGTGCTCCTCTGCATCGGGTTAAATTCGCTAATACTGTCTCCGCTTTTGAAACATTGCCCCAGAGAACCGTCTGAAATACTTATTTTCTCAAGCTTCAAGTTCACACAAGAGTTGAGTTGTTCATGCTAATTTACATAGAACCGCCTCTATCATCGTATTTGAAGAAAAGTTTTTGTTAGTTGTTATGTTTGTGTGTGGATAATCTGTGAGTAGTGTAAATTAGTGAGCATTTCCAGAGGTAGTTTGAAAATATCACGCTTAAATGTTTCTATATTACCTAATGATTTTAATTATTCGAAATAATATTTTGCTCCATCAAGAAAAAACTTTGCTAGTAATTATGTCTAAAGATAGCAAAAAAAACTTTGCTAGTAATTGTGAGGAGGGTTTAACTTCTTTTATTTTATTTATTCTTATATTTTTAATAACAAAAATTATAAAAATGAAATGTCAAAATAAGTACATTGAAGGCGATCCATATTATTTTCTACACACATGTAACTATATATTAGCATCTTTTGTTTTTACTTTTATGATATCATTTAAAATAAAGTTATGTCGTAATTTTTTACATGAATAAAAGATTATATTTACTAATTTTATTTTGACATTTAAATTTAAATTGATATAATGATTAAAAGACAATTGAAGCTTCATTTTGATTAAATTTTGAAATGTAAATGAAATTGAGTGAGACCATGATAATGTGCGTGAAAGTATCTAGTTATAGCTAGCACGTCGCGTGAAAAGCCATTACTATCCAAAGTAGGTGTCTGGAGACTGGAGCACGAATCAGGTAAATATGTTTGCCAGGTTTTTAAGGGTAAATGGAGAACATAGTCATGACTCATGATTCATGAATGTCCTTTTCGATTTTATAGTTTTATTAATTGCACTTGAGGCAGGTACCTGAGGGGATACGGACTCGAGTCTATTTCCGTGTGTTCGCATAAAAACTGGGCAGGAAAGATGCCCCATTAATTCCTGTTGGCTGTTGGCTGTTGGCTGTTGGCCCTTCTCCCACTTTGATTTAAGATTACTATCCTCTCAATCTCAATGCCTCACTAATTCACTATGAAAATCCGGATCAATATTTTGATCTGAGATGGAACGAGCAGGATTTTTTTAATATTCGTGCAGGATCTAAACATCAATCCGTTATGTTAAAGTGATACAAATTCTGGTGGAATACATGCAATGCAATGGATGTTTCCGTTCCAAAGTAACGGTGACCGTAAATTGTTCAACCGACCCCGTTGATACGGAAACTATCCATATCGGATTTGGTTCTCATCTCTCAATCATCAGAAAAATAAAAATAAACATATGTTCGACTATGTCCAGAAATAAAGGATTTTACACTTTCAACCTTTTTTCCCGACAGAACACGGACAACCCCAGAAGCACAAGTAATAAATAATAGAGAAATATGATTACTGACGCAGTCTGGCTATAATAAATGATGCTTCGGCATAATTTACTAAAATTTAAGGAGCATTAAATAATTAAAAGTGCGACCAGAAGTTCGAAAAATAAAAATTAAAAAGAAACAGGATCAAGCGACTCCTGGTCTCCCGCGAGTCCGTATCCTCTGAGGTAACAGAATATTTGAATTCAGATCAGGACCGTTCGATTAGAATCCGGGCCAGTCCGATCCGAGATGGAATGCACGGAGATCTTCAATATTCGTGCCAAAACAGATCAGACGGTGTAGATCTAAACTCCAAGTTTCTGTTACCTCATCTGATATGAATTCGTCTCCCGCGGAGGCATCACCATTCACCAATTCTCTCTCTGCCTCCTTCCTCCCTTCTCCTTTCTCCCACACAGAGAACAAAAGGAAGTCGACAGAGAGAGAGAGAGAGAGTGAGATGGAGGCGGCCTTGGATCTGATGAGGCGAATATCTCCAAAGAAGAGCGAGACAGCTCTCTCCGCTCTCCTCTCTCTACTTCCACATTATTCCTCCGATCTCCTCTCTCAAGTCGATCTACCCCTCCAGGTCATCATCCTATCCACCTCATCCATTTCTCTATTTATTTCCTTTTTCCAATTGTTAGCTTCTGGCCCATCCATGAAAAAACCTAGTTGATATCACATATACCCTGCAAAACATGAACAGCTCCCATCCCATTAACCCTTGTTCTTCATTTTACTAACTTGAGCTTCTTAATGTTGTTTCTTGTGAAGGTTAGCATGGATACAACTTCTATGAAAGAATTCTTACTCTGTGAATATAATCGAGATGCCGATTCATACCGGTGAGATATTTCCCACACTTGCACATCTCTTGATATTGATAGGTTCCACTATTGCAAATTTGAAATATTGATTCCCATTCTTTCTTTCGAAATATTGGTACCCCTTCCTAATAACATTGAAGTGCCAATTAAGATAGAATTTATCTCCATTCGTGTTCAATTGCTTAATGAAGCTTAACCCAATTTCAACTTATTTGACCCTCATTTATGCTGTTAAAGGGATTTTGAAAGGCTATTGTTTGAATTATGGGTCATGATATGTAGGTCGCCATGGTCAAATACATACTTCCCTCCTCTGGATGATGGGCCACTTCCGTCAGAGGTGCTTAGGAAACTTGAGGTTGAAGCAAACGAGGTTTTCTCTATCTACCGTGACCAGTAATTTATCTTTATCCTTTCAAGACTGAAGTTTTTGTTTATTACTAACCAAGACATGCATGACAAAGGTTACATTTCTGGTACTGGTAGCGTACCAGTGCTGAGTCATGGCCAAGAAGAGTAAGAGCCTTGGTTAATATTATATTTATTTCCCTGCGAACTATTGGTGGGTTAATATTTTTCCTTTTTGGGGGATATATTTCACCTATCAGCATGCCAAATTAATACATGATGCTTTATAAATATGAACCATGCTGTACTGACTGGGGCTGGTACTTGCATAGAATACCAGGCTACTAGATGTTTGAAATACACAATATACTTCTCTGATTTTATTTTTTCTTAACAAAATTAATAATTTGTTGAAATGAATTCTCATTTAATTCTTAGGTACTACGAAGGTGGCATTTCATCGGTGTACATATGGGAGGATGACGACCATGGATTTGTTGCATGCTTCTTAATAAAGAAAGGTTACTATTTTAATTTTTAAATACAACCTTCTTACCAGATGCTCATTTTAATGCAAGGATTTCAATTTAGGGCCAAGAAATCAAGTTGAATTGCCTCAGATATAGAATAATATCTGAACTCTCATATCTCAATTGAAGGTTCACTTTCCTCAATTTAACCCAAGCTTAGCATCAAGTCTGTATATTCCAAATGAGTGGCGGCAAGTAAACCCAAAAATGAAAAAAAAAAACAAACACAAATAGCTACTTCACAAAAGAAAACAAAAACATTTGATGGAGACTGATTTAAACTGCTGCTGTACTAAATTGAAATGGTGCAATATAGATGGATCAAAGACAGGACAAGGGAAAAGAGGAAACCTCCAGGAGGGCTCCTGGGATGCAATTCATGTAATTGAGGTAAAGCTGTTTACAGTTGCCTAATTTTATAAAACATATATATAAATGATTAATATGAGGAGAATTTTGTCAACACAATCAGATCAATATAATGTAATAATTGGGAATGGGAATTTGTTGCTTGTGTAGAATACTGGTTTTCTTTTAGAAATTATTAAGGCCAAGTTTAGGGCTTATTTCTCCCAGCTAAATTCTTAGCCAAAAGCAACTAATATTTCCATTTTTCATATTCAAAAGGCCTGAATATTGTACGAAATAATCCTATTTTGATATTATATGTAGGTGAATCCAGAGGAGGATGGAACGGCTCGTTATTGTCTGACAAGCACTATCATGCTATCATTGGCCACTGAGAACAATACATCTGGCACTTTCAACCTGGCTGGATCCATTCGAAGACAGGTTTGCTTCTAAACAACATACCAGTCAGATCAGGCATCAGTATGTTCTCTTGTTGTGCTTTGTATCTAATCTGAGGGCACATTTGGTCTAGTTTGTTAAATGTAATGGGTTACTGGCATGAAGCTTAGTTTACAAAACCAATGCTGTATGTATTCCACAATTGAGGGTTAATTTTGGGTAGGCTGTGGTTTTCTTGCATATTCTAGAGAACGCTTCCTTACAATACAGGTCTTGTATTAGTAATTTAGTATTACCAGTCTAGTCTGGGAGAACTTTTTTATGTTTAGAAACTGTAATTCACCGAATTAGAAATTCAGAACTAATTCCTCAAAATTCCAGAGAATTCCACAGCAATTTTCTGACATGAATGAAAAAAAAAGTACATGAGAAATTCATTCTGTAACTTTTTTACATGTTTTGTTAGCATTGCATGCAATATTAAGTGAATGGATCTATCAAGCCAACAAAATGATCTGCTCCATAGGAAATTGCACTATATAAAAAGCATATTTATTAAAAGAAATCCAAACCAGCATGAGGTTGAGTGTGGACACACAAGGTATATCTATCAGTGTTGAAATGGAATTAAACAACGTAAATTTGTTGTGTGGAGCAAGCATAGAGAACACTAACAAAGAAATGAGTAATATTTATATTTTTGGCTGCTTGCCTAGCACAAGTAATTGTCAAAGACTATAGTGGAGTTTAAAGAAGCATAATGATCAATAGGAGCTCAGAATGCCGGTGGGACATTATATAATAATAGTGTCTGCTTTGAAAATATGTGCAAACCTGCTTCCTCATATAAACCCTTAAAGTAGATTTCCGTGTTTTAAATTTTTTGGGAATTTAGTTTCGAACTTCTAATTTTCTGAAATTCAGTTTCCAAATATTATACTTGTCCTCTAAGAAGTACTTGCATGCACATAGAGAGGCTCTTTATTGTGGCTTTAATTATACTGTTCTGAACACTATTTTTCTGTCTATGAAAATTGTAGATAAGTGAAAATCTCAATAATTTATGAAAATCTCAAAAGCTTATTTCTTTTTCAAAATCACTGTTTTGTATACAGTAACCAACAGTTGTTCTTTTAAGTTTTTGCTTATTTTGTACCCTTATGACTTGCAATGTACCTCCTGCTTCAGATGAGTTTGGATCTTTCCGTGGAAGAAGGTCATTTGTGTAACATGGGAAGAATGATAGAAGATATGGAGAGCAAACTTAGAAATTCCCTCGAACAGGTACTCTTTCCCTCTCTCTGAACATGTTGCTATACAGTGCTTGTGTATATTATCTACAATCAAACAATAGTTCTATACCCCTTTAATGAGATTAAACTCAATTGAATCGCAAGTAAGCCTTGGAGTGTTGAAAGCAAGGCTCAATGACACCATAAATTGCTCCAGTCAATATTCAGTTTTTACCACATCAGCTGTGCATATTTGGCTTGTTTAGCCTTCTATTTCTTGTTAAGGGGTGTTTGATATAACAGAATATGGGGAAAAGAAAAGCAAATCTGGAATCTGTCTTTCCTTAGCTTGTTTGATGTGCAAACTTTTACTTTTGGTTCTCTTTTTTAATTAGAAAACACGAGAAAAAGGAGGGAAGTTGGGGCCCATGAATTAAAAAGTTAGGCTGAACTTGAATATTGTATGGAGTTGATTGCACAGGAGATGTAATGATTCTCGTAACTTGCATTTCTAACCCGCTATACGCAACAATACACGATTATAAATGAAGGAACCATATGTTTTATTTATTGAGACCTTAACAACTGATTCACACTCCTCTCTTTGCTTTTAACTTTTCCAACACATGAAAAAACATATGAAGAAAAAAAAAATCATGAAATTAAGTTTCTAGGATTTTTCTAAAATCCCTTGAATACTTTTGTATACAAACAGCCCCTTTGTCAATATGCAATTATTTTCAATTTTGTAATGTAGGTCTATTTCGGAAAGACAAGAGAGATGGTGTGTACATTAAGGCCACCTCCTGAAGGAGTGCAGGTTTGCCTTCCCGAGAGCAGACCTATTTAGACCACCCTTTGCTTTGTACTGATCAACTTCATCCTAGGCTAGACTAGACACTAACACCTTTTCCCCCTTCCCCTATTAGAAAATTGCTTTGAAAAAAAAAAAAAAGTTTTTCTCGAGGAACTTGTGAAATATTGTTAAATGCTTTGTTGTAATATGTGCATTGCAAGAGTGCAGAAAGTTCTGCTTTGGGCCATTCATGTTATATTATGTAGAAGTATAATATGCTCCAGAATTGGTCTGGTAAGTGTAGATATGGAAAGAGAGCATAGAATGATTGGTTGATGACCTTCTACGAGCAAGATCACTGCAGCTTTTGATATGCTGCTCACGCTTAGCTTCTAGCATTTTGGATTGATCCAGCTCGTACCTTCTGGGCTTTACAAATCAAAACATCATTCACCATGTGAGTAATGAAGAACATAATTATGAAACGTGATATCTATACAAAATTGTACTGTACTTGCATATTACGTTTAACAATGTTAAGAACTTTTTAACTATTCTTTAGATAGGTTAAAAATCACTGCTGCTGGTCCAAAAAATTTCAATCAAGTAATTTTCTACCTGCATAAAAGAATAGTTAAAGATTTTCTACCCTGCATAAAAGAATAGTAAAAAGATTTTAAAAGAAATTAAAATTTGATGTGCAAGTACGGTTTTGATAGGAAGATCATGTTGAATTTTAAAAATAAAGATTTTCTACCTGCATAAAAATAATAGTAGAAGAATATAAAATTTGATTTGCAAATGTGGTTTTGATATGAAAATCATGTTGAACTTGGGATACGTTTGAATGAGAGCTAGAATAGTGAAATTTAGAATTAATAGATTAGAATAGAAAAAAAAAATTAAATTAGTATGAAAATGATACCATTCAAATTTATAAAGATGTTGTTTAAACTGTATATTTAAAATAGTGAATAACTATAATCAATAAAAAAAAAAATAGTATTGATAATGTGCTAATTAAGAAAAAAGATAAATAAAATCTCAAACGAATTGTTAAGATGTGAAGATAACAAAAGTGACATTAATTTTATCATTTCATAATATTGTTGACAAAAGTCTAAGAAAAATATATTTTTCTCTCCACTCTTAAATAGTAGCTATTCCAATATTTGTAAAAAATAAAGAACTAACAGGCTAACAAGCTATTCTAGCTATATTTCGAATTACAGCTTGTGATAGAATTATCATCTACAAGGCAATCGTTAGAGATCATCAATCACGCATAGTAAGTTCTCTTTCATCACCTTTTCCACCAAATGCATAACCGTATCCATAAAATGATCACACAACACAACGTAAAAATGCTTAAAAACATAAGCAATCCCAAACCACAGCAAAATAGCAGAAATAAGTTTAAAAAGTTCACAACTATCATCTACAAATAAATATCTGCTAATAATTAATTACCACCATCACGCAAAATCTAGGTAAAATCCCTCAACCCAAGTCAAGACAAACTCAAAATACAGCCTATTTAGTACAAAATCAGGCCTTGGCTTCTACCTTGCTCTCTTCCCCTGATCCTGATGTCTCCTCTATTTTCTCTGTAATTGTCACACAGCACAAATTAGATTCATAATTCATGATGAATTAGGTTTAGAAACTGAACCAAAGCCAATAGTGGACCATAATCCAAAATTATAAATGACCCAACAGCCAATATCAACACGACATTCTATACAACCCAACAACTGAAATGACCTGGAACAGTCAGGCCCTAAACCCCACACAATTCTAAAACCCCGTATAAATGCAAAATTAAATAAAGCATAAGAACTGAAATGACCTAAAACAGTCAGTGGCTCAAATCAAACCACATATACCCAAAACCAGAATTGTCAACCCATATGAAACCTGAATTGTACTACATTAGACCCAAATTTTTGGGAACCTCAGACAGCTAAAACTTGAAGACTTGATTACAAAGCCACAGATAATTTGAAATTTGTTCCACATTTTAAATTCTATATTTGAAGTGCTTGTTTTGGATGTCGATAAAGCTTTTGCAACAGTGCCAAAAGTTCTTTCTCAAACTACACTTCGATGAGTTAGATGTTTTGACTCAGCACACTGTACTGCTAAAAACACAACTAAAAGGTACCACCCTTGCTTCCTCATTGTCAACTAATCCAGAATATGATTACAAAATTAATTAATAGTTGATATCTAGCTTCCACAAATAGGACAAATCCAGACAGGTAAAAAAAAATTGTTTAAAATAAAATACTTATTTGACCAAGTTTTCACCTGTAGGAGCCGATTCAACAGACTCGTCATCGTCATCCTCATCCTCGTCGTCATCATCGTCGACCATATCATCAGGACCACCCATACCCAGATTCTGTAAAGAAAACAAAAATAAAAGATGAATATTTCCGTTAATTTTTTGTCTTCTTCAGCATCTAACAATATCAAAAATTGTATATAAAGCTGAAAGAAAGTACGCACTGAGAAATCCATGCCGCTGAAATCCATATCACTGCCAACTGAAAAAGAAAATGAGAAATATAATCAATTATGACGTCTCATTAATATATATTATATATGCAAAGAATGCATTGCTATTGTTAGTTTTTTAATGAAGTGCCATGAGTAACAACAGATTCCCAAATCACTAAAACATGTCGGTATGACTCTAATGATGTAACACACTATGCAGTAGTACATGTAACAGTTGCAATTCCTAGTGTCTCAGGGGTGGTTTAAATTATAAAATATAGTTACCTCAATGATGGTGAAACAAATCAGCAATAGATGCAAAAATGCCAAACAATAGATAAATGCCTAACACGAGAAATTAAATTAGAAAGACAAAAAAAACTAACTTTTATTATCCTTCTCCTCATCTTCATCAACCCATTTGTTCCAATCGACCTTAATATAAACTGGGGTCCGTCCAGCCTGCTTTAAAAGACGTGGCCACCATTTCTTCTTTTCTTTCGCAACTAGATAGCATATGTGCCTTGATGTAACTGCTGCTTTGCTCTCCTATAAAATAGGAAGCATCAATTATATCATTTGTAAGAAAAGTTCGAGAATATGCCACACCAGGCAATCTCACCCTTAAGGCATATATACTGCACCCAAATTCAGGAACCAAACAAATAAACGAACCCTCATGTGAAGTTTGATCCATTTTATTTGGTTTTCAACCCAACCCACAAATTTTGGATTAAATGGTTCCATTTTTTGGTTTAAATGGTTTAGTTCAGTTGAGTTCTTGCATTACTTCAGATTTTTATATTTGGTTCGGTTCAATCTCTCTTATTTTGGATCAACTGATATATATATATATATCTTGATATTTATTTCTATGATTATTAAATGTACTGTGTATGCATTGAGTTCTTTTTTTTTTTTGAAGGTTAGATGGCTTTATGCCTCTAACAAATATATTAAAATTAGAAAATTATTTACAAGATGTATTGAGTTTTGACCTTTTGAAATTTAATCTCTCTTATTTCGGTTCAACCAAACAACCAAATTTACTTTGGTTTCTTGTTTGGTTGTTATTTGGTTGACAAGCTTACTTCGGTTAGTTCAGTTAGAATTTTGAAAACCGAATAAAATTTTGGTTTGACTATTTAATTCGGTTTTAACCGAACCAACCATGTGAACACCGCTAATTGCAGTTGTAAAATTAGTAGGTAAATGAACTCTATCATTCAAGATATAATATTCCCTTCTCAGAAAAAATAAAAACCTCCTATTATTATTTCTCAATAACCAGTTCAATTCTCTGGTACCACACTAGTACCCGCTTCCTTTCCACCACTGTACCAGTCCTTGGATATATAACAGCATTTCTTCAAGTCCACAGAGTATACAACTACTCAAAAGAAAACAAATCTATCTTACAAATTCTGAAGTGCACGACTTACATTGACTTTGACTTTGTCAAACAATTCCAGATCAAGCTCATACGGTACATTGTCAGCCCCACTCTTAGCAGAAAAAGAGAAGTGACCGTCAGGTTGTAAATTAAGCTTAACATCTTTTGCGTCCGGTAATTCGATGGTGATAAATACTGTGTCTGACAGCTGGGCCCAATTTGTGCTTGGGTGTCGACTGCAAGTAACAGAAAACACGGAAATTAGCTCTAATCAAGGGTTATTTATTTTACTTTACACATGCTTTGAGTAAATCAAGTAATCAAGATTTAATCTGAGACAGCGGAGGCTTGATTGCACCGAATGAACTGGTACTGTCGGGTAAAAATTGCATACCAGTACCTACTGATCTCACCGTTTGTCGTGCTTCACAAAAAAGATGTTAACAACTTAGAAATTCAACAAGGAAACGATTGTTGTAATAGAAAAGTTGGAATTGAAAGTTAAAAAAAAAAAGGGAGGAGCTCTGTGCACGATAGCATTTGTCTCAGTATAATCAATCAAACTTCAAAAAGCTCGAAAAAACTTGAAACAGTTGAGAGAAAGTTGACAAGATGAGAGCGAAAAGAGACGGCAAGTAAATTACCTCATGGTGGAGATGCTTGGGAATAGATTGAAGAAGCTTGGAATGGTTTTGCTTGGCGTCGAATCGCAAAAGCTTGACAAGGAAGAAACAGAGAGAGGGGTCGGGTATAAGAAGCGGAAGCGGCGTGGTAGAGAAGCAGAGAATAGAAGGGAAGAGGGTTCTAAAGAGGTCTAGAGTATTCTATTTCTATTGCAACTTCCTACGACACAGTATCCAAGGAATTCCTATTCTCTTCAGTTAACTAGAGTTTTGAGTTCAGATCCGGACCGTCCGATTTAAAGAGTTCCGTGCATTACAGTCATGGACTAGATTAACCCGATCAGACAACTCAAACGGAATTCGTATCCCCTCAGGTTACCTGATTGAGAAGAATTGAATCGGACGGTCCAAAAATGGAATTTTTAACTTGGCACGCGTATCTCAAAGTACAAATAATATTGCCTCCTGCTGCTATTCCGATCACCCATCGACTGAAATTAAATCTGAGCCGTGCATTTCAATTGTGTTGAGTCAGGTAATCCAAACTCAACCGGGGCGGAAATAAATCGAGTGCGTATCCTCTGAGATATCTCATATTTTGCGTGACCGATGTGTCCGGTGCCTATTCTGGGGTGACGCATGGGGCCAGTATTATTTTAGCTTTGAGATTCGCGCAGAACGTATTGTAACGGTTGAGATTCTCCAAAAAGTCACGCAAATTATGAGATATCTCAGAGGAAGCGAGTTCAAATAAATCTGCTGTGATTCCAAATAATCACAGGGACCTGCTATTTTAATCATCCATTAATTTGTGTTTGAGATTTGTGTATAAAAATTAATTGTTTTTGAAATTTGTGTAACAAGAGAAATGAATTATTGGATTTGAAATTAAGGCCTGTGATTCTTTGAAATCACAGCCGATTTATTTTCCGTAAGAAATTGGTGCAGAAAACATACCAACTCCGGATACGCACAGAATTGATCAGTCAGTGTATAAAACCATTGCTTATAAACAACGCAAGCGATGATAAATTATGTTTTATAGTATGAAAACCATTGCTCAAATCTCAAAACATGTTATAATTAACCAATATGCTTACCATGTCCATCTCTCTTGTTGTTCCTTTTTTTTCATAAAATATTTGATGGACACTTTTATTTTGGAGACGTAGTCAGGATCAGATATATATTTTTACTAGAGTGACCAATTTAGGCTGTCGGTTGTTCAGAGTTAGACATAATTTTCTTTAGAAATAAATTTATACATAGACCTATACACACATATATATAGTTTTCAAAATTTAGAAGTAGACAATTGTTAACATCTGATTTAATGTGGCTCCACCACTAATATTCTATTGCAATTCCAATTCAAAGCACATATATATAGTTGGATAATGATTCCATCATGGTTTTCTTTTTCACTTGGAATGATCATATATAGTGATCAGCTTAGTGGTATGTGCTACGTGCTACTTAGAATGTTTATAGTCTTTATAAATATATTTAAGTTTCACAAGATAATGAAATTTTACATACCTGAGATTATTTTCTTAAATATGCTTCTATTTTATACTGTTGTCAGTTTTTTTTTTTAAAATATTCTTAATATTCAAAATAATTACTCAATTATGTCTTGTCGAATTTGTTTGCTCCACTCTAGTTAATATTATTATGACTCGGCTCCTCTGAAAATAAATAAATAAATAAATGAGATAGTTGAATAAGTCCAGTACAAGCACACAAAAATATAATATGTTATTGAAAAAAATAGGTACAATACAACCTCCATGCAATTAAAATAAAGATACAAGCAATATTTTATGGCCCAGCCCGTTTTAGAAAATATCTTGTCCCCAACGGCACCGTGGACAAACACAACCCCTAGCAAAAAATAATTGTGGCCCATCCTGGCCCGGCCCGTTTTAGAAAAATATCTTTCCCCAATTGGTCACAAGGGACAACAAACACAACCCCTAGCAAAAAAATCGCTAAAGCAAAACCATATCCTCTTCTCTTTATAAAACCCCACTTATCTTCGCTCTCCTACCTCTTTAAACCCCTCTTCTCTTCTTTTCTTTTCTCACCTCACAACCTTATCTCTAACCCTCAAACCCTCCTCCCTCTCAAATGGCTACCGCCGCCGCTACTTCCTCTTCTCTTCTCTGTAAAACCCTATCACAACCTAAATCCTTGCAAGGAAGAGCAATAGTTTGTTCCTTCCCTCACCCTTCCAAACCCTTCTCACTCGTAGAACCACTTGCGGTTCTCGCTTCGTCATGCTCTATTTCGCCTCTTGTCAGGAAGGCCAGACCTTTCGACCTGGGTTTCGTGACTAGAGTGGTGATGTCGGACTTGGATATGGAGCAAGACGAGGAAGGGTTTGAGGAGGGAGAAGATGGTTTCGCTTCAGAGGTATAATAATTACTTTAATGTGCGATAAATATTTAATTTAGTTTGTTAAAAACTAGTTTTTGGAGATGGATGATGAAATTTGTACTCAATATATTATTACTTTACTGTTTAATAAATAGTTATTTAAGTTTGTTAAAAAAGTAGTTTCGGAGATTTATGACTAAATTTTTACTGAAGTCAGCTTTGCTTGATTTTGAATTGTAATTTTGATTTACTGGAGTTACAATTCTGTGCAAATAAAGCGCAGTCTTTCAAATAGTTAAAACAGTATATATGCCAGATGGGATTTTAAAAAAAAATTGGTTCAGTAGGGATGTACATTTTATTAATATAAACATTTGTTTCAGGATTCGTATGAAGACGAATCTGACGAAGAAGTGGCGGTGAAAGAGGAATTTGATGCTAACTCAAAGCTATTTGTTGGGAACCTCCCTTTTAGCGTCGACAGTGCTCAATTGGCCGGTGTTTTTGGCGAGGCTGGGACTGTTGAGATAGTTGAGGTATACATCTTTTCTCCAATTATTATCAGTTCATATGTTGTTTTCTTCTTGCATGAAAGGACAGTAATTCGATTAATTTAGGATTTTTGTATAAATATAAACAGAAATTGACATTGGCTAAAAGGATATAAATATAACAGGATTTAAGTGATAATAACTTATTAATCAATTTATATATATAAGCAATGCAGTATACAAAGAAGGGAAATAAGAACGGACTTTCGTAGTAAGTGACATACTTCATTATTCTCCATGCAATTGTTTAATTTTGAAATAATCATTTTGGTATTTTTTTTTTGTTAAGGTTATATATGATAAAGTAACTGGAAGAAGCCGTGGCTTTGGTTTTGTCACAATGGGATCTGCACGAGAGGCCGCTTCAGCTGTTGATCAACTTGATGGATATGTGAGTGCTTGTTAAATGCATTTCTATGTTGTCATTGATGTTTGCTTTAGATTTGTTTCTTATAAATGCATTATCTATGAGAAAATATATGAACATATCCTTATTTTTTTGGTTAATTACACAACAGGTGCTAGAAGGGAGAGAGATAAGGGTGAGGTCAGGCCCACCACCACCAAAAGATGACTCGGCCCAATTAAGGGGATTCAGAGGTGGGGCCCAAGGGGATGGTTACCGAGGTGGGTCCCAGGGGGGAGATGAGTACAGGGTCCACGTCGGAAACCTTTCATGGGGAGTCGACAACTCCACACTCAAGACACTGTTCAGTGAACAGGGGAGGGTTGTTGAGGCCAAAGTAATTTATGACAGGGAGACTGGCCGGTCTAGGGGTTTCGGTTTTGTCACTTACGGCAGTGCTGATGAGGTTGACAATGCCATCGCCTCACTAAACGGAGCTGTAAGTTTTCTCTCTAATTAGGGTTTTCTTTACTGAAATCCTTCCTTCAACTAAACTTGTCATTTATTTCTTTGTCAGGATTTGGATGGAAGATCGATTAAGGTGTCAATGGCTGAGGCAAGGCCACCTCGTAGACAGAATTTCTTTTAGAATAAATGGGGAGGTTGGTTTATGTTTTAGGCTGCTTTAGAGGTTTTGAAGGGTTTAGTTATCTTAAATTTATTGGATTTTGTTGTTACTAAAGCTATGTTGTTGTAATGTTATCTTTTGAATATTTTTTGTATGTTTGTGCGGATCCTTAATAGAAAACAAGTATGCTTTAAATGGACTTCATAGATAAGGCTTAAATACGATATTGCTATTGTGGTTCTTGTATGATGCAAATTTGACAGTAGGGTTACTGTGCTAGATGTATATATACAAATTTCAATCTACAAGGCGCCATAATGAGATCTGTCTATTTACATGTTAGACTATAGAAGAGAATTTATTGAATGCACAACTTAATTTTTTTACAATGTTGCTACGATGATCTGTCTATTTACATGTTGCAAATAGGAAAAAGAAAACTCTTATCAAAATGCTACACTGCTAAGAAATAAGTATGACAATAAATAGATTATATTGACAGTTGGTATAACGGTTATGAAATTTTGAATTTGTATATTCTTTACGCTTTAAATAGGTCAACTTTCAAGTATAAAACATAGTTGTAACGTGCATTCTGTTGACGGACTTTCGAATTCTTCACTTGACAGCATCTGTCAACCTGACATTCTCCTTTTCTTTTTCTTTTTTAATGTAGCAGGCAAATTAAGTGTCTATTATGATTTTCATTAATAAAAAAAAGAAGTTACAAGGTGATGTGGTTACATGGTTACAACTTCCAAGGAGTTGAATTTTAGGTTTGAGTAATGAGTTGGTGGGGTCATGACTCATGAGAGCCACTGTTTTTGTTTATTTGGTGTCAAGGTTTAGACAGTTGCTTGTTTAGAGAAATTCTGAAATTAGGAGCAGCAGAAAAACTTATATATATATATATATATAGAGATAGGCTACGGTGAGTTGCGAAGTAAAGCGACTATTTTACTTCATGCTTATATTTTGCGATTTTTAAGTTCAAAACGTCGATCCGAACCGTTCATCTTGTTCTTCATATTGAAATGTGCTTGGAGACCAAATTTTACATTTTTTGGAATTTTTTTACTATTTATTAAGCAATTTTGAAAGTCGCTGATCTGATGGTTCAGAAAATTTTACTGTTTTTTACTGTTCACAGCAAAACAGCAATTTTCAAAAATGCTTAATAAATAGTAAAAAAATTCCAAAAAATGTAAAATTTGGTCTTCAAACACATTTCAATATGGATTAAACATCTAACGGTTCGGATCGGTCGTTTGAACTTTCAAAATAAAAATACGGCGTGAAGTAGAAACGCGTTTTACTTCGCAACTCACCGTAGCCCACCTCTATATATATATATATATATATATATATTTTGTTGAAAGTCCATAGACAATTGTATTGATCTAACGATTTACAATGTAGCTATAGTTCTATGGGTTATGGCCCTCTCAAGGTACAATTTTGAAAGCGGTGGGCATTGACAATGATCCATTTTTTTTTTAACTTAGATTGCAATTTTAAATCGTTTTACAAAAAAGAAAAAGAAAAAAAAGGATATATCGTTGTCAATGCCCATGATCCATAAAAAGTTAGATCATGATCCCTGCTGACGATCTTACTATATTGGTTGAAAACAAGGTACTCTATTTGTTTCCGTACATCTCTTTTTTATAATTACCATGAAAAAAAATCCCCTCATTATAAAATGTTGAATAATTTGGCTCGTATAGCTAGCTAGCTTTTTAAAAGAAGAAAGTAAGAAATACTCTTTTGACTCCTTTTACTCTTTTAATTCGTGCATAGCTTTTTAAAGCACATTGAAGTGGTAATTGTAAGACGCTGGAATGTTAGAGCATCCCTGTAGAATTGTAGATGACTCGGACTAATTCAATTTTTTTTTTCTTCTAGGCCTAAAGAAAAGAATTCACTTGTATAGTTCTAAAATGATCTCTAATTGTACATTATTGTAGTCTTCAATGTATACTATAACGCTATATTTTTTAAGTGAACTGTATAAAGAGTTCATGAGGTACAGCACAACATCTATTCTGATTTTGATCTTAAGATTTCATGCAACATTAATTATTACCGTAAATATTTTAATCAGAGCGCAAAAATACAGCTATTCGTACAGGTAAATAGGAACAAATTTGAACTATGGAAGGAAGGAAAAAATCTATACAACGTGAAGAAAAATACAAATGATATATAATAGATATTTTTACAATTAATCTTGATAATAGATGTTTTTACAATTAATTTTGATAGTGGATATTTTTACAATTAATCTTGACAAGATATTTTAGCAGGAAAAAAAAAATAACGATTTGTGAGGCCTTTGATTGAGGTTCTCCGTGTATCGGTTTATATATATATCTCTAGCTAAGGTCTTATTGAGCCTATTCAACTTGGTATCAACAATTATAGTAAGATGTTAAATGATAGAGTAAAGCTAATATACACTTAAGTGTACCGTACACTTAACCTTAGGGCCATCAGATTTCTCTAAAAGTCGTGCTACCACGACTTTTAAAGAATCTACACGACTTTTAAAGAAATCTGGCGATCATAAAGTTAAGTGTACGGTACACTTAAGTGTATATTAGCTTTACTCTTAAATGATATATATGGCATTTGCCATCGTGATATATTCTAGTGGCCTCCTTTATCACATTCATAACCGCACAAATTCTTATAACGATTGATAATCCTGCTTACGGAATCACTGATTATATGCACCGCATGATTAAACATGATCTCATGGAAAATGAGTCAAATTTATTAATATGTTAGCAAGATTTTGTGTGGCAACACATGATATATATATATATAGGTTCTCTTAAGCTCATCAAAGTTTTGATAAGCTTAACTCTAAAACTCATCAAATCGATTTCAAATGACGAATTCGAACCGTTGAAACCCGCCTACCTTACGTGTGATGCATCTACATGTGAAATTTTTAAACATTCAAATTAATTTAGTATAAAGTCAAGCGGTCAAAATTAGAAGGTTAATAAATTAATTTTAGTGCATTCATTTTTTAACGTTTTTTGACCGCTTGACTTTATACTAAATTAATTCGAATGTTTAAAAATTTCACATGTAGATGCATCACACGTAAGGTAGACGGGTTTCAACTGTTCGAATTCGTCATTTGAAATCGATTTAATGAGTTTTAGAGTTAAGCTCACCAAAACTTTGGTCAGCTTAAGAGCACCCTAGTTCTACTCTCTCTCTCTCTCTCTCTATATATATATATATATAGAGAGAGAGAGAGAGAGAGAGAGTAAGGCTACGCTACTTCGCGAATTAAACGGGCTGTTTTAATTCGCGCTCATATCTCTAGTTTCGAAGTCCAAATAGTCGATCCAAACTATTAGATGTTTAATCTATATTAAAATGTGCTTGGAGACCAAATTTTATATTTTTTGGAATTTTTTTTACTATTTATTAAGATGGTTTGAAAATCGTTGTTTTTTAATGGTGCAGAATTTTAATAAAAACAGCGATTTTCAAACCATCTTAATAAATAGTAAAAAAATTCCAAAAAATATAAAATTTGGTGTCCAAGCACATTTTAATATAGATTAAACATCTAAAGGTTTGAATTGGCTATTTGAATTTCGAAACTAGAGATATGAGCGTGAATTAAAACAGCCTGTTTAATTTGTAAAGTAGCGTAGCCTTACTCTCTCTCTCTCTCTCTCTCTCTCTATATATATATATATATCTGAGTTAGGCTGGGGTGCTATGGATAGCATAGTGGCTTCTATGCTATGGCTCAATATTCGAGTTTTCAAAATCCAAATGGTCGATCCGAACCGTTCATCTTATTCTCCATATTAATATCTGCTTGGAGACCAAATTTTACATTTTTCTGAATTTGTTTACTATTTATTAAGTATTTTACAAAATTATTGATCCAACGGTGGCTGCACAAAACAGTAAAACCGTTGGATTAGCGATTTTCAAAGTGGCTTAATAAATAGTAAAAAAATTCAGAAAATTATAAAATTTGGTCTCCAAGCAGATATTAATATGGAGAATAAGATGAACGGTTCGGATTGACCGTTTGGATTTTGAAAACTCGAATATTGAGCCGTAGCATAGAGGCCACTATGCTATCCATAGCACCCCAGCCTAACTCTATATATCTCTATATATATATATAGAGAGAGAGAGAGAGAGATGGGCTATGGTGCATTGCAATGCATAGGCTATGGTGTGCATTGGACCATAAATCACCGATTCAAAGTCCAAATGACCGATCCAAACCATTCATCTTGTTCTCCATATTAATATGTGCTTGGAGACCAAATTTTACATTTTTTGAAATTTTTTTACTATTTATTAAGCCACTTTGAAAATCGCTGATCCAACGGTGACTGTTTGGAACAGTAAAATCAGAAGCCACCGTTGGATCAGCGATTTTCAAAGTGGCTTAATAAATAGTAAAAAAATTCCAAAAAATGTAAAATTTGGTCTCCAAGCACATATTAATATGGAGAAAAAGATGAACGGTTTGGATCGGTCATTTGGACTTTGAATCGGTGATTTATGGTCCAATGCACACCATAGCCTATGCATTGCAATGCACCATAGCCCATCTCTCTCTCTCTCTCTATATATATATATATATATATATATATATATAATTTTTAAAATATATCTTGATAATAGATACTTTTAAGATAAGGGTTCAAATGATTCTATTTTTTATGTCTCCATCGTGTCTCTATTTTTAAATTTTTTAATAATAAAAAAATTAAACTAAGATTTATATGTCAAATAAATCTGCTAGATGTGATTTATATTATTTCCTCTACATATACATAAAAAAATATTATTTTTTGATTTTGTCTTTATAAGAATAAATAAGTTGGAAATCAATGTTCAGATATCAATTTATTTTTGTAAGCTCTTGACATCAATCAAAACAAAGTCGAAATGTCGTAATCTTTTGTATATGCAAAGAGAAATTAATAACAGTAATATTTTTGTCCTCGAATCCTCATCCCCGCCTCAGCCCCCCCCCCTAACTAGCTCAACCGTCCGCAACTAGTTCAACTGTCTCCAACTGATTTTCCAATTTTGAATCTTGCAACAAGCATTTAATCCTCACATATCAAGCCTTTAAACCTCATGACTCTCATCTCTGCCATCCTCTTCGCCCTCCTCTCCCCACTCCTCTTGGCGCTCTTCTTCGCTCTGTCCTCTGCTCTCCTCTCCACTAGTCCAACTCTGCCGTTATGGACTACAATCCAAGATCTAGAGGGAGATGTGACGAGAAAGATCGAAGGAGACGAGAAAGAAGCTAAATATTTCATCTTGAGGGAGATCCGAATTTGCCCCTTCGTTTAAAGGCTTGGCACCAGCACTTTAAATGATTGTAGACAAAGATTTAAAGGCTCAAGAAATAAAATTTAAGTGCCAACATATTTTTACTGTAAAAAAGATTGATAAGTTGCATGTAAGGTTTAAAGGGTTGTAGACAAATGTTTAAAGGATTGACATAAGTACTTTAAAGGGTTGTGAAACAAAAAAAAATGACAAGTTAATGGATGTAGACAGATGTTTAAAGGCTTAATAGGAGTTTTTTTAAGGGTTGTAGACAGAGGTTTAAAGATTTGAAAATTTGAATTCATATCACCCCAGCTACCTGAGGTGCAAGTTATAAATCTGAAGTGTTCTTTCAACATGATGTGAATCTCAAAGTAGACCCCTTGCAGTTAATAGGGTTCGGATTGAGTTTGAGTTGACTGGGATTAATCTGGACCGTCCGTTATTTTCAATTGTACCACAGGTACTTGGGGATACAGACTCAGAGAATTTAAAGTGCTTACATGCTTTCAATATATATATATAAAATAGCGACACAAAAATAATTTAAAAGTACTTCTTCATAGATCTCATTTGAAAGTAGAAAATCAAGCATAAAACATTCATATTTTTAGATTCATAAAGTTCCACAGATCATCGGAAAAATGGATTAGAATGATCGGAGAAAAAAAAAACAAAGTGAGTGAAAGAATTTTTTTTCTTTTTTTGGCTTGAAGACAAAAGTAATTAGAAGTTAAATTACCCATATTTTAGGATTTAAGGCTTGTAGACAGAGGTTTAAAGAATTGCTAGTAATATTTTAAAGGGCCGTAAAGAAAGCTTTAAAAGCTTGGACATAAACGACACTGACATTCTAGAAGGTTGAAAGACTCGAAGGGGCACGGACAAGAATTTGTTTGTGTTAGTTTGTAATAATCTAGAAGTCAATAATACGATAAATTAATCATAAAGCTTTGTTCATGAATTGAATGTTTATTTATATCATTTTGTTGCCGTGAGTATTATTGCATTTATGGATCATTTCGAGTTCATGACTGAAATTGTGAAACTCCATAATATAGATGATATATATACTCTTAAAAGGTCACTGACCAAGGTAATTAGCAGGAACACTAATTACCGCTATAAGGTTAGTATGTGGATTAAAAGATGGTTAAGTTTTACAAACCACTTGACACGAGATGTCATTTTAATCACATAGATACATGTTCTAGGAACATGGTATTTGACAGACCCCGAATGAAACATTAAATAGAATTGTGTTCGTGTCATTAATGTTTTCATTCAGTGTCAAAGTTCTACAGTATGAGGTATTTATCGTTCCCACTAAGAAATATATATGAGTAAGTGTTATCTAACGCTGTCCGCAAAAAGCAGCCATAACGGTAGCATTTCCATATGTATAACTTAGCTGAGGAAGTGATAGTCTGCCAAGAATACTATTTGTCCCTTGTATCTCTATACGAGCTATAGCATCACTGGGCCCCTTGATAGAGTTAGATTATCTGCATGCGGTATAATTACAAGAGTAATTATATTTGATAATCTACTCAAGATCAAGAAAAGATACAGTTACCAAGGATGACACACATCTACCTTGAAACTGATCTGATAGCTATGAGACAGAAGAACTGACACAAGTAAATTGTTTACTGGATCGTGATATTGTACAGTACAGCATCATCTGTGTAATTGGATGGTCATGATGTGTTGCCAGACGCCACCCATGATTATAGAAGTTAAAACAGTTTTAACTCTGTTTACCAACATAACACAGATCCTATTGGGTCACACCATATAAGAGCTACTCGGAGAATCTTACTGATTAATTATAAATTGATTATAATTAATATTAAGATGGTTATAATTAATTATACATGATATAATTAAATTATAAATGTCATTTAGAATGACAAGCAGAAACAACGGTTAATTTATAAACGTACACGTTACGTTGTATAAAAGTTACCGAACAACAACCGAAAAGAAATATAATTGTATATGACAATTATATATATTTGATTTGGATTTTAATTTGTTAATTATGGGTTTGAGTTATGGATTTAAAAGCCCAAAATAATAAAAGCCTTAATTAAAATTAAAAGCCCAAAAGTCAAAGCCCAAAATCAAAGCCCAACACTATTCATGCCTTAATGGACCAAGGGTAAAATGGTCTTTTTACCTTGGTGCTGACTTCCCATGTGTTGACATGTGTCATGTGAGGTGGCAAGGGTATTTTGGTCATTTCACATGATAAAAGGATGAGGTGTCAAGAGCTTTTGGTAAATAGATTTGTTTTGAGGGGTATTTCGGTCTTTTGCGAACCTCCTCAAAACTCTATAAATAGAGGGGTAGGGGTAGAGAGAAAGACTCACTAATTCACGTGTTAATCTGATTACTTCGTTAATCGGTTTTTCTCTCTTCCTTGATTTCGGTTATTTCGAGATTAGGAAATAATATATTTTGTGTAATCCTGCGGTTTAGCTTTTAAGCAAAACCGAGTTACTTCGGGACACAAATATATTTATTTCATCATTTTCTCGGTGAATAGTGTTTCTGCAGAATTTCGCGGTTTACGGTATTTCTGGCAGAAGAAGTAAATCGCTCTCCGGTTAGTCCTGGTGGATAACCAATAGAGGTATCACACGTGTGATACTGCGAGTCGATTCCATCCCTGGTGAGGCTCTACTCGCTCGGTCTGCATTCCAACTGAGATTTGGAATCAAGGTATAAATTGTTATATTAATCTATTTAATTTGTAAATAGATTTAATGCTTTAGAAAATCAATTATGGAGTAGATCTGTAAATGAATTAAATGAGGTTTTGATGCCGAAGGAATACTGAAGGTGGACCGCCTTGGAAGGTTTCCTGACATACCTCGTTTAATTTTTAGCTTAACTTAAACGTAAAATTTTTGTTTTACACACTTCCGCTATTAAGCTAAACTAATGGGTTTGAACCGTTCCACAAAACCCAACAGTTTGGGAGCAATTATCAGGCTCCAAATAATAGATATAAAATCTAATAGTTTTATTTTTAATATTTGAGTTTTAAATTTGAAGTTTTTAAAGTTTTAAAAATAAAAAGATTTGAACACTCCTCTTTTTTACAATTAATTTTTACAATATATTTTCAAATCAAATTAAAAATTCTAAATAAGAATTAGCACAAATTAAGAAATATTTTATAGTCACGGCCAAATTTATTTAAAGTCACGTAACTTATTTTGGTTATAGTTCAATATTTTCTTTACCGTTCGTACCAAAATAATGATTTTAATTTAGGAGCCCGATAATTATACCCCAAATAAAATTTTCGAACGTGTCCCCTAAGTAGTTTAACAGAAAAAACTTCCAATGTTATCTAACTTTCATTTCCAACGCTAATATCAAAACATTCCAATGTTATCTAACTTTCATTTCCAACGCTAATATCAAAACATTTAAAGCTATGTTTATAACATTTTACAATGCTACTCGCAAGCATTTAAACCTCTGTCTGCAAGCATTAAAATTCTAAATCTGTATGGTCATGTTTGGTTGTGGAGTAAAGTTAAACCGGATTAAATTTCTTACTCCAAGCTAAACCGGAGTAAGTTAATCATGTTTGGTGGAGTAAGCTAAACCACCTTTCTAGGTGGTGTAAGTTACTCCGGTTTAGTTCAAATCTTACTCCATCTTAAACCGCCTATGTTACTCCTCGTTTGGCTCCTTAAGCGTGGAGTAAGGGGTTTACTCCACCTCTTACTCCACAACCAAACATGGCTTATAGTTTTAACTCCTAACTACTTTTATTTTCAAGCAAAAAAACGGAAAGATTCATTTCACCCACTTTTTTTTAATTTTTTCTCTGATCATTCTCATCTATTTTCTCGACAATCCGTGATGAATTTTGTGAATCTAAAAATATCAACGTTTTTTTATCCGATTTTATCTTTTCAATGAGATCCATGAAGAATAATTTTTGAATTATATTTGTGTCGTAATTTTTTTTACCACTTTAAATCTTTGTGACTTTCAGTTTTTTTTTTTAATTTTGCTTCAAAATAATTTAAACCTCATGTACAAGCATATAAACCTCACTAACAATACTTTAAATCACTAGAATAAAACATATAAACCTCATGTACAAAGAATTAAAACCTCAACAATAACATTTCAAAGCATATAAACCTCAACAATAACACTGTATTTACAAAGCTCATTTACAAAGCATACAAACCTCATGTACAAATAATTAAAACCTCAACAATAAAATTTCAAAGCATATAAACATCAACAATAACACTGCATTTACAAAGCATATAAACCTCATGTACAAAGTCTTGAAAATTTTAATAGTTGTAGACTGAGATTTAAAAACTATGGCTAATATAACATCAGTGTCATTTCAGTCTATATAACACCAACTCCAAAACCTATCAAATTGAGTTCAAATGGTGAATCCAAATCGTTCAAACCCATCTACTTCAATAGTTGTGCGTTTACATGCAAAATTTGTAAGTTTTTGAGTTTATTTGGTATCAAGTCAAGCGGTCAAATGTGTGAGTTTTTAAGTTAATTTTAATACATTTATTTTTTAATTTTTTGCCGCTTGATTTGATACTAAAATAACTCGAAAATATAAAAAGTTTACATGTAAATGCATCACTCATAAAGTAAATTGGTTTGAATAGTTTGAATTTACCATTTGAACTCGATTTGATAGATTTTGGAGTTGGTGTTATATATATTGAAATGACACTGATGTTATATTAGCCATACTCTTAAAAACTTGAAAATTTAAAGTGCTCATGAGTTTTACTTTAAAAAAAACAAATGACTTTAAAATTACTCAAAAGTATTTCTTTATGGATCTTATTTGAAAGATAAAATTGAATAGAAAACGTTCGTATTTTTAGATTCGTAAAATTCATCACGGATCATCAGGAAAATAAATTATAATGATTAGAGAAAAAATAAAAAAGAGTGGGTGAAATGAATCTTTCTGTTTTTGGCTTGAAGACAAAAGTAGTTAGGAGTTAAAATTATGCAAATTTAGAATTTTAATGCTTTCAGACAGAGGTTTACATGCTTACGAGTAGCATTGTAAAATGTTATAAACATAGTTTTAAATGTTTTGATATTAGTGCTGGAAATGAAAATTAGATAACATTGAAAGTTTTTTTTTTCTATTAAACTACTTGGGAACACGCTCGAGTATTATGGCTCGGGGTACCAGAACATTTATCTTTAATTTAAACTATTCAGATATAGACGGACAAATCTAATTTGTTGATACGATTTTCTAGAAATAGCATCAAATTATATGTTTGAACTTACAAATATATATATTTTTTAAGTCAGAAATAGCACACTTACCGATAAAACCAATTATAAATAAAATTAAACTATAGAAAATTCATTTTTTTTTTTTCCCTAGCTGTTTCTCCTTCCGCCATGGCTCTCGCGGTTCCTCAGTTTTTGAAGAGATATTGGCTGCCAGTGCTGCTGTTCGCCGTCGGTCTCTTTTTCCAGCTCTTCGTTCTTCCTTCCTCTTACCCTCCTACCCACTACGACGGTTTTCCCTCTTTCTCTATCTTAAATTTTAATTGATCATCCTTTTATTTTGTTCTCGTGTGATTTGTTTGTTTTTGTCGTTTGAAAGCAGTGCTGAAATTGGGGAGATACGCTCCTGTTGAACAAGTCACAAAATCGTATGAACAATTCTTGCAAAAATGGTACTTTTTTATATTTACCGATCTTTGCTTAAATTGCAATTGTAGCTCTGATTGTCATTTCGCTCTAAGTTTTTGGTATTTTGTGAGACACCTGTATGCTCTTGCCAGCGTTCCAATTCTTAATATCTAGATGATGCATGGTTGGATCATATTGGGATAAAGTATTGAATTTATGATTTATTTCCTTTTTTGTACTGTAATCTCAGTATTATGTAATAATATGATTAAACCATACTTATACCATGAAATTGCATTAAGGTGCTAGTTTTAACAATGTTAAATACCCCACTCAGTTTGATTTGAACCGGAACACATAGTGAATACATATCTAGATTGAAAATGTAATTTTAATTTTTTTTTTTAGACTTTTGTTTGTCTTTATAATTTAGTTTGTTATACTCAATAACTGACATCTTATTTCTATAAAATTAGGCTGTCTGATTCAAATCGGCCAACAGCAGTTGAGTTTATCAAGGTGAGACTAAAGTCTTTCTCTAAGCATTGATTTAAACAGCTTATATGATAAGCTGAAAAAAATATGAATTAATAAAAGAAAATGCCTCTGATCATTTTCTCTCTCTATAATTTCACCATTTAATTTGTACTTCAGATACGCTATGCATTTGAGCTGTTGTCTCATCCTACCTTGAAGAAATATTACGATCTTTTTGGTCTTGACGAGCAACAGGTGTGCTTGATTTCATTACCTAATTTAATTCCAATGTATGATTAGGTTAAAAGGATGATATCTATTTTCTTTCATTTTGTTTTCTGGTGCTATATAGGATGTTTTTGTGTCAATCAAAGAACAGTATCAAAATGAGGAGGATTACACAAAAATAAAGCTCCCCTTACTTAATCCATCCTCCTATGGTAATCTTTAATTTATTCAACTAATGTTTTTTACTTTTTTTATATATATTTATTTATTTATACTTCTGTTTGCAAGCAACACTAGATGTCTAATTTTGTCAGCATAGCTGTAGTGTTATTTATACTTCTATTTTCTAAGTATATATAAAACCAGTCTACTTATGAGGTCTTCCCAACCTTACAAAAGGAAAAATGTTCCAAGTTTTATAAAATTGCTAATCCACTTGGTTGAAGTTGAGTATAACCATGTTGAAAGTGATAAATTATAACATTACCTCTTGATCCGTTGCTACTATATGAAAGTGATATTTGTTAATCTTGAATTTAATAGAAATAGAGAAAAACTTCTTTTATGGGTAGTTATAGCATTATCAATTGATATCTGATAGGACAAATTTTTTTAGTTAATTAGTTCATTTTCAAATAATTTAACTCTTTTATTAATTGCTGGGCATTATCTGCATAACCAAAAGTATGTTGACTGTGATGCTATCCAAGCAATAGTGGATAGTATTTGCGGACTTGTTAGCATGCACAGCTTAATTTACAAAGAATTATAACAATTTGTCAAAAAACTTGCAAGTTTTTGAACTATTTTATTAATAAAAGTGAACCTAATGGTATGGTGATTTGTAGATTCAACCATAGATGCTTTTAATGTACTTGGACATGAGGAGCTCATGTCAGGCACTGACAGAGAAAAGCCACTGCTTGTTCAAGTAAGTTTCCAGTACATAATATAAATGCATGTCATTGTTTTGATATACTTGATGTAAAGAAAAAATTATGTTATATGTGACAATTTGCCACTGAAGTCTTGCTCTTATTATGTTTTTCTAAATTAGGTTTATTCAAACTGGAGCCCTCGGTGTGCTCAGTTTTCTGACAGCTGGAAGAGAATTGGTACACTTATCCTTTAATTATACCACCGTACCTGTGTAGTTCAATTTGATTTACATACCATTGATTTATATGTGCAGTACCATTTGATTTGCAAGCCCTGATATTTTACCAAAATATTTAGATGTTTGTATATTTGATCATACATGCTACATTCACCTGACATGCGTACAAATTTATGATGCCATGAAGAGAAATGCATTGTTGAATTTATATAAAAAATGTGCAGCTAGTCTACTAGATGGTTTGGCTGATACTGGCATGGTTGAAATCAGTGATGTCGAACTTGCAGCATATCATGCAGACAAGAAGTTTGCTAAACAGCCTTTTTTTCGCAATGGTAAATTTATTTGTCATATTCTTTTGTATTTTTCTTGTGGATATAATATATTACAATGGGCATGGTACTAATACAATACAGTTAAATGTTAGTGACACATGACAGAAAGTGTCTTTCTTTGTTGACGGTGAATTGTTGATCGCTCTTAGCCGACAATTATATCTCAATAAATATACTTTTGTCTTGGTTTGATATGAATAATCACTTGCTAATAATTTTCAGGTTTACCGGCACTTGTTGCTTACCCACCTTTCTGTAGGAGTTCAGATTGCTATATGAGGTAGATAATATAATACTGAATTATCTGGAAATTTCTATGATATTTTTATTGTATCACGGAAAGATCCAAAATATCCTCTCGTGTCAGTCGCAATTAAACACGGCAAATGCATCACCTTTTGTGGTAGTTTGTTATTTTGTGAAAAGAAATCATGATAGGCCTTAGGAAGATATCTAACATGCATTTTGTTATTTTATTTTGGGAATCTTGTAAAGTATTTTTTTTACTTGTTTGTTTAAAGCCTTTGCTTATCTATATCTAGGTACCAAGGAGAGCTTTCGGTTGATGCTGTTATTGATTGGACAGCAACATATGTTCTCGGTTTGCCTCGCATTTTGTACTACTCCAAAGAAACACTGGTAATTATTATATTTGCTTGTTAGTTTCTTTAATTGCAAATCTTAACTTGTATATTTGTTTGTTATCAGGAGTAATCAAAAGATATACTTATAATAAAATTCAATTTCAGATGCAGAAGTTCTTTGCAAATGTTGCCTACCACAAGGTAACTAATTAGCATTTATTCCAAAAAAACTTATTAGAAATATAGTTTCCTTTGTATGGATCCAGCGCCAAGATTTAGCTTTGTTTGCTGATACATCTAATTGGTATTTAAGTAGTATTGATAAATTAAATGAAAGATTAAATGTTAAATGTCCACTTGGAATTGAAAATGTTTCACTTTTATAATTCTAAAATGGACTGTGCCATCTTTTATTCTTTACTTTTTTGTTTATCTACATATCTGTATGCTGTGAAAAAAGGTCAAAATATTGCTCTTTTCAAGTACGGGTGAACGTGCTGCCCCATTCCTGCGCAAACTAGCACTGGAATATTCAAATTATGTGGCATTTGCAAATATTTTATGGACGGAAGAAGATTCTCAGTTTTGGTGGAACTCGTATGTTTTCAAATTTGAACTCTTAATTATACATCAGCTTCCTTCATTTTGTAACTTGTATGCTGGTACTGTACCTGAACCAGATTTATGTAAAGGACTTTTTTTTTAACTGTACATGAGTTTGTTTGATCTGTATAATAAAGTAGGGACTTTGAAAAATTAAAAAAGGGTTGGGAGTTCATCAGCAATTCCTTAATAGATATGGAGTCCTATATTTTACGGAGTTGACTTCTTATTGCTTTTTTGCCTGAATAGTTGATTTACTGTACTGAACTAAAATTTCATTTCTGGGTCAACAAAATCAGGTTAAGGGTTGAATCAGCTCCTGCTTTTGTACTTCTAAAGGGCTCGGTTACTGATCCAGCTGTTTACCATGGTAAAGTGTTATCCTCTCGCTTTTTTTCTTTTTTTCTTTCCCAATTTTGGTTCCCAATTTATTTCTTTTTTTCTATGACAGGATTACCAAACAGATCAGAGCTCATAAAACTTATTGAAGACCACAGGCGCCGAGGTATCAGTCACACAGTTTTTTCTCTTGACACTTGTTAAACTTCTTATTTAGCAGTTTGGTTATTTATCTGTTAAAATATACAAGTTTAATCTCAGTTGTTTTCAAACTCCTTCAGTAAAATGCTTCACATATTGGTCATTGGTCATTGATCCTTTTGGTTAAAAAAAAAAAAAAAAAAAACAGGTGCAATTGTTACTTTATTTTTAGATCCAATTTTATACAAAAATATGAGCTGTGGAGGGGGTGAAACTCGCTTGCTCGCAGCTCCACCCTCCACTTCCTCTCTTGTGCCTTTTTGGAGCATAACCTAATAAAATCAAGATATGATTGATGTCTTGTCTATGAACCATGTAATATATTATTCTTTTTCTTCTTTTGGCATCTCAGAAATACCACAGTTAAGGAGTGATACGGCAACACAACTTGGCTGTGATGCAAAAGGCCATTCTCGTGCTGGTTTTGACACTTTAGTTTGGTACTGTGTGATTGTGGCTGGCCGACCTAGTTCTGAACTTAGTAAAATGCGAGAAGTAAGTATATTTCCCATTTCTTATTATAATTAGTACTACCAAGACGTTTTTTTATAAAATTCTAGAGTTTATACACAAATTTAAGCACCTATAAACCCTGTAAGAAAGGGATAATAACCTGAGTTTGGATATGCATCTCTCTCTCACAATTCTACATGTGTGTATATTTATTTTCACGTATTAAGGAGCTTATGGGTCCTTATGTTGTCTTGGGTATAATATTTTGTCCATAGCACGTAGAACTAATCTGACAAATTTTTTATTTCACTTGCCCAATGCACTTATCGTGGTTCTTTCTGCTTGGTGTAAAAAACAGTTGATGCACTCAACCCGGGAGAAACTGACAGGCTATGATGGAGCAGGCCAAATTGAGAATCTCGAATCACTAAATGACGCAGCCACTTCTCCTGCTGCTATTGCCTTCAAGGACAATCGTCTAAGTTTTGCTTGGCTTGACGGAGATGTGCAAAAGGTAAAACCCCATTCTGCAAAAATTATATAAAATAATATTAATAATAATAATAATAGTAACTGATATATATAATTGTAATAGTAATAAATAAAAATAAATAGGGGTTGTTACAAAACAAAATGCACGTGTATAGAATGGATTCTTCGTGAAGTAGGAACCATCTTAGAGACTTCTTTTTTGCATTTTTTCCAAAAGAAAATAAAATAAATTTGGGGTGCCTGTAGGAATTCTAGGAGATAAAAGTACACGGTTACTTGGCAGACATCGTGAACTTCAATTCAATACAAAGCATAGCACCTGGCATAGGATTTTGTTGACTTTTCAATTTATTGTTTCATCTTTTTTTGTAGAAACTTTGCCTATTTTACCTGAACCCAGAGGATGCTGAAGGAGCATGTGGACCCCGATATGGAGACGAGGAGACGCCTCGTGTTTTCATAGTCCGGTTTCAGAGAAGGACAAAGGAGGAAGAGGAGAAAATCAAGGAAAAAACAAAGAATAATGTGATGCAATCTCTACTACAGGAGGGCGGCAATTCGGCCTCTCTGCTTGTTGCAAAATATAATGGAACACAAGAAGCTGATGAGGTACACACACACACACACACACACACACACATATATATATTTTCAGATTATATTTTACTTGGATGGGACAAAATATTACTAGATGAACATAACTTTTTTGGTTTGCTCAAGATAATAATACTGGTAAGCTTACACTGAGAAGTCATGGATAATTTGACCTGATTTGCAGATTGTTAAGTGGATCAGTCAGATAATAAAGGATGGCGAAACTCATGCAATTCCCTTTTTCGTAAGTTCTTTATAGCTTGGAGAAAGAAAAATAGTAAAGTGTAAGATCAAGAAATAGTTTTCCATGCATTTTTTTTTCTTACTAATTATTTCTGTTGATCAGCATCAAAAGGTACCTGATCTTGAATTAGAGGAGCCAAGTAGAGTATGGTCAAGTGGTACTCGTACTGTACACTCGGCTAGCAGTGGTCTCGTCCAGAGGCTTAAAGGTGTAATTTCACTTGTAAGTGATTATTCAGGGGATCCTCGGATAGGCCCCAGCTTGCTTCTATGTGCGTGCATATCGTTTGGGGCGATTTGGCTTAAAAATACCAGCCCCTCTGTTCAATCCTCGGACAATCGCCAGGTAATATACTACTTTAAAAGCCTTTGTTCTTATAATTGCATCACATATATTTCACTAATTGTTGCATTTTGCAAATAACAATCAATAAAACTGAACCCAGCCTTTGAGAGTTTTTTTTTTTTTTTTCACCAACCTAAGTGTGACCATGGCTTTTGCCCACCTCAACAGGTGTTGTGCTCATATAAAAGTTTACTCATGAATATGGAACTTTTGTATATGCAAACATTTATATAGATTGGTTATAACCTCGTAAAAGTTTATGCTGTTGGGAATTGATTTTGAGGAGAAATAGAAAAAGGAGCTCTATTATGCATTTTTTAGAGTTTATATCAGTTTTTTTTGCTTTTACAAATAGTAACATATATTGATATTGATAGTGATTCACTTTCCTAAAACAAACTAGAATTTACTTGGTGGAACATATTTATTTCAGGAAAACAAAACAAAGGACAATAAAATGACAGGAAAAAGGAGAAGTCAAAAGCCGAGAAGTGGATTAACTGATAATCCTGTGTCCATCACTGACGAAGTACCTAAAGATGCAATTAATTTGCTGTCTTCAGGCTCTGACTCTGAATAGATAATTTTTCTTCTTAATTCACTCCATCTGATTATATTTTATAGAGTTGCTTTAAAATTCATGTAGCTTTCTTAGTGACCACCTTGGGATGGAGAAATTAAGATGCCTCTGATATCTTAGGAAATTCCAGTGTGGAGTTTGTATTTTAGTATCAATAGATTTATTTAGTTTAATTATGTGAAGCTGATTTCCATAAAAACAAAGCAGAAGCCAGTGCTTGTAATCTTTTCATTTAAATTATGATGTAGTTCATTTGTAGATCTTGGAAAGAATTTATTTTAACATTGTGTTGTCAGTAGAAAATTGATGACATCTCATGCACTTCATTTGAAGTTCAACGCCCCATATTCTATTAAACTGAAGTGCACTTCATTTTTTATTTTATTTTATTTTTTTGAGGAAAAGAAAAATGGTGGTCGCGCCTCACATTCTATTAAAATAGGAAAGTTACAAGAGTCCAGTAACTTAACTTATTGGTAAAACAGAAACACATGCTCAAAACATTTGAGCGAAAATAAAATAAATAAATAAAACATTCAGAAAACAAATCCTAGATAGCTGGAAAAGATACAAAAAGCTACAGTATCAGATCCCATGGAGAGCCTTCATCATGTAAGAATTTAATTTGTATAGCTGAACTGTTGCAAGACTTGTTCTACCAATTCCATTCCGTCCGATCCGAAACGAACGGACCAGATTAAAAGCTCCGCACGGAAAAACTCCTGAGAGGATAGCGTTCCTGTCTGGTCTGTCAGGTTAGATCCGGAACGTTTGTATTCGGATTTTGGATCCGAATTATCCCCGAATTCGCTCCATTTACACCCCCACATTCTGGAATTCATATCCTCTGAGATATCTCAAACTTTGCGTGACTTTATGGAAAGTCCCAACTGTTTAAATACGTTCTGCACGAATCTCAAAGCACACATAATGACCCCTACATCACCCCCGAATAGGCACCGGACACGTTGGTCACGCAAAAGTTGAGATATCTCAGAGGATACACACTCCAGATTCTGTCCTCGTACCACAGTCCGCAGAGAAACTCGTAGAAAGTTATGGTATGAGCTTGGGCCTTGTCCTTGAGGCCCGTAATGCAGTTAGCAAGTCTTAGAGCTGCAAAAACAACTTTCAACTTGGGCCTGTCCTTTAGGCCCGTAGTGAAGTTAGCAAGCCCAAGAGCTGCAAAAACAACTTTCAATTTTCAACACAGAGGAGAGGCAGAGCTGAGCACGCCTAAACAACTGACAAAACGAACGTCTGAGCTTAAGATCGGAGAAGCGAAGAAAAAAAAAAAAATGGCGGCGGCGGGGGGTTTGATCCGGCGAGTGTCGTCCCAGCTATCTACAATCCCGCGCCCCCTTCTTCCTTTCTCTTCTTCGATGGATCTTCCTCTGGTTTCTCTTGCTCCGTCGGAGGTTCCTTCCGTGCCTCGCCTCCCCTTCGAGGCCTCCTTGGAACTCATGGCCGTCCCTAAAAAGAAGGTCTCCTTTTGAATCTCCACTTCACTTTTTTTTTTCTTACCATTGTTTTTGTTTGTCACGAACTCAGGAACGTGGGTTTAGGGTTTTGGTTTTGGTTTGGGGAATTAAAATGAATCATCCATAAATTCACTCAGAGTTGCTCGCGCATACTGTCTAGAATTTGTTTCAGCTCATAACTGTGGAATTCAGATCCTCTCTGGTACCGTAATAGGGAATCTTTTAGAATTAGTGGATCTGGACCGTTCTTTCTAACTTGGCACGAATCTCAAAGCCCAATAATACTACCCCTGCGCTAGCCCGAATCTCAAAGCAGCTGGGAGTTAATCTCGAACCGTTAAGTGAGGGGAATCTTTTACGGTACCTGGGAGGATACTTTTCCATAACTGTGCACACTGATGCCCAAAACTGAACACATTATTTCATCTGGTTATTGGATAGTCAAAATCGGAAACTTTGCTAGAATATTATGGAATTATCATGAAATCAATTCAAAAGTTATTCATGTGGTTTTTTTATTGTTTGTATTTACTAATTGCTGATTCTTAAATTAATTTCGGTCATATTTATGCTGCCTTAAACTGTGTAATGCAGTCAGCTGTTCTCTTTAAGAATTCGCCATTTATAAAAGTTGTTAGATTAGATTATTAGCATGAATGGCAAATTCAAATTTGTACCAGTTGCAACTAGATTAGCATGTTTTAGTTGAGATAGCTGGTTCAATTGTCTGTGTCTTGTATGTTATATGTGATTTTGTACATTGAAGTACTGTTAACAGTTTTGCCAGATCATTACCCTGTTTATTTGGTGACCCTTTAGGGCCACTTCATGCCCATGCTTATTTGCTTTTATGTTATATGATTTCACTCTCTCAGGTTAACACTTCTAAAATGAATCATGGATGTATCAGGCTTTGGTAATAAATTGTCAGATGCCGTGATTCATTTGGCATCAATATATGGGTTATGGGTTCTTTTTTCCTGTTAAGTGTTATGACGCTAAGTTTAAATTTCAGATTTCGAAATATAAGAGAGGATTGAGAAATGGACCAAAAGCTCTGAAACCTATTCCTGTTATTGTGCGCTGCCTGTAAGATATCTAATCTTGTGTCAATATTAAATGCAAAATTGCTAATTTTATCTTAAGATGCAATTCTACCTTGCATTTAATTATTTGTTCTTACTGTAAGAGCAACGCGAAAACATGAGTTGTTCTTCCATATTTGCTGTTATAGTTTTTTATTACTGTCTTAATCGTTAATACATCTGTGGCTTTGTGAAACAAATTTTACAGTGCTTGTGGTCGAGTTAAGTTACCGCACTTCTTTTGCTGCAGCGGGAAAAGAGAAAGTGACAACTCAAGCTGATGCAATCTTAATCGGGGGATGATTAAGCTGAATAATAATCTATAGGATAATCCTCTTTTATTTGCACTTTAAGTCACTTTTATTTGCAATTTTCACATTAGAATGGAAATTGTTTCTGTTTTCCTTTTTTTTATGCTTTTGTAATTACGATATCCCCGAATTGTGCTTTTTTTGGAGCTTAAAATTTGTTTAGAGAAATGTGAGTTTTTTTTATTATCTTTTTAAAATTGCAAGATTAATTATAACATTGCCACACGAGAGATTTTTATATTGAGTTCTCATTCAACTGTTTTCAAGGTTTAGAGTTGTGCACCAGGTCCAAAATTGCAGTACTTGATAGTAAACCTCACTCATGAAGCTAAGGCCAGGTATGCTGGTGTAAATTATTATTTTTTATTTAGAAATAAAATATTTTTTTCTGCAGGAAAGGGAAGGAATTGAGTAGATTTGTGAAAATTGGATTCCACCGCATCAATGCTTCGGTGCAAACATGGGGGATGTTGCTTACACCGCACCATTGCTACGGTGCAAGCAATTTTTCCACGTTTGTTGCGTGTGGTGTGTGGCCGGATTGGAATATTGCTTGCACCTTAGCAATGGTGTGGTGTAAGCAATTTAATTTCTAAATGAAATTATTAAATTATGGGTGTATGCCTGTGTCTGTATGTACCAAATGGGACAATTCAAATTTTACAATTGTGGTATTTTATATTTTAGGCCTCTTTTTAGTAGAATGAAAAGCAACTGGCACCTAGTGTGCTATTAATAAGCAACAAGTTGATAATCATGTGAATTGCACGAAACAAGAGAAAGCCTTTAATGAGCTTTTACATTGGTATCAGTTTTATATGACATTTTTCTTTCACAGTGAGTTGTTCTCTATAGTTTTCTACAGTGAGTTTTCTCCAGAAAGCTGTTGAATATAAATAATTGCAATTTTTAAATCATTTGATATTTGATAGAACTTGCATAAAATTTCATGAGGTTTTATGTGCATGATATACGGGGAATTTTTTATTCATAGTAATTATAAAAAAGAGATGTACGGAAACATATAGAGTATCTCGTTTTCAACCAATATAGTAAGATCGTTAGTACAGATCACTGTAAATATTCACATGAATGCTAGTGTCGATGTCCCCAAAATTTCCTTACCATCTTAATATTTCAAAATTCTTACTTATCATCAATATCTGAAACATTGAAAACTTACCACCCAAGCAAGTCTCAGCTGCGCATGACTTGAGAATACAACGGGTGTGTTTCGATGGAGGGGTGGATTAGTGAGAATAGTGACTAATTTAAAAATGAAGAATAGTTGCTAACTTAAACTTTTAGTTAGATTAATAAAATAGTGAAATAAGATACAAATAATAATATGTAGTTCTTTATTCAAACACCGAATAGTTCAAAACAAAAAATATTATTTTCAAATCAGTATTATTCTTGCTCTATCTAATTAAATACACCTAACATAAATATTTTTCAATGCGCACAAAAATGTGTGGGGGTCCTAAAATTAGATATTTTTCTCTAAAGTAGTGGGTCCCACCAATTGAAAAGCTCAGGAATGTTTTTCAATGCAAGAGGAGTCCAAAATTGTGGGTCCCACCAAATGAAAAACTCTAAATAAATTAATGCGCAGCTCAAATTGAATTGAAATAGAGAGAAGCTCAATTTTTCAGATATCAATGGTAAGGTTAGAATTTTGAAATATTAAGATGGTAACTAAAAAAATTACGGTCCATATCCATCTAATTCTAATTTTATAACAATAGTAGGATCTATTCAGTACAAACTTAAAAATTATAATAACCTGTGCAATTAACTAAAAAGAAGAAGACCTGTTTTGGGGAAAATAGACAGCGTTTCAAGAACGAATGCGTATCCTCTGCATTAACTCAAAAAGGAATTTTTTGAGGTAATGAATCTTAACCGTCTGATTTTAATCGGAGCCAATTCAGCTCCTGTTTATGATATAGGGGCTCTTTAATATTAATGCGGATCTAGTGTGCACGAATCTTAAAACAGATTGGATGGATAAGATTCATTAACTCAAAAGATTCTCTTTTGAGTTAATGCAGAGGATACGAGTTCTTCGAAAAAAGAGAGATCGTTTTCTATTGATTACATCAATCAAAGTTTACATGCGAAAGAATGATATTTTTTTTTTTATTGATGATGGCGACAACGGAGTACAGCTTGCTATTGGTATTTGGTAATTGGTAGTGCATCTCCCAATCCCAATCAAATGATGAAGAACATATCATATCTGGCCAACTTGTCATGTAGGCTGTAGGGTATCCACCTCCACCCCAACTTGTACCCTATTCTAATTCTCTCCATTCGCTACACAAACTATTCAATCCATTCCACTTACTGCTACTCATAGTGACAAAAAAAAATTATTCGGGTTTGGTTCGGTGAGGTCAAAAATTCATGATTCAGGAATAATTCGGGTATAATTTGGGAATGATTTGAAATTATTTGGATCAGAGATGTCAGTCCAACCATTATAAAAATCATGACTTTTCGTTAGTTCACCCAAATAGATATTTGCAGGGAAGAATCTGGTCAAGTTTAATATTCGTACAAATCTGTTCTAATTTTAATATGCACAAATCTTAAAGCGAATTAAACGATCTCTTAGGATCCATTTTATTTGTTACAATTGGAGAAGACGGCGCCGGTTTCAATATCTTCGCATCAATTGGAAAACAACATCATGCACTTGCTCGCTACAATATCACGTGTCAACAACAATTACAACAAAACAAACTATCATATGTCGACATAGCTTATGCCGTGCTATTTTTTTCTTCTATAAAAAGGGAATAAATATTTGCTACTTGCCTTCCAACTTTCCAACAACGGCAATTTAGCTCGTCTTCTGAATCATTTGATGGGGATTACATACCAATTTATAGCCACTTTTATTAAAAAAAAAAAAATTAAAAAAACTGATATGTTGAGAAATAAATTGATGGTTTTTTGTAATTCAAAAGTAGCAAGGATTCTGACTGAATCAATGGTTTTGTCCACTATTGTTTTGACTTTCACATGACCGGCTACATTTATGTCCTCATTCTGAACCGAATTAATGATTTGGTCCTCTCCCTCACACACACACACGCAAGCTGAGAGAAGAGAAGGAAGAAGGAAGAAGATAATGTAAGGGCCTGAATTTTGAAATCCCAAGTATACTCAAGTAATGGTTCAGTCTACAGGCGGAGTCAGGAATTCATGAAATGAGGTTAAATTTTTTTTTAATAAGAATGGTGAGTGAGAGAGAGAATATAAAATAAGAAGTGTCACGTTTGAGTTTTTGATTTTTTTTTTATTAAAAATATTATAAAAATGCTAGAAATCTCTCAAATTATATACAAATCAGTTTTTTTAAAGAACGGGAGTTCAATAGTATAAAATTTCACAAAAAAATATGAGGGTCAATTTTTTTGTATCCCTAACATTTTACTATAATTTATAAAAGAGGTATATTTTTTAGTACTAGTTTCTGAAGAAGAAAAAATGAGCCCACATTTTTGTATAATAGGTCCGTCCCTGATATTTTTTAGTCACCTCTCCCTTTTTTTAAATTTTACGTGTCACCAGTCATGTAAAGATGTGACAATGGGTAAAACGAAGTACATGATACGAAATCCCCCAAGCATAAATTAACGGCTGTAATTAAGATGAAATTGACTTGTGATTTGGATATTATAAATAATTATGATGTTGCAATTGCAAGGATTGGATTTGGATGAAACCGCGCCGTGACTAGATCCCCTGCCTCACCCTTGTCGTTCAACCTTTACATTATTATATCATATTCATATACGCTTTGGCTTTTTACCGTCTGCTATCTGACTAGAGCTACAATTTTTCTGCTGTCGGCACTCTTTTGAGGAAGCTACTCGGAAACGCACAAGAGGAAAAACAAAAACAAAAATGAAAGGAAGAAGAAAAAGGAAAACCGCTAACTATCACTAACTAAAATAATGTAATGTCATGTGACAAGGACTGCAAACGAATCAAATTTATTCTAATTTGAGTTTAGTTTGAATTAATTTTAAATTAAGTTTGATTTGAATTAATTTCGAATTGAATTTTTTACAAACTTAATTTCGAATCTTTTACGAATTTTTTTATGACAATGAAGATTGATCGTAGTCACCGAAAGCGAGAGGTAAAAATCATCTAGGGTTTTAGAACTGAGAACGAGAGTTATGACTTACGAGTTATGACTTATGACTGGGTGGCCTTATGTTTTAACTTTTAAGTCATCAACGAAAATCAACGGTTCACGTTACTTTGAGATTTGAACTATAATAGTTCGCGCCTCTATATCTGCCTCTGCAGACTCACATCTCCTAAGTCCTCCTCTCCCATATCCTCATTCTCCTCTCCCATATACATGTTGGGTTTTGACGGTTCAAACCCATTAATTAAGTATGTTGGGGTTTTGACGGTTCAAACCCATTTGTTTGCTTAAGGTGCGGAAAGAGTAAAACAAAATTTTTACATCTAACTTAAGCTACGGATTAAATGAATCAAGAAGATCCGTTTAATCCTATTTACAAATCTACTACATAATTGATTTTCTAAAGCTTTAAATCTATTTACGAATTAAATAGATTAATATAACAATTTATACCTTATTTCCAAATCACAGTTGGAATGCAGATGAGCGAGAAGAGCTACACCAGGGAAGAAATCGACTCGGAGCATCACACGTGTGATACCTCTATTGGTTATCCACCAGGACTAACCAGAGAGCGGTTTATTTCTTTTGCCAGAAATACTATAAACCGCGGTATACAGCAAAAACACTATTCACTGAAAAGGCGTAATAACACTATTCACAAACTTTCGGTTAATCAGATTCACTAATAAACAAAATCTGAAATATTGCAAAATTCGGTAAAACACTATTCACCGATCCGAAAAACCGTAAACCGAGAAAGAGAGAAATTCCAATTAACGAAGTAATCAGATTAACACGTGAATTAGTGAATTTTCTCTTTCACCTATGCCCCTCTATTTATAGGCATTCGAGGAGGTTCGCAAAAGACCGAAATACCCCTGAAGTTGCCAAAATTACCAATTTGCCCTTTTGTGGCGGTTTTGGAGAGGCATCCAATTTGGATTTTGCTATTTCATATTGGTTGGATTTGTTTAATGGATCCTAAACCCATTAACCCAAAGGAATAGTAAATAGTAACTATCCAAATCAAATATGTATAATTGCCATGTACAATTATATTCGTCTGCGGTTTTCGTTTGGTAATTTTTATACAACATGTCAAACACGTTTATAAACTAACCAGTGTTTCTGTTTGTCATTCTAAATGACGTATAATTAATTATAATTAATTATATCAAGTATAACTAATTATAACCATTAGTTTTTGCTTTGTCATTTTACATGACAAATATAATTTAATTATAACATGTATAATTTAATTATAACCATCTTAATATTAATTACAATCAATTTATAATTAATCAGTAAGATTTTCCGAATAGCTCCTATATGGTGTGACCCAATAGGATCTGTGTTATGTTGGTAAATAGAGTTAAAACTGTTTTAACTTCTATAATCATGAGCGGCATCTGGCAGTATACATCATGACCATCCAATTACACAGATGATGATGTACTGTACAATATCACGATCCAGTAAACAATTTACTTGTGTCTGTTCTTCTGTCTCATAGCTATCAGATCAGTTTCAAGGTAGATGTGTGTCATCCTTGTTAACTGAATCTTTTCTTGATCTTGAGTAGACTATCAAATATAATTACTCTTGTAATTATACCGCATGCAGATAATCTAACTCTACCAAGGGGCCCAGTGATGCTATAGCTCGTATAAAATACGAGGGACAAATAATACTTTTGGTAGACTATCACTTCCTTAGCTAAGCTACACATATGGAAATGCTACCGTTATTACTGCTTTTTATGGACAGCGTTAGATAACAGTCACACATACATATTACTTAGTAGGAACGATAAATACCTCATACTTTAGAACTTGACACTGAATGAAAACATTAATAACACGAACACAATTCTATTTAATGTTTCATTCGGGGTCTGTCAAATATCATGTTCCTAGAACATGTATCTATGTGATTAAAATGACATCTCGTGTCAAGTGGTTTGTAAAACTTAACAATCTTTTAATCCACATACTAACCTTATAGCGGTAATTAGTGTTCCTGCTAATTACCTTGGTCAGTGACCTTTTTAAGAGTATATATCATCTATATTATGGAGTTTCACAATTTCAGTCATGAACTCGAAATGATCCATAAATGCAATAATACTCAAGGCAACAAAATGATATATATATATAAATAAACATTCAATTCATGAACAAAACTTTATGATAATTTATTGTATTATTGACTTCTAGATTATTACAAACTAACAAATTTATCGTATTATTGACTTCTAAATTATTACAAACTAATAATACATGTGCTGCGTACCTGTACTGGCTGCCCATGGATCCAATAGACCAGCTGACTCTGCATCAGCGGGCTGTGTACGCAGCTCCCATGGATCTTGCTCCTAGCTTGCAGCATATGTGGCAGGAGGTGGTGCGCCAAATAATGCAGAGACAAAGCCATCTGCAGTCTAAGATGCACTCCCACCAGCCTCAAAGTCGTGCTCCATCTCCACTCCATATCGTGGTCTGTGGGAGCCAATCACCTTTGGATTTGTATCGAACGGGGCCAGCTCATCCACGCTAAAACTGGGCTCGGCATTCCAACGAGGTGCTCCTTCCTAGATTAAAATAATGTTAGTTTTACTACATACAAAGAACTCTGCAATAAATAATATAAAGCGATAACTGACCGGGCCAAGCTCTATCGGAACTCCATATTTATTTCTTTAAGCATCCCATCCTTGGGTATTCAACACCCAGTGGTGGAACGCCCAACCTGAGTCATCAACTGCATAATTGGAAGTTAACTGAGTTAGAACAAACAATTCAAGGAAAATAAGAATATTGTGTGTGTCGTACTTTTAATATTAACTTGTAATTATCTACAGGAGGTGGCGGCATATCATGAGCGTAGATGGCCTCTGGTTGGTAATCCGGATTTCGTGGTGTAGAATTTATCTCCCGCCAATTGATGTTCTCCTCAGCATCGCGCAGCATGCCAACGAGGCGGCCTTCAAAATCGCCTATCTCCACGATTGGTGCTGTGTGCTCGAGCATCTGGCATCCTATATATCGCCAAGCATCCCTCGCCGTGCACACCAAGCTGTGTCCAACTCCTCTCATAGCGGTCAACAGCTGCAGACAACATGATTATGCCAACAGTAAGTAATTAAAATTTGCAATTTTAAATTAAAGTATGTTTCAGTTGTACTTACCGCACGAGCATTGATCGGACCTCAAGGCATGTAATTGCTGGATGAATCCATCAATCTACGTCGAAGGGTGTCGCCATAATGGTCCGTTAGGTAGACTGACGACATGCCCCATTTTTGGTACCAGACGGCATATCTCACATCCCCGGGACCAGCACCCAATGACGCAGTAGATGGCGGGCTCCATAAGTGCTACTCCGGATGTCGAGTCCAGTTGTACTGCAAGACGAAATGCTGGCTCCAGTCGACTTTAGGCTTAGTGTGCGCCGTATTGCAAGTACAATTAATTAGAAAGGAGAGAAACAGTGGCATTATTAAAGTGATAATGAAATTAAGTAGATAGTACTTACTTGTGGAACTTGTCGGTATCATCCTTACCCATCAGCGGGTACTCCGGGATGAAAACATCCAAGCCAAACTGTCGAGATACCTGATCGGGGCAGTGATACTCCACTATCCAGAAACAAACGACCGATCCCTGATAATACCATAGCCGTGTCTGCTCTAATGTCAGCGGGCTCAGCCATCTACGTTGATACCATGCACGATACGGAAACCAATCGATATTCGTATCTCGGAGCATTTGGAGCTGACCCTGGACATAAGAAATCCCCTTTCCCTTCTCTTCATGATCGTGATGACTCCCATATGGCACCGTATGTGGGGCATCTGTCTGGGTCAGGACCTCCCCACCGGGGATGTGGCAATGGTATAACTGGCCGATTTATGGGTAGATGTGACCACGACCAATGCTGGAGCAGAAGAAGTGGTCCAAATTAAGTTTGAGTTTGGTTTGAATTAATTTCGAATTAAATTTTTTACGAACTTTTTTATGACAATAAAGAGTGATCGTAGTCGCCGAAAGCGAGAGATAAAAGTCATCTAGGGTTTTAGAATTGAGAACGAGAGTTATGATTTATGACTGGGCGGTCTTATGTTTTAACTTTTAAGGCATCAGCGAACATAAGTTATAAGTGGAAATCAACGGTTTACGTTACTTTGAGATTCAAACTAGAATAGTTCGGGAACCTATTTTGAACGAACCAGGTCCAGTTTGAATTTAGTTTGAATTAATTTCGAACTATTTCGAATCGAATTTTTACGAACTTTTTCGATTCAAACTCCAATCGAATCACGAATTATGAATTTTTTGTGCAGCCCTAATGATGTCATTCATCAATATTTCAATTATTCCCACTGAAATTACTAGTAACGGATTGTTTCAATTTTTTTATGCAGAATTCACATTTTATATAATTAACGATATACGATATAAAGGATTATATTATCCTTCCAAATAAATTAGATATAATCAAAACCAGCGCCACAATGGAAGCCTTCCAAATAAAATTTATAATCTATCTCGTCATAGTAAGCTTCCTTTATATGTAGGGGTTGTTCGCCAGAGAGAAAAAAAATGACGCCGATTAGTAGAATTGTGGAATTGAGATAGAATATTTTCTAAAACTATTCTGATACTTCGCTTATATTGTGGAATTGAGGTAGAATATTCTCTTAAACTATTCTGCTAATTCACTTGTATGTTTAGTAAAAATGATAATTAGAATCGTGAAAGCTACTTTGCATCACAACTGGCACTTTTTTTGCCAAATTTTTTTATTTTTAAATGAGCTGCAGATTGGCTGTGCAACTCGGGTAAATGTCGAAATCCTCCAAAAACAGAGGTGTTTTGGTTTATTTTTTTTTCCAATTATGGTATTAAAAAAAAAAATTCGACTTGTTTCGATTATGCATACCTTCAACAAAGTATATGTTTTTATTTTTGAGTAAAGATGTTGTCCCTCTTGAATCCGTCCCCTATCTATCCCCCTAACAACGTTCCTTTTTTGTTCTCCCACGTGGTCAAAATCCACCCTCTTCAATCTTCTCTTAAAAAAAAAAAAATTCAACACAACTCAAAACCCACTCTGTTCTTCTCCTCTACTGCTCGCCACCAGCTACCCACGCCGATGGTTGTGATGGCGGTCGAGATCCGACGAGGGGAGCATGGTGCATCGTTGAGATCCGACGAGTAGAGCGTGGTGCACCGTCGAGATCCGACGAGGAGAGCGTGGTGCACTGTCGAGATCCGACGAGGAGAGCATGGTGCATCGTCGAGATCCGGCGAGGAGAGAGTGGTGCACCGTCGAGATTCGACGGGGAGAGCGTGGTGCACCATTTGAGGGGATCCATGCTAGCCTAGCGAAGGTTGTCACAGTGGAACATATGAATATTTTATTAGTTAGATATGAATACTTTATTTGTTAGATATGAATACTTCATGTTAGATATGAATACTTCTTGGAAGAGGTGGGGTGAGAGAGATGAATCTGACTTTTGAATGTTGAATTGTATAAATTATTTCGAACATGTATGAATACTTCGTAATCGTCAGTATGAATAATTCTTTAGTTAGATATGAATACTTCATTGTTTTAGATATGCATACTAGTCTGTTGAGAATATTTCTTGGTCCCAATCTGGGCAGGTGTGAATATTATTAGTGTCAGATGTGAATATTGTTAGTGTCATGTGTGAATACTTCATTAGTTAGATATGAATATATATGAATATTTCATTTGTTAGATATTGAGTACTTCATTAGTTAGATATGAATACTTCATTTGTTAGATATGCATACTTCATGTTAGATATGAATACTTCTTGGAAGAGGTGGAGTGAGAGAGATGAATTTGACAATGAATTTTGAATTGTATAAATTATTTCGAACATGTATGAATACATCGTAATCGTCAGTATGAATACTTCTTGGAAGAGGTGGAGTGAGAGAGATGAATCTGACTTTGAATTTTGAATTGTATAAATTATTTCCAACATGTATGAATACTTCGTAATCGTCAGTATGAATACTTCATTTGTTTAGATATGAATACTTCTTTATTTAGATATGAATAATATATAGATTCGCTGTAGTGGTCCCCAATCTTGGCAAATGTCGCTTTCAGACGATTGTGGTCCCCAATCCAGGCTGTCACAAGACGTCAGCGGTCCCCCTGGTCGTTACAGGTCCCCTCCAGCTTGTGTTTACATATGACGAATGGTTCTGATAATAAGTATGAATACTATAAATTCGTAGGTATGAATACTATACGTTTTGACTATTAATAAAATAACATTAATCTTGCTCTTTGGTGGTAGTTAGCACGTTTTAACTATTTTTTTTGTCTTTTAGTGCGGGGGACAGATAGAGGACTGAAGTAGGGGGACTGTTAGTCGATCCCTTTATTTTTATAGCATGGTTGAAAAAGAAAAGGGGAGAACAGCCAAGGTGCAGATTAGTTAATAATACAAGTTGCATTATTAACTTTGCAAGTGGTTAATAAAAGCAGCCAAAAGTTCATACCAAAACAAAACAAAACAAATTTGCTCATTAAACAATATATAGCTAAGTGCACCAAAAACAATTTAAATTAGATGAATGATATATATATACCAACCACTGCCACCAAATGAGGTTCTCTGCGTTTTGCTGCCGCATCTGCCTCATTGGCCTTTTCCCTTTTGGAAAAAAAATTCATATATATCCTCCTAAAAGTTGAAAATTACTAACTTTTCTTTCCAAATTTCACAAATCATATATAACTTGTCAAAATACGAAAACTTCAATATTTATTCGTTGAAAATATTTACAAAACTATCATATTTTGTATATAAATATAATCAAAGTTAATATTACTAATTATATGTAGTCCCATCAATTAACGATGCAAAAATTGATAACATAAATGTTAAAAAAGTAGTACAATATAATTAATTGTCCGATCTTTCTGAATCAAAGACACCTTTCTGGTATGATAAAAGAAAGAAATAGTCTTATTAATTTTTTTTTGAAAAGTAGTGGTATGATCACTGATTTCATAGAAATCAAACATACGTGATTTGATACCCAAAATAGATACCAAAATCAAATATGATAAATCGTACAATAGTTCAACATCCATAGACATAAAAACATAAAAGTAAAAAACAATAGCACAGCTAAGAAATAGTCTTATTAAAGATAAGTGGTTCCACCAAATTAACAAACCACCTCTCTCCCTTGCCTTGCCTTCAATAGAAAATCCAATAACAACAAATTTAATGGATTGAATTGACTATTTATGAGTTAGAACTGTTAATACCTTTCTGTGTAAGTGACCCCTGAACCCTCGTAAGGTCCAGATTCACTTATTAAGGAGTCCAAGCCAAGAAAATTTCAATATAAAATTAAGCAATGCACATTATTTTGAGCTGAGTTCAATTTCGAACTAATTTTGAGCTGAACTGATTTGATTTGAATTTAAATTTAAATTTCTAACTGGAAAGAAGAGTTCGAGTTTTATTCGAATCGATTCGAACCAATTTCGAACTGAACCGATTTGAAATTAAAGCAGGTTAAACATGTAAACATGTAAATAATCTAATTTCCATTAATTAGTGACATCTAATCGTGCAGAACCCGTGTACAAGGAGTTGGTACGCGTACCATTTATCCTCCACCTCACTACCTCGAAAATTGCCACAATAAAATCTGAATCCCGCCTGTATCCTCGACCTCTATTCTTTCTTTCGCCGTAGAAAAGCCAAGTCACTCTCCAACTGGAAAGAAAGAAAACCCTAGCAAACAAAAGATCAATCAAAATCCATCCTGACAAATTTCCATTCTAAAATGGCGGTTGTCTCCTCTGCTTCCTTCATCCCCTCCGCCTCCGCCTCCGCCGCCAACAGCCGCTCCACCTCTGGCCACAAATCCACCATCTCCTTCTCCTCAGCGCTTATTCTTCGCTTTCCTCCCAACTTTGTGCGCCAGCTGAGCACTAAGGCACGCCGCAACTGTAGCAACATTGGCGTGGCTCAGATCGTCGCGGCCTCGTGGTCTGATCGCCAGGCTCCCCTTGACACCCCTCCCTCCGCCACCGCTGGTGCCGAGACGGCGCCGGTGGTGGTGGAGGGCGATGACACGGCCGCTGGATCCGGATCTGGATCCAGCGGTAACGGTGTCGTCAGCAAAGTTGTACAGTCCCCGGCCTCTTTTGGTGTGGGGTCCTTTCTCAGCTCCGATGGGAGCCTTGTGGTTCATGCTGGTACGTGTATCACTTATTACAATAATTTCAATCTCCAGATTAGCTTGCATCATTGCTGCTCCTTTAATTATGCTTTAGTGTTAATTTTTGACATTATTAGATTTTCAGTAATTTAATTTTTGACATTATTGACATAGAATGTGTATTATACTATTATATGATATCAGATAGAATTATATTGTTGCTATTCAGTTAAATAATGAAGATTGATGAAGAAGCTGAGTGATTATGTTATTCTGTTAAGTCCAATGCAGTCAAACTAGTCTTTTTCCGGTTCAATGGAATTAGTCCATCTAGAATGGTATTGTTGCTATTAATATACTTAAATAATGAAGATCGATGAGGAAATCGAGTGATTAAGTTACTGTTTAAGTCAATATTTGTCAAACTATTCTGTCTCTTGATCTGGCACAGAGATTGTGCTAAAACTCAAATAGGAAAATATAATCTTTCAGTTACCAAAACTTTGCATGTTTATTAGTCTCTACTTGCTGTCTAATGAGTATTGTTGTCTAAAAATAAAAATAAGAAATCATATGTATGAAGAATTAAATTGGTGATATCTCATTTACATATTTACATTTATGTTTTGATTAGGTGAGAGAGTCGGACGCGGCATAACAACGGATTCAATCACCACCCCAGTTGTCAATACCTCTGCATATTGGTTTAAAAACTCTGATGAACTGATCGATTTCAAGGTTCTTGATTTTTTTTCTTATTTTTTTTCCTATTTTTGTTGGGCCGTGAGGAGAGATTTATAAGTGGATCTGTGATCATAGATTGCTAAATATTTCTACTGTGATATGGCAGGAGGGAAGGCATGCTAGTTACGAGTATGGTCGGTACGGCAACCCAACAACGAAAGTTCTAGAGGAAAAGATGAAGTATGAATCTCATCACTCTGTATTTTCTTTTTATATTTTTAAATGGTGCACTATAAATAAAAGAAACTAAACTTAAATTTGGTGAATGCAGCGCATTGGAGAGAGCTGAGTCAACAGTTTTTGTCTCATCTGGCATGTATGCTAGTGTAGCTATGTTCCTTGCACTTGTTCCTGCTGGCGGCCATATCATTACTACAACTGATTGTTATAGGAAGACTAGGATCTTCATACAAAATGAACTTCCAAAAATGGGCATTACGGTAATTATGTATTATTGTTGAAAATAGCTGCTCACTGGTTTTATTCCTTGAATATTTTTGGTTATGTATTCAATGACAAATCAATTTTGAGTTAGTAGAAAAATTACTTAGCGTATAGATCTAGGATATACTCTGCCTTGCTGGTTGTGTTAGACTAGTGGATATTCTGACATTTACTCGTTACGACCAAATATTGTTGAGGTACACCCAATAAATGACCCCCCCACCCCGCTTTGTAATTTGATTTTGTCTCTTTCTACTTGTAGGTAACTGTGATTGATCCTGCTGATATGGATTCCTTGGAGCGTGCACTAAACGAAAATGATGTATGTCTTCTCTCTCTAAGTTTCATACTTTTAATAATATAATGTTAATAAAACTACCATTCTTATTACCTCAAGCTTTAGAGCAAGCAGTTGTAAAATTGAAGTCCCACAGCTCTATTATCAAATGGTTTCCTTGTAGTTTCTATGCACATTGGAACAATTTTTAGAAAACAGGGACATGTTCAATTATTAGCTCGACTATTTAATGCAGTAAGTTGGTTAGTGCAATATAATCAACACATCGTACTTGTGTTTATCTTCCAGGTATCAGTTTTCTTCACAGAGTCACCTACAAACCCATTCCTCAGGTGCGTTGATATAGCATTGGTCTCAAAACTGTGTCACAGCAACGGAACTGTTGTATGTATCGATGGCACCTTCGCATCTCCGGTCAATCAGAAGGCCTTGACTTTTGGTGCCGACCTTGTCTTACACTCTGCTACCAAGTTCATTGCTGGTCACAATGATGTGAGTGAAGTTCAATTAAATTATTACAACTTCTTTATAGGTTACTTTTTAATTAATAGCGAGTGCTTGTGTTGTGTAGGTGCTAGGAGGGTGCATCAGTGGTCCAGAGAAGTTGATTTCTAAAATTCGCCAGTACCATCATGTAGTGGGGGGTGTTCTCAATCCAGTAAGCTATACTTGCTCATTTATATTTTGCTTTTCTTTGTTAATTTTATAGTTTTTTTAAATTGGTAGTTTCTCTTTTCATTTCACAATGGCTTTTGCATGTTTGTAGAATGCTGCATATCTGATCTCGAGAGGCATGAAGACACTGCATCTTCGTGTACAGCATCAGAATAATACTGCATTGCGGATGGCCCAGTTTTTAGAGGAGCATCCAAAGGTAAATACACTGACCTCTACGAGGAGAGAGATACAGAGATGTGCTAACTAAATTATTTCTCCTTTATTATTTCAGTTTATATTGGTTACTGTTAACAAAATTATTGATTTTTATTTTTTATTTTATTTTTGAGCAGATTGCGCACGTGTATTATCCTGGACTGCCAAGTCATCCAGAGCATGACATTGCCAAGCGTCAAATGTCCGGCTTTGGTGGTGTTGTCAGTTTTGAGGTAACTTTGTCTCTATCTATACAGACCTTTGACAGTTGAGAGATTTAAACTTAAATTTTCTTGGAGAAGTGATAATTATTGTTCTTCTTTGATTGGGTTATGATTTTCAGGTTGTTGGTGACTTGAGGTCCACCATGAAATTTGTTGATTCCCTTAAGATTCCTTATCTCGCCCCGTCATTTGGTGGTGTTGAGAGCATTGTAGACCAGCCTGCCATCATGTCTTATTGGTACTATATATACACACTTCTCAATATTACACTTTCTTTACAAGATTAAATTTTGATCCATTGAAATCATCCAACTCTGTTTACAGAACACTAGTTCTTGTTACATTCGACAATTTCCTATCAATGCTTTATACATTTCAATCAAATCTTAAATTCTTAATGCTTTGCAACTTGCTAACAATTTAATCTTATAATTTTTTTTTGGTGAACAGGGATTTACCTCAAGAAGAGAGACTGAAGTTTGGTATAAAGGACAACCTCGTGAGGTTCAGCTTTGGTGTAGAGGATTTTGACGACTTACAGGCCGATATCGTTCAAGCCCTGGATCAGATATAGAGGATTTTACCTGATCCTGTCATTTAGACTCTGTTGTGATCTTTATTTCTATTTTCTTTCCTCTTTTGCAGTTTCTCCGTTGTTGTCCTTTCACCTAATTGTTTTGTTTGTCTCTGTTGTATGATGTGCAGGGATCCAGTGTGTCCTCAACTTATTTTTAATTGAATGTGCGAATGTTCTGTTCTCTATATTTTGGTTAATCTCTCTGCTCATATTATGTTTTGTGATTCTCTCAACTTTATATTACTCGATACATAGCAGCCCTTTGGTAGTGTTCAAATTAGGGGAAAAAAAATTATATATAGGTGAGTGGTTGTTTACATAGTGAAATTAGGTACTAATAATTGCAAATATTAGATGGTAGTTCTACTTGTCATTTTATGCTCGTTATTGGTGCTTGCCCTCTCATACATTCCATTTGTTCTGGTACGGTGATATGGCGTTCATTGTTGAAGCATAAATGTTCTTGCGTAAATTCCAATGGAAAATAAGTACGCAGCGAAAGGAGAGGCAAAAGGAAATCCTTTAATAACGCAAACTTTTAACCTCTCTTGCCATTCTTACACTTTTGGGCTAGAGGCTACCCCCACTGGCAGATGAATCAGATTGTGAGCAAAAGTTTAGAGAACATGCTATGATATTAACAACTATACTTGTATTCAAAAAGAAAGAACTACTACTAGTGATAGTGATTGATTTTAGTGTTATTAGAGATATTAGTTTGATTTCTTTTCTGGCATGTTACCATGTATTGTAGATGCTCGATACTAGTTGGTAGATGTTTCACTAGTTTGGATATTCGGTGCTATGCACCATTTTGTATGAACTATTTTGTTTCATTAGTTTCGTAATGAAACAGGTGGAAATCCAATTTTTTTTAAAAAAAGAAAAATCAGAAAGAAAATCCAATTAATGGCCCAAGTGTTTACACGGTCTTTTTGCACGTCAAGCAAGGGAAAACTAATCGAAACATTAGATTAGGTATTATGTCCATGAGACCATCACCCAACAATGAAAAGGCGAAGCCATGATGCAATCAAGGGATTGATCCTGGAAGTAAATGGCCTAGTAGATCAGGTAGATGGTCACAACTCACAATTCCCCTCGGTTACATTTTGTTTTTGCAAAAACAATCAAGGAGTACACCGAACTTCCAATTAGGACCCCAAATGAACACAATCATACCTAGAAATTAGAAGAAGAACAAAAGCCATAAGAACAAATGTTGTGAACTATAACCTATTTATTCTATTTGGTGCATAATAGCTTAATTTGTTCCATGAATTTACATTTTTGGAAAGTGAAAAACAATTACTACGTGGAGAAAAGATGCCAGTGATGATCAGATGATATGCTTTCCTTTGTCCTCTCGAGTCTCTTCAGGATGTCTAGAAATGACGGTCTCTTGTTTACGTCACCCGACCAACATTGATCTATCAATCTTTCAATCAAATAAATTTAGTATATTCTTCACAAAAACTAAAAACAAAAGATAAATGTATATATATAAAGCATTCAAGACTCACTCCTTTAACTCGGGGTTACATCCTTTTGCACGAAACATTGGCCGGTGTCCATCCGCCACACATTTTGCCGCCTCATAAGGTTCCAACTGCGCAAGTGGCGGCTCCCCTTCAAGAATCTGAATTCAAAATCAGATCAAGGAATTGAAAAGGTTTTCTATCATCAACCAAGTCATTTATGATCAATGTATATTCAAAATTACCTCATAAATTATCATTGCAAAAGAAAATACATCTACTTTCTTGTCGTATTTTCGGTGCTTGAAGACTTCAGGGGCCATGTAACGATCTAAGCATTGTATGTATATAAATTCAAATAAGAAGGGGATCTTAATGGTGTATGTATTCCTTTTATTATAAGAAAAGAAAAGAAAAGAAATACATGCTTTAGCACTTACAACTGCCAGTCTCTCCAGTTAGCTTGTATATGTCATTTGCATGTTTAACATTTATAAGCTTGCTGAGCCCGAAGTCGCCTACTTTTAAGTGGTCGGCACTCGAGTTCACTAACAGGATATTTCTAGAAAAGCAAATACCTCAGTCAATTTGCTAAAATAATAATAATAACAGGATAGTACTAGGATGGATGACCTCCTGGGAAGTCCCAGTGTTGTTGCTTCGGTTTGGGTTTCATTTCTAGCCTACCCCAATTAACTTGTTTGGGAATAAAGACTTTGAAGAAGAATAATAATAGATATCAGGGGCAAAAAAAAGGATTGCAAACCTGGGTTTTAAATCTCTATGAATTATGACATTGGGCTCTTTATGAAGATAAGCCATTCCCCTTTTAATAATAACAAAAGGTTAATTACCTTATTTCAAATTTAAGTGTAACAGTAATTACTAATTAGTTTGATTCTGCAAATAAAATACCTGGCAATATCTAGAGCAAAACTAATTGCTGTTGCTGGACTAACAGCACCTTTCTCTTTCAGATACTGGTGTAGGTCACCCTAAAATTTACACAGGTTCAATACATTCTGATTATGTATACCATATGCTGGTACAATAAATTGAGAAAGAGTGAGACTATAGTGCTGTGCATAGCGCAAATTGGTCCATACTACGGATCAATATCTCTGTTTTCAAAGTCCAAATAGTCAACATGATCTTCATATGAAAATGTACTTGTAGATGAAATTTTACATTTTTTAAATTCTTTTACTATTTTGTTAAATAGGTAGAAAATTACTTGATCTAAAAATTCCAGGCCATTCAAAAGTAGTGATTTTCTACCTATCTAAAAAAATTCTAAAAAAAATATAAAGTTTAGTCTGCAAGTACATTTTCATATGGAGATTCATGTTGAACGGTTTGGATCGATTATTCAAACTTTGAAAACGAAGATATTGATCAATAATACGAACCAATCTGTGTGATGCATAGTACCATCATCTCACTCATTGAGTAGTGAAAAACACATACCCCTCTGAGGAACTCGGTAACTAACATCAACGGTTTTTTCTCTGTTACTGCTCCGAGGAACTGGACAATATTCGGATGGCGTAGCTTCAGCAGCAAAGTGACCTCATGTCTAAAATCTTGACTGTAATAAATCGAAAAAGCAATAGTAAATAATGGTACTATAACAAATATATACTGGCATTAAAACAAAACAAAATTGACATCAAAAGCAATATTTGTTGTAATAAGCATGGGAAGCGCTCACGCCACTAGTCTATCCTCTGACAGAGAAGGAAGAATGCGCTTAACTGCTACAGGTGTCCCACGCCAATTCGCTCTCAGAATTTCACCGAAAGAACCCTGAGGCAATATGAATTTACACAAATAAACTATAAATTAACATGACTAAGGTACAGGTATACCTCAAATACCGTAAATATATCTGGAATATAACATCTGAAAAATGTCCCACACTTTAGAGATGGAAGTAGAGCATGTTTATTTATTAAATTTTAAATTCTAGTGCTCCATGAAATAGAAAAACACTTGCTATCTACCAAGTCTGGTACCAGATTGTCATACTGGTACACATCAGATTGCTAATGAATGTGCTTTATGTGGTCCAGACCAAAATGCAGCAATAAAATTTCAGGAAATATATTATATCAGACCTTTCCAATTATCGATGAGGTTGAGAAATCCAACTCAGCAGGGTCGATTTCCCAGTCACCTTTATTAGACAAGGGAGGGAGCACCGGTTTTGGTTCGTTATGGCTGCCATTTTGGCCCTGAAACAAAGCAGGAAAAGATAGTAATTTAAAAGCATTGCAAGGTAATCATGTTTTGAGTTTGATACATATATTTGCTGTTCATAGTTTTGAGTTTGAAATGGTTTGCAGTTCATTTGGTCCCTAACTAATTAATTTTTTTTTATTTTCTTTTATTTTTCATTTACATCAAGATAAATCCAACAGAACTTACAAAGAAAAAGCACCAAATATGTACATTAAAGTATCGATCGGTACCATAATAAAAGGTCCAGTACTGGTATATGAATGTCAATTCGACCTTAACGGCAACAGTTGAAATTCATATCATACTTGGTTGCTGTGTAGTATCATTTTCACACACAAAAAAAAGATAGCTATGAGGATGTTTAGCCTAAAATAACACGCAATTAATTACCGCTAAATGTAAACAATAACATGCTAACTACATCACTTACATAAGAAAGGCCACCATAAGTTTTAAGAAATTCAATCATCAGGTACTTCTTTGCGCCTTCGGCATCTGCTAGCGGCTATCAAGAAACCAATATTCAGTTTTTTACATTAATTTTTTAATGTATGAATTTTCATATTAACAAAATTGACATATATATTCATACGCACGGTATTCTTCCAACGGTCCTGAGCATTGACATCAGCACCATGATCGATCAAACAACGTGCAACGTCAATCCAGCCCTGCAATGCAGCGACATGGAGGGGTGTACGGCTGTCATAGTCGCGTGCATTTACCAGCTTTGTATCCTCTTCTAGAAGCCTCTGCACAGCTGACGAGTCATTTTGGTGTGTGTGCCAGAGGATCAGAGATGTCCGGCCTACCTTCGCCTTACCCCTCTTTTTATTCTCTGTTGTGCCGCTAGACGAGCCACCGCTCGTCTCTCCTTCGCTTGTGCTTTTCTCGCTCATGATCAGACAGAGGAGATTTTAATTTGTGGATCTTATTTCATTTTGGAAGGGAAGAGAGAGAGAGAGAGAGAGAGAGGTTGTTCTGTTCTTCAGCTTCTTTCTATTCTTAGAACTTTTAATTTAGTTGTTTGAACTGAAGGATTATTTGTTCCATTTGGTCAAACATATATGTTGTCTATATTTAGTATTAAATATGTCACAAATGATTAATTCTTGCATCCTATTGAAATACATTAAGAGAAATTATAATAACAAACGAAAGAAAAAAAGAAAAGAAAAGATTCGCAGCAAATAATGAGATGTGAAAATTCACAGGGTCTAATTCATAAAGAAAGCAATATCTATTTGTCAATGTTTAGTCAACAGGTCAACACAAGTCAACAGGTCCAAAATCGCCTCGCGGCCATGAGAGATTTACAATTCTCCTTTCCATCTTTGGTATTTTCGTCTGTATCGGGTTGATATGATATGTCAAGTAACCCGTTACATATAATATTACAGAATACTTGCACTCGCGGACAACCTAAAGTCTGTTACTTGAGTTTTCCTCAACCATCTCCAATTCGAGGCCAAATCTCTGCAGTAACTTAAAGTTTTATTTTAGATCGGATCTGTCCGATCAGAATACGAGACTTTAATATTCGTGTTTATACAGATCTAACCGTCAATATCTAAACTTAAAATATGAGTTACCTCAAGTTATTAAATTCATCCAATTAAGTTCTCAATCAAGATCTCTGGATAGAATTATAAATTTAAGATAGCGAAATAAAAGCTTTTCAGAGAAGTAAAAAGAGAAAAAGGGTAAAAAGAAAGAAAAAAAGAAGCAAAAAAAGGGATCGATCGGTTTATAGATCAATACGCGACCTCTGTCGAAGAGAGAAGAAGAGGTCGAATACGTTCATGGCGATTCCTTCTCTGGCGCTTCTCTCAGCCTTGGTTGTGCTATGCCTCTTGACCTCTCCAGTTCGATGTCTCCGGTTCGATCTCCAGTCGGGACAGATCAAATGCATCTCTGAAGAGATCAAGATCAACGCCATGACTGTTGGGAAGTACTCCATCGCTAACCCTTCCGAATCTGTGCCTCTCCCTGAGTCGCATCGCGTCTCTATCAAGGTCTAAATCAATTGTTTCTTTTTGTTTCTTTTTTCAGGTTTTGGGATTTTTTGGATTGAGCTATGGTAGAAATGATGTCTTCGGGAAAGCCTATTTTGTTATCCAACTGTAGTTGCTCCTTAGTTTATGTATGTAGATTTTGTTGGAATTGTTTTAAATAAATTAGCAACCAGATTTCCTTGATACTGAAATGAGTTCTTGATAGCTTGTTGAACAAATTATGTCAATTTCAGAAGAAACTTCACAAGCACTTAAAAACCCCCTTTTATTTTATTCCTTTTTAATCCTATTTGATGTAGATATCAATGAGTATAGAGGGGTAGTTTGTGATGCATTTTACTTTGTTTTTATGATTTTAATAATAATATGAGGTGAAGAGAGAATGGAGATTGGGGAGGACACATTTTGTTGTCTGCATTAATAAGTTTATGAAGGAGTTTTTTTTCGCAAGGAATGAAATTATTTTATCTTTGAATGTTAGATGTGGTTGATTTACACAAAAGAAAGAAGTGTAAAATGAAGTTCGGAAATAGTTCTTACTGAAAGGGTGAATGATGACCAAACAAGAACAAAGTCACAACCGACAAACCTACAGCATTACGGTGTCAGTGATAATTTGGGTTTTTGAACGACTTGACATTTTGATTCATTGAGGGCTAAAATTGAAGCTGAAAAAATGAGATGGCATCCTGCAAATTTGTTTAGAAAATTAGAAATCAAACATTGGATCTATCAATTTTGCTCTTTCCCTCTAATCTCCTTTTCCACCTTCTATGAACCCTGACTTAATTCTGTATTAACTACACTAAAAGAACAAAGTTTGATATCTCATTTTTGCCCCTTTTCTCTAATTTTGAAGGTGACGTCACCGTACGGTGAGAGCATGCACTCAGCAGAGAATGTGGACTCGGGGAGCTTTGCGTTTGTGACGAAAGAGGCCGGCGATTACTTGGCCTGTTTTTGGACTCCTGAGCACAAACCTGCAGCCACCATCTCTTTTGAATTTGAATGGAAGAGTGGTGTCACTGCCAAGGACTGGTCAAATGTTGCCAAGAAAGGCCAAGTTGAGGTAAATGCAATTTCTTCTAGTTTTACCAAAAATTTTGGTAACAGGGCAGATAGTATGTAGGGGTGTTCATTGGATCCGGTTTATTTGGTTTTTAACGGAACCGTCAAATTTTGAATTACATGGTTTGGTTTTTCATTTTAATTTGTTCAGTTTGGTTGAATTTTTGAATTACTTCGTTTTTTTATATTTAGTTCGGTTTAATCTCTATTATTTCGGCTCAACCAAACAAACCGAAATTTACTTGAATTACTTTGGTTAGTCATGTCTGGTTCGGTTTAATCTCTCTTATTTTGGTTATATAAATTTCTATGATTATTAAATGTATTTGTGTAATGTATTGAGTTTTGACCTTTTGAAATTTATTCTCTTTTATTTCGGGTCAACTAAACAAACCGAAATTTACTTTTTTTTTGGGTTCTGTTGTTATTCGGTCGACAAGTTTTGTTTGGTTAGATTTTTGAAAAGCGAATAAAATTTGGTTTGACTATTTTAATTCGGTTTTAATGGAACTGATTGTTTGAACACCCCTAGTTGTATGTATTAGGTAATTCCCAGAGAATAATAGAAAAATTTGGTACCAGGTAACTCATAATGGATGATTTAAAAAATGAAAAAAATATGGTATGATTTGTTTACCACCATCTGTGCATATTCGTGTTGTATTTGTCTGGAACCACATGTACTGGCATCTGATACCTTGTATTGAGGATTCTTGTTTGACTCTTCTTTTATACAAGCTTATTGTAGCATCTATGTGTCATCTATAGAAAGTGTTTGTTGCTTTATGTTAAATTCTTGTATTATTCTTGTACTATAGGTCCAAAAAAAAATGACGAGCTTAATAGTTTTATAACCAGTTAATTACATGGTTCTTCATAGTATCACCCTTTCTCATTTTTAGTCCTTTAAAAATCCACGGTTCACATATTGGTCCTTGAGATCCTTCATTTGTACCAAATCAGTATTGTTAAATTATATTAAAAGATGGATGGAGATCCTTGTAAGTATTTATATGAACACTCTGTCAATGCTGACATAGAAGTTTTAGTAGATATATGATGGTGTTGGTGCTTATGTTGACCCGGTTAAGTTGTTCTTGTGACATCATCTCTATAAGTGATGACATGGACATTGACATCAGCAGTCATGTCATCATATTACCTACTAAAAAGATTACTTGTCACCCATGTTTTGACAGCATGGCAAAGTATATTTCCATCCACTTTTGAATTTGCTAAGAATCAAACACTTGTAATCAAAATTTGAACTTTGATAAATTAGGGACTAAAATATTAAATAAAGATCCTTGAGTGAAAAATATTTGATTTTATAGCTTTACAACTTTTATGGTGTAGCTAATGGAGGTTGAGTTGAAGAAGCTAGAGGATGTTGTGAAGTCTATCCATGATGAGATGTTCTATTTACGTTCAAGGTGATCTTAAATTTAGTTCTACCGACAACCTCAATTACTTAACAAAAGCTTGTCTTAAATCAAAGATGTACATTTGTTTTACATGAAACTATTGTATTGTGTTGTAGAGAGGAAGAGATGCAAGATATGAATAGATCAACCAATACTAGGATGGCCTGGTTCGGTTTTCTATCACTCATTTTGTGCCTATCTGTTGCCGGACTACAAATATGGCACTTGAAGACATTTTTCGAGAGAAAGAAGCTTCTTTGAATTCCTCTCAACAATACAAACTTCGTCTGTCATAAATTATTTAGTTTCATTTTTATTTTTGGTAGTTCTTCCTCACTTGTAAGTTGTAATAGAACTTGTATTTTTTTTTTATCTACCAGAGTTGTAAGCACCTTTAGAGATGATAAATTAAACTTAGTATGTACTTGACAGTAGCCAAATGAGTCGATTTTTTGTTATCTTAAAGACCTGAACAAACTAAGCAATGAGTTGAATTGAAAGAATCAATACTTAAAAAGCAAATTACAAAACAACAAAGGTTCATGTTGAATACAAGCATTTTAATTTATATTCAATTTGGTTGCACAATATATCTCAAATAAAAGAGGTAAATAATTTTCACCAATAAGAATACAAAACATAAACAAAACTATATTATCTGAAAAGAAATAACCAAGTGACTAAAATACATTGAATTGATACCAAAGCCACCCTGATCAAGTCATTTGCAAGCAGTCTATTCTAATTTTTGTACTTACAACTTGTGCACGAGTTAAATGTTTTTCAATCAACACGGAGCAAATAACACTAAGTGGAGAAAATGTGATGCCAGTGATTATCAGATGACAAGCTTTCCTTGATTCTCTCGAGCCTCTTTAGGATCTCCAGAAACGACGGTCTTTGGTTCTTGTCAGCCGACCAAGATTGCTCGATCAAGCTGTTATTTTAACCAATGACAACTCATATCACTAAATGGAAACTTTTATGATTAAAAATTTGTTAGTATGCATGCTATGTTTATAAATCTTAAGATTCTATCATGTTGGAGGACTGACTTGTATTCTTTGGCTTTCTCATAGATAGAATCTTAAGATTATACAACATAAATTCAAAATAAACTCAATTCTGTTTGGCTCACTGGTGTAAACTACGGTCTTGGGTCTGAATTGCTGACAACTAGGGTAAGCTCAAAACAAATATGCATAACTCAGATAGCAAAAGTATTGCATTTACTCAGTAACGAGAACCTAGATTCATGGGGAGAGATTTGATACGAGATTGAGCAATTTGCACCAGACTTGAGCTCAGCGGGCTTTTTTTTTTTTTTTTTTTGAAGGTCAGGTAGTAATTGCTTACTGACTTTTCCATTAAGATGAAAAAGATACTGTACAAATTTATTTACAACAACCCCCCCCCCCCCCCCCCCCCATTCCTGATAAATAACTCTATATAATTACAATGTGGAGCTCAGCCGGAAATATAGGACGATTTTTTTTTAAAGCTTTTGCTCTTCTCAGAATGTACAAGGACAACAATTCTGGGTAAGTTATTGAAACGGATACAAACATCACAAAAAATGATATTAATAAAATTTCAAACTATAGGAGCAACAACATTAAGATCCCAACAGTTACAATTTGACAATGCTATGAGGAACTTACTCTTTCAAGTCGGGGATTAATCCCTTTGAACGAAAAGACGGACGATGTCCATCCGCCACATGTTTAGCAGCTTCGTAGGGTTCATAATTTGATAGTGGTGGGTCCCCTTCAATCATCTACACCAAAATTAAAAAAGAAAGAATAAATTTTTATTATGATAAAGAGATAGTGGCATAATTGATCAATCAGTGTGCATTTTAAAATGAGATAAAAGGTTACCTCGTATAATATCATGGCAAAAGAAAATACGTCAACTTTCTTATCATACTTCCTGTGCTTGAATACTTCAGGAGCCATGTACCGGTCTTGAGAGAGAAAGAGAGAGTATGAACTGATTAGAAATGGTACTTTTATTGGTATGCACTCTAAAAAGCTTAATCTTTTGAACAAATATCCACCAATATTTGTAAACTAGGTAAATTTAGTCTGTCACAACCCCCCAGAGAAGTTTCTATTTGTACAGGTGGGGATAAGATAAACCTTTATGTTTGAATCACAAACAAAATCTGATAAAATTACATAATACTTGGTGGATCAATTGGGTCAAGTCATTGTTTTTATAAAATACTCTAGCATAGAGCGGTCTCAAATTATCAAAATATTTATTACATAAAAAGTGAATTGGTTCATATAAATTAGTGCAAACTGTTAATTGGTACAGATGTCAGAAAGCACGTAAGATTTGACAGAGACAGGAAACCATGATTGTTAAAAACTTACAACTGCCAGTCTCTCCAGTTAATTTGTAGATGTCATTAGCATGATTTACAGTTATTAGCTTGCTCAACCCGAAGTCACCGACCTTTAGGTGGTCCGCATTAGAGTTAACCAAAAGAACGTTTCTGAAAGGCCAAAAGTTGCAAGTTAAGCTATCTATTGCAGCATGCAAACTTGAGAGCTAGAGCATCGAGAGAGAGAAAATACAATAATTTAAAAAGGTGAAATTGACAACAAGAGTAGTACCTTGGTTTCAGATCTCTATGGATAACAACATTAGGCTCGTTATGTAAATAAGCCATGCCCCTGTAGAAAGAGAGAAACAAGGATTGAGGGTATGGAGAAAAGTTCCACGTCATCATAGTACAACATAGCTACTGGGCCAAATGGAGTAAATTACACGTGAAATTCTATCATAGTACATCATAGAACCAGCAGGATATATTTTCTAAAATGATTTAGCTTAAAGTGCTTACTATTCATAGCTAATAGTTATCACAACAAGGTACAAGGTACCAAGGATATGTGTAAAGCATTAAAAGATACCTGGCCATATCTAATGCAAAATTAACAGCAACTGACGGGCTAAGTGCACCCTTCTCTTTCAGATATTGGTGCAGATCACCCTAAAAAACATAAGGAAAGGATATTTTATGGAATTATTTATGAGATGGATAGTTTAGTATATGTTTATAGAGAAAAAAGATGCTTACTCCTCTAAGAAACTCGGTGATTAGCATAAGTGGTTTTCTCTCAGTAACTGCTCCAAGAAATTGGACAATGTTAGGATGGCGTAGCTTCACAAGCAAGTTTACTTCATGTCTAAAATCTTGGCTGCATTAAATTGTTTTTTGCAACAAATGAGATTAACATGTATCGGATGCTAATAAGATGCAGCAAGCAAAACCATTTATTGCACCAACATTAAATGGATACATCAACAGGGTCACAATTTTGAAGTCTAATTAAGTTAATTATAAACCTTGTCTTATATCAAGCAAAATCCATTCAAATTTCAAAATAAATGACTTACGTCACCAATCTGTCGTCTGATAGAGAGGGGAGGATGCGCTTTACTGCCACTGGAGTCCCACGCCAGTATGCTCTCAAAATTTCACCAAAGGAACCCTGTCATGTAATTTTACTTATATAAGGTTGAGGTTATAAGTAATAAATACAAGGACTAAAGAAAATCAAAATATAAGGAATCTGGAAACTATACACAAATGTACATCTAATAAGCGATTAATATCCAACAGATCTAGTAAAACCTCAATGATCTTACTTGTTGTTCCCCGCTGTTAACATGACACATTGGTCGACCCAAAAAATTATCAAAAACTCCAGACCTTTTCGTGTTAGTTCAATCAAATAGCCACAGAATTGATATACAGAAACCTCCAAAACAACATCTGATGCTTAGTTCAACTTCAGCATAAAACAAAGGGTTATTGAAAACGGCACGGCAATGTTCTCGGAATTTGAAGTAAGACACTCTCTTCAACCACACTGATCTAAGGGCAGGGTTTTATGTAATGGTAAATGTAAGGTTAAATTGTTAATTGCACCTAAGGCATTTGTTCTTAGTTTGCAAAATAGTTGCTATTGATGTTTTGCAAAAACAACAACATCAACAACAACCAAGCCTTTAGTCCCAAACAAGTTGGGGTGGGCTAGAAATGAAACCCAATCATAGTCACAAAATCAAGGTAGATTGATGTTTTGCACAAAAAAATAATAAACATTACTTAGAGCCGGCAAACCTTTCCAATAACAGATGAAGTTGAGAAATCCAACTCGGAGGGCTCAATTTCCCAGTCACATTTATTAGGCAAAGGAGGTGGGACTGGCTTTGGCTCAAAATGGCTTCCATTTTGTCCCTGTATTGTAAGTTTGATAATAGTAATATTGATAAGCTATAACCTAATATATATAAAAAAATCATACATCGGAAAACCTTTATGCAAGTAGCAACACTAACTATTATCTAACGATAAGCAAAAAACGAAGAAATACTCTGTTTATCACATACTTGTAGTTTTCTAAAGGACCTGAAATTTTGTTTCTGTTCACACAAGCACTATGATTGTATAGAGGTTTTGTACACTCTTATGTTTATTTAAACATGTGATCGACAGATTCATTTGAGAACCCAATAATCTCAAATAAGTAGTCCAAATAAATGAAAGTAAAGAAAGAACAAAAAACCAACTGGGATCAACCGGTGCCAACTACAAATAGTTATGAGTTTATACCAGCACTGACATCAGGCACCCTACATCGGATTCTGAATATATCCATGGTAGTGCTTATTTGAAACAAATTAAATGTTATTACTTAAAGAAGCCGCATATATTCTGAATTGGGATTGGGAATTATCAAACATGAAATGAATAAGCTCTCCAAGCTGAAGTTTCAAATCCTTTAATCTAGCTACGATATGTGTTATATAATAGATAGCCATACTTAAGGCCGAGTAAATTAATTAAAGTATCAAATAAAAGTCCATATTACGTACAAATGAGTGACCGCCATAAGTTTTGAGCAGTTCAATCATTTCTTTCTTCTTTGCTCCTTCTGCATCTGCAAGAGGCTGTCATAAAAGGATATATGAATAAAATAACCTCAATTAGTCATTATAATTGAATCTAAATTGGAGAATAAAAGGAAAATGTGTAAACAATATATCTCAGATTAGCTATATTTGCAATTACTGTCCTTCATCAATCATCCATCATCTTGCTATTTATAGTTGAATTTGTATAGTTTTACTTTCTTTCAGCTATAAATACACTGAAAAGCGGTTCTCAAATTTCAATAGTTTGGGTCCAATTGTTCAAACCACGCAGAGAAGATATATAAATTGTATTCAAGATTCATTAGTCAAATCAAAGAGCTAGATCTAGCAACAGGGAGAGAGAGAGCAAGAGAAGTGAATTTATTCCTACAGTATTTTTCCATCGATCAAGTGCGTCGACATCAGCACTATGATCAAGCAAACACCGTGCCACGTCGATCCAGCCATGTAGGGCCGCCACGTGGAGGGGCGTACGGCTATCGTAGTCCCGAGCGTTAACCAGCTCCTTATCTTCTTCTAGCAACCTCCGCACAGCTGAGACGTCGTTTTGATGCGTGTGCCAGAGGATGAGAGATGTTCGACTCACGCGTGCCTTCTCTTTCTTCCTCTCCTCCTTCTCCGACCCATCGAGAGGTGACGACAAGCCCGACGAACCACCGCTCTCTCCCTCGCTGGCGCTCTTTCCGCTCATCGAAGCTTCTGTAGATCGGAATTCAATTGAAATATGTGATTGTTTTTGAACGAAGAATTAGTTCTCCCTTCGCGTAGACTTGGGAGTGCGTATCGACGTGTCCGGTGCCTATTCGGGGTGATGTGAATTCACGTCCTCTCCAATACCTGATAAGGGAATCTTTTACAATTACTAGATCTGGACCGTTATTTTTAACTTGGCACGAATCTCAAATCCCAAAAATACAGCCCCAATGCTGACCCGAATCCCAAACCGGTTGAGATTTAATCTCAAACCGTAAAGTGAGGTTATCCTCTGCAATACCTGAGAGGATACGGATTCGAGTGATGTAGGGGGTCAGTTTTATGTGTGCTTTGAGATTCTTGCAGAACGTATTTAAACGGTTGATATTTTCCATAAAGTCACGCAAAGTTTGAGATATCTCAGAGGATACGAATTCTAGACGTGGTTGGCAAATTGGCTACTTGGTTCGAGTTCCGATACTCTGAAGTAACTCAAATTTTGAGGTTAGATATTGATCGTCTGATCAGAATCCGGGCTAATGCCGTCCGAGGTGGAATGCACGGATCCTTTAATATTCGTGCTATAGAAGATCGGACAGTTAGGATCTAAACTCAAAATTTGAGTTAACTCAGGTAATTTGAATTAGGCTTGGCTTCTGACGAAAGAACACGGAATCGAATAATGACTTCAACGGGTTATTACTAAGCCATAATTTGACAACCTGTGTAAAATAGTTTCTAAGGTAAAATATTTAATTATCAAGGGCAGACTTTGAAGAGATTTAACCCTTTTTTTAATTCCACCCCCCCCCCCCCCTCACCCACACACACACACACACACACCTAAATCTGTCCTTACACACACCTAAAAGGCATAGTTAAGAGATTAAAAAGCATTATTTTACAAATTCTCAATGATTTGTAAGAACACATTTAATTTTTTTTCATTATCTTTAATGTTGCCCTTTAAGCAAGAATCAAATTTTTAATCTTCTGTTTCTGAATCTGCATTACTAAATTAATCCTATAATATTGAGAATGGGATACCCATCATACGAAGAGTTTGCTGGAGATTTTTTTTTTTTTTTCTGATTATAAGAAAAATAATTTAAGCGAATCAAAATTTGTAATTTGGTCGTGAAATCTTTGTATTTAAATGTATATTACTATTATGTCACAATTATGCAAGACAAATGAATTATGATTAAGATAATCTAGAGTTGTCATTAATTGCTTGGGAACAATTACAGAAGTAAGGGCTTGTTCGGTTGCACCGTGAAAATCACTGTTCACGTGGGAAAATGAAAATTCACTCAGACTGAATTTTTTTTCCCCACGTGAACAGTATTTTTCAGTTCAAAATTTTTAATTTCCGTACCCATTCCTATTCCCACTGGTGCAACCGAACAGGGCCTAATTGACAATAAATTATTTAGTATCTAGAACTAAAATATAGAGAATCGCTCGTCTTAGAATCATTCAACGTTGGATAAGATATGGTTTGCTTGTACTATTTTTATGGGGTAATTTTAATCATAAGTCTGAAAATTTTCAAAATTACGTATTTTTTTCCTCTAAAATCCATAATATTATATTTTCCCTTCAAGATTTAAAAAACTCATAAATTTACTTAATTTATAAAGTTCTCATTTTATACTTTATTAAAAAATAAAAATATGTAATCCGTGTAAAAAAATATTTAGTCTTTTGATAGATCGGTTTTTGAGAGCAAATGGTTTATTTTATACTTGTGATGCATACACAATAACATTTAGACATACACTTGTGCATGGCATCACAAGTAAAAAAAAAACTATTTGTCCTTGAAAATCGCAAATTAAAACACTGAACATTTTTCTTACACATACTAAATATTTTTATTTTAAAAAAAAGAGTAAAATAAAATCTATATAAATTTAAAATGAGTTTTAATAGAGAAAGACAATAAATTGGAAATTGTGAGTATTTTAAATTTTGAAGAGTAAATATGATATTATGAATTTAAGAGGAGAAAAAAACCTAATTTCAAATATCTTTGAGGGTGTACATGAAATTCCCCCAATTTGTCAATTTTATCTGGTACATGACATTTTATTAACACAAATATACTCGATATTATCTCATTTGCAGTAACCACAGATTTGAGTTTTACAAGAATGAACTAAAAATTAAGGGGGAATTTCACGTATACCCCTCAAAAACTTCAAAATTACATATTTCCCCCTCTAAAGTTTAAAATTACATATCCCCCCTCTAAACTTCAAATACTCACAAATTTACCCATTTTATTGTTTTTTATATTAAAACTCATTCTAAATTTATAAAATACCCATTTTACTCTTTTATTAAAAACATATAAAGCCTATCAAACTCAAAATTGAATATGAACAATTTTTCTACCGTCCAAACTGCTTTTAAATATGCGTGCGTAAGATTAGCACGAATCTTGATGCGAACACGCACGTATATTGATGTGACGTGCACAAATCTTAATGCATTGCACACCAATCAATATTGCTTTAAGATCCGTGCATGCTAGATCAACACAAAATTGAAGCACTATGCACAGATCTTAATGCGATACACATGGATCAAATGGTAGAGGAACCCTTTAGATTTAAATTTGAGTTTGATGGGCTTTCTATGCTTTTAATAAAGGGTAAAATGGGTATTTTAAGATTTTAGAATGAGTTTTAATATAAAATACAATAAAATGGGTAAATTTGTGAGTTTTTGAAGTTTAGAGGGGGAAATACGTAATTTTAAACTTTAGAGGGGGAAATACGTAATTTTGAAGTTTTTGAGGGGTATACGTGAAATTCCCCCCAAAATTAAATGCAATCAATATAAAGATCGTGAAGGAAAAGGTAAACAATAAGTAGTGATAAAATTCTAGAGCTCAAAGGATGTCAAGGACAAGAACAACATCAGAGCAGAGCCTTCAATTTTCAATTCTACATAGAATACCAAGATATTCACACAAAAATGTGTATAGTTCTTCATCCCAGGACTTTCTCACAGAAAAGAAATACTACAAATTTCTTTAGAATTTTAAAGATAAATTTAACTAAATTTAATAGAATGAGAACACATCAAAGATATTTAGAGTTTAGATTATCTACAGCCTTTTACCCTAAATCCTAAACCCAAATAATTGTTCACAATAATTTGTATTTGAATGCAAAGATAGCCCCAATAATCCAAAACAAATTATAAGTACCATCAAAATTAGCTTATGGTCTCTTCTGCACATATGTTATTTTGATATTCTTTCATATAATTTTGTAAAATAAGTTTCTGGAACAAGCCTCGCATTAGAAACCTCCAATCGCAATTTCTCAACCAGATGTGTTTTTCTTGCCTCACAAATACCTTCAAAAAACTCATCTAACAAACCCTTGCTAGGAGCAAAACATCTCTCTAACAAATCCTTCAGCACCTCCACTGCCCCTTCGTAATCTCCGTTCTTACAAAAGGTAGATATAAGCATTTCATGGATTTCGGGTGTTGGGTCAAACCCGTTTTTCTTCATGGCTTTGAAAACTTGAAACGCCCGCTCCGAATTCTTCCTCTGGCACTGCCCGACAACAAGTGCGGCAAAAGTGGAAGCATTTGGCTTGATATCAGCCTTATCAAGCTCCTTCACTAAAGAAGCCGCTTTCTTTGTCTTTCCTTCATTACAAAAACCCAATATGAGCGAATTATATGTTACTATATCAACCTCTACCCCCTTTGCAATCATCTCCTCAAAAAGCCTTGATGCCATCTCGCTATTGTTTGCTTTACAATACCCGTTAATCAAAATATTATAGGTTACCGTGTTTGGAGTCACCATGGATACATTCATCTCATTCAAAATTTTATTTGCCTCATGCAATCGAGCCTCTTTACAGAATCCGTAGATTAAAGTGTTGTAAGTCACCACACTCGGTTCCAACCCCTTTCCCTTCATAGATTTTAGAAGCCTAACTGCAGCACTTAAAACCCCGTTCTTGCAATGTGCATCAATTAATGTATTAAACGAAGCGACAGTAGGACTAAATCCAAGTGTTTCCATCTTACCAAACAATTCCACGGCTTTCTCGAGCTTTCCCGAATTGCAATAAGCAGACATGACCATATTGAGTGTATACACATTAGGTGAAATCCTACTCCTGCGCATTTCCCAGTAGAATGAAAACACAATATCATTGCGTCCCAAGCTAAGTGCCGAGGTGAGAAATGCATTGCAAGAACGAATGTTAGGAAGAAAACCGTAATCCCTCATGGAACTAAAGATATCTGTGGCATCTCTGAACTTTTTCTCGCGTGCATAGGCAGAGAACAAAAGATCAAACACCTGCGGGGTGGAGCTACAGAGCCGGTAAGTGTAGAGCAAGGACTGGAACAAATTGGAGCTGGAGATCGGGGAGGTGGGGAAGAGAGAAGAGGAGAGGATGGAGTGAGCTGATTTGAGACGGCGGGATTGAGAGAGAGTGTGGAGGAGGATGGAAAGGGAGGAGAGAGAGAGGGAGGAAGGGTGGTGGAGGTGGGCCCAATTGTAGAAAGATAGAGAGAGGGTGGGGTCAGGGAGGAGGAGGAGGAGGAGGTGGAGGAGGCGAAAGGGGGTGAGCGAAGGGGCAAGGGGGAGGAGTTTGGGCCAGCAGGAATTGATGAGATGGCTGTGGAAGACAGTTATAAAGTCGAGGTCTTGGCTGTGGGGTGAAGGGATTGTGCGGTGAGGGATGGGGAGGGAGACGGGATAGGGAGAGACGGAGGAGAGGTGGCGGATGGGAGGCAATCTCAGTTTCATTTGTCAGGTTCACTAGATGGGGGCCTCCTGTTGCTTCGGCAATAGCTTTGAAGGTGAATGGAAAAGTGTTATGCAAGTTATATACACCAAAAATTAATAAGTTGCATAGGGATATTACAATTTACAAAACTATACTATCAATAATTAAGGATTGATAATATAACCTAAATAAGCATAAAGTAAAATTAAGAAAATTATTTTAAAAACTGGTGTCTAACTATAAAGCTATACAATCTATCAGGATATGTACAAGTTAGATCAAATTGAGGCCCTGATCTCTAACTATAAAAAAATATTGTAATTATAATGATATGTACATACATATGCAGATAGTAAAATGAACATTAATAGCAGATTTGCGAAAAATAAATTAAGCATTTACATAAGATTTGAGAATGTATTTTTGTAAAATAAAAAAAAATTAGAGAAATACCTTAATAGCTGTAGAAAAATGAAGGTGCTCAAACAGATGTATAAGAATTTACAACAGATATATGAGGGTGAATTACATCGTGGATTTCTGCCATTGAGAACAATCAAATAGCATATAAACATATCAGTGGATAAGAAAATATTAATTTAAGTAATAAAGGTAACATGGTATTGTTATTTATAGGCATATTAGCATATCAGTTATCAGTAGATGGAAAAAAAAAAAACAACACTTATGTCAAAATACAGGAAATTAAGGCAATATATCATATTTGTAGATCCTAATTTAATCAATTAAGAGCTGATTTTGAATCATGGTAATAGCTGCTTAAATATCTACTTAAAACACAGTGACATTCTCTAATGTTAGCAATGCTGAAGTTGTTCATTTGTTAATTGATGTAATATTGAAAACTGGAAACCCAAAGCTGACGTATAAAACTGCTGTAATTTATTTTTCCCAAGATATATGCTTTATGGTTTATGGATTGAGGTTCAGGTATTGAACAGTAAAAGCTCATTGTCAAAGCCCTAATAAAGAAAAAGTAAAAGTCAAATGTAGCACTATAATCTGTAGATTTACTGGTTTTGTCCTGGTACCAGTCTTTTTAGTAATCTTTGGTTAAAATCAAAATTTAATATAAAAGCACAATTAAAGTAGACCATTAAAGGAAAGTATACCAAATAATTGTTCTCATTCAAGAACTTAAAAAATGAAAACAAATAATTTTTCTGACCAACACAAACCTATATACCACAATCATGCAATCAATAATTTTTCTGACAAACGCAAACCTATATACCACAATCATGTGACAATTGAGACCGGTACTGATCTGGTAGCAATACCAAACGACAAATTATTATAACAATTTTGATGCTTTAATTAAGATCAAGACATTATTCCAGTCATAGCCCCCACCAATAATCTTTAAGTAAATAAAATAGATGTGTAGGTTAGGTCAATGCAAGATTTAAAATTGATATTTTGGTTAGTTTCTTCTTTCTGTTGTTTTTAATCCATCCTAATTGATAACCATATCTTTCCATGGCTCTATGCAATTGAACTTGAAATTTTCAAGATTGAACTGAGCCACTATCTCTCAAAATCACTAACCATTAAAATATCATAAAAGTTTTTTAAGAAAAGAAATAATCAATCTAGGGCGATTAGTGTGTAAACTACTATCTATCAACCATTTAAATAAGTTTGAGCAAATCATTTTTAGCAAAAAAAATTACCTTGAATAGTAGCTCTGGCCTGGGCGTGTCTTTCTATCTTCTCATCTACAATCTGCAAGAACAATGGCTAAAGCCTTAATAAACAAAGGAACTAATTAGACGGTCCTCTACTGGAGGCGCTTGTTGAGGAGTCGGCTGGAGCCACTGGCACTGGGACCGGGTGCGAGGAAGGAGATATAGGGCATCTCATCTGGTCGAAGGAGAAAGAGAACGGTCAGGTTAGAGGTTTGTGGGCAGCGTTAGTTAATTGAGCTGTGATTCCTGTCCGTTGGATTGAATGAACAGTTGAGATTAAGTCACGCAAAATATTATGAAATATCTCAGAGGATACGGATTCACTGACACGTGGGCCCCGCAACCAGCTAAAGGTATCCCTTTATTCTCTCAGAAGACAGAGACAGAGACAGAGACAGAGCACGGTTGGTGTTAGTGCTACTGTGCGGCTTGCATTTCTCCACCTTTCTTCTCCTAGATTTGAGAGATTGAAACTGCCAGAGAAAGCGAGAGAGAGAGAGAGAGAGAGATGACTGAAGCATCGACCGTAGCTTGCATGCTCTGCTCACGTTCTCTGCCTTTGATCGGAGGCAATAGTAAGTAGATGTGCTTCAAGGCCCCTCAAAATTTTCACAATTTAATACTTAGAATCAGCAATGTCTAACCGTATGCCATTTGTACCTCCCCTCCCCTGTAGGAAGAGGTGAGAATAACAAAAGATTAGTAATTGGGATATGGAGGAAAAGCTGGAACAACGAATTTGGAATAGCAATTCCACCTGTTCCAATTTATCCCTGGCACCGGATAAGAGCAACTGTGGTGGGAACTGCTCGTGCTTCTTCTTCTTCTGCCGCAGCTCAAGTTGTAACTTATACCTCTAGCATTTTGACTGATATTCCACTTTATGAGCCACCTGGTGTAAGTTATTACTGGTAATTATTCCAAATCGACCTTTATTCCTGTGCATTTCATGCTAAGAAGGCACACAATTTAGGTTACTTTTGACGAATATCTCCATGACCGAACGCGAATTTTCAAGGCAATGTTTCCAGATGAGCGTAGGAGCGAGAGACTAAATGAGGTGAGATTACAAATTGTGGAGATTTCATTCAGTAAATAATTTTTGTTGGCGGGTATCTTTGTTGCAAATTTAGTTGTACCAATTATATACTGGAATATTATTTTTCCCTATGCTGAGACAATTTGAGAAATACAAAATCAAAGCAATTTTTTTTTATAATTTGGTTGAAAATTGGAAATTGCAGTTTGATATGAACTTGAATTGTGACCACAGGATGAATGGAGGATTCATATGCTACCTCTCCAGTTCCTTCTCTTAACGGTCAATCCAGTTGTTGTCATGCAAATATGTTGCAAATCACACGGCAACGGCTACCCGCCATTGGTCCCACAAGACACCACAAGCCTACTTGAGCTCCAAGCTGTAATATGATCGATTTTTAACATTAATTTCTTAAAAAACAAATTTATAATTGCATAAGAAAATTCAAAAACACCATGTTGAGTACTCGCTTGTTTAGACTGAATGGGAGCTTCAAGGCTTAGATGTGGCATACAAGCCAACTGATTTTTCATTAGGCGTGAAAGGGTTTCTTTACCCGGAGAGAAAAGGAGGTTCTGGCCGTTTAAAGGGACATCTTGAGATTAGCATAAGTTGCATTCTCCCGCCGGCGCTTGCTTTGGTTCCGGATAATGTCCTCAGAGGAGTTGCTGAATTGGTATGAAGTATACTACTAAGTTTTTTTTTATTTCAGAAACTATTTTTTTTTATCAGACATTAATAAGGATTTTTCATTACAAAAAAACCCTAGTTCATAGCATATATGACTATACAACATATGTTGTATCATGAAGGGCTTTATGTTTGTGTTATTAAGAGTTGCAATTACAGGTTTTAAGGAGATTGGCTGAGAAAATGAAAAGAGATGTGGATGTGGGGTTATTATCGGATTTCAAGAAATTCCGTCGAGAGAAATTAATGAAGAATAGCAGCACAGGAATTGGTTCTCAGCATCAATACCTGGGATGATTAGGGATGTGTAATTAATTACTTTGCTGGTGACAGAATAGTTATTTTGCAATGTGTTCTTTTGTTGGTTTGTTTATAGAGCTGGGCAAGTTTCATATTGCCCAAGGAGAGAAAATTTGATTGGTTCATTTTATTATTGTAAGTCTGTATTCTATACAGTATATAATGTGCATGGAATTAGAGATGAATCGTTGGATATTTACATATAACTCTCAGAAGTTTGTATCTTTCATCTTTTCAATTTGAAAAATGTAAGGCAGGGGCTTTCACTTTTATTTTTCAACTGATTTGTACGGAAGAAATGGTAGGCCTAGTGATAAGAGGTTCCGACATGGGCCTCTTTGATGCTAATCTGAAGTCGGCCCAATATATAAAAAGGCCCCCAAGTGTAGTATTCCAAAGGAAACATAATAACATACTAGTAATCGTGCCCGTGCACAGCAACGAGAGCAAATTATGTAGTAGAAATCATTAAGCTCCTTAATAAAGAGGAGAGATAATTTAAATCAAATTTGTAGAGAAATATAGTTAAATACTATATTTATCTACAAGATAACACATGTGAACTCTAGTGTAGTGGTAAGAATTTTGGCACTAACAGAACCTAACTGGGTTCGAATCTCGCCTTCAGCAGAAAAAAGAAAAAGGATGCGCGGTGCATTCCACGGGTGCGGCGCGCAGTCTACAGGCACTGGGATCATATGCGGCGCGACTAGTGCATACTTAAGTGTTGAAGCTCATAATTTGGAAAATTCATCTATGTGCGATCTGGAAATTCAACGGCTGAGCATCATTCATCATTCCGAAAAAAAAAAAACAGTAAATCAGGACCCTTGCAGGATCTAGACATTAAGCTCCTTAATAAGGATGAGAGATTCTTTGAGTACTCCACTTTAAGATTCGTACTAAGTTAAAAAAAAGGACGATGCAGATCTCATTTTACACAGTAGAATATCCCGTTGGATCTGATTTCTGACATTTTAAAAAAATGCTAGAAAAAAATGAACAGTCTAGATTAATCTTAGTCAGACTTAAGTCAATCCAGTGCCTAGGGGTGTTCAAACCGTTCGGTTTGTTCAGTTTTTAACTAAATCGAAATTTTTTGGTTTAAATGGTTCATTTTTTCAGTTTTAATTGATTGGTTCAGTTTAGATTTTTCAAAACATACTAAAACGAACCAACCGAATTATATTGGTTCAAGTACGGTTTATATTTTGTTTAGTTCAATCATTGCTTCCTTTCTTTTATTTTAGTTTAAATATTTTAAAACATCTACCTATTTGTATGGAATTGAATAACTTGTGTATGAATATGTGTAATTTTCGTTAATAATGACACCAATATGTTTACTTCGGTTTGAACCAAACAAACTGAAATTTACTTCGGTTTATTCGGTTCGGTTCTTAATCGGTTTATAAGTTTAGTCGGTTCGGTTTGGTTTTATTTTTGAAAACCGACGAAAAATTTTATTTGGTTATTTTAGTTCGATTTGAACCGAACTGACCATTTGAACACTCCTACCAGTGCCTATTGAAACTGTAGGAGGTTAGCTTTGAGATTCATGCCAACTTAAAAGAACGATCCGAATTTATCACTTACATCTCAAGTACCTGAGATGATACGGATTAAAAGAAAAAAAAAAATAGGCCTTTTAGGATTTAGAATTTAGGAATTTTGTATATTTTTTGAGGAATTTTTGTACTATTTGCCTAAATGATACTTTTGAGTATTTTTATGTATTTTTACGTTTTTGGACAAAACGTTGATATGTTGTTGAATTCGTAGGATCTCACTTTTTTTTTTTTTTTTTCTTTTAAACTTAGTAGATGCTATCAAAATTGTATTAATAAATGTGATTATAACAACCAATTCTAATGTATTACAAGATTCTGTTATAGCATGCTATAACAGTGATAGCAAATAAAATGCTATATTCTTGTCACCTGTGGCTGAAGTGAAAGCTTTAAAAGGTTCTAAGCAATGTTTTAATTGGCTAATTAAACCGATGGTTATATTATTGCTAATGACTTTCAATGCCTCCATTTCAAAACTTTGCACCAAATCTACGTGAGAGTATCTCCAACGCCTTGTAAATACAATTGCAAATTTTTTGCTGGCAGTTACAAAAGTTGAATTGACAATTTCATTTTTATTTTTAGGGATACGGAACCCTTTCAAAGCACTTTCATCTGACGAAGATTGGCAGTTACTATTATTTAAAAAACGCTATTGTAACATAAATTTTTGCAATTACTTTTCTTTCATGAATGCATCTATTATTTTGCAATTAGTGACTACTTTCAATTTGACATCTGTCTTACAATTGCTAGTCAATTGCATTGATGGAGATGCTCAGGGTTGCAAAGAGTATGGAAATATTTTATATCCCTATATTTGTTAATATTTAGTTTTAATTGTCTTATTTTGTAGTTAAGCATGATTTTTTTATATGTATTTAATCCATATTTGTTAAACAATCGTCATTTAATAATGATACAAAATAATAATTTATATTCTTACCCTTATCATTAAGCTAATATTTTTTTTCTCACTAGTAACTTGAGACAATAAATAATAAAAATAATTATCCTTAATTTTCTCGTCGAGTACAATATATAACAGATAATTTTCTCGTTGAAAATAATAAAATAAATGGAAAAAGAAAAGAAAAGAAAAGAAAAGAAAAGGAAAATGCATGCAAGGGTTTCCTCAAAATTTTAATAATAAAAAATAACATCCAATTCCGTGTTATAGCTGACTTTGAGATTCTGACATTTTCATAAAGTAATTAACAGAGCTACTTGACTATTAATTAATTCAAGTAATACAATTAGTAACATCATTTAAAATTCTAACTAAAAACACTTGGTACAATAAGTATAACAAGTTGTACTTCTAGTTTGAATTTTTTCTTTTTCTTTTTCTTTGATTAAATTCTAGAAATTGGACCTGAAACTCACCATAGATAATTTATTTCAAAGATTTGTTTTGGGTAATTACTTCAATAGTAATTTTGGCTTTATGCAACACTTAATCATACTATATAATTAAATCTTTATACCTTTTGTTTTGAAGGACAATATTACTATATTAGACCTCATAATTTTTTTTATTAAACAATTGGTCTCAAATTAAGGGTAGATTAAACCCTGAGATACTCACAAGTTCAAATTCCAAACAAATTCAAATTTTGTAGAGTTGATATTTTACAAAATTAATTAATTAATTAATTAATTAATGCGCCACGTTATATAATTGTGTCTATTCAGCTTCTTAAATTATTTAAAAGGTGAATTATCACTGTTGACAAAGTCTTCTAAGTATCTCATGTCACTAACACATAATTATTGTTGAATAAAGTACAAAACAGTGAATATATAAAACAATTTAATATTATATTATTGCAATGGTAGCTTAACTTTTCAAGTAAGAGAAATCGCTCAAGTATAAATCTATATTCTATACCATTGAAAAAATACGTCTAACACAATTAATTAATATAAATATCTTCTGTGTGAAAAATTATAAATTTAAAGTTTGATTCTAATTAAGGATGAAAACGGTATGGATAATATCCAATTCTTATTAATTGATTTGCATTCGAAAAATTAGACATGGATATCTGATATTCGAATATTCGTGTGGATATGAATACATAAATGATTTTATGTTTCAATTATCCGTATTCAAACGGCGATTTTTATTAATATCCCTAAAACAAATCAAAATTTTAAAAATGCCCCTGTCTCCAAATTTTTATCAAATATGCCCTGACCGCCTGGGCCCAGGGCGGCCCAAAACACACAGTGAGGCGCCCCATGGCCTTTTTTTTTTTTATTTTTTTTTATTTTTTTTTATTTTTTTTAGAGATGTTAGTATTTTGATTTGAATAATTTTGTGAAAAAAAGTTTTCTTATTTAGAGAGTGTATGCCAAAAAGTAAAATATTTGATATATTTACGAAGTGATGTCGTAAATTTTTATAACTTTGATTTTTTTTTTTTTTTTTTTTGGTGAACTTTGATTTTATTTGTCAGTTGGATATCACAAGTCTAAATATAACACTAATAAGGACTTGGCTTTTATTATGGTTTTTATAATATATGTATAATATACACATACACATACACATACACATACACACACACACACATAGACATATACATATACACACACATATACACATACATATACATATACTAATAAGGACTTGGTCTTTATTATGGTTTTTATAATATATGTATAATATACACATATACATATACTAGTATTTTGATTTAAATAATTTTGTGAATAAAAAGTTTTCTTGTTTAGAGTGTATGCCAAAAAATAAAACTTTTGGATATATTTATGAAGTGATGTGATGCACGAACGATCAAGAAATTGGAAAAAGTAATGGAAAGATAGATTTGGTTCTGAGATCACACATTAAAAACTCAATTCTTTGATAAAACTGAAAACATTAAAAACTAACTTCTGCCAAAAGACATGACTTCTATTTAAATACAAACCCTAAAAACATAAAATACATAAAAAAAAAACATAAAAGACCCTGAAAACTCTAAAATTATAAAGAAAGATCCAAAAGTCCATGAAGGAAGACTCGGATCGCGAATCTGAGTCCGAAAATGAGTGAAACAAATCTATAGATTTGTTTCTTATCCGGTTTTGGGCTGTGGAGTTCCTGTCAAAATTTCAGCCCGATCCGACGGACGGATCAAAAGTTACGCCCCTTTTCGTGAAGCATGCGCAGGACCATATTGCATCATGATGTCGTAAATTCATATAATATGCAATAAATTTTTTTGGCAGGACCATATTGCATCCGACGGACTAAAATAGTATGTGTATATATGTAGCTTTGTATATGTATATGTATATATGTATGTGTATGTGTATGTGTATGTGTATATGTGTGTGTATATGTATATGTATATGTGTGTGTATGTGTATGTGTATGTGTATATGTCTATGTATGTGTATGTGTATATGTATGTATATGTATGTGTATGTGTATGTGTATGTGTATGTGTATAATATACACGAGGAGGGTTCAAATGCCTCCATGTTTTTGTGCCTCCATCTCTCTACATCATTTTCAAAGTTCAAACAGTCGATCCGAACCGTTCAATCTAACCTCCATACTAAAATATGTTTGGAGACCAAATTTTATATTTTTAGGAATTTTTTTACTATTTTCTTAGATAGGTACAAAATCAGTAAATCTGAACCATCTAAAAACAGTATTTTTTTACCTATCTAAGAAAATAGTAAAAAAATTCCTAAAAATATAAAATTTGGTCTCCAAACATATTTTAGTATGGAGGTTAGATTGAACGGTTCGGATCGACTGTTTGAACTTTGAAAATGATGGAGAGAGATGGAGGCACAAAAACATGGAGGCATTTGAACCCTCCTCGTGTATATTATACATATATTATAAAAACCATAATAAAAGCCAAGTCCTTATTAGTGTTATATTTAGACTTGTGATATCCAACTGACAAATAAAATCAAAGTTTACCAAAAAAAATAAAAATAAAAAAATCAAAGTTATAAAAATTTACGACATCACTTCGTAAATATATCAAATATTTTACTTTTTGGCATACACTCTCTAAATAAGAAAACTTTTTTTCACAAAATTATTCAAATCAAAATACTAACATCTCTAAAAAAAAAAAAAAAAAAAAAAAAAAAAAAAAGGCCATGGGGCGCCTCACTGTGTGTTTTGGGCCGCCCTGGGCCCAGGCGGTCAGGGCATATTTGATAAAAATTTGGGGACAGGGGCATTTTTAAAATTTTGATTTTTTTAGGGATATTAATAAAAATCGCCGGTATTCAAATAGTAGATATATACCATATAGTTTAATATATATTATGAAACAATTATATTATACACCATTAATTTTTTTATAAATATCCGTATCTATATCAGTATCCGTATCCGGAAAATTTAAAAAGAAATATGAATATGATTTTATTACTGTCCGGTCCGTTTTCACCCCTAAATTTATAATATCAGAGTTAACGAAAATGAGAGGCATAAATTTTTCTTTACTAAAAAAGAAAGAGAATTGTAGTACCATCCTTCTCTCATGATAAAATAAAAGCATTTTCAATTTATTCCGTTGATATTTATTCTTTTTCCGACAGTATGACTATTGAAAAATGAAAACAAAGTATCCAAATGTGTTATTCCATTGTTTTATTTTATTATAGAAATAGAATATCAAAATTTCATCTGTGCATGACAGCATTAATTCTTGCTTTGCCTGAAGCAACTGTTATAATATTTAGATCAGACCAAAAAGCATTAATTCCCTTTTTTTTTGGATCGAATTGCCATTTCAGTCCTAGTCGTTTTCACATATTTAAAAATTAAAAAAATTATGTTGAAAATTTGTAAAAATACTTTGGACCAAAATAACATTTCAGTTCTTATGTTTTTTGTAAAAAAAATTAATCATGTTAGTTTCATATATATATAGAGAGAGAGAGATAGGCTAATGTGCTTTCGGTAGCATACGGGCCGAAATACAGACGGTCAAAATTTGAAATTTCAAAATCCAAAAAGTCGATCTGAACCGTTCATCTTGTTCTCCATATTAATATGTGCTTGGAGACCAAATTTTACATTTTTCTGAATTTTTTTACTATTTATTAACCCACTTTGAAAATCATTGATCCAACGGTTTTACTGTTTTGTTAAGCCACCGTTGGATCAGCAATTTTCAAAGTGACTTAATAAATAGTAAAAAAATTCATAAAAATATAAAATTTGGTCTCCAAGCACATATTAATATGGAGAACAAGATGAACGGTTCAGATCGACTTTTTGAATTTTGAAATTTCAAATTTTGACCGTGTGTATTTCGGTCCATATGCTACCGAAAGCACATTAGCCTATCTCTCTCTCTATATATATTTTTTAATTATGGTTTATAAACAAAATTCTATATAGTGGCAGGCAGCACAACAAATGCATGTGAAAATGATCAATTTATTATCATTTCCTAGCTACCGCCTACCGTAACAGCTGCATGTGAAAAATGCTATGCATGCAGTATAAAAATATAAGATAAATAACGAATTTAAAATGACAGCAGGACTGGTTTGGCCATTACGGCATTACTTGATAGTTTATTTATACTATTGTGATTTGACATATTTTAAACAAATTTTATATAGCAATGATGCAATTGGGGTGGGGCCTATTGTTGGTCTACATTAGAAAGTCAAATCTTTGTTGTCAAGATGTGTTTTTCTAATTCAGGCATCTCTCTCTCTCTCTCTCTCTATTACTCAGTCTTGTTGGTGAAACATCTCATTTCCAGCAACAAAACCTGCCATTCCAAATCCAATCCACACTCCTTTTAATTTAATTAGAATGCACAATAGTTTAACAAAACTATAACACTTCATTTATCTACTCATTTCTTTTAAAAACAAATAATTGGGTCAAAAGCTAGGGGTGTCAATGACACCCTTTTATCAGTTTATCCGACCCGTATCGTATCTTAAAACACGAGTAAGGATAAGTTTTTTTTTTTTCGTTAGCATATTGGGTACGGGTAAGGGGAATGATTTTCGTTATCTTACCCGTTATTGTATAAGATAATTTTTAAAAATAAAATTATATATATAGATATATATTTCTATGAAAATGATACATGATACAATAAAGTTTTGTATTTTATTATATTTTCATAATACAAATTAGTTGTATTTATTATTATTATTTTTTCTTGTTTAGAAAAATATTTTATCGAAAACACAAAATCTAGCTAGATGTTAATGACATTTTTTTTATCCGTTTATCCGATCTGTACTGTATTCAAAAAGACGGATAAAAGTACAGATTTATTTTTTCATTATCATAATGGATACGGGTATGAAAATGCCTCCACCCAACCTGTATTATCCCCATTGACACCCCTACCCCTACCAAAAGCACTTGAAAAATATTTGAAAGATTATAACGCTGTCGCTCAATTAATTTCATCCATGCAGATCAGCTAGCGTTCTTGCTTCATCTAACACAGAGAATGAACTGTTATAATATTTAAATCAGATTAACTAGTCCAAATATTTAAATGTTGCCTTTTCCGTTGAATCTTGTGTTTTCAATTTAATCAGATTCCGTGTCAATATTTTGTAAGCTGCAATTAATTCTAGACATTAATTTTGAGTTACTTGTGCTTTACTTCAGCAAGGTTGACTTTTTTTATAAATTAAAATTGTAATTCTTCATAGAAGAGAAGATTTTTTTTTTTTTTTTCAATTTTCAAAAGAGATGTAACAACATTAATAGTATGGTTTCACCAAATACATGGATGCAGTTTCAGTATATTTCAGACATTAAATTTTATTTTAATTATATTTGTACGAAGATGGTTTTGGTGGAACACAATTTATTTTTTGAAGAAAAAAAACAATTGGAGGCAAAACATTAGGGGTGGGGCCCGCTGTTAGTGTACATTAGGAAATAGGAGATCAATATCTAAATTTTGCTGTCAAGACGGGAGGAGATCACCTGCCCCCCGGGGTGTAGGATTTTCCTGCCCCCTCAGTCACTGTGGGGTGGGGTCGGGTTTAGGGTGGGTGGGATCGGGTTTAGGGTTTAGAGTTTAGGGGGCCCACTAACAGTGACTCTGGGGGCAGGAGATTCGATCCCTGTCAAGACTCAAGATGTGATTTTCTCATACAGGCCTTTAGCTTCCATCCAGTAATTAATGCACATAAATAACTATTACATTTACATTAATTAAGATCATGATTTCCGGCCCATTATTTCTTAGACATTTTAAAACAATTCTTTCTTTAGAAATGGAAAAGATAACAAAATTTCTCATGTTTATTAAATTTCTTAACTTACAATGTACCAAATAATATGTTAAATAATGCTAATATTACAAGTTGGTGTTCTTGCTAATGCTAATTGGGACTTCTATTATTATTTAACATGTATTAAACATAGTTTATTATTTTCTTAAATATAGCCGGAGAACAAACTAAAATTTGATGAACCCATTAGCACAATTTTAGTAATATTAGGCTCGGCTCCAGACATAGGGACGCGAAGGGAGCGAACGACAAATTCCCTATGTAGAGGTGATAATTGCCGAAATTCAGGCTAACCAGACGAGCTCACTTGCTTCAGAAGAGGAGAATCAGAGAGGGAGTGCACACTGTTTGGAGGGGAGCGATAATGTGATTTCGGCGAAATTTGTTACCCCAGATTTGAGGTTACTGTTTGAAGAGTTGTTTCTCCCGTCATTCCGTCCCCTTTTTTCATTTAATGAGGATTTCCCTTCCGATACTGGAGCAGAGCCTTAATTGCACAAATTTGAACTACCAATGAGAGAAATTGCACATGACATGACCCTTGTGGCCTTGTCACATAAGATCTACAAACATATAATAAAACATAAATAAAATCAACAAGTCCAATGATCAAGGATTCAAGGTATTCTTTCTTTAAACCAACCCCACCGCAAAAAATCTGCTAAAATTCAAACTACATCCCTCTCTCTTATTTCTAATAAGCCATAACACACCTCCACAACAAAGCACCAACCAAAAGCCATGAGCAAAGAGATCCAATTGGGCTCACCTTCTAACCAAAGCCCCACCAGGCATGCTTCTAAGTCTTCACACCAAGTAGCCCATACCGGTGACGACACCGACCCGGTGTTATCGTCTCTCCCTGTCACCAAGCCTCCCAAATCTATTCTTCCGACTCCGATTTCCATCTCGCATACCCGAACCAACAAGCTCACTCTAGTCCCTCTCATCTTCCTCATCTTTTTTGAGGTTGCCGGTGGACCCTACGGTGCTGAGCCTGCTGTCTCTGCTGCCGGGCCCCTTTACGCCCTCATCGGCTTTCTGGTCTTCCCTTTTATATGGTCAATTCCAGAGTCACTTGTCACGGCTGAACTTTCAACAGCTCTCCCGGGCAATGGCGGTTTTGTTGTTTGGGCTGATCGTGCGTTCGGTCCTTTCTTCGGATGGCTCATGGGAACATGGAAATACCTGAGCGGCGTCATCAATTGCGCAGCGTTTCCTGCTCTTTTCGCCGATTATCTCTCGCGTGTTTACTCACCCGTTGGATCCGGTACCGGGTATTATATAACAATTACCGTTATGAATGTGGTGCTCTCGGTTTTGAACGTGACCGGGCTGAGTATCGTCGGGTGGTTTGCTGTGGTGTTAGGGGTTCTCTCGCTATCCCCGTTTATTCTAATGACAGGAATAGCTATTCCAAAGATTAAGCCAAGTAGGTGGTTGATCACAGCAGAGAACAAGGACTGGAGGTTGTTCTTCAACACATTGTTTTGGAATTTGAATTTCTGGGACAGTGCGAGTACGATGGCGGGAGAGGTTGAGAAGCCGGGTAAGACGTTCCCTCGAGCGCTTGTGGTGGCGGTTGTGATGACGTCGCTGGGGTATCTGCTGCCGTTGATGGCTGGGACTGGTGCCACCGATGCCTCGCCGGATGCTTGGGGCAATGGGTTCTTCGCTGATGCCGCAGGTACATCATACCCTCCCTACCTCTTACTGTGTCAAATATTAGAAAAACTATATAAGGAAACGATAAGATAATATTATAAATTAAACTAAAAGGAGCGTGAAATTTTTTTATCATACAGTTGGCTAACTAGGAGATAATAATAAAAGGGCTCCGGCATTTGTGGGTGATCATAATTTTAGCAAGTTATAAAATTATTTAAAATATCATTAATATTTTTTATTATTGTTTCCCACTTTCCCCTTTGCTATTTCAATTTCAAACGGATTTTATGGTGAACCAAAACGAGGTTCTACCGTTCCAATATCTCTGTCGATTAATGAAACAATTTTTTTGCTTGCTTCACAATTTAAATTTTTTATACGAAATCATGAATCAAATAGTTCATTTAAGCGAATTTCGGGTAAAAACTCATAGATTATTTAATGTGTTTATTTTTTTTACATCTTCATATTAGTATATAAAATATTTTAAAAAAATCTTAAATTTATATATGAATTTATCTCTTTTCAAAATAAACAAGATCAATAATTGTGGTTGCATTTTCTAACGCCAAAAGCTTGTGCAATTGGAATAGGGGTGTAAACGGATCGGATATTATCCGATTTCGTCCGGATCCAAATCCGAAAAATTATTTAAATTATCCGATCCGTATCCGAGATTATCCGTATCTGTATCCGTATTCGTATCCGAAAAATTATAATGGATAAGAATACGGTAAGACTTTTAACTATTTGTATCCGACTGTTTATACTCTTAAACCACAACAAATTTACTATATATTCTTACATTGATTTATTAAATTGCATATTATACCAATGAATTTAATTAATTTGCATATAGATATATATTTTGATGAACAATATAATAGTATTACATAATTAGTGACTAATATTTTAATAATATAATAGATGTTTTGTAACCAACAAACTAATTATGAAAAATATCCGTATCCATCCGATATCTAATCCGTAACGTTTAATATCCTATCCGTATCCATATCTGAAACTATCCGTATCCGAAAAATTATATCAGATAAGGATACAGTAAGACAACTATCTGATCCGTATCCAATTGTTTACACCCCTAAATTGGAACCTTCTCTCTGTTTTTTTTTTTTTAAACATAATTGATAATTGAAATCCAAATAATTGTTACCATATTGCTCATAAGGGTACTGAGTATGTATAGATGGACCCAGGATTTTCATTCGGGGGCAAAAAAATATTGAATCGGATTTAAATAACTAATTGAGTTTAAACATGTTAACTAATTAGGTACTCGATAAAAGAACAATGTTTTAACTTATACTTTTCAATACTCTAAATTGTAATTTTTGATTTTCTAACTTATAATTCTAATTACCAATCATAATTCAAGAAATTTATTTTAATTTTAACTCTAACTTTAACCTGAATTACAAATCAAACATTTAGAGGGGGACAAAAAATTTTTTAGAGGGGACAAAATTGATCGAAACGTTCAGATGTCCACTAAAACTTGAAATCCAGGAGGGACAGCTATACAAGGATTGCAAAACATAATTATTTCTTTAGTAAGGTAATATTGTATTATATTGTTAATACGCATTGCAATATACTTTATAAAGGTAGCTTTGCGTGAATTTATTCATAACTTTTTTGTTTTTTTTTTTTTGAAATAGTGGGGGAAAATCCATCAATTTTTATTGAAACTAATATAATTTTACTATTACAATTAACCTCCAAATCTGGAGAATATAAAAGCATACAAAAAAATAGCACATAGCAAACAAATAGCAGAATCATAACAACTCTAAGATACTGAATCAGAAACAGAGCAGACTACAAAACTACACATAGCAACACAGAAAAACACTCAATTCATTCCATAACTTAAATTTGTTTAATCATATACTATATGATGCCACGTCAGCCGTTCAAGGAATAGTATCAGTAACCGTAGTAAGCAATAGAATAAATAAATCTAACATTTTTCTTGATAAGAAAAGGATGTGGAATCTGGACTGTTTTTCAAATGCTATCAATTTTAGAAGACTTGTCTTCTTTAATTGCTGCTTGTTAGAAATGTAGTGCCTTTAATAGTGACCGCCAATAGTTAAATTCCATATAAGACAAAAATATTAGACTAAACATTAAACAATCTATTGAAATTTCAAAACCAGAATTAGAAAAATCCTCCAATGGACCCAATTTTTATTGGATAGCTTACATCAATGTTGTAAATTTTTTTTATTGGATAGCTTACATCAATCTATTGAATTGTTTAGTGGTACCCTATCCGTCCAACAACCGCATACTGTTATTTACAACACTGGTTTACATTAATTTAATAACCAGGATATACAAATAATAAACAATGGGAAGGGGTGAATTAAATACAAGATAAATCAAGGGCTTTTGTGGGATTGTCCGGAATCATGTGTGTGCTGTGCCTGTGCCTGTGCCGACCTAATTTAGGGCCTATGTATTGTTTTGCACTTGATTAAATTTATGGCCCATTTATAGCCCATTTATAGAAAAAATGTTTTAACCAAGTAATCATGCTTGTATTTTAAGAGCATCTACATCCCTAAAACTCACAAGGGTTTCTAAATAACTGTTAACTACTTTTTAGAAATTATGACCTCTAAAGTTTCTAACATCCACATCCCTGAAACTCATTTTAGAGTTTCTATTAAGCCACGTCAGCAACAAATTAAAAAGGAGAAACAATTTGAGCCAATCATTTGGCCAATATAGAGTTTATAAACAATTTCTTAATAAAAAACTTTTCTGCATAGTTTCTAAATAAGAAACTCTCTCACATCCCTGAAACTGAATTAGAAACTGCCACGTCAGATTAGAAACTCTAATAGTTTCAGAGATGTAGATGCTCTAAGTTCTAACTGTAGAGCATCAAATTTCTTGCAGGATTGATAGGTGGAACATGGCTCAAGTACTGGATAGAAGTAGGTGCGGTGCTGTCATCGGTCGGCTTGTATGAGGCCCAGCTGAGCAGTGGTTCCTTCCAGCTAGTCGGCATGGCAGACCTCGGTCTACTACCCAAATTTTTTGCATTGCGGGCCCCGTTCTTCGAGACGCCTTGGGTCGGAATTCTGCTCTCGACGCTCATCACCATGGGCCTCTCATTCCTCAGCTTCAATACCATTGTCGCCTCCGCCAACTTCCTCTACAGCCTTGGTATGTACTGGTTCTACACTTCCTCTTGCATATCAGTACATAATAACCATTTTCAGTCTTGACATTGAAAAAAAAATAAAAATAATCTATAGCAAATCAATCTATTTTGCATTTTAATCATTTCTATGCATAATCTAATTGATGAATTCATACCCTACAGTGGAAAAAGAGTGTATCCTCTGAGATATCTCAAATTTTCAGTTGATCTAAAGCTGGACCGATTTTTGTACGGTGCATATTCAGAACGCAGGCAACTAGTATTATTGTTCTTTGAGATTCGTGTAGAAAAAAATTAAACGGTCAGGATTTTCCACTGATCAACTCAAAGTTTGATATATCTCAGGGGATGCGAATTCAAAGTAGAGGCCTGCTCTTCAGATTATAACAAAAACATAACTAAATGAAATTAGCGGGTTAATCCAATTCATTTGTGATGGAAGGATTTATATATCATTATACAATTTTATTACTTTTTGGGATGTATATATAAATATTGTTCATTTTCTTGATCAGGTATGATTCTTGAGTTTGGTTCATTCATTTGGCTCCGTGTAAAGCATCCTGATCTAATCCGACCATATCGGGTCCCGTTGCGGTTGCCTGGTCTAATAGTGATGTGCCTTGTACCCTCGGCATTTTTGATCCTTGTCATGGTAATTACCACCTGGAAGGTTTTCGTCATCTCTGCGGGTTTCACAGTTGGCGGCATAGCGATCTATTTTATTATGGGTTGGTGCAAGGCGAACGGCTGTCTTAAGTTCAGTACTGGAGATAGCTCATAGGAATATCCTGTGCGCGTCGTGTATTTGTGTTTTCTAATTAATTTATACTCAAATTTGTCAAATATATAACAGGTTTAAATCTTCTTATTCTTTTTTTTTTAACTTGATGTTCTATAATGTAGGTTAGTATGATCTTGGTACCGAATTTTTTTTTTCTTGTGGAATCAGGAAGGAGGTGGATGAAATGGGATTTTACATGATTTTTTTTTTTTTTTGGTCAAATCAAAGAAATGTTTTCAATAGAGTCTCTACATTGATGGATTCCAGTTTTTTGTTTTTGTGCTTACAAAACAATTAGAGCAATGAATATATTTTGACAAGAAAGGACATTAGGCAATTTTAAGAATAGCAATTCCAATCCAAAAGATTTCTTCATAATTGCTACAAAGGAAGGGCCTTTTTGAATGACCAAATAGGCAATTTTCCAAATCAATTAATCAAGGGTCTTTTTCAATCACCAGTGATAATTAAAGATGTCATGAAATTGGAGAATAAATTAAGAAATATTTCAGCCCATTTTTTAGACAACGGACTTTAAGAAATGAAACAAAATCATGAAAATTATTCTCCGATTATATACATTTGTGATAGGCCCGTTTGGAGTTTCCAACATAACTCAGTGACAAAATTTGCTAATAAAGGGCTATAATTGTATTAAGAGATCCACCGACATTCTTTTTTAGTGACACTGAATTACATCCTACAATTTTAAAGTTTTCAAAATCTAAACAATTAATTCAAACCATTCAACATAATGGATATATTAAAATGTGCTTGTAGATCAAATTTTACATTTTTTTATTATTTATTAAGTATTTTACAAAATTGTTGTTTTCAGACCATTTAATTTTTGTATCCATTTTAATAAATAGCAAAAAAGTTCAAAGAAAAAAAATATAAAATTTGATCTGCAAGTATATTTTAATATAGTCATTATATTGAACGGTTTGGAGAAGGGACTATCCTTATTGTTGCAATCATTGCTATATGAGCCTAAAATTTAAATGAGGGTCAAATAAATACCAAATATTAATATCAGTACAAAATTATATAAAATAAAGATACTTGTAATTATAGGAGTCACCATGAAGCATGTCTTATATAAATATGGTGTTCAAATATCGTGAACAGTATTATGTACAGTACTTCTATGAAAATTATCACATGTGTTCAAACTTCCACTAAACATTCTCCAATTGATTGTGTAATTGAATTGTCCATATCTCATCCTATTTTGGCCCATTGAGAATAAATCAAATCAAGATCCACTGTAGCCATTTTCGTCCGTCGGATACCTTAAAATGAAAACGAAAGCATCAGCCATCAGTGATAGGGATGCAAACAGTTCGGACATGGATCGGACACGGATCGGATAGTGATTATGCAGTTTTTTTTAATACGGATACGGATTGAATATTAGATAGAAATGAATCATATATTAGATATCAGTAGATATATACTTAATTTTTTTTCATAATATATATTAAACTATATGATATATATCTACTATTTGAATACATATAATTAAAATTCAAAATCATATGGATATCAGATATCCGTATATATATTCTTAAAATATATGGTATAAATCTACTATTCAAATACAAATAAGTAAAATTCAAATAATATGTTAAATATTATTTGAATGTACCAAATAATACGGCCATTTTTATTAATATCCCTAAAAAAATGAAAATTTTAAAAATAACCCTGTGTACCATTTTTTTTTATTTCTGCCTTGACCGCCAGACCCTGGGGCGCCCCATAAGGCTAGTGAGGCGCCAGCCCCCGGGCGCCCCATGGTTCTTCTATTTTTTATTTTTTTTTATTATTATTAATTTTTTTTAGAGATCTTAGTATTTTGATTTAAATAATTTTGTGAAGAAAAAAATTTATTGTTTAGAGTGTATGTCAAAAAAAAGACAATAGTTGATTTGAAGTATATTTTAAAGAACTAAATTATTGATTTGATTCCTTAAAATTTATATGCATACCAAAATCATTAACCATAGACAATAGTTGATATGCAATATAAACTCAAAAGGATCGAATCAATTAGAAGAAGGTTATATTATGGTTTCCACTAATTTTATGGCCTTCTTTTTCAGTCACTGCATTAGGTGATGCGTCAACTTTCATAGGTATAAATACTTGGGAAATAAGAGATTAATACTTGCAAAGAAAGATATTAATATTTTCATGCGTAACTTGATATGATGATCCTCTCTTTTCAGTCCTCCAATAGTCTCCTCGTCAATATTCCTCTAATGAAGTAGTGGGGATTGATACAGGGACTAAAATGCAAAAGTGATTGCACCAGCATGTAGAGCATTCAAAAATACACAGAATTGATATAAATTTCAACTTATTTGGATTTTTCTACAGTTAGTTATGAATTTTCAAAGTTTAATTTTCGAAAAAACTTTAAACAGCCATAACTTTGGCTAGGAAAGTCGGATTTACGCGTATGCGCACTTTTCGAAAAGGGGAGGACGAGACGGATCTGATTTTTCCTGGGTGGTACACCAGGTATCGTTGTATCGGAAGCATCAGAATTTCAAAAAAATGTCGTTTAGTGCCTCAAAAATCCAGTTTAAGTTTTGTTTGACGGTAGGTATTTAAAAACAACGATTTTCAAACCATCTTAAAATATAGTAAAAAAATCCAAAAAAAATATAAAATTTGGTCTCCAAGCATATTTTAATATAGATTAAACATCTAACAGTTTAGATCGGATATTTGGACTTCGAAACTAGAGATATGTGCACGAATTAAAATGCCCCGTTTAATTCATGAAGTAGCATGGCCTTACTCTACATGTATATATATGTATATGTATATGTATATGTATATGTATATGTACATATATACATATATTTAGACTTGTGATATCCAACTGACAAATAAAATCAAAGTTCACAAAAAAATAAAAAATAAAAATCATAGTTATAAAGAGTTACAACATTATTTCATAAAAATACAACTATTGTCTTATTTTTTGGCATACACTCTAAACAAGAAAATTTTTTCTTCACAAAATTATTTAAATCAAAATACTAAGATCTCTAAAAAAATAAAAAAAAATAAAATAGAAGAACCGTGGGGCGCCCGGGGGGCTGGCGCCTCACTAGCCTTATGGGGCGCCCCAGGGTCTGGCGGTCAGGGCAGAAATAAAAAAAATGATACACAGGGTTATTTTTAAAATTTTCATTTTTTTTAGGGATAATAATAAAAATGGCCGCAAATAATATGTTAAATAATACTAAATTGGAATATATTTTATGAGGCAGACAAGTTTTTTTTTTAACTTGATGTTCTATAATGTAGGTTAGTATGATCTTGGTACCGATTTTTTTTTTTTTTTTTTTTCTTGTGGAATCAGGAAGGAGGTTGATGAAATGGGATTTTACATGAAATATATATATATTTTTTGTCAAATCAAAGAAAAGTTTTCAATAGAGTCTCTAGATTGATGGATTCCAGTTTTTGTTTTTGTGGTTACAAAACAATTAGAGCAATGAATATATTTTGACAAGAAAGGAAATTAGGCAATTTTAAGAATAGCAATTCCAATCCAAAAGATTTCTTCATAATTGCTACAAAGGAAGGGCCTTTTTAAATGACCAAATTTTCAAATTTTGAAATCAATTAATCAAGGGCCTTTTTCAATCACCAGTGATAATTAAAGATGTCATGAAATTGGAGAGTAATTAAATTAAGAAATATTTCGGCCCATTTCATTTTTTAGACAACGGACTTTAACAAATGAAACAAAATCATGAAAATTATTATCTGATTATATACATTTGTGCTAATAAAGGGCCGTAATTGTATTAAAACCTTTTCAATTGAATTTTAATTTATATGAAGAAGGGACTATCCTTATTATTGCGATCATTGCTATATGAACCTAAAATTTAAATGAGGTTCAAATAAATACCAAATATTAATATCAGTACAAAATTATATAACATAAAGATACTTGTAATTCTAGGAGTCACCATGAAGCATATCTTATCTTATATATATGGTGTTCAATATAACGTTTTTTTTTTTTTTTTTTTTTTTTTTAAATATGGTGTTAAAATATGGTGAACATTCTCCAATTGATCTCCTAATCAAGATTCCTTAAAATGGACCTATCTATCCTCTTTTTTGGGATCCACTGTAGCCATTTTCGTCCATGGTTTATGGATACAGACGTCACATTCCTTAAAATGAAAGCATCAGACAGCCATCACTGATTGATATCTAGGCATGCAAACGTGTACAGATACGGATTAGATATCGGATATTTGTAGATATTTATTTAAATATTTTTATAATATATATTAAGTGGAGGGATCCAATTACACATTTTTTGGTGACACCGAATTACATTTTTCATTTACGACGTTTTCAAAGTTCAAATAGTCGATCCAAACCGTTCAACATAATGGATATATTTAAATGTATTTGCAAATCAAATTTTACATTTTTTTCGATCTTTTTTTACTATTTATTAAGTATTTAACAAAATTGCTATATTTAGACAATTGAATTTTTGTACCCATCTTAATAAATAATAAAAAAATTTAAAAAAATATATACAATTTGACCTGCAAGCATATTTTAACATATCCATCATGTTGAGCTGTTTGGATCGACTGTTTGTACTTTGAAAATATAGAGTGTAATCCGGTGTCACCAAAAAAAGGTGTAAGTTCCCTCCTCATAGATTAAACTATATGGTATATATTTACTATTCAGAAACATATAATTAAAATTCAAAACCATATCTATATTTGTATCTGGATGGATATTTAGATAATATCCGTATCTAATTTTCAAATACCGGATACAAACGGATATTATCTGATCTGTTTGCACTCTATTTTTGAAATAGAGCTAATTAAAAAAAAAAAAATCAGTGGGTGGACACATGATTTTAGACATATTTCAGTTGCTTTTTGAAATCTGTTTTTTTAAAAAAAAAAAAAAATTGACTCAATAGTGCTTCTAAAGTTCTAATGATTAAGCAATAAGCACCCCTGCCGCCCATTCATTGAAAATTTTTTTTCTTCTAATGTAGACAATTCAGCTGATATACTTGACTGTGAAATGTGAATCTATCCCAATTAAGTATTTAGCAATACAAAAAACCATAATACCCGACAAGGCGATCTTGTCCCTTTATTTCAAGTGGTAGAATAATTAATGTCTTAATAATACATTCTTAATTGATTATCTGTCCCTTTTGTTTGCTTCAATTAATAGCAACTTTGCATGTACTGGCAAATATATATGAGTAGGTTCAAATGCCTCCATTTTTTGTGCCTCCATCGTGCCTTCATTTTTAAAAACTTTAATAATTCAAAATTTAAAAGTTAAAAGTCAAAATAAAACTGTTGGATATGATCTACGTCATTTTATTTATGCACGTGTAAAAACTTATGGCATTTCAATTTTATTTTGACTGTCATCAAGAGCTTGTAAAAAACGCATTAATGTGGATAATTTCTAGACGTTGATTTTTGAACTTATTAATTCACATAAAAACAAAATTGAAATGTGATGATTTTTTATGAGCACATAGAGAAAATAACATAGATCACATCTAACGGTTTTATTTTGACTTTTAACTTTTAAATTTTGAGTTATTAAAGTTTTAAAAAGTGGAGGCACAAAAAATGGAGGCATTTGAACCCTCCTCAATATATATATATATATATATATTTATTTTTTAAAAGAGGTTGAAAGTCCATTTTATTGCTGAAATAGTATAATTCCATACACCAGTTCAGTCAGGGCAACCCTTGGTCTTAGTGTTTTATAGTAGCACATTAACAAAACAACCAAGCAAACAACAGATTAACTAAATCCTAGATATAGTCAAGTCCAAAAATAAGCTAAAGTTGTTATTACTAAGCCACTTAGTAAAGGGCTGAGGAGTCAACTAGATACAAAAAAATAGGATTATATTTGTCTTTAATTCATCACTGTCATCCACTCCAGTAGTTGACTGATACAACACTATCTCCATGTCAGGAGGAAAAACATCTAAAGGTATGGCATCTTCTATGACTGGCATCCAGCTAGTAGCAGCTGCCTTAAACTTTTTTCTTCACATTCTCTATTCAATATTCAACAATGAATTTAATTAGCAAAATAATAGATTTTGTAAACTTGAGGTGAACAATCATTAAAGCACATATCATTTCTATGTTTTCAAATTATCGGTCAGACAATACTAAGAACTATTAGAAGGCCTATTCTTTCGTAAGCAGGTAATGAAAGAGAATATTGAAATGTATCCTTCTAGGTATGCCATTAAGTCACAATCAGTTAGCTCTTGTTTAGATAGATCATCATAAATTTATTTATGTGGTCAATTATATACAGCGCAGTGGATGCTACGAAAGGGAAATCACAGTTGACAAAGAATTTCTAAAATTAATTTTTGTTATCCTTGCATCATGCACAGTAGACAACTTTTGGTAATTAATTTGTTGGCAACAGAATCCAATCTTCTAATGCAAAGCATTAGTTGCTCGAAATCCAAGATGATGTTTGAATTGAGCACCTATCATGCCTCATTTTAAATTCCTCAAGCATGCACGGACTTGGTAGTTTAAAATTGAAATCAACTAGCTATGACATGTAAATATGTTTCTTTAAAATTGAAATCAACTAGCAAATTCCGAGATCGATAATATAATTTAGTAAAGAGGTGGAACCATCTCACAATGGTGATCTTGACAATCTTAACGGTGTATTTCAAAGACATTAAATAAAATTGAAAATTGAAAATTATGAAGTAATTATATACATGTTATTGGACATAGATAATATAACAATCAAATTTCATACAATTTAAGTATTAATCGGTATCACTATTACAAAAAACACATTTATCATCGTCTATTTACCATCAAGTGTCGTTCGGCACTGATAGAGTATGTAACCAGATGCAGCACTGTAATTACTTGGAACTTTTTAACATCGGATGGCGTTGAACCAACCGATAGCGTTGATCGATGGAACCCTTATTTGCCATCCGTTATTTTAATTCTACCGTTGGTTTTGACTTTTGAGTGACTCTGCGGTATCGGTTGGGTTACTTGGCCGATGGTGTAGATGTAGTGATCTTTACCATCCGTGATGTAGATGAGTCGTCAATATTGGTTTGATCAATACCAACTCTGATATTTTTTAAACCAATAGCAATGTTCTCAGGGGCATGATATGGAGAACTTCAACGTGATATTGGAGGAAAAAATCGAGGTTGCATCTCTAAAAGGTAGTAAAACCAATCATTTTTATTTTGTTTCAATTTTAGAAAAATATTCATTGTTACTTAATTATGCACTTGTATTTTGTTCCAATTTCAAGCAAAGCTCTTGCTACTAGTAGTGAAGGAGATTATTTTGACTCCTGACCATCTGATGAACCACGAGAGGAGACTCAGTGATGTATTTCCTATTTGATAAATTTATTGGTCACTCCTACATTGAACGAGTTTGCTAAAGGACAAACGGAGGCTACATGTGCATTTTCCTTCGCCGCAAGTTTTGATATTACTTGTTAAGTTTCATCTTAGTAAATTAAGTTTGATATGAAAATTTTCTGATAAATTAGATGTTATATATTGTATTCTATAGAGGAGGAAGCACAAGAGGAGCAAGCACAGGAGGTACGAGCGAAGGAATGATCATATATAATACTCACTTATATATATGCTACTGGCAAAATCGAACATTGCAGCTGATGAGGGCGGGAGTATACACCTTTTGATGATAATTAATATGTGTCTGTTTAGAAAAAAAAAACCCGTTTTAGATTTTGTTATTATCAGTAATCTTTAGGGGGTTCTTTTGTAGCTACTCTTGTATGAACTTTCTGATGATTATTAATCTGTGTCTATTTAGAAAAAACAACTATGTTTTGGATTTTATTATCAGTGATCTCTAGGGGGTCCTTTTGTAACTACTATTGTATGATTCGAATATAACTTGCAAGTTAATTATATATATGATACAATTAGCTATTTCTGTTTATATTGTTTATTCATATTAGCTTGCATGGTTTTATATTATTTGTTGGTATCCACTATTGAGTGTTATTTAATATAAATGGATGAATAATATATATACGGAGCCTAGCTCCTAATAAATACATAATTAAAAACATATATTCACATAAATTATCAACGACTCAAAATTAGTAACATATGACAACTAAAATAACCAAGAGCCCTATCAAATGCCAACGCAGTAAAAACAAATAGTGTAAGTGACATTTGTCATCAGTTGAACAACGCAAGAGATGACATTGAATTATCAACAACATTAATTATCTAACACCGTCTGAGAACACCATCGGTTCATTACTAATGTACAACCAATGACGTTTCTATATTAAACAACTTATTTAACAACCGAAAAACTATTATTCCTATATGTCCCTAACTTCAAACCAATAGCGTTGGATCTCAACACCATCGGTTATGAGTCAATGACATATGTATATATCTTTTTTTTCGGGACGATAGTCATCGGTTAAGAAGCCAATTGCGAATTATGATTTCAATCGACGGTGAAGTATTTTTCTACTACTATGTAGTGTATATGATGAAATATGCACCAAATTTTACTATATTATATAAGCATGATAGGTAGATAATATAAGTCATTAATTTGTAATTGATTATCTGTCCCTTTTGTTTGCTCCAATTAATAGCAACTTTGTACCAAATAGATCATCATAAAATTTATTTATGTGGTCATTTTTAGCGCAGTGGTTGGGACGAAAGGGAAATCACAGTAGACACAGAATTTCTAAAATTTGTTATCCTTGCATCATGCACAGTAGACACCCCCCCCTACGAAGCAAAGCATTGCTCAAAATCCAAGATGATGTTTAAATTGAGCACCAATCATGCCTCATTTTGGTAGTTTAAATTTAAAAAAAGATTGTGGAAATAAGCAAAAGACATGTCAGGAGTTATCTAAGTTTTTAATTAAATAAACAACCGAAACTTAAACCATTTTTAGGCAAATAGATGCACATCTTAATTTTATCAGAAATTTAGCAAATTTGTATATATGTATAATACTTTGTTAACACAACTGAAATAATACATAACACATGGTCAAGTATTCTAGTGTTGGTATAATGGTATTTGGACTCTTCAATGTACTTCTGTACTACAGAGATATTGAATAAGAACCGGCACAATAAAAGTCCTCCCTCCCCCACAATTTTATAAGTGACTGAATTGGAAACTTACAAATTTTATATTGAGTCATCTGTTACACAACTTCAAAATAATTTTTGATTAAAAATATATATATTTTTTGAAGTCTTGTAACAGATGACTCCATATAAAATTTAAAATAAAAATATAAAAAAATAATTGGATGTTTATTAATTAAGATACTAGTTGCAAACATACCGTCCACACCTATTTTATATTATTTTGTTAGATCACATTATATAAGTGCATGAAATCACCGAGATGTCCCATCTTGATGCGTAAGTGTTTTGACTTTTTCATACACTGATAACTACTTGAGATTTATTTTCAAGATTAATAAATTGGCTCTCCCAATTATGGAAGTTTCAAAATGTTATAATAATCTGAAACCTGTTACTCGTTTCAGTTTGTTGGATACCGAACAGCTTGCATTAGATTAAAAGGGTACAATAGAATGCACATATAGCTAATAAGGCTATGGTAATATGCATATTATGAAGAGGAGGGTTCAAATGCCTCTATTTTTTGTGCCTCTATCATGCCTCCATTTTTAAAAACTTAAATAACTCAAAGTTTAAAACTTAAACGTCAAAATAAAACCGTTAGATGTAATCTATGTTATTTTCTCTATGTGTCCATAAAAAATTATCACATTTTGATTTTGCTTTTATATGAATCAATAAGTTGAAAAATCAACGTCTAGAAATTATCCATATTTGTATACATTTTTACAAGCTCAAGATGACAAACAAAACAAAGTTGAAATATCATAATTTTTTACATGTGCATAGATAAAATGATATAGTTCATATCCAACGGTTTTATTTTGAATTTTAAGATTTAAATTTTGAGTTATTAAAGTTTTTAAAAATGGAGGCATGATGGAGGCACAAAAAATGGAGGCATAATGGAGGCACAAAAAATGGAGGCATTTGAACCCTCCTCTATTATGAATTGGTTTGTATAATAAATTTGTATCTTTATTTTCAAAATTCAAACAGTCTATCTAAATCATTATACATGGTTTTCATATGAAAATGTGTGTGGATACCAAAATTTTTAAGTTTTAGAATTCTTGTATTATTTTTTAAATAAATAGAAAATCACTATTGTCGATGGTCTAGATTTTTTTAGATCAAGAGATTTTCTACCTACCTAAAAATTAGTATTTTGTAAATATATCCTTACATACAAAATATTCTAAGCAGTTCAAATTTGAACTTTGAAAACGGATATATGAATTCAAAACACAAGTTGTTTTGTAATATGCATATTATTATAGCCTCACTCATGCACACACATACATATATGAGAAGGGCTCAAATGTTCTCATTGATTTAGGGCCCCAATACACATTATTCTCCGCTTCAATGTTCAAACACTCGATCCAAATAGCTTAATATGATCTTCATATTAAAATATAATTGGAGACCAAATTTTATAATTTTTGGAAATTATTTACTATTGATTTAGATATGTACAAAATCATTATTTTTGGATGATCCATAATCTTCTGAAAAACAATAATTTTGTACTTATCTAAATAAATAGTAACTAATTTCCAAAAAAAAGAAAAATGATAATGTAAAAGTTGGCCTCTAAGAACATTTTAATATGAAAATCGTGTTGAGTAGTTCCGATCATTTTTCATAGGCAGATCTAAAGGTTAGTCAATGGCGGCTAAGTCACCCCTACAATTTCAAAATATTAATTATGTCTATTGAAAATTTAATTGAATTTTATTTTGTTATATCTTTTTATATAGTCTAGTCCCATTCATAAAATATCAATATGTTTAGTGACAGATCCCGTAATGTAAATCGGTTTTAACTATTTGAAATCGTATGAATCAGTTTTTGATTTAGTGGTAAAAAACAACATCTTTCATGTGGGAGATCATGGGTCTGAAACCCTGATGGGATTCCTTTGTGGATAATTAAGTAGAAGTTGATGAACTACATTTTCATTTTTTTTAATCTTAAAAACAAAACTATTTCGCATCGTTATTTAAAACTAATATGATAGATTTTACAATTAAGTTTTTCAAGAGACTTAACAAGCCGATTTTTATATTAGTATCCTCAATTAAATAAAAAATTACAAAATGTCCACTGTTTTGACCGTCCTTTGATTTTTTTTTTTTGCTTTCTTAATTCTCATAATAAAAACACTAAATTCAATTTTTGATAAAACACATAAATAAATTCTTAAAATGGTCTACTTTGTTATAGCACATTCTAGATATGAATATAAAAAACGCTAAATTAAATTTCAAAATAAAATATAACAAAAAAAAAACTCTAGATCTTAGACTTCATATGTTTATATGAACAATGTGTAGGAAAGAGTATGGTAAATGACAAGAAAATAAAAAATCAAACCGAAAAAATTTAATCGGAAACTTCATTTAAAGTTTTGAGATTCTTCCCTTTGTTTTCTTACAATTCTGAAATTCCGATTACTGCTAAGCAGTCAAAATTGATATTTTCTTCTTGCAAGTTTTTCAAAAAAGTGGTCATATGCTGAGGTACGTTTTCTTCTTGAGCTCCGAGGTACATTTTTTGAAGTTTCTTCGTCATTTTCGCCTTCTCGGTAAATATATAATCTATCTTGCCTTATCTCTTGCCCTAGCCTCACATGTTTACGAGAAATATCTTAAATAAATGCATGTACAACCTACATGTGTGCTTTAGAAATGAGAAATATGACTTACAAAAAATAGATATAGATGCATTGTAACAGGAACACACAAATTGATGACGTAGAAAAGTTTGTATTCTTTTATCACATACGGATCATACAATAAAACCGTGTATAATAGTTCGAGCATGCATATATGCCCAAAAGAAGAATGCTCCTCATTTTTTTAATTCAACTATTACATCGTTTATGTTATGTTATGTCATTTAATCTGAGTTTTATATAAAAGTCAGGATCAGTTCTGGCGGTCTGGGTATTTTTTAAAATAAAAAACTGTGGACATTTTTCTAAATTTTTATTTAATTGAGGACATGATTAATAAAAAAAATCGGCTTAAGGACTGATTAAATATTTTAGAAAGAAAAATCGGCTTAAGGACTTATCTTATCACATTTTCGGCTTAAGGACTGATTAAATATTTTAGAAAGAAAAATAATTTTTTTATAACTAATTTCACAGCACAGCTAAATACTCTTTCAACAATCTCTCATAATCGCGTACGTATCCAAAAGTATGGGTTCCCACAAATTAAAAAGTGAATTTCCGAAGCCGTCAAATCCCATTATGTATAATTCTATGACATCCGAATAGGCCCTTAATAACTTATCTTATCACATTTTGGGACTTGAGAATTAAACAAATTAATAATTTATACATTAACAAATAAGAATTGGTACTTATTAGTGAATAGATAACTATGCAAGACAGATCTGGACAAATGAGACAGATTTTTCAGGATTAGGAAATCTTTTTTCTCAAAATATATTATATATTCGAAATTTCCTTTTTTCGAGAAATTAATACATCTTATATATAAAACAACTTCTTTTCTATAATTATTTTTATTAATCTCTGTAAAGATATACAATTTTCTCTTTGTTGTTCACGCAAGTTACAATGACAAAAGATATTGAAAACAACTTTCTTGTTTGTCATTTTAAATACTTTATATTTTCGAGACATAAATACATACTATCAGGCCTAGGCCTGATCCTGGTGCAGGACATTCAGGACGATGACCCCAGACTAGGGGTGAAAACGGAGCGGATAGTGGTAAAACTATATCCATATATTTTTATTTTTCGGATACAGATGCGGAGCGGATATCAGACATATCAGATGGATACGGATACGGGTCTGGATCCAGATCAAATATTTATTAAAATAATATAAAAAAATATTAAAGTTCATAATATTTACCTAATTATAATGGTGAATAACATAAATTTTTATAATAAAATATATAGTATATATCTACTATTCGGATATAGATAATTGAAACGTAAAATCATATCAGTATCCTTATCCTCACGAATACTTGGATATCGGATATCCACATCTAAGTTTTTGAATACAGATCAGATATTATCCATACTGTTTTCACCCCCATCCCAGACTCCAAGATCCAAGTGGATAAAAAAAAACAGTTTGTATATATTAAAAAAAAATTAAAATGTATATATTAGATAAATGGGATCGACTAACTATCTCCCAGTCAATTTCTTCCATTCATCCCCCAGTCAATAACTACTTGTGGGGACCATTAACTAACTGTACTTCATTAATTACTTGGGGGACCACTTAATATTTGATCTATTTTATAACTGACGCGTGCAAGTATGAATACCTATGCGCGTAAGTGTTAATATATAATATATCAAGTATTCATACCTAAGATACCAAGTATTTAAAAAAAAAAACTGGACACATCATACACACATCTTCTACATGTTTTTAGAGTTGGATTTTTTTTCTCTGTTTAATCTCAGCAATATTTTCTGACGATCTATGAGGAAATTTGCAAATCTAAAACCATGGACGTCTTCTATGTAATTTTCTCTTTCAAATGAGATTCATGATGACATACTTTCGGGTTGTCCGTCGTGCAAGTATTCATATCTTGTCGAGCAAGTATTCATACCTTCTCGTTCAAGTATTCATATCTTGTAATGCATGTGTATATAATTCATGTCTGAAGTGTTTGTGCCTGATATATTTTATCAATTTTTTTTTCCATATGACAGAGAATGACATCTGAAAATATTAATATTAAGTAGTGCAAGTATTTATACATCGTCATGCAAGTGTAAATAATTCATATGTCAAGTGTTAGTAACTAGCATAATCTATGAAATTTTTATTTTTATTTCCATATGGCATGTGATGATGTATGAAAGTATTAATTTCAAATATTGCAAGTATTCATCCCTTGTCATGCAAATATTAATAGTTTATGTATCAAGCGTTTTATCTAAAATATTTTATCAACGGTTTTTTTTTTCTTTTAGCATCAGATGACGTTTGAAAGTACTAATATAAAGTATGCAATGCAAGTATTCATACCTCCTCATGTACGTGTAAATAGTTCATGTATCAAGTATATGTATCTAACAAATTCTATTTTTTTTTCATATGGCACTGGATGATATATGAAAGTATTAATATAAAGTATTGCAAGTATTCATACATTGTCATGCAAGTGTGAATAGTTCGTGTATCAAGTGTTTGTATCTAAAATATTCTCTATTTTTTTTGCTTATGACACTAGATGATATTTGAAAGTATTAATATTATGTATTGTAAGTATTCATACCTCATAATGTCAGTATTCATACTTATAACTGAAGTATAAATTGTTACGTTGAAAAATATCTTAATTTAATATTTTTTTACAAATTACTCTATTTGGTGCTTCATTGTATTAATACGTAATATGAAAAGTATTCATACTTGTGCATTTATGTACTAATATTTACGTTGTAGACTATGTTGTTTGGATATAGGTACGGATATTGTATAAGATACGATACAGATACAATACAAATACGACGATATGACAATTTTTAAAAATCTAGAATATAAGTATTCATACAACATCGAGCAAATATTTATACATTCGTAATGCAAGTATTCATATCTAAGACATCTAATATATTTCTTTACTTGTGCGCAACAACAAATTAAAAAAGAGTGTTTCACATATTACATGGCCTTAAGAAATTTTAAAAACTGTCCTAGTTGAAAACAATTGAAAGGCTAAAAGGACCTTAAAAAGGAAATCATAAAAACTACCTAAATTAAAGGATACAGTTATCCGCCAATTGAAAAGCCAAACTTCATCCGCTTCTTTATTTTGTAGAAATAGAAAAAGAGAGCGGTCTGTTGGTAAGTTTCCTACATATCTCTGACAACGTTCTCTATTTTACCAGTAAGGAGCTGTTAAGTTTCGCTTCTTTACCAGTATAGACAGAGTCAAGTCTTTCATTCGAGAGATGCCTCGTCACCTTGTGTAGGATTTGTTCCACTGTTTCCCTTTATTACTACCCTGCTATGCTAATTTGTCTGGTAATGTAAGTATCAATGGGCCACTGATAATATAAAAGTTTCGACCACTACTGCTTTTCGTCTTCTACTAATTTATATTTCACCATTTAAAAATTTTTATGCATAACTCTACTGCTTTTCGTGTTGCGAGTGAGGAGTTAACTAATTGAGAGTTTCAACACAGAAGGTCACATGGACACATGCATAGTTGTATCTTGACAAAGCAAACAAAACAACACCAATATTGTGTGACGGGAGAAAACGTGTGGGGCCCATCATTAATAAGTGAGAGATGTGCGTTGACTATTTGACGGGGGACAAATGGGGGATATGAGATGGGGGATAGAAATATTTTCCCTAGATAAATATGATCTTTTGTCGTATTAATAAAAAAAATTTATATATAAAAGATTCAAACATTTCTTCCGTTTGACTCAAAATCTTTCGGACCGACCCTGCATACTATATTAATCAAGTTTCATGTTTGTCATTTAAAAGAAATGTATTTTCATATTTTGTACTACAAATCATTTTTTAGGATACAAATATTATTTGGATTTTTATAGGGACAGGTAGACAAAAGCCTGAAACTTTTCCAAGAAAAGAAGTGGGTAAGAGATCTGAGCGCAGCAAATCATGGATTCTTTTTCTTAGTTCATCTGACTCTGTCTTTCCAAAATAACATTAATTAATTAATCAATTAAAAGAGGAAAAAAATCGAACAATCTGCCTCGTGGTTGCATCTCTTGTCGAATCTTTGACTGCGTCATGAAATCGAATCATATTGTAAGTTTTCTCAAGGTTTATTATGCATACAAATTCTTGATTTTTTTTTTTTTTTTTTTTTGGCCACTTCTAAAATTTACATAGAAATCTCGTTCTTTGGAGGAAATTCGACATTTTTACTTCAAAAAAAAATGAATTATCGACATTTTTATTTTTCTTTGGGGTTGTTAAATGCCTCTGCGGCCTCGAGAAAATTTGAATTTCCACCAAACAGGGGTGTTCTGATTTATTTTTTTGTGAATATGGTAGAAATAAAAATTTTGGGAGATTTTGAGTAGATAATTATTCCGATGGAGTATAGAATTGCTATTTCTCATTTTTTTTCATATTAAAATACATAAAAGGTAGCCACTATTTCTGAAATTTTTAGCTTTAATTTGTGTACGGATAAGTAAGATGAAATAAAAGAATAAAAAAAGGAGAGATGAAAAATGAAAATGTGAAAAATATCGGACGCATTTATCAAATTAATAAGAAATGTGATATCTACTTCTTTTTTTTCTACAAGAAATACATAAAATAATTAGTATGATTCCTTAATAGAAGTGCAATATGATTTGAATGATGTTGAAGCTTTTTAAATTTTACTGTTTTGTTGAGACAATATCAGCAGTTCATCTACTGGCAACTGGCAAATGCAATATGCAATATTTTTTGTATAGGAAGTTCCATGTTCAAAATTCGGATGGAATTTTTTTATTTAAACTGAAAATATGAGCTTGTATAGAGAATGGAGAAGCTGGGTCAAAATTGATTAGTAGACCTTTATATATATATATATTTTAAATTTTCGCAGAGGCTGTGAAGTCTTGAGGATAATTGAATTATTGATATTTGAGTAATCAATAATTTTAGAACTTTTTTTTTAGCTAACTGTGCTATCTCTCCTTTCCAGTAGACATTTATATCAAATTTTATTCTAATTAGATCATATATTTCATAGAAAAATCAATTGTAAAAGTTAAATGTACTGACATATATACCCAATTTTTTTATTAGAGATATATAATCATTATTTGCTGATGAGAATAACTAGATGATCTCAACATAATTTCTCCTTAACATACTAAACTTTTTAGTTACATGCTGAAATTTCTCAAGGTGCTAAATTTTTTTTTATGTCAACGATATATAGTCACTAATTAAAATTTCGATTCAATCCTTTAAAATCACCAACATTCTATTTATTCCAGTTTAATCTCTGTTTAATGGATACACTATGCATATATTTAATGGTGCATTAAATAAATGGTAACTAATTTTTGCTAATGGCTGTCTTTTTCTTTCTTCAGGTAATCAAACAAGTGTCATACAAATTAAACAGAGCTAGTGCATGAGCATCCCCACACCTTGACACCTTCTATTAATTCTTCAAAATTGAATTGCTCACTAGCAATATAATTCCAAAGGAACCATAAATTGACATCAACAGTGTTATCAAACATCCTCAATAAATACATCATGACAAATCTCCCATTCAAGTTCTCTCTATCTAACTTCCTATCTCCTTCACAGTCTCAATCCAAAACTTCACATCACAACACTGCCCCATACTCTCTTCTAACCAAAATGCAGCCCCAGGAGATACAACTCCAACCTAATCAAATACAAACTCCATCCCAAATTGATCAAAGAGAATTACAAACAGACCAACCGAGTCCGATGGACAGTTCGAACTTGTTACCGCAATCCCGAAAATCTTGCACCATCCCAAAACCAATCACCACTGCAAAATCCAGCTCCAACAAGCTCAAACTCATCCCCTTGATATTTCTTATATATTTCGAGGTTGCCGGTGGTCCTTATGGTGCTGAGCAGTCTGTACAAGCTGCCGGTCCCCTTTATGCTATAATCGGTTTTTTCATATTTCCTTTTCTCTGGGGAGTGCCTGAGTCGTTAGTCACGGCAGAACTCGCCACGGCATTACCAGGAAATGGTGGTTTCGTTGTATGGGCTGACCGGGCATTTGGCCCATTTTTCGGTTCCCTCATGGGTACCTGGAAATACCTGAGTGTCGTTATAAACATAGCCGCGTACCCTCCAATGTGTGCAGATTATATATCTCGCGCATATTCTCCAGCTGGATCCGGGACGGGTAGGTCGGTTGCTATATCGATGGCTGTGGTGATTCTTTGTTTGTTGAATTACACCGGGCTGTCAGTTGTCGGTTGGGGGGCGGTGGTATTGGCCGTGGTAACACTCGCACCATTTGTTTTGATTACGGCATTGGCCATGAAGAGACTTGAGACAAGGAGATGGATGGTTAAGACAGAAAAGAAGGATTGGAGGTTGTTTTTGAATATCTTGTTTTGGAATTTGAATTATTGGGATAGCGCGAGCACGATGGCCGGAGAGGTGGAGAAGCCCGAGAAGACTTTCCCGAAGGGTCTGGCGATTGCAGTAGTGATTTGTTCCGTGAGCTATTTTTTACCGGTAATGGCTGGTACCGGAGCAATCGACTCGCCGCCGGAGGCTTGGGTGAATGGTTACTTTGCTGATGTAGCCGGTACGTACTTGTTTTAATTTTGCTATATCTATATATAGTTACTTATTTAATGCTAGCTCTAGTCGTCTCTCGCATATATAATTAAGTATTAACGCATATATAATTAAGTATTAACAGTGACCGTAGCTAGGATTTTCATCAGCAAAATAAATTATTATTATATTAATTATTGTTATTTTATTTTATTTAAATTATTAAATTATAAAATATTATTAAATAATTTTCATTGGAAGCGGAATCGGTAATTAACCATGAATTAAAATCGAGAAAATCGGTAGAAATCCATTGAATTAGATCGAAAACTCGATTTTTTTTTTAAAGTTTATTTTGAAACATAGTTCACAAGACTTTTCTATTAAAATAGCTCATTTTGAATAGTTAAACATAATAAAAATAATTTAATGCATTACATGAAATTTCAGTATATTACTTTATAAAATATTTTAGTCTATTCCTTTCACAAAAATATAACAAATTTATTATAGTCCCACTATCATACCATTCTTATTAACCTTCTTCTTGTCGGAATATTTCAAAATAGATTGATGAAAGACTACCAAAATTGTAACGACTCGGCCAATTTCACTAATCAAGAGCTTCGATTCAATCAGGAGTAGACAAAACTCAAATCCAAACCAACTATATACAAACTTGGTACCGTATTTCAAAATCCAGGGGTAGGCGACTGCCTACCCCTGGATATAGTTGGCTCCGCCACTGAGTATTAACCAAATATAAGTTTGGTTATGCATCATGAATAATTAATAGTGAGGAAACTGAAGGCGCATGTGCTTTGTTTTATGAAGAATATACGCATTTTTATAACAAATATATATGAGTAGAACTAGGGTGTTCTTAAGCTCACCAAAGTGTTTTGTGAGCTTAACTCCAAAACCCATCAAATCAGTTTCAAATGACAAATCCGAACCGTTGAAATCTACCTACCTTACGAGTGATGCGTTTACATGTGAAAATTTTAAACATTCGAATTAATTTAGTATAAAGTCAAGCGGTCAAAAAACGTTCAAAATTGGATGCACTAAAATTAATTTATTAACCTTCTAATTTTGACCGATTGACTTTATACTAAATTAATTCGAATGTTTAAAATTTTCGCATGTAGACGCATCACTCGTAAGGTAGGTGGGTTCCAACGGTTTGAATTCGTCATTTGAAACCGATTTGATGAGTTTTGGAGTTAAGCTCACCAAACACTTTGGTGAGCTTAAGAACACCCTAGTTCTACTCAATATATATAATTAAGAAAAATCGGATACATGATACTTCATATACTTTCCGATTAGATAGGCACCTTTGTAATACATTCAAAGTAAGTCACGATCGATCCATGCGGCGGGAACCACCTAATATATAGGAACTATACGAAAATAGTTTTGCATGTCAAATAAGTCACGATCGTCATGTCAAATATTATTATATGGTTATTAACACTTTAACTATCATCAATTATAGTTAGTTGATCAGTTGCCTTCTTCATGATATATACAGTCGTTCTTCTCTCTCCATTGTTTGTGGAACGGAGAAGATATATTGTAAAATTATCTATGTTGCATGGATACTTCTTATATGGACTCCGTACCCGTATCGGATATGAATCCAATACTGATACTCACCTAATTCGTGTCCGATACGTATCAAATACGCCAGCTGATGTATCGGCCTACGTGATGAATTAATCCTTAACCTCTTGATACGGTCTCCAATACGGATTGACTCGTCTGAATACGGCTGAATACCACTGTGACACGTCTGGATACGGTGCACCATGCATGGTTCACCATGCACCAACTACGAGCGTGGTCTACCATACTAGTTATGGACCGCGTCAAAATGTATTTTCTAGTGCTTCAAGAGAGAATCAAACCCATGCCCTATGCTATAGGGCGACAAAAACCTTAATCACTACACTATTTGACAATATCGCTATATTCAGACCATTGAATTTTTATATTTTTTGAATATACGTGTCAAATATAAAAGTCAGTAGATTCTAACATCAAATGTCAAATAGTGTAGTGATTAAGATTTTTGTCGCCCTACAACAAATTCAATTACTATTTATAATTCAAAAAATATAAAAATTCAATTACATCAAATGATAGTAGATTCCGGTGTCACCAAAAAAGAGTGTAATACTGTAATTGGATCCCTCCTCTTTATATAATACAATTTCTAAATTAATAATATAATAAAATAGGCATATCGTATCCTTAATTTTTGAAAATTACTGTATCACCATATTTGTATCGTATCCGATACGATACCCATATCCGTATCAATGCAACATAGAAAATGACTCGTTATTATTATTTCCTAAGGAAAGAATGTTACGTTATGTTATGTTATGTATCATAGTGAAATGAGTCGGCGGCCCTTATTCATACCGCCATACCCTTCCCTTGAGTTGTTGGCCCGCTGGGTAACAAAGAAAGCTGGAGAATAACTTTGTACAGGGATTTTACACTATTCAATGCCATAGACAAACTCACAAATGTGACATGAATAAAGGACGTTATCTTTCCTGGCTTCATTCCTCAAGCTAAGGCCTGATGTTAGCATTCGAATTACTCGTACACCTACCTATTTAAAGAGTAAGGCAATTAAAACGCATAAGTTAATATTAAACATTTCAAAATCTCAAATTGACATAAACCGACGGCCGACCCGCCCGGTCTCTCTCAAACTGTCCTTAGATATATATATATATATATATATATATATTCCATCTCTAACAAATTATGAGTCCATTATCATTATGTAGGGGTACGTTCAGATAACCATCAGTATCTTAATTTATTTCTCAATTATTTCATATACTATGTAAGCTAATTAAGTACGTAAGGCAATTATATATATATATAGGAATATGCTAGCATGCTATGCATAGCATAGAGCCCCTCCATGCAACATCTTGGATTTCGACTTTTCAAAATTCTAACGGTCGATCCGAACCGTTCATCTTGTTCTCCATATTAATATGTGTTTGAAGACCAAATTTTACATTTTTTGGAATTTTTTTACTATTTCTTTAGATTTATTGAAAATTGCTGTTTTTTATGGTCCAGATTTGCTGAAAACAACGATTTTCAATAAATCTAAAGAAATAGTAAAAAAATTCCAAAAAAATGTAAAATTTGGTCCCTAAATACATATTAATATGGAGAACAAGATGAACGGTTCGGATCGACCGTTAGGATTTTGAAAAGTCAAAATCCAAGGCGTTGCATGGAGGGGCTCTATGCTATGCATAGCATGCTAGCATATTGCTATATATATATATATAGAGAGAGAGAGAGAGAGAGAGATAGAGAGAGAGAGATAGGCTAATGTGCTTTCGGTAGCATATGGGCCGAAATGCACACGGTCCAAATTTGAAATTTCAAAATTCAAAAAGTCGATCTGAACCGTTCATCTTGTTCTCCATATTAATATGTGCTTGGAGACCAAATTTTATATTTTTCCGAATTTTTTTATTATTTATTAAGCCACTTTGAAAATCGCTAATCCAACGGTTTTACTGTTTTGTTAAGCCACTGTTGGATCAGTAATTTTCCAAGTGGCTTAATAAATAGTAAAAAAATTCAGAAAAATGTAAAATTTGGTCTCCAAGCACATATTAATATGGAGAACAAGATGAACGGTTCAGATCGACTTTTTGAATTTTGAAATTTTAAATTTGGACCGTGTGTATTTCGACCCATATGCTACCGAAAGCACATATATATATATATATATATATATATATATATATATATAGAGAGAGAGAGAGAGAGGCTAATATGCATTCGGTAGCATATGGGCCGAAATGCATACGGTCCAAATTTGAAATTTTAAGATCCAAAAAGTCGATCTGAACTGTTCATCTTGTTCTCCATATTAATATGTGCTTGGAGACCAAATTTTATATTTTTCTGAATTTGTTTACTATTTATTAAGCCACTTTGAAAATTGCTGATCCAACGGTAGCTGCTAATTTTACTGTTTTGTTAAACCACTATTGGATCAACAATTTTCAAAATGGCTTAATAAATAGTAAAAAAAATCGGAAAAATGTAAAATTTGGTCTCCAAGCACATATTAATATGGAGAACAAGATGAACAGTTCAGATCGACTTTTTGGATCTTAAAATTTTAAATTTGGACCGTATGCATTTCGGCCCATATGCTACCGAATGCATATTAGTCTCTCTCTATATATACACACACACGGTTGCAAATTGATCTGCTACTCCAACTAATTAATACCCACTAAATAATTAACTTGAATGCTAGAATTCACTAAGTTATGTATATATATTTATTCATAATTCACATTTGACAAAATTAATGGAATTGTAATTTTTAAGTGATGTAGCATGTATTTCCTTTTGATTAAACAGAGAAGGATCAAAGAGAGAGAAAATTTGTGGCTTTTTTTTTTGCAAATTTAGATAATTATTATTTGAGGAGGGTTCAAATGTCTTCATTTTTTGTGCCTCCATCATGCCTCCATTTTTAAAAACTTTAATAACTCAAAATTTAAATCTTGAAATTCAAAATAAAACTGTTGGATATGAACTATATCATTTTATCTATGCACATGTAAAAAATTATGAAATTTCAACTTTGTTTTGATTGTCATCTTGAGCTTGTAAAAATGTATACAAATGTGGATAATTTCTAGACGTTGATTTTTCAATTTATTGATTCGTATAAAATCAAAATGTGATAATTTTTATGGGCACATAGAGAAAATAACATATATTACATCTAACGGTTTTATTTTGACGTTTAAGTTTTAAACTTTAAGTTATTTAAGTTTTTAAAAATGGAGGCATGATGGAGGCACAAAAAATGGAGGCATTTGAACCCTCTTATTATTTTGTTGGAGATCATATATAGTGGACTAAAATATGCTCCTAATTAAATTTAATGAAACCAACTCTATTGCATATCCTATAGGCATGCTTGGAGGCAACTGGTTGAAATACTGGATCCAAGCCGGTGCTGTGCTCTCGTCGATCGGTCTCTACGAGGCTCAACTGAGCAGCGCTGCATTCCAACTATTAGGCATGGCCGACCTAGGTCTTCTCCCACGCATATTTGCCGTTCGTGCACCAAAGTTTGACACACCATGGGTTAGCATCTTGCTCTCGTGCCTAATCACACTAACCATCTCATTTCTCCCTTTTGAAGACATCGTCTCCACTGCCAATATTTTGTACAGTCTTGGGATGCTCCTTGAGTTTGCAACTTTCCTTTGGTTGCGCAGGAAGTACCCCGATCTGAAGCGGCCGTACCGTGTGCCCCTGGGTACCACAGGTCTATGTATCATGTGTCTCTTTCCATCAGTGCTTCTCTGCTACGTGATTGCCCTTGCGAGTCGAAGGGTTTTTGTGCTGAGTGCCGTGCTGACAACAATGGGGATTGTGATGCATTTTTTGATGAGGTATTGCCGGTCGAGCGGATTGCTTAAGTTCACCGATAGCGAAAGAGAGGTAGAAGAAGAGAGAGAGGAAAGGATAGTGCTTGGACATGAAGAGGAAAACAGTGGCGTTGTTTAGAGAGGTTAATTAAACATGCAAACTTCAAATTGCATTAGATAGATTGGTGCTAACTATTATGTACAACTGGTACAAGTACCAACCATTTTCTTACTTTTTTGGGCCTAATGGGCTTAATGGCCCATCTTGTAAGTTTCTTATTGTGGCCTATAAATAAAGAGAAAAATTGCTCTGCTTTAAAGTGTATGATACAACAGGGGCTTTTGTGCAGTGTCCCCAAAAAGCCCAGGCTTGTAATTCTAATTTAAATCATTTGATTCAATTTTAATTGTAAACAATATGCCCTCATTTACAGAAGTTTGATAATGAAGATTATTAATTTTCAGTGGATCTTAGTGCAAATTTTGCTGAAACAATTTTGCATGTTGCATTTTTTGTTTACTCCAAAAAAGCTGTTAGTCATTTAAAATTCCACTTTACATTCTACAACTCTCTTCAATTTACTTAATTAATCACTTATAAAAATTGTTTAAGAGAATTCTCTACATTCTTTTCCTCAAAAAAATTCTCTACATTCTACTAATTTTTATTTTTCTGCTCTTATCTTAATTTAATCTACAAAAGAAGCATACAAAAAAATTATAAATGGTGCCGTTCCTACAAATATGAAAAAAAGAAAAATACACTACCTTATATAATAAATCGGTTCTTCAAACCCTCTCCTCCATTTTTACAACACTAAGTCGTGATATCTTATGAAACAGTGAATGCTCATAACTAAATCAAGTACAAAGCCTATGCATTATGGAATTAACTGTAAGGAAATGTATCTATCTATCAAATGGCTTTCCTAAATAATACACAGAAAGCAAATGCAACAATAGTAGCAGATAGGTGGTGTAAATCAGAGCATACCATGAAACAGCATTTTTGGTGCTTTCGGAGAATGTACCGTCCGTTGGTGAAGTAATACTCGTGTTGCTAAATCCGGTTATACTTGATGGCGGCAGGGGCCGGAGAGAAAAGTGAACTCATTGGAGTCGTACCGGTGCTCGAGCTGTTGGTGGTTGTGCTTGATTAATTGAGTGCTGCACCAGAAAACAGGATTCCAAATTACAAGTAATTACAAGAATAGGAATGAAAGGTGGAGTGAGGCTATGGTACTATGTATAGTACATATTTGTTCGTAATACTGATAAATATTTTAGTTTTAAAAAAGCAAACAATCAATCTGAACCGTTCAACATGACCTCCATATGAATATGTACTTCTAGATCAAATTTAACAATTTTTTTAGAATATTTTTGCTCTTTTTTTAAATAGATAGAAAATTACTTGATCTAAAAGGTTATGGGCCATTTAAAATTAGTGATTTTCTACCTATCTAACACATACTAAAAAGAAATGCAAAAAATTAGTTTGCAAATAGATTTTCATATGAAAAATATATTGAAAAGTTCAAATCGACTATTTAAACTTTTGAAAACGAAAATATTGATTGGTAGTACGAACCAATATGCGATATGCATAGTAACATATATTGCCTCACCCGCTCATTAATGGAGTTCCTTTATCATTAATTCGTGAAGGCAAAATGAATGAAAGACAAAGATAATTTAGGTAACTTGGCAAAATGTAGATCTTGAAAGGTGCAAAGGGCGTAATTTATATACTTTAGTGCTGGGGGTAAAATATATTTCATATTATCAAGATTTTAATAACAATTATTGTGTGATTACGAAAAGACTAAAAAACCTATCACGAAGAGTGTATATTGCCGAAACTATCGTACATAGCACTTATTTATTTTTTAAATATATTTTATATTTTCAATAATTATCAATATTATCTAAAGTTTCATACAAAAATAAGTAATACCAACTTAATTAAGAAATTACAATATTTATATTGAATTAGTACAAAATCTAAATTGCTAATCAAAAATATTTCTAGTAATATCATAATTCATAAACTATCTATACATTTTTTTTCTATCCAAAATAACCTAAGCATTATGACATAACCTATCTACATTTTTCTATTCAAAATAACATAAACATCATGGCATAAACTATCTACCTTTTATATTCAAAATAGAGTCCGGCTAGTATGATATCAATGTCATATGACACCAACTCCAAACCTTATTGGATAGTCTTCAAATAATTAATCCAAACAGTTCAAACTGATTACTTAATGAATGACGCACATACAACTCTAAAACTCGTTAATATCTCTCCTCTCATTAATATCTCCCAAGGCGATTAGAAAGTTTGAGAGTCCACCACCCGATCTCGTCTCCTCCGCCTAGTCCACTCAGTCGCACCCTATCTAAGCAGATGCTTCTGTCTGACGAATATGTTCACTGCTCGTCATTCTGCCTCACTGCTCTTCGCCTCGTCTCGATTTACCGGGTTCGGATGGGGGTGTTGTAAATTTGACCGCCTCTACTATAGTATCCAATATATCTATGTATAATAAGGTATGTTTATTGTTAATGATGATGATGATGCGTTGACGGTGACTATTTTCCTCCATTTTTTTCTTCTCCTCCCTCCTTCCTAGCTATCTTCTTCCTCTATGTTTACTTTTAAATAACTCAAGCACAAACCTCATACGAGCACGAAGGCTTTCCTAGATACTCCTGCCTCGGCTTGATTACAACAACAATGTTTTGTGCAACCTACCAATCTGAGCATAAGCATAGAAAATTATGCATGCTCACTATATACTGATCTGAGTGCAGTAACTCTTGGTTATGTTTTTTTGTTTTCTAATTTTTCTTGTCTACTTTTGTAAAGGGGCTCTAGTTGTAATATTTTAAGTACTGGTATATGATGTATGTAGTGGTACGAAATGATGTGTAACTGACTTGGTCCTAATTAATGAAATATTGCTTATGAGCTTTAAAAAAAATTACATATAAATTTTTATTTTTTTTGAGTTATTTTAGTGTCAAGTCAAGCATTAAAAAATGTTAAAAAATTAATGCATTAAAATTAATTTAAAAAACCCCACAGTTGACTGCTTGACTTGATACAAAATAAATTCGAAAATTAAAATTTTTGCATGTAAATGCTCAACTAATGAAGTATATTAGTTTGAACAGTTTGAATTCATTATTTGAAATCGATTCAAAAAAATTTATAGTTGGTGTTATATAGACCGAAATAACACTGATACTAAACTCTTCAAAATATGCCAACTATCATGTATTAAGTATCAATTTTGCTAGTTCATATTCAAATCAGTCGTTCTTTAGATTCATCAGAGTAATAACAACCAAAAGACAACTAATTTCGGATCATAATTCATTATTGGAAATTGGGGTTAATGGTGCATATCGGAGAGAATTCACATCCCCTCGGGTTACAATTAAATTGGACGGTCCAAGATTGGAATTTTTAATTTGGCAAGAATCTTAAAGCACAAATAATAATGCCCCCTCTGTCATTCCGAATAGGCACCTGATGATATTAAATATGGGGCCGTTCATTTCAATTTTGTTGAGTCAGATACACTACTATAAAAAAATATTTTTCTCATCCCCCTTTTATTATCGAATGTGTTTCCGCACAGATAGTGTACGTCACGAGTGGCAACGCTATAATTACGTTGAACTTTTTACCGTCTGTTATGGATAACAAACCGATGGCGTTGATGGACCCCCTCCTTATCCATCGGTTAAATTTCACGAACAATTAGTATTGATTGACTCTTTAACATCGGTTGGGCTATTAATCCGATGGTGTAGATGTGGTGATCGTTACCATCCGTGATGTAGATGATCCGTTAGTATTAGTTTGATCAATACCAACTGCGTTCCTTGTTGAACGGATGGCAATGTTCTCAACTATGTTCCTTGTAATGTATTGTGTCATTAAATTTGGAGCTATATATACTTGACAATTAATATAATGAGATAATTATTTTATAACATACATATATAATACCAACTCAATAATATCAGCTCTTGAAATTTTTGTGTTATAATTTGTTAACATAAAAAGTTCATAATTAAAGTACCAAGATTAAAATATCACTAGCTAAATTAAAAACAATAAATACATAATCAAGATTAAATTAAGTAGCAAGATTAAAAATACTCAATTAGTTCATAATCAATAAATAATCATGCATTATTATCATAAGTTCATACATACAATTAAAAACAAATAGGTTAGTACATAAGAAAGTTAAATTAAAACATATCCAATTAAGAAATGCACCTAGTGGTATAATAATTAATATTACCAAATTAACATCCAAAACAACTATACATGCACAGAACTACATAAGCTAGTATAACTACAAATTAGTGTTCAAGCAACAACATTCATATCGATCAAACATCACATTTATAAATAGTCAGTCTTCAGACATCTAAAACAACATGGTAATTAATCCTTCAGGCATCCAAAACAACATGCCAATTACTAAGTCTGATCAAAAATCCAAAACAACCATCGAACTAGTAAAACTCCAAAGTCCTTAGACAACAAATATGACCTAATCATTCAAACATCACATTTAAAAATATCCATTTCCGATGGATATAACCCGAAACATCCAGATTCGAAAACGCCACTCTACAGTAGTGTTCAGAACAAACCAATGTTATAAAATGCGACATGCGGAATGCCACCGCATACCGCATATACGGTATACGACTGCATATGCAAATTTTTATGCAGATTTATATATGCGGATTATTTATTAAATATTTAATATTTGATATACATATTATATAAAACATTAAAATTTTGCAGCGTATTTAACAAAGCCCATATATATAAAACATTAAATTGGAATGAAGAGTATAATATTAATGTCTATTTGTTTGTTGGAAACCCATTTCACAAATTCTCATGTAGCCTATATCAAATAGAAAGTAAAAAGTGTGCAGCCCATATAAAATAGAAAAGGAAAAGTAGAAAGGTAAAAGTGCTGGCCAGCGCACCAAGTGATGGCTATTACGTGTTGCCCCAGTCCGGTTTGCATTCCCACTTTAATCCCACAATTTTAAACAACAATTATCAAAGCGCTCAGGAAGCTATAAAAGAAGATGGGAGGCTTCACATTTCTTACTTGAACGAATCCAGAACTCAACTTATGGGTTTAGTACCTAAACGGGTCTATGGGTTCAAATAATGAATCTGCGATAATGGGTTTTTAATATTTTTAAACTCATTTTAAGCCTAGACTGCATATGTGGTCCGCATAGGCATATTTTATGCAGTTGCGGGCTGCATACGCATATGCGGTCGCATATATGCCATATAAAACCGCATTTTATAACACTGGAACAAACAATTGTTGTAGCAAAGTTCCTAAAATTTATCAATTCCCCTGTACGAAACATGAGATTCTGTATCACTCGTTTTACCATGGTATCAAACCTCTTAAATCGAACCTCAACCATCTCGAGATTTCTTCTGTCAGATGCTTCAATCGGCTTGACTAGAACTATAGTTGTTTGCCGTTTATGACAATCCCGGGCACAAAACTGCAACAAATAATTGATCAAATATTGATAACTAGATCTTTGTACTTTAATCTTTCTTACATGGTTGCTTGCTATTATGAGATATAATTGTTTTGTGTTTTTAGGTCTGGTTGTACTTGAGTTTTGCCTAGGGGTCAGTGATGTTTTTGTGACTGCAACTGTGATAATGCTCCTTGATATCAATCTTGAAGTGTATCTAGTTGGAATGTTGCAGATGTTGTTGAGTCCTATTTAGGCACTGGGTTTTCTCATGGGTAGTTTCTTTTTGGTTTTTTTTTTTTTTTAAATCTGTCACTTGACTATGGTTCTTTTATATAATGGAAGGGCATTCATGCCTATTTTTTTTTAAAAAAAAAAACTTTAAACAATAAATTAAAAATGAAGAGAAGCTATGTATTTGGGTCTAGCTAGTGGTATTAATTAATTTTACCAACTTAACATACAAATTAAATAGATCCAAATTAATTTTGCCCTGATGGTTCATGATAATGTTGTTGACAAAACTGCAACAAATAATTGGTCGGTTGATAACTAGATCTTCAAACATTACATTAAAAATGAAGAAAAGTTATGTATTTCGAAAAATAATTTACACAAAGCTGATGTTGTACCACCATAAGCTTTGTCAAATTTGGACAACTCTCAAAGATCCAAGCTTGTATTCCCAAACGTGAATAAGAACTCATAGAAACAGTGAGATGTGTCAAGTTCTCAAATTTGGGCTGATTTTTCGACAACTCGTCAAAAAGCAGGGCTTACACATGTTTGGAAAAATAATATATATATATAGGAATATGCTAGCATGCTATGCATAGCATAGAGCCCCTCCATGCAACGCTTTGGATTTCGACTTTTCAAAATCCTAACGGTCGATCCGAACCGTTCATCTTGTTCTCCATATTAATATGTGTTTGGGAACCAAATTTTACATTTTTTGGAATTTCTTTACTATTTCTTTAGATTTATTGAAAATCGCTGTTTTCAGCAAATCTGGACCATAAAAAAACAGCGATTTTCAATAAATCTAAAGAAATAGTAAAGAAATTCCAAAAAATGTAAAATTTGGTCCCCAAACACATATTAATATGGAGAACAAGATGAACGGTTCGGATCGACCGTTAAGATTTTGAAAAGTCGAAATCCAATGCGTTGCATGGAGGGACTCTATGCTATGCATAGCATGCTAGCATATTCCTATATATATATATATATATATATAGAGGTTGGCTAAGATCAAAGTAGTAGTTCCTGAGCTTTGGTGCTACCAATTAGTTTTTCAATTTTCAAAGTTCAAAACGTCGATCTGAACCGTTCAAGTTGATCCCTATATTAAAATGTACTTGAAGACCAAATTTTATATTTTTCTAAATTTTTTTACTATTTATTAAGCCACTTCGAAAATCGCTGATCCAATGGTGGCTTCTGATTTTACTGTTTTGTTAAGCCACCATTGGATCAACGATTTTTAAAGTGGCTTAATAAATAGTAAAAAAATTTAGAAAAATGTAAAATTTGGTCTCCAAGCACATTTTAATATAGAGATCAACTTGAACGGTTCAGATCGACGTTTTGGACTTTGAAAATTAAAAAACTAATTGGTAGCACCAAAGCTCAGGAACTACCACTTTGATCTTAGCCAACCTCTCTCTCTCTATATATATACATATAGAGAGAGAGGTAGGCTAATATACAATCGATTATTCTTGAGGTCCCGTACAACCAAGTCATTTTCTGATTTTTAAAGTCCAAATAATCGATCCAAACCGTTCATCTTGTTCTCCATATTAATATGTGCTTGGAGACCAAATTTTACATTTTTCTGAATTGTTTTACTATTTATTAAGCCACTTTGAAAATCACTGATCCAACGGTAGCTTCTGGTTTTACTGTTTTGTTAAGCCACCGTTGGATCAGCGGTTTTCAAAGTGGCTTAATAAATAGTAAAAAAATTCAGAAAAATGTAAAATTTGGTCTCCAAGCACATATTAATATGGAGAACAAGATGAACGGTTTGGATCGATCATTTGGACTTTAAAAATCGGAAAATGACTTGGTTGTACAGGACCTCAGGAATAATCGATTGTATATTAGCCTACCTCTATATATATATATATATAGAGAGAGAGAGAGAGAGAGTTAGGCTGGGGTGCTATGGATAGCATAGTGGCCTCTATGCTACGGCTCAATATTCGAGTTTTCAAAATCCAAACGGTCGATCCGAACCGTTCATCTTATTCTCCATATTAAAATCTACTTGGAGACCAAATTTTATATTTTTCTGAATTTTTTTACTATTTATTAAGTATTTTACAAAATTGTTGATCCAACGGTGGCTGCACAAAACAGTAAAACCGTTGGATTAGCGATTTTCAAAGTCGCTTAATAAATAGTAAAAAAATTCAGAAAATTATAAAATTTGGTCTCCAAGCAGATATTAATATGGAGAATAAGATGAACGATTCGGATCGACCATTTGGATTTTGAAAACTCGAATATTGAGCCGTAGCATAGAGGCCACTATGCTATCCATAGCACCCCAGCCTAACTCTATATATATATATACACATACATACATACATACATACATACATACATACAATTATCTAACAATTAATGATGTACATCAATTTTGGAGCAAATAATTAACTAACAATCTAACAGTAACTAATTATAATAATCTAACTGATTTGGTTTAGCATGTTTGACTAGTCAAAATACATATCTTTGACTTTGTCAACCTGCATTACCCTAGTCAAAATACTAACTGGTTTGGTTTAGCATGTAACTAATTATAATAATCTAACTAATTTGGTTTAGCATGTAACTAATTGTAATAATCTCACTTATTTGTTTTAGCATGTTTGACTAGTCAAAACACAGATCTTTGACTTTGTCAACTTGCATTATCTTAGTCAAAATACTAACTGATTTGGTTTAGCATGTAACTAATTGTAATAATCTAACTAATTTGGTTTAGCATCAACCTGTATGTTTACATGCATGCATATCAATTGGAACTTTTTAATTAATTCTCACAACATCAATTTAAAGATGGGTTCATCAATTGATAATTTAGGGGTCAATTGTTATATGCATGCATGCGCAGTATATAGTAAAAATGATACGATCGAGCTAGGTATATGCATTATACTGAGAAATATGTAACTCTGATAGCTACGATCGAGCTAGTATATGCATACCATGTGCAGATGGCACCTGAGGTGAAACTCCATAATATGAGCACCTCTAACCTTGTGCAATAAAGTAGTGATCATCCTAATGGAAGTTGGGGCTAAAGAATCCCTTGCACTGATGTTCAGGACGGGCAAAGAGGTCCACAGGTTACTCCACCTCTTCTCCAGCACGGTCGAACGCAGTGCCCCCTGGTGTCCAGCACCCTTAAGATCTTGCGAAGTATGTCATCCGACAAAGTACTTATGCAGTCACTCATGATTGCGTAAGTTGAAGGAAAACTAGTGAGAAGAGAGGAAGAAATAGGTGATCACACAAAGATGAATATAGAGAGATCTGAGAGTAACACACGGTACTTGATCACAAAGGTTAATATGAAAGATCAGATCATAGAGTAAATGATCATTGGAAGACGAAGAGTCCAGAGCAAGCTAACCATTTCAGAAGTTAAAACTTCTTCAAGTAACACATGGTTTAAATTTAGATCCAACTATTGCATCTGAGCTAGCATGAATATTAATTCATGCAATTAAAGAACAAACAAACAAGATGTAAAATAAAAATGTCAAGTACCTTAGGCCTAACTACGCAGTATAGTCTTTTCTCACAGAAGGGCGCGCCTCCCCAAAAATTGAATCACCATTGTAATGCACCGATAGCGATCATTGTGTTAACAAGGTATCTACACTATCAATTAAACTGATGGCGATTATTGTGTTACCGAGTTACACTATCGGTTAAACTGATGGTGATAATGTGTTGTCGTTCCATCTTCCCAATATTTTTTTACCAGCGCAAATTTTATGCTTTCTTGAATCAAAAATAAATCTGCTATTATTCCCAAAGGGATCACAAGACCCAGTTATTCTGATCCTAGCCATTGACATTTGTTGAGATTCGGTTGCAAAAAACATATTTCCTCGATATTCGCTCATGAGAAACTTTGAACGGTTTTGATAGAAATAACAGGGTACTGTTATCCCTTTGGAACAACAGCAAATTTACAACAGATGGTGAAATCATGTTCATTATTTTATAAATATTGTATCACTTTGTGTGTATCGTCCTTCCATCTTGCTAGCCAGCCCTAATTTTAGTTTTCAGAACTTCCTCTCTCACTAGAAACCTTTTCGCCATCTAAGCTCTCTCTCCTCCAAAGGATGCTCGCTATCACTCTCCATCTAGGTTTTTTTTATCTAGGGTTTTATGTAGTTTTTGTAGTAATTTTTACCTAGATTAAATACCTAGGTCAATATCTTATTGTTCTTTTTTTGAACTTAAAGTTTCTTGGTTAAATGTAGTTTTTCCTAGTGGTTTTAGGTTAATTTTTTTTGTTCTTTTAGGGGTTTGGTTATTTTCTGAGCCAATGTCTTTTGTTAGAATTTTTCTAGGGTTTAGAAATCAAATGGGTTTAGGAGCTATGGTTTTGCAATTTGTTTAGGACTTAGGATTTTTTATCTGAGCCAATTTCTTTTGTTGATTTATAGCTTCAATTTTTTGGTGGTGATTTAGGTTTTCCAATGGTATTGGAGCCCTTCTATATTTTATGATTTTTATCTGTCAAGGAGAGCTTCGATACTATTCAAAACCTATATCTCCTCTCTAAATGTGGCATACGGAATGGCATTGAATAGAAGGTATGTTCATCTAAATTATAACAGAATATGGTAATGCTTGTTAATTTTTCTATTTGTTAGTGGATGATATAGAGAACTTCAACGTGATATTGGAGGAAAAGACCAATGCTGCAATATCTCCAAAAGGTAATCAAGCCAATCATTTGTATTTTGTTTCAATTTTTGAAAAATATTCATTGTTACTTATTAATTGTATGTTTCAATTTTTGGTTCTCTTAGAGATAATTAGGTTATTTTATGAGCTAATGTCGTTTGTTAGGGTTTATCTAGGGTTAGAATCAAATGGGTTTAGGAGTTAGGGTTTTGCATTTTGTTTAGGACTTCGGGTTTTCGATCTGAGCCAATTTCTTTTGTTGATTTACAGCTTCAACTCTTGGGTGGTGATTTAGGTTTTCTTATAGTATCAGACTTCTTCTATATTTCATCTATCAAAGAGAGGTCCGATACTATTCGAAACCTACATCTCATCTCTAAATGTGGCATAGAGAATGGCATTGAACAAAAGGTATGTTCATCTAAATTATAACATAATATGGTAATGCTTGTTAATTTTTCTATTTGTTAGTGGCTAATATGGAGAACTTTAATGTGATATTGGTGGAAAAGACCAGTGCTGCAATATCTACAAAAGGTAGTAAAGCAATAATTTATATTTTGTTTCAATTTTAGAAAACTATTCAATGTTATTTATTGTATGTATGTTCACCTACATCGATCTCCTCTCTGAATGTGGCACCCTGAATGGCATCGAACATAAGGCATATATGTTCATCTAAATTATAACAAAATGGTAATGCTTGTCAGTTTTTCTATTTGTTAGTAGCTAATATGGAGAACTTCAATGTGATATTGGAGGAAAAAATAAAGGCTGCAATTAACATCTCCAAAAGGTAATAAAGACAATTAATCATTCGTATTTTGTTTTAATTTTTAAAAAATATTCATTGTTATTTAATTAATAATGTATGGACTCAAATTTTGTTCCAATTTCAGCCACTAGTAGGGAATATATATGGAGATAATTTTGAGAGAGGGCCGTCGGATGAGGCTCTGCGATGTACCTATTTAATCAACACATTGGTCACTCCTGCACTTAACGAGTTTGATGAAGCACAAAGGCTGCAGGCTAGATAGAAGGATGAAGACTTGTACCTATTGTATGATTTGAATACGACTTGCAAGTTAATTTTAATTACTCTTGTATTTCCTACCTAGGGGAACGACTTGTATATGTATGATATATATGTTGTTGAGGCCTATGTTGCTGATGCATATGTGTTGCTGATGCCTATATGTTGTTGATTATATTATATGTTTTAAAAAGGCTAGGCCAGCCTATAATACGGGAATTAATAGTAAATAATAATAATAATAATAATAATTACATATACATTACCATCGGCTCAGAAATTAATGACCCGCTAGAATTATAGGATTTGCCAATGCCAACACAAACAAAACAGATGGGCAAATTAAATATTATTGCAATCGGCTATTGAAATTCAGTAGACAGCATTAATCACATTTGTCGTCGGTTGGCAAAACAAAAGCGATGGCATTGGGTTCGTCAAACCCGATGACCGAACGTGCGCTGTCGATAGTATATTAATTAATGCCATCGGGTTGAGCCGATAGCATATGTACATTTTCTATCATAACGATATGCATCAGTTCAAAACCTAATGACAGAACGTGATTCTAACCGATAACAAAATGTTTCTTTTTGTAGTAGTACCTGGGAGGATACAGATTCTACCAGAGAATGAGATAAAAAAGAAACAATTGTGAAGAAAAATAACATTTCGCTAGTGTGAAGAAAAAAAACAGTTCGCTAGTTCGTTGCGCGCTCCTTAATTGCTTGCCTTAGTTCGCTTCTCCAAACCTATCTCAGTTCGCTGCTTTTCGCAATTTCTAGATGATCGTGCACAGGAGATAGGCTGAATTAAAAGCAAAAGAAGTCTGTGCTTTGAAAAAAAATTGTCTTAAAAGAAATTTTTAATTTGAACATTAAAATAAGTTTATGTACGTAGCATATGGTGCATTATTTGCGCTACATGCGCTATGCATTATTGTGTACTATTATTACTGCTGTAATGATCGTAACTGAATCATCAATTTTTATCTTATAACTTAATATTGAAGATCTGAAAACACTATAACGTCACTATTTAATTAAAACACTGCTCATTAAAAGTACGGTAACGGACATCCTTACTATTAGCTGACGTCATACATGTGGCCGATCAGTACGGACTACAGAACCATAAATTCACATCAACAGTGTTAAGAAGCAACACCATCAATAAATACAGCATGCATGGCAAATAGGCAAAGAAGTGAAGAACTTCCCATTCAAGCTGATCTCTTGTCAAACTTTCTATCTCCTTCACGATCCCAATCCAAAGCTTCACAACACAACCTTGCCCCGTACTCTCCTGCCCAAAATGGAGGCTCAGGAGATACAACTCCAACCTAATCAAACCCAAACTCCATCTCAAATTGATCAAAATGAACTAAGAGGCCAACCAAACCCGATGGACAGCTCGAACTTGCTACCGCAATCCCAAAAATCTTGCACCATTCCAAAACCAATCACCACCGCAAAATCCAGCTCCAACAAGCTCAAACTCATCCCCTTGGTATTTCTTATATATTTCGAGGTTGCCGGTGGTCCTTATGGTGCCGAGCAGTCTGTACAAGCTGCTGGGCCCCTTTACGCCATAATCGGTTTTTTCATATTTCCTTTACTCTGGGGAGTGCCGGAGTCATTAGTCACAGCAGAACTCGCTACGGCATTGCCAGGAAATGGCGGTTTCATTGTATGGGCTGACCGGGCATTTGGTCCATTTTTCGGTTCCCTCATGGGTACCTGGAAGTACCTGAGTTGTGTTATAAACATTGCCGCATACCCTCCAATGTGTGCTGATTATATATCTCGTGCCTATCCTCCAGCTAAAGCCGGCAAGAGCAGGTCGGTCGCTATATCAATATCTGTGGTGCTTCTTTGTTTGTTGAATTACACCGGGTTGTCGGTTGTTGGTTGGGGGGCGGTGGTATTGGCCGTGGTAACACTTGCACCATTTGTTATGATTACTGCATTGGCCATGAAGAGAATTGAGACAAGGAGATGGATGGTTCCAGTGGTAAAGAAGGATTGGAGGTTGTTTTTGAATATCTTGTTTTGGAATTTGAATTATTGGGATAGCGCGAGCACGATGGCTGGAGAGGTAGAGCAGCCTGAGAAGACTTTCCCGAAGGGCCTGATGATTGCAGTGGTGATTTGTTCGGTGAGTTATTTTTTGCCGTTGATGGCTGGCACCGGAGCAATAGACTCGCCACCAGAGGCTTGGGTGAATGGTTACTTTGCTGATGTAGCCGGTAATTAATTTTTTTATGCCATTTTACAAAAGGAGCATGATAATTGTATCTCAAACAAAATCTCCGAATGAGTCTCCCAACTACTTTATGTTTAACTTTCATTTTCGACGCTCATATTCAAGCATTTAAAGCTCTATTTATAAGCATTCACAATGCTACTTACAAGCTTTTAAAACTCTATTTACAAGCATTTAAATTTTAAATCTGAATAATTTTTAACTCCCAACCCCTTTTGTCTTCAAGTCAAAAAAAAAAAAAGATTTTTTTTGCCTCTCTTATTTTTTTTTTTTTTCTGATCATTCTTGTCCATTTTTTCAATGATTTGTGATGAATTTTGCGTTACTCTTTCATCCTGAATTTAGAAATATATTTTTGACGTTTTTTCAGTTGTATATATGAATACATAAGTTCATATAACTCGTGCACATATATATGTATTTATAGAAGTATATGGTTCTAGTTATTCTTTCATTCTGATTTTAGAAAGATTTTCTCAGTAATTTTTCAGTTGTCTGAATACACAAGTTTAGAAAGATTTTCTCAGTATATTTAACGGATTTTCCAAGTATCTTTCTCAGTATAGAAAAAATCTTTCTAAAAACAAATACCCGTGTAGATATATTTAAAAAGTAAGTATCCAGTTGTCAAATATTTTAGAAGGAACAAATTAATATCAAACATTTAAAAATCCGTTATATATAGAAAAGAATCCCCAATTGACCTAAGCTGACAGCCTACCTGTATCCCTCTCTCTTAAACTGTCCTAGTACCATCTCTAACAAATTGTCCATTACATACACCATAAGTTGATCAGATAAACATCAGTATCTTCTTTCTTTCTTTTTTTTTTTTTTTGAGAAATTGAGTAAGGGTCTAGCCTTACTTTCATTAACCATGATCGGTTTAATTAAGTACTCTTAATTATTTCATATCATATATATGTAAGTTAATTAAGTACGTAAAGCGATTATATATATAGAGAGAGAGAGAGAGCGCAAAATTAGAGTGTGGTGTGCTTATCAAGAGATATTGGTGAACACACCTCCAAAAGATTATCGGATTGGCTACGAATTGTGAATCCAAACTATTGAAATCCATGTATTTTGTGAGTGCTGCATGTACATGAAAATTTTTGAAAGTTTCGAATTCATTTAGTACATGGTCAAGCGGTTAAAAAAGTGATAAAAAGTGAATACATAAAACAATTTAAAAAATAACTTTTAAAATATTTATTGTTTTGACCGCTTGACCATGTGCTAAATGAATTCGAAACTTTAAAAATTTTGCATGTATATGCATCACTCACAAAGTACATTAATTTCAATAGTTTGGATTCGTAGGTCAAAGTTAATCCAATAGTCTTTTTGAAAGTGTGCTCACCAACTCTTCTTGGTGAGCACATCACACCCTAATTTTACTCTCTCTCTATCTATATCTATACACACATACGGTAGCAAATTGATGAGGATCTAATATCCGGATTTTGAATTCGCTGCCTCAGAGTGTTAATTGTATTTTGCCATTAGATTAAATGGTGGTTTTTAATTAGTCAATAATATTTGTGTTAATAAGATATAAATTTACTTCAAGCTCTTCTCACGACTTCACAGTTTCTGCGAAGCTTTCAAAAGAATATAAATTTACAATTTTCTGATCGTTTATTTAGTATCTCATTACTTGTGCATAATATTTTAGTTATGCATAATTCACATTTGTCAAATTGGAAATGGTATTTGTAAGTGATGTGGCATGTATTTATTGTTGTGCAGACAGGCCTTTTACTTCACATTTGTTATATTACGATTTGTTATCGTGTTACGGCTCTATATTTGAGTTTTCAAATCATAACGGTCGATCCGAACCGTTTATCTTGTTCTCCATATTAATGTGTTTGGAGACCAAATTTTTCATTTTTTGAAATTTTTTTACTATTTTTTTAGATATTTAGAAAATCACTTGATCTGAAAATTCTGGACCATCCAAAAACAGTGATTTTCAATAAATCTAAAAAAATAATAAAAAAAATTTTAAAAATGTAAAATTTGGTCTCCAAACACATATTAATATGGAGAACAAGATGAATGGTTCGGATCGACCGTTAGGATTTGAAAATTCAAATATAGAGCCGTAGCACGATAACAAATCGTAATATGCATAGTACCATAGACTAACTCTTTTTAATTTACTTGGTACCTTTTATGTTCTTAAATAGAACGACACGTGGCATTTTCTTTTTGATTAAACAGAGAAAGCTCCAAGAGAACAAACATTATTCAAGAATAGAGTGGAAAAAAGGTGTCATGCCATGCTGTGATTAACACAACGTGATTTTGATCTCATGCCGTGTTATATCGTGATCAAGTTAATTTTTCACGTGAGTCACACCGTATCTAAATGTACCATGACCAAAGGTGACTCGCGTGACCATTTGATCATAATTTATGTTAGTTTTAAGATTCATAGTCAAGATCTAACGATCATAATTACACTTGATTCGCATGACCACGAGCCGTGCCGTGACTAGCTAGATTTTTCGCGTGATGTGTTGTGTCGTGCCAAGTTTTCAAAAAATGATCACAGTACGTGAATGAATAGTCACGACACAGGCTCCTCCGTGCCATTTTTCCCACTCTAGTCAAGACCTCTATGAAAATTGTGCTTTTTTGCATATTAAGATAATTATGATTATGTGGGATATATATCATAGTGGAGTAAATTACTATATATGCTCATAAATTTAATGAACATGTATCCTACAGGCATGCTTGGAGGCAACTGGCTGAAATACTGGATCCAGGTTGGTGCTGCGCTATCGTCGATCGGCCTCTATGAGGCTCAACTAAGCAACTGTGTGTTCCTACTACTAGGCATGGCCGACCTGGGCCTTCTCCCGAGCTTCTTTGCCATTCGTGCACCCAAGTTTGACACACCATGGGTCGGCATCCTGCTCTCGTGCCTAATCACACTAACCACCTCATTCCTTCCCTTCGAAGATATTGTTGCCACTGCCAACATTTTGTACAGTCTCGGGATGCTCCTCGAGTTTGCAACCTTCCTTTGGTTGCGCAGGAAGTACCCCGATCTGAAGCGCCCGTACCGTGTGCCCCTGGGTATCACGGGTCTCTGTATCATGTGTCTCTTTCCATCAGTGCTTCTCTGCTATGTCATTACGCTTGCGAGTCGAAAGGTTTTTGTGCTGAGTGCCGTTCTGACTGTAGCTGGGATTGCGGTTCATTTTTTGATGAGGTATTGCCGGTTGAGCGGATTGCTTAATTTCACTGATGGTGAAGGAGAGGTAGAAGAAGAGAAAGAGGAGGAAAGAATAGTGCTTGGACATGAAGAGGAAAACAATGGCGTTGTTTAATTAGAGAGGTTAATTAAACATGCAAACTTGACATTGCATTAGATATTGTTGCTAACTATTATGTACAATTGGTATCAAGTACCAACCATTTTCTTACTAGTATGGGCCTTAATGGGCCTAATGGCCCAGCTTGTAAGTTTTATTATCATAGCCTATAAATAAAGAGGAAAAAGTGCACCGCTTTCAAAAAGCCCTGGCTTGTTTTCTGAGAATGTAAATTTTTTTGTAAATACTTGTTTCCTCCAATCTTTCGTTTTTTTTTTTTTTTTTTCTGTAATTCTCATTTAAATCATTTAATTTAATTTCAATTGTAAATTACAAGCCCTTATTTACCAAAGTTTGTTACTGAAGATTATTCATTTTCGGTGGACCTTACTGCAAATTTTGCTTGAACAATTTTGCACGTTGCATTTTTTTTACCCAAAAAAAACTAAATTAACTCCCTTCACTTTACTTATCACTTGGAAAAATTGTTAAGAGAACTCTCCGCATTCTACTCATGTTTAATTATTTTTTGTGCTCTTAAACTCCACAAGAGAAGCATAAAATAAAATTTAAATAAATGGTGCCATTCCTACAAATATGTAAAAAAAAATACACTACCGTATATGATACATCGGTTTATCAAACCCTCTCCTTTTTTACAACACTAAATCGTTGATCTCTTATGAAACAGGGAAAGCTCATAACTAAATCAAGTACAAAGCCTATGCATTATGAAATTAACTGTACCGAAATGTACCTATCTATCGAACGGCTTTTCTACATGTAACACGAAAGCAAATGCAACAACAGTACCAGATAGGTGGTGTAGATCAGAGCATACAATGAAACAGCATTTCGGGTGCTTTTGGAGTATGTACCATCCGTTGGTGATGTAATACTTGTGTTGCTAAATCCGGTTAGAGTTGATGGTGGTGGTGGAGAGAAAATTGAACTCATTGGATTTGGAGCAAAACTGGTGCTTCCAGTGCTTGTGCTGTTGGTGGTGGTGGTGGTGCTTGATTGAGTGCTGTATCAAAAACAGGATTTTAAATTACAAGTTATTCTAGTGGAAATTGCTAAATTACAAGTTATTTTTCACGAGTGAAGCTATGGTACTATGCATACCGCAGATTGGTCCATACTACTGATCAATATTTTCATTATCAAAGTCTAAATAGTCAATCTCAACTGTTCAAGATGATTTCCGTATAAAAATGTAAATTGTTTAGAATTTGTTTACTAAAAAATAGGCAAATAGAAAATCACTACTTTTGCATGGTCTAGAATTTTTAGATCAAGTGATTTTTTACCTATCTAAAAAAATAAAAAAAAATTCTATTAACTGTAAAATTTAATCTAGAAGTACGTTGTCATACGGAGAGCATGTTGAACGGTTCAAATCGATTGTTTGGACTCTAAAAATTGAGATATTGATCCATAGTATGAACCAATATGCACTATGCATAGTACCGTAGCCTCACTAATTTCTCATTATGAGAGGCGTGGTTGGAAAACTGTTGGTAGATTCTGACAAGTGACAACATAATTAAAGGTTGGTAATGGTGGTGCTGCAAATGAATATGTTTTCTTGAGTGATACACTGGTACTGCAAATGTAATCATAAGTGGAACTCACCTTCCAGCAAAGATGCATGAGCCATGGCCTGAAAAATAAAATTTTGGAAAAGGTGTCAGAAATTCAGGACACAATTTGAAATCAAATTAATAACTACACATTTAAAAGGAGGTTTAATGAGTCGGACTACCGTGAATCAGTGGTATTTCAGCCTAAATACTACCAACTCCAAAACCTACCAAATCGGCTATAAACCGATCTATTTCATGAGTGGTGCGTTTACATGCAAAATTTATAATTTTCTGATTAATTTAGTATCAAGCGGTCAATCAAATGTGAGAATTTTTTTGAGTTAATTTTAATGCATTTATTTTTCATCATTTTTTTTACCACCTGACTTGGTACTAAAATAATTTGAAAAATTATAAATTTTGCATGTAAACGCATCCCTCATAAAGTAGATACTTAGCCCAAAAAATAAAAGTCCCTGTTATTGATCTTTTGCCACTAATGAATAATATAGGTCATTTTCATTTCTTTGAATAATTTCCCTTTTAATTAGTTCTCTCACTATCTCTCATTATCAGTCTCAGCTGTATATCAACAAAAAGTAGTCCAACTCAATATGTCCCAATTGCAACCAAACAAACAAAACAAATCATCATGTCAGCATCAGGTACCAAATTTAATTAAGAGTTTAATTAAATTTACTAGGACAATTAGACAAAATAGAGAAGCCAATAACTTCTCATGACTTCTCTTCAGCTATTACCTTATACAGTTATAATCATTGGATCTATTTTTTTTTATTTGGCTTTTCAAAAAAAAAAAAAAGTATTACTAACTAAATGTCACAATCAAACTTTCAGTAGAACAAACTTAAAGGAAGTTAATGTGTTTGTTTGGTTTGGAAGTCAGGTACAATTGTGCTTGTAAAATTGCAATTCATTAGGAGGAAAAAAAATTATTTTTACAGATTTTGATTCCAATAAATTCATGAGGAACAAAATCACTGTTTGACCTTGTTTTCCTCTCTATCTGTTATTCCTTTGTTTTACTCTATTGGTAATTTATCCAAGCTCATTATTATAAATAAGTTTAAGAATGACATGGAAAATTAAAAACAAAATGAGGATTATAGAACTTACTTGGATCAGTAGTGGTGGTTGTTGCCGTACCATTGAAGTTACAGGTGCCACCGGATGATCCGGCCTTGTGGTAATAATCATTATACGCATAAGAAGCCAATTCGACTAGATTATTCGCCTCATAACAAGCTTGACCCTGTTGTATGAGCGAACAGTCGGCTCCACCACTACCACATGCCCAATTCAAACCATCCTGTAGTGCAGTTGTATCTGCTGTGGCAATCGCCACACAGAACGTCCCGCCCGTGCTTGACGAATTTTGAGCTTAATTTATATAATAAAATGTGGAATGTGTTAGTTTTAGGTGCCTCAATAGTCATTTTGGTGTTGTTAAATATTAACAAATTATTGGGTCTTAGTGCAAATGTGGATTCTCTTTTGTAATTGTGGGTCATTTCCGTTTCCAATATAAATTTGCATATTCCTTTCTGAATTTAAGTTCTTCCTTCATGAATTTCATTTTTTTCTTTTCACCCAGGGGCTAAACTATCGTACGTATTGAAGTTGCATCGCCTTATTTGGGACGAGTTGATAATGAAAATGAAATTATTAAAAAAACTTATGGAGAAAATTTAGTTCGAAAGTACCTGATCCAACCGAAATAAGAGAGATAAGCAAGAGTATGCATATCCAGCATCTTGTAGGCAACATCTTGTATCTAAACATATATACAAAGAATAAAATTATATTAAATTAGACAAAGCCTAATACATAGTTACCCAATTTGAAGTTATAATGGTGCTATTGGGTATAAGAATGTGTGATCATAAGAGATATGAAATAAGTGTACAGGAAGTGCTATTAAATGAGATATTAAATATGTTTGAGATTGGTCAGGGAAAAAAAGATATGAGAAAAGAGCAATGTTCAAACTTTGGCCAACCACTGGTGAGGAAGTTGGTACAACTAACTGTTTCTGTACTTGAGCAGGATAATATTGAATAGATATTATTTTTGTTCTGATGCTGATCACAAGTCATGGTTTCTTCTTAACAGAAAGAGATTAGGTCCAAGCTAAATATGTCTTCAAATTCCAAACAAACATGACCAGAAAAAAAAAATCACATGTTGTGGTACAAAAAAAAAAGAAGAAAAACTATGAATTTAAGCCAACAAATTAGTTATGAACAACTAGTTGCGGTACCAGTGTTGTAAATAACGGTATGTGGTTGTTAGACAGACATAATCTACCAAGCAATTAATTGGGAATAATCGGCCGATTAATCAGAAAAATCCGTGACGATTTAGTTGCAGTCAATGATTAATCGACCTAAACGGCCGTTTTTTACAACACTGGGTGGAGCAATGGAAATTAATTTAGAAAGACAGAGTAAGATGTGTACTAATGTTTGGTATTGTTAGGCAAAGATGAAAGCCATTTGAGTACCAAAAGTGCAAGGACAGAAACTCTCTACCAATCATTAGTTGAACAAAAATTGAAAATCATTCAAATTGATCATTGTCATTAAAAAGAGTTGGCTATTCAATTCCTTTTCAGAATTTCATAAACAAAGGAAATTGGCACTAACCAAGGATTCAAAGTTAGGCATCATATATTCTGGCAAAAAGTATTATGTAAATATTTTTTCTGGTTCAGGTTCAATTTGGCTGTTTTTATCTCTAAGGAAAAAAGTCAAATTAATATAAAACTTTGCATGGCTGTTTTATCTACAAGGAAAAAGTTAAATTACTATTAAACTTTGCATGGCTGTTTTTATCTATAAGGAAAAGGTTAAATTAATATTAAACTTTGCATGCAGGACAAAGGTAGGACTAATGCTTTTGTCACATTGTCATACCAGTTGAATATTTTCTTCATTTTAAATAATAAAAATTTACCAACCATTCAATCCACAATACACATCAAAGAAAAAAGTAAACAAAATTTGTACAACTAAAACTGAAAAATCAGAAAATGCAATAGAAGTTACTATTACCAAGCAGCTGTTGAACAGAGTATATATATATACAATTCTTTCTCAGAACTCTTGATTACAAACTGATGAATTCAGAGATTTTTTTCTATTAAATAATGGTGTTAATGTTCTATGTATACACGTCTACCTTTCCTTAGATTGCACTGAAGAAACAATTCTTGTACAATCCAGGGAGAGAAGAATTTTGCTTTTCTGATAACAGAGGCAAGATACTTGGTCTTATTCTGAGCTTCTGTTTAATTCTATCTTTTTAATTTTTGTTTTATGACTTGCCTTTCTATGACAGTGACAGCAAGTTCACTGTTATTCAATATACAGATTCGATTATTCTTCAATAATACATGTTTTATTTTTCATAAAAAAAAGCATAAAATTGGAGAAATAAATTATATATGAAATCTTTGGTTCCAATTATATATAGGGGAACAGACAGAGACTCAAACGATAAGAAGCTTTGAAATTTCCAATTTTTTGAATTTGAGTTGAAAAAACTTTGAAAAATCTAAATAGGAAAAAGAAATAGTTTATAAGAAGAGAAAAAATAACAGATAATAATACTCAGAAACAAGCATTAATTCAACAGAAAAAAATAAAAAAAAAAGCTACTTGCCTGAAATCCTAAATTTCTCTCTTGTTCAAGCTCCACACACACTTCCCACTAGAGGGTTAAGAATATAGAGAGAGAGAGAGAGAGAGAGACTGGAGGCTCCAGTTATACCCTTTCTCTATATCGAAGCCGATAGCTATATTAGCACGCAGTCAGAACTCTCTCTGTCTATCTATCCCCTTCTCAGCACAGCACAAAACAAAACAAAACAAAAAAGAGAAATTATGAGAATAGAAGGTGCTAGTAACAGTCTATTTTTGTCACAGTGGAGAAAATAAAAGTGATCAGATCAGGTTGAGGTTCAGGTCTGGGGTTAATACGTCACATCTCTCTCTGATTTGAAAGAGGAAAGTGATTTTATAGTCCCTTAAAAAGTAGATAATTAATTAATTTAATTGTTTAATTCTAGTGTAAATGTGAATGATAATTTAGTGCACGCACGGCTAGTCGGCTACGGCCGCCTAACGGCTGCTTTATCTGCTGACATGTGTGCGGTGCGTGTGTTTTTGTGAGAAAGCGTTAAAGAAAGCATCACCAATGCAACCTTTTATTCTTTCTTTTTATCTCTTCTACTTTAATTGACTCATCCGTTTTCTCTTAATTAGTTCGGTGCCACCTTCAAATTAGAACGCAAAGTGTGCTACGCCTGTGTGTGTGTGTGTGGCTGCTGCCAGCATGGCCTGGTCAGATAGTCGTCTAAGCAAAGTTTCGTAATTTCATTTTTTAAAACAACTTTTATTTTATATTAAATCGAACAAAAATTACTTTTTCTTTCCAACAAAATGCATTCACAAATTACACGTCTAAATTTTTTTCGTGTTTTATAATTAAAGAGTTCGACTAGTATGAAATTCATTTCATACTGTTTAAATCAATTTATTTTATGAGTGATGCATTTATATGCAATTTTTTTTTTCTAGTTATTTTAGTATCAAGTCAAGTGATCAAAAATAGTGGAAAATCAATGCATTAAAATTAACTTCAAAAGTTTCACATTTGACCGTTCGATTTAATACTAAATAAATTTGAAAAATTATAAATTTTGTATTTAAACTCACAACTAATAAAAGTAGATCGGTTTGAACAATTTGAATTTACTGTTTGAAGTCAATTTGATAAATTTTAGAGTTAATGGTATATAGAATAAAATGACACTAATATCATAGCCAAACTTAGATTAGTGATCAATTAAATTAAGAATGATTTTTTTTTAAGGAATTAAAAATGTCTTTCATTTATAAAGTAGAAGAGAACTCAAATTAAGACACACACGATGCATGGACAGTAACATCTTTGAATCATCCTGATATATGTTAATATATATAGCCACATCAAAAATGCAACGCATTAAAAACTCTTATGAACTTAGTCGTATTCTCAAGTAGTGCAATATCATCATTAATTATTAGAGCATAATAAATATATTTGAGCAAAACTAGTTAGGGTGTGATGTGCACATTTCTAAAAAGTTATTGGATTGACTTTGAACTACGAATCCAATCCGTTGAATTCATGTATTTCGTGAGTGATACATTTACATGCAAAAATTTTAAAGTTTCAAATTCATTTAGCGCATGGTCAAGCGGTCAAAACAATGAACATTTTATAAGTTATTTTTTAAATTGTTTTATATATTCGTTTTTCATTATTTTTTTGATCGCTTGATCAAGTACTAAATGAATTCGAAACTTTAAAAATTTTGCATGTACATGAATTTCAACGGTTTAGATTTCTAATTCGAAGTCAATCCGATAACTTTTTGGAGGTATGTTCACCAACCCCTCTTGATGAGCACATCACACTCTAGTTTTGCTCAATATGTTTTCCAATTCATGAGATCATCTAAAACATTAAATATGATCAAGGGTGAACTAGAGTGGAAAAAATGGCACTGCAGAGTCGGCTCCATCACGGAACGGCACGGCACGTGTGTCAGTTACGTACACCGTGACTCGCGTGTCCTGTGCCGTGACTATTCACGTGTCGTGACCATCTTTTGAAACTTTGGCACGGCACAACATGTGAAAAATCTAATCACGGTAAGGCACGGCACGTAGTCACGCGAGTCACGTGTAATTAGGACCATTAGATATTGATTAAATAGTGAATCTTGAATAAACTAACTTAAATTATGATTAAATGGTTACGCGAGTCATGCGAGACACGTTTGGTCACGGCACGTTTGGGCACGGTGTGACTCAAGTGGCGTGATCATTTGCGTGCCGTGATCACTCCTTGTTATTTTTGTCAAGCACGGAACGGCACGGCATGTGAAAGTACGTTTTTTCCACTCTAGGTTGAACCAAACACTTCTCATTTGCTACACTTGTAATATAAATTTTCAAATGTAAAAAATTTTATAATATGGTTTGTCGTGATTTTATTCGTGCATTTAAATAAGGAAGCAGCTAACAGTCCCCCAACTCCAATCCCCCAAAAATTCCCGAATATTTTCAACTAATTATGTAAACATCAATACTAAATTCTGTAAACTAATTCAACAAATCCTGTAAACATAAAAACGCGTGAAAGCTGTTGGGGACCACCTTCTGTGAACATACACATAATATCCTGTAAATATACACATATTACCCTGTAAACATACACATATTATCCTATAAACATACACATATAATTCTGTAAACATACATATTGTACTTGAAATTATAGCAGTTGAAATTATGGCAGTTAAAAACGCGTCAGAACTAAGCTAAAAAGGGAAGGCTTTTATACACGGAGATTTTTGAGGGAATGTAGCCCGGGGGACATTACCTTTTCTCTTTAAATAAATAATAAAAGAAGGATATATAAATTAAGAAAGAAAGAAAGAATCCTGACCAAACAAATTTTGGCGGCTTGTATATGTCTGAATGTTGTCTAAAGAAATTAGTTGGTTTGTCACAATCGGAAATAATGGAACGTTCTACCTCTTATCACTTTTGTAACTAATATCATTATAATTATAATTAATTAATATAGTCTACATGAGTCCAAATCTAAGCCTCTTTTTTTTTTTTTAAATTTTAAAACGATTTCGGTTTGTGCGTCGTCCTTCACCCTACAAGCGGATAAAAAAGACTTTTACTAATTTAAAATTTAAAGTTTACTTACTTTGTACGTAAATAAATAAATTATTAATTTAGTGACAGAAACAATATTTTGCGTGTGGGATTTTTACAGATTCGAAAATTATCATTGGTGTGGATAGTGATTGTCACCGATTTTTTAGAAATTAAAAAAATATTTTCTAACCGAAATAGAAGGATTGTGATTAATTTTTTTTAAAATGTATGACACGGTGCCATGAATTTGATTCGGCCACAATGAACACACATATATCAAACCACACCAAAAATGAGAATAATATATAGTCACACCGCACCATTGGTGGGTGTGAGCAAGTTTCAAGCATTCACAACACACTAATTTAAAATTTTGAAAAAAGATTTACACCGCATTAGTGGGATCAGATTTATTTCTGCATTAGTGGTATACATATATACTAGTGTGTGACAAGTTAATGGGGTGTAAAGCATGTCTTCATATTAACAATGCATCATTTCAAAAATTAACATAATTTTTTATTTCTAAATAAAATATCTATATTTACGGTACAATTTTTTTTTTAAAAATAAAGATGATTTTCAAATCATTCGGCTCTAAATATTTTAAAAAAGAAGTCGCATTTAAATTTCCGATCTACAACTACATTAAAGATTGATTCTCAATGGTATATAATTTAGATTGAAGCAATTTATGTTGCAAATGTATTACAAATTTTTCTTAAATTAATGGTTAATTAGTTGATAGCACACGAAGACTATAAAAAAATTATGTGATTAGTGTGATTGGGAAGGTACATGTTATTGTTAGCCAACAAAAAGAAAGAGAAAAATATATATATAGATGTTCCTCACCAAATCCTCATTTTTTTACTTGGGAATAAAATGTCCCTTTCCAACAATTCAAGTTTGATTAGACCTCTCTTCAAATTAATTAGCTCTGATTGGATTCAAAGTGGCCCCACATTGCAGCGAGTAGAAAATATTAATTTATTATACATTACGGAGTTCAAATGTCTCATATTTTTTATAATAGAACTGTGTTGTACATTCTTATCTTTATTTTTAAAGTTCAAACAGTCAATCTGAAACGTTTAACATGATATGTATTAAATGTACTTGGACACCAAATTTTATATTTGCAAATTTATTATTATTTTTTTTATAAATATGTATAAAATTATTATTTTGTATGGTCTAAAATTTTCTGAGAAATAATAATTTTGATAATTATGCACCGGTCTAAAAAGAATAGTAAAAGATTTATTCTTCTTTTGAATAAGAGATCCGGGATAGGGATCAAAAGCCTTTAGATTTTAGAACAACATGCATGCATGGCTCTAATCATCCATTTGAACTGTTTCAAAAGAGCCTTTATTTCTTAGGAATCAACTTTTATAGGCGGAGCTAATAATAGCCTAAGATGGATTTCCAATATTCTTTAAACCTTAGCCGTGAATTTATTGCTAGGCCTCATATGCGTTAGCCCAAAATTATTGGCCCAACTTTTTGCTGCTTTTGTATAGTTCAAAGAATCTACAATTTATCCGCCTATATATTCCGCAACTTTTTTTTCTTTTTTTTTTATCCAAGAGAGAGAGAGTTAGCTTGAAAAAATGTTAGTATAGTTTGCATGGAAGGTGAATTAATTTTTTATTTTTATAATTTCTTTTACACTCTGACTCCATTAGATGATGACAGAAACAACATTCGGATTGTTGATGAGATCTCAATGCACAAAAAGCCAACAAATGATTGACTTTGCAATTGACATATATATAATATTATCGCTAAAAGGACAAACAATTGGACACACATTTCTCTTGATACAATGGGAAAATGATGGAAGACATGTTTTCATCCTTAGAATAAGCCATCTTGGATCGCACTATCGGGCTTAATTAATTGGCAGTGTAAGAGCATCTACATCCGTGAAATTTTTGGAGTTTATAAATAACTGTTAACTAATTTCTAGAAATTTTGTCTCTAAAAGTTTCTAAACTCCCACATCCCTGAAACTAAAATTAGAGTTTCTTAATTGCCACATCATCAAATAAATTAAAGGAGAAAAGAATTTCAGCGAATTATTTGGTCACGTCAGAGTTTATAAACAGTTTCTTATTAAGAAACTTTGGAGCAAAGTTGCTAAATAAGAAACCCATCTGCATCTCTGAAACTGATTTAGAAACTACCACATCAGATTAGAAACTCCAAGAATTTCAGAGATGTAAATACTCTAATTATTTCACTCTTTCAAACTTCATACACAGTATTGCCACATATTTGACCGACTTGTCTCCTTTTTTGCAATACTCTCATGTACAGTAGGAACCCAAAAGTCTCATAGATCGATCATGTAGGAAGGAAAATAGAAGATCTCAAGTAAGAGTCTTTCATGAAGGAAAATAAAAAGGTCTCCATAGTCTTACAGTAAAAGGCTCTTATGGAGCTTAATTTATTTCTAACTTAATCGGTTTTATGAGTATTTTAACTTAAAAAGGTTTCATGAATGCCATGTCAGTTTGACTTTCATGAGTATTTTGCTGAAAAAAAAAGAATACTAATTAACCAACAATTATGTAGCATTTTATGACCAATTCAGACCCGCAGTCCGTTTATTACTATCATGAATTCGCTTCAACAACTCGTAGCACTTGGCCTCAGAATATATTGTTTCATTTTCATATATGCTCAGCTCATGAGCTTAAAGCTTGTGTACTTTTACTATGCGCCATATGGTTCGAACTTTGTTACATTCCACAAAATAGAAATTCTGCACATAGAAGGTGGGATAAAAGATGGGCATGAGATTTGTAAAATCAATTGGCAAAAGTATTTCAACTCCAACAGTTGTGGAATGATGATTTCAAACTCATTGTTTGTTGTTCTATTTCAACTCCAACAGTTGTGGAATGATGATTTCAAACCGTATTTATGTTAACTGGTACAATCACGTACCTATCGGGACCTTCAATTAATGTTGCATATTTAGCCCTTTAATTGATATACCTAATTTAGAAAGATGGTTGATGTGAATAATTTACCAGCAAACACCGCTTCTTGCACGGTTTCACTCCTTCTGTACTATCCTGCTCTCCAGCTGCCAATTTCATTTCCTTTTGTTATTCACTGCTCTCCAACTCTTGGGTTGTCTACATCACATTTAAATAACAAAAGGAAGTAAAACTTCAGATATTATATAATGATTTCATCTCCAATAGCTGTGAAATGATGATCTCAAGTTCATTATTTGTTGTACTCTGCATGAAACAATACTTGGATGAATTGTCTTACATTATGTACGTACCCTGATATAATATCTACTAAAAACAATGGAGATGTGAAGTATATTATCTTTGTTACTTCCTCTATTCTCCAATTATTCTTCAGCCACATATTTCTAATTTAAATTTTGAAAGCAAGCACTTCCAGTTATCTAGTTAATATTGGTACCTCCAGTTTAATTGTGATCTCAAGTTTATGAGGGGAGATGAGTTGAATCTATGTGCTAAAAAAATATTGAAACGCGTTCTATTAAAATAAAGTAATACAATTCAGTTTATGTGCTTATGATCTATGTAGCAATGATCAATCAGATAAAACGAAAAGACAATGAAACCCACCAGTGAAGTTTAACTTAATTCTGAGCGATCGAGTTTGGTACAACATGACAAATATGCTGCAGTTATGAAGGAATGGGGATAAAAGTTATTAGTTCTCGACACTTGCTATATTAATGACTGCATGCAGTTCTGCATTGTAATAATTAGGAAAATTGTATGGACGCAATTCAATAGTTGGGGATGTATTACAATGGCAATAACTAATTGTAACAAATAAGTGGAAGAATGAAGTAGATGCAGATATGTCTCGGTTTAATTGCGTAACCCATTGGAGAAATGGCAGACACAACTACAAGCAGTGTGTACATCGGAGTAGGGAAAAAAATAGTGAGTTGACAATGTAAGTAGTAGTTAGATGTATGAAATGTAAATGTTAGAATACAGCATGTTGTGACCTGTGAGTTGTTTAGTTTGGGGAAAAGTAAAAAAAAAAACATAGAAAAAGAAGGGAAGAAATGGAAAAATAAGACAATAAAGTTGTAGAAACTGATTTTTTTCATTGATTTTCCACTAGATAGTAGTTACAATTACAAAAGAGTGGAACAAAAGTAGTGGGTAAGTACAATGTTAGAGCTAGTTAGTTGCACATTGAGTCTTTACATGAGAGGATGGGTGCATGATTCACATTTCAAATCTCAGTAAGATTGGCGCGAGTTGTCCTTCAGCTACATGGCTTGCGGCTTGCACATTGTTAGTTGAGGAAGACGTCTCATTTGGCCTAGGCAGCTGCAGTAGATGGAGATGGGTAGTGCAAAGCAATACATTCATATTCTTCAGGTATTGGAGACAATTCTCGAGCATAGTAATTTGGCAGCGTTGTTTTGTGGTCTTGTTATGCAGCTCTCTCATATGAGCATTGTTCTTCATAGGGTCAAACATGTGAGAGTGCATCATCTTGTCAAACAAGTTGCTGAAGTCAAGTCTGAACTGGTATATTTTGTCATAAAGGCGGCAGATTGTGTCTCGCGCTTGGTCGAGCTAGTTTGCCAAGTATTCATCGACGGATTGCTAAACCCTTTTGGTATGGCTGATGATGTGAGTGTTGAAGTATGTTGTGATGTGATCGTCTCCAATGTAGTATGCCTGAAGGAAACGCAAGGCCATTCGAGAAGCAAGGTCTTCTGCTATCAGAATGTTATCCTTGAATGGTGAGTGTGGAAAGTTTTGGCAAATGCTAGTACATGTGGATGTTTGATGTAGACTGTTACAAGCACCACGGTGAGCCCACAAATGTCAGTTTCATAATGGTAAGTGGGTAGGTCGAGGCATAAGTGGATTGCAAGTTTGGTTAGGAGTTGACGGGCTTGGAGGGGCATTAAAGTCATGCTGTTGGTGTGCTGTTGGGTAGTTGGGGAAATTTTATATGAGAGATTGACAAGGGACTGGTGGGGAGTGTGATTTTAATGGAGGGTTGTTACATCACAAGTGGTAGTTATAGTGAAAATTAGATATAGGATTTCTGGGGGATATGGAGGTTAGTCTGATTTAAATAGTTGGAGGGCGGATATATTTAGGAGGTAAAAGAGGAGAGAGAGAGAGAGAAGTGTTTGAATGATTGTAATTTTCATTAATTCAGAAATGGTACAGAGTCTTGTTTATATAGCTACAACTCAATCATCTTGATAACTATCTAACAAACTCTAACTAACTCATTTCTATCTAACTAATCTTTCTGTTACAACAAGCTGTTACATCTATAATCACGGCTCTAATACCCCCCCCCCCCCCCGCAAGCTCATGCTGGTGGTACAAGAGTCAGCTTGGTTCGTAAAAAATCAAGACGAGTGGCTGACAGAGACTTGGTGAAGAGATCGGCAAGTTGGTCTTTGGATGAAATAAAGCGAACATCAAGTTGTTTTTGAACCACCTTTTCGCGAACAAAGTGAAAATCGATTTCTATGTGCTTTGTGCGTGCGTGAAATACCAGGTTAGAAGCAAGAAAAGTGGCACCCAAGTTATCACACCATAAAGTCGGAGTCGATTTAAGAGGAACATGAAGTTCGCGAAGAAGTTGTTGAAGCCATACCAATTCGGTGCAAGCCCCAGCCATACTTCTATATTCAGCTCCTGTGCTCGATTTTGAAACGGTCGATTGCTTCTTAGAGCCCCATGATAATAAATTCGAGGCAAGGAATACACAATAGCCCGAAGTTGACCTCCGATCATCGGGGCACCCGGCCCAGTTTGCGTTAGAGTAAGCATGAAGGTCAAGAGAGGAATTGGCACTAATACGGATGCCATGCAACAATATTGTTAGTTTGTAATAATCTAGAAGTCAATAATACGATAAATTATCATAAAGCTTTGTTCATGAATTGAATGTTTATTTATATATCATTTTGTTGCCTTGAGTATTATTGAATTTATGGATCATTTCGAGTTCATGACTGAAATTGTGAAACTCCATAATATAGATAATATATACTCTTAAAAGGTCACTGACCAAGGTAATTAGCAGGAACACTAATTACCGCGATAAGGTTAGTATGTGGATTAAAAGATGGTTAAGTTTTACAAACCACCTGACACGAGATGTCATTTTAATCACATAGATACATGTTCTAGGAACATGGTATTTGACAGACCCCGAATGAAACATTAAATAGAATTGTGTTCGTGTCATTTATGTTTTCATTCAGTGTCAGGTTCTACAGTATGAGGTATTTATCGTTCCCACTGAGAAATATGTATGTGTGATTGTTATCTACCGCTGTCCGTAAAAAGCAGTCATAACGGTAGCTTTTCCATATGTATAGCTTAGCTGAGGAAGTGATAGTTTACCAAGAATACTATTTGTCCCTCGTATCTCTATACGAGCTATAGCATCGCTGGGCCCCTTGGTAGAGTTAGATTATCTGCTAGCGGTATAATTACAAGAGTAATTATATTTGGTAATCTGCTCAAGATCAATAAAAGATTCAGTTAGCAAGGATGACACACATCTACCTTGAAACTGATCTGATAGCTATGAGACAGAAGAACAGACACAAGTAAATTGTTTACTGGATCATGATATTGTACAGTACAGCATCATCTGTATAATTGGATGGTCATGATGTGTTGCCAGATGCCGCTCATGATTATAGAAGTTAAAATAGTTTTAACTCTATTTACCAACATAACACAGATCCTATTGGGTCACACCATATAGGAGTTAATCGGAGAATCTTATTGTGATTGATTATAAATTGGTTATGATCAATAGTAAGATGGTTATAATTAATTATACGCGTTATAATTAAATTATAAATGTTATGTAAAAATAACAAGCAAAAACATTGGTTAATTTATAAACGTGTGTGACACGTTGTATAAAAGTTAACCGGTTAATTTATATATGTGCAGGACACATTGTATAAATTACCGAAACAACAACCGCAAGAAAAATATATATAATTATTCAGAATAATTATACGAATATTATTTGTATTCGGACCGAGGGCATTCGGGTCTTTTCAGATTCGTGCTTATCCGCATGACATGTCATCGATCCTATCCAGATGACACGTCATCGATCTTATCCACATGACATGTCATCCTTATCCATTCAATGGCATATCTTGTAAATAGGCCGAACTTGGAGGGCATTTTGGTCTTTTGGCAACCGACCCTAAAACCCTATAAATAGGGGTGGAGGGGTAGAGAGAAATTTGCTAATTCACTCATACCGTTTCGTGTTGAAACGGATCGGTATTTTCTCTCTTTCTCGGTTTCTCTCCCAAATAGTGTTTCGGTTGAGAAAAGAAAGTTATACGTAGTTGACGTATAATCTTGCGAGTTATTGTGAAGTATATTTACGGGATCGATAAATAGTGTTTTACCGAATTTTGCGGTATGTCAGTTTTGCATATTGATGAAACTGAGCAACCGAAAATTCGTGTTTACGGGTTTTCATCTTTTTCCCTGTGAATAGTGTTTTTACATAATTCCGCGGTTTACGGTATTTCTGGCAGAAGAAATAAACCGCTCTCCAGTTAGTCCTCGTGGATAACCGATAAAGGTATCACACGTGTGATACTCCGAGTCGATTCCTTCCCTGGTGAGGCTCTACTCGCTCGGTCTGCATTCCAACTGTGATTTGGAAACAAGGTATAAATATGCTATATTAATCTATTTAATTGGTAAGTAGATTAAAGTTTTAGAAATCAATCATGGAGTAGATATGTAAAATGATTAAATTGGGTTTTGATGCCAAAGGAATACTGAAGGTGGACCGCCTTGGAAAGTTTCCTGACATACCCCGTTTAATTCTGAGCTTAAGTTGGCCGTGGAAATTTTTATTCTACGGTCATTCCGCAACTTAAGCCTAAACGAGTTTTTGGTTGGCACCCCGAAACCCCAACAAATATGCCTTTGAGATAACGCAAGATGCATTTAACACCATTCTAGTGCTCGTCTGTTGGTGAGTGCATAAATTGCGAAGCTTTGTTGACAGCATAGAAAATATCGGGCCGAGTAATTATGGCATATTGAAGTGCCCCTGCAATGCTCCTATACATGTGTGGATCGGCCATGGGGTTCCCTTGAAACTTGGAGAGAGGATCACCCGGTGAGAAGGGAGTAGAGCACGATTTTGCGCCATCCATCTTGGAGCGAATGAGAAGGTCACAAATGTATTGAGGTTGAGAAAGAAGCACACCATTTAGTTGAGCTTGAACCTGAATTCCCAAAAAGAAATGTAAGGGACCAATATCTTTTACAGAGAATTGAGAGCCAAGAGATTGAATGAGAGATGTCACAAGGGAAGGATCAGAGCCGGTCACAATAATGTCATCGACATAGACCAAAACGATGATAATAGAGGATGAATCACCACGTATGAAAAGAGATGAATCCGATTGAGAGGCCTTAAAATGAAGATCGGTAAGGACTGAAGCTAGCTTGTGGAACCAAGCCCGTGGGGCTTGTTTGAGACCATAGAGAGCTTTCTTCAAAAGGTATACATGAGTCGGAAAGGTAGAATCCGCAAATCCCGGTGGTTGTGCCATAAAGACTTATTCTTCGAGATCACCGTAGAGAAACGCATTGTTGACATCTAATTGTCGAATTGGCCACTTATGAGATGTGGCAAGAGATAGGACAACACGAATCATGGTTGGTTTGACTACGGGGCTAAAGGTCTCATGGTAGTAAATACTCGCCTCTTGATTGTATCCTTTGGCAACGAGATGCGCCTTATAGCGTTCGATAGAACCGTCGGCTTTGCGCTTGATCTTATAGATCCATTTACACCCAATGACATTGAGGTCGGGTTGAGAGGGAACAAGAACCCACGTACCATTCTTAGCAAACGCATATAACTCATGAGACATCGCTTCACGCCATTCAAGATGTTTATTTGCCTCGGTAAAAGAAGTCGGTTCAGTCGGAGAGATGGTGAGGAGTGGATGTTTGGTAGTGATGTGGGATTCATGATTAGATTGATGCTTGAGAGAGGTAGCCTTGGCACGGGATCTAGTGATCATTTGGTGAGTTGAAGTCGAATCAGACACAGGAATGGGAGCTGGAGAGGCAAGCACATGCTTCTCTGTTGAAGAAATCGGCTTGACTGGTGAAGAAATTAGCCTCTCTGTTGAAGTTATGTGGTATGGAGTAGGAAGCTATTACATCTATAATCACGGCTCTAATAGGAGGCAAGGCGTGTAGTGGATGGTGTGGTGGGTGGAGATGTTTCATTTAATGAGACAGGTATTTCTTCAGGGTATCACGAGGTGTACAGCTGTTGAGTTGTGGCCCTAAGTGGGGGACAAGTGTTAAATGGTGAGGAGTTTAAAGCACTGTAATTGAATTTGTTCTATAAGATGTATTGGGTTAATTGGATTATCTTCAAATAGTGGGCCTCTTGCTTCAGCTGAATTGACATGTTTTTCATGGGCTGAGGTTGCAGCAACTTCAATCAATAGAAGTCTGTAAAAAAATGAATTTAAAATAATTATATACCTAATTTGAAGTTTTCTGAAAAGTATAAGAAACATTTGCAGAAAGCAGGACCCCTGGTCCGGGCGGTCTGTTAGAGGTTTGGCCCGCCTCTGCAGGAGGCGATGTGCTGGATTTTTTGGGCCTCCTGTGGGCTGGCGGTCAGGGCATTTAAAAAAAAAAAAAAACAAACACGGGGCATTTTTAAAATTAACTTTTTTTGGGTATTAATAAAAATGGTCGAAAGTAGAGTCATGCCATGTGGCAGGACATTTGTTGTGCATTGATACTATGAGAATTGGGGAAAAAAAGGGAACCGATAACCAGTAAACAACTGGTTAGTAGATTTAAGTTCTGTCTAGTATTGAAAATCATACATGTGCACACTTTAGTACTTGTGAGAGAGGGAGAGTAGCAGGAAAGACCACCCTCCAATATTAATATGAATGTCTGTATCTATATTCATAATCAATCTTTATTTAAATATCCGATTTTGCAAAAACTCTAATATGAATATGAGTATGAATATAAACATATAATATCTATCTGTTTACAGTCCAACCAAGGACCAAATAAGTCAGGCAGAGAAAGGAGAAAATTCAAGTCTGATGGATATCGGAATCATCCGATCAGTTTTAAAATTTGTGAGTGTATTATGTTATGATTTGTGTGTACGAATCTTAAAACGAATTGGACAGCTCCGATTTCCATCGAACCTAAATTCGCTTTCCGGTGAACATTGCAGCCAAATTGAACTAAAAGTTTAGAAAGGGTGAAAAAGTTTAATCCGACGAAAGAAAATGCTATATGTGATAAGATAAAGGAGCACCAAATTCTCAAGTCATATATACCTTGGGTTTAATTTAAGCTGGTTTATTCAGTCGGATTCATTTATCTAATAAATTTACTAGGTCGTAGTTTCAAAAATAAGAAAAGAAAAGAAAAGCGCTAAATGTATATATCCAGTGCCACTCAACATTTTTATTAATATTCAAACCGGTTATTTTTTTGGTCGATTGAATTAAAAATTTTGACCGGTCATTTTCATGATCTTCTTTTTTAAATATTTGTTATATTACTTTTTTTTCATGTATAATTAGCATAATTATACTAAAATACGCTAATTCATGGTAATTATGTTAAATTACACTAAATTTATGTAATTTAGCGTATTTTAGTATAATTATGCCAATTACACAACAAATATTCAGCGTCGTCGTAATTTAGTGTCGTCGTAATCGAGCGTAATTAGTGTAATTTAACATAATTTAGCATAATTTAATGTAATTAGCGTAATTAGAGTAATTTAGTATAATTATGTTAATTATACATCAAAAGAAGTAATCTAACAAATATTTAGCGTCGTCATAATTTAGCATCGTTGTAATTTAGCGTCGTCATTATTTAGCATTGTTGTAATTTAACGTAATTTAGCATAATTTAACATAACTACCGTAATTAATGTAATTTAGTACAATTATGCTAATTATACATAAAAGAAGTAAACTAACAAATATTTAAAAAAAAAATCCTAATTCAACTGGCCGAAAAATAGCCGATTTGAACATTGATAAAAATGTTGAGTGGCATTGGATATATTTAGCGCTTTTGTTTTCAAATTGAATATTAATAAAAATATCGGTTCAATAAATCTAATTTCGTAATTGTCTTAACAAAAAAAATTCAATCCTTAAGCCCAAAAAAGACTTTTAGCCGGATCCATTTGGGCCCAACCAAAAAGGCCCAATACTAAAGCGCATCTACACCGTCGAAACTAAAATTTCTAGAAGAGTAACTAATCGTACGGCCACAATATGTCGTGATCCCCTATATGAGCTCACAAGCGGGTCGCTGAAACCCTTTTCTATCCACGACGCGAACGAAACTTCTGGAAAAAGAGAAGGCATCCATCCCGCTCCTCAGGTATTATTCATTTTTTCCCCTCTTTATCTGTGCTTCTCATTTCTAGGGTTTATCGGCGCCGTAAATTCTCAAATCGAAGGTAAGCGGAGCAAATTTCTTCTCGATTTTACTTTTCGAGTCCTGGATTTCTGTTCTGGGTCTCTTATTTCTCTATTTTAGGTCAAATGTTGGCGCAGGGTTTTCATCCATCGTTCTTGAATTGGTTTTGTTTTAGGTAGAACATCGCTTGTAGGTCTCATGAGGAAATAGAAGTTTTTGGTTTTGTAGTCTTCCAAAAGCACCTGAATTATATCATCTTGTGCCACAGTAATCTAATTTCCTTAAAAAACAAAGCATTATATTATTTCCAAAGCTCAAGAATGAGAGAGGTGAGACATTCTTTAGACTCGTTAAAAAAAAAAATAACAATAGGAAGATCAAGATTTTTATTCACAGTTTAAAGAGCAATGGAATAAAGTCTGCTAACCATGCTTTAGACTTGTTAAATTTTTGCAAGTACAGGTAGTCATTTCTGTAAGGGTGAATTTAAGATACTTAATTGCCAGAAGTAATAGTTTAAGCTTACATGTGGATAAAGGTGGCTGCTTTCTGAAATATTGGATGCTTTGTTTGTTAAGTAGTTACTGGCTTCAGGTGCCAATAAAATCTTGACACGTAGAAATTATCTAAATTTTATTGACTGGGCAGGACCCCTAATTGTTCCTTTTTCCCAAAAAGCATGCTTAAGTTTCCCATCTGAAGATTTTAATAACTATTAAGTTTCTTACGGAGCTTTTTCGTTGTTTCCTCTCCAAGGAGATTCTTTGTTTGGCAATGCAATACTGTTTTTAATGTCTTGATCCTGTAGAACAAGAAACCTCACGCATTATCAGAAAAGAAATAGGGAGCATCTTGTGTGCAAATGAAAAACAGTATTGCAAGTACAGGTACTCATTTCTGTAAGGGTGAATTTAAGCTACTTAATTGCCAGAAGTAATAGTTTAAGCTTGCATGTGGATAAACGAGGTTGCTTTCTGAAATATTGGATGTTTTGTTTGCTAAGTAGTTACTGGCTTTAGGTGCCAATAAAAACTTGACATGTACAAATTATCTAAATTTTATTGACCGGAAAGGACCTGTAATTGTTCCTTTTTCCCAAAAAGCACGCTTAAGTTTCCCATCTGAAGATTTTAATCACTATTAGGTTTCTTACGGAGCTTTTTCGTTGTTTCCTCTCCAAGGAAGTTCCTTGTTTGGCAATGCAATACTGTTTTTAATGTCTTGAACCTGTAGAACAAGAAACCTCACGCATAATCAGAAAAGAAATAGGAAGCTTCTTGTGTGCAAATGAAAATCTAGACGATATCAGTTATCACATTGTGCTTCTTCCTTCTCAACAAGGATGAGGAAAAAATATAGTTAACATTTTTCACGTTTAGTTTTAGTGGGGTGCAAGAATAATTATGATGTTCTGGTACTGTGCCTCAATTAAATTAAATTAATAATTGTGCACCAATTCCGAAGTCCCTGGGATGCTTGAGGACAGTAAAAGAAATAGCTGATAGTAGATGTTAATCTCTGCCGGAGCTTACAACTTTGCTTTTGATTTTCAAATTGTAGGCAGACACACAGGAACTGGAAAAATGAGGGGAAGGAGCTACAGTTACAGTCCGTCCCCGCCACCAAGGGGTGGTTATGGCAGGAGAGGTAGGAGCCCCAGCCCGAGAGGCCGCTATGGCCGTGGCAGAGATCCGCCCACCAGTCTCCTTGTTCGTAATCTTCGCCGCGACTGCAGGTCTTTCTTTTCGTCGCTGCTCTCTTAGTTTACATATTTCTGTCTTTGTATAGTAAAGATATACCAGCATTTCCAGCAATGAATCCCAGGGTTCAGTATGCGCATGCTAGATTTTGGTGGGCTTGTAGCATTTCTGGTAATCTTGGGATGGAAACGACATTTTATTGAGTGGTGTGGTGTGGTACTATAATTGATGAGTAGGGGTTGCTACTTCCGAGGCTATATGAAGTGTAATTTGTCTAGATTATGGTTCTATAAAATAAATGTTCTATTTTGCAATGAAATTCTTGAACAATTTACCAACAGTTTTGTTGATTGATTTTCAGGCCTGATGATCTCCGTAGGCCTTTTGGACAATTTGGCCGTCTGAAGGACATTTACCTCCCACGGGACTATTATACTGGGTAAGCAAATATGACAGTTACTATACACGAGACATCAAAATATCTGGAAAAATAAAAGGAAGTTGGTATACTTGTGTTTCTTGTACATTAGTAATGAAATACATGTGAATTTATTTTCTGGAGGATCTTTAGATTTAACAGTTGTAAAAGAGTATGGAAGAGACTTACAAGTTTTAAGAGTTCTCTCTTTTGAAGAGACGAAGCAATTGCAAGAAATAAGAGACTAAGAGAGAGATTAGAGTCTCAACTCTCAAGATAACAAAGTTTGAAGAACTTGAAGTCTGTGTTTTTTATATCCAAGGTTAGCTACCAAGCAATTGCTTAATAGGTGTAATCCTGCATTACAATATGCCCTTTTATTCCAGTTTTGGAAATCATTGTAGGTGTCTTACTCATTTGAAATTTTTTCATTGGTTATCTGTTGTTGTTTTCATGATTTTTCCGTATTTATAGTTGCCGATTTCCCAGTTTCATTTCTTGTGAACTTCCTATGGAAGGGAAAACATAACGAATTCAGTTGTTTTTGTATTTTTTTTTGTGAGCTGTAAATCTGTCAGCGTAAACGATAATTTAATATCTATAATGCTGACACTCTTGCATTTGATTTCTTTGACAGTGACCCACGTGGATTTGGGTTTATACAGTACTATGACCCTCGTGATGCAGAGGAGGCCAAATACCAACTGGATGGTCAGATTCTTCTTGGGAGAGAAATAACTGTTGTATTTGCAGAGGAAAACAGGAAAAAACCAACTGAGATGAGATCCCGGGAGAGAGTAAGGTAGCTAATTTCCCACTTCTTCCTTTTTATTTTCTTATTGGATGCTTTTGTTGCGGAACCTAGTTTTACTTCGGCCCTTGAAACATTTTAGTAGCTTCATAGACGAAAGAGAAATGAAAGAAAAGCATAGTTTAGTAGCATCATCAGTACTATGATTCCGTGTTACATAAACGTATGGTGGGTCAAACATTTTGGGTCTGGTGGGTCAGGTCAATGTTCTTAACTGAGTAATCAAATGGTTTACTTTTATCTACGCTTTTGATTATTTGGTTGTTTTGGCCTTTAAATTACCAAAATATTGGCTTTGATACTAGGTTTCATGCCTAGCAGTCCAATTCTATTTGATTTTTCTTCTTTTTCAGCTTTTTGTAGTGTTTTAACTGGGCCCATTTTGTTGAATCGTAATTTCTATCATGATCCTTGAATTTTTGTATTGAATTGAACTGTTATGAGTAAATTTTTTGTATAGGATTTACATAAAATTTATGCACAAGTTCGTAGTTACCTGTAAAAGTTTTGCACTAATAAAATCACAAACAAATATATAAATGAGCCTCTACTGTTTTGTGTAGAAGAGAAATGAATTGAACAAAGAGAAAAAAATGAAAGAGGAGATTGTTGCTTATTTAGAATTACTGAAAGAGCATTGTCTGAATTGCACAATTTCTATCATATTATGTATCATATTGATGAATCATTCCGATTGAAGTGATTCACTTCTCCGACACAAAACCAGGATATGCATTGTTGAGGTCCTGACTTGTATTAAACCATGCAATTCATTTGTGAATTGCACAGTACTAGTCACAGTGATACATATTTTGCCAAAATTTCATGAAAGGATCTTAAACACATGGCAAGAATTTGCTCTTTGCCATTGTTTTCCTTTGGGAGAGAAGTAAAATAATAAGGTGCTAACTTAATGTGGTATAATGTGTAGCAGCCGGAGGTCGCATGAATATAGTAGGAGGTCAAGGTCTCTTCGGGACTCGCGGTCTCCTTCTCCCAGGGGAAAATCAAGGGCTAGGTCCCGCAGCTACTACTCTCCTTCTCCTAAGCGTGCTGACCGTTACTCCAGGTACTGCCTGTATAGCTTTTTTATTTATGGATACATTAGTTGGGTGATTTCCATAATGGCTGTGCAAGTTTTATTGGTTAAAACTTCTAAGAGAGATTTTCAATATTTCACTTGGTGTTTTAGTTGTATCTGTTTGGGTATGGCTTTTCTGTCTTGTGGCTTGTGGTTTAAGATAATATAAACTAATTTGCGTGATATAGGAGGGTCTGCTAAACTTAATAAATGAAAACTTAGAGGAGTTTCTAAAGACAGAAATGCAGATTAAGTGTTGTTATTGTCAAGGTCATATCAAAGTTTTGAAGTCTAAGATTTACTTGAAACTCGAAAAGAAGAAAAAATTGCCGCAGAAACCACACATATAATGTACATGGGTCCCTTTTCGCCTCCCTTCTGTTCACATACTGGTAAAAACATCCATCCACCTAAGGACATCTGAATTTGGGAGCAAAGTACATGGGTCCCTTTTCACCTCCCTTCTGTTCACCACTTGTCGCCAGACTCGGGAGAGCACAGCCTAACTGCCCTTTGTCTATTTTGTTTTTCTACCTTAAAATGTAAAAAGTGTGAGGTGTCATATTCATATTATGAGGGTTAGAAGACCATAATGAATGAAGGATTTTATTATCTATTTATAATGCAGGTCGCCATCTCCAAAGGGCAAGAAGGTAAGAGCACGGTCTATCTCCAGGTCCAGGTCTCCGGTTGCCAGTCGGTCCAGAAGCCGGAGCCCGGTTGACGATTATCCAACTAAAAATGGTGATAGTCGGGACAAGCCAGTATCTCGCTCCCCTTCCCCTGTTCCTGTTAGGGGCGCTCGCTCTAGGTCTTACTCTGAGTAGCTTTTTTTAGGTGTAATTTTTTAATTTAAAATATTAGTCTAGTTTGCTGTGCTAGGATTTTAATCAGAGTTGTGAGGTGTCTTTGAAGATAATTATGGTATGACTTGTGGATGAATGTTTTGATCAAAGTTTATGAGATTTGGATGTTTTGATCTAAGTTTATGAGATTTGTATTATGGGATTGTTTAAGTTTGATTCAGTCCATGAAATTGAGATGTCTCGAGAAATAGTTGAAGAGTGCATGAAATTGAGATCTTACAAATCGAGAGCCATTGGAGGCAAGAAGTTGAGAAAAAAAAAACTCAAAATTCTTTTTGGAATGAGACTTGTGATTTGTAAAGGCTACTTGTGTCTCCATTTGCTGAATTATGAAATTATTCTCTAATCTTATTTTGATGATGACGTTTCAACTCATCAAATATGTATCATCTAATCACCGAAAACATTTTATCTACAACGCCGGTAGAAGCCCCAGACCGAGAGGCCGCTATGGCAGTGGCAGAGATCCGCCCACCAGTCTCCTTGTTCGTAATCTTCGCCGCAACTGCAGGTCTTTCTTTTCGTGGCTGCTCTGTTAGTTTACATATTTCTGTCTTTGTATAGTAAAGATATACCAGCATTTCCAGCAATGAATCCCAGGGTTCAGTATGCGCATGCAAGATTTTGGTGGGCTTGCAGCATTTCTGGTAATATTGGGATGGAAATGACATTTTATTGAGTGGTATGGTACTAAAATTGATGAGTGGGGGTTAGTTGCTACTTCTGAGGCTATATGAAGTGTAATTTGTCTAGATTATGGTTCTATAAAAGAAATATTCTATTTTGCAATGGAATTCTTGAACAATTTACTAACAGTTTTGTTGTTTGATTTTCAGGCCTGATGATCTCCGTAGGCCTTTTGGACAATTTGGTCGTCTGAAGGACATTTACCTGCCACGGGACTATAATACTGGGTAAGCAAATATGACGGTTTCTATACACGAGACATCAAAATATCTGGAAAAAATAAAAAGAAGTTGGTATACTTGTGTTTCTTGTACATTAGTAATGAAATACATGTGAATTTATTTTCTGGAGGATCTTTAGATTTAACAGTTTTTAAAGAGTATGGAAGAGACAAGTTTTAAGAGTTCTCTCTTTTGAAGAGACAAATTGCAAGAAATAAGAGACTAAAGAGAGAGATTAGAGTCTCAACTCTCAAGATAACAAAGTTTGAAGAACTTGGAAGTCTTGTGTTTTTTATATCCAAGGTTAGCTACCAAGCAATTGCTTAATAGGTGTAATCCTGCATTACAATATGCCCTTTTATTCCAGTTTTGGAAATCATTGTAGGTGTCTCACTCATTTGAAATTTTTTCATTGGTTATCTGTTGTTGTTTTCATGATTTTTCCCTATTTATAGTTGCCGATTCCCAGTTTCATTTCTTGTGAACTTCCTATGGAAGGGAAAACATAACGAATTCAGTTGTTTTTGTATTTTTTTTGTGAGCTGTAAATCTGTCAGCATAAAATATAATTTAATATCTATAATACTGACACTCTTGCATTTGATTTCTTTGACAGTGACCCACGTGGATTTGGGTTTATACAGTACTATGACCCTCGTGATGCAGAGGAGGCCAAATACCAACTGGATGGTCAGATTCTTCTTGGGAGAGAAATGACCGTTGTATTAACAGAGGAAAACAGGAAAAAACCAAATGAGATGAGATCCCGGGAGAGAGTAAGGTAGCTAATTTCCCACTTTTTATTTTCTTATTGGATGCTTTTGTTACGGAACCTAGTTTTACTTCGGCCCTTGAAACATTTTAGTAGCTTCATAGACGAAAGAGAAATGAAAGAAAATCATAGTTTAGTAGCATCATCAGTACTATGATTCCGTGTTACATAAACGTATGGTGGGTCAGGTCAGGCCAATGTTCTTAACTGAGTAATCAAATGGTTTACTTTTGTCTATTCTTTTGATTATTTGGTTATTTTGGTCTCTAGATTACCAAAATATTGGCTTTGATACTAGGCTTCATGCCTAGAAGTTAAATTCTATTTGATTTATCTTCTTTTTCAGCCTTTTGTAGTGTTTTAATTGGGCCCATTTTGTTGAATTGTAATTACTATCGTGAATCTAAATTTTTATCTATTTGTTTACATCAAATTTATGCACAAGTTCATAGTTACCCATAAAAGTTTTGCACTAATAAAATCATATGCACATATACCAGAATCCACTTTCAAATTTCTTATTCAGTGATCTGTTCACGATTAAGATAAATTCTTGACATATTGTTCAAGGACAATAAAAGTAAAAGAGAAAAAAAAAAAAAAATCCAAACTTGTCCCTTTGACCTTATCCAAACAAATGTATAAATGAGGCTCTCCTGTTTTGTGTACAAGAGAAATGAATTGAACAATGAGAAAAAATGAAAGAGGAGATTATTGCTTATTTAGAATTACTGAAAGAGCATTGTCTGAATTGCACAATTTCTATCATATTATGTATCATATTGATGAATCATTCTGATTGAAGTGATTCACTTCTCCGACACAAAACCAGTATATGCATAGTTGAGGTTCTGACTTGTATTAAACCATGCAATTCATTTGTGAATTGCACAGTACTAGTCACAGTAATACATATTTTGCCAAAATTTCATGGAAGGATCTTAAACACATGGCAAGAATTTGCTGTTTGCCATTGTTTTCCTTTAGGAGATGAGAAGTGAAATAATAAGGTGCTAACTTAATGTGGTATAATGTATTAGGAGCCGGAGATCGCATGAAATATAGTAGGAGGTCAAGGTCTCTTCGGGACTTGCGGTCTCCTTCTACCAGGGGAAGATCAAGGGCTAGGTCCCGCAGCTACTAATCTCCTATTTAGCTTTTCATTTATGGATACATTAGTTGGGTGATTTCCATAATGGCTTTGGAAGTTTTACTGGTCAAACTCCTAAGAGAGATTTTCAATATTTCACTTGGTGTTTGTGTTGATCTGTTTCGGTATGGCTTTTCTGTCTTGTGGTTTGAGGTTTGAGATAATAGAAACTAATTTGCGTGATATAAGAGGGTCTGCTAAACTTAATAAATAAATTTTTTGAGAAGTTTATGAGATTTGTATTATGGGATCGTTTTAAGTTTGATGTTTAAGTCTTTTGGAGGGGTCTTCATAAAAAGATATCTCGAGAAATAGTTGAAGAGTCCATGAAATTGAGATCTTACAAATTGAGAGCGATTGGAGGCAAGAAGTTGAGAAAAAAAAGCTCAAATTCTTTTTGGAATGGGACTTTGTAATTTGTAAAGGCTACTTGTGTCTCCAGGGACGGAACCAGGACTTGAACTTGGGGGGGGGCTGAGCTGCCGAAAGACGAAAGAACAACTGCATGGGGGGTGCCAATCGGTATGCATCTGTAAAAAACCACATAAAAATAACCACCCCAGTAAGCACTTCCACCTCAGTTGGGGGGTGCCTGGCCCCCCCTTGCACCCCCCTGGTTCCGCCCCTGTGTGTCTCCATCTGCTGAAGTATGAAAATATTCACTAATCTTATTTTGATGATGACATTTCAACTCATCAAATATATATCATCTAATCACCGAAAACATTTTTTCTACAAACAGGCGAGACAGTAAGTCCGATTAAAGTGCTAATGATAGTATATCATATCATTTGTTACCCTATTAGCAGTCTTGCTTGGGAAATGTATGTAAGCTACAAAATTATATCTTAATAACAGTGTTACATTGACAATTGCTCAGCCAAGTTTTTAAATTGGTTTAGCTAGTGTGTAAAAAATGATCGTTAATCTGATTATTTAGCTGATTAGTTGTTGGCGGGAACCAAACTGTTGTGGATTTTTCCAACTAAAGACCTATTATTTCTGATTAATCTTTTGATGGTATTATGTCTGTCTAACGAACACATACATTAATTTACCACTAAGCTCTCGACAGCTAATTTTACCGTTAACTTTAAAGAACCAATTAAGTTGCAGAAACAATCTCATCTTCGATTAACCTACGCCGTTCATTAAGAATCAATCCAATCTGATTAGTTCAATCAACTATCTAACGATCCAAAAGGACCCTGTTAACATGATATAACAGGTTAGGTTTATTAGGCCACGCGTCAACGCCTTGAGCATTTATAAATCTCAGTGATGTCACAGTACCCGCGTTTTAGCTTCAATACTGGTCCAGCCAGTATATGCGTGAGCGTGAGAGGTGGGTTGCTTTTATTTGTCCTTTCCTTCATTTTTTTATTTAAGAAAAGGTATCATCTTTTCACAAACTCGACCAAGTCGTAACCAAACCAGCCGTGGGGATACCCAGGTTTGAATCAAGTTCAGTGCTTTCTCTATCTGTGACTCTGTGTGTGTATTTATTTAAAAGAAATATAAAATAAAATAAAAAACATTCGCTGAGTCCAAGGACAGCTGTCATTTTTCTGTGCCAACCTGGAAATGTCAACATCTATCTCCGACTAAGCTGACTTTCTTGTTTCTAATTCTATGCCATTTGTCATCTACTCTAATTATATCTATTTTCTCACAGAATAATTTCAACCAATTTTTTTTTTTTTTTTTTTTAAAGGTTTGACCCTTACAATCCAATCCTATCTGCCTTATCTTTTACGCTCTCAAGTCTTACCAACCAACATTTTTGTTTAGTTTTGGTTATTACTATCATTATTGTGCACGGTTCTAATTCTTTTTTTTTAGTTACCACTCTAATAAATCGGAATTAAATGATTCCACCCATTTAGTCAGAATTTGATTTATACTATCCACGCAGACTGGATCTGTGCACGGATCAAAACCATTTGTTGTTACATATCCTTGCACTGTTTGAAATTATCGATAGAGTGAAAAATTGATAAAATTTATGTTAGTATGACATCATACCCTAAACATTTTTGATCCGTGCGTGCACCCAGTCTGCGTAGGTGGTATAAATCAAATTCTGGCTAAACGGATGGTAATAATTTAATTCCGATTTATTAGGGTGGTAATTAAAAATAACGGGGTTCTAATTTGGGACAGCAAGGCTGTTGAGTCATCAAAATAAAATTTTGCCAAACCAATCTGTATATGTACTTCGTCACATTGATAGAAATAATAAGATATATTTATGAAAACTGAAATAGTGATGACAACAGAGAATAAAAAAGAAAAAAGAAAAAAAATGAAAGTCCAATGTCTTTCAGAAGGAACCGAATTGTCTGCCCCCCTGGGGGTAGGAAATTCCTGCCCCAGAGTCACTGCAGAGTGGGCTCTCATTTTAACCCTAAATCCTAAATCAGTCCCTTTAACAGTAACGGGGTCCATCCCGCAGTAACTCTGGAGACAGAAATTTCCTGCATCCCTGGGGACAGGAGATTTGATTCCCTTTCAAAAAAAAAAAGACAATCTACGTGTCCACTTTAAAAGAACTTAGATTTATATTTAATTCATAATTAATGCTGCTTGATGCAAGTCTTAAGTGTATATTTGAAACAGGAGAAAGATATATATATATTTTTTTACTATCTCAATGTCTCTTATTTTATGAGAAAATATTTATGTATAAATTTATGGATATATGATATTGGATCCGTATCCATATGTCTAATACCAGTATGAGATCCGTTTGCACTCCAAGCAATAGGCCACATGTTTGGTGTACCAATTCCCCACGGACACCGGATCCGTCTTCCGTGGTACCATGATACCGTAACCATCCCCTCAATTGAAAGTACAAATTTGGTGAAATCATAATTGCAATCGCCAAAATTTGACTTAGTTATCTGAACCAAATCTTATATAAGATATAAGATATAAGATATAAATTCTGCCCTTATTTTTGGCTCATTAAATTAGCATTATGTTCTTTCATATGACTAGAGTTTTGTATGAATAAGGTTCGTGCATGCTACCTGTAGTATGTTGACAATGCCGTACGTGTTAAATCTTTAAAAAAAATATTAGATATTTGAAATTTGAATTTAAATCCTTAAACAACAATTCTTGTTCCCCAATCACCAATCCCCAGTGCTGAAAGCCTGAAACCACTAATTGAAATTGGGTAAACAGCGTACCGGGCATGTGCACCGTACATAATAATTAAGTACTTAGAATAATAATTTTTTTAATTGAAGAGGCACATCAAATCCTCTACAGGGATAGCCTGGCATGGATATCCTCTATATCTTCTCACTTCTCAGCTCACGCATGATATATTCTCTAATTTCAAATTAAGTACACACCATTTATTAATGAAATACATGTCTCCCCCATGATATGATATGATATGATATGATATGATTTTTATTATTATTTTTATGATAACATGAAATGATCCAGTTCAGCTTGGTAGGGATAGCTAGGTCAATTAGTGTTTAATTAATGCCCCAATAATGATTGCTGAGCAAGGAATTAATAACTATTTCATTGAATAATTTATTGGATTTGTCTCCGTTTCTTAAACCAAAGAGAAAAAAAATAAAATAAAAAGGAAGAAACATAGAAAGGATGGAGATCAAGTGTGGTGGTAGATAGGGGTACATTTCCCAGCAAACAGTGGTATTTGTACAAAACCTGAAATTAATCATTTAATTTATTTTAATTACATTTGTCCATCACTTCCTATTAAATTTTCATTAATAACATTATCTCTTCATCTAATTACAATGTTGATTTCCTTCAAGCAACGTCAGCTAGGGGAGATGCGTGATCACAAAAAATTTTATGATTTTTTTTTTCTTTTCATATGTTCCATGTTTTGATGGCAAATAAGCAAACAGTCAGATACGGATCAAATAGTGGTTAAAACCATATCTTTATCTGTTATAATTTTTTAGATAGGAATACGAATATTAAACGCTACGGATACGGATTATATATGAATATAATTCAAATAATTAAAGACAAATTACTAATGTATATTATAGTAAAGAATAACATCTAAATATAATTTTTCATTTATAAATTAGATATAATATTTTTCATAATAAATTTGTTGGTTATAAAACATATATCATATTATCAAAACATTAGTCACTAATCATGTCATAGTTTTATATTGTTCATCAAAATATATAAAATATGTATGTATATGCAGTTTAATAAATTATTGGTATGAATATGCAATTTAATAAATCAATTTAAGAACATAGAGTACATTTGTTGTGGTTTAGGGGTGTAAATAGTCAGATACGAATAGTTACGGATAGATAAAAATCTTATATCGTGTCCTTATCCATTATAGTTTTTCAGATACATATAGTCTCAGATATGGATACATATCAGGCAATTTAAGTAATTTTCTAGATTCGGATTCAGACAAAATCAGATAATATCCAATCCGTTTACACCTCTAATATATATTCATAAAATTAGACTAAAATTAGAATAGAAATAACTGAAATTATTGAAAGTTGAAAATAATTTAAAAAAACGTGTGCAATTAATTTTTATTGATTTTACCGTTTAAAATTTTAAAAAGAAATTATCATACATTACATAAACTAATTTATGAGATAGATGAGCGAATATGAATTATATTTTTGCTAAAATGATGTTTTGAAAACAATGTCATTAAAATAAATCTTTCTATTATGAAATTATCATACATATTTCAGAAATTGTAAATGAAATTGTTATCTACAATTTGAAATTTAAATGAAAATATCAATATGGAAGCTCGGTGGCAAAAGATAATCAGCATGTGATTTGCGTCTTTTGCAATCGATCGGTTAATTACATGTTATATACTATTTAGATATTGTTAGATGGCTATCTCCACCTATAAATAGATTATTGATAGTTAATTAGGAGTTTTTCTATAGTCACTAAGTTACTAAGTCTCTATCAAATTTAATTCTTTTTCACTAAACATTATCTTGTTCCATTCACAGCATTAAAATCTTTCATTGTAGAAACTAACCATTTTACCTTCCTCTCTTTCATACCTAGTATGCTTTGAACACTCTACATCTCACTCTCTCTTCTCAAACTATATCTTACACTTAATCACAAAGCTAGATCTCAGGTTTCTCCAACCGTGAAATCTAGAAGTTAGCATTACTCTACATCTCACTTTATCCTCCCAAACTATCTCTGACACTTATTCACAAAGTATAGGCCACAAGTTCCTCCGATCATGAGAATCAAAATTAGAAGTTAACGTCCACTGAGAACAATCGTATCCAGAAAGGCTTGTTCCGTATTTATTTTTTCTTTGTTTTTTTGTTCTGACGGGTGGGCCCCTTCTTTGTCACTATTGGGATTCGCTTGTCAGAACTGAAGTCCCCAAAATGTGTCTTTGTTGTGTTTGGGCCACTATATGTCTTTGGGTCACTGTTTGTGTTTGGATCATTCTTAGGACTCTAGTCACTGTTGTGGTTCGCTTGTCAGAACTGGAGTCCCCAAAATGTGTCTTTGTTGTGTTGGGGCCACTGTATGTCTTTGGATTATTGTTTGTGTTTAGGCCACTGCATGCTAGATTATTGAAAAAGCTCTAGTCACTAAATCACTAAGTCACTAAGTCTTTATCAAGTTTAATTCGTTTACACTAAACATTACCTTGTTCCATTCACAACATTGAGATCTTTCATTATAGAAACTACTCATTTTACCTTCATCTCTTTCATACCTAGCATGCTTTGAACACTTTACATCTCACTTTCTCTTCTCAAACTATATCTTACACTTAAATACAAAGCTAGAGCTCAAGTCCTTCGACCGTGAAATTTAGAAGTTAGCATTACTCTACATCTCACTTTCTCCTCCCAAACTATCTCTGACACTTATTCACAAAGTTAGGCCTCAAGTTCCTCCGACCGTGAGAATCAAAATTAGAAGTTAGCATCCGCTGAGAACAATCATATCTAGAAAGGTTTGTTCCATATTTCTTTCTCTTTGTTTTTTCTTATTTTCCAATGGAATTAGACATGAGAAGGAAGACAAATCTGATGGGTGTGCCCATTATTTGTCACTGTTGGGATCCGCTTATTGGAACTGAACCCCCCAAAATGTGTCTTTGTTGTGTTTGGGCTACTATATGTCTTTCAGCCTCTATTTGTATTTGGGCCATTCTTAGAACTCCTCAAATATGTGTCACTAGGGTCCAAAAAATTAGAGAGGTAAGAGCTGAATAGTTGAATTGGTTTATGTATGTTCTTATTCCCTCCAAACCCTGCAGTCTGAAAAGGAGCAGAAATTGGTCAATAGACATACATCCACATTTGAATTAGTAATACTTTCCAAAATTTGCAACTGAATTCAGTTACCTCAATCACTAAGTCCTAATTACTAATTTTAATTTCTTGTAGGTCAATCATGCCGGTCAAATACAAAGGCAAACCCATTTAACTAAACAAAAGTAATGTCGCTTTAGTTTCTGATACTCGTGATTTACCTTTGTATAATCACTTTCAAGCTAATTACATGATATTACTAACAACTGAAGTAATGTGGATTTAGTTTTTGATACTCGTGATTTATCTTTGTCAGAACAGAAGTCTCCAAAATGTAGTTTTGTTGTGTTTGACCTACCGTATGTGTTTGGGCCACTTTTTGTGTTTGGGCCACTTCATGCTAGATTATTTAAAGAGCTCTAGTCACTAAGTTACTATGTGTCTATCAAGTTTCATTCATTTTCACTAAATATTACCTTGTTACATTCACAGCATGGAGCTCTTAAACTGCAGAAACTACCCATTTTACCTTCCTCTTTTCTATACCTAGCATGCTTCGAACACTATACATCTCACTTTCTTCTCTCAAGCTATATCTTACACTTAATCACAAAGCTAGAGCTCCGGTTCCTCCGACCGTGAAATCTAGAAGTTAGTGTTAATCTACATCTCACTTTCTCCTCCCAAACTATCTCTGACACTTATTCACAAAGTTAGGCCTCAAGTTCCTCCGAATGTGAGAATCAAAATTAGAAGTTAGCGTCCGCTAAGAACAATGGTATCTAGAAATGTTTGTTCCATATTTATTTATTTCTTTGTTTCTTTGTTTTTTTTTGTTTTCCAGTGGCATCAGACATGAGAAGGGAGACAAATCTAATGGGTGGGCCCCTTCTTTGTCACTGTTGGGGTCCACTTGTCGGAACTGAAGTTCCCAAAATGTATTTTTGTTGTGTTTGGGCCACTGTTTTTGTTTGATTCATTCTTAGGACTCCCCAAATATGTGTCACTGGGCTCCCAAAAATTAGAGAGGTAGGAGCCAAAGAGTTTAATTGGTTTATGTATGTTTTTATTCCCTCCAAATCCTGTAGTCCGAAAAGGAGCAGGAATTGGTCAATAGAAAGATAGTCATTCCTAAATTACTAATATTTTTCAAAATTTGCAACTGAATTCGGTCACCTTACTCACTAAGTCCTAATTACTAATTTTAATTTCATGTAGGTCAATTATGTCGGTTAAATACAAAGGCAAACCCAAACAACTCAAGAAAAGTAATGTGGATTTAGTTTTGGATACTCGTGATTTACCTTTGTATCATCACTTTCAAACTAAATACAGGAGACTATTAACAACTAAAGTAACGTGGATTTAGTCTTTGATACTCGTGATTTACCTTTGTCGGAACTGAACACCCCAAAATGTGTATTTGTTATGTTTGGGCCATTGTATGCCTTTGGGCCACTTTTTTTGTTTGGGCCACTACATGCTAGATTATTGAAAGAACTCTATTGACTAAGTCACTAAGTCTCTATCAAGTTTCATTCATTTTCACTAAACATTACCTTGTTACATTCACAGCATGGAGCTCTTAAACTGTAGAAACTATCCATTTTACCTTCATCTCTTCCATACCTAGCATGTTTCGAACACTCTACATCTCACTTTTACCTCTCTAGCTATATCTTACACTTAATCACAAAGCTAGAGCTCAGGTTCCTCCGACCGTGAAATCTAAAAGTAAGCATTACTCTACATCTCACATTCTCCTTCCAAACTATTTCTAACACTTATTCACAAAGTTAGGCCTCAAGTTCCTCCGACCGTGAGAATCAAAATCAGAAGTTAGTGTCCGCTGAGAACAATCGTATATAGAAAGGTTTGTTCCATATGTATTTTTATTTTTTTGTTTTCTAGTTGTATCAGACATGAGAAGGGAGACAAATCTGATGGGTGTGCTCCTTCTTTGTCACTGTTGGGGTCCGCTTCTTAGAACTGACGTCCCCAAAATGTGTATTTGTTGTGTTTGGGTCACTGTCTTTGGGCCACTATTTTTGTTTGGTCCATTCTTAGCACTCTCCAAATATGTGTCATTGAGCTCCCAAAAATTCGAGAGGTAGAGTGAAGAGTTTAATTGGTTTATGTATATTCTTATTCCATCCAAACCCTGTAGTTTAAAAAGGAGCAGAAATAAGTCAATAGATAGATAGCCACCTCTAAATTACTAATACTTTCCAAAATTTGTAACTAAATTCGTTTACCTCAGTCACTAAGTCCTAATTACTAATTTTAATTTCTTGTAGATCAATAATGTTGGTTAAATACAAAGGCAAATTCATTCAACTCAAGAAAAGTAATGTGGATTTAGTTTTTGATACTCGTGATTTACCTTTGTATAATCACTTTCAAGCTAATTAAATGATATTACTAACAACTAAAATAATGTGGATTTAATTTTTGATACTCGTGATTTATCTTTCTCAGAACAGAAGTCCCCAAAATGTAGCTTTATTGTGTTTGACCTACCGTATGTGTTTGGGTCACTTCATGCTATATTATTTAAATAGCTCTAGTCACTAAGTTACTATGTCTCTATCAAGTTTCACATATCGTATGCTAGCTTTGTTGTGTTTGGGACACTTTTTGTGTTTGACCTATTGTATGTGTTTGAGCCACTTTTTGTTTGATCCATTCATAGGACTCTCTAAATATGTGTCATTGAGCTCTCAAAAATTAGAGAAATAGGAGCCAAATAGTTTAATTGGTTTATATATATTCTTATTTCCTCCAAATCCTGTATTCCGAAAAGGAGCAGATATTGGTCAATAGACAGACAGTTACATCTGAATTACTAATACTTTCCAAAATTTGCAACTAAATTCGGTCACCTCAGTCACTAAGTCCTAATTACTAATTTAATTTCTTGTAGGTCAATCATACCGGTTAAATATAAAGGTAAACCCATTCAACTCAAAAGAAATAATGTGGATTTAGTTTTTAATACTCGTGATTTACCTTTGTATAATCACTTTCAAGCTGATTACATGAGATTATTAACAACTGAACTAATGTGGATTGAGTTTTTTATAATTGTGATTTACCTTTGTCGGAACTGAAGTCCCCAATTTTTGTATTTGGGCCATTGTATGTCTTTGGGCCACTGTTTGTGTTTGGGACTGTCTCTATCAAGTTTCACCTACCGTATGTCTTTGGGCCACTGTTTGTGTTTGGCCACTTCATGCTAGATTATTTAAAGAGCTCTAGTCACTAAATTACTATGTCTCTATCAAGTTTCACCTACAGTATGCTAGCTTTGTTGTGTTTGGGCCACTTTTTGTCTTTGGGACACTTTTTGTGTTTGACCTACCGTATGTGTTTGGCCACTTTTTGTTTGATCCATTCATAGGACTCTCTAAATATGTGTCATTAAGCTCCCAAAAATTAGAGAGATAGAAGCCGAATAGTTTAATTGGTTTATATATATCCTTATTCCCTCCAAATCCTGTAGTTCGAAAAGGAGCAGATATTGGTCAATAGACAGACAGTTACATCTGAATTACTAATACTTTCCAAAATTTGCAACTAAATTCGGTCACCTCAGTCACTAAGTCCTAATTACTAATTTAATTTCTTGTAGGTCAATCATACCGGTTAAATATAAAGGTAAACCCATTTAACTCAAAAAAATTAATGTGGATTTAGTTTTTGATACTCGTGATTTACCTTTGTATAATCACTTTCAAGCTAATTACATGAGATTACTAACAACTGAACTAATGTGGATTGTGTTTTTTATACTCATGATTTACCTTTGTTGGAACTGAAGTCTCCAATTTTTGTATTTTGACCATTGTATGTATTTGGGCCACTGTTTGTGTTTGGGACTATGTTTCTATCAAGTTTCACCTACCGTATACTAGTTTTGTTGTGTTTGGGCCACTTTTTGTTTGATCCATTCTTAGGACTCTCCAAATATGTGTCATTGAGCTCCCAAAAATTATAGAGGTAGGAGCCAAAGAGTTTAATTGGTTATATATATTCTTATTCTCTCCAAATCCTGTAATCCGAAAAGGAGCAGATATTGGTCAATAGACAAACAGTTACATCTGAATTACTAATACTTCCAAAAATTTGCAACTAAATTCGGTTACCTCAGTCATTAAGTCCTAATTACTAATTTAATTTCTTGTAGGTCAATCATACCGGTTAAATATAAAGGTAAACCCATTCAACTCAAAATAATTAATATGAATTTAGTTTTTGATACTCGTGATTAACTTTGTATAATCACTTTCAAGCTAATTACATGAGATTACTAACAACTGAACTAATGTGGATTGAGTTTTTCATACTCGTGATTTATCTTTGTATAATCACTTTCAAGCTAATTACATGCGATTACTAACAACTGAACTAATGTGGATTGAGTTTTTCATACTCGTGATTTACCTTTGTCGGAACTGAAGTCTCCAATTTTTGTATTTGGGCTATTGTATGTCCTTGGGCCACTGTTTGTGTTTGGCCACTTCATGCTAGATTATTTAAAGAGCTCTAGTCACCAAGTTACTATGTCTCTATCAAGTTTCACCTACCGTATGCTAGCTTTGTTGTGTTTGGGCCACTTTTTGTATTTGTGACACTTTTTGTGTTTGACCTATCGTATGTGTTTGGGCCACTTTTTGTTTGATCCATTATTAGGACTCTCCAAATATGTGTCATTGAGTTTCAAAAAATTAGAGAGGTAGGAGCCGAAGAGTTTAATTGGTTTATATATATTCTTATTTCTTCCAAACCCTGTAGTCCGAAAAGGAGCAGATATTGGTCAATGACAGACAGTTACATCTGAATTACTAATACTTTCCAAAATTTGCAACTAAATTCGGTCATCTCAGTCACTAAGTCCTAATTACTAATTTAATTTCTCGTAGGTCAATCATACCGGTTAAATATAAAGGTAAATCCATTCAACTCAAAAAAATTAATGTGGATTTAGTTTTTGATATTCGTGATTACCTTTGTATAATGACTTTCAAGCTAATTATATGAGATTACTAACAACTGAACTAATGTGGATTGAGTTTTTCATACTCGTGATTTACCTTTGTCAGAACTGAAGTTCCCAATTTTTGTATTTAGGCCACTGTATGTCTTTGGGCCACTATTTGTGTTTGGCTACTACATGCTAAATTATTTAAAGAGCTCTAGTCACTGAGTCACTATGTCTCTATCAAGTTTTATTTGTTTTCACTAAACATTACCTTGTTCCATATATTGAATAGACCCAACCGACGGAAACATTATATGGATTATGTTAGTGTCATTAATATTTTCATTGTGTCTCGGAATTCTAAGATATGAGATGTATTACTTTTTCACATGAGAAATATATAATGTAATTAGTAAAGAGTTCTGAATTTTTACCACAGTTCCTGGCCAAAACCAAAGAGCCGAAACAGACAGTTCCTAACCGAAACGAGGCCAGAACAACTGCCTAGAAATCAGTTTTTTTAGGATAACTATTTCTGGCTGAAAGTGAACCATGGGAATAACTTCTAGGACGTGAAAATTGCCTCTATAACTGCATATAGGTTATTTAAAGGGGTTTCCACTGCCTAGAAGATATATGTTTTGATTTAGAAAGTTAAAATTATGTCTATATACTCTCTCTCTCTCATGTTTTGATATCTCATGTGTTGAGAAACCACAAACCCTAAACTCAAGATCTTCCATTGGAGTATAGGGATTAAGGAGCGACTGAAATAGTACTCTCTAGCAAGAGGAATTTTCAGTTTCTAATTAATTTCTTAGGGGATACCGTGGAGGGCTTCTAGTTTGAAGTCTCAACTTGGTGCAAGACACACTAGAAGGCCGTATCGACAAACGAAGGTATCCAAGAGATTTAGAAGAGAATACGACTTCTCTCTATTTATCAAATTGACATTCGGTAGAGGTATATCCAATTCTCATTTAATAAATAGATTTATGATGTATTGAATGAGTAGATGATTATTCATGCATATGAATTATTTTAATAGAATTAGCATAATAAAGTAGATCCGTAGATGCTTAAAAAAGGGTTAAAAATTTTAATTTTACTACCTTGCCGCATCATGAAATCCTTCAGAAAAATGGTGGAAAAGCTTATGCAAAGTACAAAATTTTCAGAACTATTCACTACAAACGTGTTTTTAGGATATTTTGGTAGGTTTTGGAGAAAGTTGCAAATTTAGACCGAAAATGGAGCAAAAATGTCATATTGAGGTCAATTTTGAAGGAAGCGTCAAAATAAGGCATCACATGGAGTATGCAAACACCTCACACGAAATGCACAATATGGTGAAATTCACTAAAATTTGGCCAAGTACAGTGTTATGCGGTATAACTGAAGGATGTGTGTCAATAACTTATACCGTATACGGTATACGTTCAGTACCGCACGGTCACACGGATTGAATCCATTTAGAAATCTCAGCCATTGAGCAGCAACCTTCTAGAAAGACGAACTTACAGATGCGGCAGGCCTTGCTACACGTTGAAGTCTATTTTTAGAACTCCATTTTGGGAAGAATCTATGTTTAGAGCCTCCAAATATGGCATGGGATGCTATAATTGGCACCCATGTTCTCCATGACTAGACGCCTTAGAAATACTATATAAACTTCTCATGTAATATGAATTAGTATGCATGCTTTAGTTGTGTAAGTCCATAGTTTAGAGCAGAATATTGCGTGTAATTTCTGGAGTTGGAGAAGAAGAGGCGCTCGAAGTCCAACGTGGAAGAAGAAGATGTCATCTAACGAAGAGGTGTTCTAGGTTTTAGGTTATGTCTTTCTTTTATTACTTCTTTTATTTTGTTATGGCTTTGAGTAACTAAGCTCCTCCTCTCTAAGGTTGGATGTAATGGATTCTAATTTATCGCTTTATTATATTATTTTTATTTTATGTCTATTTGAGATTTCATTATTTTTTGAAGTTATTGAAATATGTTCTTGGATACATAGTTCTGTCTACTATATGCCAATGTCCTTCACATACCTATAGGTGTTAAGTCTTGTACTTCGGTGTGAGAGGGGATAGAAGTAAGTACTATAAACACTTCGGCTAACGAGGCTTGGCAGTGGTTCAAAGAATAGGGTTAGAACCCAGTGGGCTCCCTTGGCAAGATATATATAAGATCTCATCTCGAAGTATAATTAGGAATTTATTTATTACTTGTAATGAATAGGGTTTAGGGTTATTACTTAGCGAGTAATAGGAGAATGTGATTAATTAGGTTAGTGTGAGTGATTTAATTATATTACATCATGTGATAATCTGAATTGTCTCCCACAAGCCGACCTTACGAGTCGGAGAACCTTTGAAATATGCATAGAACAGAACCTAAGTATTCGTAGGGAAAACAATACCGGTATGCAACTCTGATCTACGGGGTGGTCTATACCGTATACGGGTCCATATGCGATAGTGACAGAAGATTATATGCGGGTGACATGAGTACCATAAATATGTATTGAGATAATTAGAAGAAACTTATTCAAAACCCTAGAGGCTCCATATACTTGGCTTATAACAATTAGCATCTCCACCTATAAATTTGCCAGAGTAAACTGTAAAATCACCATGTACCTTTATTATTTATTTTATTTTATAAGTATACATGCTATCAAACAAACCCGAAGAACCTAGACTAGTGCTAAATTGTTAAACTACTTAAGATCTATCCATGTGGATCGGTATCCGACACTACTACACGGTAGAATTATGCGCTTGTAATCCAACAGAGTAAAATTAGAGTAACTAAGTATATATTTATATATACTAAAAGTTAGTAGTACTTATTTAGAGTCATCACTATTTCCACCTATTTAGGAGCTTTTCTTGTTGCATGATTCAACACAAGATTTAGATTTTGACTACACTATAATGGATACCTAAATCCCTTTCACTCTCTTTGATTTTCTCTAATTTTCTTTGAAATTTTGCCACATTTTTCGAGTTTTTAGTGACCAAAACAATGTATGTCAGTGTGTACTGAGTTAAACACTTAGTAAGTAGCCAATTAAAGTTCATTCGTTCTTGCTCCACAAAAAATTGACTTAAAAATGATGGGATTTAGTTTGCAATATTCACAACGCAATTTTTTATTGGACTTCTTTAGAAAACATACAGCAGTTGGCTATGATATTGTCTCTCAAAGAAAGAGAGGCTAAGTTAATGGTTGTCGGTGCAATATGTTGGAGTGTTTGAAAAATTAGGAACTCTATTTGTTTTGAAAATAAAAGTATCCTACAATTAGACAAATGATATTACTAATTAATTTGTTCCTTGTTGAACTATTGGACATGTACTAAAAAAGAGAATGTGACAAAGTTTGTTCATCTCTGAATTTATGAGGATATGGAAATGATGCCACATTGCCACTGCAATATATTCCTTACAAGGCAACTGAGGCTCTTGAGATGCATAGTGGTACCAATGTACCACTGGTACCATTATTATTGTTATGTCACTCACTTGACAAATTCTTTTTTTCACTGCATGCTCATTGTTTTTTGTTTGGCTATATTTGCTTGTTGTAATAAAATGGGGTGTTTTTATGGATATTATGTTGTTGGCATATTTGTTAGTATGTTTGTTGTTTTCAATTTATAGGTGGCACCTTAATTGATTTTTTGTGTGTTGGTACCTATCTGTCGGCATGCTATTTAGTGACTGTTTTGGTTTTAGGATTGAATGTACTTGTGTTTTGCTTGGGTCAATGATGTGATAATAAATACAGCTTAAACTTTGATATTGCTCTTTGATGGATCAGTCTTAGTGTTCAGTATCTGATTAGTGATGCTGAGTGTGCTGCTGAGACTCTACATATGCACTTGGATTTTATTGGGTAGTTTACATTTTTTTTCCATTGTTTACTTTGAACTTTGTATATTGCATTTACTTTAATAGAAGAGCATTTAGTAGTGATCTATCGGTACCGATTGACTTTGTCCCTCTCTGAAATTTTTTTTGCCCCCCTCCTTTGGATGTTTGATTTGTAATTCGAGTTAAATTTAGTGTTAAAATCAAAATAAATTTCTTGAATTATGATTGGTAATTAAAATTATAAGTTAAAGCATCATAAATTATAAGTCAGAGTATTGGAACATATTAAATCAAAGCATTATTTTTTTTATCGAGTATCTAATTAGTTAATGAGTTTTAAAACCAATAAGTTATTTAAATTCGATTCGATAATTTTTTGTCCCCCAAAGAGAAAATTCTGGATCCGCCCGAGCCACTATATATAGTTAGTGCACCATATGCATGAACTTAATTCTCGATATGAACACAAATTAGTGCTAGACACGGCATATGCTGCCAGAAAAAAAGAAAAGAAGAAGAAGTAGAATTCATTTATGTTTTATTTGCTTGATTTATTTTCTCTTCCAATTTGAGAATTTCCAAAGAAGAAAAATATGAGGCGCCTGTACTGATTGCAGATTCCGGTCTAGATAGTTTTGTTCAATCATCATTCACGACAAATGATGTCATAATCAAATTTTTCAAAGAATTGAAAACTTCAGAATAAGTTTTGGAAAATTGCAACATTGTGAGTCCAATCGGAAACATTGAACAAATTTTCAAATCGGAAACGTTGACTCCAACATTTCTATTGGTACAAGAAAGTTTGTACTTTTCTATTTTCTTGTTTCATTTTTTTTCTGGATGAAAAATTCTCTGAAATAACTGCGGTCCTAATTACTTACTGAAATGAAAAAAATATAGTCATAAATGCATCGGAAATCCAAGCATTTTTTAGAAACTAAATGTACTAGAAATATCACAATATTTTATATATTACCTAGAAGTGACTTTTAAATCGGGATTAGCAACTCAGAATTCAAGCATTTTTTTTCCCAATAACTCATAAAGAAATGTATTAATTTTTCTTACAGCCGCAAAAAACCCAGCATAAAAAATGTTGATCTGAATTATTTGTAGCAGTCTTTCTAATAAATCAAATTATATAGTATTCCATCTATTTTCAAAGAAATATATAAAATATTTCAATACAAAAAATAAATAAATTATAAATATTTCTATTTAAATAAACAAAAATAAAAAAAAATGCAAAAAACAAAATTTGAAACCGCAATTTTTTTTGCGGTTTGGAATTCCAAAACCGCAAAAAAAAATTGCGGTAATTCAGTCTAAAACTGCAAAAAAAAAAAATTACAGCATGGATAGATTTCGAAATAACACGAAAATCTGAATAGTTTCTGAAATTTCATATATATATTTTTTTTATTGTAATAAATTTTTTGATAAAAAGTAAGGTTCAAATGCACCATTAGTTTTATGTTCCAATTATATTTTACTTTGTTATCTCTGTTTCAAAGTTCGAACAGTTAATCCGAACTGATTAATATAATATTAATATTAAAATATACTTGGAGATCAAATCTTATATTTTTTTTCAACTTTTTTACTATCTTTTTAAGATAGGTAAAATGTCTTCATCCGACTGTATATACTAGCTGTATCCATTGACACCCCTATTTAGTATTTAGTATTTACTAACCCAACCACTCAAGCAGGACAGGAGACTGTCTAGTGAAGCAGTAGTCAACTGGATTGACTTTGGGGTTGGGGTTTGATTTAAGTTAACTGAGCATGACACATTAGAGTTACCAAGTCAAAACTCAAAAGGTTTCAAATTTTATCCGACTTAATTACTTGTAGTAATTAATTGAGCGTACGTGTTACTTGAGTTGAGACTTCATTTTCTTCTCCGCTTACTTTGCCACCAAGTCACCGACCGAATACACGCGTTATATATTAGAAATTTAGAATGGTCCCTATTTCCTTTACTTTCTTGCAGTCTATTTACGGCAACTCAACTTGCTGTGTACAAGTCCGTAGAATTTGTGGGTCTTCTAGATTTTGTGTTGCGTCAACACACCTTGACACACCTTTTTATGGTAAATCAAACAAAAGGAACATTATGTCATTATATTAAGTTATTCGTCATAAATTAGTGTGAATTCGTGTGAATTCGTAAAAGGTTTATACATTACTAAATAAAACCGTGTGATTTTTCATTAGTGTGAATTCATTAGTATGAATTTGTAAAAGGGAAAATAAACCCGTGTGAATTTTTTTGTGCGCGAAGAAAACTAAAGCATACACTATTGGTATAATTAGAGTTGTCAAAAAAAATAAAATTGTTGTTTGCAATTAATTTGATTCCAAATTAGTTCATTCTGAAATAAATCAAAACGGTTCAGTTCGAATCTTATTCAAACTTAAATTTAAATTAGAGTAAGTTCGATTTGATTCGATTCATTTGCAGCCCTAATATTTATGTCATTATATTAGTTATTCGTCATAAATTTTAAAACTGTTGTTCATATATAAATCAAATTTTATGTGTAATTGAACTACAAATTTTTGTGATGTAATTATTTGAGTTTTCTCAAACTTAAGCTTCATACTGACTGCTGCTAGAAAAAATAAAATAAAATATAAATAAGTAAATATGTTAATAAATAAATACGTAGATATATATATTACTAAATAATAAATAAACAAATAATAACGTGCCATTGTTCATCTTCTGTTTAGTTAAATTATTCATCCACTTATTTATTAGTAACAATTATAAATCTGTTAGTAAAAAATATATTTTTAAGATTAGTGACTTCAAATGCCTACTAATAATTTGATTGATAAAATACATATTTACAACAGATAAAATTACCCTCCTCCTTAAATCAAAATTCATTTATTCTCACGAAATCATGTAAACTACTCTAATCAACTAATTATATTTATCTCCTCTTAAATAATCTATTAGCTCTTTCTCCATCTCTCTCCATGACTGTAACCGCTTTCGTCCGATAGTCGTGACTCTCCGACAATTAGATTTATTTATCGCCGCACTTTGATCAAGATGGAGATGAAAACTCTATGCTTCGAGCTTCGAAGATACTGTAATCTCAATTCTAGTCATCTCCGCTCGGCTTACCTCCCTCTCCTCTCACTCATTCTCTTTTCCAATCAAAAAAATAGAGACGAGAGAGAGAAACAGTATCGCTATGTCAAATGTGAAAACTAGAATGAATGGGAGTGATAGAATGAAGAGATACGAAAGAGAAAGAGAAAAGAAGCAGCGGCAGCAATTGTTGTTTTTTCTTTCTTTCTTTTTTTCTCTTGGACGAAGAGAACGAAACTCAATATATTATTATTATTAACAACTATGTTTATCGTGAACAATGATTTTATAAAAATTATATAAATTTTGTAATCTCTAAGGTAATAGAATATCTTTACACGAGAGTCCGCACCTAGGGAGCTCTCCTTATCTCCTTGGCGATTTAGAAGAGAAATCCGAGTCTGAGGTTTTGAGAGTCGTTCGATCAATTTGTTTCTCCGCCTCGTCACCTTTATTTTCACCCTCGTTCGTCCAGTCCACTTCACTTTGCTTTATTTGAGTGAATAATTTTATCTGATGGATTTCTCTGCCGCTCGAAGCTCCGCCTCACTCCATCCGAGCATGTGCTTCTGTCGAACGGATCTAGCCACCTCTTATTGTTTCATCTTGTCTCACTCTAACCGAGCAGGTGCTTCCGTCCAACAGATCTGGTCACCGCTCTTTGATCCGCCTCGACTCTCCGGGTTCGATTGAGGGTGTTGTAAATTCACTTCGCCTCCGTAATATCTAATATAGCTATATATGAATAAGGTACGTGTTGTTATGGTTGTGACGATGATGATGAATATGTTGTCTCCTTCCTCTTTTACTTCTTCTTACCTCCCTTCCTTCTTCCTCCCTCCTCTCCTGATGTGACTCGTGTGAGGTGACTGTCCTGGTCCAGTCGATTCAATTTTCGGTCTGGTTCAATTCAGTGCTTCTTCGACTGAGTGGTGAATGTCCTGGTCTGATTGATTCAGTTCTCTGTCCGGTTTGATTCAGTGCCTCCTCAGCCGAGTGGTGACTGTCCTAGTCCGATTGATTCAGTTCCTGGTCTGGTTTCATTCAGTGCCTCTCAGGTGCACATTCTTCTGGGCAGTGTCGACATGGTGTAGTCACACTTGCTCAACTGCTACGGTTGCATATCAAGAGAAGAGAATGAATAGACCCATTGACTTGCTTATCTGGCGTGAACTAAACATTTTGCAACTACTTTTTTTACTTTTTTTCCTTCTCTTTAATTTTTAACAGTGAGAGATTTTACAAGTAGTTCAGTGTATAGGATGTTATCTATGTGAAATTAAATATCTACGCTGGAACAGACTTGTAATTTGCTCCAAAAAAAAAAATATAGAGATGGGCTATAGTGAGTTGCAAAGTAAAACGACTATTTTACTTCATACTCATATTTTGCGATTTTAAAGTTCAAAATGTTGATTCGAACCGCTGATTTACTGATCCAGAAATTTTTACTGTTTTTACTGTTAATTCGGATTTTCAGATTTTCGAAGTGGCTTAATAAATAGTAAACAAAATTTCAATAAATGTAAAATTTAGTTTCCAAGCATATTTTATTATGAAGAACATGTTGGAAAGCTCGAATCGGTTATTTGAACTTTAAAAATAAAGATATTGTGTGAAATAAAATAGTCACTTTACTTCGCAATTCACCGTAACTCATATATATATATATATAGAGGTAGGCTAATATACAATCGATTGTTCCTGGGGTCCCGTACAACCAAGTCATTTTCCGATTTTTAAAGTCCAAATGATCGATCCAAACCGTTCATCTTGTTCTCCATATTAATATGTGCTTGGAGACCAAATTTTACATTTTTTTGAATTGTTTTACTATTTATTAAGCCACTTTGAAAATCGCTGATCCAACGGTAGCTTCTGGTTTTACTGTTTTGTTAAGCCACCGTTGGATCAGCGGTTTTCAAATTGGCTTAATAAATAGTAAAAAAAATCAGAAAAATGTAAAATTTGGTCTCCAAACACATATTAATATGGAGAACAAGATGAACGGTTTGGATCGATCATTTGGACTTTAAAAATCAGAAAATGACTTGGTTGTACGGAACCTCAGGAACAATCGATTGTATATTAGCCTACCTCTCTCTCTCTATATATATATATATATATATATATATATATATATATTTAAAATAAATAAATGGATAGAAATTTAGATAACAGTTAGGACTTGGGGTGAAATAAATGTTGGCTCAAAAATAAAAGTGAAGTTTGTAATTAGTTGAGAAAACCTCTAAGAGAAAAGTAAAAATTGGTTTTGTTGGCGACTAGGAGACAGTGGACTTCAGTCAAAACCTTTTCTCCGTCGACATTTCTTCATCTTTGGCTTCGTCAAATCTCTCTCTTTCTGTCTCGCTGTCTTCTCTCCACATGTACCCCTTTATATAAACTCACATCTACTAACTCAGAACTCATTCTCATCTTTCACTTCACAGACAACGAAAGAGCACTACCCCACCTTCATCTCTCTCTCTCTCTACACTTCCAAGCTCTCACTGGAGAAGACTTTACCCTCTAATTCAACTTCTAAATTTTGAAATTTTGAGGTACCATCTATATATCTCTCTGTTTCAGCTGTGAGAAAAACGAAAGAAACATGGGTGTAATCTTCTCTTGCTCGGAATCTCCACAAGATTCTTTCGAATCACTTCTAATGAAATCTCTCAGCATAGAAGATAATACAAATTCCAAATCAGAACCATCAATAATCAAGACTTTCGGTTCCGGCAAACTAATAATCAAAACCTCTTTGAGTTTCAAAAAGGAAGATGATGAGTCTCTCCAGTTAGAGGCCAAAATCTCTATCTCAAGTCCTAAATGGACCGAAAATTCTCCGAAAGTTGCGACTTACGGCAAGTCAAGATTCACTTGCTCAAACAACACCAAAGATGACTTACCGGATGTCCCAATCGATAGCCCAAAACATGATGCAGCAGCAATTAAGTTGCAAAAGGTTTATAAGAGCTTCAGGACTAGGCGGCAACTCGCCGACTGTGCAGTATTAGTAGAGCAACGCTGGTACGAGCATGCTTCAATCTGAGTGCATACCATTTGTTATTGTTATAGTTCCTAATTGGTTTTAACTTTCATAATATATAGGTGGAAGTTGCTGGATTTTGCTCTGTTAAAGAGAAGCTCTGTTTCCTTTTTTGATATTGACAAGCCTGAATCTGTGATGTCTAAGTGGTCCAGAGCAAGAACAAGAGCAGCTAAGGTATATCTTTCACCTCACCTTTTATCAGTTTGCCTAGTTTAATTTAATTTAATACTGTCCTGATTGATTGTTGTTTGATTGATCATTATTGAAAGATGTGAGATAATGAACTGGCTAGATCAGTATATATATATAGAATATATATATATATATAGTTGATTATTGCATGTGTGGCAAGTGCTGTTAGTTGAAGAGTTGAATTCATGTTTTCATTTCATATATTGCTCATGATGTGACCATTAGGCTGTGCTCTAATTAATTTCTTGTTGCAAGTTTGATTAGAATCTTCTAAATTAATTAGGGAGATCTCCTTACACTGTTACACATGCTTGCATGCCTTTAATAGACTGTTTATATTCATTATTTTAAGTATATTAAGATGAAATTATTTGTATTATTATCAGGTTGGAAAAGGTTTATCCAAGGATGAGAAGGCTCAAAAACTCGCACTGCAGCACTGGCTTGAGGCGGTACGTACAATTCTTACCATATTATTAGTTTACGTAACTTATCATTAAATGAAATCATCAAAATTACCAGAAAATGATAAGGTTTTTATCTCATGAGCAGATTGATCCGAGGCATCGGTATGGCCATAACCTCCATTACTACTATGATTGTTGGCTTCAGTGCGAAAGCAAGCAGCCATTCTTCTACTGGTATGTCATACAACAAAATAAACTTTTCATGAACACACTGCTAACCTCAAAATATACTAAACACCCTTTTCAGAAAACAAAAAAAGAAAGAATAATGATAATTAGTAGGTTTGTAAAACCTACATATACATAGGAAAATAGACATTTTTTTTTCTTAAATTTGAAAATAACAGAGGGTGGGAATGCAAAAAAAATGGCAAAAGAATAGGTTTATTTAATGAATGTTACTTTTAAGGTTTTTCAAAACTAAGAAGAAATACACTGGTAAGAAAATATTTGCAACAAAATATGTTGCAAATCATGAAAAGATCAAACAAATTTCTAAATTTCATAATTTGAATTATAGGTTGGATGTTGGAGAAGGCAAGGAGGTGAACCTTGAAGAGAAGTGCTCCAGATCAAAGCTGCAGCAACAGTGCATCAAGTATCTCGGCCCCGTAAGTTCGCAGACTAAACATAAATTCCTTTTTTTTTTTTTTTAAAGTCAAAAGGAAATCTATTTAAGTTATTCTATATAATTTCAGAAAGAGAGGGAGGAATATGAAGTTATAGTGGAGGATGGAAAGCTTATGTACAAAACTAGCCGACAATTTGTTGATACATGTTCAAGCTCGAAAGACGGGAAATGGATCTTTGTGCTAAGCACATCTAAGATTATGTATGTCGGAAAGGTACGTAAAATGCCGATTTTTTGTTTAACAGATCTTTTTATATATTGAAAATATTTTGATTTAACTAAAAAGGAATTATAACATATTCTGATATTCTAATTCATGCACAAAATCATTTTTATTTTAACAAAACGTATTATATAGTCACAAATTTATAATTGATCTAACTCAAAAAGGGTAATTTATTTCATGTAACAGAAAATGAAGGGCACCTTCCAGCACTCGAGTTTTCTGGCAGGTGGTGCCACATCAGCTGCCGGCCGACTTGAGGCAGAGAACGGAAATTTAAAGGTAAGTTGAAAAATTTCTACCCTACATGTGCAACTTCAGGAAAAAAAATAATAAAAAAATACTTAAAAATCCTTATATTTTCCTTTTAATCCAGGCTGTCTGGCCACATAGCGGCCATTATCGCCCTACTAAAGAGAACTTCCACGAGTTCATGAACTTTCTCAGAGAAAATGAAGTTGATCTGACAGATGTTAAGGTATCCCAATTTTCCTACTGGTACCAATTGATACCAGTATACCACCCATATGTATTGAGTGCCTATCAAATATTTTTGTTTTGTACTTTTACTTTTGGTATTTTGGTTTCGTTTGTGCTTGCCTCTGTGGTGCTTTTTCATACAAGCTCCAATTAGAAAAAAAATGTATTCTCTCCCAAATTGGTACCAAACCTATCACAACAGCAAATTCCTTAATTTTTTGCCAGTAACCAGAACAAACCCATTACAATTTGTGGTAAGCTTCCCTGTTTATATAGTTTCTAATTCAATCCAAATTGTTTTGAATTATTGCAGTTAAGTTCCACTGAGGGAGAAGAACAATTCAGCCGACTTGACAGCAAATTTTCTGATTTGGAAGTCACAGAAACAGAACCTCCAGAGGAACACAAAAATGAAATTTCACACAAAAGTAGTATTTTTCTATCACACAACCCTGACACCGAAGCAGAGAAATCAACAACAACAAATGAAAATGTAGAAAACAACGACACAATGTCAAAAGAGCTTTCTGAGAACAAGGCATTTTTCAAACAAAATTTGTTTGATGAAGAAGCAGAATTGCAAGAAGAACCGATATCGGACCCGCAAGAGCAGATACTAAGTAGGATCAACTCAAAGAAGGGTATGAAATCGTACCAGCTTGGGAAGCAACTGTCTAGTAAGTGGTGTACCGGTGTGGGCCCACGGATTGGGTGCGTGAGGGACTATCCATCAGAGCTCCGGCTTCTTGCATTGGAGCAGGTCAATCTCTCTCCTAGACATGCTGGTCCCTCTCGGTTCGGTTCACCTCGGTTTGGTTCACCTCAAGTTGGTTCTCCTCGGTTTACATGATGCAAGATTAAAATTGTTTCATTTAAAATAATACAATATGAATAACCATTCTTCCAATTGTATAGAGTTATACAAATACATCAATGTAGTTTTTGTTAGAGAATCCTTTCAGATTAAAATAAGTACAATATGAATAACCATTCTTTCAAATTGTATAGAATCATACAACAATTGTGAATACAATAAAGTCTGTATTTGTTGAAATAGTACTTATTGGTTATTTCTTCTCATGAGCTCAGGCCATATCAGCAAAATAAAGCAAGAAAGAAAACTCAAATAAAATGCCAAATTTAGGGACTAGTTTGAGTCAATGCAAAAATTGGCATTCTTTAAAGGGGCTATTAGGCTATGGGACCAACATGTTGGATCATGCCTAAAACTAAAAGGCTGTAAAATGAAAATAAAAGAGGTGAAGAAAGAAAGAAAATAGGAAGGAAAAGATTTCAATTACATATAATATGTAAGCCCCAAATTAAAATATGTGAGCCTTTTTGGGCTTAAAGTAGGGAAAACCCAACATTAGGTACATACATACTAGTTGGATTCGTATCCCTCACTTTACCGTTTGGAATTAAATCTCAACTGATTTGGAATTCAGGCTAACATAGGGAGGGGAGCAGTATTATTGGGCTTTGAGATTTGTGCCGAGTTAAAAAGAACAGTGTAGATCTAGTAACTGTAAAAGATTCCTTGCCATTTTCTTTTTAAAGAGTTAGGATGGATAAAGCATAGACTTGATGTATTTTATGGTTTTATTTTTATTTTTAAAGTTTAAATAGTCGATTAGAAACCGCTTAATATGATATTTATATTAAAAATATGTTTGGAGATTAAATTTTCTATTTTTTTGAAAAAAAAATTAACTATATTTTTAGAATTTTTCAAAATTATTGTTTTTTCATAAAATTTTGGATCATAAAAAACACAATAATTTCTTTATGAATGGATCTGATATAGATTCCATAAAAATCTGATGGATGTGAAGGTACGGATATGAGTTCAGAAAAATCTGATGGAATCTATAAAAACAATCTTCTTTTTTTCTTCTTCTTTTAAGGATGAATCTGATTTTTTTTTTATTGTATCAGCCGTAATATAATCTTTAAATTCACACATAAATTAAATTAAGATTAGACATATTTGTAAATTAAAAGTAAAATTATTTGTCAGTAATTCATCAGGGTACCACCTATTTATCATCAAACCGGTTGTTTGTTAAACTAGATAGCAATATAATTTATTAAAAATTGCTGGTGAAGCTGTGAAATCTTGAGAAGAAATTCAACTCTCGACTTTTAAATAACCAGTCTTAGGACATTTTTTCTAACCGTCTTACCTCTCTTTTTCTTACTTAAAGCTCATTTTCACTCTGTTAATTTCTGGTTTCAGCAACAAGAGATTCTCCATATAAGAAAACCAAATCAGTCAATTTAATTAACCTAAAAATCTTTCCAAATTTGGATATATACTGGTATATAAAAAGAGAGGGGTTCAAATGCTCCAAAAAATTTTGCTCCAAATTCAGTCCAAATCCTGAACCGTATATCTCAGTTTAGATGAACGTCTCAGATTCTTGTCTGCCTCCGACTTTTCGTTTCCAAAAATGTGCGCTTAAGTCATTTCTGTTCTCTCCAGTGAACGAATCCCTCCGCCATGCCCACCACCGAATCAGCCATGCTTCCAAGCTCCGTCGATCCCTCGCCGCCACCATCTCCATTCTCTGCCGTAATCTACTAAGTTCCAATTACATTTCTTCAAAATACAATATTAACGAAAATTCAAATATCAATCAAGATGCTTTATCTCTCTTTTTTTAAATGCCAAGATGATTAATCTTATCGACAAATGGAATTCCTTCTGGGGCACTTGAAAATTTTCTTCCAATCTACTTTTTGTGTGCAACGTGCACATGAAAATTTTGAATCAATTTCCCTCTGAGAACCTAGGCAACACCAACAAATGAAATTTCAATTTCTTTTTTAAAATTTTTGTTGTCAGATGGATTGATATGTAAAACTTGCGTGGTTATTACAAACTTGCTAAATAACTAGTAATTAAGGTTTGCTTTGGATAATTAATTGAAATTTAGGGATTATTAGTTTTATAATTAGTTTATAGGCTGGAGTTTCTGATATATATATATTGGCATCTGTTGTATGTGCATTAATAGAGAATGAGATTCCCATAATCTGATTCATAAGGACACAATTGATGCACACAAAGTGATGGTTTCATTTCCGAAATCTTTATTCAATCATCATGCTTACAAAAGATAATAACATGAATCTCAACATAAATAAAAACAAAATTTACAATTAAAAAAAAATACAAACTGCTTGTATGACCTATACTTGTTAGTACTTTGATACCATCTATTCAACTTAAAAAAAACAAAAAACCTGAGTTTACATCAAAAATATTGAAAAACTATTAACTTTATCTATCCATCTCTCGGCCTTCTATGTTTTGTTTCTTCAAATTTGGTATGTGCATTCATGTCACTTCCTACTATGATCGCATCTGGCACCTTTATCTTTTAGGATTTTATAATTTGAAGCATCTGGTAGAACGCTTGTAGAAGCAAATTCTGGCCTTTTCCCCTTAACACACCTGTATAATTAGTATGAGACAAATTTGAATCAGTAAAAGTCATGGTCTGATCAGAAGAATGTAAAACGGGGTAAAAAATGTAAAAAAATGTAAAACTTGATCTATAGGTGCATTTACATATGGAGACCATGTTGAACAGTTCAGATCGACTGGTTGAACTTTGAAAATAGAGATATTGATCCATAGTACAGATCAATCCGCGCTATGCATAGTACCATAGCCTCACTCAAAAGCCAATTGTTTATAGGAAGTATGTAAAAATGAAGAGAGAAGCATTTACTGTTGATTAAGGCAAAGAGAAGGTCTTCCTTGCCGACATGAAGATCTTGATGGCGCACATGTTCTCTCAGAGCAAAAGTCTCGCCTTCTGCTACCTTAATCCTGGCCTTTGCTATTTCCAAGGTGTACCACATATGTCTTTGGCATCTCTATCCTTCACTCCTCACATTACATATACACCCAATGGCTTTAAAAAATTCATACAGTCAAACACAGGTATAACAAAGTATTGGAACCATGCAGGCTGGTAGTGGTAGCCTTGATATCAGCAGATATCCATGCCATACTGGTACCAGACCTAGACAACTCTAATATTATTTCCTGTCAATGAAGACTAAATTTGAAAACAAAAGGACATGAAAATGAGTTTGGCTAATATAACATCAATGTCATTTTAGCCTATATAACACCAACTCTAATTTCTGTAAATCGTACATTGTGATTGTATAAGATGCAAACAGTACTCGTAATTTCTGTAAAGTTTACTTGTAAATATGTCACTCCTTTGAATTTTTCAATCGTCTTGCCCACCTCCTTCCCCTCCCCACCTTAAATAAGAATAACTAGTAATACAATTAACTTACCAACTAAAGGTCAAATTTCAAAGAACGGCTTTAAATCTCTTAAATGTCAATTGTGTACTTACCTTTGAATAATTTCTTTACAATGTGAAAGACGGCACGGAGGTCTATTTCGCTCTTGGAGACCAAGCGAAGAGAGAGAGGGGCACGGGGGCTCCAAATTGAGCAGTGGATCGCAGTAGAAACGAAGAGAGGAAAGGGGCACAGAGGCTCCAAAATGAGCGCTAGATTCACAGAGGAGAGAGAGAGAGAGAGAGAGAGCGCTTGAGAAAAAATGGGGGCGAAAGCTCGACGTCGGGGTCGAGACATGTGGGGTTGTGGGGAGAGAGTGCGAAACAGAGAGGGAGGGGTTTAGGAGTGTTTTGGTTACTGGAGAGGATTGAGAGTGTGCTTTTGGAAATGAAGAGTCGGAAATAGAGGAAAATCTGAGACGTTCATCTAAAATGAGATATGTGGTTCGGAATTTGGACGGAATTTGGAGCAACAGATTTTGGAGCATTTGAGCCCTCCTCATATAAAAAAATAAAGGGGGAAAATAAGTAAACTATATACAATGTAATCTGAAAAAAGATCAACTTGAGTTAGTGGTATTACCGTATTAGTTTACAAGATTTCAGATAGGTTATATGTACAACACTTTGAATTAGTTCATGATTTGGTCACTATCTGAAAATTAGAGTTTATCTATAAAATTAATTTCAAAACAAATAGATTTTACCACTAAACACGCAGCAGAAACTTCAAGTCCTAACAGTAACCTTCTTCACTTCGTACACCTTTGTGTTGGATCCACGCAACAACAACTGCAGCCACGTCTCTACTGATATCCACATGAACAAGTTGACAAACAACTGCAAATTGGAGCGCTAGTGCCAACTAACAGTCCCCTCTTGTCTTTCTACTTTTCTCTCTCACTTTATGAAGTGGTGCAAATTCAGATAGGTCATATTTTCGGTCTAATTCAATAAAACCGAAAATACTGTTCTTCTATTTTCTGTCTCTTTCAGATAATTAACTAATCTATCAAAAACAAAATACTAACAAATATATATAGACTAATACAACAGTTCGTTTGCACCCATTCATTCACATCTAATCAAATAGGTCTTATCAGATCAGGTCAGATCAGATCATAGAGAAAATAGATATTTCAGGCCCATATTTTAATGCAGCCCAATAAGACTTAATTTATATTATAATTTTATTAATTAACTATTAATTATTGCTCCCGGTAGAACATTTCTAGCATTAGTACCCTGCCCGTTGTGAGAAGGCCAATCAAAGCTTTATCCTTTGCCACAAAAATGCTCCAATTGCCTTGCTGTTACTTGTTCGTTATTCACTTATTTTTGCAGTTTTGCTTCAATTTTTTTAAATAAAGATTAGAGATCAAGTCACCCAATTGTTTAATAGCCATGTAATGCAATAAAGAATTTTTCCATCCGAATTTGAACAGTTTTGCTGCAACTTGAGCTGTCAACATTACGCAAGGCATTAATGCTGATTTTCTCAATATAAACCAAATAAAAAACCAAGGTGCGTGCTCAAAATCTCATCAGAAGATTTCTTATGAATACTTGAGATAAAAAATTAAATTGAATCTATCTTTATCTTAAAAAAATAAAATAAAATAAAATAGTAGATAAATTAAGGTGGAGAGATCAGAGATGGGTATATAGTCAACTTCACCTCCACTGCCTCCAGCAACATCTCACCAAACAAGACCCCACTTTCTGACGACCCCACACCTAACCGGGAATAGTTTATTATTAATTGAACCGTCTTAGATATATAAGTCTAATATAACACCTTCAAATAAAAAAAATATATATTTGGAAATATATTCATCTCCCTCCAACTGGTTCTTATTTCTTTACCCAATAACAACAAGAAGCAAGCATACATACTCTTTGTCATTTATAACAATCAATAATTTGGTGTTATATTAAGTGATGTACAAATATTTTTATTTCGACTGAAAATATAAATTGTCAAATTATATTTTCTTATATACAAAAATTCAATTGAAATTGAAAACTAGCATTTGATCTAGTGATAAAGACAATACTTTCCACATGAGAAGTTGCAGATTCGAAATTCAGATGGAGAATTTCTTGTGAATGTTAAATAGATAGGCAGCTTGACCTTTAACCTTAACTCAAAAAAGTTCAATCGAAATTGTTAAATATCACCAAATATCAAAACTTCACAGAATATCAAATTTACAAAAAAAATCGGATTGAAAATAATGATCCTAAAAGAGAAAAAAAGAAGTAAATATTATCATATCAAAAGATTCATCTTTCAAAATTTTTAAAAATAGTATAAAACTTATTAAAATAGTAGAATTTGGCATCATACAGGATTTGAATATAGTGATCAAATATTGAGCAGCTTGGATCGAGTGTTAGAATTAAAAAAAAAAATGTTTTGGATATTATGGATGAAATACAAATATTTAGAGGTGAAATCATAAGTTTTTTATAACTTCAAGCATATTTTTTTTTGTATTAGCAATGCTGGTTTCCTATCTAAACATCATGAAGCAAATTCAAACCTTCATCAATATAATAAAAAGTTGCTCATTTTGTTTTCATTAATATGATGTTTATGACTCTAGTGATCAGTTGGAGGCCCCTGCGAGCCTCTAGTACAATTTTTATTGTTTATTTTTTTAGGCATTTCTAAAACAATTTCTTCTTGGTTAAACTCTTTTAAGCGAACCAGAAAAAAAAAAAAAAAATTCTCTGTTGAGATATAAATAAATCTTTGTTCACACCATACAGCGAGTCACTGACAAATAAATATAAAGTTACTGAAAAGCGACCCCTTATAACCCAGGAGTTCCAACTTCCAAGTAGCCTAAATGTCAGTAATTAGAAACAAATTTGTAAATAACCATTGACGCCACAGAAGATCTGTAAACTTCCCCATTCACTCTTCCAAATTCCTACTCTCAGATCTCTCTTCTCTAGTCTCTACACACGCAAGTCCAATGACCCGCTACTCCCCGCTCTCCACCGACGCCAACGCCGACGCCGACGCGCCTCATTCCCCCACCTCCACCGCGGCATCAGATCTCCCTCTCAGCCAAAAGCTTGTCAAAGTCATTGGCAATGTCTGCTTCTCCTTCTTCGTTCTTGCTGTGCTGGTCGTCACAGTCGTCGCCGTGACCTACCAACCACCGGACCCATGGCTCACCTCCTCCGCCGCACTCACCAATTCTCTCTCCGCCACTCTACCTAACTCCACCTTCCGTCCCGACGACTCCATTCTCCCCACTGGGGAAGATCTCGTCCCCCTCAACACCTCCCTTATTCCTGTAAACTCATCTGATTCCCCATCTTCCACTGCCATCCCTGATTTGGTTGATTCTCCCTCAACGACTTCTAAGGAGGCGGGAGAGAGCTGCAATCCTGATAAGCCGGTTAATTGCTCGGATCCGAGAGTGCTTAATGCTGTTAAGGCCTTTAATATGAAGGCTTTTACAAGGCGCTCGATTATATTTCTCAGCTATGACAAACCAGTGCCGGGGTCAAAGACTGGGGAGTGTGATGTGGCGTGGAGGTTTAGAAACCGCAAGGACAAGTCGTGGCGCAGGTATGGTTTTGCTTTTGTTAACAGGGAGGAGAATTTTAAGTTTAAAATCCATTTAGATTTAGTAGCTACAGTAATTGTATGAATTAGAGAGGGTAAATTTGTGCAAGCAATTGAAAGGTTTGAAAATAAATTTATAAAATGTGAAATGAATTGGGAATACTGGAGATATCTGACTGCATTAATTGGTGGTTGGAACTTAATTTAAGTACTGATATGGAATGAGAGTAGATAACTTCAGCTCGTAATAATACTATAATCATTTCTCAAAGTTCATTTAAATTTGTCTAATTTGAGCTGGAATCATGTAAATTTTGCTCCTGTACAAAACAATGTAGCTACATTTCTTCATCTCCTCTTGTCAGTAACAATCTGAATCGCTCGATATTTCCTAACAGAATACAAATGGCTTTTACACTTTGAACAGGTACAAGGATTACCGCCGGTTTCGATTTGCACCTGGTGATAACTGCACCATAGAGGTGACGTGGGTAGGTAAATTCCGGTCGGGTATCAATGCAGCAAAACCGCGAACTCGTACCCGTTCTCCTGGCTCTTCCTCCCCCTCTGTCAGAGTACCCATCGACTCTGAGATCAATGACACAATCCCTATTGTTGGATCTGAATCCGAGTTTAAGAGGGCCAAGTACTTATACTACACGCGTGGCGGCGACTATTGCAAAAGCATGAACCAATTCATATGGAGCTTCTTGTGTGGCCTTGGCGAGGCCCAATTTTTGAACCGAACTTTTGTTATTGACTTGAGCATCTGTCTTTCTGGAGTGTATAACCCTTGGTATGGAAAGGATGAAGAGGGCAAAGATTTTAGGTTTTACTTTGATTTCGAGCATTTGAAAGAATCAGCGTCAGTTGTGGAGGAAAAGGAGTTCCTACGCGACTGGCACCGCTGGGAGAAGAAGGGTAAAAGTGGAAATAAAATTTCAGTGAGGAAAGTGCCAACTTATAAGGTCACACCAATGCAGTTGAAGAAAGAAAAAAGTACAGTAATCTGGAGACAGTTTGATGGGCCTGAACCGGAGAACTATTGGTACCGGGTTTGTGAAGGTCGTGCAGCTAAATATATACAACGGCCATGGCAAGCTATTTGGAAGAGTAAGAGATTGATGAATATTGTCACGCAAATCGCTGGTAAGATGGAATGGGACTATGACGCAGTACATGTGGTGCGTGGATGGAAGGCCCAAAATAAGCAGGTATGGCCCAATTTAGATACCGACACTTCACCTGAAGCATTGGTTGAGAAATTGACGAAGGTTATAAGCACTATGAGGAATTTATACATTGCCACAAATGAACCATTTTATAATTATTTTGATAAGTTGAGGTCACACTTCAAGGTGCATTTGCTTGATGATTACAAGGATATGTGGGGGGAAAATAGTGAGTGGTACAATGAGACGATGGAATTGAATGGGGGGAACCCAGTACCGTTTGATGGGTACATGAGGGTAGCAGTTGATACTGAGGTGCTTTTCCGGGCTAAGACTCGAGTAGAGACCTTCAACAATTTGACTAGGGATTGCAAGGATGGAGTCAATACATGCTAGTATGTATTTTGGATAAAATTGTATTGGAAAAGAAAAAAAAAATGTATAATTTTTTTTAGAGGAATTCGAGTATATTTGTTAGGGTGATGCTGTTCATAGATTTGTTGAATGATTTGGTACGGGATCACTTAGTACTTTATTTATGTTGCATTGATTTGATTTTCTGTATTTCTTTCTCTTGTAGTACATTAGTTCTCATATTTAAAAAAAAAAAAAGATAAGGTCACCATGTGAATATTTCTTTTGATTGCTATTGCTATACATCCTGACAGTAAGTGATAATCTTACCTGAATCAGTGGGAAAAACTTGCTCATACTCGTAATGCTTATTTTGCATATTGTGTTCATGAATATATTGCGGTTTAGTAAGCAACTATCAAAATTTGATCATGTGGTTCTATTTATCTCCGAATCCATCAATTACTCATAGTGATTTATCTTTTCTGATAAGTTATATCTTGTGACAAGTTGACATGACTGGAAAAGGAGAGGTAGCACAGTTATCTAGGAGAAAAGTTCTAAAACTGTTGGTTATTCAAAGGTCGAGAGTTCTTTTACGACTTCGCAGCTGCGAAGGTTTTCAAAAAGAAAAGAAAAGTGGACATTACTTAAAACTAAAAACTAAGCCCAACTTTTAGTAAGGCCCAATTTCTTATTCAAGAAAGGCGGGTACTATATGTGCCATAATTTGAGTTACACATCAATTCTGACTATTGTGATCTCTTATTGATAGATCCATATCCCATACATCTAAATTTTGGTGTTTAGGTTGGTTCATTTCAATCCACACAGTCCTTGAATGAGATAGTGATTGAACAACATGTCTCTTTCACACGTAATGAACAACTGTTTCTTGTTAAAAAACAATTCTTTTCTTTCTGATAAAGGATAGTTCCAAAATATTTAGGCTGCTTAGATGCAAGATACTATCTGGTATGCAGGGGCGGACCACATGGTTCCGGCGGGCAGCCGCCTCTCTGGATTTTGAGTTCTGGTGGTGATCTATCGGTCTTGATCAATTTTGCCTCCTGAAATTTTTTTGTCCCTCTCTGTATATTTCATTTGTAATTCGGGTTAAATTTATTGTTAAGATCAAAATAAATGTTTTGAATTATGAATAGTAATTAGAATTATAAGAAAAGCATCAAAAATTACAAGAGCATTGGAAAATATAAGTCAAAACATTATTTTTTTATTGATTACTAAATTAATTAATGAGTTTAAATATGATTAGCTATTTAAACCTGATTCGATTTTTTTTCTCTCTCTGACGAAAATTCTAGATCCGTTCCACCTAGTATGTATGAAGAGAAATAAACAAGATATTGACTGCAGGCTGCTTAGATGCAAATTATAGCACTGTCATGATACATATAGTTGACTGCAGTGCTGGTATTTGAACTCTCTTCACAAAATATTTTGAATAGAGCTTTTAGGAGAAAGGACATTTTTGACTTTATTATATCTCAATATTGTGACTAAAATAACAATGACAGTTTTTCTTGTGGTACCACGGATGAATTCCTTTTTGCTGTTTTTTTTTTTTCAACTGAGAAAGTAATGACTATAAATGAATCACAGAGTCTGTTGATGGTATTCAGTCCTAATTATTATGATTTTCAGAAATCATGTACCAAAAATAAAATAAAATATTGATTGATGGTTTTGGTAGGTGGGATGGGACATTGATCATTGATAACAGTGTGATCATAGCTCATTGTTTCCACATCACTTATTTTAGTATTTTCTTTCCAAATTTGTGGGCAATCCAAACAGATTTGTTCAATTGTGTAGACTATGAAAAAAAAAATCTGCTGAAAATAAAGAAATTTGTATTCAACAAATTTGACCAACAAATATTTTTCAATCATGTAATAATTCATATAAAAACACAAAAAATTTGAATTCCTCTAAGTTACATTGAAGATTAGTTATATTAAATGTATTTTTTAAATAAGGAGAAAAAAAAATAACATAGTCATCTAATCAAAATAAATAAAGGTAAATTATTAGTCTAAATGAGAACACTATATGTATTTCAAATTTATTAAAGTTTAAAAGCTTAAGAATCTATCTATACGCATTTTAAATTAATTTATTAAAAAACTTTGGACTATTAAATGTTTTATTTTAGATCAAAATTATGACCGAATATATTTCTTCTTACTTGAGTGTAGGGGTGGCAGAAAAGCTCGTAGCTCTTGGCTCGATCTAATTCGCACCTAACTCACTCGCTAACAGCTCACTCGATATTGGATCGAGATGTTAACGAGGCAGCTCGTCACTAGCTCGGTTCATAATTAACGAGTTCAAGCTGAGTCTAGCTTAACGAGTTCATGCACGAAATGAAGAAAAATGAAGAAAAGACCTCCAGTGCGGACGCACTGGGTACTTAGACAAATTTTCAGCACCTCAGCACTACCCAGAAAAAGTCCAAACCTAGTGCGGACGCATTCAAGAGCCAGTGCGGATGCACTTAGTACTTAGCTGATTTAAGGAACTTCAGCGTAGACTAGTGTGGACACACTGAGTCTCCAGTGCAGACGCACGTAGAAATAAAGATAGTTAAAAAAGGAAAGTTCAAAACCCTTAAAGTCAGTGCAGATGCACCAACCCCCAGTGCAGACGCACTGAGGTCACAGACAGCCAAAAAACGCATTTTCGACAGTTTTATATTTTTGGCACATCCCGGACGCATTTCAAGGGCTCAAATTAGACTACGCCAATTTGGGAATTCTGTAGAACATGTATCTAATAACCTCCCCACTACATAGGCTCCAAATTGGGCAGAACTTCAACTATAAAAGGGGAGAACTTTCCTATTCAAATCATCTCATACTTGGTGTAAAAATTCTGCGGCCAAGGAAGCTTTTCAAGGAGAAGGAAGAAGAAGATTCAATCAAGAAGTCGGCAAGATTGAGGTTTTTGATTTAGAAAAGGGTGTAACTATTTCTTTATTTCATTTCTCTTTGTTTTTGCCAATGTTTGTAATGGATCTGAGATATTAGTTTTCTCTCTAGAGGTTTAGGTCAATGTATGAACTTGTTTAATTCTATCTTATTCGGTTCTTTGTTTTTATTATGATTGTTTGATTTGATTGTTAATTTATGTGATTTATAATTTGTGTTGATTACATAATTAGTACTTGACTTGCACAACTCCCACTTTGGATTTGAAAGAACCAAAGAAGTTAGGATCATATAGGATAGTACCAAATTATGAACACAAATACCTTAGGTTTTGGATTAGGATCTAACCAATTTGTAATCTAAACCGAAACTACAGAAATTAGGGTTAGAGTTTGGTGAAGGACTTAATCATGAAGTCAACCCCTAATTAGGACATCTTGAATTGAATTGAATATTGGTATGAATGACTTAATCATGAAGTACCGATATTTAAGGAGATGATAGACTAATAAGAGCTTTATGATCTAGATAGCTAGGGTGAAGGATCCAATCGCGAAGTCCGAACTATTTAGACACGTTATTAATTCACAAAAGTGACCCTTTTAACATCTTAGGTTAGAAACCTCATCATATCAAACATGAATTTAAACAAACCGAGTAGATAAAATTAACAAGGAATTGTAGACCAAATGCCCCTAGATCTTCCTAAACTTGAAAGTAACCAAATCTTTCTTTTAATTTTGTTATTTACTTTCATTGTTTACAACCCTCTCTTCGGTTATTGAATCCAACCTTAAGATTGTTAGAACAACCCCCCCCCCCCCCCAATCAATTTTACTTTCTTGCACAATCTAAAACAAATTGATAGAGTTTAAGATTACTATTTAACCATATTCCCTGCGGATCGATACCTCAAATACTACATTAATAGGTTATGCGCTTGCAATCAACCATTCTTTTGGTATTAAAGGTTTATAAATTTGAAAGACAAACAAGTATAAAATTAAGCATAAAACCCTACACACAAAATACTCAACACCTTGTAATCATTTCTCATTGGGTAAAGAAAGGCGCGCCATCTCGAAGGTCGCGGGCCCTGAAGACGTAGGCATTAGTGCCAAACTTCGTAAACAACTCTCGTGTCAAGTGTCTCTAAACTCTACTATTTACTTTATTTATTTTATATTTTAGTTCAGATTTAAGTTATTCGAGTTTTCGCCGATAATAACTTATAGACACGCTAGATAATTTAATTTAGATTAAAAGTTTTAAAAAGCCTTATTCATCCCCCTCTAAGTGCCTTTGGGACCAACACAAACTACTACAACATGTTAAATAAGCAAACTACTGCATATCATATTTGATCATTTAAATTTTAACATATAAAAACTTTAATAACATGTTAAATTAAAACAAATATGCCTCTATTTTCACATGTTTAAATTACTTTAATAACATGTTTAAATTCTAGTAATTTAAATTAATCGTAACGATTTAGAGCTTCTTAATTAGGGTGTAGGGTTTAGGGTTAATAACAGAGATCAAATTTCCCTCCAACTCCGCAGTGAAGACTTTCCACATAGAAGGGAGTGCCTCCCAAGATTTTAATATCACCATCGTCTGCGCCGATGGAATTAAGTATATATGCCAACGTTTAAGATTCGGAGCAGATGGAATTCAGTTCTACCAACGGTTAGGTTAAGGAGTCGATGGCTATTTCAAAATTTATTTCACATGTCTGATCATGACCATATATAGCTAAGTGTCATTTGAACTTCCAAATATTGATCAGGATATCACTCCAAATCAACTTTCTTCGTAGCGAGAACTCAAAAGAACCCAAATCTAGGTTTTCTCTTTATCTCATTCACATCTAGGCAGCCACCCTTCCTTACTCTGTCACTGAGGTTAAGGTTACTCCATCTTACTCTATATATGTTTTCTAGGTTTTTGATGTGATGTTACAACAAATTTGTAGTTCCCTACACCATAAACTTTTATTCACTAATACACTGTGATATGTGTGCTCTGTTAGCTAGTGTTTTAGGTAATTTTTTTTTTGGGATTTAATTATTCTATAGAGTGATCCCACTTGAGTATTTTACTATTTAATAAAACTGTTGTTTTTTAGTGATCCAGAATTATCTAAAAGTATCAGTTTTGTAAAATACTTAATAAATAGTAAAAAAATTCACAAAAATATAAAATTTGATCTTCAAGCACATTTTAATAAAGATTACATGTTGAATGGTTCGGATTAACTGTTTGGACTTTAAATATCACAAAACTAAGTTGTGGTAAGATGTTGTAACTTTCAAATATTGTAAGTGGATCTCTCATCTATTTTGTAACATGAAATATATATGCAAGCAATACTTTGCCTTACTGGAATATATATTATTTCAAGATTTCTATCAATTCAAGAGATCATGCAGCTACAAAGTTCAAATTAGCAAAGTCAAAAGTAGCTAAGCCAAAAGCAGCAAGTCAACATCCCTTGGACTTGATTGAGGTAAGTCCACATTACCTTACAATTCAACTAATTCTTATTTGATTCAATGGACTTCTGATTTAATTAAATATTTTTTGCTTCATTACATCTACATGCAGGAGATTAAGAGATGCACTGTCAGCATAAACTATGGTCAGGGACCAGTCGTAGTTACAAAAGGGTATGTTTTTCCTCTCACTGAGGGTCAATCATGTTCTGGTGATGCGCTCCTACCAAGGCATATGTAGGTGCTTATCGAAAGCATAACTACCATAACTGAGAAGTATATCACCTTACCTCTACCTGTACCGGTTGTAGGCATGGTTTTCCTCCGAGATGCCGTCGGAGTTGAAATCCAATGGCCCAAGTTGGGGATCAGTCTTGTAGAGGTCAAATTAATAAATTATTTACTAAATATTCTCATTAACGTGATCACACTTTTCATTTGTTTAACCATGTACGTAATCGATTCTTGCAGGAATGGATGGTAGGTGTCGATGGATGATGATTACCACTGGTCACCGTGGAAGTATTGGAACAGCTTGGAGATGCGTTTAAAGAGCTCCATAAAGAATATCTTCAGACCCCCTATCAAATGGAGATAATTGGATATTCCATATCAGGCGGAAGCAAACTAGGATTGAGAGCTTCCTAATCTCATTGCGATTTAGGAAACTGAGGGATTTCATGACTTGGCGGCCGCTGAACTTGTCTATTATCCAATTCTATTCTCTGTGAAACTTTATTTTTATTTAAACAGATTTATTCTCTTCACAGTTCACTCCTTCCTCTAGTATGACAATCATTATTTTCAGCTATTGCATAACCATTGTTCCTCCCTTTAAGAAAGACAACATGTCCATCGGACATATAGATGCTGATATGATATGCACAACGACGATTAAGCACGATAACCGACTATCACTGGAGTGCTGCATCGAAAGCTTGCTGAGTTTCAAGAAGAAGAAAATGATATTTGCACCATACCACGAGAAGTAATACCATAGAGTTCACACTCATGTTTCTTTTCCTTAAATCACAAGTTCATATTGATTTATTACTATTACTGTAATTGTATGGATCATTGGGTACTGCTTGTCATACTTCCAAGGAAGGATATGGTCCTTTGTATCGACTCTCAAATTGTACAGGGCAGGGTTTTCGCAATCGAATCTCATTTGCAAAAGTGAGCAAAATTCTTGTAATGTAATACACCAATTAATAATCTGATCTACGTAATAAATTCCTAGGATAAGTACCACACTAACCTTTATTAATTGTAGGGCTTATATCCAATATCTACAGCGGAGTGGACAGCAATCGGAGAGGAGAAGAACTTGTCAATGGTCAATGTTTCAGGTATTAAAAAATTATATTGAGTATTTCATTTTAACTTATTTCAAGTTCAAACATAAAGGAAATATCAAGGAACCGCTACAGAGGGTAGTTGAACACTAGATGGCTGTATTTGTAGATGTTATACCCCTTAACCAGTACATGCATGCCAATGGAAATTGTGGTTATTGTTTGAGCAATAATATTTTTCGTCTATTTGACTAATTTGCAAAAATATACAATTGTTGAATTTTACGATTTCTTCTATTTTTTGAAAGATATGTAGGTTCAAGTCAAATAGAATTACATTATGGAGTACTTGGACTGAAGAAGTCATGAAGACCTTTATCAAGAATACAAATTGTAAAATCAGATACTTGGTAAAGTAAGTTTGAGGCTGTTTTAACAGAGGTAAAACGTTGGTAACGTGTGTAAAATGTTGTAGCGTTTTAAACCTGTCAGAAACGCTGAAGTAACAGCTTGATCAAACTCAAAAACAACTTGAAACGTTGTAACGTTTTTACAAAATGTTGTAACATTTTAAGAATTGTCAGAACGATAAATACAGCTGTACCAAATTCAAAATTCAAACTACAAACGTTGTAACGTTTCACAAAACGTTATAACGTTTTAATTAAATCTGAGCTTCAAACAATTCCTGTTTTTGATCAAGATTTTACAGAGCCAAACGTTATGTAACGTTTTACAAACGTTGTAACGTCTACTAAGCTGTCAGAAAATTAAAACCCTAAAATCGCATTTTGAAATAAAACGTTGTAACGTTTTAGCTCATTTTTGAGCTGTTTCTATAAATAGGGCTTTGGGCTTTCTTCCCAAACCATCTTAGCCGACCCTAAACTTCTAAAAAACAATTTTCTGAGAGCTTAGCTTACTCCATTGTTGTGAGAGCTTAAAACTTCAAAATCCCTCAAACAACCTTAAACCCACTTCATTAATCTTGAGTTAGATTAGATTAGAGTGATCTATTGAGTGTTTCTCTTGAGTTTCTAGACAATCGAGACCTTGTTCTCATCTCTTCGAGTTGGCTGTTTGACTTTTTGCTTGGTGTGTAAGGGCTCAACGGTTCACAAGTTGTAATCCTTTCGTATTGGGTAATAGAAAGGCAGACCCACAAGAGGTTGCGAAGCCCCAGAGACGTAGGCCTTTGTTTTACCGAACTCCGTTAACATCTCGCGTGTCAAATTTCTCTAAACTCATATATTTACTTTCAATTGCAATTTAATTTCAGTTTTTGAGCAATTTAGAGGTGCACTTAGTGTAACAGTGGTGTCCTTAGTTTACATTATTAGCCCCTTGTTGTGTGGCTTAGTTATTGCTACTTATTATATGTACTTTTGGAGTTTAGACTCACAGAAGCTTGATTTATAGCTTAGTTGTTGTGCTTATTATGTAGTTACTTTGTTGGTTTTTAATTATAAATGACATGCTGGTTGTTTTTTGATACTGCATATCTAAACTTATATACTTTGGTATAGCTCATCCTGTAATTATGGTTTCATGATGAATGGAACGGGCCTCGGCCCTTTTTAAAATATAAAAATAAGATCGAACATAATTGCACTAATAAAATTGAATTTTGTTTTCTAACTTTTCTTTCAGGGCCCACAACAAGTATCTGACTGGGAGTGTGGATACTACGTGATGAAGAATATGGATTACATCATCCGTGAAATTGCAAGTGATTTTCTAGAGGTATGTCAATTTGTTTCTATCATGCACTGATTTTAAGTTATTAATTAATTATAAATGCACTATTATTAATATGTTTTCATTTAAATATGCAGTCTCCACTACCACACCTTCCATACATTTATGCAGAATTGCACAAGGTTCGTGTCCGATGATGCAGGTACTTCTTGGAATGGCGGCTTCCATTTTATGGGGAGGATATTTATTTATATATATGATGTACATTTTTGTAGGTACTAGCTAGCTAGAACAACTAATGGTTGTGTTTTGAAAGATCCATTTGGTATGTCCTGGGGTTTCTCTTAATTTGTTGCAACAGAACAGATATGTTAATGAATGATGGTACTTGGGTTAATTTAGTGTTGTACTGTTCATTGGTCTTCTATATTAATTATCTTGCTTAATTTGTTGCATGTTATTTGTATTTGATTTGGTGCTATATATATATATATATATATATATATATATATATATATATATATATATATAAAGAGAGATTATATATATATATAGAGAGAGAATGTGACTAAGCTCAAAATGTTTTTTCCTAGCCCAGGAACAAATAACTCGATTTTTATATTTTCAAAGTCCAAACAGTCGATTCAAATAGTTAGATGTTTAATCTATATTAAAATGTGCATAGAGACCAAATTTTACATTTTTTGGAATTTTTTTTACTATTTATTAAGATAGTTTGAAAATCATTGCTTTTATTAAAATTCTGCACCATTAAAAAACAGCAACTTTCAAACCATCTTAACAAATAGTAAAAAAATTCCAAAAAATATAAAATTTGGTCTCCAAGCACATTTTAATATAGATTAAACATCTAATAATTTCGATCGACTATTTGGACTTTGAAAATAGGAAAACCAAGTCATTTTTCGTGGGGCTAGGAAAAAACTTTTTGAGCTTAGCCATTCTCTCTCTCTCTATATATATATATATATATATATATATATATATATATATATATATATATATTGGTATATATAAATGGAGGCTAGCCCCTAATGCAGGCATATATAATTAAATATATAAAAAGAAATCACCAACGGTCCAAAGTAATAACAGATGGCAAACTACGACATGCAAATGCCAACTCAAACACATCCGATGGTGTAATACACTTTTGCTAACAGCTAATAACACCCAGAGACGATGGTGTTTCTATTTTAACGGCATATTTAATGACCAAAAAAACTAATATTCCCGTCGGTCCCTAATTTCTATCCGATCGCATTGGAGCTTAACGCCATCGGCTCGTACCGATGGCGTATGGGTACACATTTCCTATCGGGGTGATATGCAACGGTTCAAAATCCAATGGTGGAACGCAATTTCAACCGATATAAAAGGGTTTTTTTTGTAGTAATGATTGTTTCGGAGCTTCACTATGAAAAAAAAATCTACGAAAAATGTTAATTTTTTGCAAGGTTCTAAATAGCATTTTTTGCTTCATAGCAGGAAACCCACAAAAAAAGTTATAGCGAAAGCTATGTCACATAGCGTTTTTTTTATTTTTATAAAAATTATATCATATATTTGTACTAAATATCAACATTATCTAAGTGTCATAGAACAATAAATAACATCAAATTGATTAAAAAATTATAATATTTATATTGAATCAATAAAAAGTCCAAATTGTGACTCAAAATATCCATAGTAATACTAATATAATAAACTATCGATCTTTTTCTATTCAAAATATATTCAACATCATGACATAATCTATCTTTTTTTCAATTTAAATTTCAAAATAACCTAGACATCATAACATAATTAACTATCTTAATCTATTCAAAATATTCAAACTACCATATAGTAAGTATCATTTTGTTACTTCAAGAAATATCTTAATATATTTAATCTGAGCCTTTATTTAAAGCCCATATAAATTGAAAAAAAAAAACTAATGCTGCATAGCCTGCTGTAGCTTCCTTATTTGATTTTGTTTGATGGGTCTCTCATTTAATAATTAATAGTTTAATATATAGCTTAGTACGTCAATTGCAAAAAAAAAATCACGGTTAAAATCCAATCCGCGCCTTTATTTAAAGCCCATATAAATTGAAAATAAAAGAAAAAGCAGCCCATGTTGCATAGCGCGCGCTATTTGCGCTACACGCTATGCGCTATAGCGGACCGCTATTATCGCTATAGCGTCTGTAGCTCAAATAGCGCGTTTTGATGGCATAGCTTAGCGTTTAGGGTCCAAAAACGCTATAGCGACACTATAACGTGCTATTTAGAACACTGATTTTTTGAAAGAGATCATTCTAGAAAATAAATTTTAGAAACAAACAAACCTTTTGTCATGACGTCAAAGATGTGTATATTGATAAACAATGAGATTAGCCATGCGATAATTTATATAATTAGCAACATATTGAATTCCTCTAAGAATTACATTGCATCTTAATTAAATTAAATATATATCTTTTAAATGAGGAAAGAGAAAAATAACACATGAAACATTCAATCAAGAAAAATAAAGAAGATAAACCATTCGTCCCAATGAGAACACTATATATATATTGCAAATTTTATTAAAAATTTAGAAGCTTAAGCATGTATTTTAAATTTTATTAAAAAAATTTGAGACTATTACGATCTTTGATTTAAGACCTTCCTTCTAACTTAACTATTTGAATCCACCTTATTAAATATACGAAATCATTTGCCCAACCCGAAGAACTTTATCTGGATTTGTTAATACAAAATCGTTCGTTGTGCGCTTGCAATTAAGGCAATAATTAATTTGGATAATTTTTTCTTTATTTAAAAAATGAAAAAAAAAACTGGAGATAATTTTAGATCTGCCATGGTGGAATCTGGCGTTGGACGAGCACCATGCATCATAAAAATAATATATAACTAAAAACATGGGTATGAAATTTTAGAGTGGAGAACTGGAGATGAGAGTAATGAAATACTGATTTTATTGATTGCTGTTGTGTAAAATACAAGGTCTATATATGAGTATTTATAGTCTAAAATCCAACTAGCTGTAATCTGCATGAAATTAATACAAGGTCTATATATTTTTATACTTGTACTTAAATTAATTAATATAAGTCTTATTCATACTCTATTTTTATTTGTTAAAATGACAAATAACGAATAATTGTTAAATAAATTAATAATTTATATAATGTAATCTACAAATATAACAAATAAATAAATATATTAAACAACATCATTTATGTAATATCATAAAATATAAAAATTATAATTTTGTATTCCATTAATTTAAAAATTATAAATTATTAATCAAATATATAAAATGTTGTATTATTTAAATTTGTCATAGATTACTAATTAAAAACAATATAAAATGTTAGATAAATTAACTTTATTGTAAATTCCTTGATACAAAATTTTACAAAATATATATATAAAAATCAATATAATCATAATAATAAAAATTATATAATTATATGTATAAATAAAAAAATATTATATAAAAAATTAATCAATTACTCTACAGGCTAACTGGTACAAAATAGTTATTCATATTCTTATTAACGAGAAAGTTTATTTACCCCGAATTTTTTATTAATATCCAAATTTTATATTAAGTTTAAAAAAATATCCGAATCGGTTGTTGTTTTCGAAATCTACCCATTCCGGAAAAAAAATTTCCGGAATTAAACTCTAAATCCGGGAAAAAAAATTTCCGGAAACTCGGTTCTAACTCCGGAAATTTTTTTTCCGGATTTAGGATTTTTTTTTTTGCTAAATCCGGAAAAAAATTTTCCGGATTTAGGATTTTTTTTTTGCTAAATCCGGAAAAAAAAATTCCGGATTTAGGAATTTTTTTTTCCAAAAATTTTTTTTTCAGGAAATTTTTTTTTTCAGTTTTTATTTATAATTTATTTATTTTTTGTATTGAAGTATTACAAATATTTAATATATTTTTAAAAAAATAGATGGAATACTATATAATTTGATTTATTCGAAAGACTGCTACAAATAATCCGGATCAACATTTTTCATGCCGGATTTTTTACGGCCATAAAAAAAATATAATATAATATATGTATATATAATATAATATATGTATATATAATATAATATATGTATATATAATATAATATATATGAAAATGAAGATATAAAATATGAGGTATTGGAACCCTCGGTTAGTGTCTCAAAAATTCAGTTTAAGTTTTTGTTTCAACGGTAGGCATTCAACGATCTGTTTGGACTTTGAAAACTTTCAAAATACCGATCTGTATCTGCATCTGTATCTGCACGGATATCGGATATCTGTATTAAATTTTCAGATACGGAGTCGAATACGGTCAGATAATATCCAACCTGTTTGCACCCCTAGTTAACACACAGGAACTGACATTTATCTTTCCTTGCTGTTTTAAAATCAGAACTTAAATATTAATTTGCTTCTATAGTTCCGGCCTAGTTCGTTTGTTGCGGGATTGTGTGGAATGGGATTTGGTGGGTTTGGGAACTCACTTTTTAATTTGCGGGAACCCATGCTTGTAGATACGTATAGGAATGATTGTGGGAATTTATTGAATTAGTGTTCGGTTGTACTGTGGGAATAATCATAGGAAATCTTGATTTATTTTAAAAAAAATGTATTTCTATTTAAATATCTCAATCAAATAATATTTACAAAATTCTAAATCAAATCGTTTAGTTAAAGCAAGTGAGAAATATTTGTTACAATAATATTTTTCTAAAGTTTCTCAATCAAATAATATTTTTTTTATTATTTACTGTTCTAAGGTGTTGTTGAGTTGTTCCCGTTGCTTTTGAGTTTGATATGAAGAAGTACTTCCAGATGTAACAAATAATATTTGTTAATTATAATAATGATAGAAGTAGAGTACTACCTAGATAGTTCCGGACAAATTAAGATTAGTCCCACAGAGAAAAAGAAAAAGAATTTAGATATATTTATCTACAAGTTTGAGAGTGAGTTGTTGTCATATTATTCGTCTGTTACTGTTTTTGAAAGAGAATAGTGGGTCCAGCCTATTTGATCACGAGGTGAGAGAGAGTATTCCATTGGTAGTGGGAATAAAATAATTCACTCTGACTTGATAAAAAAAAATTCCCATCAAATTACATTGATCTGGGTAATATATAGGAAAATAATTGAGAAACTATTGCGGAAAACAATGACAACCGAATGAGCATTGAAAATTGTCTAGGAAATCTCACCAATTCCCAATGAATTCTTGACATCCGAACACGGCCTTAGTGCAGTGATATATTTTCTTTTTCCTTTTTGAAATTAAGGCTCGGTAGTGGCTATACAAGTGATAGTGATTTTTACTAGCATGGTCTCAACATCTTCGGTTCTCTCTCTCTGTGTATACATATATGTCAACTCCTGTGTTGTGCTCTTCAATTCTAATTGCTTTTTAGTGTCTCTATGAAAATGAAAAACAGTAATATGAGCAATAAAGAAATGCAATCAAATAGTGCATTCTGTAACAAATCAAACATTCAAGAGAATGCTCAACCAGAAGAAGGGAAGGAAAAGGAAGATGGTCGACACAACACCGTCCCATTTCACAAATTATTTGTGTTTGCAGACTCGAAAGATGTGGTCTTGATGATGCTCGGAACAGTCGGTGCCATTGCAAATGGCATGGCTTGTCCAATGACAACCATTATAGTAGGGAATATGATCGATGCATTTGGAGGAGCTACGAGCAAACATGACGTGGTTCAACGTGTTTCAAAGGTGAATTTTCAAAGCATTTTCATGTCATCGGAGGTTATTGTAAATATTTTGCTTTATGAAAAAAAATACTCATATTGCTTTGAGGTTTAATTTCTGTTACTTAATTTATACATTTATGCATGGATATTTAATTTCCACATGTAATGATACGAAAGCAGATGCTCTAGTCTCATTTCCAAAAAAAGAAAAGACAATGTGCAAAATTCAGAGCTTCAGAAATGGCAGACAATAGATAATTGATTAATAATTTATTTGCCTGTTTAATATATTCAATTCAGGTTGCTCTCGAATATGTATATCTAGCACTCGGCCTTGCAATTGGATCGATATTGCGTAAGTCTAAATAATCACATAATCTTTTAGTAAATCAACCATTGGAGCTTTACAGGGTCAGTATTGTAATTCCAGAGGTGAGTTGCTGGATGGCAACCAGTGAGAGACAAGCTGCAAGAATAAGGAATTTGTATTTGAAAGCTATACTGAGACAAGAAGTTGCATATTTTGACAAATATGCCAAAACAGGAGAGATAATCGGACGGATGTCCAGCGACACCGTCTTAATTCAAGACGCAATGGGCGAAAAGGTAACACCTACCAGCTCTGAATTGCTTATTATGAATATATGACAATTTATATTCTAAGAATCAAACACAACAAGTGATACGCGGTATGCTTCGTAAACTGATATATTCAAGTTGTATTGAATTCAGTACAGTAGTAAACAGGTATTTCTGAGGTAATGATATATATAGAGTTGTTTAAAAACTAACATAAAATTACCTTTCGTCTGTCTCAAGGGGACTAAATATTGAAGCAAGTTTCTGTATCCATGACATAAAATTTCATCCATTTTAACAGATGACTAGTGCCAAACTACTGATACATATAGCCCCTGAAAATGTACATAAGCCATAATTTTAATTTACTGATTGATAAGTGTCTGTCATTTACACTTGTACCGAATTCATGCTTCCCGGGCTTGAATTATTCGAAACTGTTTTATCTATTCAGGTTGGCAGGTTCATTCAACAGGTAACCGGATTTTGTGGAGGGGTCGTAGTAGCATTGGCAAAAGGATGGCAGTTAGCATGTCTCATGTTGATAATGGTTCCGGTTTTAGTTTTGTCAGCAGCGGTCACTCACCGGGCTATATTGAAAATGGCATCTCTAGGACAGGCAGCGTATGCTGACGCGGCAACGGTGGTGGACCAGACATTAGGGTCAATTCGAACAGTAAATTCTCTTTTAAAACTTCTATATTTATATGCATTCTAATATGACAGCTTTTTGAAAAAAATATATATATATATCCCCTAACTTTTGTAGGTAGCGTCATTTAGCGGAGAGAAACAAGCAGTGGAGAAATACAAGCATTCATTAAGAAAAACGTACAATTCAGGAGTTCGAGAGGGATTGATAGCTGGTCTTGGCCGGGGTAGCATCATGTTTTCATTATATGTCACACAATCTTTTGTCATATGGTATGGCGCAAAGTTGATATTGAGACACGGCTACACTGGTGCAAAGGTCATAAATGTCTCAGCTGCCATTGCTAGGGGTTCTCTGTGAGTCCCCATTAATTCCATTCCTTCTTTTCTTTCAACCGAAGAAGTTTAGTAGCTTGTCTGTGCATAAATCTTAATTATATACATATAAATAGAATTGCTTAAAATCAAAATCAACCAAATAAAATATCTTATTGAATTAAATAAGTTGATCAACCAAAAGAGATCAAATCAAATAAATTTATTTATTTTTGATAATCAAAGTAGTACTTAAAATTTCAACATAAAAGTTAAAAAACCAATGGATTATATATATTATTATGTATAATTACAATACTGATATAATACCAAATAAATAGTATCTCAAGATATTTAGTAGCAATAGTTATATTTATTTGAAACTATGCTAAACCTAATTTTTTTGTATTAAGCTAATTAATGAAGGGTTTCTGTGCAGTGAACTAGGGCAGGCACTTACATGCCTGGCGTCATTTGCAGCGGGTCAGGCAGCTGCTTACAAAATGTTTCAAACGATAAATCGGAAACCACATATTGAGTCATATAACATAGCAGGAAAGAAGCTTGACAACATTATAGGAGAAATAGAATTTGTCGAGGTGAATTTCTCATACCCAACACGACCACACGAGCAGATATTCACGGGTTTCTCTCTCTCTATCTCGAGCGGTACCACTGTTGCGTTAGTCGGTGAGAGCGGGAGTGGTAAATCCACTTTTATTTCTTTGATTGAACGCTTTTACGACCCACTGGAAGGTAAGGTGTTGATAGATGGTGTTGACTTGAAGGAATTTCAACTTGAGTGGATTAGAGGAAAGATTGGGCTTGTCAGCCAAGAACCGGTATTGTTTGCTGGTAGTATAAGAGATAACATTGCGTATGGAAGTGATAATGCATCAGAAGAAGAAATTAGAGCAGCAGCAGAGCTAGCTAATGCTGCCAATTTCATTGAGAAAATGCCTAAGGTAAGTAAGCGTGTTAGAACGGTTGGTTCTTAAAACCGAATTAAAATAGTCAAACCAAAATTTTATTCTGTTTTGAAAAATCTAAATGAACCTACCAAAAAACAACGGAACCAGAAAACCAAATTAAATTTTGGTTTGTTTGATTCAACTGAAATAAGAGAGATTAAACCAAACCAAATATAAAAAAACCGAAATAATTAAAAAATTAAACCAAACCGAACAATTTAAACTAAAAAGCTGAATCATTTAATCTAAAATTTGTTGGTTTGATTGAAAACCAAACCATAGGTAACTGTCTAACCATGTCATTTCCTGCTACTTGAAAAGAAAACAAAATATTTATCTAACCATGGATATACAATGTAGATTTGCATTTCTTTTGAATAAAAAGTAACTGTACTTGTTAGTTTGGTGTTTTAACTGTCTTGTCACTACAGATTTGATTGTACCAGATTGAGCATGCACTAATACTAACAACATGTAGGGACTTGAGACATCAGTAGGGGAGCATGGGACCCAGCTATCAGGAGGTCAGAAACAGAGGATTGCAATTGCTAGAACAATATTAAAGGACCCTAGAATAGTACTTCTAGATGAGGCCACAAGTGCTTTGGACGTCGAGTCTGAACGAATCGTGCAAGAGGCAATTGATCGGGTTATGGCTAAGCGAACAACTGTCATAGTTGCACATCGGCTGAGTACTATCAGAAATGCCGCTACAATCGTTGTCTTACATCGTGGGTCTATTGTTGAGAAAGGTACAACTTCTTAGTAACACCCAAATACTGAATAAACCCAGGGGACACTAAATCTTCGCAAACAAAACCAAATTGACCTTAATATACATACTTAAATCTCAAAGGGATCCTTTTAATTTCTCAATGTATTTTGTTTAGGGCCACATTCGGAGCTAATAAAGGACCCAAATGGAGCATACAACCAACTGATCCGCTTGCAAGAAATAAGCAATACAGAAAAATCACAAATTGAATCAATCAACCAACAAGTTTCCTCCATAAGTTATTTGTCTCATGAGAACAGGAAAATGAATCTATTGGAGCCCCCAGTTGTAACAGATCCCAATGACAGTACATCCAAAGATTCGGCAAAAGAACCCCAATTGGACATATCCATTTTTCGCCTAGCCAATTTACATAAACCTGAATTTCCTTTCCTTATAATGGGATGCATCGCCTCAATTGTCGTAGGGGGTGTATTATTTCCTGTTTTTAGTATCCTTTTATCAAGCGCTATAGGCGCATTCTATAAACCACCTCATGAATTAAGAACTCAATCCAACTTTTGGTCATCTATGTTTCTCATATTTGCTGCTGTTTCCATTATTGCGGATCCGATTTCCTCCTATTCTTTTGCAGTAGCTGGGTCGAGATTGATAAAAAGAGTTAGAATAATGACATTTGACAAGGTGGTCAATATGGAAATGAGTTGGTTTGATGATCCGGAGAATTCTAGTGGTTCAATCGGAGCAAAATTATCAGCGAATGCAGCCAAGGTGAAGGGAATTCTTGGGGATGCACTAGCACTATCAATTCAGAATTTAGCTACAATGGTAGCCGGATTGCTAATTGCTTGTGTTTCAAATTGGGAGTTGGCACTAATTTCATCAGCTATGATGCCTCTAGTTTGGATTATTGGAACTATTCAGATGAAGTTCATTGCTGGTTTTAGCTCTGATGCTAAGGTAGGTATCAAAAAACATAATAAAGAATCATGATAAACTATAATATAGCAATAATATGTATAAATATTTTCATGGAGTATTCCTATTTGTGTCGATGTATTACAAAGGCTATTAGTTTTAGTTAAAACCAGGGTGCTTAATATCAGAAATTACAAGGAGAAGGCTCCTAAAGGTACCTCAATCAAGTCTATTCAAGAAACTTCCTGTGTTTTAAATTAAGCGAAAAAATTGTAGAAAAAGTTTGCCAAAAAAATTGAACTTTTATCTATTCTGCTCAATGTGAAACTATTAATTATGCAGTTAAGAAGTTGTTGTATTGATCGAAGATGATTATGTACCAGTTCTGCTTAAAACATATAACATAATATGCACCAATTGTTTTATTTGACATCAGATGATGTATGAGAATGCAAGTCACGTAGCAAGCGAAGCAGTGAGCAACATAAGGACGGTCGCCTCTTTCTCTGCAGAGGAGAAGGTGCAGCAACTTTACCAGAAAAAATGTGATGGGCCGTTGCGTGCCGGTATCAAGCTTGGTATAGTTTGCGGCATTGGCGTAGGTGTCTCCATTTTCATGCTGAATTGTTTCTTCGCGATAATTTTCTATGCTGGTTCTCACCTTGTGGAGGAGGGGAGGACAACTTTCGTCATAGTATTTCGGGTATCAATTTTGTTCATTGTTTTAAATGCCGCCGCCTTAACGTGTTGAAAACACTATACAGTTTTGGTCATGCATATATTGATGCTTCCCTCTGATAATTGCATGTTTTGGTATTTATTAAGGTATATATGACACTTGAAGCCATAAGAAAATCTCAGACGACTTTATTTGTAGCGAATAGTGCAAAGGCTAAATCTGTCATTGCTACAGTTTTTGCAATACTGGATCGGAAATCAAAGATAGACCCAAATGACACTAATGGTCTGACCATGGAAGCTGTGAGTGGCAACATTGAATTCCAGCATGTAAAATTTTGTTATCCAAATCGCCCCGAAGCGATCATTTTTCATGACCTATGCCTATCTATCCAATCTGGGCAGGTATTGTATTGTTTCCTTTTGATAACACTTTCATTACACCTTCCAATATATGTTCGTTTAATTATATTCACATATAATTCTTAGATGTAAACATACTGTATTACATAACAGAATTAATTAAAGTTGGTTGCATCTCTAATTAATTACCAGACAGTAGCACTTGTTGGAGAGAGTGGGAGTGGGAAGTCAACAACCATAGCTCTTTTACAGAGATTTTACGACCCTGATTCGGGACATATTTTGTTAGATGGAATCCAGATTCAAAAATTCCAGTTGAGGTGGCTGAGGCAACAAATGGGCCTTGTTAGCCAAGAACCCATATTGTTTGATGATACGATTCGTGCTAATATCGCTTATGGAAAGGAGGGAAATGCTACAGAGTTCGAGATAGTAGCCGCTGCTGAGTTAGCAAATGTACACAAGTTTGTCAGTAGTTTACCACAGGTTAGCTTATGCGCATAAAATTTTGAAGATTGAAATTTTCGAAATAATTTGTTTGCGTGAGTTGCCAAAATTATGTTACCTTAACAATGTAGGGATATGACACGGTGGTTGGAGAGCGTGGGGTCCAACTGTCAGGAGGGCAAAAGCAACGTGTAGCAATGGCACGAGCAATAATAAAAGAACCCAAGATCCTCCTTTTAGATGAGGCAACCAGTGCACTCGATGCAGAATCCGAGCGTGTAGTGCAAGATGCATTGGATCATCTGATGGTTCGTTGTACGTCTTTGGTGGTGGCCCATCGTTTGTCGACCATAAGAAATGCTGATTTGATTGCAATTGTGAAAAATGGAATGGTTGTAGAGAAGGGAAAGCATGATACCTTGATTGGTATAAAGGATGGAGCATATGCATCATTGGTAGCACTTCACTCTGGTGTTTAGAATAAAAATATAATAGATCTCAGGGTCAATCAATTGCCAGTATTCTTCTATTTACATTCAGAGCACTCAGAAGTTGATGTAAATTCAGAATCAATTAAATTTGATGTTCTATTTAAGACACTTAAGAGCATCTACAACAGTAATTATTTTAAGATTGCTAATATGATGTGTTTATTGCTAACATAATTGCTGAGATGTATTACAAGTGCTAAATTAACAAATTTGCTTTCTAAGAAAACATTTGTTTAATGACATGCTGTCTAATTGATTGGCTCAAAAAATTTCTTAATGCTCTCTATCTAATAAAAAGAAAGATACACTGATGTGGACATAGAAAGAAATTTAATTTAATTGCACCAATGCAACAGATTAATTCCTAAAATTTCCATAACCACCTTTTAGCAATTAATTCCAATTGCTGGATTGGAGATGCTCTTAGAAGTTTCAATAGTGTAATCATTTCTTTAGAAATTAAAAACTTAATCCTTGAGGAAAAAATGATTACATTAAAATTAATTTATAAACATTTTTTAATTTTGATGCTTGGCTTTATGCTAAATTAATTCCAAAGTTTAAAATTTTTAATTGGGCTTTCTCCTAATTCTGATAATTGGGCTTAAAATTTAAACGGGCCTGTACCTACATTCCGCAAGAGAAATATCTTGTATAGCAGCGCCAAATACTTTCGCTATCTGTTTCTCCAGTTCAGTGAGCGTGGCGCTAATGGCGTCGTCTTCCCTCTCTCTTCCTTCTTCACCCCTTAAACCTTTTACTCGCCTTTCTTCTCCTACTGCCTACCCAAATTTCCCACACTTTCGAGCTCCTCAACAAGCCATCACTACCTTTCGTACCTCTCTAGCCGCTCTTCCCTCCTCCAGTAACTCTCTCTCTCTCTCTCTCTCTCTGCCATTGGTTGCTTATTTAATCTATATTTGTTTGTGAGTTGAGTAATTTTCGTTTTTATTTTTTTTATTTTGCAGAAATATTTGATGCGAAAATGGTGGAGGAGACGAGGAAAAAAATAGTGGAAAAATATGGGAATGATTTCTCTGGGTACATAACAGATATAAAAAAGCCTTCTTCTAAGGTAATAAATTTCTAAACTTCTCAATATGTCCATTTTCTTTGGTCATTATCCATATTGTTTTATTTTCTCAGTTTAACCCTTGGTCAAATAATAAATGGTACTTGTAATTTTTAGGGGAGGAAGCAAAAGAAGGGTAGAAACCAGAGAGTCAAGCCAGAAGAAATGAAAGAGGAAGTGGAGAATATAACAGAAGAAGAGAAGCCTCCTCGTACCACTCATAAGTTGCTTCAGGTTATTTACCAGTCATTTCTTGTTTTCTCCATTAAATTAGTACCTGAAAAATTTTAGTACCAGAACTTCCCAGCTATAGATCCATTGTTGTCTTCTTTTTATGATTCAGCAACAACCATGATCATATTCTACAAGGAAATAGTTGGTGCAAGTCTTGTACCACTGTACCAGGTTTTATGAGGTGATAATCGTAGGTTATGTTTACTACTGGTACCGTACTGAAATCTAAGACTGACATTACAGGTATTAGGAGGGAAAGTTAAAAGAAGAAAATTGCTGTCACCTGCTGGGATGGATGTGCGACCCATGATGCAAATCGTCAGGGGTGCTGCTTTTGGTATCTTACAGGTACTTCTTACACAGTTTCGGTGTACCAGTTGATATATGCTATTGCCATCGTACCATTCTTGTATGCATTGCCGATTTTAGTATTACTTCGTTGTCGCTTAACCAGAACTCTTTGGTTCCACATCTATATATTTTACAACTAAATATTTGTGATGTTATGCATTTATAAAGGTCCTCTTATGCAATTATACATCAACAAATGTGATTTGAACTTCAATAATTAATGTAATGTGTATATGCATTGTGCAATCATATCTTAATTAACTGATTAAGATCCACCAATATACTGTCAATATGCAAGCCAAGCATATACCTGTAAGGACCAAAAAGGATTGATCAAACCAGAAATTTAACTGAGATGGTGCCAAAAATTTAATATTTTAATTTTTACTTTTGGGAAGAGAAACTTTTTATGGTGTTTTTTGTATTTGTGTTGTGAAATATGGTGTACAGTCTGCTGGAGGTAACCCTGCTTCACTAAGGCCAGGTCGATGGTTAGACTTGTATAGTGGTACGGGTTCTGTTGGAATAGAAGCTATCAGCAGAGGCTGTTCTGAGGTTTGTTTAGTTTTGCATTGCATTTTTTTTGTTTTCATTAGGCTTTTTTACTTCGTACGCCTCCTATGTACTTTAGGGTACAAATGAAATTTTCCGTTGGGGTATATTTGAGGGTTAAAACTTTTTAAGGATGGATAGGTGAAATTGCCTGCATATATTTGTAAAATAACAAAAGACATTTCAGCTTTTTTTTTAAGAGCTTTAGTTAAAAAAATATGAAAAACTGTGTTGCTTTAAATCATTAAACATCTGTTCTTCGTGTCAGGCTCATTTTGTAGAGATGGATTCTTGGGTAATATCAGAAGTATTACGGCCAAATTTAAGAAACACTGGATTTCTTGATGACTCTGTTATCCACGTGAAGCGGGTCGAGAGTTTCCTCACCTATGCTGAGAAATTCCCAGGTACTTCCTTTTATTTGATTAGGATTTTATGCAAATTTTCACAAAATCAATAAAATTCAAGAAATGGATTAAAAGACGAGTTAATTTGTATATTTCGCCTGATTGAATTGAGCCCTCATTTCTGTGCATATATGCTTCAATTGACCAGTTTTGTAACACCAAGGCCAGTAAGTACCGCTTCATCCTGTATGCATTGGAATCAAACAATACCAAAATCAATATCATAATAATTTCATCTATTTAACTGTTTATATATTCTTTTTTTTTTTGTAGACACTTACAAGAAATTTGATTATATTAGTGTGACACCACCATATATGGAGGTGAATTATGCTAAGTTAATGGGTCAAATATCAAGATCACCATTGATTGGGGAAGATTGCTTTATCGTAAGTGCTTTGATTGTGAGACTTAATATTATATTTTTATTTTTGTTTGATATGACAAACATCTAATTAATTATTTTACAGCTAGTTGAGTATCCTCTGAAAACTAAAATGTCAGAAACATGTGGCCACCTTATCCAGGTACTTATAAATTATATATTTTTTCTTTCTTCTTTTTTTTTTTTTACATGGAAACTTGTAAATTCAATTTCATATTGCATTTTATGCCCTACGGCAAATATATATTTGAGAGTTGGATTAGGGTACATATGATTTTATTCTCGATTTTATTATGTTGGGTATTATGATATTTTACAAGGTTACACTTGAAATTACCGTATTTTAAAAGTCTTGTTTATTTTATGTCATCAAACAAAACTTGCAGATAGTAGATAGGCGATTTGGAAGGACAAATTTGCTAATTTATGGACCCGAATGGGCAGTGAAAAAGAAGGGAACTACTTAATAGAGTCTCTACAGTAAAACTTATGCATCGAGAATTCGAGACTAAATGGAAGTTCCAGCTAGTGACAGTATGATTTGTTACCAGTGGTTAAAGGTGAAGGAAAGATCATACTGCTACTCTCTAAAGAAAAGAATATGATTTCAGGTTATATCACTCCCATATCAATCCCATATATCGGATTTCGATTTGTTGTTTCTACTCGAGTGTTCAGGCACGGTTTGAGTAGATTTTGATTATTATCGGATTGATGTAAGGCTCAGTAGGCTTTTATTAGGTCAGGACTGATCCTTTTTTTTTCTTTTAATTAACTTTGTTACTACTGTAATGCCTCAGAGCTCAATTCCATTGTCTATTGTATATAAGAATTGAATTAATATTTTGCATTGAATGAAGGGTTTACTGGTTCTTTTGCTAGGTTGTACCAGTAACACAAATTATTGCTGAAAAAGGGCTTGTCAGAGAGGATATTTATGTGCTGATATCATCAGAAAGAAAAGAAACAAAAAGAAGTAAATGCAACTCTACTCAAATTCAGTGGTTGTGATGCTTCTTTCTTTCAGAAAATTGAACCGAATGTTAGGTGCGAAGAGTGTAAACTTGAAGCTGTTATTAATAAATGCAACCAAGCATGTGGACAATTGTGACCCACCTCATTTTTTTTTTTTTTTGTTCTCCTCAAATATAATCCAACCTGTTTATATAAAATAAAATAAAATATGTTTTTACTTGAGATAATGGTCATTCATTCTTTGCTCAGACTCCCGAACAAAGTCTTCGTAATTTTCTGCCTATTTATTAGAAAAATATAATATTTTGTAACATATGTAGCAGGGTCTGTGTAATTTTATTTTGAAAAATTATCTTATATGAAAACGAATAAGAATGGAGAAAAAATTATTACTTTTACTCGTACTCGATGAGCTAACAAAAGAAAAATCTTATCATTACCCATATTTTCAAATACGATTCAAGTCAAGTAAACGGGTAAAAGGACGCCATTGACACCCCTAATATGTACGATTAATTTTTTTTGTGTAATAAATTTTGTTTTGTTTATGACAACCCTCAAACGGGTGGATTTTAACGTAATGTGAACGTGTATCATCTGCATTAACTCAAAAGATAATTTTTGAGTTTAATGCATATGGGCCGTCTGATCAGAGTCGGAGTCAATTCAGAATCCACCTATGATACACGGGTCCTTTAATATTAGTGCGGATTTCAATCGAACAGTCTAAATCTATTAACACACGGTTGAGTTAATGCAGAGGATACGAATTCAACGTAATGCAGGAGTGTTTGGTAACCTCAAAATTTTATAAATTTTCATCATGTAGTATTTTTTTTTTTTTTTTTTAAAAAGCTTGTGTATAATTTAGTTCTCTTATAAAATGATAAATGTATGTACTAGTAGTATTGTGAAACTTGTATTTAATTTTAGTAACCATACATGTATTTTACGTTTTAGTCCATAATCTAAACTTTCTAGTCCCTCCCCTGACTTCGAATTGACCGCTGTTATTTTACGTTTTAGTAACCATACATTCATTCTTAAGTCAACTGTAAATTTCTTGGTTATTTATTCCCTTTTATTTAGCCACGCAGATGACGATATGAAAGATGGTCACAGAAGATCAAGGAATAAAAAAATAAGTGAACAGAAGGAAAGTAGCAATCAACGCATATATTACACATTGATTGATTGAGTCACCGACAGGAGTCCACCGACAGCGTTGCTCTCCCTCTTCACCATTCTTTATTTGTTGGCTAAATTTCTACATTAACCCAAACTATTACCATTTTCTCAACTCCACCCCCTCCCCCCCACTTTTCTCCAATATTATCAATGAGATTAAAAAAAAATGTTTTAATATAACACCTTTGCATTAAGTAACATAGGATATTATTTATATTAGCATGTTTTAAGCAAAATTTTATTAATTACTTTTCGTTTATATTGAACATTAGATAGGAGGGTTGTAATATAATATTTATTTAACTCCAATTTCATTACAAATTAAGTTTTGAGAGGATGAAAGAAGAATGAATTTACAAATTTTATCTCCTCTTAGTCTCTTAAGAGCTTAGTCCGGGTACATTATTTTGTATATACAAATTTATAAATTTTATAGTTGCAAGATATTTTGTACAAAAAAAAAATGTTATATCATGTCTAAATGTATGACTAAATTGACTATAATGCAAATTTTAACAATTAATTAATGTAACGTTAATACATCTTAAATTAAGAAAGTAATAATAAAATGAAATTCTTGTTTACAAATTAAGAAAGTTCATTTTTAAAACGAAGAAAATTTATCTTTTAATAAACTCAAAATAAACTTAGAAAAGTAAAATAAGAAATTGAGTAATTTGGGAGGATTTCAGTAAGAAATGGCACTTCCCAGTGGTCTTCATGAATTTCTGCAAAAATATTTTAAAAAATTTAGCATCTTTTCCCAATGATGATTGGAATCTCCAGTCGTTATAGCCATTCAAACGGAAATAAATTATTTGAAGATAATATTCCATCTCAACTTAAAAAGTTTTAATTTTCAAATTTATCATGCACATAGCGTGGGAAAAATGGCACAGTGGAGCCGGTCTGTTACGAAACGGCACGGCACGTGTTACTGTTCCGTGTCATAACTCACATGTCGCGTATCATGACCATTTCTTGACATTTTGGTCACAGCACAGCGCATAATCACGCGAGATACCATAACAACGCTAGAGGAGAAAATTATTTCTTTTCATTCATTCTGTTATATTATTGATTACATGGTTACAAGCAGTTTAAATAGAAGTTGAACCCTAGAATTTACATTCTTTAGAAAGCAATATCAATTGCGTGATTCTCTCTAACAGATAGATAACATATAGGATATTTCCTGTTTAGAGATGATTTGGTGAGCTGTTCCTTACAGTCACGAATAATTAGGACCATCAAATGGTGAATCATGAATAAACTAACTTAAATTATGAAAAATAGTTAAACGTGAGAAACGTAATCAGTCACGTTTGGACACGGCACGTGAATAGTCACAGCGTGACTCGCGTGCCGTGACCACCCCTTGAAATTTTGGTCACGGCACAGGATGGAACACTGTTCACTTGGTCACGACACGAGACCAAAGTCACGGTGTGTTAGTCACGGCACACATCAAATAAAACCTTTCTAAATTAATTAATAATAATAGATGATGTGATATATAAATTACGAATATTTAATTTCCTCCATCATATATCCATGTACATGGTTACTAATAATTATTTATTGTTATAAAAATGAATTGATTAACCATATAAAAGCGTATGGTGATGACTATATATAATATATGAATCTACCTATATAGTTCATTTTGTCGTTATAAGCAATGATTAATAAACAAAAAGAACAACCAATCTTGTGAACCAAATGAAAAAGATAATTAATTAAAAAAATATATAATACAAAATTATAATGGCATCATTTTGCACGTTTATTTAGAACAATAATAATAATGACAACACACTTAATTAATAGCAAACATGGTAAAAAAGATTATTAGTGGATTTAATGACATCAAATATTATTGTTCAAAGAATATTTAATCCTAATTTATTAAATTTCTATAAGTATCAATGAACTTATTAATTTAAATTGTCTTGATTATAAGTTAATCAGACTTTATAATCAGTAAACATGATTGAGAATATTAAGTTTTCCAATGCTTCCTTTAAAATTGTTTTTTGTTATTTGATTTGTGTCAAAATATCTAAAAATGATTAAGATATATCTTTTTTTAGTCATAAATATCAACAGCAAAATTGCAAGTTGTCATGCAACAATAAAATGATAAATTAATATTAAATAATGATAACGACCTATATATTCGGTTGAAATGACAATGTTACAGAAATTAGCATGTCAATTTTTTCCTCCACATAGTGAAATTTTGTGCATTAATTATTATCATTTTGAGAAATTTTTTATCAAGTCTAATTTTCAAGGTCCATCAATCAAAATCATCAGCTTTAATTGAACAATTGGAAACGGTGATGTAGTTCAAATTAGACATGATAACCTCACAATTGATATAATTTATTAGCATTTTTTTTATTGACCCCTGTAAAAATCTATGTTTTATCAGAAAAAGACAAAATGGAGGGTTAAATTTTAATTTCAAGTTTTTACCTTTCGCTTTTAGAAATTTGATGTAATTACAATGTTAAACTATTCAATTAGCAGTTAGGCACCATTATCTTTCTTGAAGAAATTGATAAATAATGCAACAAGCAACAAAAGAGGAGCGGGGCCAGGTCAGGTGGGCCCAACAAGGTTCTTTGCACCACATGCACTCGTGCCTTATTCTATCTTTTCATCCAACCCGGGTAAACTAAATGTTCCCCAAATAATATACTAAGTGCATGAATATTATTATTACCCCAAAAATACACACGGATTTAAAATAATAAGGTTCAATGTGGTCCATGGCGTGTACTAGACCGTGCAGTAGGAGCGGCAAAAAAAATAGAGATGATGGGTAGAGAGAAATAGAGATGTACTATATACAGCACTGACTCCAAAAAATTTGTAATTTTTTTTTTTCTTAAAACAAGATTCAGTCAAACCCAGCTCGTCAGCTCGCAAGCTAACTCGGTTAAGCTCATAATGATTTCAAGCTGAAATTTAAGCTCGGACCTCTAAAATCAGCTCGCTCGTGACTTGAACTAGTCAGCTCGTAACAAGTTAAGTTGAACCCAACTCGTGATGAGCCAGCTCATTGCCACCCCTACCGTGCAGAGAGAGAAATAGAGATGTACTATATAGTATATTGTATATACATCACTGACTCGCTAGATGGGTAGTAGCATACTACGCGCCACATAAATTTATCTTTGTAAATGCCTAAACAAATCTAACATGTGGTACTTTTCTATGTAATTAGTTAAACTACAGTTGTCCTTTTTGTTCCTTTGTATTGTGCTTTGCTGGCTAATATGCATCTCCATGAATTCACTGCTCTTGATTTCACACACACACCCCCTCCCTGTTACCACTTACCAGTGAAGTGGAGTGCCCACCTTTCTCTGCACCCACTTAGAGAGAGAAAGAGAGAGAGAATAGAGAGAGAGAGAGGAGATCCAAATTTTTTGAAGAAAGCAACAGCACAACTACCAGAAAGAACCAACCATATCATAGCAGCTAGCAATGACATCTCTTCCTCTCCTAACATAACCCCTCCTCTCCTCTTCTCTCTTAACACCTCAAATCCAAACATATTTTTCGCCATTTCTCTCAAAGGATAATACTAATAGGTACCTCCCCTTTGATCTCTCTCTCAAACCAAAAAAAAGAATAAGCTAAAAGGAGAGAGAACTAAAATTAGAAAAAAAAAATGTTTAGAGATCCATGGGGAGGTCCTATGGAGATATCTAATGCCGACTCGGCCACTGACGATGACCGGAGCCGTAATTTGAATGAATTGGATCGATCGGCATTGCTGAGGCAACAATTAGATGAGACCCAACAGAGCTGGTTACTGGCAGGACCCGGCGATGTCGGCAAGAAGAAGAACAAGCAGATTGATCTCGGCTGTATGCTCATCAGCCGAAAGCTCTTCATGTGGACTGTTGGTACCATTCTAGGTGTCGGTGTGCTCGTCGGGCTTATAATGCTTATAGTTAAGACGATACCACATCACCACAAGCCGCCGCCGCCAGAAGATCAGTACACAAAAGCACTGCATAAGGCACTTATGTTCTTCAATGCACAGAGATGTAAGTTATGTAATTGTATATATATATTTTTTTATTGAAGCGGTTTGAATTTTGTTTTTTTATTCTCTTTTCTTCTCAGTACTGTGGTCAAATTAGTCAAAGCAGAGTAACCAATCTTTCCCAAAAAAACAAAAAACAAAACAATATATTCATGAGATTTTTACCCAGATCTAATCGGATTGAATGTTCAGAATTTGATTTTGTGTGGATCTGTGAGACAGTGAGAGGAAGAGAAAGGAGAAATAAACAGTAATATCAGATCTAACAAAAAGAAATCTACAACTACTACAATTTAAATATACTAGATAAAAAAAAAACAATTGCAATTTTAATTCTGATTTTTCAATCATAAAAAAAATTTACTTCATATTTCCATTACTGACCAGTGATCAACAATAGTATAAACTGTTCCAGCATTGAAATTCACACTGTTATTTCTCTTATTCTTCCTCTTGTAACATCTAACAGCTGGACCTATTCCAAGGCACAACAATGTGAGCTGGAGGGGTAATTCAGGCATGAAAGATGGCTTCTCTGACAGCTCAATTAAAAGAAATCTTGTTGGTGGGTACTATGATGCCGGGGATGCGATCAAGTTCAATTTCCCGATGTCATTTGCCATGACCATGCTCAGTTGGAGTGTGATCGAGTACAAAGCCAAATATGAGGCTGCCGGCGAATTGGATCACATAAAGGAGATCATCAAATGGGGCACCGATTATCTCTTGAAGACCTTCAACTCTTCGGCTGATACCATCGATCGCATTGTCGCTCAGGTATGTTGTATTTCATACCTGGATATAACATGATCTAGATCTGAGGGTAAACATTAATAGTTTTATGCATCATGCATGTGGATAATTTGTAAAGAACACTTTGTTTTGCTGAGAGAAAATAGTGTATACAAAAAGGAAAAATAATTACAATTTTTTTATAACCTTTGAGATGAACATTTTTGAAACAGGTGGGAGCAGGAGACACTTCAAAAGGCCCGGGCCCAAATGATCACTACTGCTGGACCCGACCCGAAGACATCGATTACACAAGACCTGTTTATGAGTGTCACAGTTGCTCCGATTTGGCCAGTGAAATGGCTGCTGCACTAGCAGCTGCCTCAATTGTCTTCAAGGATTCCAAGACCTATTCTGACAAACTGGTACCATAATCAAATAAAATATTTAAAAAATTTAGTAAAAGCCTGATTTTAATGTTTTGTATCACTAATATTATTTTATTGTTTTAAACTGTTAACAGGTACATGGTGCAAGAACTCTGTTCAAGTTTGGCCGTGGTCAGCGTGGCCGGTACAGTCCCAGCGGGTCTGACCCAGCAATCTTTTATAATTCCACCAATTACTATGATGAGTATGTTTGGGGTGGTGCGTGGCTGTATTTCGCAACTGGAAACACTTCATACTTGACTTTGGCTACAACACCTGGCATTGCAAAACATGCCGGTGCATTCTGGGGTGGGCCCGACTATGGTGTTTTCAGTTGGGATAACAAGCTCACTGGCTCTCAGGTACCTTATTATATTTTAAAATTGTGATATTTGGTTTCGGTATATTTTACTCGAGAATATTACCAAATAAGATGTATTTGGTAATAAGATTCTTTATAATTCAGGTACAAATTTAAGCTAACTTATACAAATTAAGGTGCTTAAAGCATTATATACAATTAACTAAAACTGAGCTGTAATTGCACTGCTGTGGGTAGACCAATTTGTCTAACCTATCTCTAAATCTTTATAATTCAGGTACTTCTTAGTAGGTTGCGGCTCTTCTTAAGCCCCGGTTATCCTTATGAAGAGATACTTAGAACTTTCCACAATCAAACCGGAAACATCATGTGCTCGTATCTACCCGTTTACAGATCATTCAACCATACTAAAGGTAAGCTGTCTTATTTTTGTTTAGTTGGTTGGTCACTTTCATGATTTTACTCAACAACAGTAAAAACCATGTTACTTATGATTAACACCTATCACTTTGACTTCAGTAATAAATGATACCTATACCTACCAGTACCATCACAGAGCTTCTTTAATTTCAACTTTATTTCTTTTCTGAGTTGCCTAAACATGTGGTTCTACTAAACTACCACAAATCACATCCTTACCTGGTAACATGTCAATGTTAAATTGCTAATTTAATTCAAACTTTGAAAAAAAATCGCTCAGGTGGTATGATCGAGTTGAACCATGGAAGACCACAACCACTGCAGTACGTCGTGAATGCAGCTTTTCTTGCATCTCTTTACGCCGACTATCTCGATGCCGCTGACACACCAGGATGGTATTGTGGGCCCACTTTCTACTCCACAGATGTTCTTCGTAATTTTGCTAAGAGACAGGTATGGCTTATTCCTCACCAGTTCTTATTCAAAATTATATTCATGCATATTAATTTACTCAAATGTCAACATCTTTTGAGTTGAAAAAATAAAAGAACAAAATTCATATTGAAAAAGTTTGAATTAACATATCACTAGTCCAACTTATATTTTCTCCAAATCAATATTACTTATCTTCTTTTCAACAGGTTGATTATATACTGGGCGACAACCCACGAAAAATGAGCTATGTGGTTGGCTATGGATCAAAGTACCCGAAACATGTGCACCACAGAGGTGCATCAATCCCTAAAAATGGCGTCAAATACAGTTGCAAAGGAGGGTGGAAATGGAGAGACTCCAAAAAACCAAACCCTAACACAATCGTCGGTGCCATGGTTGCGGGCCCAGACAGACATGATGGGTTCAAGGATGTACGCACAAATTACAATTACACTGAACCAACATTAGCCGGAAATGCTGGGTTGGTTGCAGCATTGATATCTTTATCAGGGGTAACAACGGGAATTGACAAGAACACGTTATTTTCGGCCGTACCACCTATGTTCCCGACCCCACCACCCCCGCCAGCTGCATGGAAGCCATGATAGTTGGATGTTTGGATCTTTTTTTTATCTTTTTCTTTTTTTGTTGTTAATCAATTATAGATTTGATAGTGTGGTATGTAAGAACAAGAGGTGAGTTATTCTTTTACATGGACTTTTGAATTTGAGTATGTTCTGGTTCTTTAATTTTTGTAAAAGAAACATTATTTGATAAATCATAATATAGATCCTTTTCTCCTGTATATTTACATTTCCTTTATTCAACAGTTATTTAAAAAATATTGGTCTTTCAGAATAACAAGTGTTCTAATTAAATTCCATGTGATTAAGAAGTTTGTAAATAATTAATAAGGAAGCTGATAATTAACCCCGCACCTCCCACCCCGCAATTAACCCCGCACAAAATGCCAAAAAACTCCAGCTGTCATTTTTTTTCATAAGGTATTAATATTTATGTACAGAAGTATTTATCTCTAAGAACGAAAGTATTTATTCCTAAGCACGAAAGTATTTAGGAGACCATGCACCTTTTTTTCATGGAGGGTGAGGGGAATCTCAAATCACATGGGGGGACCATGCACCTTTTTAGAGGTGGGTTTTTTTTATCTCATTTCAATCTCGTCCACATTTCTCACGATATATGAGAAATTTTGCGAATCTAAAATCACGAACATTTTTTACGTAATTTTCTCTTTCAAATGAGATCCATGATGACATACTTTCGGGCAAGTTGTTACCGAAGTATTTATCCCTCATCGTGTAAGTATTTATCCATATACTTGAAAGTATTTTTTTGCATATAATACTTATAATACTAGATATTAATACTTTCATATGTCAGTATAAATATTTATAATACTTGATATTAATACTTTCATATATCAGTATAAATACTTATAATACTTGATATTAATACTTTCATATATCAGTATAAATACTTATAATAATTGATAGTAATACTTTCATATGTCTGTATAGGTATAAATACTTGCACGATGAGGGATAAATACTTCTGTAACAACTTGTCCGAAAGTATATCATCATGGATCTCATTTGAAAGAGAAAATTACGTAGAAAGTGTTCGTGATTTTAGATTTGCAAAATTTCTCATAGATCGTGAAATATGTAAACGAAATTGAAATGAGATAAAAATAATTTGGAGAGAGATAGAGTGGGGGGATGGTGGGGGGATGGAATGGGGGGGAGTAATATAATTGTTCAATTAATAATGCCATGGCTTCCCCAGTTTGACATATTAAGATCTCAGATGTGCAATAAAGCTCAAATTTGGATTCATACCAAACCAGCCAACATAAATGGATGCCTGATTTGTAATCCCTTGTTTAGACAACTAAAGTGGACAAAATTGTCTTATTGCCAAATGTTCCTACAAACTGTGCACAAGGAACATCATTCAAGAAAAAATGTTATGAAAAACATATTTGAGTTGAGATTTCAAAATCGAACAGCACATACCTTTGACCACAAGCCACAACAAAATTAATATTGATAGCCATTTCTGCAACAAAATTTAATAACTCCCAAAATTTAATCATTTCGTCCAACAACTCGTGTGCGCGCGTGATTTACTAGGAACAGATGGATCATGGACTGGGCTTCATATTTCTTTGCCTCTAACTCTTTTATCATTATGGGTTGTAAAATGGGCTTCAATTAAGGATATTATAGCCTATTAGAAAGTTAATCCTTAAGGATGTTTGGATGGTATGAGAATAGTGAGAATAGTGCTATTCTTATAATAGCAGTGCTATTTTAAATCAAGTTCATTCAAACAATCACACTTGCTATTCCGAACAAACAGAATAGCGCTATTCCGCTGTTTCAACAAAAAGTCGGAATAGCGACTGTTGCAAAGAGTACATCCAAAGAGTGCAAACTCTATTCCAAAGAGTGCATCCAAACAACTTTTAAGCTATTCCGAATAGTTTTGAGTTAGCGCTATTCTCAAATAGTAGCTATTCTAGCTATTTTTAATTTACTATTCTCAATAGTAGCTATTCTAGCTATTCTAGAGTGCATTCATACGTACCCTAAAAAACCTATTCCACAGTTGTTTCACTCTTGGACTTTTAGATTATATTTGATTGTGAAGTAGAATTAATGCATATTAAATTGCTTATTTCATGTTACTTCTCATATTTTGCATCTTGTTTAATAGTTGAAGTTATATCTTAAATTAGTTTATTTGGAGGAGTAAGATGTTGGAAAATGTATCTTTATTTATGACAATGGGTCATACAAATGGAGCCGAGATTTTTATTTTTACCCAATTAAAAAATTATTTTAATAATAATAACCAAGTTTTATCAAAAATTTTAAAAATACCCAACCCGTGGAATTTTTCCACGGGTTGGAATTTTAATTTCCACCCGTGGAAAAATTCCACGGGCCCAACCTTTTTTTTTTTTTTTTTTTTTTTAAAACAGAAATTTGTATTTATTTTTTATTTTTTGTATTGAAATATTAGAAATATTGGATATATTTCTTAGAAAATAGATGGAATACAATATAATTTGATTTATTAGAAAGACTGCAACAAATAACCCGGATTAATATTTTTCAGGTCGGATTTTTCGCGGCTGTAAGAAAAATTAATATATTTCTTTATGTGTTATTGGAAAAAAATAAAAATGCTTAGATTCCGAGTTATTGATCCCGGTTCAAAAGTCACTTCTATGTAATCTAGAAAATATTATGATCTTTCTAGTACATTTAATTTATTAAAAGTTATATCTATTTTGAAAAAAAACAAAAACTTTAATTTATTTAATGATTATTATTCAAAAATAATTCTCAAAATAGATACAACTTTTAATAAATTAAATGTACTAGAAAGATCATAATATTTTCTAGATTACATAGAAGTGACTTTTGAACCGGGATCAATAACTCGGAATCTAAGCATTTTTATTTTTTTCCAATAACACATAAAGAAATATATTAATTTTTCTTACAGCCGCGAAAAATCCGACCTGAAAAATATTGATCCGGGTTATTTGTTGCAGTCTTTCTAATAAATCAAATTATATTGTATTCCATCTATTTTCAAAGAAATATATCCAATATTTCTAATATTTCAATACAAAAAATAAAAAATAAATACAAATTTCTGTTTTAAAAAAAAAAAAAAAAAAAAAAGGTTGGGCCCGTGGAATTTTTCCACGGGTGAAAATTAAAATTCCAACCCGTGGAAAAATTCCACGGGTTGGGTATTTTTAAAATTTTTGATAAACCTTAGTTTTTATTATTAAAATAATTTTTTAATTGGGTAAAAATAAAAATCTCGGCAAATGGAGTAAGTGTGGAGTAAGTTAATCTACCTAAAGAGATGAAGTTACTTCGGATTAACTCTCTTCTTACGTCTCTTTTACTCCTCGTTTGGCTACTTAGACTAAGCTTCAGAAGTAGGTACGCAGAGGGAGGGGAAGAAGAAAACACTGTGCGAAGGTTACAACGTCGCCATACCGCATCTGATCGAGTGTATGAACCTACTCCAGAAGAGGAGACTCGAAGAGGGAGCGAAGAGTACGTGCTATTGTGCGGAGGAGAAGAGAGGGAAGCATTACGCTTTGTTTTGGCGAGATCTGTGTCTCCGATTTGGAGTGTAAATTTACTGTGCAGAGGGTTCGTCTTTCTCTATCGATGTCTCCTTTCTTTTCTTTAATGAGAGTTTCCCCCCTCCGTTCTAGAGCACACATCCTTAAATATGGAATAAGAGGTTTACTTCACCTCTTACTCCACAATCAAATATGACCTTCGAGAACTTGCAACCTAAAGATAAGAATATTATTTAATGAGGGGGTTGCTAACTATTGTCAGAGAAATTTGTCTCTCTTGTCCAATGTAAAGTTTATTTTTTTAATTTTTACAATATGGTAAGTAAATTTTCAAATATATACAATTTGTTCCTTCTAAACAAAAAAAAAAAAAAGGAGTATAGGGTATTCTTAAGCTCATCAAGCTTTTTGATGAACTTAGTTGTAAAAATTATTAAATTTGTTTCAAATTACAAATTCAAACAGATGAAACTGACCTACTTTACGAGTGATGCGTTTACGCGCGGAGTTTTAAATTTTTTAAATTTATTTAGTATAGAGTGAAACGGTCAACAGGTTCATAAATTAATTTTAATGTATAAAGTTTAGAACTGTCATACATTGCCAAATTTTCTTTTAGTTAAACATCCACTTGATGCATGTTAAAACGAAACTTTAATAAATACCAAAAAAGACTAATGTTCGATAAGAAACTTTTCATCGGACAAACATGCACGTCTTTTTCATTAGTAATTCGGTATATATAAGGTCATGTTCGGCTGCACATTTTTCAATGAGAATTATTTGGGTATGAGTTTGATGGGGATGTTAATCCTTTGAAGACGTTCGACAATCCAATTTTTTCCCAAAATGTTTATGTGGGTTATTCCTAGGGGTGCAAACGGATCGGATACGGATTGGATAGTGGTAAAACTATATCCGTATCCGTATTAAATTTTCGAATACGGAATCGGATACGGTCAGATAATATCCAACCTGTTTGCACACCTAGTTATTCCTCACCTTACTCGATTCAGTGTAAATTGTAGGGGGTTCAAAATCCGGAGGTCAGGGCAAATTTTTTTTTTTTCCCATTTTTCTCTTCAGAGAGAATCTTTTCTCTCTCACCACGTGAGTGTTTTTTTCTCTTTCTTTCTTTGTACTCTAAGAGACATAAACACATTCCCCTCACGAAAAAAAAAAAAACAGACATAAACACATCATGATATATATGAGTAAGGCTACGGTGCTATGGGTTGCATAGAGGGCTACGGTGTTACAACTCAATATTTGAGTTTTCAAAATTTTAACGGTCGATCCGAACCGTTTATCTTGTTTTCCATATTAATATGTGTTTAGAGACCAAATTTTATATTTTTTGAAAAATTTTACTATTTTTTTTAGATAGGTGGAAATCAAATATTTGAATTGTGCATAATTTTTTAAATCAAGTGATTTTCTACCTATCTAAAAAAATAGTAAAAAATTTTCAAAAAATGTAAAATTTGATCTCCAAACACATATTAATATGGAGAACAAGATGAATGGTTTGGATCGACCGTTAGAATTTTGAAAACTTGAATATTGAGCCGTAGCACCGTAGCCCTCTATGCAACCCATAGCACCGTAGCATTACTCGATACATATAAGAACAACTTTTTCATGTGTTGTTTTCAATTGTGGGATTAATTTTATGGATCAATCCGGACAGATTTTTCATTTTTATTTTCTTTTTAATCACATATTTTTAATTCAGCAGATCTGTTCATATGTTAAGTTGTTATGTTTACACTAAATTCATTTAAAATATATTTTCAAATTTAGTTAAGTTTAATGTTATTTTATTATAAATGTTTATAACTATATTTTATAAAATAATAAGTAATAATTAATATGTAATGTTTATATTTTATAAAATAATAAGTAATAAGCAACATTATGTTAATATTTAATCTATTTTATTTAATTGCATTATTAATAATTTATTAATAAAAATAATTGTATAATATCAAGTATTTAGAAAGAAAAATACGATTTTTCACAATTAATCTCACAGTACAACCGAATATCTATTTAAGCACGTGCGTAGCCATGCCGATGAGTTCTCACTATTTCAAAAGTGAATTCTCATTCCATCAAATTCTATCATGCACAATTCCGTAATAAACGAACATGCCCTAACAAAGTGATAATTTGTAAACTTGTGGACCAGAAGCAGAACAAATTGAGGTGGTTAGTGGTGACAGTGTGTTGCAACTTGTCATATGCCGCACAGGTCACAGAGAATCCGAATTTAATGATTATAACTCCTCTGTTCCACATTCCCTCATCTTCTCCTGTTACAAGTAGTGTTCTGCTAACGGGTATGGCGGGCCGGGGCCGAACAAAATCCGTGGCGGGAAACGGGTATAACGGGTGCACTGGTACAACGGATTGGGTATCACGGGTATTTTTTTCAAAAACTTTGCCCTACCCGTTTTATACCCGTGCCCGTCACGGGTTCGGAGGCACGGCGGTCCAGATCACGGGAAGGCCAATCCAGATATACCCCTACCCGTAGTTTTTTGTTTCTGTTTTTTTTTCCTGATTTTTTTTCTTTTTTTTTCTTTTTTTTTCCTGATTTTTTTTTCTGTTTTTTTTACAGTGTTGTACGAATATTATTACGTGTTTATAATTCGATTTTCAAAAGCTGAATAGTTCAATATCAAATAGTGTATATAAATAAATAAAATTTGTAACTTATATATATAAATTATTCGTGCGAAAAATTTGTACATTTATTCGGCTAAGTACAAATATATTTATTTCTTTCTTTACACGAGTTATTCTATTTTATTTTCAAATTCTCATTCTAATTATATAGTTTCATAATTTATTTATATCTCAAAAATTTTAGTTTACATTTTAAATTGATAATATATTTTCTAAACGTTCATTTTAAATTGATAATATTTTTTTAAACGTTCATTTATTTTGAATAGGTTAAATAAAATATAAATAAAAAATATCTTAAATCAACTACTTTAAAACAATAAAATATAAATAAAAAATTTCTTAAATCAATAACTTTAAAAATAATTATGAATTATTTTAAAACAATAGATTAAAAAATAAAAGTTACCCTCCTCCTTTATTCCGGACTTGGGACCGGCTATGTAAAATAATACAGGCGGAGTTCTAACTTTTTTTGTTTGTTAGTAATTCTTCTTTAAAATGAATAATTTAAAAAATAATTGAAATGTTTAGAAATTTATAATTAAAAAAAATAACTATAAAAATCAAAAGATGTTAGAAATTTATACCGACACTATCTATCTAGAAGTTTGGATTCATATACTATTGTTTGCTCTCTTCCGCACGGTCTAAATCCAAATTAGCATTTGGCCGTGGCTCGGTACCGCTTTCTTCAGTGTCGACTTCGGATAATGATGCTTCATCTCGATGTTGCTTGTGCTCATCAGCATCAATCCAATCTTTCAAGCACATAAGTCTCTCAAAAACATTTGCACCTAACTTACTGCGTTTATCGGAGAGGATCCTGTTCGCCGAACTAAAACAACTTTCGGAAGAGACGGTTGACACGGGCACGGCAAATACGTCTCGGGCCATCATTGCCAGCGTTGGATAGGCCCTTTGATTCCTCCTCCACCACGCCATGATGTCAACCTGTTCATTTTCGTTGCACATCGCAAAATAGCTCAATAACTCATTTGTGGATGTGTGCAGTTCGCTCTCCGACTGAAATGTGCTAACAATCCACCACTGCTAGTGCTCCTGGAAGTGAAACTATTATAAAATAAAAAAATTAGTTGACAAATAATGTAGATATTATAAATAATAAAGATTAAAAACACATGTATATTTATATTCATACCTAGCGGCGGCACGGGACGAAGATGGATTTTGGTTGTCACCCATTCTTGAGTTGTATATGGTAAACATCTCATCAAACTTCTAATTCACGTATGCCTTCACCCCGATTTTGTCTAAATATAGATTCTCTTTGTACCTTTCAAGTACTTTGATCGTGAAATACTTCTTGTATGCTGGGTTAAGGCAGCTTGCGATAATGGCCAGGGGGGTATATCTTCCCAATATTTTAGAAATTTTAGTTTCATGGCATCTACGATGGGCATGAGAGATTTATCATGGGTTTCAGCTTGTTCCAATTCAAGATACACCTTCGATATGTTATAGAGATGTCTAAGCAACTCAAATGACGTCGGTGAGTACGAGCAGGATAGTTGGACGATTGCTGTAAAAAAGGTTCCTAGAAATTTACTAAGCTTTTCTAGTTGCGCTCATTCTTCGAGGGTGGGTTCCAATTGCATTTTCTCGGGGGTGGATCCTCTCAAAAACTCCCCTATGATAGCTTTGTAAGGAAGACATCGGTTCCAATGGGTATCTATATCCCAAGGTACTTTCAACTTGCTGAATTCATAGTGGACACACAAAAATGCAAATCGTTATTTTCTTTCTTGGTTTGAAACAATGTGGTTGAGAGCATCTTTAAATTTAATTATCAATAGATTTACGGCTTCTGTTTTGAGGCCCGCCTTCACGATAATGTTAAGTATGTGGCAAGCACACTTTTGGTGAAACATTGCACTATTCATGATCGGGTTTAGTGACCATTTAAAAATCTCAATGGAAGCAATGTTGTTGCTAGCATTATCGAAAGATATAGAAAAAACCTTATTATCCATATCCCTCTTAAGGTTATACTATTCTAAAACCTCAATAATTGATTTGAAAATTACATTTGAAGTGTGCGGAGAATCCAACACTCGAAAACTTAATACCATTTTTTGTAATACCTAGTTATCATCGATCCAATGCCCGGTAATACAAGAGTACCCGAGCCCATGTTTACCAGCAGTCCATATATCGGATGTAATTGAGACATTATTGTTTGATATGCAAATATAGCTCGTAGATTGTTTTGGGTAATGGTAAACTATTTTTTTATTTTATTAACCATTTTTCTATGATGAATCCTCTTTTACATTGATTGAGCACACCCCCAAATCATTAACCGGGCAAAACTCATGCAACCACCCATACTTATTAGTTGTTCTTTGTGGGTAATGTACCGGGCCAATTCACTAAGCATTTTTTTATTCATCGTATTTTGGGTTGGTTCTGGTACCATCCGGGTTCATAAGGGTTTGGATTTGTCTCGATTCAATATTTTCACTTGGAAGCTCACCCTTTCTTTCGTGCATTTCGGCATCTCTGAATGCTACTCATACCACTTTTTTTTATACTCAAAATTTATTTTCTTGCAATTTTTTACCTTACATTCTAGATATAGCAAAACGCCATTATCATCTTTGGTCTCCTTATAATATCTCATCCACTCTTGATTGTATTCGGGAGGAGGTCATTTAGTCTTCTTTCCTGCTGGCTGTTGTTGGGGGGACACTTGTCAAAGGAGGGACATCTTCTTCTTGAATTTCAGGGACACTTGTCGAAGGAGTAGGTTCTATGGGGGGCTGAATTGACTCGATGATACAGAAGAAGTGCCTACGCATCTTCTTCTTGTGGAATGTATATGTTTGGATCGTTTGAAGTATAATACGGTGCACCCATTTGGAGGGCGGGGGGGGGGGTTGTTGATAATTTGTTTGTAGCATTTGGTCCCTTCTTTAATAATTTTGTGGATAATTAGGTGGTGACATTTGGGAGGAACTATCAAAATTATGTGGATAATTAGGTGGTGGCATATCGGGGCCAAAAATATCGGAAGACAATCTCGTAATGTCTTCTTGCACCGATTGGCGATGAGATGTCATTTTTTAAATCTATTAAAAAAATGTAAATTACTTAATATATTCAAAAAACAAATCTAACCTATTAATTTAACCTATTAAAAAATAAAACCAAATTAAAAAAAAAAATCTAACATATTCAAAAATAAATCTAATTACCAAACATATTCAAAAATTAAATCTAATCCATTTTTTTAACCTATTAAAAATGTCACACCCCAAACCAGGGATTCTGGATTAAGGTGTGATCAACCTCGCCTCGTGCTTAATTAATCATTAAGCACGCAAGGCTAATCATAAATAATAAATCACACAGCAGCGGAAGCAAAATAATATAAATATCAAGCATCAGTCACATAGCAAATAAATAAACATACACATACATAACATATAATTTGATTCATCTCGGATCCAAATCACACCATCTATAGAAGGGGATACATGATCTATCGAGCCCGTATATATATAACACAGAAAATACGGGACTCGTAAACCTAATCAAAAGTCTAACTCTAGCTAATCAAGCGGTGTGGCCATCGGGGACAACTCCTGACAACTCCTGCTGCGGATCGCCAGATGCTGTACCTAAAACCCACGAAACAACTTGTGGGTGAGCGACGAATCGCCCAGTATGTGACCCAGAATTATCCCCTCAGGGATCCTCTATGGTCAAAGCACTTTTATTTATATAAATTTCGTACATTTATGAATAAAATTAAATATGCACATGTGTGAACCTATATTAATATCTAATAGAACTTATAATACTTTTGAATGATGCCATAATGTGATTATTCTATTATGCCAACATGTGAAATAAACCCAAAATAAAATCAAGGTGTAATATCGGATATAACTCAAATCGGAATCCAGTACTCATTGCACTGTGTGCTCAAATACAATGATAATAATAATAAATATGGATAAAGTAAATCACCCCGTGCCGTGCCAATAGTATCAAAAGAATCGAATAATATAATCCAAGGACTGTGATCAGAGTGCAATGATACACGTTGCCTAGTGACATCGAGCATTGCTCCACAAGAACTGCACACTAGCCGATGGTTATACATTTACCAAAAAGAATATGAATAATATAATCCAAGGACTGTGATCAGGGAACAATGATACACGTTGTCTAATGACATCGCGCATTGCCCACAAGAACTGCACACTAGCCGATGCTTATACCTTTACCAAAAGAATCTGAATAATATAATCCAAGGACTGTGATCAGGGAACAATGATACACGTTGCCTAATGACATCGCGCATTGCCCACAAGAACTGCACACTAGCCGATGGTTATATCAAAATCCGGTGTGTCATCTCGCCTAACGATTCATCACCCAAACATATCCAATAGGAGAAATCATACAATGCAAGTCGTAAAAAGTTAATCTCTTTCCTCATGAGCAGAAGAGAACTCTACCGTCCGGCCAGACCAATAGGACACCACACATGGATTCTACCCAAACCGGTGCTGGAACCTCGTACAAGATTCTACCCAACACTACCCGGCTTGGAATCCCGTTTTGGATTCTACCCAAACCGGTGCTGGAACCCCGTACAAGATTCTACCCAACACTACCCGGCTTGGAATCCCGTTCTAGGCAAAGTAGCTCCTAATGTAGGGAAGGAATAAATCCCGAATCGTCCGTGCCTCAGGGCTCGAGTCCGGCCCGCACGCAATGGTAAAATGAATCGAAAAGAATACATAATCAAGTTTATACATATAATATAAATCCTAAAGCCATCCAAGGATCAAGTGACCCTCAGCTCAGTGGCTGTCGGGCCGTCCCATGCCAAGTGACACCAAGACGGAACGAAGTCACTCGACTCTGCTCAGCTCTCACCAATGCATGCGTATGCACGTAAAATAATAATATAGTCTTCTACGAGAAGAAGACAGACTAATAACCTAATAATCTAATAATATACATATAGTATTATTTAATTACTCTACTCCTAAAATACAGTAAATTCGAATTTTTCAGGGTTTATGCACTTCTACCTATAGTGCAGAAAAGGATAAACATGCTCTACAGTTTTAATGCAACTACTTAAAATAAAGTGCGAATGTCAGGTCAGATGGATCGACTGGTAAGAGTACGCCCACGAAAGAAAATAATTCAGATATCCCACACCTGAGGGGGCTGGAGTCTCTGTCGCTAAAAATCAGCGTGCTCCACGTATGCTCCAAACTGTGGATCAGTTGGATCGGCCCACGGGTCGGACTCGTACGAAGTTGACTGATCTGTGATCACGTAATTTAAGCTAATTAAAAACTACGCTAAATTATTCTAACCCTCGCCCCAGTTAATGTGTAAGTTAAATTCTCGATTATTCTGATTTTATGAATATTACCGATTCAGTCAGTCTGACTGATCCGATTAGTCAGATATTAATTATTACTTTCATGTCATCGAGCTTAGCATTAATCTTAATTTATAAGTTCGTTAGATATTGATCATTCACTTTGATTTTAAGTTATCCTAATTTTAATTCTAAATAATTTATAGTTTTAATAATTTAATTTGAAGATATATTACTTGTAAAAATTCTAATGTCAAAATATTCACAAAAATAATCATTTGTTAGTTAAGGTAATTTTAAACGTGTCTTACCTATTAATACATCATAATTACTTATCTATTTGATTTATTTTAGCTTAACCCTAATCATTTTAAATTGGTCGAAATACGGTTTCAAAAGTTTACTTATTATCAAAAGTTCCTAATGCTATTTATTTTTATAAACATGCATAAATCACGTAATTATTACTAAACCAATAAGTGTTAAAATATACTTTTAGTTATATTATAATTTAGATACGTAAATTAATCTTACAAAATTTTAGAGATAAAAATGTTTATCTATTGTACATGTTTTTTTCTAATTATTTCTAAGTCGAGCAATTCGTTATTTTATAACTAATTTAATTTCTACGTTTAATTAGCCGTTTCAAATCTAAGTCCATAATGAATATTTTTCGTTGCTAATTAATTGTTCTTTATTAATTAGCAACGAATTTTTGTACAAGTTCGAAAAATGTTTAAAAGAATTATTTTAACTTTAAAAACTTTTTATAAAACTTTTATTTTAGTTTAATGTGTTGGGTGATTTAATTAGGTTACGTCATCAAAACTTAAATTTTAAAAGCCGTCTTTTGATCCGTCAATTCCTTTATACCTTTCGGTCTATTTGACTTAATAATTATATTCCCAGTTAATTTAATTAAAGGCCCATAATTTAGAAAAAAGGATCCAAGCCCTTCATTAATTAAGTTCAATTCGGATTAGGCCTAAGCTCAATAAATTTTCAGCCGAACTCAACAAGCAGAAAGGGCCAAGCCCAATAACATCACATATTCACATTAGCCCTTGAATTTTTAAAATTCTTTCAAGGGCCTACTTTATTCAAAACCAACCCTAAACTTCCAGATACTCACAATTTGGTCCCTGTCAGTTCCAAGTCTGGTAAAACACATCAAAACCGTACCAGTTGTATCACTGAACCAGTACCGATTGGTACCAGCATCACATGTACATCAACAAGCACAACCAGCAAAACAGAGCAACCCATGCCAAACATCAATAGAACCAGCACAACAGAACAGACCAGGTCAGCATCACAGAACCGGCAAAACAGAATAGACCAGGCCAGCATCAACAGAAACGGGGCAGAGCAACGAACATAACCAAGGCATAGGTCAGAGAGCACGGCAACACAGCCAAGTGCATCGGCTTGCCGGGAAAATCAACAACCCGCACAAGCCGTCAATTCAAATCCTCTCTCTCTCGACATCAGAAATCTCAAATTTAGGGTTGTGCTCACTAACCGTTTAGAGTGAAGGGGCAATGGGGCAAAGATCGACGGAATAGCAACAGTCACGACCTCCAACACCGATAAAGCACCGAAGGCAAAAATCCACAACCACAAGCAAGTCACAACCTTTCAAGGTTCTCAAAAAGGACCACACAATCAAATGCCAGAAATGGTGAGAGAGAAAGAGAGAGCAAAAACTCAGCACATGAGCACAAAGGAGAGCACAAAAACCCCAACGAGAGAGAGAGGGATACTTATACCCAAGGAGGCAGCCAAAGGGAAGAGTGCGGTCACGCCCTCTGTCAGAGGGTAGGCACGCCGAGGCATAGAAGTCAACAAGGGCAGGTGAACGGGGCGTCTCCCGTACAAGGCGACTGACAGGTGAAGCGACACAGCACGCATCGTCAAAAGAGGCGGGCTTCCTCTTTTTCGTTCTCCAGGGACCGAAATGGAGAGAGAGAGGGCAACGGAAGCGGGGCCCGAAATCCAGAGGAAGAGAGAAAGGGGGTGGGTCTAGGGTTTCAGTGAAAGAAGAGAGGCAGGGAGGCATCCCTCTGCCTTGCGTGAAAAGGAGAAGAAATGGGGCACGGGAGCCGATTTTTTTATTTTTATCCAAAAATTAAATTGAATTTCAAAAATCAACCGAACCGCATTTCAAATTTTAAAAGTACCCAAACCGCTAAACGGTTAACCGGACCCTAGGTTCGGTTAACGGTTTAGCGGACCAAGGGTTCGGTTAACCGTTTAGCGAACCCTTGGTTCGGTTAACCGTTTAGCGGACCAAGGGTTTGGGTTCGGTTAACGGTTAACCGGATTCGTTGGTTCGCTGAACCGTTAACCGAACCCATTTTTTTTTTTTTTTTTTTTTTTTTTACTTTTTTTTAAAACAGAAAATTTTCAATTTTTTTTTTCTATTGAAAATATACATGAAAATTCGTATTTAGATTTATCAAATTTACACCAAAAATTTTTGTAAATCAAATATGAAATTTAAAATTATAGAAAAATACACATACACATACACATACACATATACATATACATAAATAATATACAGTTACCAATTTTTTTTACTTTTTTTTTTTACTTTTTTTGAAATATACAGTTAATAATTTAAACTGAGAAATTCATTTTGATGGTTCATGATTACGGATCTTATACGACGAATTTGAACTGAGAAATTCATTTTGGACGAATTTTGGATTAATCCGAGAGTAAATTTTTTTTGGGATTAATTACTAATTTTAATCGGAGAATTATTAATTTTATTTAATTCTTTGGTTCGTATAAATTTTGAGAATTATTATTCTTGAATCAATTCATAATTATTCTCTATTATTAAAATTTATGGGAGATGCAAAAGTTGGAGACCTTTAACCTCCCAAGAGGCCTCACATGTGCATCTCTATTTTTGCTATATTGGATCTAATACAACTTAAGATGAACAAAAATTCGGTCCAACCTCAATGACAGCCATGCATTTTGGCAAAATGGGCCGAACTTGCTGAATTTTGGCCAAAAGTTGATTGCATGGCTAATAAAGGGGAAGGACCGAACTATGTGTTATATGTGTTGTATTGGATCTTGACTATATGTTATATGATAGGATAAGATGGGATTGCATGTACAAAAAACTATATGTGTGTATATGTTGCACAAATTGTATTATGTTGGTATTTTCTATGATTTTATATGAATTCATATATAATTTTCGGCCTAATTAATTTTCTGTTGCAGAAATTTATTATATATATTTTCATATAAATAATTTTAGACCTTATTATTATTATTATTATTATTATTATTTTAGACCTTAATAATTGGATGTTGCAGAAACTATATATATTCTGTCGGAATATTTATTTTATTAATATTCTATATAATCTATATACACTAACCCTAAACCCTAAACACTATATATTCTATATAATCTACATATACATATAAAATAAAATTCGTATTTAGATTTATCAAATTTACACAAAAAAAATTTGTAAATCAAATCTGAAATTTAAAATTATAGAAAAATATACATACACATATACATATACATATAAAATAAAAAAATACATATACATATGCATTTAAAATTTTCTGTTTTAAAAAAAAAAAAAAAAAAAAAAAAAAAAAATTGGGTTCGGTTAACGGTTCAGCGAACCAACGAATCCGGTTAACCGTTAACCGGACCCATGGTTTGGGTCCGGTTAATGGTTAACCGAACCATTTTGAAAAGGTCCGGTTAACCGTTAACCGGAAATTTGGTCCGGTTAACGGTTAACCGGTTTGGGTAGATTTCAAATTTGACATCCGGTTCGGTTATTTTTTGAAATTTAATTTAATTTTTGGATATAAATAAAAAAATCGGCACGGGAGGGGAGAAGGGAAATAAAATGGAGGGTCTGCTTTAAGATTTGTGCTAACGTTTTTAAACTGGTTGAGATTTTCCAAAGGTCACGCAACAACATGAGATATCTCAGAGGGTATGAATTGGACCCGAAAATTAAATTAAATGGGGTAAATTTTGCATTTCAATTATATTCAAAAATCAAAGGATAGAATGGTTTCAGGATTCGTGCAGATTCAAGATCAAAAGGTTTAGAAAAATTCAGAAATTTATATAGCTTGATTATTTGATCTAAAATTAAATTCCCTTTATAAATTCGAATCGAGGTTTCGTAATATTTTATAATGCCGTATGAATATCTTCAAGTGTTTATAATTTGATTTTAGAATCCTAATTATTTGATATTAATTAGTATATACATATACATAATTTCACAATTTGTTTATATTTTTTTAAATTTTTGATTCATTTTAATCGGTCAGATAAATTTTTGGAACGATCGTTAGGTTAATTAAAATTTTTAATTAGGCGAAATGATCGATTTCGCAATTTAATCATGTTTTAAATTTCGGAATATAACAAAAAATAAATCAGAATTTAAAAAACATAAATAAAAACAAAAATTAAAAACAAAAATTAAAAATAGAAAAAAAAAATACTATTTCGGCCTCTATTCCAGGCCGCAACGGACTGTTTCGACCTTTGCAGAAAATACAGCTTCTCTGCAAAGGCCAAAATAGCATGTACCGGCCGAGAACAGAGGCCGAAACAGCATATTTTTTCTGTTTTTTATTTCTGTTTTTTTTTAAATAAATCTAATATTTTTAAAATAAATTTAACCTATTAAAAATAAATCTAACATTTTCAAAAATAAATCTAACCTATTCAAAACAAATATAATTACTTCAGATATTCAAACAAATAAATCTAACCTATTTTTTTAACCTATTAAAAATAAATCCGAATTTCAAAAATAAAATCTAACATATTCAAAATAAATATAATTACTTCACATATTCAGAAAAATAAATCTAACCTATTTTTTAACCTATTAAAAAATAAATCTAACATATTCAAAACAAATATAATTACTTCACATATTCAAAAAAATAAACCTAACCTATTTTTTTAACCTCTTAAAAATAAATCTAACATTTTCAAAAATAAATCTAACCTATTCAAAACAAATATAATTACTTTACATATTCAAACAAATAAATCTAACCTATTTTTTTAACCTATTAAAAATAAATCCAACATTTTCAAAAATAAATCTAACCTATTCAAAACAAATATAATTACTTCACATATTCAAACAAATAAATCTAACCTATTTTTTTAACCTATTAAAAATAAATCCGATTTTCAAAAATAAAATCTAACATATTCAAAACAAATCTAATTACTTCACATCTAACAAATCTAACATAAACTAAATAAATCTAACATATTCAATAAATCTAACAAATCTAACATAAAATAAATCAAACAAATCTAATTACTTAACATTCAATAAATCTAGCATAAACTAAATCTAACATTCAATTTAAATTACTCTACAAAAATAAATCTAACATTCAATATTTCAATCTAACAAAATTTAATCTAGCAAAATTTAATCTACAAAATTTAATGTAACATGAAATAAATGTAACCTTTAATCTCGTGGGAAAATGTTCGAGAATACCTTCGTAATTCCGTTTGCGTTTGCGTATTTGTAAAATAAATTAAATTAACAACTATATTTTTTTTAACAATAAAATTAAAATTGGAGAACAATGAAAATATTGAGATTGAGAGAATGAGAGATGAAAATATTGAGATAGAGATGTGAAAATTTCTGAGGGATGAGGGTTTATTTATAGAGTTTTGTTTGGAGGGATTGAAAATTGAAATTTGAATTAAAAAAAAAAACTGAAAAAAAGATGTCAAATAGGGTAGGGGACAGCGGGTCCGGGTAGGGCAAGAAGGGCACGGGTACAATTCGGTCTGGGTATCAACGGATTTTTGTCCTAAAACCCGGGTCCGGTCCTTCTTATACCCGTAGCCGTGTACCCGTGTACTCGTGGATACCCGGGCATGGGCACGGATAGGACGGATAACGGGCACGAGCAGGGCACGGCGGATTTGACCTGCCTGGGTATAATCAAACTACTAGTTACAAGTCTCAGCTGACAGAGCTAAAATGGGAGTTTATTGACATTTAGAGCATATAAAAGCCAATCGTCAGTGACCTGTAAGAGGAAGTATTACATGAAATCTGTAACAGGAAATACTGTTTGGAATTGAATAGAAGGAGGTGAGCAGATCAAAGGGCACAAGAGTCGAGCACTCAGCTCTTGAATGATCCCGTGGAATACATTTCACGACAACCGATCCAACTGACCACCTCGTGTCTCGTGAGTACCTGACACAGAGACATGTATCAAATACAATGTCTTTTTTTTCCTACAAAATATATATACATTGTATCTTACTCGAGTTTCTTTTGCTTAGAGTATAAGATCTTCTCTCAAATACCTTTTCTAAACCTCCCAGCTTTTTGCACAGATATATCATGTTCGTAGCATATATAACTTATAATAAACAGGGGAAAAATATTAAGACCCCTGATGCATGCAATATCTTTTAACCATCTGTCATATTAAAAAATTGGTATTGACATACGGGTGATAGCGGAGCGGACACGGAATGGATTGTGGTAAAATTATATCTATATTTTTATTTTTTAATATGGATACGGATCGGATCGGATATATATATTAAAAATATATAAAAATATTATTAAAAAAAATACAAAAATTCATAATATTTATCTAATTATAATAGTGAATAACATAATTTTTTATTATATATATTAAACTATAAGGTATTTATTTACTATTCTGATACTGATAATTAAAACGTAAAAACAAATATTCAGATATCAAATATCTACATCTAATTTTTTCGAATACAGATCGAATATAATATTATTCATACCGTTTTCACCCCTATATTGATACACCGGATACAATCTTAAAAGTACACTATCTATCTCTGTTCCTCTTTAGTTTTTTTGAATACACCGGATACAATTAATGCATACAAACTATATTTTTTTATTTTTTTGAATTAAAAAATAGACACTTGTCTATCTCTGTTGCTCTTTAGTTTTATTGCATTGGCTTCCTGCATATATCAGAGTCAACTCTGCTGTAGTTCAGATTAAGCTTGCTAGCTAGAGGGAGCTCGGTAGGTGTTGACACGCGTGATTTTGTGTCTCTTACATTTACTTCTCTTTACTGTCTCCTCACCGGCCACCGAGCATTTACATTTGCACACCACCATGCATATATATATTATATATCAGATATCACCAACAAGCTTCTATAAATGCACCCCAAAACCCGTACAACTCTTCAAGCTTCCAAGAGAAATTCATTAGGATAGACTGAGATCTAGTAAGAAATGGCTATGCCATGGTGCTACCTCCTCTTGATCGCAGTCTTATCCCATACAACCTCCCATGCATGTGCCCGACCTCTTCCATCCAAACACAACATTACCAGTACTGTGCCGCCACACACTGACGTCACCAAGTCGACAGCCACCACAAATAATACCAACCCAACTAACCCTAACACCAGTTTGAATGACAAAAAATGCATCTTTGGTGGTGGAGTCGGAGGCTTGGCCGGTGGTTTTGGTGGTATTGGTGGTGTCGGTGGATTAGGGGGCATTGGTGGCTTAGGAGGCGCAGGTGGAATTGGCGGTTTAGGCGGTGTAGGTGGCATTGGCGGTTTAGGTGGCGGTGCAGGGGGCTTAGGTGGTGGCATAGGCGGTTTTAAAGGTATTGGCGGTGGTATAGGTGCTGGTGCCGGATTTCTACATCCATAAGTAGAAAACCAACTAATTAATTAAATAACTGTTTTAGTTAGGGTTATGGAGTTGTTTGTGAGTTTGAAAGTTTGTATTTGTCAAAAAAAAAAAAAAAGTTTGCATGCATGCATGTTTGTTTTGATGTGGGTATCTTTGAGGGTTTTGCTTAAGAGTAGGTTAAATAATGGAGATGGTTGTGCTTGGGAGGTTCAAATATGTGTGTTTTGTTTCTCACTTGTAATTTGTTCCTAGTTCAACATGTAGTTCTTTTCTAGTTTAATTAATTTCTTGCTTCTATTCTTCTTTATTTAAATAAGTTCTCTTTCCTTGTGCTTTGTTGAAACTTTTTTCCACCGGTTTTTGGCTTTTTTCTGAGTAATAGATAATTTTTCTTTCTGGGGGATTGCATATATATATACATACATATATATATATATATATATGAGTAAAGCTAGCGTGTGACATGCTCACCAAGAAAGTTTGGTGAGCATAACTCCAAAAGTATATCGGATCGACGTCAAATGTCAAATCCAAACCGTTGAAATCCATGTACTTCATGAGTGATGAATATACATGCAAAATTTTGAAAGTTTCGAGTTTATTTGCTACACGGTCAAGTGGTCAAAGAAATAATAAAAATTGAATATATAAAATAACTTATAATAAAATGTTCATTTCTTTGACCACTTGACCGTGTAGCAAATAAACTCGAAACTTTCAAAATTTTGCATGTATATTCATCACTCATGAAGTACATGGATTTCAACGGTTTGGATTTGACATTTGACGTCGATCCGATATACTTTTGGAGTTATGCTCACCAAACTTTCTTGATGAGCATGTCACACGCTAGCTTTACTCATATATATATATGAGAGGGTTCAAATACACCCAAATTTTTGTGCATCCAAATGCATCCTATCTTTCAAATTCTTTTTTTTCATTTTCAAAGTCCGAATAGTCAATCCGAACCGTTAGATGTGGTCTATATATTAATATGTGCTTGGAGATCAAATTTTACATTTTTTGGAATTTTTTTACTATTTATTAAGCCACTTTGAAAATCGCTGATTTTACATTTTCTGGACCATCGGATTAGCGATTTTTCAATGTGGCTTAATAAATAGTAAAAAAATTCCAAAAAATGTCAAATTTGGCCTCCAAGCACATCTTAATATATTGATCGTATCTAACAGTTCGGATTGACTATTCGGATTTTGAAAACGGAGAAAAATGATAGGGTGCATTTGGGTGCATTTGAACCCTCCTCTATATATATATATATATATATAAACGCCATGACAAAAAAAAAAATTGCATATTATATCATTTGATCAAAATTAGAGTGTGATGTGCTCGTTAAGAAGAGTTGGTGAGTACAACTCCAAAAGTCTATCGGATTGTTTTCAAATGATGAATTCAAACCGTTGAAATTCATATATTGCATTAGTGATGCATGTATATGAATTTTTTTTTTAAGTTTCAAACTCATTTAGTACAAAGTCAAGCTGTAAAAAAAAATTAACATTTTATAAGTTAACTTGTGTATTCATTTTTCATCATTTTTTAACGGCTTGATCTTGTACTAAATGAATTCAATATTTTTCAAATTTTACATGTACATGCATCACTTATGAAGTTGATGAATTCCAATAGTTTAAATTTGTCGTTTGAAATCAATCCAATAAATTTTTGAAGTTGATGAGCACATCACCCTAACTTTGCTCTATATTATTTTATTGATGCAGTATTTTCTGAAAATTTATCTGACGGAAAGACTTTTGCATTGACCCTTTTGTGAAACTAGTCAAGTGCCCGTGCGTTGCAACGGAGATTGAAATATTGTGTACAATCTAGGCATTAGAGTAGACCGGGATAATTCAAAATTTCATAAATTTACTTGTTTCATAGTATAACTATATATATATATATAGGCTGTGGCTAATTTGCTGCCGGCAGCATTTCTGCCAGCGGTGCTGCCACTGTTTTTTCTATTTTTTGATGTTCAAACGACAAATCTAAACCGTTAGATGTTTAATCTATATTATAATCTACTTGGAGACCAAATTTTACATTTTTTGGAATTTTTTTACTATATATTAAGCTGGTTTGAAAACCGCTGATTTCAATGCTGCAGAAATTTACTGAAATCAGCGGTTTTCAAACCAGCTTAATATATAGTAAAAAAATTCCAAAAAATGTAAAATTTGGTCTCCAAGTAGATTATAATATAGATTAAACATCTAACGGTTTGGATTTGTTGTTTGGATATCACACGGCTAAATATAGCCCCGGCAGCACCTCTGCCGAAATGCTGCCAGCAGCAATTTAGACAGACCCATATATATATATATATATATATATATTTTTTTTTCAAAGGGTGTAATATGAGCTTCAATGTTTTCTGGAAGCGCACATGTTTTTCCACTTTAGTATCAAAGAGAAATAATCCCTTGAACTCCAACATATTTCTTCTGCACAACAATAAGAGTGAACTTGGACTTCCATTTCTCATCCAGAAATTTGCAAACCCAAGTAATATTTCAAAGTTTGAATGAGGATTATATTAAAAATAAAGAATGTGATCTGGTACATTAGGACGAACACCATACCATACTGCTTAAAAGTTGTGAAAACAGGTAAACAAATTGAGTTAAATTGAGTTGTAATTTTACAATTAAAATCTGAAGATGGAAAAAAGGAGACTAACTTATTTAGTTCTACAAATTTCTCAGTTCCTATCAAATTTAAAATGAAAAAAGGCAAGAATCATACCATACTGGTACAATAATTAATCAAAGAAGAATATACTCTGCAAAAGAATCAATAGACAGGGCCAATAATTAATTAGCTGAAACAAATTTATACATCATCTTATTTATTTATTTTTAATTTTCTCTTTGTTGTTTTTACAAAAACTGCATCTGGAGATAACACCAACATTTCTCACACTTAAAACAAAAGGACAACATTTTTATGGATCATTTAGCAACTAAGATATGGTTATCCTTGCATAAGAAACGTTAGGTGTTATATGCAACTATTTGTTTACTGTTATGCCCCTTATCCCTTCCTCCAGCTCAAGTTGCTCTCCTGTCGGGGGTCATCTTATTTGAGACTGCCTAGAGGAAACATCTTGCAAGTAGTCTTGCCTTTCGTGCTTCTTGGACACTTCATCAGGATTTTCAGATTGACCCGTTCTCCACCATCTGATTACGCGTAAGTGTGCATGAGGAGCAGCCTGGGAGGTGGCAACAGATGCCGCTAGGTCACCTATAGAGACCCACCTCTCTCCGACAACCTACATAAAATAAAAGCACCTTTCAAAATCTTCAACAGAAAAATGAATAAAAGTTTCAATTACTGAACTAACCATGCACAAACTGTGTAAAACTGTAAATTACCTATTTATAATACTTAGATTTGTATTTCTACATACCAGCACCTCATTTATATTTCTTGAAAATTACCTATTTAAACTTACATATCAAAATTACAAAATTTATCATGAAAAATTACCTCTTCACCCTTAGAATCTCTTCTTTCTTCTCCACTTGAAGTGGATTATTCTCTCTTTTGCTTGCTGCCTTGAGCATCCATTCCAAACCCATCTCTTTTCTCACTACATTGCTAGTCTTCTCCGACAAATCCTTCCCTTCTTTTGTCCCTTCTTCTTCATCTTGGCCAATCAACGAATTAGACACATTGTTAGTGAAATTACGGATTCCTCAATTAGATTCTATTTCTTAGATGAAATCCACAGGGTACTATCTAAAAAAAAAATTTACAAGTTCCAAAAATCATACCAGAATTATCAGAAGAATGTTTCATTTTCCTCCTCTTATCCCTCTTATCTCTTCCCCTTCTTCTCTTGGATATCTTCTCTTCTGCATCACTACTGCTAGATTCCTCATATTTAAAAGTTTCATTTTTACCTATTTAAAATCAGATGAAAATTACCAGTGAAAGTTTCATTTTACCTATTTAAAAATGTAAATTGTTAACACTGGTGAGTAAGTACATCCTTTACATGAGTTATGATTTATTCACGTTGCCCTAGCCAATGCATCCGCTTCACAGTTAACAAGACGAGTAATACATAGACACATTTGAAACCAGGGTTTAGTGCCAGCAACCACCATATATTCATAACTTCCAAATATGCCCTCCAATCCTCACTGATTGGCATTACTATGGGGTTAAAGAATTGAAAATGATAAGATGATGCAAGTAAAAAAAATTAAACATGATTAAATGATCTAATATTATGACAAAACTGCCAGCATAAATTCTTTCATAATAGAGGGATGGTTACATAGCTTAGACTAATAAAACAAAATAACAAAATACCAATGACAGATGTTGTCATTTAAACCTCCAAAAAAGTAAATTTAAACAGAACATTGATAAAAAACAGTAGCACTTCATATTACCTAAAACATCTTATACTAAGAAACAAAATCACCTTCCCTTAAACCTGCCATTCAACCCCACTAATTATTTCTCTTTCTTCTCTTGTCAGGGTAGTATATGTATCCACTAAAACACACAACCCACCTTAGACTCAAATCTTATTACAAAGCAAGTAAAATCACATTCATCACATGAAAAGCAAGTTCAGGCAATGACTGGTACTGTACCAAATTTTACATTCATCACACCTAAAAGCTAATTCATAATCTTCCTTTTTAAAAATTTTACAAAAAAAGAAAAAAATGTTGAAAATCAGATGTGAATGAAATTGTCATCTGTTATGGTACTGTTCCTGGTATGACATGCACCTCATTTTTTAGAAATTTAAGGCTCAAATGTTGATAGCAGCAAATTTTACAAATTAGACCTTGAAAGCATTCACAATTGCAAACATCATTTTCCATACAAATTGGTCAAATATATTGTTTGCTCGGTTCTTACCCTTCTTGCCTCTAATTGCACAAGTTCGTCCGACTACATGGTCCATACTACATATTCGGTAAAAAATAAAAGAAAAGCAAGGTAGTGAATTCACAGCTATGCAATCGCTATATACAACTATGAAAAAAAAAAGATAGTTGAAGTGGGGTCTCGAGTTAATTTCTGACATATTTGCTGATATCAGCCCACCTGCTTTTAAGAACAAGTTCACTAATGTATCATTATTGTGAGATTTGCCTAGACAAAAGAGATTACAAAATACAAAGGGTTCACAAGGCTTGTGTACTCATTTAGTTCTAATTTCATAAGCATACTGCCAAGCCATCACCGGATTACCAAATCAGCCCCTCCAATTAATCGAAGTAAGAATGGAGAAGCGCTAGCACTTACTTGATTGTGCTAAAATTGAAACCAGGGAAAGAGAGCTTAGAAGACTTGAGAAGAGACGGGCAATTAGGATGTCAATGAAGAGAGCATCTTGGTGCAAAAATTGTTTGATGACCTAAATTCCAAAATATACAATTTGCTTCAAAAAATTCCTAATGTTTGCATTCAACTATTATCTTAGTATAAGACACTAAGTTCATTTTAACAGACAACTTGCTTATTTTGAATAATAAAAATAATATAATATGAGTTTGTAAGAGCGAACTATGAAATAATCAGAGGTCGAATCTCATTTTCTACACACTATAGCTGGCTCTACTTATCGTACAACCTAGTTCAACATAAAAAATGGAAACTGAACCAGCAATAACATTCTAAATTTCTGCTCATCTCTCTAATTCAGACATCAAAACCCAATACAAAAATAATCAATTTCAATCAATAAAATGAACTGCGTTATAGGTTTGAGATGCCGTTACCATCTAAGTTGATATAGGCAGACACGAAATATGAAGTAAAGACAAATTTGCAAGTGATTGGTACAGAATTAAATTTATTATTGCAACTATTATATTTCTCATTAAAACTAACTAACAGTAAAAAACACATGAATTAAATTTATTCCTCATTAAAGCTCAAAACAGAATGATCTAATTAAAATAATTTAACAAGGGAAAAAAAAGAGTGAGCTATAGTAAACCTCTGCCGTTGAATTTCATGGCCGATTTGAGACCTACGACAACTGATGCATCTCCCTTCTCCATGGCCGATCAAGAAGCTCAAACGCCGTGTTATAGTTGGTCACGTACGTCTGATGGTGCTTCTGGTGGTGGAGCCTCATGATCTCGCCAGTGATCACCAGCTCCAGCGCGTCGTACTCGTAAGGGAGCAGCGGCAGCATCGCTGTTGTCAGGCCGCGCGCCGATCGAGTTAGGGTTAATCGCTGTTGTCAGGCCGCGCGCCGATCGAGTTAGGGTTAGTGTTTTTCTTGGAGGAGATGCCGAAGAGAGAAAAGAGGGAGGGGATCATTGGAACCGAAGAGAAGAAAGCAAAAGAAAAGACGCGTTTTCAGTGCATCGGGAAAAGAAAAAGGTAGAAAATAGAGAGAAAATTTTGATGTAGTTTAGTATGTGGCGAGTTGCTTTATAATTAATTTCAGACTTATATACAAACGGATGCATAAAATGCATATATAATATCTTATATTTAATACCATAGTTTACAACAGTTGGATTTGCTGAATGGAAGGCTCAGATTGTCTCTGGACAGATACACCATTCAGTCCCTTTAGTTCAACGTGCTATTATAGGAGTCCTGATAATGTAATAATACAGATTTGTAATGGAGATTGACAACAAAAATATGTCAATTAATTGTCAATTTTGTGAAGGGCTCAATCAGATAGTGAAGCCCATCTGGCCTAATATAGTGTCTATTCGAAATGCACGGGCTAATATTAATTGTTACTTGAGATCTAGGAGTTCAAATTAATGTCTTTATTTTTTGTGTTTCCACTGTACTTTTATTTTTTTAAAACTTTAATAACTTAAAATTTTAAATTTAAAAGTCAAAATAAAATCGTTAGATGTGATCTATCTTATTTTCTCTATGTGCTTATAAAAAAAATATTATATTTTAATTTTGTTTTTATATGAATCAATGTGTTCAAAAATCAACGTCTCGAAATCATCCAAATTAGTACGTTTTTTACAAGCTCTTGATGACAACCAAAATAAAATTGAAATGTCATAATTTTTTACACGTCCATAGATAAAATGATGTATATCATATTTAACGGTTTTATTTTGACTTTTAAATTTTAAATTTTGAGTTATTAAAGTTTTTAAAAATAGAAATATAGTGGAGCCACAAAAAATAGAAGCACTTGAACCCTCCTCTTCTTACTTAAATTTTAGCGGTCCGAACTTTTGATAAATTAACTCAAAATTTGAGATGGGGATACCAAATAGATGCATTACGTATTTACGTGACTGATTTTAGAGTTATGTGGTCAGAAATAGCATGCACCGTTCAATTTTAAATAGTGAATTTGGAGTTAATGGAAACCGTCCGATAAATAAAGGCATAGTAACAAGATTCCCGAATTAAATTCGAATAATTTGGTTTTTTTTGTGATGCTGAACCGAATATCGAATTATTCGGTTGACTAAATCCGAATAATTCATGAATTTTACGAAACTTTTCCCGAATTTTACGAATTATTCGCGAATTTTTTCCAGGACATTTTTTTTTTTTTTGCTCTTTCGCAAGACTGAGATCTCTGATCCTGATAATTTCGAATTATACTCGAATTATTTCTGAATTACGAATTTTTGACCTCGCCTAACCGAACCCGAATAATTAATTTGTCAATGTGAATTAACAGGAGCCCAAGACGATCCAATACATTCAAAAGAGTTGATGCGCTCAAATTGCTCTTCAGCGTGCCATCTGAGATACCTGACTCAGCACAATTGAAACGGACGGCCCAGATATACTCTCAGTGGTGCCAAGTTGAAAGATAGATCCTGGATCGTCCGTTTTAATTGTGCTCAGTCAGGTAACAGACTGCGTATCCTCTGAGATATCTCATATTTTGCGTGACTTACGTGTCTGTTGCCTATTCCGCAAGAGCCAGTATTATTTCAGCTTTGAGATTCGTGTAGAATGTATTTGAACGGTTGAGATTTTCCAAAAAGTCACGTAAAATATATGAGATATCTCAGAGGAGACGAATTCCAGGTAACCTGAGGGGATGTGAATTCCTCATAAAAATCCAGGAAACGGTATCATGTAGGCATTATTTATCTAAATGAAGAGATATTCCATTAAAGAAGCATCACGAATTAGAAAAAAATAATTGGGATTCATATATGCTGTGCATTATTATTTTTCCTAAATGGAGCTATATTTCATCAAAGAACAACAGCGATTACAACGACAATTGGGATTTATTTTCAATGGAGCAATTTGATTATTGTTGGCCTTATATATTCCGAATTTTTTTTATTTACCATCTTTAAAAAAAAACAATTAATCATTTTTATCAAAATTGTAGTTTGAAACTGTAGTGCCAGCAGAGAGGGACCGCAGAGTCAAATGGCAACCGTAGGTACTAACTTCTTCTTCTTCTTTTTTTTTTTAATTTGAGTTTATCAATTCCAAATTGTTCAAGAGTGAACCCCATGTTCAAAACCAATTAAAAGAATTTGACACTGCTACATTTCAAGAGTGGGCTCCACTATTTTTTTTAACATATATACTTTATTTTGAAAAGGCCGACTCCACTACTAAAAACGAGATAAGGTTATTTGTGTTATAAAATAAAGATAAAAAAAAAGTAAACAAGATATTGAGATGTATAAAGATGGTTATCTTTTATTTATATGTTTTTCTTGTGTATCTAATACAAACTTACAATCCATATTTATAGATAAAAATGTAAATAACAAACCATCTAATTTAATTTCATTGATAAATGTGAGAAGATGAAACATACTTCATTAATGAGAAGTTTTGATGCAATTAGTGAAGAGTTTCAAATGAACATCCATAATTTAAATTTTATTTATAACACTTTTCCTTGGATATTCATTGTCCATTACTAGTAATCGTGCCCGTGCACAACAACGGGAGCAAATTATGTAGTAGAAAACATTAAGCTCCTTAATAAGGAGGAGAGATAATTTAAATCAAATTTGTAGAGAAAAATAGTTAAATACTATATTTATCTACAAGATAACACATGTCAACTCTAGTGTAGTGGTAAGAATTTTGGCACCAACAGAATCCAACTGGGTTCGAATCCCGCCTTCAGCAGAAAAAAAAGAAAAAGGGTGCGCGATGCACAGGCTCGGTCCGCAGGTGCCGTGCGTGGTTCAGAGGCGCGGTCCACGGATGCGGCGCGCGGTCTACGGGCACTGGGATCATATGCGGCGCGACCAATGCATACTTAAGTGTTGAAGCTCATAATTTGGAAAATTCATTTATGTGCGATCTAGAAATTCAACGGCTGTAAATCAGGATCCTTGTAGGATCTAGACATTAAGCTCCTTAATAAGGAGGAGAGATATGCTATTAATATGATACTTCAGGATCAATATTAACATGATACTTCTTGACCATTTATACGGCATCATTAAAAACCTTACCAAGAAAAAACTATTGGGATGAAAACTTGGTTAAGGGAAAAACATATATAGTACAGTGCGTATAACGCTTCTCCTCATTTTGATATTATTAGATATTTTTCAATCAATGTAGACTTATATTTTTTGTGAGTTGTTCAAAAACTTTTATCAGTAAAGATTTTGTGAATAGGTCTGCCAAATTGTCCATTGATCGGACTTGGGTAACATCTATTACGCCCTCCTTTTGTAGTTCATGTGTCGAAAAGAACTTTGGCGTAATATGTTTAGTTCGGTCTCCTTTGATATATCATTTTTTGATTTGTGTGATGCATGCTGCATTATCTTCATGCATCGGAGTAGGATTTTCCTTGATGTTTTCAAGCCCGCATTCTTCTTGAATATTTTGAATCATTGACTGTAACTGAACGCATTCTCGACCCGTCTCGTATAAGGCATTTAGCTCAGCATGATTTGATAATGTTGTCGTAATAATTTTTTTTGTCAATTGTCATGAAATTGTAGCTCTACAATAAGTGAATACATATCCCATTTGAAACTACACTCTTAGTAAACATATAATTTCCGAAAAAAATTAGTATTATAGTTTTAAACTACACGATTAGGATATGGGGTCAATCCATTCCATTTTTTTTATTTATGTATAATTTTTTACATAATTTAGAGTAAATATTATAAAATTGTGAAATTAATAAAATTTTATATAATTGACCCTCATATATATTTGATCTCATAATTCGAAAATTTAACTCTTCCGGTGTTCACAGTTACCAATTTAATCTATTGCGAATGGATTTCAACTACAAGCAAAAAAAAAAAAAAAAAATCTGCTGACCTCAAAGTCACAGGCAGCGACCATAATTCATATATTTGGGATGGTCCGTATATATTAATCATGTTTGAACAGTTGTTTGTTTAAAGGAAAATTGATTTGGGTGACTTTGGCGTCGCCCCTCATTTTTTGTGTTTGTTCCGTATAAAATATAATATCCGATGATATCTACAATAATCTAAACCGATATAAGGCAATTTTATCTATGAATTATGCGAGAATGGTAGCACCATACCTACATATATAGCTAACTTTTTTGTGTGTATTCAAATTAAACCAAGATACAGACATTAGCGAGAAAAGAAAAAGTGCATGTGAATTTAGTCTATAAGGTGGAAGGAATCGTTAAGGGTGTGCTCCTAAAAACTACAGAGACGAAGAGATAGAAAGTTTCATTTTAATTTCATATATTGTGTATCTTACAGTGTACAGGAACTAAGTTTATAAAGGAAATATAAATTTGTCTTTTTCCTAAACAACCTATGACAACATCTATTCTGTTATGAAAATCAATTTGCACAAGTTGCTAATTCTGTTGTGCCAATGTGCTGTGATCTGCAGTGACACTAGAATATGTAGTCTATTAGCCCCCCTCAAGCCAAATGTGGAGAAAGCACATTTAGCTTGGATCGCAGATGAATAAACCGAGTAGGAAAGGGCTTTGTGAGAAGATCCGCCAACTGATCTTGTGAAGATAAAAAGCGAACTTGCAAGGCATTAGAAGCAATCTTCTCACGAACAAAGTGATAATCAATTTCAACATGCTTAGTGCGAGCATGGAACATAGGGTTCGAGGCGAGAAAAGTGGCCCCAATATTGTCGCACCATAAGGTTGGAGGAGATGGAATAGAGATGTGAAGCTCTTGAAGCAAATAACATAACCATAGCAACTCGGCACAAGCATTGGCAAGACTTTTGTATTCCGCTTCGGTACTAGACCGTGAGACGGTAGCTTGTTTCTTAGCACTCCACGAAATGAGATTGGTACCCAAAAATATGCAAAACCCGAATATGGATCGGCGATCATCCACGCATCTGGCCCAATCCGAATTGCTATAAGCATGGATAGAGAAAGGAGAAGTAGAAGAGAATTGCAAACCATGTGTAATAGTGCCATGAAGGTATCTCAAAATCCTTTAAACCGCAATCCAATGAGAGGTGGATGGTTGGTGCATGTATTGAGAAACTTTATTAACGACAAAGGAGATATCCGGGCGGGTAAGGGTAGCGTATTGAAGCGCACTAACAACACTACGGTATAAATGAGGATCCTCAAATGATGAATTCGGTTCAAGTACCAAAATCATGCCCAGTGTCATAGGAGAACTCGGTTTGCAAAGATGCATACTGGTTCGGATCAAGAGATCATTGATATACTTGGTCTGTGAAAGATGCATACCACTGGAAGTGCGGTTTACTTCTATACCCAAAAAAATAATGCAAATCCCCAAGGTCTTTAAGAGCAAAAGTTTGTTGAAGTTGAGAGATGTAAGGGATTGCTGCCAGTGATGATTATATCAACAACGTAAACCAAAATTAGAGTAACATGGTCTTGTTGAGAGAAAATAAAAAGGAAGGGGTCAAATTGTGAATCACAAAAACCGAAATCAAGCAAAACCGCCCATAATTTATGAAACCAAGTCCTTGAGGACTGTTTGGAGGTAGTGAATCCCTGTTTCTCTTCCTCCCTGTCCCTTCCCCTTCCTCTACGGATGTTGGTTCTGGAGCACACCAAATTGTTTATATGTGAAAACAATTATCACTTGTCATTTTGAGGTTTTTGTTGATTTAGATTAAGTGAACAAAATTCATAAGTCATAACGCTACACATGTCATTTCTAAATATTTTTGAAATAAAAGATGGAGGTCTAGCCTATTAGTTTTTTTTTCGAATATCTATTTTTTATTACATAGATTTCTTCACTTTGTAGGGTTTCAAATCTAAGACCTCCCACATACCGACATTTTTATTTTTATCCCATTAAAAAATTATTTTAATAATAATAACCAAAGTTTAGTAACAATTTCAAAAATACCCCACCCGTGAAATTTTTTCACGGGCTGGAATTTTAATTCCAATTTTTTTTTTTTAAACAAAAATTTGTTTTTTTTGTATTGAAATATTAGAAATGTTGGATATATTTCTTTGAAAATAGATGGAATACAATATAATTTGATTTATTAGAAAGACTGTAACAAATAACCCGGATCAATATTTTTCAGGCCGGATTTTTCGCGGCTGTAAGAAAAATTAATATATTTCTGTATGTGTTATTGGAAAAAAAATAAAAATGCTTAGATTCTGAGTTATTGATCCCGGTTCAAAAGTCACTTCTATGTAATCTAGAAAATATTGTGATCCTTCTAGGACATTTAATTTATGGAAAATTGTATCTATTTTAAAAAAATAAAAACTTTAAGTTCTTTAATAATTATTATTCAAAAAGAATTCTCAAAAAATAGATATTCCTTGCTTATCGTAGAGTAACATATCCAAGGTAGTGAGAGAGAGAGAGGGGAAAATAAATCTGCTGTGATTCTTTGGGATTGCAGGACCCGGCAATTTCACATCCGCCCTTTTATTTATTTTGAGATTCGTGCAAAGAAAATAATTTCTTTTAATATTCGTAGATTCCACAAAATAGATGGTGAGATTTGAAATTGCAGGGTCCCTGTGATCCCAAAGAATCGCAGCAGATTTATTTCCGAGAGAGAGAGAGGGCATAGCAATTAGCATCGTTTGCTTCGCCTCTAGGGTTTTACAGCCCTCTCCTCTCCACTTAAAATCTTGGAGAAACCCTAACCCTAAACCTAGTTTTGAAACTGAAACGATGGATAGATATCAGAGAGTGGAGAGGCCGAGGCCTGAATCGGCGATTAGCGAAAATGAGGTTAGAATCACTACCCAGGGGATGATCCGAAACTATATCAACTATGCCACAACCCTCCTTCAGGTTTATTATATTCTCTTCCAATTCTCTAGTTCGCTATGTTTGGTTTGGTTTGGTTGTTATCTACAACTTCATTGCTAAATGTTTAATTCAATTTGTGAGTTGGGTTTAGGAAAGAGGAATTAAAGAGATAGTTTTCAAGGCCATGGGACAAGCTATCAGTAAATCTGTTGCTGTTTCTGAGATTTTAAAGGTGAAATTCGGTTCCTTCTTCTTTTTTCCTTTTATTTATTTATTTATTTATTTATTTAGTTGTATGATATGACTATTCATGTACTACTTTTGCAAATTTGTAAAATAGAAAAGGATCCCTGGTTTGCATCAAGACACAGCCATCAGTTCGGTTAGCATCACTGACGTGTGGGAACCCATAGAAGAAGGCCTTGTACCGTAAGTCTCTCTCTCTGTATAAATGCTCAGACATGTGAACACAAAAGTATATTTTATCTTTTCAAATAATGCTGGATTTGTTTTTGTATATAGACTGGAGATGACGCGTCATGTGTCGATGATTTCAATCTCTCTGTCAACCAACGAGCTAAACAAGAATTCTCCTGGGTAAATTATTTATACATACTGTCATCCTTGTTTGGATTGTAGGAGAAATATTACGTCACTGGTACATCAAATAAGGTATGGTGCGAAGTCCCTAGGTTCCATATTAAGCTCCAAATGCATCACATATGTAAAATTCAACCTCAATTCAATCCAATTTGGTCCTGACTGACATAATTTTGTGCAATTACACATTGGGTAGACATCAGTTAACCATCGAAAGATCAATTAAGAATTACACAGTGAGAAAACACCAAAATAAAAGAAGTGAGAGTCTGTTTGTGTGACACTAGTGTAATTCAGTAACAAGCCAATTAAAATAGGTATGGTAGTACTTGGTAATTCTTAAAATTAAATTTACTATTTTTTGTAATTACTTCTTTTGTAGGTATCAAGCACCAGAATTTGATGAACAGCAACACAAGCAACCAAGGCAACAACAGAGATACCAACAGGCACAGCAGCAACCCAGACAAGCACACTATGACTACTATGACGGTACCTACTTCTGATTTCAACTTCAACTGATAACATGACTATTACCGCATCTTACCTTTTAAAATCCTACTTGCACCCTTTTGCACCCTCAATTGCACAATGCAAGCATACTTTTGTTGGGCAATGTAACTTCATCTAAGAAGTTATTATTATTATTATTATTTTTGATAGATTCGTATGGGCAAGGTAGAGGGAGGGGGAGAGGGAGGGGAAGAGGGCGTGGTGGGAGAGGTTGGGGGCGGGGAGGCTATGGTGGTTACAGCAGTTACGGCAACAGCCAAGGTGGATACAACAACCTCAACCAAGGCCAAGGTGGATACAGCAACCACAACGAAGGCCAAGGTGGATACAGCAACCACAACCAAGGCCAAGGTGGTGGATACAAGAGCAACAACAACCAAGGCCAAGGTGGTGGATACAAGAGCAACAACAACCAAGGCCAAGGTGGTGGATATAGAAACAATCAAAGGGCGTATGCTGGATATTCCTACAACAATCAAGGCAGATTTGGCGGCGGTGGCGGTGGTGGTGGTGTCGGTCATGGTGGTTATGGCCCTAATCAAGGTTATCTTTTTCTTCTGTTTATTTTACATTTTCCTATATGGGTAAAAAGGGTTCACCATAATTTTTGTGGAAATGAAAATAATGATATAATTAATGATATCTACTGATCAGGCAGAATCAATCATAAAATAAGGTAAACATGTGAAACAAAGACCCAAATGTCAGGCCATTGCTCTGTTTTTAGTTCAAACATGTACTGTGAGGTAAGTGTAGTGAAATGGATGATGCTTGTGTTGGGTGTGAAAGAGTTTTCTAGTTTTTGTTGGTTTGAACCCTTGTTATATTAGTGTTCATTTGCTGTTGTGTTGTAGATAATGATGGCTACAATGCAAATTGGGGCCGGGGAGGTGGTATGCGAGGTAGAGGAAATTGGGCCTATCGAGGTACTTCGCTTTATATACATGCATGCATACACACACATATATATAAGCTGTAAAGTTTACCTTTATTTTGAGTCAAAATTTTCATTAGACCTGTGCAATCAACCATTGAAATTAATCTTAAGCATTCATTTATTGTCAACAGTGCAAGTATACACCAAATGAGCACAGGAAAAATGTAATTAATTAATTGGCAACTAAAACTAACTGACGCAACACATGCTGGCCAGTGCATGCATTTTTTAAAAGGCCCTACAGTCCAAGCGGTTTAACCAATTGTATTAAGTATTAAGTGAATAATTTTAACTTTTATACTGGTAAGGGGGATATGAAAGAGGAAGAGGTGGCAGTGGTCCCGGAGGAAGAGGGTACATCCGTGGAAGGGGACGGATGGGTGGTGGGCCCGGCCGTGCGAGGGGTGAGCAAGCGTAAAAGCATTTCTAACCATGCATGTTTTGAAAAATAGGGGAAGAAGAAAGAGCTGCCTGGTATCACTGTGTAATCAATTTTATGCTATCTTTGTTTTATCTTATTATGTGGTTCTTTTTTAATTTTTCTTTTGAGGAGAAAGGCAAGGTCTTGCGATGTGATATCTATCTTAACTCTATGTTGCCGATGGTTGTGGAAGTGATGTAATGACACTGATTCCATCCCATTTAACCCTTCCTTTGTTTCCCCTTATGGTTACCAAAATGTTTGCATGGTATCTCATTTTTGTTGTTACTTTAGTAAATATTTGATTCCTTTGCTATTGATCAAGATGAAGTTGCTTCGAGGTTAAGCAGTACCTTTGCTCTGGTAGAGATTTTTACCACTCATTGGTGGAGCTTGAACTAGTTAATGGAGGCTCTTTAATATAAATATCAGACTCAACTTTCACAATAAACTAGATTTGAGGATTGTTTGCAAGTCAAGTTCTATAATTTTTGTGTGGTTGAACTGCACAAATTTTAGTGCATTCATCGATTGGGTATTTAATCTTATACGATCTTCAAATTCTCCGGTATCTTATTATGCCCTGCAGCTCATCAGTTTTATTCTTGTTATACTTTTACATGAACTGCTGTTCCACTTAAACCCGTCAATTATGACGGTTTCCATTTAAAACAATTATGTGATATGTTAGCCATTGCTTGATGTGTCAATTGCTCCTTGTTACCAATATAGCTTATATATAGTGGTTCATTCCTTGGCAGGGGCTAGACAACAATTGTTTAGGTAACAATATTCATAGACCAACTACTGAGGAGATTCTTATGATGTGGAGGCAGTACAGTTTAAATTAAAAAAAAAAGGTTTGTATTAATAGCATGGAAGATAGTGTTTAATAATAGAAATCAAGGAGGATTACCGATTACGTATAAAGATTACATGAATAGAACACTAATAAGCAAATAAGTTTGGAGATATGATTATAATAATGTAGAAGGGCTTTAGAAGGAAATTAGAAGAACCAGATATCAAATAGAAAACCCATTGCCTATTTTTTCACCTTTATGGCAAGGGATTATGAATGAAACATAATTGATATAGGTACAAATAAACTATCAAGAAATGGCAATAGTCAAAGTAGAACCAAACTTTTGAACTATGGAAGTCAAACACTACCATGATATTTTAATTTAGATTATATAAAAAACCATACATAAACACAATTTAAAAAAGAAGAAGAAGATGAAGGTCTTAACTCCCATTGCTTGTGCTTAACTTCGCCTCTGGCAATAGTTATCTTGTTTTGGTATGATAGGTGGCTGGGTTAATGCTCTTTGAAAGCTATTGAGATTTGTATGTTTTCATTATTTTTAGTTTTGATAAGGTCCTTTTGGTAAAAAGGATTATAGAGAAATGTAGAGACTTAGATGTAAGTTGTAACGTCTACATAGGCTTAAAATGAACAAGGGATAAAATACAATTCATTTTCTGAAAATCTACTTGGTATCAGAGCTATTTTTCTGAAACGCTAACCCTAGAGTCGCCACCACCAGTTCCACCAGCGCTGATGGTCTCCAACTGCTAGTGCCACCATTGATTGGATTGGTTCCTCCTCGGATACCCTAGTCCCGCGGCCACCACCTCTCTCCTGCGTCGTTTCTCTCTCTCCCACGGTTCTCCTTTCACCAGATCTCTTAGTCGCCAGTTCTCTTCTTCCGCCTAGGCTGAGCACATCTTCTCCCGTCTCACCTCTCTCAGTCGTTGCTTACTCAGCTCGTCGTTGCCCCTCAACCGAGACCTAGCCGCCCCTCAACTAAGATTTAGCCTCCTTTTCTCTCTAGTCGGTTCTTCCCTCTCTATCTAAGGGTCGGCTACTTAAGGTAGGTAAGAAGGTTGTTTTTCGATTGATTTGACCGGTGTGTGTGTGTGTGGGGTGGGGGGGGGGGGGGGGGGCTATACCCCATGATACCCGAGAAGTGGGCTTGGATCGAGGTTTGATCAGGTTTTGAACTCGAATCTTGATGAGATAGATCAAGATCAGGTTACGAAGAAGAAGAAGAGTGGGGGAGATAAAAACTAAGAGAGAATAGATTTGTATTTGAGAATCAACATTCTTTATTGCTTTTTTTGAGTACAATGTACAGGAATATATATAAAGAGGGATCATTTCTCTGATTACATCTCTACTAACTAAATGCTATTGACAGCTGTTATCCTAACCAATCCTAACCACTTCTGTTATCTACAAGAATAACTAATTCGGTTACAAGCTGTCACAACACTATATCCTGTATTACCCCCCCCCCCCCCCCTCAAGTTGAAAGTGAAGGAGCAACCGTTAGCTTGGAAGCTAGATGAATAAAATGTGGAGCGACAAGTGGTTTGGTAAAGACATTAGCTAGCTAATCTTTAGTAGAGATGAAGCGAATAAGAAGACTTTTGTTGGTAACACGCTCTCTAATGAAATGAAAATCAATCTCCACATGCTTCGTACGCGCATGAAAAATGGAATTCGCAGCGAGAAAGTTTGCACTTTAGTTATCACACCATAGAGATGGAGGAAAGGCAAGTGGAACCCGAAGTTCAGCCAAGAGAAACTGTAACCAAATGATTTAGGAGCAAGTTGCTGCTAGGCTTCTAAACTAGGACTCGATACAGGACCTTGAGATAGTGGTTTGCTTCTTAGATTCCTAAGAGATGATGTTGGGACCAAGGTACACACAAAAGCCCGAAGTAGACAGACAATAATCTATTGAACCTGCCCAATCCGCATCGCTATTAGCGTTGAGAGAGAAAGAAGAAACCGGTTGGAGGGTAAGGCCGTGTGAAAGAGTCCCATTGAGATATCGCAAAATCCTTTTAACGGCACCCTAATGAATTGTTGTAGGAGCTTGCATGAATTGGGAAACTTTATTAACGACAAAAGAAATATCGGGACGGGTGAGAGTTGCGTATTGCAAGGCCCCGACAATGGATCGGTATAAGTGTGGGTCCTCAAATGGATCACCATCAAACCGTGAGAGAGATAACTTAGGCACCATTGGGGATGGACATGGGTTTGCATCTTGTATTTTAGCTCAGCTTAGAACATCCTTGATAAAGTTTTCGAGTGTTATCTCTGGTGCGAGTAGTCATGGGATGAGTGGAATGAGGTAATTGAAGAGAGGAGGAAATCGACACAGAGAGTTGTGGAGTTTGTAATGCAGTAGGAGTCGGTTCAGCTGAAACATGGGAGATGGTGCGCTGGTTGGAAATTTGAATGGGCGCCGGATCCTCTCAAGAGGGGAAGTACCCGCAGGTTGGGAGGAAACAGGCAAGATGTAGTGCGAATGCTCTGCAATGACCGAAGTACCCGAACCAGAAGGAACACCAATCATTGGAGAGGCTGGGAACAGGCCGCTGAATTGGGCTGAGTGCAGGTGCTGGCCCAAGAATGGATCTGGATGGGCTAAGATTCGGTTGACTTTCAATAGGAGTTAAAAACACCAAAAATAGAGAGTGATCCGCTAAGGCAGTGGGTACTGACTTATCTGAAATAACAACATCTCTGAAAGGAAAAGTCAGCTCATCAAAAATAACATAACGGGAAATAAAAACTTTATTAGTTGCAATGTGAAGGCATTTATATCCCTTTTGAGATAAACAAAACCCAATAAAAACACAAGGCAGTGAATGAGGTTGGAGCTTGTTCTCGGAATATGGTCGTGTGTATGGAAAACACAAACAGCCGAGGACCCGTAAGAATGAGTAATCGGGAACCTTGCCGAAGAGGGTAAAAAAAGGATAAGAAGCATTGTTAGAAGAGGGTAAGTGATTGATCAAGTAAACCACGCTTGAAAAGATGTCATCCCAATAACAATTGGGAATAGAGGAGTGAGCCATGGAAGCAACAACTAACTCAACTATATGCCGATGTCGTTGTTCCGACATACCATTTTGTTCTGGTGTGTAAGGGCATGTTTGTTGGTGAATGATAGAAGGAAAACACCGTGCAATCGATTTAAATTCGGTGCCGCCATCCGTGCGAAGCACCTCGATGGTCGTATTGAGCAAATTTTTCACTTAAGATTTAAAAGAAGTGAAGACATGCAAAACTTCATCTTTAGTTTTTAAAAAATAGATCCAAGTGTAACGGGAAAATGCATCAACAAAAATGATATAGTAACGAAATCCATTATTGCTCAATAGAGGGGCCGAACCCCAAACGTCCGAGTACACTATCTCAAGTGGAGAAAAGGAAGAAGTAGAACTAGGTAAAAATGGTTATTACGTTACAAAATTTTAATAATTAATTTGTGAATGTTTTAAAAGCAAGAATAAAAAATTGTGCTAACGAAATAGAAATTTAAATCTTAAATAATGTCCCCTTCAATGAGTAAGTCAAGTGTGAATCAAAACCGTGTCATAAACATGAAATTCTGACTATCTACAGGTTCAGTGCGTCCGCATTAGTTCTGAGTGCGGATGACCAATCCGCACTGGTCCCTGTTTTCTTTAACTAGTTATCTGAATTTCTGTGAGTGCGGATGGGTTGACCCGCACTGGATATCCGTGCGTCTGCACTCATGAATTTCCTGTGTTGATATGAAATTCCTGAAAATCAACTAAGTATTGGGTGCGGATGGGCTGACCCGCACTGGAGTCTCAGTGCGTCCGCACTGGACTCGGACTTTTCCAGATTTTTCTGAAAATGGCTCTAAGTATTGAGTGCGGATGGGTGACCCGCACTGGGGTCTCAGTGCGTCCGCACTAGGCTTGGAAATTTCCTGCGAAGCGCGGAAAATATCAATTAAGTACTGAGTGCGTCCGCACTTAGATCCAGTGCGGATGAGCGACCCGCACTGGATGATTCTGAGGGTTTATTTGAAAATTTTCTGTGTTTCTTTCTCTCTCACTCCATTCCTTTTCCCTGTCTTGTGTGTGCTCCGCCTGATATTGCCATATTTAATCTATTGTTCTGATCAATTCATGTACCAAAACATGCATTTTAAACCATGAAATAGTGTCTATTACATTGAATATCTATAGAATGTGGTACTGTTGCGCTTTCATTCTTATTTTGCAGAAAAATTGGCGAAACCAGGAAAGTTTATGACAATCTGACGCGACTCGCATCATGGCCAACGCGAGTCGCATCACACCCTGACGCTAGCACAAGACGCGAGGCGCATCAAGCAGGTCGCACTGTCAACCAATACGAGGCACATCAGACAAACTCTGACGCGGGTCGCATCACTGTTGACGCGACTCGCATCGAAGTTTCCCAGAGCAGAAGGCAAAGGCCCAATGAAAGCCCAATAAAGGCCCAAATTGGATGGGGTCGTTTGGGTAAGCTATATAAAGACCACCCTCTGCCACTAACGAATTCATTCAGAAAATTCAAGAAATTCAAACTACCTAGCCTTTTGAAAGAAAAGAAAAAAGAGTTATGCATGTGAATTTAGTCTATAAGGTGGAAGGAATTGTTAAGGGTGTTCTCCTAAAAACTACAGAGCCGAAGAGATAGAAAGTTTCATTTTAATTTTATATATTGTTTATCTTATAGTGTACAGGGACTAAGTTTATAAAGGAAATGTAAATTTGTCTTTTTCCTAAACAGCACCTATACAACATCTATTATGTTATGAAAATCAATTTGCACAAGTTGCTAATTTTGTTATGCCAATGTGCTGTGATCTGCAGTGGCACTGAAATATGTAGTCCCCCCCAAGACAAATGTGGAGAAAACACATTTAGCTTGGATCGCAGATGAATAAACCGAGTAGTAGGAAGGGGCTTTGTGAGAAGATCCGCCAACTGATCTTGTGAAGATAAAAAAACGAACTTGCAAGGCATTAGAAGCAATCTTCTCACGGATAAAGTGATAATCAATTTCAACATGCTTAGTGCGAGCATGGAACATGGGGTTGGAGGCGAGAAAAGTGGCCCCAATATTGTCGCACCATAAGGTTGGAGGAGATGGAATAGAGATGTGAAGCTCTTGAAGCAAATAACATAACCATAGCAACTCAGCACAAGCGTTGACAAGACTTTTGTATTCCGCTTCGGTACTAGTCCGTGAGACAGTAGCTTGTTTCTTAGCACTCCAAGAAATGAGATTAGTACCCAAAAATATGCAAAACCCGGATGTGGATTGGCGATCATCCATGCATCCGGCCCAATTCGAATTGCTATAAGCATGGATAGAGAAAGGAGAAGTAAAAGAGAATTGCAAACCATGTGTAATAGTGCCATGAAGGTATCTCAAAATCCTTTTAACCGCAATCCAATGAGAAGTGGATGGTTGGTGCATGTATTGACAAACTTTATTAACGGCAAAGGAGATATCTGAGCAGGTAAGGGTAGCGTATTGAAGCGCACCGACAACACTACGGTATAAATGAGGATCCTCAAATGGTGAATTCGGTTAGAGTAACATGGTCTTGTTGAGAGCAAATAAAAAGGGAGGGGTCAAATTGTGAATCACAAAAATCAAAATCAAGCGAAACTGCCCGTAATTTATGAAACCAAGCCCTTGAGGACTGTTTGAGACCATAGAGGGATTTTGTAAGAAGACATACATGGTTTGGTTGAGCGGTATCAACAAAGCTGAGTGGTTGAGTCATGTAGACTTGGACATTGAGATCGCCATGTAAGAAAGCATTGTGAACATCTAGTTGTCGGATAGACCAATTAGATGAAACGACAATGGATAGAACCAGTCGGATCGTGGTTAGTCGCACAACATGACTGAAAGTGTCGAAATAATCGACACCTTCCGCTTGATGATAACCCTTGGCAACTAGTCGGGCCTTGTAGCGTTCAATTGACCCGTCGGCATAACGCTTGATCTTATAAACCTATTTGCAGCCAATCACTCTTTGATCTTGTGCATGAGGTACAAGATACCAAGTTTTATTGAGTGTAAGAGCAGCAAATTTATTTTCCATTGCTTAGCGCCATTGAGGCAGGGAGTTGGCTTGATTGAAATTGCAGAGCTCAGTCTTAAGAGAGGTGTGCAAAGCTACGTGATCTAGAAAAAGGCGAGGCTTGCGGGTGTTATCTCGAGTCCTTGTGATCATGGGATGTGCAGAGGAGAGAAGAGAAGAAGATGAAGAGGGTTCTGTTTGAGAAGCAGTGGTAGGAGATGGGATGTCATTGTTAGAAGAAGAAGAGTTTGAATTAGGCTGGTTTAAAAGGGGTGTCGGCCTAGTTGGAGGTGTAATAACTTGTCATAGTGTCGGCCCAGCTTGAGGAGAAAAAGATGTAGAGGGGTTCGGCCCATCTGGAGGTGAGGAAGGTGTAGAGGGATTCGGCCCAGCTGGAGGTGAATAAGGTATAGGGGATTCAGCCCAGCTGAATGGGAGGAGTTTAGGCCAGCTGAAGACTGAGGAGATGAGTACGGCCCAGCTGTTGTAGTTGGAGAAATGGGCTGTTCAAAGCTGAGGAGAGTGAGAGGCACAATTTCAGTTGATTTCGGCTGAGGATCTGTCTTAAGAGATTGCTGTTATGCAAAGGGAAATTTTGTTTCTACAAATTGAACATGCCGAGATATAAAAAGTTTGTTAGTGGATAAATGTAAACAACGGTATCCTTTTTGTGTGGAGGCATAGCCAAGAAAAATGCAAGATTGAGCGTGAAGTTGACGCTTGTTCTCATTGTATGGTTGAGTATAGGAAGCACAAGCAACCCAATATCCGAAGTAGTGAATAATCTGGGTCTTTGTGAAACAATTTGGTGAATGGTATTTGAGAAGTGTGAGAGGAAAGTCTATTAATAAAATAAACTACACTCGAAAAAATTTCATCCCAATAATTAAGAGGGATAGAACGAAGGGACATAGATGCAAGAGAGAGCTCAATAATATGACTATGCTTTCTTTCGGCTAAGCCATTTTGCTCGGGCGTATAAGGGCAAGTGGTTTGATGCAAAATTTGAGGAAAATTGGGTTGTAATTGGCTTATATTCCGTTCCTCCATCAGTTCGCAAATTTTTTATTGTAGAACCAATTAAATTTTCGATATGAGCCTTGAATTGGGAAAAAAAATGTGAGGAACCTCGCTTTTATTTCGCATGAAATATATCCAAGTAAAACGTGAGTAATCATCAACAAATGTAACATAGTAACAAAAACCATTAAAAGAAGTAATAGGTGAAGGTCCCCAAACATTGGAATGTATAAGTTCAAGATAGGAAGAAGTAGAAGAAGAAGAGTGACTAAAAGGTAATTTGTGCGATTTTGTCATATAACAATCATTGCATGGATTTATTTTATTAGAATTACAAGGTAAAGCTTTAGAGTTTAACAAAAGCAAAGAACAGAATATAAGCCTAATGTAGCATGCCAAATGTCGGACGAAGTGTGTATGCCTAAAAAAGCTTGAGGAGAGGTAAGGTGCTTCAATGGTATGTAATAGAGACCATTAATGCATGGAACTTGAAGAATGATGGTCTTGGTGAGGAGGTCCTTGAAAACACAAAGAGAAGAAGAAGTGAATTCAATACTCAAGTTAGGGTTATCATGCTATAATTGAGATAGGCTATTTAGATTTTTTGAGAATTGAGGAACATGTAATATGTTGTGTAAAGAAATATAATAGGCATAGAAAGAAGAGAAACCGATGTTTGAGATTTGGAGATCTGAATCATTACCAATTTGAAGGTTATCGATACCATCATAGGCATAGAAAGAAGAGATGTTGTTGATATCACTTATCACGTGGTTGGTAGCTCCCGAATCCAATATCCAATAGGATGTGTTCTCATGTGAAGCGGTATGTTGAGCAACATAGGCATGATAGGTAGAAGGGGACTTGGAATTTGCCTTGCCAGGATTGTACCGAAAGTAACAAATCTTGGCTGTGTGACCAAACTTAGTACATATCTGGCACTGTGGCTTTGCTTCGGTCAACTGAGAATTGTTTTGTTCAAAGGTAGGATTTAGACTCCAAGGTCGTGGCTGTTGCTGACCAGGTGTGTAGGTGTTATTCGGCCTGTATTAGGGAGCAAAACTAGGCCTGTATTAGTTCAGGTTGGGAGGCCTATATTGGTTGGAGTTATTGGGTCTCGGGTTTTGGTTGTGATAAAATTGCTTTTGGTTGTTGTAAATCGGCCTTTGACCCAATCTAACCACATAGGCTGAGGGAGAGTTAATGGAGGGAAGAGAAGTGGTATTGCTTTGTCTCTGTAACAACTGCTCATGAGAAACAAGATAACTGTGTACCTCAACGAAAGAGAGAGGAGCAGCGTGTCTACTCACTGTGGTTAGAGTGGTAACAAACGGGTTGAATTCGGGTCCTAACCCGCTAAGCATGTTGGTGATCAGATCCTCATCAGGAAGCAGCGATCCGGCAAACCGAAGCTCATCAGCGATGTGTCTCATGTGGTTGAGGTAATCGGTGTAGGAGGATGAGCCCTTCTGTGCTGTTTGGAGCTGTTGGCGCAACTCGGTAACTCGAGCTCTTGAGGCAGAGGAGAAGATCTGTGTGAGCATCGTCCATAAATCTGCCATGGTTAGACAGGATGAAACTTGAGACTAAATATTTTCAGTCAGAGATGAGTAGATCCAGCTAAGGATGAACTGGTCTTGCCGACACCATAGTGACTTCTCTTGCTCGGTTTGCTCGGCGGGTGCTGGTAGCAAGAACTTATCAAGCTCATAGCCATTGATGATTGGGATAATCTGTGCATTCCATGTAAGAAAATTTGTTTGGGTTAGTTTAGTGGAGATAGGCTGATTGATTGTAATAATCGAACCAATTTGATTTTGAATGGGAAGAGGAATATCAGCGCTAGCCATTAGAAGGCTCTGATACCATAAAAACTACAGAGACGAAGAGATAGAAAGTTTCATTTTGATTTCATATATTGTGTATCTTACAATGTACAGGGACTAAGCTTATAAAGGAAATGTAAATTTGTCTTTTTCCTAAACAGCACCTATATAGCATCTATTATGTTATGAAAATCAATTTGCACAAGTTGTTAATTCTGTTGTGCCAATGTGTTGTGATCTGCAGTGGCACTGTAATATGTAGTCTATTAGCTCTAAAGAGGGTAGAAGATCTTTATTAAAAGGAAGGAAGGAGAAAACTCAAAAACGACGGGCTGCACTTGTCTCTTATCTGCTCCAGAAGAGGGGAAACGAAGAGGGAGTGGAGGGGATGAGTTACTGTTCCGAGGGGAGAAATGAAAGTCATATTCATACCTCGTCATGCAAATATTTATCGTTGTCGTGTAAGTATTCATATCTTATTGAGCAAGTATTCATATCTCGTAATGCATTACTTGTGGGAACCGCTAATTAAGTGGGGGATCACTAACTACTTAGGTAACCACCTAATATTTGATAGATTTTATAACTGCCACGTGTAAATATGGATGCATATGCGCGCAGGTGTTAATATATAATATATCAAGTATGAATAGTTGCACGACGGACAACTCAAAAGTACTTCATCATAGATCTCATTTGAAAGATAAAATTACGTAGAAAACGTCTGTGACTTTAGATTCGCAAAAAAATTCACAGATTGTCAGAAATATGGGCGGCATTGAAGTAAGAAAAAAAAACCATAAAATGTGTAAAAAATGAGTATGTAATAAGAAATATTGTTTAAAGAAATACTTGATATCTTATATATTTATGCGTGTATAAGTATACATATTTATGCGCATCAGTTGTAAAGTTTTTCAAATATAAGTGGTCCCCGGGTTAATTAGCGGTCTCCCACATTATTAATGACTAATACACGCTTTATTTTGTCTTTTTGTACTGGAAATTGTGCTCCACTCATATAATTAATGATTGAGAGATGGATAGAGAAAATAAACTGGGGAAAATAAATCTTTATTCTTATTTCTATATTATATTTAATTAATTTCTATAAATAAAAATTTGGGTAGGAATTTGATATTCCTTGTTTATCGTAGAGTAACATATCCAAGGCAGTGAGAGAGAGGGAAATAAATCTGCTGTGATTCTTTGGGATTGCAGGGACCCTGCAATTCCACATCCGCCCTTTTATTTATTTTGAGATTCGTGCAAAGAAAACAATTTCTTTTAAGATTCGTAGATTCCACAAAATAGATGCTGAGATTTAAAATTGCAGGGTCCCTGCGATCCCAAAGAATCGCAGCAGATTTATTTCCGAGAGAGAGAGGGCATAGCAATTAGCATCGTTTGCTTCGCCTCTAGGGTTTTACAGCCCTCTCCTCTCCACTTAAAATCTTGGAGAAACCCTAACCCTAAACCTAGTTCTGAAACTGAAACGATGGATAGATATCAGAGAGTGGAGAGGCCGAGGCCTGAATCGGCGATTAGCGAAAACGAGGTTAGAATCACTACCCAGGGGATGATCCGAAACTATATCAACTATGCCACAACCCTCCTTCAGGTTTATTATATTCTCTTCCAATTCTCTAGTTCGCTATGTTTGGTTTGGTTTGGTTGTTATCTACAACTTCATTGCTAAATGTTTAATTCAATTTGTGAGTTGGGTTTAGGAAAGAGGAATTAAAGAGATAGTTTTCAAGGCCATGGGACAAGCTATCAGTAAATCTGTTGCTGTTTCTGAGATTTTAAAGGTGAAATTCGGTTCCTTCTTCTTTTTTCCTTTTATTTATTTATTTAGTTGTATGATATGACTATTCATGTACTACTTTTGCAAATTTGTAAAATAGAAAAGGATCCCTGGTTTGCATCAAGACACAGCCATCAGTTCAGTTAGCATCACTGACGTGTGGGAACCCATAGAAGAAGGCCTTGTACCGTAAGTCTCTCTCTCTGTATAAATGCTCAGACATGTGAACACAAAAGTATATTTTGTCTTTTCAAATAATGCTGGATTTGTTTTTGTATATAGACTGGAGATGACGCGTCATGTGTCGATGATTTCAATCTCTCTGTCAACCAACGAGCTAAACAAGAATTCTCCTGGGTAAATTATTTATACATACTGTCATCCTTGTTTGGATTGTAGGAGAAATATTACGTCACTGGTACATCAAATAAGGGATGGTGCGAAGTCCCTAGGTTCCATATTAAGCTCCAAATGCATCACATATGTAAAATTCAACCTCAATTCAATCCAATTTGGTCCTGACTGACATAATTTTGTGCAATTACACATTGGGTAGACATCAGTTAACCATCGAAAGATCAATTAAGAATTACACAGTGAGAAAACACCAAAATAAAAGAAGTGAGAGTCTGTTTGTGTGACACTAGTGTAATTCAGTAACAAGCCAATTAAAATAGGTATGGTAGTACTTGGTAATTCTTAAAATTAAATTTACTATTTTTCGTAATTACTTCTTTTGTAGGTATCAAGCACCAGAATTTGATGAACAGCAACAACAGCAACCAAGGCAACAACAGAGGTACCAACAGGCACAGCAGCAACCCAGACAAGCACACTATGACTACTATGACGGTACCTACGTCTGATTTCAACTTCAACTGATAACATGACTATTACCGCATCTTACCTTTTAAAATCCTACTTGCACCCTTTTGCACCCTCAATTGCACAATTCAAGCATACTTTTGTTGGGCAATGTAACTTCATCTGAGAAGTTATTATCATTATTATTTTTGATAGATTCGTATGGGCAAGGGAGAGGGAGGGGGAGAGGGAGGGGAAGAGGGCGTGGTGGGAGAGGTTGGGGGCGGGGAGGCTATGGTGGTTACAGCAGTTACGGCAACAGCCAAGGTGGATACAACAACCTCAACCAAGGCCAAGGTGGATACAGCAACCACAACCAAGGCCAAGGTGGATACAGCAACCACAACCAAGGCCAAGGTGGTGGATACAAGAGCAACAACAACCAAGGCCAAGGTGGTGGATATAGAAACAATCAAAGGGCGTATGCTGGATATGCCTACAACAATCAAGGCAGATTTGGCGGCGGCGGCGGCGGTGGTGGTGGTGTCGGTCGTGGCGGTTATGGCCCTAATCAAGGTTATCTTTTTCTCCTGTTTATACATTTTCCTATAGGGGTAAAAAGGGTTCACCATAATTTTTGTGGAAATGAAAATAATGATATAATTAATGATATCTACTGATCAGGCAGAATCAACCATAAAATAAGGTAAACATGTGAAACAAAGACCCAAATGTCAGGCCATTGCTCTGTTTTTAGTTCAAACATGTACTGTGAGGTAAGTGTAGTGAAATGGATGATGGTTGTGTCGGGTGTGAAAGAGTTTTCTAGTTTTTGTTGGTTTGAACCCTTGTTATATTAGTGTTCATTTGCTGTTGTGTTGTAGATAATGATGGCTACAATGCAAATTGGGGCCGGGGAGGTGGTATGCGAGGTAGAGGAAATTGGGCCTATCGAGGTACTTCGCTTTATATACATGCATGCATACACACACACGTATATATAAGCTGTAAAGTTTACCTTTATTTTGAGTAAAAATTTTCATTAGACCTGTGCAATCAACCATTGAAATTAATCTTAAGCATTCATTTATTGTCAACAGTGCAAGTATACACCAAATGAGCACAGGAAAAATGTAATTAATTAATTGGCAACTAAAACTAACTGACGCAACACATGCTGGCCAGTGCATGTATTTTTTTAAAGGCCCTATAGTCCAAGCGGTTTAACCAATTGTATTAAGTATTAACTGAATAATTTTAACTTTTATACTGGCAAGGGGGGTATGAAAGAGGAAGAGGTGGCAGTGGTCCCGGGGGAAGAGGGTACATCCGTGGAAGGGGACGGATGGGTGGTGGGCCCGGCCGTGCGAGGGGTGAGCAAGCGTAAAAGCACTTCTAACCGTGCATGTTTTGAAAAATAGGGGAAGAAAGAGCTGCCTGGTATCACTGTGTAATCAATTTTATGCTATCTTTGTTTTATCTTATTATGTGGTTCTTTTTTAATTTTTCTTTTGAGGAGAAAGGCAAGGTCTTGCGATGTGATATCTATCTTAACTCTATGTTGCCGATGGTTGTGGAAGTGATGTAATTACACTGATTCCATCCCATTTAACCCTTCCTTTGTTTCCCCTTATGGTTACCAAAATGTTTGCATGGTATCTCATTTTTGTTGTTACTTTAGTAAATATTTGATTCCTTCGCTATTGATCAAGATGAAGTTGCTTTGAGGTTAAGCAGTACCTTTGCTCTGGGAGAGATTTTTACCACTCATTGGTGGAGCTTGAACTAGTTAATGGAGGCTCTTTAATATAAATATCAGACTCAACTTTCTCAATAAACTAGATTTGAGGATTGTTTGCAAGTCAAGTTCTATAATTTTTATGTGTGTTTGAACTGCACAAATTTTAGTGCATTCATCGATTGGGTATTTAATCTTATACGATCTTCAAATTCTCCAGTATCTTATTATGCCCTTCAGCTCATAAGTTTTATTCTTGTTATACTTTTACATGAACCGCTGTTCCACTTAAACCCGTCAATTATGACGGTTTCCATTTTAAACAATTATGTGATATGCTAGCCATTGCTTGATGTGTCAATTGCTCCTTGTTACCAATATAGCTTATATATAGTGGTTCATTCCTTGACAGGGGCTAGGCAACAATTGTTTAGGTAACAATATTCATAGACCAACTACTGAGGAGATTCTTATGATGTGGAGGCAGTAAAGTTTAAATTTAAAAAAAAAAGGTTTGTATTAATAGCATGGAAGATAGTGTTTAATAATAGAAATCAAGGAGGATTACCGATTACGTATAAAGATTACATAAATAGAACACTAATAAGCAAATAAGTTTGGAGATATGATTATAATAATGTAGAAGGGCTTTAGAAGGAAATTATAAGAACCAGATATCAAATAGAAAATCCATTGCCTATTTTTTCACCTTTATGTCAAGGGATTATGAATGAAACATATTCAATTGATATAGGTACAAATAAACTATCAAGAAATGGCAATAGTCAAGGTAGAACCAAACTTTTGAACTATAGATGAAGGTCTTAACTCCCATTGCTTGTGCTTAACTCCGTCTCTTGCAATAGTTATCTTGTTTTGGTATGATAGGTGGATGGGTTAATGCTCTTTGAAAGCTGTTGAGATTTGTATGTTTTAAATATTTTTAGTTTTGATAAGGTCCTTTTGGTAAAAAAGATTATGGAGAAATGTAGAGACTTAGATGTAAGTTGTAACGCCTACATAGGCTTAAAATGAACAAGGGATAAAATACAATTCATTTTCTGAAAATCTACTTGGTATCAAAGCTATTTTTCTGAAACCCTAACCTTAGAGCTGCCACCACCAGTTCCACCAGCGCTGACCGCCAGTGCCACCACTGATCGGATCGCCTCCTCCTCGGATGCCCTAGTCGCACGGCCACCACCTCTCTCCTGCGTCATTTCTCTCTCCCACGGTTCTCCTTTCGCCAGATCTCTTAGTCGCCGGTTCTTTTCTTCCGCCTAGGCCGAGCACATCTTCTCTCGGCCGTCGCCGCCCCTTAACCGAGACCTAGCCACCCCTCAGCTGAGACTTAGCCTCCCTTTCTCTCTAGCCCATTCTTCCCTCTCTAAGGGTCGGCTACTTAGGGTAGGTAAGAAGGTTGATTTTCGATTGATTTGACCGGTGGGGGGGGGGGGGGGGCCTATACCCCATGATACCCGAGAAGTGGGCTTGGATCGAGGTTTGATCGGGTTTTGAAATCGAATCTTGATGAGATAGATCAAGATCAGGTCACGAAGAAGAAGAAGAGAGGGGGAGATAAAAACTAAGAGAAAATAGATTTGTATTTGAGAATCAACATTCTTTATTGCTTTTTTTGAGTACAATGTACAGGAGTATATATAGAGAGGGATCATTTCTCTGATTACATCTCTACTAACTAAATACTAATGACAGTTGTTATCCTAACCAATCCTAACCACTTATGTTATCTACCAGAATAACTAATTCAGTTACAAGCTGTTACAACACTATATCCTGTATTACCCCCCCTCAAGCTGAAGGTGAAGGAGCAACTGTTAGCTTGGAAGCTAGATGAAGAAACCGTGGAGCGGCAAGTAGTTTGGTAAAGACATCAGCTAGCTAATCTTTAGTAGAGATGAAGCGAATAAGAAGACTTTTGTTGGTAACACGCTCTCTAATGAAATGAAAATCAATCTCCACATGCTTCGTATGCGCATGAAACATGGGATTCGCAGCGAGAAAGTTTGCACTTTGGTAATCACACCATAGAGATGGAGGGGAGGTAAGTGGAACCCGAAGTTCAGCCAAGAGAAACTGTAACCAAATGATTTCGGACTAAACTCGGACTCAGTACTGGACCTTGAGACAGTGGTTTGCTTCTTAGATCCCCAAGAGATGATGTTGGGACCAAGGTACACACAAAAGCCCGAAGTAGACCGACGATCATCCATTGAATCTGCCCAATGCGCATCACTATAAGTGTTGAGAGAGAAAGAAGAAACCGGTTGGAGGGTAAGGCCGTGTGAAAGAGTCCCATTGAGATATCGCAAAATCATTTTAACGGCACCCTAATGAATTGTTGTAGGAGCTTGCATGAATTGGGAAACTTTATTAACGGCAAAAGAAATATCGGGACGGGTGAGAGTTGCGTATTGCAAGGCCACGACAATGGATCGGTATAAGTGTGGGTCCTCAAATGGATCAGCATCAAACCGTGAGAGAGATAACTTAGGCACCATTGGGGATGGACATGGGTTTGCATCTTGCATTTTAGCTCGGCTTAGAACATCCTTGAGATACTTGGTTTGAGAAAGGTGAAGGCCTTGTGAATTTGAGCGCACTTCAATACCAAGGAAAAAATGCAAGTCACCTAGGTCTTTAAGAGCAAATGATTGTTGTAGAGAAGCAATGAAAGATTGAATGCGATCATGGCTGTCCCAGTGACTATTATGTCGTCCACATAGATGATAACTATGAGCATTGAGGTTTTGGTGGAGAGAATGAAAATAGATGGATCATATCGGGAAGCTTGAAAGCTTTGATGGAGAAGAGCGGTGCTTAGGGCATGGAATCAAGCACAAGAACTTTGTTTCAAACCATAAATCGCCTTGGAAAGAAGACAAACATGATTCGGTTTGGAGGCATCAATGAACCCGGGGGGTGGTTCCATGTAAACGGTTATATTGAGATCACCATGCAAAAATGCGTTGTGGACGTCAAGTTGCCGAATAGACCATCCGAAGGAAATAGCCAAGGTGAGAACGAGACGAATAGTAGTGGGATGGACCACTGGACTAAAGGTCTCGAAATAATCGATGCCCTCCTCTTGATGGAACCCCTTGGCCACTAGTCAGTCTTTATACCTTTCAATGGAACCATCGGCATGCCTCTTAATTCGAAAAACCCATTTGCATCCGACAATGTTTAAATCGGGTTGAAAATGAACTAATGTCTAGGTGTTGTTAGAAAGAAGAGCCTGGTATTCACTGGACATGGCCTCTTGCCAATGAGAATGAGATTTAGCTTGGTTGTAATTTTTCGATTCGGTTTCAAGAAAGGTATCGGCAAGAAGAGAAACATGATCATGAAAAATTCAGGGTTTTCGAGTGTTATCTCTGGTGCGAGTAGTCATGGGATGAGTGGAATGAGGTAATTGAAGAGATGAGGAAATCGGCACAGAGAGCTGTGGAGTTTGTAATGCAGTAGGAGTCGGCTCAGCTGAAACAGGGAGATAGCGCGCTGGTTGGAAATTTGAATGGGCGCCGGATCCTCTCAAGAGGGGAAGTACCCGCAGGTTGGGAGGAAACTGGCAAGGTGTAGTGCGAATGCTCTGCAATGACCGAAGTACCCGAACAAGAAGGAGCACCAATCATAGGAGAGGCTAGGAACATGCCGCTGAATTGGGCTAAGTGTAGGTGCTGGCCCAAGAATGGATCTGGATGGGCTATGATTTGGTTGACTTTCAAGGTACTGACTTATCTGAAATAACAGCACTCTGAAATGAAAAGTCAGCTCATCAAAAATGACATGACGGGAAATAAAAACCTTATTAGTTGAAATGTGAAGGCATTTATATCCCTTTTGATATAAACAATACCCAATAAAAATGCAAGGCAGTGAATGAGGTTGGAGCTTGTTCTCGGAATATGGTCGTGTGTATGGAAAACACAAACAACTGAGGACCTGTAAGAGTGAGTAATCGGGAACCTTGCCGAAGAGGGTAAAAAAACGGAGAAGAGGCATGTTAGAAGAGGGTAAGCGATTGATCAAGTAAACCACGCTTGAAAAGATGTCATCCCAATAACAATTGGGAATAGAGTGAGCCATAGAAGCAATAACTAACTCAACTATATGCCGATGTCATCGTTCCGACATACCATTTTGTTCCGGTGTGTAAGGGCATGTTTGTTGGTGAATGATAGAAGGAAAACACCGTGCAATCGGTTTAAATTCGGTGCCGCCATCCGTGCGAAGCACCTTGATGGTCGTATTGAGCAAATTTTCCACTTAAGATTTAAAAGAAGTGAAGACATGCAAAACTTCATCTTTGGTTTTTAAAAACATAGATCCAAGTGTAACGGGAAAATGCATCAACAAAAATGATATAGTAACGAAATCCATTATTGCTCAATAGAGGGGCCGGACCCCAAACGTCCGAGTACACTATCTCAAGTGGAGAAAAGGAAAAAAGTAGAACTAGGTAAAAATGGTTGTTATGTTACGGAATTTTAATAATTAATTTGTGAATGTTTTAAAAGCAAGAATCAAAAATCGTGCTAATGAAATAGAAATTTAAATCTTAAATAATGTCCCCCTCGATGAGTAAGTCAAGTGTGAATCAAAACCGTGTCAAAAACATGAAATTCTGACTATCTACAGGTTCAGTGCGTCCACACTGGTTCTGAGTGCGGATGTCCAATCCGCACTGGCCCCTGTTTTCTTTAACTAGTTATCTGAATTTCTATGAGTGCGGATGGGTTGACCCGCACTGGATATCAGTGCGTCCGCACTCATGAATTTCCTGTGTTGATATGAAATTCCTGAAAATCAACTAAGTACTAGGTGCGGATGGGCAGACCCGCACTGGAGTCTCAGTGCGTCCGCACTGGGCTCGAACTTTTCCAGATTTTTCTGAAAATGGCTCTAAGTATTGAGTGCGGATGGGTGACTCGCACTGGGGTCTCAGTGCGTCCGCACTAGGCTTGGACATTTCCTGCGAAACGCTGAAAATATCAATTAAGTACTGAGTGCGTTCGCACTCAGATCCAGTGCGGATGAGCGACCCGCACTGGATGATTCTGAGGGTTTATTTGCAAAATTTCTGTGTTTCTTTCTCTCTCACTCCGTTCCTTTTCCCTGTCTTGTGTGTGCTCTGCCAGATATTTCCTTATTTAATCTATTATTCTGACTAATTTTCGTACCAAAACATGCATTTTAAACCATCAAATAGTGTCTATTACATTGAATATCTATAGAATGTGGTACTGCTGCGCTTTTATTCTTATTTTGTAGAAAATTGGCAAAATCAGGGAAGTTTCTGACATTCTGAGATTCTGATGCGACCCGCATCATGGCCAACGCGAGTCGCATCACACCTTGACGCTACCACAAGACGCGAGATGCATCAAGCAAGTCGCACTGTCAAGCAATGCGAGGCGCATCAAACAAACTCTGACGCGGGTCACATCACTGTTGACGCGACTCGCATCGAAGTTTCCCAGAACAGAAGGAGGAGGCCCAATGAAAGCCCGGTAAAGGCCCAAATCGGATGGGGTCGTTTGGGTAAGCTATATAAAGACCACCCTCTGCCACTAACGAATTCATTCAGAAAATTCAAGAAATTCAAACTACCTAGTCTTTTGAAGTGTCGCTCAAGAAAGAGAGCTGAGGATGGAAGATTTGAAGATTCTTCATAGATCCATTTCCTCCTTCGGTTTTATCATGATTTCTTCTCTTATTTCTTTCTTTATGATGCTTGAGTAGATCATTCTTGTTTCTAGGGTTGATGTAGTCTGAAATTCTGTTTGTAATGCATTAAGTTTGAATCTGAGTTTTTCTTGTGTTTATTTGCTTGATTGAAATTTTTTGAATGAATCTTGTTGTCTACTGTTGAATATTTTTAGGATCTCTTCTAGTACTTTGGCCTTGATGTTTCTTGCAATTAGATCAAGTATTTGAGGTAGATCTTAGATCCGAGAGGTGAGATCAATAGTAACTGAGAGGTGAAATTTCCATCTATTGAGAGCTAGTGGATACCTTTAGTAAACCAGACAAATGACTTAGGTTGAACACCAGTATAGGTGGCTCTGATCTTATTTGAACACCAGTATAGGTGGCTTTGATCTTATTCGAACGAAATTGCAGGACTGACCTGTATAGATGGCTCTGATCCTATGTGATTGTATTTTGTCAAGTTGACCTGTATAGGTGACTTGGAACCAGACTTTAGGAAATGGTTAAGCCAAACAACTACAGATGAGTGTCAGATAAAGGGTCTAGCTCGGTGGAACGTCTGTAGGTGTTAGTAACCCTACAGACGAGGGTCAGACAAAGGGTCCAGCTCGATTGAACGTCTGTAGTTGTTACAAGCCCCAATAATAATAGTTGAGTTAAGCTAATATGTCTTGTGTTTGAAATTCATCTTGAAAATTCTGTTATTTGTGATTCCGTTGGTTAAATTGTTGTCGAGCATTTGCATTCTTTTATTCATGAATATGTACTTGTTTGAATTGCTATTGTATGGATTTCATTTTTTAATATGGAGTTTGATTGCAAGTCCAATAATCTAACTGTGGCAAATTCGCACTGAGAATTTATTCTCACCCCACCCTTTTGGGTTATTTTACAGGTTTTGGTGCGACCGGGTCTGGGGAGGCACGTGACTTGTAGGCCTTTGGTATTATGCCTTATAGGACCTAGATATATATATTTTGTTGTACAGTTCTAGGTTAGGCCGTATGGTTAGTATCCGGATGAGATACTTTTGATGTATTATACTTTGACCAGACTGTGTACTCTGATTAAAAATATACGAACCTGTTTTTATATTATTTTATTGTGAATTGTTGAATGAATTATTAATTGCCTTGTAAGCATACACGGTGTCGTATACTTACGGCGGGGCACTGTCACGACCCGTGGCTGCGGGGTGTGACAATGGTAATCTATGAGATTTGGCAACACAACAATTCTGGCACAAACTCATTTTATTAGAAATACAAGGTAATGCATGATCTTGTAAAATCTTGTGGGTAGTGGAGGGTGTAAACACCCTATGATCTTGCTATCTGGAGACACTACTCGAGAGCACCTAACACTTTCAATTCGAGTGTTGTATTAGGGTTGTAAATGTCGTATTATCTTGCTATCTCGAGATACTACTCGAGTGTTTCAAACACCTTCAATTGGACTGTTTTATTAGAGTTGTAAATGCCCTATTATCTTGCGATCTGGAGACATTACTAGAGTGCTCCAAACACCTTCAATTGGAGTGTTGTAAATGCGCTATTATCTTGCTATATAGAGTCACTACTAGAGTGCTACAAACACCTTCAATTGGAGTGTTGTATTAGTGTAGTAAATACCCTATAACCTTCCAATATGAAGTCATTACTAGAGTGTTCCAAACACCTTCAAATGGAGTGTTGTATTAGGGTTGCAAATGTTATATTATCTTGCCATATGGAGACACTACTCGAGTGCTCCAAACACCTTCAATTGGAGTGTTGTATTAGGGTTGTAAATGCCCTATTATCTTGCTATCAGGAGACAATACTAGAGTGCACCAAACACCTTCAATTGGAGAATTGTACTAGGGTTGTAAATGACATCTTTCCTTCCCAACAAGAGACAATACTAGTGTGCTTCAAACACATTCAATTGGAGTGTTGTATTAGGGTTGTACACGCCCTATTATCTGGCTAGCTAGAGACACTACTCGAGTGCTCCTAACACCTTCAATTGGAGTGTTGTATTAGGGTTCTAAATGCCCTATTATCTGGCAATTTGGAGACACTACTCGAGGGTTCCAAACAACTTCAATTGGACTGTTGTATTTGTGTTGTAAATGCTCTATTATATTGCTATATAAAGTCACTCTTAGAATACTCAAAACACCTTATATTGGAGTGTTGTATTCGCGTTGTAAATGCCCTAGTATCTTGCTAGATAGCGTCACTACTAGAGTGCTACAAACACCTTCAATTGAAGTGTTGTATTAGTGTTGTAGATACCCTATTATCTTCCAATATGATGTCATTACTAAAGTGCTCCAAACACCTTCAAATTGAGTGTTGTATTAGGGTTGCAAATGTTATATTATCTTGCCATATGGAGACACTACTCGAGTGCTCCAAACACCTTCAATTGGAGTGTTGTATTAGGGTTGTAAATGCCCTATTATCTTGCTATCAGGAGACAATACTAGAGTGCACCAAACACCTTCAATTGGATTGTTATATTAGGGTTCTAAATGGCCTATTATCATGTCATCTGGAGACATTACTAGAGTGCTGCAAACACCTTCAATTGGAGAATTGTACTAGGGTTGTAAATGACATCTTTCCTTCCCAACAAGAGACAATACTAGTGTGCTTCAAACACATTCAATTGGAGTGTTTTATTAGGGTTGTACACGCCCTATTATCTGGCTAGCTAGAGACACTACTCGAGTGCTCCTAACACCTTCAATTGGAGTGTTGTATTAGGGTTCTAAATGCCCTATTATCTGGCAATTTGGAGACACTACTCGAGTGTTCCAAACAACATTAATTTGACTGTTGTATTTGTGTTGTAAATGTCCTATTATATTGCTATATAGAATCACTCCTAGAATACTCAAAACACCTTATATTGGAGTGTTGTATTCGCGTTGTAAATGCCTTAGTATCTTGCTAGATAGCGTCACTACTAGAGTGCTCCAAACACGTTCAATTTGAGTGTTGTATTAGTGTTCTAGATACCCTATTATCTTCCAATATGAAGTCACTACTAGAGTGATCCAAACACCTTCAAATGGAGTGTTGTATTAGGGTTGCAAATGTTATATTATCTTGCCATATGGAGACACTACTCGAGTGCTCCAAACACCTTCAATTGGAGTCTTGTCTTAGGGTTGTATATGCCCAATTATCTTGCTATCAGGAGACAACACTATAGTGCTCCAAACACCTTAAATTGGATTGTTATATTAGGGTTTTAAATGGCTTGCCATCTAGAGACACTACTAGAGTGCTGCAAACACCTTCAATTAGAGAATTGTACTAGGGTTGTAAATGCCATCTTTCCTTCCCATCAAGAGATAATACTAGTGTGCTTCAAACACATTCAATTGGAGTGTTGTATTAGGTTGTACACACCCTATTATCTTGCTCACTAGAGACACTACTCGAGTGCTCCTAACACTTTCAATTGGAGTGTTGTATTAGGGTTGTAAATGTCCTATTATATTACTATATAAATTCACTACTAGAATACTGAAAACACCTTATATTGGAGTGTTTGTATTCGCGTTGTAAATGCCCTGGTATCTTGATATATAGCGTCACTACTAGAGTGCTCCAAACACCTTCAATTGGAGTGTTGTATTAGTGTTGTATTATTTTCTTAAATGCCCAACTTGCTATAGAGTCACTACTAGAGTGCTCCAAACACCTTCAAATGGAGTGTTGTATTAGGGTTGTCCATGATATATTATATTGCTATCTGGAGACACTACTCGAGTGCTCCTAACACCTTCAATTGGAGTGTTGTATTAGGGTTGTAAATACCCTATTATCATGCTATCTGGAGATACTACTCGGGTGCTCCAAACACCTTCATTTGGAGTGTTGTATTAGGGTTGTAAATGCCCTATTATCTTGCCATTTGGAGACAATACTAGAGTGCTTCAAACACCTTCAATTGGATTGTCATATTAAGGTTCTAAATGACTTATTATCGTGCCATCTAGAGACACTACTAGAGTACTGCAACCACCTTCAATTGGAGAATTGTACTAGGCTTGTAAATGCCCTCTTCCCTTGCCATCTGGAGACAATACTAGAGTGCTCCGAACACCTTCAATTGGAGTGTTGTATTAGGGTAGTAAACGCCCTATTCTCTTGCTATGTGGACACACTACTCAAGAGCACCTAACACTTTCAATTCGAGTGTTGTATTAGGGTTGTATATGCCTTATTATCTTGCTATCTGGAGATATTACTCGAGTGCTCCAAACACCTTCAATTGAATTGTTTTATTAGACTTGTAAATGCCTTATTATCTTGCCATCAGGAGACATTACTAGAGTGCTCCAAACACCTTCAATTGGAGTATTGTAAATGCACTATTATCTTGCAATATAGAGTCACTACTAGAGTGCTACAAACACATTCAATTGGAGTGTTGTATTAGTGTTGTAGATACCCTATTATCTTGCCATCTGGAGACATTACTAGAGTGCTCCAAACACCTTCAATTGGAGTATTGTAAATGCACTATTATCTTGCTATATAGCGTCACTACTAGAGTGCTCCAAAGACCATCAATTGGAGTCTTGTATTACGGTTGTGAATGCCTTATTATCTTGCGAGCTTGAGACAATACTAGAGGGCTCCAAACACCTTTAATTGGATGATTGTATTAGGATTGTAAATGCCCTATAATAGAGTGCTCCAAACACCTTCATTTGGAGTGTTGTATTAGGGTTATAAATGTCCTATTATCTTGCCATTTGGATACACTACTAGTGTGCTCCAAACACCTTCAATAGGAGTGTTGTAGTATCATTGTAAATGTCCTCTTTTCTTACCATCTGGAGATATTACTAGAGTGCTACAGACACCTTCAATTCGAGTGATGTATTACGGTTGTAAACGCCATATTATCTTGCTATCTGGAGATACTACTCGAGTGCTCCAAACACCTTCAATTGGAGGGTTGTATTATGGTTCCAACTACTCTCTTCTCAAGCCATATGGAGACACTACTCGAGTGCTCCAAACACCTTCAATTGGAGTATTGTATTAGGGTTGTAAATGCCCTATTATCTTGCTATATAGAGTCACTACTAGAGTCCTCCAAACACCTTCAATTGGAGTGTTGTATTAGTGTTGTAAATACCCTATAATCTACTTATATAAAGCCATTACTAGAGTGCTCCAAACACCTTTAATTGGAGTGTTGTATTATGGTTGCAACTACTCTCTTCTCAGGCCATATGGAGACACTACTCGAGTGCTCCAAACACCTTTTATTAGAGTGTTGTATTAGGGTTGAAAATGCCCTATTATCTTGCCATAGGGAGACAATACTAGAGTGCTCCAAACACCTTCAATTGGATTGTTATATTAGGGGTTCTAAATGGCCAATTATCTTGCCATCTTGAGACACTACTAGGGTGCTGCAAACACCTTCAATTTGAGAACTGTAATAGGGTTTTAAATGCCCTCTTTACTTGGCATATGTAGACACTACTCGAGTGCTCCAAACAACTTCAATTGGAGTGCTGTATTTGGGTTGTAAATGGCCTATTATCTTGCTATCATGAGACATTACTCGGGTGCTCCAAACACCTTCAATTGAATTGTTATATTAGGGTTGTAAATGCCCTATTATCTTGCAATCTGGAGACAATACTAGAGTGCTCGAAACACCTTCAATTGGATTGTTATATTAGGGTTCTAAATGGCTTATTCTCTTGCCATCTGGAGACACTACTAGAGTGCTGCAACCACCTTCAATTGGAGAATTGTATTAGGCTTGTATATGCCCTCTTCCCTTGCCATCTGGAGACAATACTAGAGTGCTCCGAACACCTTCAATTGGAGTGTTGTATCAGGGTTGTAATGGCCCTATTATCTTGCTATGTGGAGACACTACTCGAGAGCACCGAACACCTTCAATTCCAGTGTTGTATTTGGGTTGTATATGCCGTATTATCTTGCTATCTGGAGATATTACTGGAGTGCTCCAAACACCTTCAATTGGAGTGTTGTATTAGGGTTGTAAATGACTAATTATCTTGCCATTTGGAGGCAATACTAGCATGCTCCAAACACATACAATTGGAGAGTTGTATTGGGGTTGTAAATGACCTATTATCTTGCCATTAGGAGACACTACTAGTGTGCTCCAAACACCTTCAATAGGAGTGTTGTACTATAGTTGTAAATGCCCTCTTCTCTTGCCGTCTAGAGACATTGCAAGAGTGCTCCAAACACCTTCAATTCGAGTGTTTTATTAGGGTTGTAAATACCCCATTATCTTGCTATATGGAGTTACTACTATAGTGCTCCAAACACCTTCAATTCGAGCGTTGTATTCAGGTTGTAAATGTCATATTATCTTGCCATATGGAGACACTACTCGAGTGCTCCAATCACCTTCAATTGGAGTGTTGTATTACGGTTGTAAATGCCCTTTTATCTTGCGAGCTGGAGACAATACTAGAGTGCTTCAAACACGTTCAATTGGAGTATTGTATTAGGGTTGTAAATGTCATATTATCTTGTCATATGCAGACACTACTCGACTGCTCCAAACACCTTTAATTGGAGGGTTGTACTGGGGTTGTAAATGCCCTATTATCTTGCCATTTGGAGACAATAATAGAGTGCTCCAAACACCTTCAATTGAATTGTTATATCAGGGTTCTAAACAGCCTATTATCTTGAAATCTGGAGACACTACAAGAGTGCAGCAAACACTTTCAATTGGAGAATTGTAACAGGGTTGTAAGTCCGCTCATCCCTTGCCATCAGAACATATTACTAAAGTACTCCAAACACCATCAATTGGAGTGTTGTATTAGGGTTGTAAACACCCTATTATCTTGCTATCTGGAGACACTATTCAAGTGCAACTAACACCTTCAATTCGAGTGTTGTCTTAGGGTTGTAAATGACATATTATCTTGCTATCTGGAGATACGACTCGAGTGCTCCAAACATCTTCAATTGGAGTTTTTTATTAGAGTTGTAAATCTTGCCATCTGGAGACATTACTAGAGTGCTCCAAACACATCCAATTAGAGTGTTTTATTAAGGTTGCAAATGCCCTATTATCTTGCTATATAAAGTCACTACTAGAGTGCTCCAAACACTTTCAATTGGAGTGTTGTATAAGTGTTGTAAATGCCCTATTATCTTGCTATATAGAGTCCCTACTAGAGTGCTCCAAACACCATCAAATGGTGCATTGTATTTGGTTTCTTAATGTCATATTATTTTTACATATGGAGACACTACTCGAGTGCTCCAAACACCTTCAATTGGAGCGCTGTATTATGGTTGCAAATGCCTAATTATCTAGCCATTTGGAGACAATACTAGAGTGCTCAAAACACATTCAATTGGAGAGTTGTATTGGGGTTGTAAATGCCCTATTATCTTGCCATTAGGAGACACTACTAGTGTGCTCCAAACACCTTCAATAGGAGTGTTGTACTATAGTTGTAAATGCCCTCTTCTCTTGCCTTCTAGAGACATTACAACAACGCTCCAAACACCTTCAATTGGATTGTTTTATTAGTGTTGTAAATGTCATATTATCTTGCCAGATGGAGATACTACTCGAGTGCTCCAAACACCTTGAATTGGAGTGTTGTATTATGATTCTAAATGCCCTTTTATCTTGTGAGCTGGAGATAATACTAGAGTTCTCGAAACACCTTCAATTGGAGTGTTGTATTACGTTTGTAAATGTCATATTATCATGCCATATGGAGACACTACTCGAGTACTCCAAACACCTTCATTTGGAGTGTTGTATTGGAGTTGTAAATGCCATATTATCTTGTTATCTGGAGACAATACTAGAGTGCTCCAAACACCTTCAATTGGATTGTTATCTTAGGGTTCTAAATGGCCTATCATCGTGCCATCTGGAGACACTACTAGAGTGCTGCAACCACCTTCAATTGGAGAATTGTACTAGCCTTGTAAATGCCCTCTTCCCTTGCCATCAGGACACATTACTAGAGTACTCCAAACACCTTCAATTGGAGTGTTGTATTAGGGTTGTAAACGCCCTACTGTCTTGCAATTTGGAGACATTACTAGAGTGCTCCAAACACCTTCAATTGGAGTGTTGTATTATGGTTGTAAATGCCATATTATCTTGCCATATGGAGACACTACTCGAGTGGTCCAAACACCTTCAATTAGAGTGTTTTATTAGGGTTGTAAATGCCCTATTATCTTGCTTTATGGAGTTACTACTAGAGTGCTCCAAACATCTTCAATTGGAGTGTTGTATTATTTGGTTAAATGCCCATCTTGCTATATAGAGTCACTACTAGAGTGCTCCAAACACCTTCAAATGGAGTGTTGTATTAGGGTTGTCAATGATACATTGTCTTGCTGTCTCGAGACATTACTCGAGTGCTCCTAACACCTTCAATTGGAGTGTTGTATTAGGGTTGTAAATGCCCTATTATCTTGCAATTTGGAGACACTACTCGAGTGTTGAAAACAACTTCAGTTGGAATGTTGTATTTGTGTTGTAAATGTCCCTATTATATTGCTATATAAATTCACTAATAGAATACTCAAAACACCTTATATTGGAGTGTTTTATTCGCGTTGTAAATGCCCTGGTATCTTGATATATAGCGTCACAACTAGAGTGCTCCAAACACCTTCAGTTCGATTGTTGTATTAGTGTTGTAAATACCCTATAATCTACTTATATAAAGTCATTTCTAGAGTGCTTCAAACACCTTCAAATGTAGTGTTGTACTAGGGTTGCATATGTTATATTATCTTGCCATATGGAAACACTACTCGAGTGCTCCAAACACCTTTAATTAGAGTGTTGTATTAGGGTTGAAAATGCCCTATTATCTTGCCATAGGGAGACAATACTAGAGTGCTCCAAACACCTTCAATTGGATTGTTATATTAGGGGTTCTAAATGGCCTATTATCTTGCCATCTGGAGACACTACTAGGGTGCTGCAAACACCTTCAATTTGAGAACTGTAATAGGGTTTTAAATGCCCTGTTTACTAGCCATATGTAGACACTACTCGAGTGCTCCGAACAACTTCAATTGGAGTGCTGTATTTGGGTCGTAAATGGCCTATTATCTTGCTATCAGGAAACATTACTCGGGTGCTCCAAACACATTCAATTGGAGTGTGGTATTAGGGTTGTAAATGCCCTATTATGTTGCAATCTGGAGACAATACTAGACTGCTCCAAACACCTTCAATTGGATTGTTATATTAGGGTTCTAAATGGCCTATTATATTGCCATCTGGAGACACTACTAGAGTGCTGCAACCAACTTCAATTGGAGAATTGTACTAGGCTTGTAAATGCCCTCTTCCCTTGCCATCTGGAGACAATACTAGAGTGCTCCGAACATCTTCAATTGGAGTGTTGTATTAGGGTTGTAAACGCCCTATTATCTTGCTATGTGGAGACACTACTCGAGAGCACCGAACACCTTCAATTCGAGTATTGTATTAGGGTTGTATATGCCTTATTATCTTGCTATCTGGAGATATTACTCGAGTGCTCCAAACACTTTCAATTGGAGTGTTGTATTGGGTTTGTAAATGCCTAATTATCTTGCCATTTGGAGGCACTACTAGTGCGCTCGAAACACCTTCAATAGGAGTGTTGTACAATAGTTGTAAATGCCTTCTTCTCTTGCCATCTGGAGACATTGCAAGAGTGCTCCAAACACCTTCAATTGGAGTGTTGTATTAGGGTTGTACCGCCCTATTATCTTGCTTTATGGAGAGACTCTCGAGTGCTCCAAAAACCTTTAATTGGAGTATTGTATTTGGGTTGTAAATGCCCTATTATCATGTCATCTGGGGACAATACAAGAGTGCTCCAAACACCTTCAACAAGAGTCTTGTAGTATCATTGTAAATGCCCTCTTCTCTTGCAATCTGGAGAAATTACTAGAGTGCTACAGGCACCTTCAATTCGAGTGATGTATTACGGTTGTAAACGCCATATTATCTTGCTATCTCGAGATACTACTCGAGTGCTCCAAACACCTTTAATTGGAGTGTTGTATTATGGTTGCAACTACTCTCTTCTCAGGCCATATGGAGACACTACTCGAGTGCTCGAAACACCTTCAATTGGAGTGTTGTATTAGTGTTGTAGATACCCATTCTTTTGCCATCTTGAGACAATACTAGAGTGCTCCGAACACCTTCAATTGGAGTGTTGTATTAGGGTTGTAAACGCCCTACTGTCTTGCCAATTTGGAGACACTACTAGAGTGCTCCAAACACCTTCAATTGGAGTGTTGTATTATGGTTGTAAATGCCATATTATCTTGCCATATGGAGACACTACTCGAGTGGTCCAAACACCTTCAATTGGAGTATTGTAAATGCACTATTATCTTGCTATATAGAGTCACTACTAGAGTGCTACAAACACCTTCAATTGGAGTGTTGTATTAGTGTTGTAGATACCCTATTATCTTGCCATCTAGAGACATTACTAGAGTGCTCCAAACACCTTCAATTGGAGTATTGTAAATGCACTATTATCTTGCTATATAGAGTCACTACTAGGGTGCTACAAACACCTTCAATTGGAGTGTTGTATTAGTGTTGTAGATACCCTATTATCTTGCCATCTGGAGACATTACTAGAGTGCTCCAAACACCTTCAATTGGAGTATTGTAAATGCACTATTATCTTGCTATATAGCGTCACTACTAGAGTGCTCCAAAGACCATCAATTGGAGTCTTGTATTACGGTTGTAAATGCCTTATTATCTTGCGTGCTGGAGACAAAACTAGAGGGCTCCAAACACCTTCAATTGGAGGATTGTCTTAGGGTTGTAAATGCCCTATTATAGAGTGCTCCGAACACCTTCAATTGGAGTGTTGTATTAGGGTTGTAAACGCCCTACTGTCTTGCCAATTTGGAGACATTACTAGAGTGCTCCAAACACCTTCAATTGGAGTGTTGTATTATGGTTGTAAATGCCATATTATCTTGCCATATGGAGACACTACTCGAGTGGTCCAAACACCTTCAATTAGAGTGTTTTATTAGGGTTGTAAATGCCCTATTATCTTGCTATATGGAGTTACTACTAGAGTGCTCCAAACATCTTCAATTGGAGTGTTGTATTATTTGGTTAAATGCCCATCTTGCTATATAGAGTCACTACTAGAGTGCTCCAAACACCTTCAAATGGAGTGTTGTATTAGGGTTGTCAATGATACATTGTCTTGGTCTCTCGAGACACTACTCGAGTGCTCCAAACACCTTCAATTGGAGTGTTGCATTAGGGTTGTAAATGCCCTATTATCTTGCACTTTGGAGACACTACTCGAGTGTTGAAAACAACTTCAGTTGGAATGTTGTATTTGTGTTGTAAATGTCCTATTATATTGCTATATAAATTCACTACTAGAATACTCAAAACACCTTATATTGGAGTGTTGTATTCACGTTGTAAATGCCCTATAATCTACTTATATAAAGTCATTACTAGAGTGCTCCAAACACCTTCAAATGGAGTGTTGTATTAGGGTTGCATATGTTATATTATCTTACCATATGGAAACACTACTCGAGTGCTCCAAACACCTTTTATTAGAGTGTTGTATTAGGGTTGAAAATGCCCTATTATCTTGCCATAGGGAGACAATACTAGAGTGCTCCAAACACCTTCAATTGGATTGTTATATTAGGGGTTCGAAATGGCCTATTATCTTGCCATCTTAAGACACTACTAGGGTGCTGCAAACACCTTCAATTTGAGAAGTGTAATAGGGTTTTAAATGCCCTCTTTACTTGCCATATGTAGACACTACTCGAGTGATCCAAACAACTTCAATTGGAGTGCTGTATTTGAGTTGTAAATGGCATATTATCTTGCTATCAGGAGACATTACTCGGGTGCTCCAAACACCTTCAATTGGAGTGTTGTATTAGGGTTGTAAATGCCCTATTATCTTGCCATCTGGAGACAATACTAGAGTGCTCGAAACACCTTCAATTGAATTGTTATATTAGGGTTCTAAATGGCCTATTATCTTGCCATCTGGAGACACTACTTGAGTACTGCAACCACCATCAATTGGAGAATTGTACTAGGCTTGTAAATGCCCTCTTCCCTTGCCATCAGGACACATTACTAGTGTACTCCAAACACCTTCAATTGAAGATTTGTATTAGGATTGTAAACGACCTATTATCTTGCTATCTTGAGACACTACTCGACAGCACCGAACACCTTGAATTGGAGTGTTGTATTAGGGTTGTAAATGTCATATTATCTTGCAATCTAGAGATACTACTTGAGTGCTCCAAACACCTTCAATTGGAGTGTTGTATTAGGGTTGTAAATGCCTAATTATCTTGTCATTTGGAGGCACTACTAGTGCGCTCCAAACACCTTCAATAGGAGTGTTGTACAATAGTTGTAAATGCCTTCTTCTCTTGCCATCTGGAGACATTGCAAGAGTGCTCCAAACACCTTCAATTGGGGTGTTGTATTAGGGTTGTACCGCCCTATTATCTTGCCTTATGGAGAGACTCTCGAGTGCTCCAAAAACCTTTAATTGGAGTATTGTATTTGGGTTGTAAATGCCCTATTATGATGTCATCTGGAGACAATACTAGAGTGCTCCAAACACCTTCAATAAGAGTCTTGTATTATCATTGTAAATGCCCTCTTCTCTTGCAATCTGGAGAAATTACTAGAGTGCTACAGGCACCTACAATTCGAGTGATGTATTACGGTTGTAAACGCCATATTATCTTGTTATCTCGAGATACTACTCGAGTGCTCCAAACACCTTTAATTGGAGTGTTGTATTATGGTTGCAACTACTCTCTTCTCAGGCCATATGGAGACACTACTCGAGTGCTCCAAACACCTTCAATTGGAGTGTTGTATTAGTGTTGTAGATACCCATTCTCTTGCCATCTGGAGACAATACTAGAGTGCTCCGAACACCTTCAATTGGAGTGTTCTATTAGGGGTTCTTAATGAACTATTATCTTGCCATCTGGAGACACTACTAGAGTGCTGGAAACACCTTCAATCTGAGAATTGTACTAGGGTTTTAAATGCCCTCTTCCCTTGCCATATGTGGACACTACTTGAGTGCTCCAAACAACTTCAATTGGAGTGCTGTATTTGGGTTGTAAATGACCTATTATCTTGCTATCATGAGACATTACTCGGGTGCTGCAACCACCTTCAATTGGATAATTGTATTAGGCTTGTATATGCCCTCTTCCCTTGCCATCTGGAGACAATACTAGAGTGCTCCGAACACCGTCAATTGGAGTGTTGTATCAGGGTTGTAATAAAGGCCCTATTATCTTGCTATGTGGAGACACTACTCGACAGCACCGAACACCTTCAATTCGAGTGTTGTATTAGAGTGGTAAATGCCCTATTATCTTGCCATCTTGAGACATTACTAGAGTGCTCCAAACACCTTCAATTGGAGTGTTATATTAGGGTTGTAAATGCCTAATTATCTTGCCATTTGGAGCCCATACTAGTGTGCTCCAAACACCTTCAATACGAGTGTTGAACTATAGTTTTAAATGCCCTCTTCTCTTGCCATCTGGAGACGTTGCAAGAGTGCTCCAGACACCTTCAATTGGAGTGTTTTAATGGGTTGTAAACGCCCTATTATCATGCTATCTGGAGACAATACTAGACTGCTCCAAACTCCTTCAATTGGAGAGTTGTATTCAGGTTGTAAATGCCCTATTATCTTGCTATATAGAGTCACTACTAGAGTGCTCCAAACACCATCAAATGGAGCATTGTATTTGGGTTGTAAATGTCATATTATCTTGACATATGGTGACACTACTCAAGTGCTCCAAACACATTCAATTGGAGAGTTGTATTGGGGTTGTAAATGCCCTGTTATCTTGCCATTAGGAGACACTACTAGTGTGCTCCAGACACCTTCAATACGAGTGTTGAAAGTTGTAAATGTCCTCTTCACTTGCCATCTGGAGACATTGCAAGAGTGCTCCAAACACCTTCAATTGGAGTGTTGCATTAGGGTTGTAAACGCCCTATTATCATTCTATCTGGAGACACTCCTCGAGAGCACCTAACACCTTTAATGCGAGTGTTGTATGAGGGTTGTAAATGCCTTATTATCTTGCCATATGGAGACACTACTCGACTGCTCCATACACCTTCAATTGGAGTGTTGTATTAGGGCCGTAAATGTCCTATTATCTTGCTACAGGAGACAATATTAGAGTGCTGCAACCACCTTCAATTGGAGAATTGTACTAGGCTTGTAAATGTCCTCTTCCCTTGCCATCTGGAGACAATACTAGAGTGCTCCGAACACCTTCAATTGGAGTGTTGTATTAGGGTTGTAAACGCCCTATTATCTTGCTATGCGGAGACACAACTCGAGAGCACTTAACACCTTCAATTCGATTGTTGTATTAGGGTTCTATATGCCTTATTATCTTGCTATCTGGAGATATAACTCGAGTGCTCCAAACACCTTCAATTGAATTGTTTTATTAGAGTTGTAAATGCCTTATTATCTTGCCATCAGGAGACATTACTAGAGTGCTCCTAACACCTTCAATTGCAGTATTGTAAATGCACTATTATCTTGCTATATAGAGTCACTACTAGAGTGCTACAAACACATTCAATTGGAGTGTTGTATTACTGTTGTAGATACCCTATTTTCTTGCCATCTGGAGACATTACTAGAGTGCTCCAAACACCTTCAATACGAGTGTTGAACTATAGTTTTAAATGCCCTCTTCTCTTGCCATCTGGAGACGTTGCAAGAGTGCTCCAAACACCTTCAATTGGCGTGTTGTAATGGGTTGTAAACGCCCTATTATCATGCTATCTGGAGGTAATACTAGACTGCTCCAAACTCCTTCAGTTGGAGAGTTGTATTGGGGTTGTAAATGCCCTATTATCTTGCTATATAGAGTCACTACTAGAGTGCTCCAAACACCATCAAATGGAGCATTGTATTTGGGTTGTAAATGTCATATTATCTTGACATATGGAGACACTACTCGAGTGCTCCAAACACATTCAATTGGAGAGTTGTATTGGGGTTGTAAATGCCCTATTATCTTGCCATTAGGAGACACTACTTGTGTGCTCCAGACACCTTCAATACGAGTGTTGAAAGTTGTAAATGTGCTCTTCTCTTGCCATCTGGAGACATTGCAAGAGTGCTCCAAACACCTTCAATTGGAGTGTTGCATTAGGGTTGTAAACTCCCTATTATCATTCTATCTGGAGACACTCCTCGAGAGCACCTAACACCTTTAATGCGAGTGTTGTATTAGGGTTGTAAATGCCTTATTATCTTGCCATATGGAGACACTACTCGACTGCTCCAAACACCTTCAATTGGAGTGTTGTATTAGGGCTGTAAATGTCCTATTATCTTGCCACAGGAGACAATATTCGAGTGCTGCATCCACCTTCAATTGGAGAATTGTACTAGGCTTGTAAATGTCCTCTTCCCTTGCCATATGGAGACAATACTAGAGTGCTCCGAACACCTTCAATTGGAGTGTTGTATTAGGGTTGTAAATGCCCTATTATCTTGCTATGTGGAGACACAACTCGAGAGCACCTAACACCTTCAATTCGAGTGTTGTATTAGGGTTCTATATGCCTTATTATCTTGCTATCTGGAGGTATTACTCGAGTGCTCCAAACACCTTCAATTGAATTGTTTTATTAGAGTTGTAAATGCCTTATTATCTTGCCATCAGGAGACATTACTAGAGCGCTCCTAACACCTTCAATTGGAGTATTGTAAATGCACTATTATCTTGCTATATAGAGTCACTACTAGAGTGCTACAAACACATTCAATTGGAGTGTTGTATTACTGTTGTAGATACCCTATTATCTTGCCATCTGGAGACATTACTAGAGTGCTCCAAACACCTTCAATACGAGTGTTGAACTATAGTTTTAAATGCCCTCTTCTCTTGCCATCTGGAGACGTTGCAAGAGTGCTCCAAACACCTTCAATTGGCGTGTTGTAATGGGTTGTAAACACCCTATTATCATGCTATCTGGAGGCAATACTAGACTGCTCCAAACTCCTTCAATTGGAGAATTGTATTGGGGTTGTAAATGCCCTATTATCTTGCTATATAGAGTCACTACTAGAGTGCTCCAAACACCATCAAATGGAGCATTGTATTTGGGTTGTAAATGTCATATTATCTTGACATATGGAGACACTACTCGAGTGCTCCAAACACCTTCAATTGGAGTCCTGTATTAGGGTTGTAAATGCCTAATTATCTTGCCATTTGGAGCCAATACTAGTGTGCTCCAAACACCTTCAATACGAGTGTTGAACTATAGTTTTAAATGCCCTCTTCTTTTGCCATCTGGAGACATTGCAAGAGTGCTCCAAACACCTTCAATTGGAGTGTTGTGATGGGTTGTAAACGCCCTATTATCATGCTATCTAGAGACAATACTAGACTGCTCCAAACACCTTCAATTGGAGTGTTGTATTTGGGTTGTAAACGCCCTATTATCATTCTATCTGGAGACACTCCTCGAGAGCACCTAACACCTTTAATGCGAGTGTTGTATTAGGGTTGTAAATGCCTTATTATCTTGCCATATGGAGACACTACTCGACTGCTCCAAACACCTTCAATTGGAGTGTTGTATTAGGGCTGTAAATGTCCTATTATCTTGCCACAGGAGACAATATTCGAGTGCTGCATCCACCTTCAATTGGAGAATTGTACTAGGCTTGTAAATGTCCTCTTCCCTTGCCATATGGAGACAATACTAGAGTGCTCCGAACACCTTCAATTGGAGTGTTGTATTAGGGTTGTAAATGCCCTATTATCTTGCTATGTGGAGACACAACTCGAGAGCACCTAACACCTTCAATTCGAGTGTTGTATTAGGGTTCTATATGCCTTATTATCTTGCTATCTGGAGGTATTACTCGAGTGCTCCAAACACCTTCAATTGAATTGTTTTATTAGAGTTGTAAATGCCTTATTATCTTGCCATCAGGAGACATTACTAGAGCGCTCCTAACACCTTCAATTGGAGTATTGTAAATGCACTATTATCTTGCTATATAGAGTCACTACTAGAGTGCTACAAACACATTCAATTGGAGTGTTGTATTACTGTTGTAGATACCCTATTATCTTGCCATCTGGAGACATTACTAGAGTGCTCCAAACACCTTCAATACGAGTGTTGAACTATAGTTTTAAATGCCCTCTTCTCTTGCCATCTGGAGACGTTGCAAGAGTGCTCCAAACACCTTCAATTGGCGTGTTGTACTGGGTTGTAAACACCCTATTATCATGCTATCTGGAGGCAATACTAGACTGCTCCAAACTCCTTCAATTGGAGAATTGTATTGGGGTTGTAAATGCCCTATTATCTTGCTATATAGAGTCACTACTAGAGTGCTCCAAACACCATCAAATGGAGCATTGTATTTGGGTTGTAAATGTCATATTATCTTGACATATGGAGACACTACTCGAGTGCTCCACACACCTTCAATTAGAGTGCTGTATTGGGGTTGTAAATGCCTAATTAGCTTGCCATTTGGAGAGACTACTCGAGTGCTCCAAACACCTTCAATTGGAGTCCTGTATTAGGGTTGTAAATGCCTAATTATCTTGCCATTTGGAGCCAATACTAGTGTGCTCCAAACACCTTCAATACGAGTGTTGAACTATAGTTTTAAATGCCCTCTTCTTTTGCCATCTGGAGACATTGCAAGAGTGCTCCAAACACCTTCAATTGGAGTGTTGTGATGGGTTGTAAACGCCCTATTATCATGCTATCTAGAGACAATACTAGACTGCTCCAAACACCTTCAATTGGAGTGTTGTATTTGGGTTGTAAACGCCCTATTATCATTCTATCTGGAGACACTCCTCGAGAGCACCTAACACCTTTAATGCGAGTGTTGTATTAGGGTTGTAAATGCCTTATTATCTTGCCATATGGAGACACTACTCGACTGCTCCAAACACCTTCAATTGGAGTGTTGTATTAGGGCTGTAAATGTCCTATTATCTTGCCACAGGAGACAATATTCGAGTGCTGCATCCACCTTCAATTGGAGAATTGTACTAGGCTTGTAAATGTCCTCTTCCCTTGCCATATGGAGACAATACTAGAGTGCTCCGAACACCTTCAATTGGAGTGTTGTATTAGGGTTGTAAATGCCCTATTATCTTGCTATGTGGAGACACAACTCGAGAGCACCTAACACCTTCAATTCGAGTGTTGTATTAGGGTTCTATATGCCTTATTATCTTGCTATCTGGAGGTATTACTCGAGTGCTCCAAACACCTTCAATTGAATTGTTTTATTAGAGTTGTAAATGCCTTATTATCTTGCCATCAGGAGACATTACTAGAGCGCTCCTAACACCTTCAATTGGAGTATTGTAAATGCACTATTATCTTGCTATATAGAGTCACTACTAGAGTGCTACAAACACATTCAATTGGAGTGTTGTATTACTGTTGTAGATACCCTATTATCTTGCCATCTGGAGACATTACTAGAGTGCTCCAAACACCTTCAATACGAGTGTTGAACTATAGTTTTAAATGCCCTCTTCTCTTGCCATCTGGAGACGTTGCAAGAGTGCTCCAAACACCTTCAATTGGCGTGTTGTAATGGGTTGTAAACACCCTATTATCATGCTATCTGGAGGCAATACTAGACTGCTCCAAACTCCTTCAATTGGAGAATTGTATTGGGGTTGTAAATGCCCTATTATCTTGCTATATAGAGTCACTACTAGAGTGCTCCAAACACCATCAAATGGAGCATTGTATTTGGGTTGTAAATGTCATATTATCTTGACATATGGAGACACTACTCGAGTGCTCCAAACACCTTCAATTAGAGTGCTGTATTGGGGTTGTAAATGCCTAATTAGCTTGCCATTTGGAGAGACTACTCGAGTGCTCCAAACACCTTCAATTGGAGTCCTGTATTAGGGTTGTAAATGCCTAATTATCTTGCCATTTGGAGCCAATACTAGTGTGCTCCAAACACCTTCAATACGAGTGTTGAACTATAGTTTTAAATGCCCTCTTCTTTTGCCATCTGGAGACATTGCAAGAGTGCTCCAAACACCTTCAATTGGAGTGTTGTGATGGGTTGTAAACGCCCTATTATCATGCTATCTAGAGACAATACTAGACTGCTCCAAACACCTTCAATTGGAGTGTTGTATTTGGGTTGTAAACGCCCTATTATCATTCTATCTGGAGACACTCCTCGAGAGCACCTCACACCTTTAATGCGAGTGTTGTATTAGGGTTGTAAATGCCTTATTATCTTGCCATATGGAGACACTACTCGACTGCTCTAAACACCTTCAATTGGAGTGTTGTATTAGGGCTGTAAATGTCCTATTATCTTGCTACAGGAGACAATACTAGAGTGCTCCAAACACCTTCAATTGGATTGTTATATTAGGTTTCTAAATGGCCTATTATCGTGCCATCTGGAGACACTACGAGAGTGCTGAAACCACCATCAACTGGAGAATTGTACTAGGCTTGTAAATGCCCTCTTCCCTTGCCATCAGAACACATTACTGGAGTACTCCAAACACTTTCAACTGGAGTGTTGTATTACGGTTGTAAACGCCCTATTATCTTGCTCTCTGGTGATACTACTCGAGTGCTCCAAACATCTTCAATTGGAGTTTTTTATTAGAGTTGTAAATGCCCTATTATCTTGCCATATGGAGACATTACTAGAGGGCTCCAAAAACCTTCAACAGGAGTGTTTTATTAGGGTTGTAATTGCCCTATTATCTTGCTATATAATGTCACTACTTGAGTGCTCCAAACACTTTCAATTAGAGTGTTATAAGTGTTGTAAATGGCCTATTATCTTGCTATATAGAGTCACTACTAGAGTGCTCCAAACACCATTAAATGGAGCATTGTATTTGGGTTGTAAATGTCATATTATCTTGACATATGGAGACACTACTCATGTGCTCCAAACACCTTCAATTGGAGTGCTGTATAAGGGTTGTAAATGCCTAATTAACTTGCCATTTGGAGGCAATACTAGCATGCTCCAAACACATACAATTGGAGAGTTGTATTGGGGTTGTAAATGCCCTATTATCTTTCCATTAGGAGACACTACTAGTGTGCTCCAAAAACCTTCAATAGGAGTGTTGTACTATAGTTGTAAATGCCCTCTTCTCTTGCCATCTAGAGACATTGCAAGAGTGCTCCAAACACCTTCAATTCGAGTGTTTTATTAGGGTTGTAAATACCCCATTATCTTGCTATATGGAGTTACTACTATAGTGCTCCAACCACCTTCAATTCGAGCGTTGTATTCGAGTTGTAAATGTCATATTATCTTTCCATATGGAGACACTACTCGAGTGCTCCAAACACCTTCAAATGGAGTGTTGTATTACGGTTGTAAATGCCCTTTTATCTTGCGAGCTGGAGACAATACTAGAGTTCTTCAAACACCTTCAATAGGAGTATTGTATTAGGGTTGTAAATATCATATTATCTTGTCATATGCAGACACTACTCGACTGCTCCAAACACCTTTAATTGGAGGGTTGTACTAGGGTTGTAAATACCCTATTATCTTGCCATTTGGAGACAATAATAGAGTGCTCCAAACACCTTCAATTGAATTGTTATATCAGGGTTCTAAACAGCCTATTATCTTGAAATCTGGAGACACTACAAGAGTGCTGCAAACACCTTCAATTGGAGAATTGTAACAGGGTTGTAGGTCCCCTCATCCCTTGCCATCACAACACATTACTAGAGTACTCCAAACACCTTCAATTGGAGTGTTGTATTAGGGTTGTAAACGCCCTATTATCTTGCTATCTGGAGACACTATTCGAGAGCAACTAACACCTTCAATTCGAGTGTTGTCTTAGGGTTGTAAATGATATATTATCTTGCTATCTGGAGATACGACTCGAGTGCTCTAAACATCTTCAATTGGAGTTTTTTATTAGAGTTGTAAATCTTGCCATCTGGAGACATTACTAGAGTGCTCCAAACATATCCAATTGGAGTGTTTTATTAAGGTTGCAAATGCCCTATTATCTTGCTATATAAAGTCACTACTAGAGTGCTCCAAACACTTTCAATTGGAGTGTTGTATAAGTGTTGTAAATGCCCTATTATCTTGCTATATAGAGTAACTACTAGAGTGCTCCAAACACCATCAAATGGAGCATTGTATTTGGTTTCTAAATGTCATATTATTTTTACATATGGAGACACTACTCGAGTGCTCCAAACACCTTCAATTGGAGCGCTGTATTAGGGTTGTAAATGCCTAATTATCTAGCCATTTGGAGACAATACTAGAGTGCTCAAAACACATTCAATTGGAGAGTTGTATTGGGGTTGTAAATGCCCTATTATCGTGCCATTAGGAGACACTACAAGTGTGCTCCAAACACCTTCAATAGGAGTGTTGTACTATAGTTGTAAATGCCCTCTTCCCTTGCCTTCTAGAGACATTGCAACAACGCTCCAAACACCTTCAATTGGAGTGTTTTATTACGGTTGTAAATGTCATATTATTTTGCCATATGGAGACACTACTCGAGTGCTCCAAACACCCTCAATTGGAGTGTTGTATTATGATTCTAAATGCCCTTTTATTTTGTGAGCTGGAGATAATACTAGAGTTCCTGAAACACCTTCAATTGGAGTGTTGTATTAGGTTTGTAAATGTCATATTATCTTGCCATATGGGAGACACTACTCTAGTGCTCCAAACACCTTCAATTGGAGTGTTGTATTATGATTCTAAATGCCCTTTTATCTTGTGAGTTGGAGATAATACTAGAGTTCTCGAAACACCTTCAATTGGAGTGTTGTATTAGGTTTGTAAATGTCATATTATCTTGCCATATGGAGACACTACTCGAGTGCTCCAAACACCTTCAATTGGAGTGTTGTATTATGATTCTAAATGCCCTTTTATCTTGTGAGTTGGAGATAATACTAGAGTTCTCGAAACACCTTCAATTGGAGTGTTGTATTAGGTTTGTAAATGTCATATTATCTTGCCATATGGAGACACTACTCGAGTGCTCCAAACACCTTCATTTGGAGTGTTGTATTGGGGTTGTAAATGCCCTATTATCTTGTTATCTAGAAACAATACTAGAGTGCTCCAAAGACCTTCAATTGGATTGTTATATTAGGGTTCTAAATGGCCTATTATCGTGCCATCTGGAGACACTACTAGAGTGCTGCAACCACCTTCAATTGGAGAATTGTACTAGGCTTGTAAATGCCCTCTTCCCTTGCCATCAGGATACTACTCCAAACATCTTCAATTGGAGTGTTGTATTATGGTTGTAAATGTCATATTATCTTGCCATATGGAGACACTACTCGAGTTGTCGAAACACCTTCAATTGGAGTGTTTTATTAGGGTTGTAAATGCCCTATTATCTTGCTCTATGGAGTTACTACTAGAGTGCTCCAAACATCTTCAATTGGAGTGTTGTATTATTTGGTTAAATGCCCATCTTGCTATATAGAGTCACTACTAGAGTGCTCCAAACACCTTCAAATGGAGTGTTGTATTAGGGTTGTCAATGATACATTGTCTTGCTGTCTGGAGACACTACTCGAGTGCTCCTAACACCTTCAATTGGAGTATTGTATTAGGGTTGTAAATGCACTATTATCATGCTATCTGGAGATACTACTCAAGTGCTCCAAACACCTTCATTTGGAGTGTTGTATTAGAGTTGTAAATGCCCTATTATCTTGCAATTTGGAGACACTACTCGAGTGTTCCAAACAACTTCAATTGGACTGTTGTATTTGTGTTGTAAATGCCCTATTATATTGCTATATAAAATCACTACTATAATACTCAAGACACCTTATATTGGAATGTTGTATTCGCGTTGTAAATGCCCTAGTATCTTGCCATATAGCGTCACTGCTAGAGTTCTTCAAACACCTTCAATTGGAGTGTTGTATTAGGGTTGTAAATGTCCTATTATCTTGCCATTTGGATACACTACTAGTGTGCTCCAAACACCTTCTATAGGAGTGTTGTAGTATCGTTGTAAATGCCCCTCTTCTCTTGTTATCTGGAGAAATTACTAGAGTGCTACAGACACCTTCAATTTGAGTGATGTATTACGGTTGTAAACGCCATATTATCTTGCTATCTAGAGATACTACTCGAGTGCACCAAACACCTTCAATTGGAGTTTGTATTAGTGTTGTAAATGTCATATTATCCTCCAATATAAAGTCATTACTAGAGTGCTCCAAATACCTTCAAATGGAGTGGGTTTTTTTTTTGTTTTTTTGCCAAATGATGCTCGTAGGTTTGTATTCCATACTGAGTTAAAAGATGTTACAACATTCCATTACAAATGTTGAAAAGAAGGAAAAGTAAACCCCACTGCATCTATGGTGTCTACCCTGGCCAGATTTGCTAAATTGTGGGCCAATGAATTCCCTTCCCTGTTTACATAAACTATATCCACTAACTCCTGCCATAATTTTCCCTACCTGCGCCCTGCGCCACTTCCCAGTGTGCCCTCCAGTCAACACTCTGAGGATTCTTTCTCTGCATAATTTGCACTAACTCAGCAGAGTCTGAATAGAAAACGCAATCTGCAATTTGTAGTGATTGTGCAGCCTGCATTGCTATCAGTAGCACCAATGCCTCCATCTGAAAGGCTGAGTAAGCTGATGAGTGTTGTGTACCATACTGTACCAATTCTCCTTTTTGGAACAAACCATAAGCTGCCCCTCCCCCCCTCTCCTGATTCCGCATAGGAGCCGTCCCCCCAACACTCATACTCCAATTGTGAAGTCATTTGCTGTGTACCAGCTCCCTCTACTATCCCCGTTTGTAGTTCTTTTTTCTTAACTTTTTGTGCCGATTGACACATTGCCATAGCTGCTGTCACCACCATTTAGGGCAGCTGGTTCTTCCCCCCATAGATTTGTCCACACCTAGCTTTCCAAATTTGCCACAAAAGATAGAAGAAGAGACAAACTGGGCTGGCACCAGCCGCTCCCAGATTTCCACTAGGATCTGTCCTAATTCCCCCTGAATTGTATCAGTTCTAAGGCCAAGTGGCGATATGAACCATACTGTTCTGGCTCTGGTACAGCGAAACAACATGTGCACCACCGTCTCCTCCCTTGCCCCGCATAGTTTACACCCTCCTTCAATTTGCGCCATTCTTCTATGCAACTCAGCCGCAACCGGCAAAGCTCCATACAGTGCTTTCCAAACAAACATTTTAACTTTGGGTACCGTGTATTTTGCACCCCATAGCTGATTCCAGAACTCCTTTGAAGTCCCTGGTACCAGCCTCCCTACCGCCCCTTGTTGCAAAGCCCGGTATGCCCCTTTTACTGTGAATAAACCGCTCCTTGCCGGTTTGAAGACAAGTCAATCTTCCATCTCACTTCTCTCTTGTCTCCTTGGCATTTCCTCCATTATTGCTTGTACATTATACACCCCCACTAGTTCAAACATCTTGCATTCATTCCACCCCTCTCCATCTGAATTAAACATCTCACATACCTTCATTTTCCTTTGGGCTCCATTCCTAGTTGTCAGTTGCTGCCAGTTGCTGAACCACGGCTGCTGGAACAATGCCCAAACTTTCCCGTTTCCAACTAACCACTGGATGTTACTCTTAAGAAAATCCCTAGCCTCCATAACACTCTTCCAAAATCTGGTGCACATGTATACCCGATTCAATTGCCATAATTCGCTTTGCGGGAGGTACTTTGCTCTCACTAGTTCCACCCACATTGCAGGGTTATTATCCGCAATTTTCCACAGGTTCTTTGTAAGTAACGCCTTGTTCATGAGACCAAGGTCTCTCATTCCTAACCCACCAAGGCATTTCGGTAGAGTTATAATGTCCCACTTTACATATGCCACGTACCTCTGCTTGTCTTTCCCCCAGAAAAATCTCCTTACTGCAGTTTTGATTTTGGTGATTACTGTTTTGTGTAACGGTGCAATTGACATGTAATACACCATTGTTGATTCAATCACTGATCGAATCAGCACTATCCACCCTGCTTGGGATAGCAACCTCCCCTTCTAGGAGCTTAGTCTTCCCTCAATTTTCCCAACCACCTCATCAAAGCAGTTTGGTCTTGAGATATCAATGGGACATCCAAAGTACTTTTCCCCCTTCTCTGCCAGACCTATCCCAAAGGTGTCTATTACCCATTTCACCATGTAAGGTGGTGTATAGGTGCTAAACCATAATTTTGATTTGTTTCAAAATTTCTTGAACCGATATAGAGCAAAAAGATTGGAGTATCTGCCTCACTTGCCTCACCTCATGCTCTCCAGCTTCTCCAAAAATTAGTAAGTCATCAGCATACATTAGGTTAGTCAACACAGGTGCCCTTGGTGCTACTCTAAGACCCAATATGTTATTTTTCATAATCTGGTCCTTGAACATGACCGTAAGCACATTCATACATAGTATAAATATGTATGGTGACAACGCACACCCCTGTCTCTGACCTTGCTCTGGCACGAAAAAACCATCTTTTGCCCCCATTAAAAGGTATTGCGTGTTCGGCTGATGTTATACACTTCATGATCCAGCTAGCAAACCGAGGTGGGAACCCATATAATGGCAATAGCTCTTCCACAAATTCCCAACTCATCTTATCAAAGGCTTTTGAGAGATTAGATTTGAGGCAGAATGCCTCTTTCCTGAATTTTGTTGATCGAAAAGTGTGAAGCACCTCATGAAGAAGAATGATATTGTTGGCTATCTCCTTTCCTGCAACAAAGGCAGTTTGATTAGTGCTTACCAATTCGGGTATATGTTGCTTAAGTCTTCCAGCTAGGATCTTGGATATCACCTTATATATCACATTGCACACACTAATTGGGCGATAATCAGTCACCTTTGCTGGATTCAAAAAATTTGGTACTAACACCAAATTTGACCTTGCAACCCCTCTTCTTATAGTTCTGTGACAGAAGAAATTCATTATCTCCTCGGTTACTGTGCTCCCAAGGAGATGCTAGAATTTTTGCACAAATTTAGCATTGACCCCATCCGGCCCTGGGGCCTTGTCTGGTCTGAGCTGAAACACAGCTTCTTTAATTTCTTCCACTGTTGGCAGCGCCTCCAAACTCCATGCACTTGACTCATCAACTGTTGGCAGCGGGTTGTCTACTAGCAAGGAAGCAAGAGATTGGTCACTTGGCTGAAAACCTCTTTTCGGTTTTGAGTAAATTGTTTTGAAGTGCTTTATAAAAGCCACTCGCACTTTATTTTCTTCTATCAGCCATGAGCCATCCTCATTTTGTATCATTGATATGTTGTTTTGCCTTCTTTGAGTTCTAGTAACCTCATGAAAGAACACGGTATTACTATCCCCCTCTGCCATCCACTTTACCCGCGACCTTTGAAGTCAGTATGCTTCCATCCTTGCCAAACAATCATTGTATTTCACCTGCAATTCTTTCTCCTCTCTTTGCCCCTCATCCGATGTGGTTAACAGTTGCAACAATGCCATTTTTCCCTCCAGTTCCTTCAACTCTTTATCAGGTTTAGGGATTGACTTTGCCCACTTGGTTAGTCCTTCTTTTACATCTCCTATTAACTCCTCCCATGATTCCTTCCTCTCTCCTATAACCCCATTGCAAACTTCCTCAAATTCATCACATTGCAGCCACGAATTCTCCACCCTAAAAATCTTTTTCGGCCTTGCTCTCTTTGGTTTTGTTCTCAATAGAATAGGGTTATGATCACTATTGAATCTAGGCATGTGAAAAACGTCTGCCTTAGGGAATAATGTCGTCCATCCAACCTTTCCAGAATCAAATCCGACCCTTGTCTGCCGTTTGTCCATGTGTAGGCAGGTCCCCTGTACCCCATATCCACTAATCCTGCCTCATGAGTCATACTCCGGAAAGAACGATTGTTTGCCTGAAACTTAGATGAGCCACCTTGTTTTTCTTGCGGATGCAAGATTGCATTAAAATCCCCAATTAAACACAGTGGTATATCCAGACTTGCATAATGAATAATTCTCTCCCAAATATATCCATTCAGCGAGTGATGCGGATCTCCATAGACCATACCCAACATCCATGGTGTGTCCGGATCTTCAATCCGAGCAAACATAAAATAAAAAGACTTCTTTAATACTTTAACTTTTATTTCCTTCGCCCAAATAAACCATAAACCCCCACTTTGCCCTACTGAACCTACTGCCTCACACTCAAAATTCCCTACCTTTGCAATTCTATTTTTTTATTTTTTTTCTCACTACAACGTGTCTCAGACACAAATACCATCATTGCGTTCGTACTGTGAAGGTACCTTTTTAGTGTTTGTATTGTCGCCGGGCCTCCACTCCCTCGACAATTCCATGAAAGTATATTCATTGGGCCCGGGGCGGTGATTTTAGGTTCGCCGCCCTAAGCCTCTTAGCCGAAGTTCCACTTCCATCTCCAGTTTCCATCTCCTCATCCCTCCCCAGCCCTTCAGTTATCATGAGAGTAGAGACTGGTTTGGTGCCACTGTTATTCCTAGGTCTGACCCGATTTGAGTAGACCTTTCTTGCCTTATCCCCTTCTTTGCCACTCTCTTCCTGTCTCTCGAGTTCAACAGCTCTTTTTCCTTGATCTGCATGATTTTTTTGCCTTTTTCGATCTCCCCCTAATTCACTGTCTACTTGGGCTCCCCCTTGCAGCCCAGGTTCTGGTTCAATACCTGGTGGTACTGAACCTCTTTTTTGGGGCCCTTCCCCCCATCGTTTCTCGGCACTATGCTCACCGCTGTCACCCAAGGCCCCCACCTGAATTCAAGTAACCCCTCTAGCTCTGGTCTATTTGTATAAAACAAATCCCCTGCCATACTCAGCACCTTCCCATATTTTGGGCATGACGATATTTCATGTCCCAGGCAGCCACAGTATTCGCACACCCTCCCAGTTCTCTCATACACTAGATAGACCAGTAGTGGCCCCAAAGTTGGATGGTTCATGGTTTTGGTGCCTTTCAAGGATTCATTAATTGGAAGAGAGAGTCTGATTCTCCAGAAAATCTTACCATTTTGAGAAGTTTGTCGCGCATCTGAGACCGGTTTCCCTATGGTTTCAGCTAGGTGGTAGACCCCTTCCTTGTTGACAGACTCAGGTGGTATGTGGTGTAGTTGTGTCCATAGGTCAACCGTTGTGATAAAATCAATCGATAGGTTAGCTTGCTCCCTTGCCCTTCTCATTACGATAATATCACCTCGGTATAACCACAACTCTCTATTCATGACCAGTGTCTTCTCACCCTCAGATAAGAAATCGATAAGGTAAGTGTTGCGGCCTACTAGTGTGAATTTTGTTTCTGGGTGAGCCCCCCAAGCTTTCACCATAGTTTGTATAAATTGTGCCTCATATACTTGTCGGTCCGAGACCACCTTAGCCACCACCGCTAACTCCTAGTCCCTCTCAGTCACCCCTTGCAGAGGTAGGTCCACTCCCACCAAAGCCAACTCATTTCCTGCTTGCAGTGCAGCAAACATAGACGCCAACTCATCAGTGTTACTCGTCATTTTCACTCCATGGAGATTTTGTTTGGGGATTGGGCCTAGAAGGGAGGCGTTGTTTTGTTTGAGAGTGGAGAGAATTGCTTTACAGGGGCCTTTTGTAATTGTTTTGGGGTTTAGAGGTGGTCCCTATAAGTTGTTGAGGCAATGAATTTTCCTTTCTTCAAACAGGCTATTTCCTTTCAGGCCCGTCTGACATGGGTTGAGGCCTTTTTTACTCTCATTCATTGATTCATACGCATGCCCTTTTAGTAACCCCATTTCTTGTCCTTTTCCTTGGTCAGCGTAGGTCAGTACTGTTCCAACCCTTATTCATACCTTTGCTCCCCATTTTGGGTCTTGCAGAGCCACTTTTCCTCCCCAGACTACTCGTTTTTCCCCTTTCATGTTTGGCTCTGTGAAAGCGATACTTACCTGAATGGGCAGTAAGGTCCCAAACTCATGCCAGCTTTGGCTTGTACTTTGTTGATCCCTTCTTCTTGTAGCCGTTGGCCTCCCTTGCCTAGACCCGGCTCATGCGGTTTACCCGGTGCACAGGACTGAGCTTGCTCCGTTTCAACATACCAGCTCCCCATTTTGGGTCTTGCAGAGCCACTTTTCCTCCCCAGACTACTCCTTTTTCCCCTTTCATGTTTGGCTCTGTGAAAGCGATACTTACCTGAATAGGCAGTAAGGTCCCAAACTTTATCATGCCAGCTTTGGCATGTACTTTGTTGATCCCTTCTTCTTGTAGCCGTTGGCCTCCCTTGCCTAGACCCGGCTCATGCAGTTTACCCGGTGCACAGGACTGAGCTTGCTCCGTTTCAACATACCAGGATAGGTCAGTGGAGTCACCTGAGGTAGAGAAGTTCCCTGATTGGGCATTATTTGCCCTTTGAGTAACCTCCATCAAACGCACTATTGATTCCCCTGTGCATGACTGTTGCTCTTCTAGACCAGTTGCAATAGCGGTCCCCATATTCCTTGGAGCTGGTGGCGGCGGCTTACCCCCCTCTTCTACAATAGATATTCTGCATTCTCCCCAGAATTGGTCATAGTGCACTGTGCCGATTCATGGTATTTCATTGGGGTCCTGGCACTTTATCCACGCCTCAATGTAATCCCGGCAGTGACTACGGTCCTCCAATTCTTCTATCTCCCCCAAATCTTGCAAATACTTGATAATGTAGCCTCTGTGCCATACAGGGAAAGGGAAATCCTCAATCCGTATTTTAACCCTATGACTAATCGACCGCCTATTAAGGGATTCTCCTTGTAGCCATGGTCGTAGAGTAAGATTCCCCCTCCATGCCCAATTTCTTAGACTCTCTATTACCATTTCTCTGTTTAGATGATTTGGCAGCCTTACGAGAAAGGATCTGTCATTGCATCGGTGTGCCATGTATTCTTCCAGATCTCCTCCGAATCGACCCATGAAAAAACCCATCACGGCAGAAATATCTCATTGCTGCAGTAGACCCGGTCCCCTAACCCAGACAGAGTGGTTGAGCTCATTTAGCTGGTGGTAGTAGGTGTGGTTGACCGAGATGTAGGAGGATGAACGCTGTCTGCGTTCGGTGTTGTACGGGTATGGTGTGTCCATCGCTGACAAGTTTGTGTAGTAGTGTAGAGTGCACTGTTGTGTTAGTGCGAGAGAGACTAGGTGGGAGAGTAGAGAAGAGTGATAACTCTTGAGAGGGGGGAAAGTCAGAGTTGGGTAGGTGAAAAGGTAAACGCCATTTAATCGCCATTACTGTTCATCACAAAAAAGCGAAGAAGATGTCATGCAACTTGCATTTTTCTCAAATGGAGTGTTGTATTAGGGTTGCAAATGTTATATTATCTTGCCATATGGAGACACTACTCGAGTGCTCCAAACACCGTCGATTGGAGTGCTGTATTTGGGTTATAAATGCCCTATTATCTTGCTATATAGAGTCACTACTAGAGTGCTCCAAACACCATCAAATGGAGCATTGTATTTGGGTTGTAAATGTCATATTATCTTGACATATGGAGACACTACAAGAGTGCTCCAAACACCTTCAATTGGAGTGTTGTATTAGTGTTGTAAATGCTCTATTATCGTGCTATATAAAGTCATTACTATAATGCTGCAAACACCTTTAATTGGAGAATTGTACTAGGGTTGTAAATGCCTACTTCCCTTGCCATCAGGAGACAATACTAGAGTGCTTCAAACATCTTCAATTGGAGTGTTTTATTAGGGTTGTACACGTCCTATTATCTTGCTATCTGGAGACACTACTCGAGTGCTCCTAACACCTTCAATTGGAGTGTTGTATTAGGGTTGTAAATGCCCCATTATCTTGCTATATTGAGACACTACTCGAGTGCTCTAAACACCTTCAATTGGAGTGTTGTATTAGAGTTGTAAATGCCATATTATCTTGCAATATAGAGACATGACTAGAGAGCAAACACCTTCAATTGGAGTGTTGTATTAGGTTTGTAAATGTCATATTATCTTGCCATATGGAGACACTACTCGAGTGCTCCAAACACCTTCAATTGGAGTGTTGTACTAGGGTTGTAAATGCCCTCTTCTCTTACCTTCTGGAGACATTATTATGGTTGCAACGACAATACAACACTCTAATTGAAGGTTTTTGTAGCAGTCTAGTAGTGTCGCCAGATGACAAGAGAAGATGGTAGTTACAACTCTACGACAATACTCTAGTTGACGATCTTTGTAGCACTCTATAGTTGTTTCATTAGATGGCAAGAGAAGAGGGTAGGTGCAACCCCAATACAACATTCAAATTAAAGGTCTTTGCAACACTCTCGTAGTATCCCCTGATGGCAATAAAAGAGGGTAGTTGAAACCACAATACAACACTCTAATTGAAGGTCTTTGTAGTAGTCTACTCGTGGCACTAAATGACAAGAGAAGAGCATAGTTGCAACCCTACATCAACACTCTAATTGAAGGTCTTTGTAGCACTCTATAGTTGTGTCATTCGATGGCAAGAGATGAGGGTAGTTACAACCCCAATACAACACTCTAATTGAAAGTCTTTGCAACAGTCTAGTAGTGTCCCTAGATGGCAATAGGAGAGGGTAATTGAAACCACAATACAACACTCTAATTGAAGGTCTTTGCAGCAGTCTAGTACTATCGCCAATAGGAAAGAGAAGAGAGTAGTTGCAATCCTATGCAAAACTCTATTTGAAGGTCTTTGTAGCACTCTAGTTTTGTCATAAAAAGGAAGGAGTAGGGGGTAGTTACAACCCTACAACATCACTCTAATGGACGTTCTTTGTAGCACTCTCTAGTGTGTCATTTGATGGCAAGAGAAGAGGGTACTTCCTAGGAGTGTAAACAGATTGGATATTATCTAATTTTGTCCGGATCTAAATCCAAAAAATTAGCTAAATTATCCGATTCGTATCCATGTCCGAGTCTATCCGTATCTAAGACTATCCTATCTGTATTCGAAAAATTATAACGGATAAGGATACAGTAAGACTTTTCACTATCCGTATCTGACCGTTTATATTTTTAAACCACAACAAATGTGATATATGTTTTTAAATTAATTTATTAAATTGCATATAGATATATATATATATATATTTTTTGATAAACAATATAACACTATGACATAATTAGGCTAAATTATCCGATTCGTATCCATATCCGAGTCTATCTGTATCTGAGACTATCCTATCTGTATTCAAAAAATTATAACGGATAAGGATACGGTAAGACTTTTCACTATCCGTATCCGACCGTTTATATTTTTAAACCACAACAAATGTTATATATGTTTTTAAATTGATTTATTAAATTGCATATAGATATATATATATTTTGATAAACAATATAACACTATGACATAATTAGTGATTAATATTTTAATAATATAATAGATATTTTGTAACCAACAAGCTAATTATGAAAAATATCCATATCCATCCGATATCTGACCCGTATCCATAACGTTTAATATCCAATCTGTATCCTTATCCGAGAGTATTCGTATCTGAAAAATTATAACGGATGCAGATACGGTAAGCCCACTATCTGATCCATATCCGACCGTTTACACCCCTAGTAGTTCCAACCCCAATACAACATTCTAATTTAAGATCTTTGAAGTAGTCCAGTTGTGTCGCCAGATGACAAGAGAAGATGGTAGTTGCAACCCTAGTACAACACTCTAATTTAAGGTCTTTAGAGTACTATAGTACTGACGCCAAATGACAAGAGAAGATGGTAGTTGCAACCCAATAACAACACTCTAATTGATGGTCTTTGTAGCACACTCTAGTTGTGTCATTAGATGCCAAGAGAAGATGGTAGTTGCAACCACATTACAACACTCCAATTGAAGGTCTTTGTAATAATCTAGTCATGGCACCAAATGACAAGATAAGAGGGTAGTTGCAACCCTACAACAACACTCTAATTGAAGGTTTTTGTAGCACTCTCTAGTTGTGTCAATAGATGGCCAAAGAAGAGGGTAGTTGCAACCACAATACAACACTCTAATTAAAGGTTTTTGTAGCAGTCTAGTAGTGTCGCCAGATAACAAGAGAAGGGGGTAGTTGCAACCCTGCAACAACACTCTAATTGAAAGTCAGTGTAGCACTCTCTAGTTGTGTCATTAGATGGCAAGAGAAGAGGGTAGGTGCAACTCCAGTACAACATTCTAATTGAAGGTCTTTGCAACACTCTAGTAGTGTTCCTTGATGGCTATAGAAGAGGGTAGATAGTTGAAACCACAATGCAACACTCTAATTGAAGGTCTTTGCAACAGTCTAGTACCGTCGCCAAAAGGAAAGAGAAGAGAATAGTTGCAATCCTAAGACAGAACTCTGTTTGAAGGTCTTTGTAGCACTCTAGTTTTGTCATAAAAAATAAGGACAAGGCGGTAGTTACAACCCAATAACAACACTCTAATTGAAGGTCTTTGTAGCACTCTCTAGTTTGTCATTTGATGGCAAAAGAAGATGGTAGTTCCAACCCCAATACAACATTGTAATTTAAGATCTTTGAAGCAGTCTAGTTGGATCGTCAGACGACAAGAGAAGAGGGTAGTTTCAACCCTACTACAACACTCCAATTTAAGGTCTTTAGAGTAGTATAGTAGTGACGCCAAATGACAAGAGAAGATGGTAGTTGCAATCCTACAACAACACTCTAATTGAGGGGGGAGTAATAGAACAGGAAGTCACTGCATAGCACAGAGGCGTTGGTACTATGTACCAATTGTTAGTTTGTAATAATCTAGAAGTCAATAATACGATAAGTTAATCATAAAGCTTTGTTCATGAATTGAATGTTTATTTATATATCATTTTGTTGCCTTGAGTATTATTGAAATTATGGATCATTTCGAGTTCATGACTGAAATTGTGAAACTCCATAATATAGATAATATATACTCTTAAAAGTCACTGACCAAGGTAATTAGCAGGAACACTAATTACCGCGATAAGGTTAGCATGTGGATTAAAAGATGGTTAAGTTTTACAAACCACCTGACACGAGATGTCATTTTAATCACATGGATACATGTTCTAGGAACATGGTATTTGACAGACCCCGAATGAAACATTAAATAGAATTGTGTTCGTGTCATTTATGTTTTCATTCAGTGTCAAAGTTCTACAGTATGAGGTATTTATCGTTCCCACTAAGAAATATATATGAGTAAGTATTATCTAACGCTGTCCGTAAAAAGCAGCCATAACGGTAGCATTTCCATATATATATAACTTAGCTAAGGAAGTGATAGTCTGCTAAGAATACTATTTGTCCCTCGTATCTCTATACGAGCTATAGCATCACTGGGCCCCTTGATAGAGTTAGATTATCTGCATGCGGTATAATTACAAGAGTAATTATATTTGATAATCTACTCAAGATCAAGAAAAGATACAGTTACCAAGGATGACACACATCTACCTTGAAACTGATCTGATAGCTATGAGACAGAAGAACTGACACAAGTAAATTGTTTACTGGATCGTGATATTGTACAGTACAGCATCATCTGTGTAATTGGATGGTCATGATGTGTTGCCAGATGCCACCCATGACTAACAGAAGTTAAAACAGTTTTAACTTTGTTTACCAACATAACACAGATCCTATTGGGTCACACCATATAGGAGCTACTCGGAGAATCTTACTGATTAATTATAAATTGATTATAATTAATATTAAGATGGTTATAATTAATTATACGTGATATAATTAAATTATAAATGTCATTTAGAATGACAAGCAGAAACAACAGTTAATTTATAAACGTACACGTTACGTTGTATAAAAGTTACCGAACAATAACCGAAAAGAAATATAATTGTACATGACAATTATATATATATGATTTGGAATTTTAATTGTTAATTATGGGCTTGAATTATGGATTTAAAAGCCCAAAATAATCAAAGCCTTAATTAAAATTAAAGGCCCAAAGTCAAAAGCCCAAAATCAAAGCCCAACACTATTCATGCCTTAATGGGCCAAGGGTATTTTGGTCTTTTTCACCCTATGCCGACTTCCCTTGTGTTGACATGTGTCATGTGAGGTGGCAAGGGTATTTTGGTCATTTCACATGATAAAAGGATGAGGTGTCAAGGGCTTTTGGTAAATAGATTTGTTTTGAGGGGTATTTTGGTCTTTTGCCAACCTCCTCAAAAGTCTATAAATAGAGGGGTAGGGGTAGAGAGAAAGACTCACTAATTCACGTGTTAATCTGATTACTTCGTTGATCGGTTTTCCCTCTCTTCCCTGATTTCGGTTATTACGAGATTCGGAAAAATATATTTTTAGATTCTGCGGTATTTCATGTTTTGCTTTATTAGTAAAACGGAATAACTTGCATTCTTAAATATATTTAATCTGTCTCTTTTTCGGTGAATAGTGTTTCTGCATAATTCCGCGGTTTACGGTATTTCTGGCAGAAGAAGTAAATCGCTCTCCGGTTAGTCCTGGTGGATAACCAATAGAGGTATCACACGTGTGATACTGCGAGTCGATTCCATCCCTGGTGAGGCTCTACTCGCTCGGTCTGCATTCCAACTGAGATTTGGAATCAAGGTATAAATTGTTATATTAATCTATTTAATTTGTAAATAGATTTAATGCTTTAGGAAATCAATTATGGAGTAGATCTGTAAATAGGATTAAACGAATCTTCTTGATTCATTTAATCCGTAGCTTAAGTTAGATGTAAAAATTTTTGTTTTACTCTTTCCGCAGCTTAAGCTAATTAAATGGGTTTGAACCGTTCACGAAAACCAAACAGTGGTATCAGAGCTCAAGGCTCTCCCGCTGATTGATTTTCTAAAGTTATAACTTATGCAAATAAGGTGCATGTACCGCGTATCGGTTTAAATTCTTACATTTGCAGCACAAGTCCAAAACCGATTAGAAATGAGATTTTCTTGGTTCGGTTTTTCCGACTAAGAAAGTTAAATTAGATTTACGCTTTCTTTATGCTTTCTTTATATTTTCGTTTTCAAAAACTTTTGATCGCGTTAAAGTTCATCGAAGAATGTGATGAAGCAATAAAGTACCTTAGTAAGAGCTGTCATTTCCACACCGTAAAAGAGATGGTTCTGTCTAGGAAAGATTGAGTCTAAGCGGTCCTTGTGACCCCGATCTTTCCTGGGAGCCCCTTTTACACGTCCTAATGGCTGGCCGAAAAGGAACTTTGTCACGTTACCAAATTGCTTTAACGCTTTTGAAATGGCAAAATTTAGTGTAAATCTTTCGCCTTTTCGAAAACCTTCGGAAAATAAAGTTCATCGAAGAATGTGATGAAGCAATAAAGTACCTTAGTAAGAACTGTCATTTCCACACCGTAAAAGAGATGGTTCTGTCTAGGAAAGATTGAGTCTAAGCGGTCCTCGTGACCCCAATCTTTCCTGGGGGCCCCTTTTACATGTCCTAATGACTGGCCCAAAAGGAACTTTGTCACGTTACCAAATTGCTTTATGGAACGAAAAGAATATCTGTTTTAAAAACATGTAAACTGTTTATATGCTTTAAAACGGTATAGAATAAAGAACTGAGCATAACTGCAAAATAAAGAATTAGGAACTGATAAATAAATATACCTGACTTGGTCCCGTATATAAGTAAATTAGATTTACTGCTTTGATATGAACTGAATAAATTAGATTTATCGCTTTCATGGAACCGTGAAAGAACGTGATGTCAAAGAAAGATTTGTGAAGGAACTCACCGTTGTCTTTCTGGCAGACGACTTTCACGTGTCCGCTAGAATGTCTAATGTCAGTTGCAAGAACTGACTGCTTAACAAAAGCTAAGTATATGAAAGAGATACTGCTAAAAGAAAAGAAAGTAATGGGGATCATATTCGGTATTCTTTCTAGACTTCCTTTCCACGACTGCTTAATGAAGCATATGAAAGAGGTCTCTTTAAATACGAATAAAATCACATTAGTCGTTCTTTCTGGCACGCTAAGAATAGAAAGTAATGGAGATCATATTCGGTATCCTTTCTAGACTTCCTTTCCACGACTGCTTAATGAAGCATATGAAAGAGGTCTCTTTAGATACGAATAAAATCACATTAGTCGTTCTTTCTGGCACGTTAAGGATAGAAAAATGCGATCACATTTCGTACTCTAGACTTCCTTTCCACGACTGCTTAATGAAGCATATGAAAGAGGTCGCTTAAAGATACGAATAGAATCACATTAATCATTCTTCCTGACATATCTCTTTTAGATTGCTGGCACTGTTAAGCATAAACACCAACCCATTAAATACTAAGTAGTATGCCCTTCCCACTCTATCCTCCTCAAACCATTGTTCATTGGTTGATGATTAAACTACTCAGTAGACATCGCCTTTTACCTTTGGTGGTCGAGGGTTATGTCCGACATATCAAACCAAATAGAGTGAGGTTACTTACCAATGATTTCCAAAACAGTTTTGGGCTTGGGGCAAAGTCTTCGTTAAATACACGTGATGTTTTAACGAAACCAAGAATCACAAAGAGGTGTGATTAGCAAGTTTGCTTACCTAAGATAACTGATAGCCATGATATGCATACACTGCCTTGGTTATTGGTAAAAATAGGGATCTTGGTCCTACTGCAAAACGGGAATAGAACAAATTTGCAGTGGGAGTTTTATCATTAGAATAAAACATTACATGAACAAAGCTAAAATCTTTACATTTTAAACATTGTAGTAATATGGCTAAAGAAACATCCTTCTCTCTACGCTCCCTGCTCGAGAAACAAACACTGAAAGAGGACGGATCCAATTTCACTGATTGGTTCCGTACTCTCACCATTGTACTAAGACGTGAAAAGAAAGAATATGTCTTAAACTCACCTGTCCCTGCTGAGCCAGGAACAAATGGCAAACCAGAGGATATCACTAAGTACAACAAGCACAAAGAGGATGAGCTTGATGTACAAGGTCTCGTAGTAAGTATTATGGGTCCTGAATTGCAGCGCCGATTCATGGATACCAAAACTTATATCATATGCGATCAGCTCAAGAACATGTTTCAAGAGCAAGCGCGTATCGAGAGATTTAAAGTGACAAAATCTCTACTTGGTCACAGGTTGGCCGAGGGAGGCTCTATGGGAACTCACATGCTTCGTATGACGAGCGATGTTGAGCAGCTCGAGAAGCTGAATGCTCCGATAAGCAAGGAATTTGCTACGGACATTATCCTGCACTCACTTCCTCCAAGCTTTTCGGGATTCATCATGAATTTCCATATGCTTGGTATGGATAAAAGTTTGCAAGAGCTCCAAGGGATGCTTCGGATCGCTGATGGGGACATGAAGAAAAAGTCTTCTGTTCTCATGATCCAAGCTGGTGGGAAAAAGATAAAGAAAGCCCCAAAGAAGGTGGCTCCCAAGTATCAAGGCAAAGGGAAAAAGATTCTTAAACCGAATCCTCCCAAGATAAAGGTTGCTGCTTCCTCTGAATGCTATTACTGCAATAGCAAGGGTCATTGGAAGAGGAACTGCCTGAAGTACCTAGCGGATCTGAAGTCTGGAAAGGTTTCCAAGGCTTCAACCTCAGGTATTTTTGTTATTGAAGTTAACGTTGCTACCTCTATAAATGATTGGGTATTGGATACTGGATCATGTGCTCATATTTGTTCAAATATGCAGGTACTAAAGAATAGAAGGAAGCTACGTAACAAGGAAATACAACTCCAAGTTGGAAACGGAGCACGAGTTGCAGCCGTAACAGCTGGTAGTATAGAGTTGTATTTGCCCAGCGGGCTTGTAATGGAATTAGAAAATGTATATTTTGTTCCTAGCATTTCCAGAAACATCATTTCAATCTCATGTTTAGAGATGAATGGTTTCTCTTTTGTGATAAAGGACAATAGATGTTCTATATACAAAGATGAATTATATTATGGATCTTCTTATATGATGAATGGTCTTTATATACTGGAAATGAATAAACCCGTGTTTAACATAAATAACAAACGACTCAAAGCATCACATGAAAGCACGACTTACATGTGGCATTGTCGCCTTGGTCATATAAATGAGAAACGCATCAAGAAGTTACATAAAAATGGACTTCTTGGTAAATTTGATCTGGAATCAATTAACACATGCGAATCTTGTATACGAGGTAAAATGACCAAAGCGCCTTTCTCCAAAAAGGGCGAAAGGGCAAGTGACTTGTTAAGTCTTATACACACGGATGTATGTGGACCTATGAGTACTTGCACAAGAAATGGTTTTTCTTACTTTATCACGTTTACTGATGATTACAGTAGATACGGTTATGTCTACTTGATGAGACATAAGTCTGAATCCTTTGACAAGTTCAAAGAATTCAAGACTGAAGTAGAAAATCAATTGAACAAAAGTATTAAGGCTCTACGTTCTGACCGTGGAGGCGAATACTTGAGTTTTGAGTTTAAAGAATACTTAAAGGAATGTGGGATAGTCTCACAGCTCACACCTCCAGGGACACCACAATGGAATGGTGTTTCTGAGAGACGGAATCGAACTCTACTGGATATGGTTCGATCCATGATGAGTGAAGCCACTCTGCCGAAATCCTTCTGGGGGCACGCACTAGAAACTGCTGCACGAACAATAAACATGGTTCCATCCAAGTCAGTAGAAAAGACTCCATACGAGTTATGGTTTGGGAAAATCCCAACTATGTCTTATCTTAAAATTTGGGGTTGCGAAGTATTTGTCAAACGTCCGACGTCTGGCAAACTTGATCCCAAAGCTGACAAATGCTTCTTCGTAGGATATCCTAAGGAAACGAAAGGATATTACTTCTATTACCAATCCGAGAACAAGATAGTTGTTGCTCGTCATGGTATATTTTTGGAGAACGAGTTTCTCGCAAAAGGAAGTAGTGGGAGTAATGTAATACTTGAAGAAATTCAAGATACATCACATAATACAATATCTGAACCAGATCAGATTAACCCACCTCTTGATACTTCGGCTGATGAGCATCTGGAAGTTCCAAATCCACAAGTAACTGTGGATGAGGTTCTAGTCCCGAGCTCAAGTACTTCAACGCAAGTTGAAGTAGAACTGGATCCGCAGACAGTTGTGGATCAAGTTCAACAGCCCGAAGAACAAGTACTACGTAGGTCAACAAGAGTAGTCCATGCACCTGAAAGGTACTTGGGACTGCACGAGATCTCAGCCTATGACACTGAAGATCCTTTGACCTATGCGGAAGCAATGGATAGACCCGACTCTGATAAATGGCTGGAGGCCATGAGATCCGAAATACAGTCCATGTATGACAACACGGTCTGGAACCTAGTTGTACCACCTGATGGGATAAAACCCATAGCTAACAAGTGGGTTTTCAAAATAAAAACAGACATGGATGGTAAGATGACTGTATACAAAGCACGGCTAGTAGCGAAAGGTTTCAAACAGATTCTCGGTGTAGATTATGATGAAACTTTTTCGCCCGTGGCTATGTTTAAGTCAATTCGGATACTCCTAGCAATTGCCGCATTTCATGATTATGAAATATGGCAAATGGATGTCAAAACCGCCTTCTTAAATGGAAATTTAGAAGAGGATGTGTACATGACACAGCCTGAGGGTTTTGAGGATTCAAAGAATGCTGGGAAGGTGTGCAAGCTTCTTAAATCCATTTATGGACTGAAGCAAGCATCACGGAGTTGGAATCTTCGATTTGACGAAGAAGTCAAAAAGCTTGACTTCGTCAGATGCGAAGAAGAACCATGTGTATACAGAAAGACTAGTGGGAGTGCCATCGCTTTTCTTATCCTATATGTAGATGACATACTACTAATGGGAAATGATATTCCTCTTTTGCAACAAGCCAAGTCTTCGTTGAAGAAAGTCTTTTCAATGAAAGACTTGGGCGAGGCTGTCTATATACTAGGCATAAAGATCTATCGAGATAGATCAAATAGACTTATAGGTTTAAGTCAAAGCACGTACATTGACAAAGTGCTGAATCGGTTCAGCATGCAGGATTCTAAGAGAGGATTCCTGCCAATGTCTCATAGTGTTCAGCTAAGCAAGACTCAGTGTCCTTCGACAACTGATGAGCGAAGCATTATGAGTAGGGTACCATACGCTTCGGCTATTGGCTCTATCATGTACGCCATGTTGTGCACTCGCCCTGATGTCTCGTACGCTTTGAGTGTGACGAGTAGATATCAGGCTAATCCAGGCAAAGAGCACTGGATTGCTGCAAAGAATATCCTTAAGTACTTGAGAAGAACTAAGGATATGTTTCTCGTCTACGGTGGTGATTCCGAGCTTGTGATTAATGGTTACACTGACGCCAGTTTCCAAACTGATCGTGATGACTCAAGATCACAGTCTGGGTATGTGTTCATACTCAACGGTGGTGCTGTGAGCTGGAAGAGTTCAAAGCAAGAGACTACAGCAGACTCAACCACCGAAGCAGAGTACATAGCTGCATCCGAGGCAGCTAAAGAGGGTTTCTGGATCAAGAAGTTCCTTAGCGAACTTGGAGTGGTTCCCAGTGTTCAAGGCCCTGTGGACCTCTACTGTGACAACAATGGAGCTATAGCTCAGGCCAAAGAACCAAGATCGCACTCGAAATCCAAGCATGTTCTACGGCGTTTTCACCTGATACGAGAGATCGTAAATAGAGGTGATGTAAAGATATGTAGAGTTGACACAGTCAGCAACACAGCTGATCCACTCACGAAACCTCTTCCTCAAGCCAAGCACCAGATGCATATTGCCTCTATGGGTCTGAGACACATAGGAGACTGGCTATGAGTTTTTCTTTAGATCTACGAGATTTTAGAATACTAGAGATTTGTGTAACTAGGGCCTACGATGATTGGCTCCTAGCTTAAGTGGGAGATTGTTAGTTTGTAATAATCTAGAAGTCAATAATACGATAAGTTAATCATAAAGCTTTGTTCATGAATTGAATGTTTATTTATATATCATTTTGTTGCCTTGAGTATTATTGAAATTATGGATCATTTCGAGTTCATGACTGAAATTGTGAAACTCCATAATATAGATAATATATACTCTTAAAAGTCACTGACCAAGGTAATTAGCAGGAACACTAATTACCGCGATAAGGTTAGCATGTGGATTAAAAGATGGTTAAGTTTTACAAACCACCTGACACGAGATGTCATTTTAATCACATGGATACATGTTCTAGGAACATGGTATTTGACAGACCCCGAATGAAACATTAAATAGAATTGTGTTCGTGTCATTTATGTTTTCATTCAGTGTCAAAGTTCTACAGTATGAGGTATTTATCGTTCCCACTAAGAAATATATATGAGTAAGTATTATCTAACGCTGTCCGTAAAAAGCAGCCATAACGGTAGCATTTCCATATATATATAACTTAGCTAAGGAAGTGATAGTCTGCTAAGAATACTATTTGTCCCTCGTATCTCTATACGAGCTATAGCATCACTGGGCCCCTTGATAGAGTTAGATTATCTGCATGCGGTATAATTACAAGAGTAATTATATTTGATAATCTACTCAAGATCAAGAAAAGATACAGTTACCAAGGATGACACACATCTACCTTGAAACTGATCTGATAGCTATGAGACAGAAGAACTGACACAAGTAAATTGTTTACTGGATCGTGATATTGTACAGTACAGCATCATCTGTGTAATTGGATGGTCATGATGTGTTGCCAGATGCCACCCATGACTAACAGAAGTTAAAACAGTTTTAACTTTGTTTACCAACATAACACAGATCCTATTGGGTCACACCATATAGGAGCTACTCGGAGAATCTTACTGATTAATTATAAATTGATTATAATTAATATTAAGATGGTTATAATTAATTATACGTGATATAATTAAATTATAAATGTCATTTAGAATGACAAGCAGAAACAACAGTTAATTTATAAACGTACACGTTACGTTGTATAAAAGTTACCGAACAATAACCGAAAAGAAATATAATTGTACATGACAATTATATATATATGATTTGGAATTTTAATTGTTAATTATGGGCTTGAATTATGGATTTAAAAGCCCAAAATAATCAAAGCCTTAATTAAAATTAAAGGCCCAAAGTCAAAAGCCCAAAATCAAAGCCCAACACTATTCATGCCTTAATGGGCCAAGGGTATTTTGGTCTTTTTCACCCTATGCCGACTTCCCTTGTGTTGACATGTGTCATGTGAGGTGGCAAGGGTATTTTGGTCATTTCACATGATAAAAGGATGAGGTGTCAAGGGCTTTTGGTAAATAGATTTGTTTTGAGGGGTATTTTGGTCTTTTGCCAACCTCCTCAAAAGTCTATAAATAGAGGGGTAGGGGTAGAGAGAAAGACTCACTAATTCACGTGTTAATCTGATTACTTCGTTGATCGGTTTTCCCTCTCTTCCCTGATTTCGGTTATTACGAGATTCGGAAAAATATATTTTTAGATTCTGCGGTATTTCATGTTTTGCTTTATTAGTAAAACGGAATAACTTGCATTCTTAAATATATTTAATCTGTCTCTTTTTCGGTGAATAGTGTTTCTGCATAATTCCGCGGTTTACGGTATTTCTGGCAGAAGAAGTAAATCGCTCTCCGGTTAGTCCTGGTGGATAACCAATAGAGGTATCACACGTGTGATACTGCGAGTCGATTCCATCCCTGGTGAGGCTCTACTCGCTCGGTCTGCATTCCAACTGAGATTTGGAATCAAGGTATAAATTGTTATATTAATCTATTTAATTTGTAAATAGATTTAATGCTTTAGGAAATCAATTATGGAGTAGATCTGTAAATAGGATTAAACGAATCTTCTTGATTCATTTAATCCGTAGCTTAAGTTAGATGTAAAAATTTTTGTTTTACTCTTTCCGCAGCTTAAGCTAATTAAATGGGTTTGAACCGTTCACGAAAACCAAACACCAATACCATGTAGAAGACTATCCAGAAGATTACTTAGTGGATTAGGCAGTTAGTGATGTAATAAACTGAATTAGTTAGAATCAGTTAGTGGCATAAAAAGTAATTAGCTAGAAATTAGAGATAGAAGCTGTTGCCTATATATAGAGATGTACTATGCCATTTGTAAAGTTACACAATCAAGAATGAAAATAAAGATTCTTTGATACAATTATCTCTCGCTTTCTTTATAATATCATATATATATAGAGAGAGAGATACTCAACAATTTTTTTTATTTTATTCAAAAAATATATATTATCTTCGTAATCAAGTTATTGCAGTATTTTATGCTAAATATTGGAAGGCTATTAGGCTACCATCAGTTATTGATGGTAGTCTAATAACTGATGCGTATTTATGCTAATATTATTTTCGTAATCAAGTTATTCCAGTACTCTATGCTTATTTTGATCTCGATAGTAAATTCATAATCTTATGCGTATGAAAAAGGTATACACACAAGGAGACAGGGACTGTATATCACGATCAAAATAACATAATCTAATGTATTTATTTTCTTTATTTAGTCAGTAATTCAAAAATAGAATTGTAGACCACGTGTTGATTGGGATTTTTTTTTTTCAAGTAAATCTTGTAAAACTACAATAAAACGGATTTACTTTGATTAGTATCAAAATCGTGTAAAAATATGTCGATGTAAATAAAATGAGGGAGATTTGAGAATGAATTATGCATCATTTGATCAAAAAAACATGAAAATATTATGCAGCAGATCAATATTAGAATAAAGATGATTGTTTAGTTTTGACAACCGTCTTAACGCGCTAAAAATCGCTTAAGGATCACTAATTTGATAAAATAGCATGTTAAGCTAATAGAAGAAATCCATGTTGGAAGAAAGTCGTATATGTCAAGAAACATTTCGAAAATGACTATTCAAAATCAAAATTTTCATTAAACAAAATTTAAAGGCATAAAGCCTGTTGAAATTTACAAACACTGTTTAGTACCCCCCCCCCCCCCCCCCCCCCAACACACCAAAACACGCGCGGAAAAACATCTCTTACAAAGTACCAAGGATCAAATGTTGGTGCACATTGTAGTCTTCAATTGTTCAAATTCAAATTTCAGTTCTTGCATTTCATCAATTGCCAAGTTCAGATGGTCTGATTCCTGTCAAAGCACACAAAAAGGTTAACCAGACTAGCTGTGTAACAGTACTGGACCGTACTGCCTTCATACAGGCATTATAAAAACAAAATCTACAAATAAAATTTTCATTTGAACTTGGCTTGGTAGATACCCAGTATGTACCGGACTATAAGCTAATTATATTATTTTTGGGCACCGGAATGATCAGATCATACTCGAACTGTATACTGCAGTAACCACTTGTTGACACTAACTAGTATACAAAAAATAAAAAAATAAACAATTACATAAACTAAGAAAAGACAAAACTATGATTTCAGTACTCACCAATAAGTTTTTGATGTTTTCAAAGACGACCTTAACTGAACCTTCACTCGAACAATGATTGATTTGAGCTCTTACATCATCATGTAGAATTAGAAGAACAGATATTGCAATTTGCACTTTACGTGTGGGCTCCATTGGAAAGGTGTTATCAATTTCTCCCAATATGAAAAGATTAAATAAATCCAAAACAAGAGATAGGAGCTTGCTGCTTGCTTGAAAGAGGCGGATACATGGCTTCAATAAATACTTGAAATTTTCTATATTTTCTGATTCAGCAGCCCAGCCTGTTCTTTTCGGCAAATACTGTTTGAAAAAAAGAAAAAAAAAAAAGGACCAGAAGTTTAATTACATCAAAGGCTAGGTAAGTCATAATTTCATTAGACGATTAAGTAAAAGGTGGGCGTTTTGAGGCATAATAACATGGCACGATTGCATAGTTGCAAATTGATTTAGGCAAGATTCTGCTTGTTTATGTCAGAATTGAATTAAGGTTCCATTACTTCCATACAAAAATGCACAGCTGTATAATACTGTTTTCCATTATTTATATTTGGTTATTTTTATTTGGATATTTTACAACATCTACATATTTTGTATGGAATTGAACAATGTATGTAATATCAACAACTTGGATATATAATTCATATTTGTTTTTTTTATTATTAAATGTATTTGTGTATGTATTGAGTTTTGACCTTTTAAAATTTAATCTACCTTATTATAGTTCAACCAAACAAACCGAAATTTACTTTGGTTATTTTGGTTGGGTTGTTATTTGGTTGATTTGGTTATATTTTTGAAAACCGCATAAAATTTTGGTTTGACTATTCGGTTTTAACCGAACCAACCCAATGAACACCCCTAGGGTAGAGGGCGTTACATAAGAAAAACATTCCTGAGGAAGGAGAGAGTGCATACAATAGAAGAAGCAATTATGAAGCTAAACACCCAACCAGCCAAATCATGTACTTCACTATCTGACAGCTTAGAGAGCCTCATGTCAAGTGCAACCACCATTCGCATCAACCCATGCATGTTTGGTAAAGCTGGCTTTCGTGATATCTCGTCAGCAAGTGCGCCCCACAATATCTTTAGGAGGAGTGATCCATCCCCCATTTGAGAGAGGTGCGTGAAAACACGACCGGTTAGAGTTCTAAAGGGGTCCTGATTGAGGATCTTCACCACAACTGTTTCTGTGCAAAAAGGAAATGTTAGAAATACACAAAGAAAGACTTTCGAAAATTCAAATAAAAAATAGAAGGGAGACCTCTCTACAAATATGACCTTCAAAGTCTGAATGTAATATAAATCTCAAAAAAAGAAAAGATTTGCATTAAACCACCAAAACATTGTTATATAAAAAATTCAATACAAAAATACTGCAAATAAAGAAGTACAAGGACACATTGCAAATAAGCAGCATTGAAGGGTATATTGATTCAGTTCTATTTTATGGAAATTTTAAACAACAGCTTGCTAATAATAATAAAAGGTACTAAAATGTAAAATTAATACCAGGATAGATCCTAAAACGAGAAATCAAGGTGAGTAGAAACCCTAGCTGGTCTGAGAAATGCAATCGACTTGCTTTATAAGTTGAATGTAACACCTCAATTATTTTAAATAAAATGACTGGATCCAACTCTTCACCTGCATTTAGTTGCAGAGTTAAGAACAATCAAATGAAAAATTTAAGTAAAAAAATGACAAAAAAAAAGAACAAACATTTGGGGGCTAGATGTTGGTCTTGTTCTCAAAAGAAAAGAAAAAAAACAAATTGAAAAAACTCGCAATAACTAAAGACAATAATGAAACAAATCAATCTCTTGGTGGAGGTCTGTTGAATTCCAGTACCAGACAATCAACTTTAGATTTTGGTACTATCATCAAAACCGGTACTAGAAGCACCAAATGGACAAAAATATTCTAACTTGAGTTTATTTGCAGTGAAACTTGTATCGCAAGGAGTATGTGCTAGTGAGGAAAGAATACTTACATAAACAACAGGACAAAAGAGACTTAAGAAGGGCAGGTGTCAAGCTCGAGAAATAATACAAACAACACACGGCCAACTCCTGGCACTCGCCTGGAATTTTTATGAAAATACCCATTGGTTTCGCATTGAAAAAATCACAAAGGGACAATTGAATAGTGTCATATTCTACTGCTAGAGGGGTTGTTGATACACTGGTCTGACCCACTCGGAGCAGGAGATTGAACATGACCTAGAAATAGCAAGAGAGGATCATTAAATTGCTAAATCAACACAATAGAAAAGATCACAACAGTTAATAGCAGAATGTCTGGTACCTTCATATACTGGCACAATATCAGGAGGTGTTGCTTTTTAGCACTCTCTTCTTTAGCAGGTTCCTCCTTAGCAATATCCTCTTTAATAGATAGATACTTCTCACCCATGTGCAAGAGAACACGAGGTAACTCTCTAACCCATTCAATTTGATAATGCATCAGCGCAGCATAGTAAGGTATGACTGGTATGGACCTGCCCTTTTCGGGAAGAAGCATCTCTTCAATACAAGATAAATAACCCAACATAAGCTTAGATTCCACATTGCATTCTTTGTATGCACTTGTAAAGGCCTGAATTTCAAAAGATAGAAAAAGCAAACAATGACTTCAATATATGCATATGTTTTGCAAAACTGAAGGAAATAATGCTGATATTAGAATCTAGATACACTATTTCTATCATTTGACTAAACAGCCAAGTATCAACTCCAGCTTAGTTTCACAAAATAGAGTGAAGAATAAAATAGATAATGCTAATTTTAGTTGTAATTAAGAGTAAAAAATTAAGATTAGATGCAACTTGAATGATGCACTAGATTTATTAAAGTTAAACACAAGATCAACTGAGACAAAATTGGACCATTTTGACACTACTAGCAACTATGGTAAGTGGAGGGTCAATTGATTCTTCAAAGACAACTAGGTACAACAGTTTTAATACCAATCTGCAAATAACCCAAAATTTGGTCTTATTAAGCTTCAAGTAAGCTTTGCTTCTGCTATTCAATATTACTTGATAAAACCAATTATGCTTCAATTAACCTAAATTTTGCAATTACGTCCATTTTAATCAACAAAACATAAGATATCAAGCTATTCCAACTTTTTAGTACTAAGTAACAAACCAAACCCAATTGAGCCTCAACTGTGAAGCTAATGCCATAAACCTTGACTATGCAACTACTCTTATAACTTCAAAAACAGAATTCAAATTAATAAAACGTGTACCTCTAGCAATCGATCATTCCAATCATTTGTGACATGTGAGATGAGCACTGGCATGTAAGTTAATAATGACGCTAAATTATCCTCTTTTTTCTTACTTAGTCGTACACCAGACATATCAAGCAGAGTTCTCTCTATGAAGTTGAGAAATTCACCAGCCAAGTAGGACATGGGCCCCACCCATCCACCAAGAAGCAAGAACACTTCCACAATTTTAACATTTAGAATGAAGAATTCTTCATCTCCCTGTATTCCCGAAATCAATTATGATAATAAATTGAATATTTATCAAATTGGTCTATGTTTATCAAAGCCACATTCTCTATCCAAAATTTGAGGCGTGCCAATCATCGTCCATGGCAGGCTCAACCACCACTCCTAGCACACCATGTCATCTGGCATCTTTGTCTCTAAGTGTGAATCCTGGAAAATATTCAAGTTTGGATAGAATTCACACTTGTACATGGTTCACACTTAATTTCCACTTTGCAGAATAGAATACATGTGTGTTGTGCTAGGAGTGGTTGGCGAGCAGCGAGAAAAATCAATTCCCTTGCAACAATTCTAATGTTAGATTACAAAAAAATTAAAATGCTAGAAAATTGTAACAAATACAATGATCTAATCTAAACAAGACCTACAATTCATCACAAAAATTGATTGTGTTCATGTGTGCATGTATTAGAGAGACAGAGAGAGAGAGAGAGAGAGAGAGAGAGAGAAGACATAGAGAGACCTTGTCGGTGAGGTCATTTTTTAGCCCAAAAGGAAACCCCTCCAATATTTTCCTCAAATGAACCAAAATAGAGCACCTCAGATGCTCTTTTGGCATGTTTGAATTTTGAACAAGGACTTCCGAAGCTGAATACAAACACTGAATAATGGACGATAAAATCTTGAACGATTGACCAGTTACATCCGGAATTGTGCTAAATAAGGACATGGATTCCTCAAAGCAGTTAGCAAGAACTGGTATGAGATTTTCAATCTTATCAAATTTTGCCGAATATCCTGAAAAAAAAAATCAAAATATAACCATAAAAAATAGAGCAACATAAAGCATGACAAGGGGTATAAAGGCTTTGATTCAAAGGGTGATCATTGCTGTTGTTGCTGTCGTTCACTGTAATTTGTGTACTACCAGTTGCATATGCTATTGGTTCAAAAATTACACCTTTCAAATTTATTGTGGCTGATCAAAACTGCTCATCGTGAATTTTAACACACATATTTACCAGGAGTTGTCCACTAGTGCTAAAAAAAGATTGTTACAGGAAACACGTCCCTCTCTAAGACAACTGTTATGAATTTTTTTTTTAAATCAATCTTCAGCGTTTATTGTTTAGACATTTAGCAGCTCAGATCCCCTATTTGAATTTTGAAAGCCATTTTGAAGTAATTTTTACATTGTCACCCTCTTAAAAAATAAAGCTTGGAATTGAGTGAAATTCTGAATTTCTCTAGTATTAGACAACTGGGTCAACTGTCTTATGAGAATGGAAAATGAAAGAAAAAACTAAACATGTTTGGACTTAATTGCAAAATTACCAATTCTTCCACCAGGCTCTTCAGAGGTGTCTCTGTATGCGTGCAAAAGCCGCTTCGCAGCAGTGCTTTTATTCTATGAACAAGTGAGAAACAATAAAAAGTTTTCAAAAGGAGTGCTCACCAAGTGGAGGGTAAGGAAAGTTATAAAATGTACCAACAGTCCCCACCCCCTCCCAAATACCCCAACGCTCACTGACAAAAGAGCATTCCTAAAATATTTGACCGAAAGAAACAAATTGTTCCAGAACTTTCATTTGCACCACATTGGTCTTTAAATTCCCCAGAGAAAGCCAAGTTGTACCTGAACTTTCATTTGCACAAAATCAGTCCTCGAACTTTACAAAATCATGAACTGAGTTAGTCCTTTGCATTCAAGGACCAATGTGGTGCAAATGGCACTCCAAGGACAAATTTTTTTTTTTTTCAAAGTTCAAGCAACAATTTGGCGAAAATGAAAGTTCTAACACTTTAAGGACCAAAAACTAAATTTAATAAAACAAAAACCAAAAGAAAAAGAGTAACAATATCACTATCCACACAGGTAGAAAAGTTCCCAACTTTAAAATAGAGTATATGCACATCAACAAAAACTACTCCACGTTAGCAAAAATAACTATCCATGCCGGCATTCTGTTAGATCAATTTGAACAGAGCATCCTAACTGAAACAAATTGAAAGTCCAGTGACCCACTTATAACACAAAAGCAACCTATTAGGAAATTTGCACAAAATCTTAAAAACCAAACAAAATATATTGGTTACCAGAACTAAAGTCTGGCAAGTAATACGCTTAAATTTCTATGGTTAAACACAACATGGTACAAACCTGAGTATTAATCGTATTGTCCGTATCAGTTCCTTTATTATTGAGGAGAGAAAGACAATGCTCAAGGCCGCTCAAAATACCGTTGAGCTGGTTCTTCTCTTGTAAATATATCTGGCTATTTCTCAATATATCCATGTAGTGGTCCAGTACCTATAACATATGATAAATGCAGTAACATTTCGCATGTCCACGGTTAACTGTAACAAAACCACAGAAGTACCGAATAACGGTAACATAATTACGGTTATTTACCCCAAAGTTTAAGCAAATATGTTGTGAAAAACCTTGATTAAATATTGAGAAGGTTGGACTGCTAGTGTTACAATTTAATGGGATCCTAATTTTAAACATAAAGATTTGGTCAAAAACTGCCAGTTATTTGAGAATTTACAGTATGGTAATATACAAATACTGTGCCAATCAGGTCTTGCACAAGCATGTGCTATTTAAATTTGCAATTGTTGATACAAACCTTGTCAGAATGCATGAAGAAGGAAGAAGAATAGCTATGAACAAGAAGCCGAAAAAATTTAAAAGCTGAGAGACGAATATCAACAGTCATGTGTGTCATCGCATTAAATATGTACGCCATCAAGAGGTCCACTGTTGGTCCCTTTATATCCTGAAAAATATGTACTAAAATTAAGAGATGGAGAATTTGAGAATCAGGAAGAGATATATGCCAGTTGTACCAGAAGTGTGGCCGTCTAAGATATCAAACTATCAGGATAAGTTAGATACCAGTAAATGTTTTGATTCATTGTTATCAGACTAGTAATATAATGTCAGTACAACACCTGTACTGTGCAGTACAGCAAGATCAAAATTTCAACATTTGATACGTTATTCGAGTATTTCATACCTGTACACTCTCTATCTATTTTCTTATGATTCATTTGGACCATATATCATACAAAGGCAGAGTATAAGGATGAAGGCGCCGGATAAATACACAAATTGAAGATTTACCTCTTTCAAGGATCTGAAGATCACACATTCAAAAATATTATATAAAACTTCTCTGACAGCTTTGTCGCAATCACAAATTCTTTCACGCAATTTCTCTATTATTGCGACCTTGTGTGTTTTAAGCTCCAAGGGATGCTTCATTACCAAATCTCTTATCCCATTTAACGACACTTCGTTCCAAAAGTATCCAATATAAAAAAAAAATTAGAATAAGTCACCAATTTTAAAATTGCCAAAACAAAACAAAATCAATTTTACAGTGTTGTTTTCAACTTTTTTGGAGAAGATTGCAAAACAGTGTCCTATATTATTTATGTGTTGTAACAAATCCCCTGAATCATAAAATGAAACAAAATCAACTTTCACAGTGCAACTAATGTCTCACACCTTCAGTATTTCTACACTAATAGAAATATTAACAATAGTGCAACAAAGGTCATTATATTTAAAAGACAAATGATCCATCATTTCCAATAAAATTTTACAAAAATTAGACTAATCTAACATTGAATGTTACAATAAATTATTATAGGAAATATTATATGATTTTTGAAGAAATGATTTATAACTCCTATAAAAACAAATTCTATCAGCATGCATGGTTTATCATTGTTAGATGCCAACTGAAGGTAGTTTTTTTTTTTGTTTGTTATTTTCTCCAACAAAACACGACCCTGGGACCTTTTGAAATTATCAATTAAAAAAGGAAAGAGTTTTTGCAATTTATGATTGAGGGGATTTGTCACCAATTTTAAAATTGCCAAAACAAAACAAAATCAATTTGACAGTGTTGTTTTCAACTTTTTTGGAGAAGATTGCAAAACAGTGTCCTATATTATTTATGTGTTGTAACAAATCCCCTGAATCATAAAATGAAACAAAATCAACTTTCACAGTGCAACTAATGTCTCACACCTTCAGTATTTCTACACTAATAGAAATATTAACAATAGTGCAACAAAGGTCATTATATTTAAAAGACATATGATCCATCATTTCCAATAAAATTTTACAAAAATTAGACTAATCTAACATTGAATGTTACAATAAATTATTATAGGAAATATTATATGATTTTTGAAGAAATGATTTATAACTCCTATAAAAACAAATTCTATCAGCATGCATGGTTTATCATTGTTAGATGCCAACTGAAGGTAGTTTTTTTTTTTGTTTGTTATTTTCTCCAACAAAACACGACCCTGGGACCTTTTGAAATTATCAATTAAAAAAGGAAAGAGTTTTTGCAATTTATGAACCAAATACAGACTGTTTGCATTTTTCTTATTTTCTTAGGTCTTCCGGTTAGGGTTTTTAAATCAAGCCACATAGCAGAAAAAACACCGAAAATTGGTCAAAACAAAACTAAAATCTGAAGTACCTCTTCGAAATTTAGAATTATGGTGAGACGTTTGTTGAAGGAGTTCTCTAAGTGTAAGGCCCTTTCTATTGACCGCCATGTCTGTTCTGTCTGCTACCAAGGTCTGTTCTGGTAGAACAATAGCTGTTAAAAAAAAAAACCAATTAAATTGTTAATTATGACAAGACCCTGCATTTCATTACAAGTTAATTCTTGGAATGGGCCTGTTTTTAGAAATCGATATTGGAAATTAACTTAATTGTGTGGTATGTTACAGTTTTTTCAAGTTGGGTCAAAAGTTGAATCCTTTAGAAGTATATCAGTTATACAACACTCAACAACATTACACCAAATGGACAACCCAATACAAAACAGAAAGCTTACCACTGCAGACATGCACAAATGTATGAACAATAATGTCCCATTCTTTTCATTTCTTTTTTTCTGAGAAAGTAGCAACAGCTACCTGTTTCATTAATGTAACAAACCACACACAATATTCTGAAAAAAAAGAAAAAAACAAACAAATGCGAAATCACTATAACCTACACTAGGGAACCTATTCTCAGCAATGTACCAGTACCATATCTTTACTTGTACCTATTCTCAAATCAGTACCAAGTGACCTACAAGACTGGTATCAACCCTATACCAGTACTTATTTTCTGACAAGTGCATCATATCAGAAAAACACGTGTGTAGGGAACCCATTCTTTTCACGAATTGTAGTTAAAATTTCAGCTTACATAAGTATATACCAAAATGACACTGAGGCATCAGTAATAGTTTTCTAATTTTTGCAGGGAAGTTTGAATTGAATTAAATAGAGATATAGTGACCTTTGGACTTAATTGATGTATCAGTTGCATTTTTCGGCGGTGGGAGCTTTCTACCAACGCGACGCTTGATTTTCTGAGCAAAAACAGAAAAACAAGAAGGAACAATAAAACAAAATAAGAAAAAGAATAGTAACAGGAATTATTATTTTTTTATATTATTTGTTTTAAAAAAAGGCTAATTGCCTGTTTTATTAGAAACCTTAAATAGCTTATGGAGTTGTAATTTACTTACTAATACCAACTACTTCTCCCTATCTCTACACAAAGAGAGAGAACCAAATTGCCAGATAGGAAGAATAGGCAAATAACAACTCAACCGTACCAGACTGGTACAAGAGTTACATATTACCTATCCTCATCTCGGCATGTGCTTTTGCATCCTAGGCCCTCAAAAAACTTAAAAACTATATACTGGTCGTACTGTATCTTACCTACCATTATTACAAACCACATCGAACAGTATAATATGCAAAAAATGAAAGAAGAGCAAGTACCTTAAAATCGAATCCACTCTTAGGTTTCTTTGAAGGTGGTTTTGAGCGCACCATCGTTTTATTCTGAGAATGTCTGGAGAAACAGAGCTACAATTTGGGCGGCTTGGAATGGGTCAGTTGGGTTTAGGGCTTTGGCGAACGGTGAGGGACGGAGGCGCGCAGTTCTCTTTCTCGTCCCGTATTGTGCTAATTCAGATCCGATCCAGCGCAATACCTAGGCCTGCTAATGGGCCGACCTTTTACCATAATCATGACCTGTTCAAAATCAAATTCAGATTAATAAGCCCTGTCCAAACTAAATGGGATGAGAAGAAGTTCAGGCCCGAACCAAACCAAATTCAATTTAATAAGCCCGGATCTTATCCGAACCCGGGCCCTGTTCAATTATGTCCGATCAAATTTACTTTTTTTCTTCGGTCACACTATCGGGCCCTGTTCGATTATTTCCAATCAAATTTACTTTTTCATCAAATGGTAGTGCCTGCTCAATTATTTCCGATCAAATTTATTTTTTCTTCGGTCAAACTACTGAAATCCTTTGACTTGGACCCTATCTGGCTATCTTCGTTCACACTATTGATATCTTATTTTTTCAACTTTACAAGTATTATTAAATCAAAACATAATTACTTCATTGAAAATTATAAAACATATACGCTTCTTGGAAAACAAAAATTGGATGCCTGACAACATATCAAATCCAAATAAAACCAAGAATAATTTTCTAGTAATTAGCTGATATTAACTACCATTTTACACAGAAGTCCAAAGAAATCATAAATTCTAAATCCCTTCTCAGCACAACACCTTTTTCAGTTCTTATTAGAATCCACAAAAAAAGAACCATTTACTGGTAACTAATACCAGTATCACCCCAACATGACTCAAATCACTAACAACCACAAAATCACAACTATAGTTCTCAATGGCAACAAGAACTATATTCTCTGGTCCATATACGCACCATTGGGATCAGTGGTAGAGATAAGCTATTATTGATCCTAAAGTTAAACCTGACTCACCCAATTCAAGACAAAAAAGTAAACACCCTAAAACAAGCACAAAATTAGAAAGTTTTAGTCCTCCAGCTACCACCTAAACCTTGTTATTTCGGTTCTGCACAAATAAATAAGAACAAATTAACATGTGTTAGCAATTTGAAAATAATTTTGCATAAACCAGAAATTATAAAGGCCCAACCTAAGGTAATGGTACAATACTGGTACCAATTCACAACTGGGCACCTTATTACACCATTCACAAGGTCAGCCATATACCTAAGGTAATGGCCCAACCTAAAGTCTCCTGCATCTTTTAATATACTAATACGACTCCTTTTGAGTGGATGTTCATAAATTAAAAAAGAAGTCTCCTGCATCTCTTAATGAAACCTTTGGTTTGTGTAAGTGTAATAAACGACATCATCATTAAAAGCTGAATTTTCATCAAAGCTATATGGCAAAGTTGGTTTATTTATAAAAAATAGAGAATATTGACACTTATGTGGACCTGTTTGTAAATATATAGCTGGACCAGTTGTCTCATTTCAAACCAATTAGTTATTACATATACACTAATTGTGCTCAAAGAAAAAGAAAATGATATTCACAGTTCAGATCCTCTGTGATAGATACATATACCTAAGTCTATGATTCCAGATTCTAACATTACATTATGGACCTTTACGGTTTTACATTTCTTTCCTTTAGAACTGTGAATATAGCTAAGTCTGTGATTCTAGTATATAGATACTCTAGTTAATTTATACTACGGTGATTGCATCCATAAATTAATTAAGGTTTAAAATGAAGGTGATGAGCACGTTACCTGATTGCGCCGACACAAAGTTACTTGATGCCTTGGCCTTTAGATTACATACAACAAATGAAAAGATAATTGAAGTTATTATATGAGGAAACCAAAATTGAAGTTCAGTTCCCTATATGTGTGTGTATATATTACCAGTAAAACCAAAATTGATACTTGAAGCCTTGAGCAAACCAAAATTGAACTTCCATTATCACACAAACTCAAAAATTCAGTATCTCTTCAAAACCCAACTTTTCTCTCATCTCTCAGTTCTAAACAAGGAAAGTTGATTACAAATTTAGTATCTCTTCAAAACCTATTATCCCATCTGAGAGAACGAGGGAGAGAGAGGACGAGGGCCACTTACCAAGAATGGAGAGAGGCGGCGTGACGGCGAGGGAAGAGATCGCGGGTTCACCGTGAGACTGGCCGCGCCGGCGTGAGGTGTGAGAGAGGGCCCGGGCTTTACTTCATACAGACGAAGCAGAGGCGCTGTTAGGTCGAATACTCGAAGGACTTAGTTCGATTGTTCCTGTTCGAACAAGAATCGAACGGATCTGAGTTCGAACTGATAAACGGGTTGTCCAAAGGGCCTTTATGTTCGGCCCGATTCAATTGATCCGAACTGAACTTCGGACCTATTTAATTTCATCCAGTTAGCTGACCTAAATTTTGCCCAAATAATATACTGTTCAGATATTGTCCAGCTATTGTTCGGCCCATTTGCCCATGAACAAATCAGTCCAATTAGCAGGCCTAGCAATACCTGACCGACCGTGTAAATGAGACGTGAGTCGTCCGTTTCAATTTGACACGAATCTCAAAACAAATTCTCTATATTCTGAAATCTAAATAAATTCCGAACGTAAATCCGAAAGTTGATCTGATACAGCCAAGTGGATTTCTGTGGAATCGGAACTCTTGTTCGTCGACTGATCAGAACCGAAGCGTCGTCGGAAGGCGGAAGCAAATGATGTGAAAAGGGATATTTCTGAATTTTTTTTATAAACATAAATAAAACATGAATGTATAAACAAATTGATTATTTCTCAAATTATTAAAATCATCACAATCAAAACAGCTTTGATTACCTCCTCTCACAAAATACCACGCCATCCATCCACATATAACAAAAAAAATAAAATTGGAGTAACCGAATAAAAACTGAAAATTTTATTCGATTACATCCACATATAACAAAGAAAAACTAAAAAAAATTAGGAGAAATTGAAAATTTTAGGGATCAACTAACAGTATCTCCACATCAGTCTCCTAAACATGTACTGCGCTAAAAGACAAAAAACGTGCGACAGGGGACCACTAACTGACTTATTTTCTGACAAGTGCATCATATCAGAAAAACACGTGTGTAGGGAACCCATTCTTTTCACGAATTGTAGTTAAAATTTCAGCTTACATAAGTATATACCAAAATGACACTGAGGCATCAGTAATAGTTTTCTAATTTTTGCAGGGAAGTTTGAATTAAATTAAATAGAGATATAGTGACCTTTGGACTTAATTGATGTATCAGTTGCATTTTTCGGCGGTGGGAGCTTTCTACCAACGCGACGCTTGATTTTCTGAGCAAAAACAGAAAAACAAGAAGGAACACTAAAACAAAATAAGAAAAAGAATAGTAACAGGAATTATTATTTTTTTATATTATTTGTTTTTAAAAAAGGCTAATCGTCTGTTTTATTAGAAACCTTAAATAGCTTATGGAGTTGTAATTTACTTACTAATACCAATTACTTCTCCCTATCTCTACACAAAGAGAGAGAACCAAATTACCAGATAGGAAGAATAGGCAAATAACAACTCAACCGTACCAGACTGGTACAAGAGTTACATATTACCCAGTGTAACAAAATGCGGTCTATGCGGCCGCATATGCGTATGCGGTTCCGAACCGCATAGAAAATTAATATGCGGTCTAATATGCGGTTCCGCATAATTTTTGACCGCATACCGCATATGATCCGCATATACCGCATATGAACCGCATATGAACCGCATATGAACCGCATATGAACCGCATATGATCCGCATATGAACCGCATATGAACCGCATAACCGCATGTGATCCGCATATGATATTGTTATTGTGTATTCTTATATATTTATGTTGCTTTTATATTAGAGAATAATGGATATAAAATAGTTCTACAAATATGTGTATTCTTATTCTTGTTGTGAGATTATGCTTCCAAATATATATGAATTTTTATTTTAAATTCCGCATATATAAATCCGCATAAAAATCCGCATATGCGGCCGTATACCGTATATGCGGTATGCGGTGACTTTCCGCATACCGCATAGAAACCGCATTTTATAACACTGATATTACCTATCCTCATCTCGGCATGTGCTTTTGCATCCTATTACAAACCACATCGAACAGTATAATATGCAAAAAATGAAAGAAGAGCAAGTACCTTAAAATCGAATCCACTCTTAGGTTTCTTTGAAGGTGGTTTTGAGCCCACCATGGTTTTTATTCTGAGAATGTCTGGAGAAACAGAGCTACAATTTGGGCGGCTTGGAATGGGTTTAGGGCTTTGGCGAACGGTGAGGGACGGAGGCGCGCAGTTCTCTTTCTCTTTCTCGTCCCGTATTAATTGTACTAATTCAGATCGATCCAGCGCAATACCTGACCGACCGTCTAGATGAGACGCGAGTCGTCCGTTTCAATTTGACACGAATCTCAAAACAAATTCTCTCGGGTGTCAAGGAATCGGAAATGGAAATGGATTTGACGACGAAATTGTGATCAGAAACGTACAAGATACAGGAGTCGAATTCAGTCGACGCGATTTGAAGGTGACGAAATCGCGCTGTAAAATCATCTCAAAATCAATGGTATTTGGCGCGATTTGTACAGACCACTGTGAAGTGACGCTCCTGACCTTCTTCTTTTCTTTCGCGTTTGTCTTTCGTTGGTAATTCTGCCTCTACATTGAGTAATTTTGTTTGTTTCTTTCCCGATAAAATGGACACGGGTTGGAAGACGCTCTTCGTTTTCTCCACCATTATTGGTCGTACTGTATCTTACCTACCATTATTACAAACCACATCAAACAGTATAATATGCAAAAAATGAAAGAAGAGCAAGTACCTTAAAATCGAATCCACTCTTAGGTTTCTTTGAAGGTGGTTTTGAGCACACCATCGTTTTATTCTGAGAATGTCTGGAGAAACAGAGCTACAATTTGGGCGGCTTGGAATGGGTTTAGGGCTTTGGTGAACGGTGAGGGACGGAGGCGCGCAGTTCTCTTTCTTGTCCCGTATTGTGCTAATTCAGATCCGATCCAGCGCAATACCTGACCGACCGTGTAGATGAGACGCGAGTCGTCCGTTTCAATTTGACACGAATCTCAAAACAAATTCTCTATATCCTGAAATCTAAATAAATACCGAACGTAAATCCGAAAGTTGATCTGATACAGCCAAGTGGATTTCTGTGGAATCGGAACTCTTGTTCGTCGATTGATCAGAACCGAAGCGTCATCGGAAGGCGGAAGCAAATGATGTGAAAAGGGATATTTCTGAATTTTTTTTTATAAACATAAATAAAACATGAATGTATAAACAAATTGATTATTTCTCAAATTATAAAAATCATCACAATCAAAACAGCTTTGATTACCTCCTCTCACAAAATACCACGCCACCCATCCACATATAACAAAAAAAATAAAATTGGAGTAACCGAATAAAAACTGAAAATTTTATTCGGTTACATCCACATATAACAAAGAAAAACTAAAAAAAATTAGGAGAAATTGAAAATTTTAAGGATCAACTAACAGTATCTCCATATCAGTCTCCTAAACATTTACTGCGCTAAAAGACAAAAAACATGCGACAGGGGACCACTAACTGACTTGGACATCAGATAACTGCCGGCAACCTGCAGGGCTAACGCGATTTTTCATCGTTGACAGACATAGTATTCATATCTATAGACTTAAGTAGTCTTATTTATTATCCATAATATTGGTCAAATGTAAACACAAAATGTTGGAGACCATTAATTTTGGGGACCACTAACGACTAATGGGGACCGCTAACGGCGTCTAACAATTACCAACAGGCTGGATTGGGGACCGCAACCGTTTATTGAAAGCAACGTTTTACCAAATTGCTAATAACAACAACAGCGAATATATATATTAATTCTTAAGTATTCATATCTAACCCGCAGAATATACACTTCAACATACTTATCTACGATATGCTACTAAACCCTACATCCATATCTAAAAACATGAATTCTACAGATATGAATACTTCTACATATATGCATATTGATCTATGAAATATTCATTTCTAAGTAATAATATATGAATAGTTAATATGTTAAAAATTAGCAATAATAGGAATAAATAGTCAATATAAATGAAGTATTCACATATTGATAGTACATATGAAGCATTCATATCTAACTCATGAAATATTCATATATTGTCAATAAACATTAAGTATTCATATCCAATTATGGAATTATTCATAACATGAAGTGTGGGTAGTATTCATATCTACCTCATGAAATAATAATATAATTGCATATAACTAATAAAGTATTCATATACACATTAAGTATTCATCTCTAAGTAGTTAATTATTCATATTTAGTCAATATACATGAAATTTCAAAAATTAACAAAGGAAGTATTCATATCTAACTGATTATGTATTCCTATATCGTTAACTATATAAAACAATACTTATTATTTGAAAGTATTCATATTCAATCGTATGAAGTATTCATATCTAAATGCTGACATTTACATGTCTAATTAATGAAAAAAATGAAGTATACATATCTAAGTACTGACATATCTAAAAATATGCAATGTAAAGTATTCATATAACAAAAAAGAGATATATAGCTACAAAATATCAAATTTCATTACACATCTAAAATCTTTTTAAAATAAGCAGTTTGCTTTATACATCTGAAATCTTTGGAAACTAAGCAGTTTGCTAAGCACAAAACACAACTATTGCCACAAACTAAACACAAAACACAAGTCTTGCTACCAGTTAACAAAAGTCAGCTTAACACATCAACATACAAAATGACAAACAGTTTACAACTCACATATTGGGATCAAATTTTAAATCATTCCTATCATCAACAAGGATACGAAACGCGAGAAGGAGACGCTCTTTGCATATCATGGCCTAACATTTTTGACATAAAAATGTAATTAGTTATAAAAAAGAATTAAACCAAATAAAATTATATAATTATCTGAAAAGGTAAATGGAGAAAAAATAACCTGATCAAAATCAAAAGACACATTTCTGCTGAGGCAGTCCATTATTCGAATCACAAAAATTGCACAGTCATTCGAATCTTTTTGACTTGGACAATCCATCCAAGTATAATCCACATTATTCCACTCTTCATCTCCTGATTAACAATAAAAAAGAAAAAGTTCAAAAATCATATGAGAATGATGAAGTATTCATATAGGGAAAGCTTAAAATTCATATGAGAATAATGAAGTACCTAGCCTCCAAGACAAGAAATATTTGACCCAATGCATTGTATTTCTGTGGACTAAAATAATACTGGTTTAAACTCTGATCTTTCAATGAGTTGTGCAGCAAAATCTTTTTGTTAGGCAGATCAATGGCTGCAAGAATCTAATGTTTTTGTGCAGACAATGACACAAACAACACTTTGCCCTTTCAAATTGCTCAGAAAATAAATTCCTCTGTGCAGGAAATAGCTTCATCATTGAATTTACAGGTCCAATATCCTACAAAAATTATACAAACAAGTACAAATGATTTCAAAAATATTCATATGTTATTCATATTAAATTCTTAAAAAAAAATTTAAAATTTACCAATGCTTTTCCTGTCAAATAAAAACCATTCCTCATCATTTTTGACAGGTGTGTCCCTTTGAAGGAAAAATGCAGCAATCTCGACAACCTGTAATGTAAAATACAAACATATTACTAATATTATGATAATAACAAGCTATGTATTCATATCTGTTGTAACACCTATTCTTATCAAGACACTATACTATTTTTTATTCATACCTAAGTATTCAAATCTATCATGTCATATATTAATACATACATAAAGGAATAGCATATGAATATTTTTGAAATCATTTGTACTTGTATAAGTATTCATACCTAAGTATTACCAAATAGTTGTTAATAATATAAAACCCTAATTAACTAACCTATACAAGTATTCATATTTATCATCTCAAGTATTGGTATTTATGTAGTAAAACAATCCTTCCAAACAAACCTTATAAAGAAAATGCATACCTCAGGACCAATATTGTTGCAGGAGAACAACAAATCTTTGAAATGATCTGGAAGCATAAACAAGTCAGCAGCATTGTTCCTAAAAGGGTAGTCATCATCCATAATACTTCCTTTAAAATTCGAACCACCCAATCGTCCAAGATATTGCTCACTGTAACTCACCAAATCCCTGTTTTCATACTCTCAAATTTTTCTCGCCAATGGAACTTTCTCAGTTAATTGGACAAAGTCGGGATCAATGAACAAACTGTCATTGCAAAAGTCCCAATTAGGATGATCCTCAAGATATCTAAATGACACTCCTTCAACCTCATCAATTTCATATTGAAAGAAGCAAGCATGAATCCAATCTTTAAAACACAAAATTTCCTTTACATCATCATGAATAAAAAGTTCACCAACAAATGGATCTTTATCAACTTGTTTCCTTTTTGGCTGAACTCTTCGCTTCACAACTCTTTTCTGGGTTATAGCTTTTTTCCGTGTTGGGTTCTCTTGCTCTTAGGAACTTATCTCAATTATATTACTGGTGAGATTGGGGGCTTCTTGTGTAACACCTTTCGAGCCAGCTCTCTTAATATGCAACTTTTGTCGCGACGAAAAGTTACTTGGCATCATGAGTAAAATCTGTTGTTGTTTGGCTGCTACTTTTTCTTCATCTATTTTGGGGGGTGGAGGGGTTAAACCAATACCTAGACTAAAATGCTACTTTTTCTTATGATTTGACCTTTTGAAAACACCAAAATCAGACTGCTTTCCAAATAGTTCATAGTACTTGCATGCTTCTTCCAATGTTTCAAACCAATCATCTACAACAAGTGGGCTTAAATCATGAATTCCATCATCCCCATCACTTATCACATCATATGTTTTAACCTGATCATCTACCCTACCATTAACATCTATTTCAACTTGATCTTCTAAACCATTCAGTTCATCAAGAGCTTCAATATTCAAATCCCAACCATATATTCTCTCTCACACCAACATCATCATTCAACACTTCGTTAGCACGATACTGCTATTCAAAATGACGATATATATCAACCTCATCTATTTCTCCATTTGAATTTTCTAACCACAAATCATCACCAGCCTTTTCATTAAGATCAAAACTCATTCTGTTATTTTATTTAAAAAAAGAAAAGAAACAAATTAGTACAACATAATGAAAACATGAACAATAACATCAAGTATTTATATCAAACTATTCAAGTATTAATAAACTAGTATTAATATCAATAACAATGCAGTATTTATATCTAACACCGTAAACTTGTATTAGTATCAATAATAATGAATTATTCATATCTTACACTATAAACAATAACAATAAGTACTAATGAAGTATTCATATCTTACAATATAAACAATAACAATAAGTACAAATGAAGTATTCATATCTTACACTATATATAGGACTAAATGAGACTAAATAGTCAATATAAATGAAGTATTCATATCAAATTATTCAAGTATTAATAAATGAACATTATACATGAGTTATATCTTACCAAAATATAATTACCATATAACATAAACAATATATAGGACTAAATAGAACTAAATAGTCAATATAAATGAAGTATTCATATCTTACACTATAAACAATAACAACAATTATTCATATCAAACTATTAAGTATTAATAAATGAACACTATACATGGGTTATATTACCATATAACATAAAAACTATAAAGGGATTAAATCTACCTCATGAAGTATTCATCTAAACAATAACAAATATTCATTGGTAACATATAACATATACATATATATAAACATTAACTCGTAACATATACAGCTATTACTATTGTCATTATTAACAATGAATAAACAAGTATTCACAGTAACAATATTACATGATAAAATCAAATGAAATAAGTATTCATAATCTCAGAATAAAAATACATAGCATAACATCAAACAAAATGCTCAATTCAGATCTACGATAATATTCACATCAGATCATCAAATTCTAAAAATACAACATATGTTGTGATCGCATACTAATAGAATTACCCTAAAGTATTCACAAATGACTTTAATAACCTAAATCAAACACAAATCGCACAATACAGCAAAAATAGGAAAAACAAAAAAAATAAAAAAATTACCTGACAATTCAGATCGCCTGAGATCGATTTGATATCAATGGAAAACACTTGCGATCACCTGAGAGAAGATGTGCAAGATCGCCTGAGTCATGTACGACAACGTCGGAGAGATGAATGCACGATATCGCCAGAGAGAGGAGCGCGCGATGGATCGCCTGAAGAAGGAAAGCGCGGAGGAAAAGGAAATTTCAAAAAAAAGGAAGGTTAATAAATGGACTGGCGCCGCCAGTCCCTAATGACAGTTAGTCCGAGATAACTGATTATTAATTATTATCAATGATTGCTAACTACTTTTGTTAGTTAGAAACAGGGGGACACTTAGGGGACGGGAGCTGGAGGGACAATATAATTACTCAAAATTTTATTTGGTTACTCTAACTTTTTTTTGTTTTGTTTTTGGGTGGTGTGGTTTTTTGTGAAAGGAGTAACCACATTTTTTTTTGTTCTAATGATTTTTGTAATTTGGAAAGTAATCAATTTATTTTGTGATTTATTTATTTTACGTTTAATAAAAAAATCGATATTCCTCTATCCAAATCACGAGAAATTGAAAGTATTTGACGAGATTGTACATATTTGCCCTCGTCAGTCCCTCCTCCTTCACTGTCGTTGGTTCATTGCTATGATAATAGCTGTGAATTTCAACTAAGGAAATTGTGGCTGAAAGAGAAAGATGAGACGAAGGGAGTTGAAGCGCAGACCCAATCGAGTCGCCTTTGCCTTCGATTGGGTTTCAACTTTGCGTTTGCTTGGATTTCGTCTTCAATTTCTTCGCTAGAGCAAACTGTTGGGTTTTCTCTTTTGTTTTTTCTTCAAATCTCTTAATGGCATATTTCATAAATTAAGTTAACTGTTGAGATTTTTATTTATGGCCATATGTGCTTGTGGAGTAAAATTAATAAGAATTAAATTACGTACTCAATGTCACTCGTCATATTTTACATATTATTTGATAGTTGAATTCACAGTTTAAATTGCTTCATCTAGATAAGTAAGATGTTGGAAAATGTATTTCTGCTTATGACAATGAATCATACAAGTAAGTTAATCTACTATGTCATATTTGATTGTGGAGTAAACTCTCTACTCTATATTTAAGAAGTCAAACGAGGAGTAAATTTGAAGGAGTAAAATAAAGTAATATTTTAGTTACTTCGAAGTCAGTTCACATATTTAGGTGAGAGTAACTTACTTCAATTGCGGATCCTGCAATTAGAGTAACATTATGTTACAATTTCTCTCTCTTTATGAGTTTACTCCACCAAATTCCAATCAAATATAAGTATTTTAATTTATCTTAGTTGGAGTAAGAAATTTAATTTGGAGTAACTTCACTCCACAACCAAACATGATCCTAGAGATATAGAATAAATTACTTCAGATTAACTCACCTCTTACTCCACCTCTTAATCCACAATCAAACATGACCCGTAACTTTAATTCGATCAGACTATCCCTGTGATCGGAAACTATATTAATGAGATTTCAATTCATTTCAATAGAGATGATATAGAATTGAACTTTGTTGATCGAAAAGCAGTGCGAACTGTCGATAATTCATTAATAAAGAGTTACAAAATACCCGAGCTATTATCTTAATTTACAAAACTTGCCACTCAAACTAGTGGATTGATTTTACCCCAGTCGGGTATACCCGCCCGTACCCGCCCGTACCCCCCGCCCGGGGTACCCGTGCCCGAGCTCGGGTATGGGTCGGGTACTCGGGTACGCGGGTACGGGCAAAAACCGGACCGGACCCGTTATTTTGGACCAATACTCGACCATACCCTACCCGAGTTTACCCGTACCCGACTAAACCCGTACCCGACTACCCGTACCCGTATACCCGAGTTACTGTTCATCCCATTTCAAAATTCAAAAAATCTGAATTTTTCCCCCCCAAACCAACAAAAAAAATCAGAAAAAAATAGAAAAAAACCAGAAAAAAACCAGAAAAAAAAACCAACAAAAAAAACAGCAAAAAAAAAAAAAAGCAAAAAAAAACCAACAAAAAAACCAACAAAAAAAAACAGCAAAAAAAAAAAAAAAAATACCCTACCCGCCCTACCCGTACCCGCCTTACTCGTCTAGGGTACACGGGTAAGGGTATAACTCGGGTAGGGTATGGGTTTTGAAAATTATACCCGCCATACCCGTACCCGAATACCCTTGTACCCGAGTATACCCGTACCCGAGACGTATCCGTATCCGAGACGGGTATACCCGGGGTACCCGTACCCGCCCGAGTTGCAAACCACTAACTCAAACCCTAAATAAAATTTCAGACGATTTAATTCTATACAGAGCAAACTTTGAAACAAAAGAGGAGGTGACTATGTGAAACAAGAAGACGAAGACGTTGCTGACTTTTTTCGGAGAATTATCACCATTAGATTTTATCGATGCCACTCCTCTTCTTAGACCACCAATAGAAAGGGTGATAATGTATTTTTACTTCACCAAATTCTGATTCTCGTCAAATCTCTACTATTTTCACTAGATTTCAAGTGGTGCTTTTTGTCCCGTCGAATCCCATCAATTGAAATCGCGTCGCCTCATTCCTTCCCTTCCGATCAACGAATTTTGAAAATTTTCCAATTCGCTTTCGCGTTTTAAAGTTTCCACACCTTTCCGATCAGAGTGTATGAGAGTGATAATGAAGGTTTGAAATTCTTGTGTTGGGTAATTTGAATTCATTCATGGGTGAAGTAGCTGCACATGAACTCCTCTGAATTGAATTGAATTCTTCTGGTCTCTTTTAATTCTATTTTTGTTGCTCTTTATATGAGAGTGACAATGAAGGTTTGAAATTATTGTGTTGGGTAAATTTGAATTCATTCGTGGCTCATGGGTGTAGTAGCTGCACATGAACTCGGCAGAACAGCGCCTCCCAACGACCCTCTTCAACCTCATCCAATCACTCCTCCTCCGCCGCCGCGCCGCCGCCTCCGACCCCCGTGTGGCCCACTGTCTCCTCCTCACCTCCGGTCTTTTCAATCCCCTCCATTCCCCCCACCTCCCGCTCATCTCCATTAATTCCCTCCTCCGCTCTCTGTCCCACGAGCCCCAGCCCAGCCCTCACCTCTCTCTCCCGTTTCTCAAATTCATGCTATCCCCTTCCTCCCCTTTCCCGTCCCCTGACCATCTCACATTCCCCTTCATTCTTTCATCATGTTCTCTTCTACCTTCTCTCTGCTCTGGAATGCAAATCCATGGCTTTTTGATTAAAAATGGTTTGTACCCATCTGACCATTTCGTGAAAGCGGGTATGTTGAAGCTCTATTTGCGTGACCCTAGAGTAGCCCAACAACTGTTTGATGAAATGCCTAAGGTGGATCCAGTACACTATGACATACTAATGAGTTCTTATCTCCAAGCAGGATTGGCACCAAATGCATTAAGTGTGTTTAATAAGATCTTAGTTTCAGATGTAGAGCCTGACTGTTTTGTTCTTACAACTGCACTCACAGCATGTGCACAGGCTGGTGCTCTAGACCAAGGAATGCAAATTCATCGGTATTTAGAGAGAAGAAACAGAGATTATTTAAAAGATATGTTCATTGGATCATCACTAATTCATATGTATTCTAAGTGTGGGTGTATAGATGAAGCTAAGCAGGTGTTTGTTGAAATGCCTAAAAGAAACATCAGAGTATGGTCAGTCATGATTTCAGCCTTTGCCATGCATGGTTTAGCAGCAGAAGCTGTCGGTTGCTTGACAGAGATGAAAGAAAAAAATGACTTAAACCCAGATAGTGTTATTCTTCTAGGGGTGCTAACTGCATGTGCACATTCAGGTCTAGTCAGGGACGGGCTTAAAATTTTCTCAGAAATGGAGGTCAAATATAAAGTTACACCCCAGCATGAGCACTATAGCTGTGTAGTTGACATGCTTTGCCGAGTCGGGCGGTTACATGAAGCTTTGGGGCTTATCCGTGAAATGCCAATGAAACCCATGATACCAGTGTGGGGTGCATTCATCACCGGGTGTAGATTGCATAAAAATGTTGAGTTGGCAGAGATAGCTGTGAAGCAGATGCAGGGACTGACAGGTGGGGTCTTTGAGAATGGAGATGATGAGGGAGTTTTTGTTCAACTATACAATATTTATCTTCATGCCGGTCTGAAGGACGACGCAAGAAGGGTTAGGAGGCTTATAGGGACAAAAGGCATAAAGAAGGCACCAGCTGTAAGTGAGATTACAGTAGATGGAGTTACGAGTTCTTTTGTTGCGGGGGATTATTCGCACCAGTCACAGGTTGAGATTTGGGGTATTTTGGATGTTTTGGTATATCATATGGGGAAAAAGGAGAAGTGTGTAGAAGACATTCTGTTAAATGCTGATGAATACTTTTGCCTGTGACATGAAAACTGGTAAAATATGTTTTTTTTCTTTTTACAAGTGTGATTGCAATTTGATGAAGGAAATGAATTATCAGGAATTACAATATCAGATTTTGATAAGGTACCTGATTTTACTGATATAACCTATCTAACTCAGGATGATACCGGGTTTATTGCTTCCTAATCCGGCTTCTTTACTTCAGCTTCTTTTATGATGCATGGACATGACACTAAATGTAGGATATATTGGAAAATTGAGCCTTAATTTTGGTTTAATTGTGCAATTGGAGTTGATTAAAGCTCAATGTTGCAGACATGAGGCTTAACTTGGTTTGTAATATGCAATAATTGTGATACTTGTCTAATATTGCAGCAGTTGCACTCTGCAAATTGACAGAAAAATATTTATCAAAAAATTAAATAAATATAAATACTATCAAATATAATACAACATAAAAATATATAATTTTTCTATAGATGATCATATAATAAAGTTATTAAATTATGTATACCCGTACACTTATGAATATTTATTAAATAAAAAAATAAATAATTTTTAGTCATAAGATTAAACTTAACAATAATTAATAGTTAGTTTAATTATATTATTACTTGATGACTTGACATGCTTTACAAATTATCCAACTCTGGTGGTCTTATTGGTTCGAACTTGCACAAACCTTGTGACGTAATTAATTGCAAAAAATGTAAAAGAAATAAAAAAGACCAGATGAAAGCACTTCTGTTTTGCCATACCAGTATACTGTTACCTTGTATATATGTGCCGATTGTTATATAAATATGATTGCACAAACTTACCCTATCAGATTAATAAACAAATCAAAGCTGTCAAATAAAACTGATCATATATATTTTGTTAAAATTTCAAAATTCATAAACAACCATAATTTAAACAGAAAGAACAACTGATCATAAACTTTTCTAAGTACATGGCAATTGTTATCACTCTTGGAACATCATGAGAGAATAGCAATCATGAGTATTTTTCTTGGACTTGAATTATAGTAGCAATAAGCAAGACCAGCTATTAATTAAACAAGATCAGCATTTAATTAGTTCATTATTGACCAGGTAACTATATAACATATGTTTTTATTCTTTAAATGGTTATAGTATAATCTCCATCAATATCTTGTTTGTAATAAACTTGTAGACTGTAATGCTTCAATTGATGCATAGCAGCTCGAATTGCAGATCCACTATATTAAATAAATAAAAAAATGGAAATCTTGTCGCCTTTAAAGAAGGTAAAGAAGAATTCATATCTTGTTTTTTTCTGTGCAGATGGTAAAGAAGAATTTTTAGACCGTGGCTATATAAAGTATGAATTAATTTTAAGCTAACCACATATTAATATTAAATTGCATAATCAAAACTGATTATTGATCTAAATCAATGTCCACCAATATCTCGAATACATTCTAGTAATTAACACAAAAATCCATAATATTGATTCATAAAATAAATTTTGACTAAAGAAAACATCCATTGTTATCAAATGAAGAAACTTTGCATCTGATGAGTTCTCTATTTAAATGGTAAATTCATGCGAAGTTGTTAAATAGTTGTGGGGCATTAAAAAAAGGCGTGATATATAATGTTAATCCGATGTGCATGCCCTTTGTTAATGTAAAATATATATATATATATATATATATATATAGAGGAGGGATCAAGTTACAATAATTTTTGAGTTACAACAAGCATTATTTACATTTTCAAAGTCCAAATCGTCGATCCAAACCATTAGATATGATCTCTACAATAAAATGTGCTTGGAGACAAAATTTTACATTTTTTGAAATTTTTTTACTATTTATCAAGGTGGGTACAAAATTCAATGGTATGAATTTGACTAGTTTTTGTACCCACCTTAATAAATAGTAAAAAAATTCCAAAAAATATAAAATTTGGTCTCCAAGCACATTTTATTGTAGAGATCACATCTAACGGTTTGGATCGACAATTTGAACTTTGAAAATGTAAATAATGCTTGTTGTAACTCAAAAAATGTTGTAACTTGATCCCTCCTCATATATATATATGGCCGATCGAATTAAATGCCAACCAACATATGCTTTCATTACATCATACTTTTTAGTTCTTATTAAAATTTAGTTACATGAAGATAATTACTCTTTCTTCATTTTACTTGATATCAATTTCTACAAGAGTTGATTTTCAGTTTCATCCAAGTTCCATATATCAAAATAGGAGCACTGATTTTAGTAACAGATTGAAACTGACACATATCTCAACTCCTTTTCAAGTAGGATTGTAAATTAGCAACTATTTTAGACCTTCGTAGTAGTCAAACATAGAACTAAAAATTGGCAAAAATTTTCTACTTGCTGAACCAAATTACATGCAAATAGGCTGATGTACCGTATACAACCTGAATAAAAAAAAAAAAAAAATGCGCCAATATGAATTCAATCTCCCAAAACCTAGTATACAATTTTCAAAATTTGCTAACTAAATTTCTAAGGTTTTCAACAATGTTCAGAACAATATATTGAATAGGCAAAAGATAATTTAAAATAGGTTTAAATATAGCAATGAAAATGCCCCTAAACCCTAAACCCTTAAATATAGCAATGAAGATGCCCCCTGACCTGGTTGTCTTTCACATCAGGTTGCAGCACAGAAAAATATATCAATGTAGATATGTTGCCTACAACAGGCATAAACATGGAAAGGAAAAGGGTGATGCCACTAACATTTGCTGTTTTGATTAAAAAACAAAAATTGTAACAAAACAAAACCAAAATTAAGCTAAGAGAAAAATACAAAAAAAAACATCAGTCTATAAACGACTTAAAACTACAACAAAATTTCTCCCACCTATGGTGGGAATCAAACCCTATTTGCACAACAAACTTATACGGTTATACCCCAGCCTCCCTCCCCCTTCCCCCTTCCCCATTCCCCCCAATTCTTTTTATATGAGGTGGTCTCAGAGAATCCTGACATGGTCATCAGCATGAATCAACAATTATATTTCAGGTTCCATATACATGTTTATGGACCGGCGCATCAAAAGTCTTAACTACATCCATCCATTTTTTATCGAGTATAAACAGAGAGCCTTCCGATAGGTGGTTCACAAACAAAACTGGGTGCTCAAATGCATAAAAATCAAAGTTCTTGCATTGTCTCGAGCCTTCATCTATGTTAATATTCTTTCGCCGACGTTTTCGTTCCAAATTTAGCTTTGCAGGTTTATTGGTTCCAAATTTGTCTAGTGATATCTCCAAGTTAGTTATCTTATCTTTATCCTGGACGACCGCTTCGATCGGCATGCTGAAGTCAATATAGCACATTGCCCTGAAATAACTTGATATAGTTATTATCAAAGCCAACAAGAACATTTCAAAATTTCTTACTCACTCTAACGTCCAAATTTCGGTCATTTTGGATTTTGGGATAGACTTAGCTTGTCTTCTTAATAAATCCTGTTGATTGAGGGTAATTGAGGCCTAATTCACAGTTCAGAGTTGCTTACTAAAATGAAGTCCCTTCTTTTTTGCTTCACTAGTCCAGTGTTCTATAGAATATTTGGTTGTATTGACTGAGGCCTGATTTCACGAATAGATTCAACAAGGCTTAATTAATGTTTGGGACATAAGAGTTCCATATACTAGTGATACACTATAAAACTGCCTTACTTTACGTCAATGCCCAAAATTGTAAACTCATAGATGCCTCAAGCAACTCTGACCTAATGATCACTAGAGATTTGAAAGTGTACAATACCTTGAGCTGTAGACGATGACCGAAGAATGTGAGTGAGAGAAACGAGGAGGGAAGGCAAGGCCAATAACCTCACCCGGAAATTCCCGGAATCTCCTGGGGAGGTGACGTGTATGCCGCCTTGACCACTCCCCAAGCTGCTTTGCTTCCACATCAAGTAAATACACTTCATTCCCTGATGTCGTCACAACCAGTACATTGCTAGTTCCAGGTACGAACCCCCCTGCTGTTATTGATGCTTCATTCATCCTGTGCATGTACCAGTGTTGTCTGCACAGAAGAAATTACAGATTGCATGGTTCAATATATGTCCATGACCTGATCATCGTTTTCTAACTGTAGGTGTACAAGGATGCAAAATTAACAGTTTTTAGCAGTTTTATAGAACTTAACTGCACAGGATTAATTTTCTGTGCTCTTTACTTTAATGTCTCAAGGGAAAGTAAATCTTCAAATGGGTTTCATAGGAAGTTAGATAATATCGCATAATTAACTATGTTGTTGGGGATGCAATTATTATCGGTGTCACAGAGGCCTTTGCAAAAACAGGTGTTATTATAGCAAGCTTGGTACTCTTCAAAATATTTAATATAGATTTCTAAATTTAACTTGTATAACTGACCTCTGTGTTTCTAGGTTAAATACATAAATATCCCCAAAACAATTAGCCGCTGCGAGCCACTGTCCATCATTACTTGTGAACATTTTAGTCACAGGTGATTCACTAACCGTAGAACACATATCATCAGCCTTTCTTTGAAGATCGAAGGTGCGAATAATTTCTGATTTTCTAATATCCACTACCTGTTTAGAGCCAACAAAAGGTGAAGGCACTTAATAATCTTCATAAAGCCCAATTGAAATTTTAAAGAGATATATGTGAAACGAATAATTGTTTTTCTAGCACAATTTTAGAGGTACCCTCTCAAAATTGAGAAAAATCACACATATCCCCATAGCCCTCCTAACACAACATGTTATTCACAAGATATTGTCCAAAACAAACTTAACAATTATTAAATTTTACTTGGACAGATTGCTTCCCAGGTAATCAGTTTGGAACTTTTTTCAATTGAGTTTTGAATTTGAAATATTAATGTATTAGATAGGCCGTGGCAAATTGTGGCACCTGAACCTCCTAATCATATATAATTTGGGGAACACTACATATGTTTGAGGTTCATGCAGTTCTACATATCTTCCTATCACGGCAAACACAGGCATACTTACATATATCTTCCGGTCACGACCGCCTATGATCAAACTCGAAGAATCCACACTAAAAATCATGCAATACGCACTTGGCAATCCTTTCGGCAGCTTTAACTTCTTCAACAACCACACTCCCTTGTTATTATGGCCATCTTCACTTTGGCATCTCAACTCAAACAAACACGGCCTGACATTGTGGGAGTACGCAACATGGGACCCATCTGCAGAGATTGCACTGCAAACTATTCTCCTTAACCCCTCGCTTTTCAATTGAAGATGGGTTGGTTGATTTCGGGCACGCTTCACATTTCCGGTTACATTTTCCAGTACCTTTACATCTAGCCTGTTATATTGTTGGATGAGCATTATTTGGCCATCTCCGTCAGAAGTACTCCTCTGTTTTGTGAGATTCACCAAGGGACGTTGCGGGGCAGGGCAGATGTCGTGAGGAGCAAAATTAGTAAACTCCATTGCAGAGTACGCGAATAATTTGGTATCATCTCCTGAGGAAATTAGCATTGGAACACCTAAGTGAGCCCACTTATGATAACTGTATTCTATTGGTTTATCCTTCTTCCTGATCTTGGTGGCTTTTTCTTCGTCAGTCGATGCATCTAAAATTTAAAATTACGGAGTTCTGTTATCTCTAATCAAGTTCTCGTAGAATACACAGAATATAAAACAATTACTAACCTTCTCTACAGATTGGTACGGCCATGGTGAGGGCCCTAATGTCATGAGTGTGAGCTCTGATGTACCCAACATAGACCCACTTGCTGGTTTCTTCTTGAGCCGATTCTTCCTTTGATAGTTTGTACAAAATGACCTGAATAAATCTCTAGTTAAACATGATCCTTACGTTGTAGACTACACATACAGCAATAACCAGAAACAAAAAAATAATAGAGATTGTGAGATATAGACAAACCTGCCCATCGGAACCAGCAGAGAAGACTCTTCTGTGATTCGGAGCTGTTGCTAGAGCTAGCACGTCTCCTTTGTGATGCCTTTGACTTCCCAAAAGTGTCCCATGACGGCTATCCCAAAACTGGATGCTTCCTGTACTATCTCCACTTACAAGGGTCCCACACCTAAGAATCCAAACAAAGACTCAGAGAGAGAGAAAATATAATACCAAATATTACTTTTTCAGTCATGTGGGGTTTATACTTTATACAACTAGGTGTCACAAAACTGGGCCTTAAACAAGGGTTAACATAACTTTAATTGACTGAGAATTTGTAAACTGGACAGTAGATATAAAATCAAGGCATCTAAATCAAGTATTCGTTGACCATTGGACCAAAAAAGACATATAAGGCAGTCATACAGGCAAGACATAGACATGTAATATGCAAGCTGAGAATTCATGTTACCGAAACCAAATTTCATTATTCTTTTCGAAGGGAGGGGGGTTGTGGATACCTCAAAGATATCAAAGACCAGATGCAGAGGTCAGGTCCACTACCAACCCCTCCAAGCCCGGCCGTTATTCGGTACTTCTCATGGAAACTTCTGGTGTCCCAGCATCTTATCAAGCTGATACAACAGTAAAATGAAAAATATAATGTCACCATACACTTACGGAATATTTAAAAGAAAATAAAAAATCAAGCAAATTTTGAAAGCCAAATTTTGTAACTGTACATACCCGTCACTGCTTCCTGAAAATATGAATTTTGAATCATGGCTCCATGTAACACTCAGCATCTTGCCTGTAGATATACACAAGAGATGTTTTTCATTACCCACAACTTTGCTACATATGAGATTAAAAATATATATATATATATATATCTATATACGCTTAACTAAGAAATCTTCTTTCAATCTAACCTAATAAATGAACTCATGCAAAGGTTTCTTCTGGTTTCCTTCTTTAAACAATTGCAATAAATATCAAATCAAATGGATAATGCAAGTATAAATTTCCATACCACTAACTCTAGGAAACGATCGCAAATAATTCAAAGCATCTGCATCAGGGACATTATACAAACGAATTGATCCATCCTCACATGCCATGGCCAGGCGCTGGTAGGTGGCCCCAACATATGTCGAGCTTGTCTCATCATCAGAACCATCATCGACATCTCCAATTGTACTTGATTCTGACTCGCTATCCACATCAGCTTTTGTGCTGACGTGGCCATTGGCAATTGGTTTTATGTTACTTCTTACATTGTCATTGGGTTCTAAAGCCATCTGCCAGATTGACATTGCCACGGAGTCTAAAATTTTCTGCATTGTCCAAAAGTGATAAATTAGGAAAAAAACAGATTAAAATTAAAAAAATTAAGACATTAGAATAACTAAAAGTCCAAAACCAAGCCAACCAAAGCTCCCACATCTACTAAATAAGAATTGAAGGATCAAAATTAGTATGTAAAGGCTAATCATTCTAGTTGCAACAATTCCATCCTTAAATACTAGCTTGTGCTAAACAATATATGAAGGTTATAGTCGAGGATACTTCCGCATGCAATATTCACGAAAAAACGCAGATACATTGTAGGATTCTATTGACTAGTTGTCATTATTTTTTATCATCCTTTTAGAAGTTCTGTTAATCTACTATTCAGCCAATAGTAAAACAAAAACAAGTATCACCACAAGTCATGGTACTTTCTTCATTGATTGCAATTGCTGTGGTCGTTGAATAAAAAATACACCTATTAATTTACAAAACTAATTCTCGTTCAAATTGCACTAGGCCACCTAAATTCTACCATATCCATTACAAACAAAAGAAGGTTGGCTATAAAAATGCCAAACAGAAAAGCTATTTATCACTTTTCAGAAACACAAAAAATAAATTATATTATTAACAATAGATTCCCACCTTTTGCTTTAAGGCGGAAATATCCCACTCTACAACAGAACCGTCTAAGCTTGACGACAGCAATCGACCAAACCTTTCCTTTTTGGAGGTAGGCCGGCACCACACAAGAGACGACACTCTGGATCCTGGATCTCCTGGTATTGTCTACAATTTAAAAAAAATCAAATATCAAAATGCATAAACAAATGGATAATATTACAATGTCACTAAATCTTTCCACAACACTGAAATTAATTTCCTTTAGTCACCTAAATTCTCATTGAAATGATATATTCCTGCTTTACATTTCTTTTTCAAAGGATCTATAAACTGAAATCTTCAGATATCAAACCAAATAAACACTTGATAAGCTTACAACATCAAAGTATATTACAAAGCATGGTAAAAGGCCCATCAAGGTAATATGCCACTTGAGCAATTTTCTCATCAAGAACAAAATGACACAGCACAGATTAAGCAGAGAAACCTGAGAAAGTGAGTTTCTTATAAATTTACCAGCTGACAATGCCACCCAACAGAGCCGGGAGCTACAAGCCATATCTCGAGCGTACCATCCTCTCTGACAGCGGCGACCTGGGACCCATCAAAGCTAGTTGCGAGCGCCAACACGGCGGATGGCTTCCAATCGACAGAGCTACACCTACGCATTTGTAGCTTCTCCATCACGGAGACGATGATTGACTGTATCACTCAGTACACCTCAAGTCTGAAACCCTAGAAAGACCTAGTTCTGAGTCGATCGCGAGCGAGGTCTCTGTGATTGTGTACTAGGGTTTTTGCTGAAGACGGGCGCCAAAGAGTGGAGGCGGCGAGAGAAGAACGCTTAGTAGGGGTCGATTTGGGCTGGATTTGGGTTGGGCTATTATGGGCCTTGACTAATAGGGAGAATTTTCTGAATAAATCTATCCTCTTGCTTTTAGTTTTGGATGGGCTTTTTTTTTCTTGTTCCAAATTTCGATGACTTTGGGGCAAGTTTTTGCATCTGGCCATGGTTTTCTGCACTCTCTTCTTTGTATCCTAACATGTAGCCTCAAACTGGTTGTATGGGTTTTTGTTTTTTTAAATAAGATGAGAGTCGTTCAACTTAATTTTAAACATTTTAAAAGCTGAATTCCAAACAAGTGATCTTCATTACTAAAATCAAGGCTCTAAATAGCGTTTATAGGACATAGCGGGGAGACAAAAAATCTATAACGGTTTGTTTACCACCAACGACTAATCGGCGAACGTTTTTTACAACACTGCTTCAGTTATACTGAACTTGTTTAAACATTTAAAAGGAATTTTTGCGTCATGTCTGTTTTATGAATTGGTGATTTGTTTTTCAGAGGTAAAATAGATCAGGTACATGCTTGTCCCTCTTAAAACCACATCAGATGGCTGAGATTTGCTCGTTTAAAAATAATAAAAGGCACTTTCATCTGTCCCACAACAACAATTGTTGTAAACTCTGAAGTCTGAATGCTGATCATTCTAAATCATAGACCTTACATTGTTTTCCTATTCAAGAGACATAATTGTTGGTACATAATAGTGACAACTTACCTAATTAAGTCTCTAACGACTTGTAAAAGTAATCAAAATAATAAAGTTACGATGACAATTTTTATTCGTGAATTCCAACTTTTGGTGCTAGAAAAGTAAAAAAAAACAAAGAAAGTTCAACACGTTCCTATTAATCACAAAAAATACAAAAAAGCATTCAACATTTCAACAAATGCATTTATTTCATTTATAATGGATGTCAATTCAGTTTCCTCCTACAAAAAGTTGCGTCTACACAAAACAATTTAAGTTTTATCATTTTTTTTTTCTTTCATTAGCTATGGCTTCTCCAAAACCTGACAACTTTCTTACCTTTCTTTTCTTCCTCTGCCTTAACATGCCTTCTATCTCGTTTGCTTCCGATCACATCTCCTTCAACAGCTCTCTCTCAGGAAACAAGACTATAAGCTCTCAAGGTGGAAAGTTTGAGCTTGGTTTCTTCCGGTTAGGCAACAAATCAATGTCTCCAAATTACTACCTTGGTATCTGGTACAAGAAAGTGCCCAAGTTAACTCCTGTTTGGATTGCAAATAGAAATGCACCTATCTCAAATCCAAATACTAGTGAGCTCAGAATTTTACCCAACGGAAATATGGCCCTTTTGGATCATAGTAAGACATGTATTTGGTTTACAAATGTGACCTCTCTAAGCTCAAACTTTACAATTTGTACATTGTTAGATACTGGTAACCTTGTGTTAAAATATAGCTCCAATAAAACTGCCACATACTTATGGCAAAGTATGGATCACCCGACCGATACATGGTTGCCTGGTGCTAAACTTGGGAGAAGCAAAGCACTGGGCCAACAGAGATTAGTTTCATGGAAAAATCCTGATGACCCGGCAGAAGGGCTCTTCTCATTCGAGTTGGACCCAAATGGCTCTAGTCAATATTTACTTTCCTGGAACAAATCGAAATATTACTGGACAGGCAAAGAATATAATGGAAAAATATTTAACTTGCCGAAAAGAAATGTAAGTTCCGGATATTTTAATTTTTGTTATGTCTCAAATGAAAATGAGCGTTATTTCACATACTCGTGGAAAGATGACAGTATAATTGTGAGGTTCGTGCTGGATTTCTCTGGGCAAATAAAGGTGCAAACATTGGTGGAGGAATCACAAGCACAGTGTGATGTCTATGCCTTGTGCGGTCCTTTCGGGTATTGTGATTCAAATGTCTTACCGTATTGCAGTTGTGTGAAAGGTTTTAAAGCAGTAAATCCCATAAATTGGGAGCTTGGGGATCGAAGTGAAGGTTGCCAAAGGAACTCTCCCCTCCAATGTGACCTGACAAATGGTTCGACGCCAAATGAAGACAATGATCAATTCTTTAAAATATCAAGTGTAAACCTACCAGAGAAGCCACATATGTTTAACAATGCTAGTGTAAAAGATTGCGAAAGAACATGTCTGGAGAATTGTTCTTGCAAAGCATATGCATATAATAGTAATAATTGCTCGATTTGGTACGATAATTTGCTTAATATGTATCAAGAAACAAGTGGGTCCACTAAAGACACACTGTTTCTTCGTCTGTCAGCATCTGAGTTCAAGAAACCAAGCCACGTGAAAAAGGAGATCATTTGGGTCATCTTTATATCTCTTGTATGTTTTCTAGCTTGCACGGTTGTTATTCTATTATTGGTTAGGTGGTATGAAAGGAGAAGGTTTGTTCTAGCCACTAGTGGGTCAGAAAATGGCTTGGTTGCATTTAGATATTGTGATCTGCAAAAAATGACAAATAACTTTTCAGAAAGGCTTGGTGGTGGCAGTTTTGGTTCAGTGTTTAAAGGAACGTTACCAAATTCTTCTTTTGTTGCCGTGAAAAGGCTGGATGGGATTCTCCGATTAGGGGAAAAACAATTTCGAAATGAAGTGAGCACAATTGGCATTGTTAAACATGTTAATCTAGTTCGGTTGAGGGGATTTTGTTGTGAAGGGGATAAAAGACTATTAGTTTATGATTACATGGAGAATGGATCGCTAGATAAGCTACTATTCTGTAGAAAATCTACTCTTTTGAACTGGAATAAACGATACAAAATTGCGCTCGAAACAGCACGAGGATTGGTATACCTCCATGAGAGTTGTAGAGATTGCATAATACAATGTGATGTTAAGCCTGAGAATATCTTGCTGGATGAACTCTATGTTCCAAAGGTAGCCGATTTTGGCATGGCGAAGCTTGTCGGGAGAGAATTTAGTAGGGTTTTGATCACTCTAAGAGGGACAATTGGATATCTTGCTCCAGAATGGATATCTGGAGTGCCAATTAGCACAAAAATAGATGTTTACAGCTATGGCATGGTTCTTTTTGAACTCGTATCTCGAAGAAGAAATTCAGAGCTTCTAGAAGGAAAAATTGTTGATTACTTTCCTCTGCTAGCTGCTTTAGAATTGTACAAAGGAAATATGCTCGCAATAGTTGATCCTGATTTGAATGGCAATGCTAATTTAGAAGAGGTTGAGAGAGTGTGTAGAGTTGCTTGTTGGTGCATTCAAGATGAAGAACACAACCGTCCAACAATGCGTCAAGTTGTTCAAATTTTGGAGGGTGTTTTGGAAGTGAGTCTACCTCCAATACCAAGATCGCTTAAAGATTTGACGGAGGATTCGGCAAATTTGAATTTCTTCAAAGAGTATTCCCTATATAAGAGTAAAGGTGCCCAACTTGTAGTTTTGATTCTTAAATCTCCTCTTGTTTAGTTATGACTATTTTTGAAATATCATTTTTTTTAAACCTTTGCAGATGCTACGAAGTTGTGAGGAATAATCAAATTCTCGACCTTTAAGTAACCAACAATTCTAAGACTTTCTTTCTAGCAAATTATGCTACTTCCCCTTTCTAGATCTTGACTATTCTTGCAATATCAATATGCATTTTTTTTTTCTTTTTTTTTTTTATTGAGGTGCTTGTAATATGATTTTGCTTTTGGAAAAGATGATATTATTTAGTAATCAATGTTGTTCTTGTTGTCCACTTGTCTTGAAGTAATATATGTGACGTTTATTAGAGTGATTTCCAATGCTTTTTTTTTTTTGTTTTGTCAATCGCCCGTAGGTTTTAAGGTGATGTTAATACCGATGCGGATGTACATTTGAATGATTGGAAATACTTTTCACTTGAGAATATGATCTACAGATTTACAATTAAAAGTATTGTCAAAGGTCTACCACTATACTAGTCAAATTACTATCAGAAAATCAGCAGCATGTTCGTAGAATTCTTATTTGGATGAAAATATCATATATTGTATGGGTATCAAAAGTGGAAAAAATGGCTCAAGACCGACATTCAACGGATAAGTAAAAAGTTATGAAATAGAAATAGAAAGAAAGAAGATAAAACAGTAAATATTACTAAAGAAAAGTAAAAATCGGATAGCACTAGTATTAGTGGTGGATGAAACTCTCTCCATTCATTTACAATATGAATGTCTGGCAGCGCATAAGAGTTTTGACTCATGCCTAACAATTGCGTTATATATCTTCCCATTATACGGAAAAGTAGGAATAACGATACTAGTATACTACCTCTACCTGGATGGTTTTCATTGATACTGGTAAAACCTGGTAGCCTTTCCTGTCAGAACAGCAGTATCCTATGAACACACTCTACAGGTTTGAAAATAAAGCTTGTGGTTATTGCAAGGACATAAGCATGAAAACCTCGCATAACCAAGTACTACGAAAATCGATAACTTGACTTTAATTGAAGAGACGATGTAATGGAAATATGAATAAAGGAGAATGATGATAAAAAAAACAATTTATCAGAAAGGCAGTCGCTTAAAAGTGTCAAATGAAAAGGAGGTAAAGCACCTTGTGACATCATAGCAAAAGAGGCTGAGTTCATAGCCAGTTCTTGCATTCTGCTCTAGTAACTAAATTAATCTTTAGTGCATTGTGAAGTAAACTCTTTACTCCACTTTTGAGCTGCCAAATCAAAAGTAAATTTAAAGAAGATGGAATAACATTGAGTTACTCAGAGTAAATTACTCCACCACTCTAACGCGGAGTAACTTCACAGTTAGTAACATTCATCGTTCAATTTTCTCTCTTCGTAATTATTCCCCAGTTACTTCACCAGATAGGCAAATATGATAAACTCAATCCACTTTAACTTGAATTAAGCAATTTAATCCTTCCTAACTTTCCTCCACAACCGAACTAAAACTTTTATCAACAAATCAACATTAGTCCTTTTGAGAAGGACCAGTAAAGAAACTAATTTGGTTATTCACAAGTACTAATAGGAGCCATCAAACTTAAATTAAACACTTAAACAAATAAACAACAACCTGTCACCAGTACTCTACTACTCTACAAGTCTGTAAACACTGTCATGATCCAATGCTACAAACAGCGCATCTACTGGCAAACTTGGGCAGGACTAGAGGATGGGAAAGGGTAGAACAGGACCTCAACTTATGTAGAGAGGAATTGGAATTGGGAGTGTTAGGTGATTTGTTGTAAGACCTACTGGTCATGAAAGATACAAAAAATAAATAAATAAGAGGAATAGTTCCCATTCAAATGGCAATCATCATAAATAATAAATATACAGTTATACACCAGTGTCTTACAACTATCCTCATCTCAATAATATACTTCAAAATATGATTTCTAACTTCTAATCATTCTATAGTATAAAAACATTTTATTTCTACCTACATGTGAAACAATACCAAAATCAAGAGAACAACAACGTGCCTTTACAAAAAAATAACGATACCAAAAAATGAACTGCATTGTTAGTTACCATCCCTAGTAAGTTGGATAAGCTTCAGAACATTTTCATACACCACAAATGTGATAGAGGCAGCTGGTATATTCTTCAACAAATTAGATGTTATTCCCTTGTAGAAACCACGAAACCCTTCAAACCTTTAAACAGAAAGTTACAGAAAATCAGAAAAAATAGTTCTTTGATTTTGAAAATTCATGTCAAGCAAGGCAAAATTTGAATGCAACTAATGATCATCCTCGTATGTCAAGTACCCATGTCAGGTTTTAATATTTAATTGGAGGCTTTCTGCAACTTAACTAATCTGTAAATTAACCCAACTCACCTAGTTGTTTCCTTCACAACATGCCAACTATGCAAATATTTCGGAACTCCATCTGTGCTAGGTCTTTGCTGAAATAATTTAAAAACCAAGATAAATCAGACTCAGACCCGGCAGGGTGGGGGTGGTGGATAATTGGAGGACCAAACAAAGAAACTTAGAATATAAGATACCTGCAAACGGGTCCTGATCACCTGAAATAAGAGGAAATAATATATAACAATAAGAAGCATTTTATTATAAACTCATTTTTAAAAATAAAATAAAAATTGGGCCATTAGGCTTTACATATGATTATTTTCTCAAGCATAAGCCCAAATGTGCATTTGCAAAGAAACTTCAAGGTCATTATTGGTGTTTCCATTAAGTTAGTTAATTTGTAAGCTTACCTGATATGGATAGGTGAATAACATGGCAGCAACTTTAGAAGCAGCACCAAGCGTCGCATAATCAAAAGAACTCTTTTGAGAAAGAAAGCACACATAAATCAACCAATAAGTTTTGGTGATAATGGAATAATGTAAGAAAGGACCTTAATTAATCATACAGTACAAAAAAGGATCATAAATTTATCTTACCAGTAGCTCCTCACCGCCCAAGCTATTTGACTTTATTTCTCGCCTTTTAACATGTATTACGGCTCTCTTTAGCTCCTCGTACACTGTGAACTGGATTGCCCCATGTGTCACCTATTGATAAAAGTTTTGAGATTATTTATGGCGCTCATACCAGTACAGCCAATTTATACCAGGGTAAAGCGCCCATCTCGGCTTAACATTTGTAATGATAAATCCTGCTGTCATTTTCAATACGAGAGGACCCAGGTTTAACTTAGAGTTTGAAAAAAAATTCTCATGCCCAATTAACAAAGGTTATATTGCGTACCAGAAAAAGGCTGGGTCCCAGGCCTCGGTACAGTGCAAGCCATCCCTCCTCTTTCAGAATGGTTCTCATAGCATCTGACCTTATCATTTTCATTGCAAAAGAAGAGAAATAAATTAAATAAACAGGTTCACAGATAATAAGAATAAACACATGGAGGCACTAATTAGAAAACAAAAGGCATAACTATAAGGTTCTATTAGAAATATCATCTTTGAATAATGGCAAATGGTTTGTATCCAACATACCGTATCTATGAATAAGTGATGCATTTCAAGAAACCAACATAAGAAATACTTTCTACAATCTATCTACAATCATAAATAATAAGGAAAAAAGAAAAGAAAAGGTGTACCGTAAAATCCAGAATATGGCCTGGAGTGGTTTGCTGGCACCTGAAGTTGTAGTCTTGTCTTTACCAGCCAAATTGGATTGGTACACAAGGACACCTGATAAAGCAATGTTGCAAAAATAAAAGGATTAAATTCAATTACAAAAGGGACAAAGAAAATAATAATCACTAAATGCAAGTAAAATGAAACATGCATGTATACGCACACCTTTCAAAAGTGGAAGCTTTTCCCATAACCTTGTCCTAGCTCTATAGAACTTGTGAAAATCACAATACATTTACTGTTTCATTTATTCATTTCCAAGGGAAAGGATCTTTGTTGTTCTCTAGTTATACAGTGGAAGAAAAGAATTTTGTTGCTTTGGGGTGGGAGGCATATTATATTTTTTTCGTTTAGAGTTAAAATTCAAATACACTAAAAAAATAAGGTATTGAAATTAATTAAGAGGAAATTGAAATACCAAATAACAGAAATACTGAGCTCAGCCATATTTATTTAATATTATACAACAGTACATAGTAGTGTGGTGCATAAATTTTCTTAACTTGCAAAAGTTACGTATACTAACCAAAGCACCGGCTTCTGCAGCTGAAACAAGGTGGTATGCAGGACTCAATTGATCATCTCTCCTGCTACTATACCTCTGCTTTGCTCTATTATAACTGCGTAATGTGGGAAAAAGTAAATAATGCAAATAAACAAAATATTAATTTAAGTATTAAATAAGGGGAGGATATATTAAAATGATAACCAACAAATTACTTATTAAAATAGAAAAATTAAAATTTTAGATATGCTCTTGATAGTTTAGATAGGATGTCCACGCTCAATTCGATAATCTTCACTGATCAAGTGCCGATAAAACTTAACCGTTGATGTTTCTAAATGCATGATGGACGACCAATTGGTTTTTCAAATTGCAACAAATTTTACACACAACCTATCAAAGTTATAGGGAATATACATACAATTTTGATGAGTGTTTTTTTGCTTGTCATGCTCGTCAAATAAATTTTCTTTTGCTATAACATATTCAATTAAACAAAGACAGAATGTATTGGGACCATTACTTCTTTTGGCAAGTACCCCCTTTTATTTAATGAAAAATGGGAAAAAAGGAACAAAATTGACATGAATGTAACATATTTATATGTAATTAAATGCTGAAATAACCACCACATATAATAAAATTATATCTTACAAGAAGAAATAAAGCCCCCATGAAACAGTGGATCCAAATACCGCTGGATAGAACCCAGCATAGAGACCTCTTACACCCTATAAGCAAAAAATAAAAACCTAATGAAAAAAGAAAAAGAAAAAGAAAGGAACTTTGGATAGTAGAAAGTAAAAACCTCGTATCTGGCAATGGAGAAGATTGCATGAGCTGTGTTGTTATACTGTGGCACACTCGACCCTCTTCCATCGCTCACTACACAATTATATCATCATCATCTATTAAATTCACACAGAGACAGAGAGAGAGAGAGAGAGAGAGAGAGAGAGAGAGAGAGAGAGAGAGAGAGAGAGAGGAGAGAGACCTTGAAAGCGGGTACGGATGACATCAAGAGGATGGAGAGAGGCGACGGTGGTGAATCCGGCGATTGCTCCGGCCGCTGCGTTCTCCCATCGCCACCTCTTTTCCTCCGCCACCACCATTGCTTTGAACTCTGTTGCTTGGACTAATTGACTTTGCAACTCTGTTGCTGCTAAACGGCTTTTCAATTAGCCTTCCTATATATGGGCTTTAATGGGCTAAAGCCTCAATTGATCGTCTACTAAATTTGGGCCGGCTACAATTTTCTGAAATAAATTTTACTCCAATGTCTCATTACTTTATTTTCCGTTTTTTTTTTCCTACCGCCCTCAAAAATCAGAATTAAATGAATATCACCCGAATAATCAGATTTCAGATTCCGCCACGTTCGCACCGTGGATCTGCGGGCGGATTGCCAACCCGTTCGTGGAATGGATCTGCAGACTGACCCGCTCGCGCCCTGACCCGCTCGCGTGACCTGTTTGCACCGTGGATCTGCACACCGACCCATGGATCTGAGCACTGACACGCTCGCGTCATGACCCGCTTGAGTGACCCGTTCCAACTGTGGATCTGCGAACGGGTTGGCGATCCGTCCGCAGATCCACGGTGCGAACGTGGCGGAATCTGAATTCCGATTTTCCGGGTGGTATTCATTTAATTCTGATTTTTGAGGGTGGTAGGAAAAAAACGGCTTTATTTTTGTGTTTCATTCATATTTATATTTTTATTTCTATTTTTATCAGTGTTCTAAATAGTTAGCTATAACTGTATAATTTTTTTGAACCATAAAAGCTAAGATATGAGATAAAAATGTGTTAATTTAGCTAAGACCGCTATGCGCTATTGCTACCATTATGTTACATTGGCATTTTTTTTTTTGCGATTTACATTGGCTTTTGTGCTTCTGTTCCTATTTTTTTATGCCACATAATCTGCTATGATAAGTATGCTAAACTGAATTATGTGCTTCTATTTCTATTTGTGATTTAGTTTCTCATTCTACATCGGAAAATATTCAAATATCAATTCTTCATTTTGCTTGTTCTTTGTCGAATACTTGTAAAATTGTCGTCATTTGTTTCATTAAAAAAACTAATTTTAATTAGTATGATATATAAAATATTCAAATGGTTATATTGACTTCATTTCACTTGTAAAATTAACTGCTTTTTGTCTATTATAATATGTTATACTATGAAGTATGAATTATAAATAATGTCACCTTGTAGATCTTTTTTTTTATTTGCATGATTAAAAAAAGTATAGACTTAGATTAGTTTAGTTGTTACTCTAATTCTCTAATACTGATCAAATCAGGTAGTAGAAATATAGAACATAAATTTTGAAAGAAAAAAAAAATATATATGATAGCTTTCATTATAGCTACACTATTTGCAATAACTTTTTTTTGGTCTCCCCGCTATGCTGCTATAATCATTAATTAAAACCTTGATTTTTATAATTCAGTCAATCCGAACTGCTCAATGTAATTTCTATCTTAAAATTTTGAAATTTTAATATTTTTTCAAAATTATTTTTTACTATTTTTAAATAGATACAAAATCACTAAAAAAAAGATGCAGAATGTGATTGTTTATGTGCTAAGATGAAAAGTGCTAACAAGTCATTTAGGAAACCCACTATAGCATGTTTTCCACTTGTTACATAGTCAGCTCTACACGCAGCGTTTCTGAAAATTTTGAAAAAATGAGGGAGCAACTCTAAATCGTCAGTGCAGCGCTCACACGAATGTTGGCGCACAGTAAACGGTTCAGATCACTCTGAAGCGAAGACCCATTCCTGTCCGGAGATTTTTATTAATACCCTAATAAATTTTTTTTACAAATATACCCTGGTTTTTTTTTTTTTACAAAAATATATATATATATATATATAGGCTGTGGCTAATTTGCTGCCGGCAGCATTTCTGCCGGCGGTGCTGCCACTGTTTTTTCTATTTTTTGATGTTCAAATGACAAATCTAAACCGTTAGATGTTTAATCTATATTATAATCTACTTGGAGACCAAATTTTACATTTTTTGGAATTTTTTTACTATATATTAAGCTGGTTTGAAAACCGCTGATTTCAATGCTGCAGAAATTTACTGAAATCAGCGGTTTTCAAACCAGCTTAATATATAGTAAAAAAATTCCAAAAAATGTAAAATTTGGTCTCCAAGTAGATTATAATATAGATTAAACATCTAACGGTTTGGATTTGTTGTTTGGACATCACACGGCTAAATATAGCCCCGGCAGCACCTCTGCCGAAATGCTGCCAGCAGCAATTTAGACAGACCCTATATATATATATATATATATATATATATATATATATATATTGGAATGTTTTTTAAATGCCATCCAATTGTTTCACGTTTAAAGTGTGAACATGAAAAAATTGAATCAAGATTTCAATTGTAAAAGGCCAAATAAAATTAGGACCCAGTGATGGATAAGGTTGGTGCCAGTTGCAACCAGAACTTGCGTTGTGTAATGTGCCGGCCATTTTTATTAATACCCTTAAAAAAAATAAAATTTTAAAAATAACTCCGCATGCCCTTTTTTTTAAAAAAAATGCCCCTACCGCCTTGGCTTGGGGCGAGCCACACCCCAACCAGACCGCTCCTGGTAGGGGTCGTCCTCTTATTTTTTTATTTTTTTTTAAAGTTGTGTGTGTTTTTTTTAAAACAGAAATTTTTTAATTTTTTTTAATTTTTTGTATTGAAATATTAGAAATGTTAAATATATTTCTTTAAAAATAGATGAAATACAATATAATTTGATTTATTAGAAAGACTGCAACAAATAAACCGGATCAATATTTTTCAGGCCGGATTTTTCGCGGCTGTAAGAAAAATTAATATATTTTTTTATGTGTTATTGGACAAGAAAATAAAAATGCTTAGATTCTGAGTTATTGATCCCGGTTCAAAAGTCACTTCTATGTAATCTAGAAAATATTGTGATCCTTTTAGAACATTTAATTTATAAAAAGTTGTATCTATTTTTGAAAAAAAAAAAAACTTTCAGTTATTTAATAATTGTTATTAAAAAAGAATTATCAAAATAGATACAACTTTTCATAAATTAAATGTCCTAAAAGGATCACAATATTTTCTAGATTACATAGAAGTGACTTTTGAACCGAGATCAATAACTCGGAATCTAAGCATTTTTATTTTTTTCCAATAACACATAAAGAAATATATTAATTTTTCTTACAGCCGCGAAAAATCCGGCCTGAAAAATATTGATCCGGGTTATTTGTTGCAGTATTTATAATAAATCAAATTATATTGTATTCCATCTATTTTTAAAGAAATATATTCAACATTTCTAATATTTCAATACAAAAAATTAAAAAAATTCTGTTTAAAAAAAACACACACACAACTTAAAAAATAAAAAATAAGAGGACCGCCCCTGCCAGGGGCGGTCTGGTTGGGGTGTGGCCCGCCCCAGGTCCAGGCGGTCCGATTGATTTTTGGGCTGCCCTAGGCCCAGGCAGTCGGGACATTTTAAAAAAAAAAAGGACATACGGGTTATTTTTAAAATTTTGTTTTTTTTTGAAGGGTATTAATAAAAATGGCCGGTAATGTGCATGCATCCGAAATTAAATAAATTTACATCATGGCATCTTTGTTAAATAATAACGTCAATTAAAGGTCCATTTGGCAACCGACAGGCCAAATTAGTTTAAAAAACAAAAGAGAAATATTCTGCCTCAGAAAATAACGTGCTACGTTATTATTTAATGGAAGGTAAATGTGAACGCAAAGCATATGCTCTTTTGAGAAGAAACGAATTAGACCTCGCTTGGGCTTCTAGACTACCATCAAAAGCATCAAATCACCAACCGTTAGAATTGTCAACATTTAATTATTCTTACTTTTTGTACATAAAATAATAATATTAAAAGCAAAGTAATTTCTAACATAGATGGTGGTTGTTTATTGAATTTTCTTACTCAATATGAAATAAATTTCACACTTGTAAAGATATTTCAGTATAAAAATCAGTACCGGCAAGCCTTGGTAAAAAAAAAATTCTAATGAACGAAATCACTTTTTTTAATTATAAAGATTCATTGTTATAAAAGTACTGGTATAGTGTATGTGTATTGCAACAAAAATATATTATAAGAATACAAAATGTGATTTCGTTCATATAAAATGACAAATTTTCATAAAAAAAATAAACAAACGAAAAAAATAATTACTCAAAAAAATAATGACATACTTACGAGCTTTCTTTTTATCAGTACATGTCAGTTTTTTTTTACGTTGTTTAACGAAAAACAAGAGATTTTTTTTTTTATCAAAATAAGTTATATCATATGTTGTTTTCATATTATAACTATTATTATTGTTATAAATGTTATCTCTCTTTCTAAAATTTATATGTATTTGTGTATCTAAAATAGATAACAGAATCATGTTTACTTAAATTATACTATTAAATGAAAAATAGCATTCTTTAAATAATATAAAATCTGAAAAGAAAGAAAGACACAACTAATCAATTATCAATCAATCTAAAAATTTCTTCAGTGACATTTGAAAAATGGAAAGAAATCAGGATTAGTTAGAAAATCGAGTATTTGATAATCAAATAAGGTAGTTTAGGTAAGTTTCACAAAAAATGGGGACAAATGAGGAAGCATATATTTTGTGAGGTAGAGAACACTAGAAAGGCGTCAATGAGTATCTATCAAAATAAATTAAGACTTTTACACGTAAACAAACATAAAAAGATGCATATAATAAAAAAACGCCGACTATTTGATCGGAAAGCTAATATTCAATTTAAAATTATAATTTTTAATCGTAATCGTTGGCAGTTCAGAACATTTATGTGCATTATATAAGAGGAGGTATAGAAGGCAATTGTTGTCCAATAGAGCTCATGTTACATACTTGACCCATTACTGCTGTATAATTAATAACATTCTCTATATATAATTCAGAAAATATATTTTTTCTCACCAAGAATAATAATGATAATAGAAACAAATATTTTATGTTTACTTTCCTTTTCCTTTTTTTTTTTACTTCTCACAATTAGCACGTAAAATAAAAATAAAAATAAAAAACAGAGAGAAAGAAACGTGTACTTGACTATTTTAGGGCCTTCTTTATTTAATTAAAATTTCCAATTTCTTTTTAGGCTCCTCAAAAAGTCACTAAACCGTTCGGCGGGGCCACTTGATATAATTAGTTGATTGGTGATGATATTAAAACAACTTAATTTTATATTGACACAACATCATCAAAATATTTTACTATATAGACAATTTTATCCTTCATTAAGTGTTTCCTTTAAAAACAATTCTCTCTTATATACTAGCACATAAATGTTTTTCCTTAAAAGTTATGTTTTATAACGTATGTTACTTTATAAAAAATATATATTTTTTTATCATATATTATTTTAAAATATGTTTCCTTAAAAGTTACAATAAAATATATTTATAAACTTTATGTTATCATATAATAAGTATTCATTATTTATTTTAATCAAATGTTTAAGATTTTTTGAGAAAATTACAACAGTGAATTGATTTTATTATATTATTAAAATTTATCAACATTGTATATATCTATACGACTTCACAAAAAAATATATTTAACAATCTACTATAAAAAAAATTGTTTATTAACATTTTATCTTCTTTTTTTACGCAATAACACTAAGAAAACAACATTATTATTTATATAAAAAAACATATTGAATGCAAATTATCATGAATAATTTGACTTTCAACTTATAATTAAAATAATAAATTAAAAGTACAGCAAAAGACAACAAACTAACAAATTTATTTTGTTGCAATCCGCAAATTGTTAGCATACATAGCCTTTAGCACCATATAAATTACAAACAACAAGAAGTATATCATCACGATTTTCAAACTTCAAATTAAGAAGTTGATTGCTTTCATTCGCATAATTCAAAACTTGATTTTCAAGGTTTTCTTCTGATAAGTTAGGAGATTGATAGATCTATTCAATTAACAAATATAAATTAATTACAAAATATCAATAATAAAAAAATTGCTAACAATTTTAATTAAAATAGACTAATAGATTATAAGTATCAAAATAAAGAAGAAAAAAAAATATAAAAATTAAAAAAAAAATATTTGAGTTGGAATATATCATATATTAAAGCAAGTGTATCTTAATATATATAAAAAATTACAAAAAAAGTTAAATACGTACCATGAGTCATGAGAAAAAGGAAAGATCAACAATTTATGTAGCTTTTGATTTTACATGAATGTAAAATATAAAAAAAAGAAAAAAAAACTAGTAATTATGAAAACCAAATAATTTAATGATCACTATATTAATTACATTATGAAAAAAATAGTAGTTAGAGAAACATTTAATGAGAGTTAAAATTGTCCATAGATTAAATTTTTTGTAAAATTGTTGTGTTAATATAAACGTGTGTAGTGTCTATGTCTACACTTAGTTGATGTAGTCAAAATGGCCCCTTGCTGACCTTGTACTGAAAGGAAAGCTCACAGAAACATAGTACCTAATTCCTCTATGAAAATAAATCTGCTGAATCATGTGTAACAAGTCATTATTTATTCACTTGTCAACATAGTGACAAATGAATTATTCGACTTTAATTTAGCAAGGTCAAAAATTCGTGATTCAAAAATAATTCATGCGGCCCCATAATAACGCAAAAAAAAAAAATCGCGTTTTATTTGCAAATAATTCGTAATTTGTGTTTTATTAGTGAATAATTCAATCAGCCAAATAATTTTCCATTAAGTTCAAAAACATCTAAAAAGTATTTTATTCGCGAAAAAAACACAAATTATGTCACTACGCTTGTCAATTTCTTTCATCAAAAAAAAAGAAAAATTGCTCATGGAGTAAAGTGATGACTCGCTACACGGTTTACTTCAGTTAAGAAAATATAGAGATCATTAGTCAGCGTGCATCAAAGGAAAGTTTCAAACGAGGAATGTGACCTATATATTCACCTCCTTCCTAATTTCTCTCATCCGAAACCAACATTGCGACCAAGGTAGAAATTACAAATAGAGACTCGATCGTAACACAACCCCGTCGTCTCTCTCTCTCTCTCCCAAGTGCCTTTGAAGAGATGGCGGGTAAGTACACGGAATTGCTCGACATGGGAGCGAGAATTGTGGCGAGGTTCCATTCGCACTGCCCGCAAACGGCACGCTTGTACTACAAGCCTCCTCAGACGACTCCGATCGACAGCGACGACAGCAAATTCGATAGCAAAGGGATGGTTGCAAGCATCTTCTCTCCGACTGGATTCGCTAATTGTGATTCTTGTAATGGTGGGATGATGAAGAAGGGGGTTGTTGGTTTTGATACAACGCAAGTTCTTCTTTACTCAACTATGTAACAATTATTCATTATGTGAAAAGAGAACGAAGATTATTGCTTAGTATACTATTGGATTCATTGGTTTCTTTTTATTTTTTGATATAAAGAAATTTTTTTAATTTATTTTCTCTGTTTCAAATTGGGTTGGAATGCTGTCGCGTATTTTATATTACAAATTTGGAATTTCATTTCAATATTAGATGATTTTCTAAGGCTGTGCTTCAGAACTGATATCCATAGAGGAAGGGGAAGGGATGAGAGAAAAGAGAAACGAGGGTTCTTCTCTTCCGAATAGTAATTTCTACACCCCAAATCAGAGAGATGATAGATTTCGTCAAAAATCAACACCAATCCCTTCTCTTCTCCTCTCTGAACAGTAACTTCTCTCCTCCACTTCCTCTCTATTTCCTCTTTTCTAGAGCAGATGAACAACGTAAACAGCCGGACAATAAACGGATTTTCCCTTCCTTCTCTTTAATGAAAGGGTTCTCCTTCTATCTGGAGTACACCCTAAGGCTGTGCTCCACAAAACGGGAGTAAAAACTCATTAATGGAAAGGGAAGGAAGAACTCCGTGGGTGAGTCTCCCCTCCAAACAGTGAATTTACACCCTGATTCGGAGGTGAAGAGTTTGGCCAAAAACGTAAATGGTGTTCACCTCGTCTCTCCTCCGAATAGTAATTGTTCTCCTCCGCTCCCTCTCTGTTTTCTTCCTTCTGGAGGAGGTGGATTTGATCTGACCGAACGGTATGAGGTTCGTTTCTCCTCTACACAGTGAAATCAATTTTTGAATTACATATGGATTTGAAAAATGATCTACCTTAATTATTGGATTCATATATAAATCATGTATGTTTGTATTTTTATTATTTTTAGACAATTAGTTATAACAACCAATACGATTCAAATTTAATTTCCAATACTTTTGCATTTAAATCTTCATATTATTAATAAATACGATCTTACTTTTATACCACGCAACACCAGCCGGAAAAAAATTGAGGTAGACTCGACTTGATAAAAAATAATGCCAACGAAATCTAATTTTGTGATTTTCTTTCCTATTAAAGTTGAGTGAGATTGAAGAAAATCATGCCAAATTAATGTGCTAGTCTGAGTTGTCTTAATTTAGTCAAAATATTACCATGACTCCTTCCAGAAAGAAAAGAAAAAGGAAAAATAGTCTAGGAATATATAAACGCGACCTCGAGTTATAAAAAAAACAAAAAAATCCTAAAGAAACGCGGTCTAAAGTCTAAAGTCTAAACGGGGAATATGAGGGCCCTTGATTCGGTGTGGTCAAAGAGAACCTACTTCCTTTGAAACACAGTACATGGTACACCATTAATTAGCCAATGATTTTAAAGACATGGTCAATGCAGAGATGATTAATATATATATATAGAGAAATTTGGATACATACCCATCACAACTTCTTTAATTAAATATTTATCCATCTAAAATTAAAATTAAATATTTTCCGATCTAAACATGACATATTTATTAATATACTCATTTTTAGTTTTTTCACTAAAAAATGTAAATCAATATTAATAAAATATTTAAGAGACTATTTTGCCCTTCAAAAAATACTCAGAGATCAAACCGTTCTTTGATTGAATAGTTAGGATTTAACCTCCAATGCTCACCTGCATCTCAGGATATCAAACGATCAAACCGTTCTCTGAAGAAAGGGTAAAATTGGACAGAAGGTGGAGGCTTGCCTCTGACGGAGGAGGGTCACGAGGGTGACGGAGGAGGGTCACGAGGGTGGAAGAGTATCGCGGAAAAATAAAGGGTGAGGCAGGACGGAAAATCACACGAGATGGAAGAGGGTTGTGCGGAATGGAGGGGTGCATTGGAAGAGGAAGGGTCGGAAGAATCGAGCGGAAAATGGAGCTAGAGATGGAAAGTGAAGCACGAAATGAAGGTTTTTAGCGCTCAATTTTTTGAAGGGCAAAATAGTCTCTTAAATATTTAATTAATATTAATTTACATTTTTTATTGAAAAAACTGAAAATGGATATATTAATAAATAAATCATGTTCAGATGAGAAAATATCTAATTTTTAATGTTAAATGGGTAAATATCTAATTAAAAAAGTTGTGATGGGTATATATCCAAATTTCTCATTTCTCATATATATGAAAGTACAACCACTACAAAGAACATTCATCCTTTGTGGGGGCTGACCAGATATTTTATTTTTAATTGAACTTCTTAAACGTTTTTTCATTTTATATTTGGGATAGCTGCCTAGGACCGGATGCTAATTATTTTTTTGTTAATATATATTTTATAAAACTAATAATCAAGTACTTTGAATAGGTACTCATCTCTTGTTATTGTCATATGTCTTTAATTTGCATCAAAATCCACGCATAATATCAATTGAACGTCTAAAATTTAGTCATGATAATATATGAATGATGAGGCTATGTTATTGAGTATAGCGCACATCTCCCTGCCACAGTGTCGTCTCCCCTTCCCTCCTCTCTGATCTCCTCGTTTTTGGAGCAAGTAAACGTAAGTTGGTTTGAACGGTTTAGATTAGTCGTTTGAAGTCTATCTAATTAATTTTGGAGTTTATGTCATATGACACCGATGTCATACTAACCGGACTCAATAAAATTGTGTAAATATCAGCATCCCTTGATTATATATACTTGGGATCCTTTTCTGCAAACATAATATCTTTTCTCTTATTAAATATGTAGACGTCTTGATTCACCAATGTTTACGATTAAAAAATGAAATTTCAGATTGAATATTAATTTTCTGATCAAATAGTTTGTCTTTTTTTTCTAATATTTTTGATTTTTTTTATGTGTACAAGTATAAATTTATTTAGATATGTACTCCTTGAAGCGTTTTCTATCTCACATAAATCCATGCTTCCTCCTCTTTTCCTATTTTTTGTACAACTTTCCTACCCCTTATTTAATTGTGTACTCAATTTTCAGATTGGTCATGGTCTAGTTCTATTTTTTAAATGTCATTTAAGAAACTTTTGAATTGATTGATCATGAATTTTTTTTTATCTCCAATCTATTTTAATATTATTTATGAATATTATTAAATAATTATTCTTTTTATAAGTCTATTTTTTGTAAAAAAAATATCGTTTTGTTTGATTTTTTTTTGTTCTCTTATAAGTTATAATATATTCCGTTACAACACACTGACTTATTACACACGCTAGGTTTAATTAATTTACAATATCAGCAAACTCGATCGCATTAAAAATAAAAATAAAGTATGGTTACAATAGCGACCGATCATGTAACATGACACTGAAATCGAAGAATAAATCAAGTTAAACTTTTGCTATGACGCCATGGAACGATTAATTTAAATTAAATTGCTGCAACATTGCTAAATTTTTAATCGGAATTATGGTACTTATTTTTCTCGAAGTGATTGATTCCGTAGTCCCATCTAGAAAAAAAAAAAAACATAAACTTCTAACCCACTACAATTAATTAATTATAAAAATATGTGCAAAAATCGTTGGAGATTCGTTTTTCCCTGAATCTTATTTATCAATGGTTGCTCGATTGCTATAGTGTTAATTATTTCAAATTCAGTCTTTTATTTATTTTAAAATTTGTGCATAGAAATTATCTTTTTATTGAGATTCGTGCATTTTAGAAAATGAAAGATTGATTTTGGAATAACAGGAGACCTTGCAATTTCTTTGGATCGCAGCTAGGGCTGTAAACGAATCAAACTTACCTCAGTTTGAATTTGGTTTGAATTAACTCTGAACTAAGTTTGTTTTGAATTAATTTAGAATCAATTTTTTTACAAACTTTTTTACGATAAGAAATAGTAATCGTAGTTGCTTAAAGTGAGAGGTGAAAGTCATCTAGAATTTTAGAACCGAGAGCGAGGATTACGGGTCCCACCTGGAAAAAGCACACTCATGCACCATTTATTTTCTTGTATGTTTGTAGTTTGAGAGCACATGGAAAAAGCACACTCATGCACCCTTTTATATGGCTGTTCATTCTATTTTTTATATTTTTTTTTTGATAAAAAATATCAATGTGTATCTTTTGTGATATAAATTTGTATTATAATTTCTTCTCTGAAAAAATTAATTAAACTTTTTGTTGCTGTGATTTATATTTATATTTACCATTAAAATATTAAAGTCTCTCTATCTAGGAATTAAAATATTTATACTTTTACAATAGAATATATAAAATAAGAGGAGGGATCAAGTTACAACAATTTTTGAGTTACAACAAGTTACAACAAGCATTTTCTACATTTTTAAAGTCCAAATCGTCGATCCAAACCGTTAGATGTGATCTCTACTATAAAATGTGCTTGGAGACCAAATTTTATATTTTTTGGAATTTGTTTACTATTTATTAAGATGGGTACAAAAACTAGTCAAATTCAAACCATTGAATTTTGTACCCATCTTAATAAATAGTAAAAAAATTCCAAAAATATAAAATTTGGTCTCCAAGTACATTTTATTGTAGAGATCACATCTAACGGTTTGGATTGACGATTTGGACTTTGAAAATGTAGAAAATGCTTGTTATAACTTGTTGTAATTAAAAAATTGTTGTAACTTAATCCCTCCTCATAAAATAATCTCAATAACATTTGCAAGGGTGGCTCTTGCAAATAGTTAGAACCTTTACAAATGAAATAATATAAATATATTCATAAAAACATTTACAACGGTGCCGCTTGCAAATAGATAGGGCATTCACAATAAAATATTATAAACAACATCTTAAAAACTTTTGCAACGGTGACTCTTGCAAATAATAAGATCTTTTTGAATATAATAATATAAAAATCTACACTAAAAATATTTACAACGGTGCCGCTTGCAAATAGTAACAACCTTCACAATAAAATAATATAAACAAAATCCTTAAAATTATTTGCAACAATGGCCCTTGCAACTAATGTGTGGGGCCCGTCTAGGACTCATTTGCAAGCGCAAGAGAATGGGTAATTGCAACGGTTTTAATAAAATATAATATCTAGCATGTTTGGAGTGGGTCTTATTATTTGTAAGGGGAAATATGTGGCATTAGCAAGGGTCAATAGGAGACATTAGCAAGCATGATTATTTGCAAGTGCCTCCCGTTGCAACTATATTAATTTAATCAGAAAAATTCAGAAGCTCAATTTTTATTGCAAGGGGCCTTTCTACACTCGCTAATACCACTTAGTCCCGTTGCTATTACTGGGAATTTTATTAGTGTTTGGCCATTAAATAGATGAGTTTTCATATTTAAATTTGGGAGAATTTCATATATACCACTCAAAAACTGTGAAATTACATATATACCATCCAAATTTTTAAAATTACATATTTACCATTTAAAAATCTAATAACTCACATATTTACCCAATATAACTTTAGTATATATCAAATATACCCACAACTCAGATTAATTATGTTTAATTTTTTTAAAACTATAATTAATCAAGGATTAACTTAGCACTCTCTCTTTCTTTCATTAGAACCGTTATCTTTTATACCCAATATAAAAGATTAAAAATAGATATTTCAAACTGAGTTAGTAACAAAACACAGATTCTCAAACTCAGTTACTACTTTTGATAACGGCTTGCGATATCAGTATCGAATTCAGCTGGAAAAGTTGAAGTGATTACTTTGTTTTTAGACCATTAAGCTGGAGGTGGAATCCTTATATCTGAGTCTGTTGTCCTTTCTCTCCAAGTTTAAACGAGAGAGATGAGATGATGAGAGAGCTTAAGCGAAAATTTTGAAGTTGCGTCAAAAAACACGGGAGGAAAATCTGAGTGCAAAAGATGAAGGGGCAGAGAAGAAGAAGAGACTAAATAACTTATTAATTATATTTTATATAATCTTAAACTTAATTAATCTCATTTTTTGATTAGTTGGGTAAATATGTGAGTTATTAAATTTTTAGATGGTAAATATGTAATTATAGAAACTTGGATGATAAATACGTAATTTCACAGTTTGTGAGTGGCATATATGAAATTCTCCCTTTAAATTTTGTTAATTTGCATTTCTATCTTATAGTTCATATGACTCAATTATCTCTATATCCATATTCGTGAATTATCCGCTCCGTATCCGTATCTCTATCTCTTCAAGACATATTGAATTTTCAGTTTCGGTATCCATTCACTGTTGATATCCATATTCATATTAAAGAGAGATACGGATTTAATATCCCCATTAAGCCGAAATCGTTCCACGTAGGTGTGCACTCATCTCAGTTAGTTGCACGCATGCATTGGTTGGAATTCTTCCAGATCTGCGTTTTAAGGTCATTCGTAACTTCCCAAGGGAACCTGAGATGCCTGCAGGCCGCAGGGGAAGGCCCAATAGATTGATTTCTCCCAATGGGCTTTGATAATTCTCTAATGGGCCTATTTGATAATAATGGTAATCATAGCAATCGCGGGCTTCAAAGTGCAAACTAAAACCCATCTCTCTCTCTCTCTCTGCCTCTCCTCCCCTCTCCTCTCCAGTGGAGACATCATGAGGCGCTCTCTCGCTGTACTCCGCCTCCTCCGCCAAAACCCTAGCCGCCACCGCGCAGCCACCTACTCCACCGCTACTACACCTTCCCCCCGTGTCTCTTCCATAGTCGAGGAGATCTCCTCTCTTACCCTCCTCGAAGCCTCCTCTCTCTCCTCCGCTCTCCAGTCCCGCCTCGAAGTCGACCAGCTCCCCATTTTCGCGCTCCTCTCTCCCGGAGCAACACCATCTTTCGCTGGCGCCTCTGCCGGTGCTGCCTCTGCAGCGTCCGAGGAGAAGAAGGAAGAGAAAACCTCGTTTGATCTGAAACTTGAATCGTTTGAAGCACCGAATAAGATCAAAGTGATAAAGGAGGTACGAGGTTTCACTGATCTGGGGCTGAAGGAGGCGAAGGAGCTCGTTGAAAAGGCGCCAATGGTTATAAAGAAAGGGGTGACGAAGGAGGAGGCAGAGAAGATCGTGGCGAAGATGAAGGAGATCGGGGCCAAGGTCGTGCTAGAGTGAGATCAATCAATCAATCAATAAGCTTCAGGTTTTTGTTTTCTTCTGGGATTTAGTACAATTTCTGCTTTTTTTTATTAACTTGTAGCAAGGAGTGGTATAAGCTCATATTCATCTCTCAATGTAGTTCTCTTTGTACAACATTTTGAATAATAATTATTTAGCATAGAAGGATGGAATATCTGATTTTGGGTGCTTTTTTTGGTTCTTTATGTTCCAGTTTATATCATGAAGAAAGGTAATTTGTGTTATGTAAACCATGAGAATTCTTTGTGCAGTATAAACTTTTAGATCTACACCCAACACAATTTTATGTGTTTTTAACTTGTGAATCAAAATAGAATGGGCATACATCATCATTGTATTCATGCAACTTCAATATGATAAACTTGAAACTAAAGAAACCAATACAAAATTAACTTTGCAATACATCAAAAATACCTTGACGATATTGAGGATTGTTGTTTGGCCAATTGAACTTAAGATGTGAATTTCATTCCTGAAACAAAATACACAATCTCAACTCTTTAGGTTAGCACTTTACGAGTTCTCGGGGTTTCTTGATGGAATGTATATTGGGAAGTTATATGTCACTGTTGATACAATGTACATGTTATCTTCTTTTGTGGAAATAATATTTTGTTTATCTTTCATTGTAGGGCTAACTGCAAAGTGAAAAAAGAAAGGTTTTAATTAATAGATAATTGGTGCCTCAACTGTAGAGTAGTGATTTTTTATTGTTGATTGAGATACGGATCGCCCCAAGTACCTGAGGTGCAATAAGTAAATCCAGACTGTTCTTTTTAATTTGTCGCGAATATGAAAGCATATCTCCTACAGTTTCAATAGGCACCGGATTGAGTTTGGTCTGGATGGAATTAATTTGGGCCGTCCGTTTGTATAAATTACACCTCAGGTACCTGGGGGGGGGATACAGACTCTGTCGAAAGGAGTTCAGATCCAGTGAACTAACCCAATCTTTGGGTTTTAAATCGGGACCTTCTGATTCGGATCCGTGATAATCTATCCGAAGTGGAGCGCACATATCCCGAGAGATGAATTCGAATCGCGAAGCAATCTCGAGCTACGGATTCGAATTGGACGGTCCCTATTTAAAACCCAAAGACTGGGTTACTTAAGGGGATCGGGACCCTGTCGAAAAGGGGATCCCTATTTAAAACCCAAAGATTGGGTTACTTTAGGGGATCCGGACCCTGTCGAAAAGGGGACCTATATGCTCCAGCTTTTGGTTCGAAAACCTGTCTGGCTTGGGCTCATGATCTGTGTGCCCTCATTGAATTGAATATGGATTCTCTGGCTTGCTATGAACAATAGCTGTATATGTTTGCGAGACATTTCTCTCTCTTCGGGAGTATTCGAGTTGTTCAGGCGAATTTATACTGTTGCAATTTTCTATTAATAGTACTCATGGATTGGATTCGGATATCTTCTTTTATCTCGTATGGATTTCTCCACTGGTAGTTTATATTTGCAAGTACTACTATTTGCATGGGAACATGCATTGTTTAATCAATTGTGAAGGTTTTTGTTGAGATTGTTGATAAATATGTAAGGAAATGTCCTCTTTCTTTTCTTTTTATTTTTCAGACTTTTTCTCACTTTTTTTAATGAATGAGGGTACTAACAAAGAAACGGTTAAAATTTTGACTCCAAACTGAATAATGGCAACTACCTGTTAGAAAGGATTACGCTTGTATGGAGGCGAAAAAATGAACACAATTATGTTGATAAAATACAATATACTTACGTTATTTTGTTTCTCCAATTGCTGAAAATATATAAATTGTAGCATATCTAATTGGGGAAATTCTGTTAATGACGACAATGATATAATCCTAAGATTTTAAAATCCACTAATGTCAGAAAATTTTATCTGAGCATAAAAACTTAATTTCATTTTTTTTCTCTTTAATTTCTTCGCTCTTGCTTTTAAGGACAAGAAATCGGAAAGAGAAAAGAAAAATTTGCACCAGCCGGGAATCGAACCCGGGTCTGTACCGTGGCAGGGTACTATTCTACCACTAGACCACTGGTGCTTTATGTTAAAGTTTGTATATATAATAATAAGAGGTAGTAAGTTTGTACAATATGACCAGTTACAAACAGTACCACACAACAAATCTATGTATGTACAGCTCAGCAATCAGCATTGTAACTATTTAGATTTGTTGGCTGAGTGATCTATATAATTTGTGGGATCAGAATCTGTTGTTATTCAAATTGGATAACAGGATTATGATACTTTCATGCGCAAATCTCAAAAAAGATAAACGGTTAAATTCGGAATAAGTACAGTTCCAGTTATTTCATTTGATTAACAACAGATTTGAATTCGTGTTTGTGACATAAGACTTAAAAAACATTGTTTCCGACTACTCGGTCTAACGGATTGTTATTTGCATATATCAATCATTTAACAATTTTAGGCATGAAAATGTTCTTAACAACGATTATAATACCGTCATGGCATGCATAGAAATATATATAGAAACCATTTTATATTCTACTTCTACAATTGAAAACTAAATCGTTCCCTTTCATACCTGGGAATATTCAATTTGAATATATTCTTAGCTCATATGACAAGTTATCCAAAAATATGATGGCATTTTGAGATGATGCAATTAGAATGATCCAAATATAATTGAACGGCCTTGATACTTTTCAGATATATATTCTGGTCTAATTGACTAATGTTTATGAAAGTTAGTTCTAATTTGACCATCTTTGAGTGAATAGAACCGTTTTTAACCTCATAAGTTTTTCGGCAAGTTTAACTCCAAAATTTATCGTATTAATTTAAAATTACAAATTTAAACTGTTGAAATCAATATAGTTCAAAAGTAATGTTTTTATACGTCAAATATATACATTTTTGAATTAATTTAGTATAAAATTAAGCTGTCAAAGAAAAAAAAAAGGTTTATAACTTATAAGTTAATTTTTCATAATTTTAATGACTTTATTCTAGATTAATTGAAAATTTATAAATTTTGCAAATAAACAAATTTTTTTTGAATAGATTAATTTCAACAGTTTGAATTTGTAGTTAAAAATCAATCCAATAAAATTTAAAGTTAATGTGATCAATAACATCTTAGTTCTACAAAAGGCTGTAATTTGAACATCTTGTCAGGGCTTATAGGTAAATCTCAGAATTCTGTTTTGCAAAATCAAATTTGACTTGTATGTAGCCCATATGAGGGGTTATTCCTTAAAGGGCCGTAATTTAACGGCCCAAATTATCGGAAGCCCGGATCCGACCTAACAGTCTTTGCTAGTCAGACCGACCCAGAAAATATCAGAAGACAGACAGCATGGCAAATTCCAGGGATGTGATTGGTCGAACTACGTAAACAGGAAGTCAAAGTGTTTGATTGTTCAATTCACTTTAAAACTTTACAAAATATTAACCTTGGACAATAGAGCTAACTAGACAAGAAGTCTTGAGTTATTAATTAGGATATATGTAAAATGGAGTAGGAATTGGATGTGGAGATATTTCTTCAAACGAGTGGGAGTTCGGTCGGTCAACCTCAGGCGGGCCCGCTGTATCCGAGACTTTTGATTATTTCTTTGTTTCTATTGATGAAGACTAAATCTTTGCCTTTCTCTCATTTTTATTTTTTCAAACTGGTCCACAAACTAAATGCATTGCCAATTTTCTTCATTACTTTCAGAGAATACTGTTTATTACATTCCTAGTCTAACTTCTCAGCTGATTAATTTTACTATGAGGATCAAATGTGAATATAAATGAAAGTTAATTATAAATAATTTTTATGCTAAGAATATAAATTAATTTTATATATTTGTGACATTTTATTATAAATTATATGAAAAATTATGTATAAATAATAAAAAAATAGAGATTAATTAATCTCATTCATTCAACCTACATCTCTGATTAATTTCATACATCATTTAATTGAGACCTAATATAATTATAAAATATTGTACATAATTTCAGAAAGGCATACAATTATGTTTGAAAGATAAAATTACAGTATATTTGAATTTAGGATTTGTCTCGCACATTTCAGTATCCACTTTACTTAATTTTCTAGTTGCATCCAGAGAAAACAACAAATTTGCTTTGACATCCATGCAAAATTTAAAAGAAAAAAAAAAAATTTCAAGTCCACCAAGAATTCGTATCCTCTGCATTAACTCAAAAAGGAATCTTTTGAGTTAATGTATCTGGAACGTCCGATCAGATTTAAGATTCGTGTGAATTAAATTCGCACGAATATTAAAGACCTCAATGTTTTAGGTGGGGACCAGATGGAGTCCGTTTACAATCGAACAGCTGATATGTATTAACTCAAAAGATGCTTTTTGAGTTAATGCAGACGATGCGGACTCGTCGACCAAAACCGCAGAAGTAGAAACCACAGGATTAAAAGCACACGGAATGAGATTATTTTAAGTTTAATTTCCTGACAAATCCAGCAATTAGCATTGATTCGCTAAAAATCTTAAATATGTGGCTAATTGCATTTGCATATGCTACAAATTGTTTTCTGGTAAAATAAAATTAATGATGTCGGCGATCATCTCCCATTTTTCGTAATTCTTTCAAGTCGGCATTTGTTTTTGCCACGCCATCCCAATTAAACCCTTCATTGATCTCATTTAATACCCCATCTCACAGTTCAAAATTTTGATCTGTAACCAATCTCACCGCTCACTTCGTAGTTTGATTTAAGATGCGATCTGATTCTATGGAGAAGAGAAACGGGGAAGTCGGAGGTCCCACCGCCACCGGAGAAGGCCGGGATGAGGCGCCGCGGAGTCGGAAGAAATGGGGCTTGACGGTTGTGGTTGGTGCAGTCATAGCGCTTCTATTAGCAACAGCTGTCAGCTCTAGAAGCTTCCCGAAGCTTTCGATATCGAGCAACATTTGTAAATGCCCCATGGGTGAAATTTTCTTTTCCAGAGTAAGTGCGATTTTGTCAAGTAATAATGCAAGAATCAGCAGCATTTAATCTATTTTTTTTTTTTCATGCTTATTTTCTTCTCTTTTCTGGTAAACAGGATGCAAGGAAGTACTCTGGAATGGTTGAGGATTGTTGTTGTGATTATGAGACTGTCAATCAATTAAATGATGAAGTTTTGCATCCAATTCTTCAAGAACTTGTTAAAACTCCATTTTTCAGATACTTTAAGGTGATTTACCAACCTGTTCTCAATTTTAGATACTTGTACTGGCACAACTCCAAATTGTTCTCAATTTTAGATACTTGTACTGGCACAACTACAAATTGTTCTCAATTTTTCCATATTTAATTGAACACTGTACCAGTCTATGTATAACATCCTTGATGCACAATACTCTCTTTGACACAACATATGTAAAAAATGATAGTGGGCATGGTTTAATACTCTACTAGGTTAAACTGTGGTGCGACTGCCCGTTTTGGCCAGATGATGGCATGTGCCGTCTGAGGGACTGCTCGGTGTGTGAATGCCCCGATAATGAGTTCCCAGAGCTGTTCAAAAAGCCATCGAGGGCCCGCTCGGTAGATGACATGGTGTGCCAAGAGGGCAAACCACAGGCTGCTGTGGATAGAACGCTCGATAGCAATGGCTTCAGTGGTTGGATAGAGGTCGATAACCCCTGGACAAATGACGATGAGACTGATAACGGTCAGTGGAATTAATTGGATTTGCATTAATTCTTTTGTGTTTTTACTTGGTCTCTTGACTCTCATGTTTCATTTTCGGCACTTGCTTACAAATTCATAATGACAAAAATAAAAGAAAAAAAAATACTTTTGGAGATCCTGTGACCACAGTAAGGTTACTGAATTATTCCCTAGTTTGGTGAATTTTACGAATATTACGCAATTTATCTTGTATTATTACTGAATTATGTGAGCTTTCTCTGGGAACACAACAGAAATTATTTCTTAGTGCTTTTTTCTCAGATGCGGTAATTATAGTGGAACATATGTAGAGTCTAAGTTGTTAACAACTTAACTGAAGCAAATGTAAACAATAATAGGCGCTCTAGAAATCAGAAATATCACATCCTGTGTGTTTTTAATCCATGGGAGTAATTATATTTCTTTTGATTTTCAGATGAGATGACATATGTAAACCTGCAATTGAACCCAGAACGGTACACCGGGTACACTGGTCCTTCGGCACGGCGAATATGGGATGCAATTTATAAAGAAAATTGCCCCAGATGTGAGCACAACTTTTGACTTTCTACTTCCAAATTCTCACTTGTCATTTCAGTACATTCTTCAATATTAATTATTCATAATTTTCTCCAGATCCCTCGGAGCTCTGTTCAGAGCAGAAAGTGCTGTACAAGTTAATATCAGGGTTACATTCCTCGATTTCTGTGCACATTGCTTCTGATTATCTTATTGATGAAGCTGCGCAGCTTGTAGGTTTTATCTCCCTATGTTTTTTTACTTGTTGATAAAAAATCACTGGTACATAATATTAGTCACAGACCTGTAGTTTTTTTTTTATAAGGCCGACATCTTAGCCGCAGACCTGTATTTGACTGGTACATTTTCCTTAGCAAACAGCTTTGTCTTTGTTATCACTAGTTTGCAAATTGAGCCTTAAGTTTCCTAATATAATTAAACACCAAACAAGGGGAAAAATTGAGCACAAATAAACAAGAAGAAAGAAAAACAAAAATTGTTTGTCCCAATAGTCGAATATGTACTGATGCAATAAAGAGCATCTCATATTGGTATAATATCATGTTCAATTCCTAGTCCTTGAGTATTACCAATATTATGCTACTACTGTGTCTAAATCTATGTTAATCTAGTATTTACAGCCTCTTGTGTTCCATATTTTCAGTGGGGCCATAACCTTGAGTTGCTATATGATCGTGTGATGAGATACCCAGAGCGGGTCACAAACTTATACTTCACTTTTCTGTTTGTTCTTCGAGCTGTGACAAAGGTCATCTTCAGTTATCCCAGAATTTATAATCTTTTTGTTTATTATTTACAAAATCTTGTTGTTTTAGTACACATCGGAGGTTACTATTAGATTAGAGGACCAGTTTGGCCTGACCATTGTTCTTTCTTTTCTTTTTCTTGTAATGGTCTCTTCTCTTTATTGGTGTGTGTTATGGACTTAATGGATTATTTTTTGTATAAAGTGCTAATTCTGGCTTAAAATTTAATGCTGAAGCTGTTAAAATGTTGTATTAAAAAGTTATTAGTAATATTCCTTTTTTGTTTTTGCATTGTCAGGCAGCTGATTATCTGGAGCAAGCAGAGTATAACACAGGAAACTCAGAAGAGGATTTGAAAACACATTCATTGGTACGACAACTAGTATTCAACCCTAAAATAAGAGCTGCTTGCCCTGTACCATTTGACGAGGCCAAGCTCTGGAAGGGTGAGAAGGGGCCTGAGCTCATGCTTCAGATTCAGAAACAGTTTAGAAATATCAGGTACACTGATCATGAGTAGCATTTTGTATAAAATAAATGAGAAAGTGAAAAATTGTACATGTACCTGGCCCTGCACTGAAATATTACCTGATACTAAATCTGAAACTGGAGTACTAGTACCAACTTCTTCTGTTGTATATTTTTTTATAATCTTTCTGTAACTTCCGAGATGGTACTGATAATTTTGTTCGCTGAATTGCAATATATGTATATATTTTTTAAAACTAGTGCAATAATGGACTGCGTGGGGTGTGAGAAATGTCGGCTCTGGGGGAAGCTTCAGGTTCTCGGCCTTGGTACTGCTTTGAAAATTCTCTTTTCTGACAATGGCAACAACAAATTGAATCAACCGGTATGTAACATAAACCCTTTCTTTTTTTTTCTAATATAGTTTTTGTGTTTTTTCAGTAAACCTGGGGTAAAATACAAAGTACTTACCAAAATGTTAAGACAAATCAATGCAATATTTTCTTTTCATTAGAACATAACCACAAGAAGATACCTTTTAACCTGTATAGATCAATTTTTTTTCCTGCATTTAACAAATTTTTTTTTGTTGATCCGCATGCAGTTACAACTACAAAGGAATGAAGTAATAGCTCTGTTGAATCTTTTAAATAGACTATCAGAATCAGTGAAATTTGTACATGAGATGGGGCCCATAGCTGAGAAGCAGATTAAAAGAAAGGTTAATGCAACTCCCAAAAAGAACTCATCATAGGAAAGCTTTCTTAATCAAAGGTGAACTTTATTACCTAATTCACTTTCTAAATTAAACTTTTCCTCAATACCCAGAATGCCGTTGCATATATTTCTTGTACTAAATAAATAAAATGTATTTTCTTATGTGCCCTTTGAAAATCTCAATACATCAAGCTTGCACCTCTAAAGAATTCCCACCTCAAAAATTTAAAATTCTCACAAGAATTCCCTTTATTGACCAACTGACACTGCATCTAATTCCCTTTATTGCACTACATGGTGATATGGTGCAATTTTTTTGCTAAAATCAGAGAAGCAAATAGGATATTGGTAAATGTACACGTCCAGCTAGCCAGCAGATAAACACATGCATTCTGGGAAAGAGATAGGATGTTGGGTGTCATTGAGTTCAAAATTCAAACCTAAAATGAAACCAAGCACAAGCAATGTTAAAAACTGTTATTGCTGTGAAAATGTTCTTTGCATTTAGAAAATAGGCATAGACTTGTCAAACTTTTAGAAAATATTGTCAATGATTGGAGCAAGCCATTATTGGCAAAAGAATGAAAACAGATTGTCACAGAAAGATAATCAGTGTTAAAAAAAGCAATGGAATTAAAAAAAAAATGATTTTTTGGATCAATTTTTCCTTTCAGGAGGGTAAATTTTATGTTCTCTCACATATTATTATGTTTTTTTTGTCTCAAGAATTTCAGATTTTACAATGCTCTGAGAAGCTGTGCATGGTCTTCAAGGGGTGCATATGACTTGATTTTGTACGTTCATTGTTTTTTTTGAGAAAGAGTACGTTCATTGTTAATACAAATAGGCTAGATAAATGTTTGAAATTTTGCAGGAGGCTTCTCTTCCCTGTATTTCTGATTATAGATATAGAGATATTATAACATTTTTCTTTTTTTTTTCTTAGATATTGTAACTCTCTACGTTTCGGCCTTTATTTTTTAATATCAATAGTTAATTCTAGTCGTCTACTTTGCCGGGATACATATACTGATACCAGAATTTTGTTTGGTATATAACCAACATTTTAGGCCCATCAAAGCCTGTATAGGTGACCGTGCTATATGATTTTTTAGGCCCATCAAAGCCTGTATAGGTGCATGCTATATGCTTTTTTAGGCCCATTAAACCCTGTATAGGTGACCGTGTTATATGCTTTTAGATGAAGACATGGCCTTTAATCTCATTTTTTGTGGGCCTACTACGGGCTTTTATATCCCAATTTTTTTTAATGCGCTTTTGATGATAATTTGGATTATTTTGTTTTGCGTAATATTATAGACTCTGGCTAGTATAACATCATTGTCATTTTAATTTATATAATATCAACTCCAAAACCTATTGAATCGATTTCAAACGGTGAATCCAAACCGATCTACTTCATTAGTAGTGCATTTACATCAAAATTTATAATTTTTCGAATTTATTTAGTATCAAGTCAAGCGGTCAGATGTGTGAGTTTTTAAATTAATTTTAATATATTCATTTTTCAACATTTTTACCGCTTGATTTGATACTAAAATAACTCGAAAATATAAAAAAAAAATTGTATGCAAACACATCAATCATAAAGTACATTGGTTTGAACAGTTTGGATTAGTCATTTACAGTCCATTTAATTAATTTTGAAGTTAGTGTCATATGACACCGATGTTATACTAGTCGGACTCATGAAAAGATCTCCCTCTTTTTTAAACATATAAGATGGAGAAAAATGTTTTTTTTTAATGGCACACATTTGGTACCAGTCAAGTTATGAATGGTCAGTGTTAAAGGTCAAATATTTTAGTAGGTAGTTATAAAAGTACTTGGTCATAAATATCATGGTATGTGAAACAGGCAATTTGAACTGACCGGTACCTGCTCTCATTCGTATCTCAAACGCAATTTATTCAAAACATAGGACCAAAAAAAAATTTTTTTTTTTTGCCCGGTTCTTGAAGTCAAAATTTGAATAAAAATTGAACAGAATAAAAGTCCAGTTCTATAAAAAGAGTTTATTAGTCAAAGCTATGGCAGTCACGCTTAAATTTGAATAAAACTGAATTTACTAATATTCAACTTTTTTGGCATTACGGTGTTTCAAATTCAAATGCATGCAATTTGAATTGTCTCCTGAATGCTTGGAGTTGGAAAGAAAGAAAGAATTGTTTCAAACTTGACTTGATTTTTAGTTGCTAAATATAATTTTGGGCTTTTACTTTTGAATTGAAATATAACTGGGCTTAATTAATTTACAATTGACTTCAACATAAACAAATCCGTGTGGACTTGGTCACAAAATCCAAAATAAAAAGGTCTACCTTTGATTTTGAAAAGCTTTCTTCTCTTCAGATAATCGCACCAAAAGATTTTTAAAAAAAATTGCTTTTTCATTAAAAAGAGAAAATAATTTTGCCAGCTCAACCACCTTTTGTATACTGTTGTAAAAAATATATGTTTAGACCAATTAATTGGCCGATTAGTCGTTGACGGTGATCAAACTGTTATGAATTTTTTCGAATAATCGGATGATTATTTTCAAGTATGATCGGAGACCGCATACCGTAATTTATAAAACTGGTATAGACAACCGATTTTTTTTAATATTCTTATTTAAGCAAGAAATGAGGATTAAAAATTAATTTTTGTTGTACTGCATTTCTAACACCAATATTTTTAAATTTTTTTTTATCGAACTTTTATTAATTATAGTTCATGTCTATATATATCAGTTAATTCAAAACATAAATCTTCAGATCAAGAATCAAATGATTCTCTATTTTCATATACAATACGTACAAAAACGACTATCATTTTGATGGTTCTTAAAAAATCCGTAGAAAAAAGTATAACATAAAGATGTAAAATAAATTTGTATATATTATGCATTCCTTATATATAAGTATTTTCTGTTGCCATAAAACATACGCATTTGCCTCTCAATTAAAAAAGAACATATATTAACAAATAATTATGTTATAAATATTCAATCATAGTATTGATTTAAACGGATCCGTATACATATTCAATCATAGTATTCAACATGAAATAATTATGTTATAAAATTGAAACGGACGGCCCAGATTTAATATCAGCCGGTGCTTGTTCGGGATGACAGAGGGAGCAGTATTATTTGTGCTTTGAGATTCGTGCCAAATTAAAAGTTCCAATCTTGACCGTCCAATTTAATTGTACTCAATCAGGTAACCTGAGGGGATGTGAATTCGATTTAAACAACGGCCGCTTGAGCGGAATAATTGGTACGCACTATATATGCTACTAGCTAGTACTAAAAAATGTAAACTTTTTTTTTCCTCGCTAGCAGTCTATTGTTAGTGTCATGCAAAAGTTTAAATAACATTTATCGCGCTATAGCGGAACGGTTAAAAAAAGAACATTATGTCTATATAGTGCCAATAATATCATAACTTTTATAGTCCGAAAACGCTATGGTGCTATTTAGAACCTTAGTGCCATGATAGACAATTATAGTGTGTATTATTATAGAGAAATAGTGCATGCACTTTCGGCATTTATATACGAGTGAGAGAGCAACGGAGGTGATCAAGATGTTAAAATGAAAATAAATGCCGATCACTGAGAGCTTTAATTAACAACAAGAAAGTAGACATTATTTGCGAGAGAAAAAACACATTTATGACAGTACTTTCTCGCGAAAAGTACCGTCACGGATAGAAAAAACACAACAATGACGGTAGTCTGTCGTGAAAAATCACTTTTTACTCTCGCGAATACTGTCAATTTGGTGCAAAGATATTGACAAAGCTGATTTGGCTTCATGCGGTGCATAAGCTGTGTATATATATACCTTTTCATTTTGTCTCTATTAATCGTCCGCTTTACAAAGCCAAACTAGCTCTGTTTATATTTTTTACCTAGCAGAAACTCTGAACTTATATTAGAAATTTGCATGGAAATGTTCTCCGTTTTTTTTTTTTTTTTGTTCTTCTTTAAATTTCCAAAATTTCTCGCTCAAACCTTTTTTTATTTCCAGACTGGCAGTATATCCTCAATCCATATATAACTGCTATCATATGTACGTAAATTAAATTTCAATTCATATATATGATTTGTCGAGAAGCTAAGTTCACCTTTGACAAGAGAATAATTTTTCTATCATATGTCCACACAACAAAAACATGCAATTAAAAGAATGAACAAATTTACAGGAGAAAAAAGTTAAAAATATTCTATACAAACTAATTATGTAGTCTCAGGCTTAATTAGAAGGCTGACAGCGGTATAGCGTGGAGATAAAAAAAAGTTATTGCGAATAGCGTAGCTATAGCAAAAGCTATCATACATAGCATTTTTTCTTCTTTTCAAAATTTATATTATATATTTTTACTAATTATCGAATGATCAATATTAGAGAATTGAAATAACAACTAAACAACAACTAATGTAAGTCTATACTTTTTTTTCTTTCTATCATCCAAATAAGAAGAAAAAAAAAGATCTACAAAGTAACATTATTTAATAGTTTATATTTCATAGTATTATAGATTATAATATACAAAAAAACAATTGATTTTACAAGTGAAATGAAGTCAGTATACTTATTTGAACATTTTATATATTATAATAATCAAAATTAACTTTCAATGAAACGAATGACAATAATTTCACAAGTGAATACTAAACAAAGAGCAAGCGAAAGAAATAATTAATATTTGAATGCTTTCCAATTCTAAAATGAGAGCCTAAATCACAAATAGGAATAGAAGCACATAGTTGGATTTAGCATACTTATCATATGATTTGTTCAGAAATAAGTTCACTTTAATTTGACTAGAGATCTTTTTCTATCATACATATGTCCACACAAATACATTCAATTAAAAGAATGAACAAATTTATTGTTTCTTCAGTTACAAAGAATGAACAAATTTACAAGAGAAAAAGGCTAAAAACATTCTATACAAACTAATTAATGTATATTCTCATACTTAAGGGTGACATTGATTTCCTGTACAATTAACGTCTCTCTTCTATATCCAAAGTCTCTGATACCAATTAAAATTCTGTCTAAATTGATCAACACGAACCGCCATGGTTGCTCGGGTTGCTACCACAATTCGAGGGCTTTGACCCGGGCCCACCTTTCGGCAAAGAGCTTAGAAGACTACTACTCGGCCAGCTTCCCTCCAGTAATCTTGCGGCATCGAGATATTGCAAATTGAACAACACCAGTACCAGCAACAACAACAGCTTGACAAGAGGTCTTTGATTAGTACTGAACTTTGCCATCACAAACAAATGAATGGTAAAAATATATACTTAATTTCTTTTGAAGTGGAAGAAATAGTATATAATTAGTGTAGGCTGTGAGTTATATATTGAGATGTACAGACATGAACCAATGAAGGATGCATGGAAAGGTAGAGATGTATATATAGGTGGGGGTGGGGGTGGGGGTGCCTGGTGCAAGTCTACTTCCATGGATTGGTCAAGATTTTTGAATTTTATTTTTAGGTAGCTTTACGAGACTTTGATTGGGTCAGATCATGAGTTCATAACCTGCGATCTAAGAAATAGCTAACGACTTAATTCCTTGTTTTGGATTCTCTCCTGTTAGATAGAAATGGGCATGTCCAGTTTCCACGATTACATTGTCTGCTCAGTCCAAACCTCATACAACAGGGGACCAGTTTTGTATGAAATGGAGACTCATGGTACAACGTGTGATTTGTTAATTCCTGTCTAAAAGGTTTTCTTTATACGACAATACAGAAAGAATTTCATGTTGCCTGTCCCTTAGTAGTATTAAAGTATACCGTATACGTGTCTATTTTAATTGAGACATAACTGTTAACGGCTGCATGCAATGTTGTTTTGACCAAACCAAAATATGTTGTCACAGCTATTAACAACTGTTTTGATATTTCATACTCGTTTTTTGAATTTCATGCATAAAGTTCATCATTTTTCATGCATAAAATATATAATACATCTTAATTATTGAATTTCAAAACTAAACATTACTTTTATTAATTGGTTGTCAAAGTCTCACTTTGCTTATATTTGTCAGAGTTGAAAAAAAAAACCTGACAATGATCAAAGAAAACAAAAAGGTACAGCACTAGTACCAGTAGCACCATCATGCATGGAAGTTAAATGATTCTACCAGTAGTAGTAAAACTAATTAAGGTTCTCGAGTTAACTTTTCTCTTTTTTGTGTATAAGTGGAGATGCAAAAGAGAGACATGCATATGGAGCGAGGTCAATAAATTAAACTGGTTCAGTTGGTATAAACCGTGTAAATCATTTTGCATGTTGTACGTGGGTCAATTTTTTTGAAAGTCTTAGTACTATCGTATTATGTTTTACTTGCGATGTTGCATAGAATATAATATAATGACTTGGTCTAGTTTTACACTACACCAGACTAAGATGAGAGTATCAGATATGTCACGTTTTGTTTGCACTTTGTAGTATTTTTATATTTATTTGAAAGGCTTGCACTTTGTAGTATTTTTATATTTATTTGAAAGGCTTGCACTTTGTAGTATTATTACCTGATTTAGACTGTACGGATCAGTACCCTCCTTAACTTATTCAAAATTTACAGAGACAAATTAATGTATTTTTTATGATACTTTTCCTTTTCCGTAGATAAATTAGCAAATTTATGTTTAATCTTTTCAAATTTGAGGATTATGACCGTCAACTCATGTTAACATAATAAAATGGCTGCCCAGTTGTTATAAGCTTTTTTAGAGCAACAAATTGATTAGCATTCTTAATTAAGTAATTATATATAATAAAAAGAACCATGCAATAATAATATAATATAATGGGAAGGTTAATCTTGTTCTAGGCTGTCAATATATATATGATGCGTATATAACGTTTCTAAACTTTTCAAAATTTATTTATACAAAATTTAGTTTGAATAAACTAATTAAATTATATTTCATGTGATTTGTTGAGAAATAAGTTCACCTGAATTTGACTTGAGATCTTTTTCTATCATATATATATATATATGTTCGCACAAATACATTTAATTAAAAGAATGAACAAATTTATTAATTGTTTCTTCAGTTAAAAAGAATGAACAAATTTACAAGAGAAAAAAAGTAAAAAAAAAAACTATACAAACTAATGTATATTCTCATACTTAGAAAGCTGACATCGGTTTCCTGTAAAATTAATGCATCTCTTCTATATCCAAAGTCTCTGATACCAATTAAAATTCTGTCTAAATTGATCAACACGAACCGCCAGTGTTGCTCGGGTTGCTACCGCAATTTGATTGCGATGACCCGGGCCCACCTTTCGGCAAAGAGCTTAGAAGACTACTACTCGGCCAGCTTCCCTCGAGTAATCTTGCGGCATCGAGATATTGTATATTGAATAACACCAGTACTAGCAATAACAACAGCTTGACAAGAGGTCTTTGATTAGTACTTGTTAGAATTACAAGCTGACCAATAGAATCAGAGAAGATCAAATCAGAGAAGGAATAATAAATCAAAGAAGGCAACTTATGAAGGAGCATTTGGCGACCTATATCCCTGGTGCTTTGTTTCCTTAGCAGCTGCATATATTTATTTCTAAAGATAGGATCTAGATTCTAATTATACCTAATGTAATTGATTATTGATATATTGAAAAAAAGGGAAATAGATCCCTGGTAACTCAATAAAAGGGGATCAAGAGCTGTAACAATGTAAGAGAGACATATGTGTAAAATTAATATTTTGATGAAATAAAATAAGGGAGGGAGGATTTGAGGGAGTCTTGTGTTCTTCTTCTCTAATATTTTAACAGTACTGAACCTTGCCATCACAAACAAATCGTACAAAAATTTAATTTCTTTTCAAGTAGAACAAATAGTATTAGCTAGCTGTGAGTTATTGAGATCAATTATATATAAATAGAGAGATGAAGGATGCATGGAGAGGTAGAGATGTGTGTGTGTATATTTATAGGTGGGGGTGCATTCATTTTTTTATGCAAGAATTAATTTTAATGCATTCATTTTTTTATGCCATTTAACCACTTGACTCTATACAAAATAAATTTTAAATTTTAATTTTTTTGTATGTAGACGCATAACTCATAAAGTAGAAGAATTTTAACAGTTTGAATTCGTTATTTGAATTCAATCCAACAAATTTCAGAGTTGAATTTATAAAAAAAACCTGATGAATTTAGAAACACTCTAGTTCTAGTCAAAGCTTCTTTTATGCTGACAGATTTGGAATGGACTTTTGCAATTCGAAATTTACTTTAATAGAGTAAAGAAGGCATAACCAATTGAATCTCTTACAATAAAAATTATTAAATTTAATATTGATTAAAGTTCTAGCCGTCACTCCATCCCACCTCCTCCGCCTATTCCGTTCATCCGCTTCCCTTTCAAGCGAATCTCCTTCGCTCTACTATTTCCGTCAGTAATTCATCTTCTATCCTCTTCTTTCCGGGAGAAGGACGGAAACCAGTAGCGAGCTAGCAAGCCACCTACCTCCACTCCACTCCACTCCACTGCTCTATTGCAACTTCTGCGTCTCCTTGTTGCCCATTGCACTATTTGAGAGAAGAGAGAGTCGACGATGATAGCCCTAGCCGCTAACTATTGTATCTCCTTTTCTGTTCTTCTCCGCTCTCGTCGAGAGTTTCAGAGAGAGAGAGCCGTCAGTCCTCCCGTCTTTAGTGCCCCCACCCTCTCATCCACACTCCCACTCCACAAAACCTTTGATAGGAAAGGGACGGTTGAGGCTGCGCCGGTCTCTCGACTTGCAAACTTAGCGGAAAAAAAAAGATGCCCCCCTTTTCTTCGATTGCTAGTAAGCCGATGTTGAAAGTTGTTGGTGTTTACTACTGATGGAGATGATTTATTTTATTTTGTTATTTTAGTTGTTTGTGTTATTAGATGTTAAAATTTAGACGTTAATGTTGACGATGTTGATGTTTTATAGATGTTGATTTAGTTTGATGTGAATAATAGTTTGAATGTAGAAAAGTAAATGTAATTTATATTTAGTTAATAAAAATTATACTTGACAGACACTATCAAGAGTTTCATAAAGACATATTAATTAAAGTTTCTACTATAATGTGTGAAGGTTTTGACCACTTGATTGAAAATTATGAAATCTGATATCAAACTTTGTGAAGTTTGATGAATTAAAATTACGGCTGTACTGTTTATATTTTGATATAGTGAGATATTAAACACTAAACATTATATAAATTATATTTACTCATAATTTAAACTTGTTATTTTACTATCCAATGTTTTTTGTTGGTTTATTTACCATGTCAATCATGTCAGTAAAATCCATAACAATGAAATGCTGACGATACAATTTGACATAAGTGCACTGCAAACAAGATCCTTAGAAGAGAAGCAATTAAAATAACTCCAAAATAATAAAATTATGAAACTTAACATTATCCTCTTATTTTACACAGAAGCTTTAATTGGCTGGCTGAGCCTCCTGTGTTTAAAAATCTTAACATTATCCTCTTAAAAATCTTGTTAAAAAAAAGCACTTCAGTTTATGGGCATGAGCCTACTGTGTTGCTAGGATTGCCAGTACAATTGGATGGCCCACTTCTTGACAATAGCCTAGGCCTAGCAGCATGGAGATGCCACACATTACACAACACCAGGACCAGCCATAGAAGTAGAATGAGGCACTTCCTCTGATTTGCTCCTAGCATCATGTTTAGAGATTTAATTGAAAAAAAGGTTGCTCTTTTTTCAAATTTGAAATCTGAAAATTTCTCTTTGAGAAAGTGAAGATGTTTGATGTAGAAGAGAGTTGCATGGTGTGGTTGGTATATATAGTGAGAAGGAATGAAGAAATAGAGCGTGGAAGTCATAGGTGCATAGGATGTTAACATTTCATTTGGTCAAATAATTTGACAATTCTATTTTTTGGGTGGAATTAAATGACCTGGACATTAATTGTACAAGGTTTAAAAGTAAAAACAACCAAACGTGTACGGTAAGTTCGGACACTAGTGACGCAATGTTACTTTGTTTTCAAGACTCGATCTTAGTTTAAATCAGCATTGTAAATAACGGTATGCGGTTATCGGACATACATAGTACTATCAATTCAAGCGATTAATCGAGAATAATTGAGAATAATCAGCTATAATCAAAAAATAATTGACCCATTAATTGAAAAAAATCTGTAACAGTTTCGTTACCGTTGATAGCTAATCGGCCAATTAATCAGCCTAAATGGACGTTTTTTACAACACTGGTTTAAATCGGTTCATTTGATTCATAAAAAAAATAATGAAATTATAATTTAAATTGATTAAATATGAATTGTATTTTGATTAACCCGATAATTAAAATTTGAATACGAATTTTGCAATAAAATTTTGAGTAAATGCGGACCCAATTTTGTAGGTTATTTTTTCATAAAGCAATTTATTTTTCTGTAACTTGTTAAGTTCTAAATTTTTTAATTAACACTTTTTATGTTATTGTTAGTTGAAAAATGTTATATTTCTTGCTTGTAATTTTGTAAGTTATATATTATTCTAACCTATTTTGTTATAACATTTTTTTAATCAAAATCTGCATAATACACAAAACACTACCGCCTAATATAAAGTTCAAATTAAATAGTATTTCATCTTTAATTAGTTAGTCACAAATTGGAATATAGCATAAGCCCACTATAATAAATTGTGTTGGTAGTTTAATTAAATGAAACTCGATCGACCCGACCCGTTTACCTCTTCACTTTATATTTCTCTGTTCCAACTTCTTCTTCTTCTTTTTATTTTTTATTTTTTATAATATTGGAGATCAAGTTACTTGACTTTTTTAATATCTAAAAAAAAAAAATTCTAATTTCAAACCTGAAATTTTTCACATAAAATATTTTTTTTAACACTCGATCTTACATACGTTTACTTAATAAGATTTTTTTTTAAATAAAAATCAAACATGTAGCACAAACACATGCGTTCTTGGCCTTCAAAAATTTTTAGTTGATGCTCTGACTAGTGACTACTTATTTTTTATTTCTCTCTCCAAAGATAACAATTGGATCAGATCTACATGAATTTATGAGAATATTTGATCAATGCATTTGTACCATTTGAAGTAATTAAAGTAGATGAGTAAACCTCCCTCAGGTGTGTGTAAATACTTTTTCTTGAGTAGAACTAGGGTGTTCTTAAGTTCACCAAGTCTCTTGGTGAACTCAAGTCTAAAACCCGTCAAATCAGATTTAAATGAAGAATTCGAACCGTTGAAACCCGCCTACTTTACGAGCGATGCGTCTACATGTAAAAAAAATTAATTTTTAAATTAATTTTACATAGAGTCAAAATGTCAAAAAACTTTCAAAAAATGAATGCATTAAAATTAATTTATTAACCTTCTAATTTTGACCGCTTGACTTTATACTAAATTATTTCGAATATTTAAAATTTTGACATGTAGATGCATCACACGTAAAGTGGACGGGTTTCTACGGTTCAGATTTGTCATTTGAAGCCGATTTGATGAGTTTTAGGCTTGAGTTCTTCAAAGAGCTTGGTGAACTTAAGAACACTCTAGTTCTACTCCTTTTTCTTTTATTATCTTAAATTAGGTGTGTAAAGCTCCTTCAAAATATGAGAATGCTTGATTTAGAGCTGCTCATGAGCTGAGTTGAGTCCGAGTTGAGAGCAAGTTGGATTCAATTCGTGAACTCATGAGTTGAGTTGAGTCCAAGTTGCTAATTCAGTTTTGAGTCAGAAATTGTAATTTGAATTCAATTCGCGAACAACTTGAGTCAACTTGTGATTCATAGACAGTATATAGCTTATCAAAGTAAAATTTACCAAAACAAAATCTAACAAAATAAATAGTACATAGATCAAAATAGTACACAATTTAAAACTTTACTTAATAAAACAATGATAAATACATAATTAAATATAACAAAGTTTATCAAATTATTAAATAGTACAAAGTCTAACAAAATATTACATAGTTTATCAAGTCAATGAGTCAACCAATTAGATTCCGAACCGAGTTAGAGGCAATTTGAATTCACCATTAAATTTTAGCAAAGATTAAATTAAAGCTTTAAATTTTAACAAAGAGTATGTATGTATGCGTCTAAAAAGAAAACAGACTTGTCTAAAAGAAATTGAGTAGTACAAAATGTTAAAAGCTATATATATTTGAAAAGAATGCAATCGCAACAGGACACAAGGCTTCTTTTATGCTGACGGATTTGAAATGGACTTTTGTAATTCGAAATTGGCTCTAATAAATTAAAGAAGGCATAACCAATATAATTGAATCTCTTATAATAAAAATTAAGAAATTTAATATTAGTCCGTTCAGCCGCCTCCCTTTCAAGCGCGTCTCTTTCGCTCTACTATTTTTGTCAGTAATTCATCTTCTATTTTCTTCTTTTCAGGCAAGAACGGAGACCGGTAGCAAGTTATCCCTCTGCTTGACTATTTGCGTTAGCAGGCCACTCCCCTCCTCTCCACCCCACTTTCCTACCGCAACTTCGGCATCTTCTCGTTGTCCTTTACACTATTCGGAATATGAGAGAGTTGGCGATAATAGCCCTAGCCGCTAGCTATTTCATATCCCGACACTTTTCCGTCCTCCACTTTCGTCAGGAGTTTTAAAGAGAGTTGATGGCAATAGTCTTAGTTGTCAGCTCTCCTGTCTCTAGTGCCCTCACCCTCTCATCCACACCCCTGCTCTACAAAATCTTTGATAGGAAAAAGGAAGGCTAAGGCTATGCCGGTCTCCCCACTTGCAAACTAAGTTGAAAGAAGAAGAAGAAGAAGAAGAAGAAGAAGAAGAAGAAGATGATGTCCCCTTTCCTTTGGTCACTAGCCAGCTGATGTTGAAGGTCGTCGGTGTCTACTACTGATGGAGATTATTTGTTTAAATTTGTTATTTTAGTTGTTTGTGTCATTGAATGTTGAGGTTTACACGTTAATGTTGATGATGTTGATGTTTTATATATAGATGTTGATGTAGTTTGATGTTAATAATAGTCTGGATGTAGAACAATGTATGTAATTTATATTTAGTTAATAAAAATTATACTTAACAGCTACTATATCAAGGATTTAATATAATATTAATTAAAGCTTCTTCAATGTGTGAAGTTTGACCACTTGATTGAAAATTACGAAATCTGGTATCAAACTTTGTGAAGTTTGATGAATTAAAATTACGACTGTCCTGTTTATATTTTGATATAGTGGGGTACGTACTAAACACTAAACATTATATAAATTATTTACTCATAATTTAAACTTGTTATTTTACTATCCAATATTTTTTGTTGGTTTATTTACCATGTTAATCATGCAGTAAAATCCATAACAGTGAAATGCTGACAATACAATTTGACAGAACTGCACTGCAAACAAGATCCTCAGAAGAGAAGCAATTAAAATAATTCCAAAAGAATAAAATTATGAAACTTAACATTATCCTCTTATTTTAACAGAAGCTTTAATTGGCTTCCTGATCAAAGGAAAAAAAAATAAATAAAAAATGAAAAAATATTGACCAAACTGCATCTACAAAAAATGTTCCAGATATATATGATTACCCCAAGCTCATGATTGGAAAGAATTGGGGAAAAAAAAGATTAAAAATCTTGTTAAACAAAAGCTCTTCAGTTTATCGGCATGAGCCTCCTGTGTTGCTACCATTGCCAGTACAATTGGATGGCCCACTTCCTGACAATAGCCTAGGCCTAGCAGCATGGAGTTGCCACACATTACACAACACCAGGACCAGCCATAGAAGTAGAATGAGGCACTTCCTCTGATTTGCTCCTAGCATCATGTTTAGAGATTTAATGGAGAAAAAGGTTGCTCTTCTTCCAAATTTGAAATCTGAAAATTTCTCTTTGTGAAAGTGAAGATGTTTGTTGTAGAAGAGAGTTGCATGGTGTGGTTGGTATATATAGTGAGAAGGAATGAAGAAAGAAATAGAGCGTGGAAGTCATATATAGGTGCATAGGATGTTAACATTTGGTCAAATAATTTGACAATTCTATTTTTTGGGTGGAATTAAATGACTCGGTCATTGTACAACGTTTAAGAGTAAAAACAGACAAACGTGTCCGATAAGTTGGGACACTAGTGATACCATAAAAGTAGACAAAATCTGCTTCCTATTCTGTGCTTCACTAATGACGTAATGTTACTTTATTTTCAAAGCACTTAGTTTAAGTCGGTTCATTTGATTCATAAAAAATCAAAAACTACGAAAGTAGAATTTAAATTGATTAAATATGAAGAGGAGGGATCTACTTACACTCTATTTTAGTGACACTAGATTACACCTTATATTTTTTAAAATTCAAATAGTAAATCCAAACTGTTCAATATTATGAATATATATATTAAAATGTGCTTGCAAATTAAATTTATATTTTTTAAATTTTTTTACTATTTATTAAGATGAATGCAAAAATTCAATAATCTGAAAACAATAATTTTGTAAAATACTTAATAAATTTTAAAAACAATTATAATTTAGTCACCGTCAACAATTAATCGGTTTAAATGGACATTTTTTACAACAGTGCTAGTGACTACTTATTTTTTTTATTTCTCTCTCCAAAGATAACAATTGGATCAGATGTACATGAATTTATGAGAATGTTTGATCAATGCATTTTGTGTAACATTTGATGTAATTAAATTAGATGAGTAAAGCTCCCTCAGGGTGTGTAAATACATTTTTTTTTTAATTTTATATTAGGTGTGTAAAGCTCTTTAAAAAAAATGAGAATGTTTGACTTAGGACCGTTCATGAGTCGAGTTGAGTCCGAATTGAGGACAATTTGGATTCAACTACCGAACTCATGAGTCGAGTTGAGTCCAAATTGCTAATCTAGTTTTGAGTTCCAAAATTTGATAAGCTATGTACTATCTATGAGTCAGAAACAATTCGAGTCAACTCATGACTCATAGATAGTACATAGCTTATCAAATTAAAATTTATCAAAACAAAACCTAACAAAATAAATAGTACATAGTTTATCAAAATAGTACACAATTCAAAATTTTATATAATAAAACAATGACAAATACATAATTAAATAGTACAAAGTTTACCAAATTACTAAATATTACAAAGTCTAGCAAAATATTACATAGTTTATCAAGTCAATGAGTCAACCGAGTAGATTCCGAACCGAGTTAGGGGCACCTTGGATTCAACTCATGAGACAACTAAGTCAATAAACTCAAGTTAGTTTCGACTTGAGTCAGTTTTAACTCGAGTTGTTGGCGAGTTAAACCCGAATTGATTCCGAACGAGTTATGATTTATGAGTTTTTTTTATGCACCCCTAGTTTCATCAACATGAAAAATTATAATAGATTTAATCTAATAATTTAGGATTAGTTTTGTTAGGGATAAGTCAAACGAATATTAAAATTTTGAAGATAGTGCTGAATAATTTAATCTACTATTCTATTGAACAAATCAAATATATAGCGAATTAGATCAGATGAGAGCCAGGTCAACCCTAGTTACAGTAACAATTAATTATTTCAAATTGATTTTTTATTTTTTTTAGAGTTAATTTTTCAATTTAAAATTTTGCTATCCATATTTGTGTGCACCAGTCAAAACCGAAGAATAAATTAGGTGCTAGTCTACTATTATGTTTTCTACAAGCAATGTTTGAATTCAGATAGTTGATCAGATACTGGACATGTGTAACAAAGAAAATCCTACATGCATGTGCTTTTCTGAGCAATTCTTCATGCCATCATTTTCTTTTCTTTTTTGATCAAATCGAATTAATGTTAATTTAATCTGTAAAGAGGCCAACACAAGCTAAGGATTATTGAATGAGGAGGACTCAAATGTCTTTATTTTTTATGTTTTTATCATACCTTTATTTTTAAAAAATTTAAAACATAAAAGTCAAAATAAAACCGTTGGATATGATTTACATCATTTTATCTATGCCCGTGGAAAAATTTATAACATTTTAACTTTGTTTTGATTGTCATCAAGAGCTTGTAAAAACATACTAATGTGGATAATTTTTGGACGTTGATTTTCAAATGATTGATTCACATAAAAACAAAATCGAAATGTAAAATTTATTTTTTATGGGCACAGAGAGAAAATAACATATATCACATCTAACGGTTTTATTTTGGCGTTTATGATTTAAATTTTGATTTATTAACATTTTAAAAAATGAAGGCATAGTAGATGCACAAAAAATGAAGACATTTAAACCAGTGTTGTAAAAAACGTCCATTTAGGCCGATTAATCGACCGATTTGTCATTGGCGGTGACCAAATCGTCATGAATTTTTCCGACTAATCGACTGATTATTTTCGATTATGGCCGATTATTCCCGATTATTTCTGATTAATCGCTTGGCGGTACCCTGTCCGTCCAATGACCGCATACCGTTATTTACAACACTGATTTAAACCCTCCTCTTATTGAATTGCAGGACTTGTTTTTATACTCTTTTGCGTTTGAATAAAGTTGATACTAATTTCCTATAAATATGTAATAAAAAGTAATGGCAGTACAAGTTCTTGTATACTTTTTATTTTAATATTTAATTATATGAACTATGAAGTTAAAAAAGTCAAGCAAAAATAATTTGAACTTCATGTTGTGTGCTTGTTACTTTTTGTTTTTGAAAGGTTGGTGCTTGTTTGAATTAGGCATTTAATTTTCCAACGTGCGCCGTCCAAAATGTTTTATTTACAATACACACCACTTTTAAGTTTTAAGTGCGCCTCCTCACTGATAGTACGGAACTATTTGACCATTAAATTAATCTAGATACATCTCAGTCGTTTATTTCAGATCAAACAGTCTCATATTATGAACGGACTAAACTTGTCAAAGATAGGCAGGGGCGGACCCAGAGTAGAACAGAGGGGGGCAGCAGCCCGTCCTGAATTTCCAGATTTAGTAGTGATTTATCGATACTGATCGACTTTGTTCTTCTCTGAATGTTTGATTTTGTAATTCATATTAATTTAGTATTAAAATCAAAATAATTTTTTTGAATTATAATTAGTAATTAAAATTATAAGTTAAAGCATTACAAATAATAAGTCAGAGTATTGAAAATATAAGTAAAATCATTGTTTTTTATTAAGTATTCAATTATTTAATGAGTTTAAATCTGATTTGATATTTTTTGGGTCTGGACGAAAAATCTGAATTAGATATACGGTCAAAATTAATATAAACCGTCTAATATAAAATAAACCAATAAATTACACCATGCAAGGTTGACTGAAAAAGAGAAACGCGGAGGCCTTTAATAAAGAAAATTTAATAAGTGGGTCAAATATTATTATGGTAACTCGGTGGGGGTAAAAAGGACTTTTCCACCTTGACAAAGTGGAGAGAGAAGACTTGGTAGACTTTTGTGCTTTGGCTTTTAGCCTTTTATTACAAAGTTTTAATTAATTATTATTGTTATTATTCCTTCAGATAGTCAAAGCTGAGAAAGTTAGTTTTCTCAATGTAGCGAGTCACAATTGACCCGCTGCGTGTATTGATCCACAGTGACACACAAGTGGTGAATAACAATGAATTATATGACATTGGTGTCATATGACACTAATTTCAAAATTAATTGAATACACATCAATCGACTAATTCAAACTGTTTAAACCGATTTACTTTATGAGTGATGCATTTACATGCAAATATTGTATATCCTAATTCAAACTGTTTAAACCGATTTACTTTATGAGTGATGCATTTACATGCAAATATTGTATATCTTCGAGTTATTTTAGTATCAAATCAAGCGGTAGAAAATATTGAAAAATAAATGTATTAAAATTAACTTAAAAACTCACACATTTGACCACTTGACTTGATACTTAAGAAATTCAAAAAATTATAAATTTTGCATGAAGCACATAACTAATGAAATAGATCGGTTTGAACGGTTTGGATTCACCATTTGAAGTCGATTCGATAGGTTTTGAAGTTGGTGTTATATAAGCTGAAATAACACTAATATTATACTAGCTAGACTCCTTATTACTTTATTGCTACATAAAACTATAAAATTAGCTACTTTTTCTTCTTCTTAAATATGGGGTTTTGTCTACTAAATTTTATTACACTAATGAAAACAAAAAATAATACAAAATAAAGAGAAGAAATAAAAATTGAATGAAAAAAAAAGATACAAGTTACATCAATTGTTTTTGTCATTAGATTTACCTATAAAGAACTGAATAAAAAAATTGACATAAATTAAAATCTGTGATTAATATATAAATTGTTTTTGTCATTTGGCCACTTCCATGCAATAACCGGGTTGCTTTCAAAGTTGCCACACAGTAGACAACACCAACACTAGTCAGCATTAGAGCGATGCACTTTCTTTGATTTTTAGTACTTTTAACGTCACATCATCAAGATTTTTTAGTTATTGAATGAGTATTAGCTCATATTTTAATTTTGATCAGAGTATGAACTTCTACTATTTTAATTTTGATCAGAGTATGAACTTCTACTTAAATTTTCAAATCACACATGTTTGACTATTAATGTATAGATCTAAGTGAATCTATTTTTGTATACTAAATTGAAATTTAAAAGGTCATTTAACAATAATAAAGAGGATTTAAATTAATTGAACCAAGTGAAATAAATAGACAATAGACCTGAATTTCATTATTCTCAATCATATTTTTTTTCTTCTTTAAAGAATGAATAAAAAATTTAGAAAAATAATAAAATTTATATGATCATAATTTGTTACCGATTGTTATAGATTTAAGAGTACAATAATTGTTTATTAAAAAAATAATCCTAATTGTTATAAACCGTGTAATTAAGTCATAGTAGAGTTGGTCTAATAGTTTGAATATATAGTCTATATATATAATAGAAACTTGGTAGCTAGGCCAGGTTAAGTGAAGAATGACAACCGTGTCAAGTATGTCACATATGTTTACACTTTCTAGTATGACTAATATGTTCTGATCAAAATATACAGACCAGTGCTTTGCTTATTTGAATAATAATAATAATAATAATAATAATAATAATAATAATAATAATAATAATAATAATAATAATAATAATAATAATAATAATAATAATAATAATAATATATAAATAATAAGGGTCAAATCTCTAGAAAAAAAATAACCTCCTGATTTATTTACTTTATTTAAATATCCATGCATGTATAAGCAAATATAGTAGCATTTAATTTGTTAACAAATTGAAGCACGATCTGGAAATGTTTTGCCAGGTGATAATATATTTTTACTTTTACATGAAATGCTCCAGTCCCCAGTAAAGTATAAATTTTAACAGAAAAGGCAGGAAAAGGGCACGGTAAAAATGACTAAGGCGAGAGAATTGTTGCAAGCTATTTTCATATCTTGGTCAAGAGATTGAATTCATGTAAGAAGATTAATTTGCAAGCAAGTTTATCAAATAACTGAAACGGTCAAAAGAAGGTAGTCAACATAAACTGTTTTTGACATCCATTACCATGCTTACAATTCATATGTGAAATCTTGGAGCAAGAACTAATCGCCAATTTATGGGAAAATAAAAAGGTATTCTAATTATTAAATAGAAATAAATAAGAATATAACAGTTGTACTTGACTAGCCCTCAATCTTGCACACCCACACACACGAAAAATAAGATGTCCCTGTTTTTGAAACACATGGTGTATATATATTGTTGGATTCGGTCTCTACTCTCTAGTAAGGTTATAAATAGTGCACTATAGCATTTGTTATAGCGTCGCTATAATATTTTTGCACTATAAAAATTACGACACTATCGGTACTATAGCACGTTATATGAGCATAGCACAGTTTTTTTAGTTGTTAACGTTCCACTATGACATGATAAACACTATTTAAACTACTGATGGAGAGGATTTGTTTTATTTTGTTATTTTTGTTGTTTGTGTCATTGAATATTGAGGTTTAGATATTAATGTTGATGGTGTTGATGTCGTTTGATGTGAATAATAGTCTCGATATAGAACAATGAATATAATTTATATTTAGTTAATAAAATATACTGTACAGCTACTATATCAAGAGTTTCGAAAAGAATATTAATGAAAGTTTCTTCTATAATGTGTGAAGATTTTGACCACTTGATTGACAATTATGAAATTTGATATCAAATTTTGTGAAGTTTGATGAATTAAAATTACGGCTGTGCTGTTTATATTTTGATATAGTGGGATATTAAACACTAAACATTAAATAAATTTTTTACTCATAATTTAAACTTGTTATTTTACTATCCAATGTTTTTCTTTGGTTTATTTACCATGTCAATCATGTCAGTAAAATCCATAACAATGAAATGCTGACAATACAATTTGACAGAACTGCACTGCAAACAAGACCATCAGAAGAGAAGCAATTAAATTAATTCCAAAAGAATAAAATTATGAAACTTAACATCATCCTCTTATTTTACACAGAAGCTTTAATTGGCTTCCTGATCAAAGAAAAAAAAAAAAATAAAGAATGAAAATATAACTGCATGTACAAAAAATGTTCCAGATATATGATTACCCCAAGCTCATAATTGGAAAGAATTGGGGAAAAAAAGATTACAAATCTTGTTAAAAAAAGCTCTTCAGTTTATGGGCATGAGCCTCCATTGTTGCTAGGGTTGCCAGTACAATTTGATGCCCCTAATAGCCTAGGCCTAGCAGCCTGGAGATGCCACACATTACACAACACCAGGACCAGCCATAGAAGTAGAATTAGGCACCTCTTCTGATTTGCTCCAAGCATCATGTTTGGAAATTTAATTGAAACAAAAAAGGTTGCTCTTCTTTCAAATTTGAAATCTGAAAATTTCTCTTTGTGAAAGTGAAGATGTTTGATGTAGAAGAGAGTTGCATCTTGCATGGTGTGGTTGGTATATATAGTGAGAAGGAATGAAGAAAGAAATAGAGCGTGGAAGTCATAGGTGCATAGGATGTTAACATTTCATTTGGTCAAATAATTTGACAATTCTATTTTTTGGGTGGAATTAAATGACTCGGTCATTGTACAACGTTTAAGAGTAAAAACAGACAAATTAACGTGTCCGGCCGGTAAGTTCGGACAGTTGTGACGCCATAAAAGTAGACAAAATCTTCTTCCTCTTTTGTGCTTCACTAATGACATTAATGTTACTTTGTTTTCAAGGCTCTTAGTTTAAATCAGTGTTGTAAATAACAGTATGTGTTATCAGATGAACATAATACTATCAAGCGTTTAATTGAATAATTAATATTTGAAAAAATTAAGAATTTATACAATTCTCATGTTGTACTATTACAAGCTTAGTCAACTATGGACAACTCATTATGATCCAGATTTTCATTTGTAAAAGTGAATACGAATAGATAGAAATAGTGAGAACTGTTATGTTCTCAAAGACCGGGAGTTCTTGTGGCAAAATTGTTGCTGGCAGGTCTTATATATTTGGATTAATAATAGTAATTAGACAATTAAATACATGCATGTAAGAGTAATTAAACTATAGACATATCACATTTCAGGTGTAACTCCATAATACATATATGTTTAATCTTACAGAGTAAAGCAGTGATCATCTCCATGGAAAATCAGGCAAAAGAATCCCTAGCATTGATGTTGAGGAAATGCAAAGAGGTCCACAATAGGTTGTTCCATCTCTTAGACAACACGCACGTCCGCACCGCCTCGTCGGTCATGAACAGCCCTAAGATAATAAGAAGTAAATCATCCGACAAATTACTTATGTAATCAAACATCATTGTGTAAGTGCAAGTGATGACCAGAACTAAAGGCTAGCGTGACATATATATATATATAGGAGGGTTCCAATGCTTCATGCCTTTCATACCTCATCATATCTCATATTTTATATCTTCGTTTTCAAAGTCCAAACTATTGATCCAAACCGCTCAACATAATATTTATAATAAAATATGCATGGAGATGAAGTTTTATATTTTTTGAAATTTTTTTACTATTTTTTAAGATAGTTACAAAATTACTGTTTTTGGACCGTTCAAAAAACAATGATTTTCTACCCATCTTAAAATATAGTAAAAAAATTTCAAAAATTGTAAAATTTCATCCCCAACCATATTTTATTATGGATATCATGTTGAACGGTTTGAATCAACAATCTAGACTTTAAAAACGAAGATATAAAATATGAGATATGATGAGATATGAAAGGCATGAGGCATTGGAATCGTCCTATATATATATATATATATATATATATATATATATATATAGAGTTAGGCTGGGGTGCTATGGATAGCATAGTGGCCTCTATGCTACGGCTCAATATTCGAGTTTTCAAAATCCAAACGGTCGATCCGAACCGTTCATCTTATTCTCCATATTAATATCTGCTTGGAGACCAAATTTTACATTTTTCTGAATTTTTTTACTATTTATTAAGTATTTTACAAAATTGTTGATCCAACGGTGGCTGCACAAAACAGTAAAACCGTTGGATTAGCGATTTTCAAAGTGGCTTAATAAATAGTAAAAAAATTCAGAAAATTATAAAATTTGGTCTCCAAGCAGATATTAATATGGAGAATAAGATGAACGGTTCGGATCGGCCGTTTGGATTTTGAAAACTTGAATATTGAGCCGTAGCATAGAGGCCACTATGCTATCCATAGCACCCCAGCCTAACTCTATATATATATATATATATATATATATATATATATATATGAGATGAGCTACGGTGAGTGGCGAAGTAAAACGCGTTTCTACTTCACTCTATATTTTCATTTTGAAAATCCAAACGACCGATCCGAACCGTTAGATGTGATCTCCATATTGAAATGTGCTTGGAGACCAAATTTTACATTTTTAGGAATTTTTTTACTATTTATTAAGCAATTTTGAAAACTGCGGTTTTGCTGTGAACAATAAAAAACAGTAAGAATTTCTGGACCATCGGATCAGCGATTTTCAAAATTGCGTAATAAATAGTAAAAAAATTTCCAAAAAATGTAAAATTTGATCTCCAAGCACATTTCAATATGGAGATCATGTTGAGCGGTTCGGATCGGTTGTTTAGATTTTCAAATCACAAAATATGAGCGTGAAGTAAAATAGTCGCTTTACTTCGCAACTCACCGTAGCCCATCTATATATATATAGATGGGCTACGGTGAGTTGCGAAGTAAAGCGACTATTTTACTTCACGCTCATATTTTGCGATTTTAAAGTTCAAAACGTCGATCCGAACCGTTCATCTTATTCTCCATATTGAAATGTGCTTGGAGACCAAATTTTACATTTTTTGAAATTTTTTTACTATTTATTAAGCAATTTTGAAAGTCGCTGATTTGATGGTCCAGAAAATTTTACTGTTTTTACTGTTCACAGCAAAACAACAATTTTTAAAAATGCTTAATAAATAGTAAAAAAATTTCCAAAAATGTAAAATTTGGTCTCCAAGCACATTTCAATTTGAATTAAACATCTAACGGTTCGAATCGGTCATTTGAACTTTCAAAATAAAAATACGACGTGAAGTAAAAACGCGTTTTACTTCGCAACTCTCTGTAACCATCTCTCTCAATATATATATATGTCACGCTTTGTTCGCACTTTGTAGTATATATTATTACCTGATTTAGACTGTACGGATCAGTACCTTCCTCAAACATAATAAAGTCAAGTTATGAATGGTCAGTGTTAAAGGTCAAATATTTTAGTAGGTGGGTTATAAAAGGACTTGGTCGTAAAGATGATGGCATGTGAAACAGGCAATTTGAACTGACCGGTACCTGCTAGGCTGCTCTTCATCATTCGTATGATCGTATCTCAAACGCAATTTATTAAAAACATAGGACAAAAAAGAAATACTTTTTGCCCGGTTCTTCATGTCAAAAATAGAATAAAGAATTGAACAGAATAAAAGTCCAGTTCTATAAAAAGAGGTCATTAGTCAAAGCTATGGCAGTCAACGCTTAAATTTGAATAAAACTGAATTTACTAATATTCAACTCTTTTGGCATTACGGTGTTTCAAATTCAAATACATTCAATTTGAATTGTCTTTCGGTCTAGACTGTCAGGTATATTTCAAAAATTTCATAACGATCTAGACTAGATCTTATTATATACAAGCAATCAATGACACGCAGTTTATTGATTATGTCACACGCATAATCTAGCATAGTGTTATGAATCATACATATCCAAACAAGTGGAGCGTGAAACGGTTACCTACGCCTTAGTCTTCCTTGATTAAGTATCCAAAATAGAAAATATCAAGCTTCGTACACTAAGGTGTTATCGAGAACAGGAGGAAATCAATGCTAGTTGATCAGATCCTCTTGCCTTTGCGAATTCGAATGCCAGCACACTGCTTTAAAGCACTTTAAGTAGTATTCGCGTAGCGTATCAACACAACCTCATACGCTTCTTGATGATCCAAATCTCAACTCGAATTGAGGAGGTAAGGAGAGATCAAAATCTAGATCAATGGATCTAGATCAATCTTGTGCAAGAAGGAGGAGAGAGAGATCGTTCGATCCTAAACACAAAGAGAGGAGAGAGAGGGTGGTGGTGGCAGGAGATAGGCGGCTCGGGTCTGGATCGGCTCCAAGCCAATTGGACGGGAGGAGGAGGAGCGATCGAGGTTTGGCTCGGTTTGGCGGAGCGGTGGCGGACCCATGAAGGCTAGGTGGTGGAGACGGCGAGTGGAGCGGAGGGCCAACCAGCAGTCTCATGGTGGCGCGCGGCTAGGAGGAGAGGAAGGGGTGGTGGCCTCTACTTGGATTGGATCACACCCTTTCTCGTTTACTCCTTAGCTCATTTGATCAATGAAAGAGAAAGAGAAAAAGGGAGAAGCTTCTATGTGATCTTGCCAAATGAATTGTGTATACATAGAAAGGAAGGATCCCCTTCAAATTTAATTCATAAATTATACAAATGTCCTTGTAAATATCTAATCTCATGTTAAATCAAGAAGGCTCATTTGGTAATTTCCATAATTAATGATTCAATGGACCATTAGTCTATTTAAGAATATATCCATCCATTGCTTCTTTTGCAAGCAATCTCACCCCTCACCTCACCTTTGGTCAAAAACGTGTTTGACCAAGGTTTTATCCGTCTTTGACTTTGGTAAACTTTCTTACCTCTTCACTTAAATGATCATAACTTTTGAATCGTAAATCCAAATCGCGCATACCACATATCCACGCACTCATATGATTATCCTCTATCTCATGGTATCAACACATCAACCAAAATAGCAAGAAAATCATCTCACATAATCAAAACATCATTTGCACAGCAGGTTGCAAACTGCTTTGATTATGTCGTCATATCTCTCATAGTGTTAAACAGTATAATAGCTCGTATTATTAAATTCATTGTGCTATGTTGTTTCCAACATCTATACACTAGTGTCATCAGCCTGTATGACATCTCGACTAAGTGACCTTATAGGTGTGACCGGCTTGAATCCCGAGATTTTTATTTTTATCGAAAAAATAAATAATTTTATTATAAATAGCCACGTTTTTCAAAATTTTTTATTTCTACCCAAACCGCATATATTTTGTGCGGCCCGAATTAAAAATTCGGACCGTATAGAATATATGCGACCTGAATTTTTTTTTTTGGATTTAAAATTTCGGATTGCATAGAATATTTGCGGTCCGAATTTTTTTTTTTTTTGCTTTTTTCTAATGGCCAAGGCTTTTTTTGAGTGATGATATCTCACGATTTGTTTAGAGATTTTGGATGAAAATTCACAGTCTTGTTTACGATGTCAAGACTACATGTCGGTCAATTTTCATGCATTTTGAAGATGTTTTCCTATGTTAACCAGAGATGCAAAGTTGGACTCAGAAGCACTCCTTTAGCAGTTTGGGCAATTTTTGAGAGATGATATCTCACAATCTGTTTAGAGATTTTAAATAAAACTTCACATACTTGTTTTACGATGTCAAGACTACATGTCGGTCAATTTTCATAAATTTTGAAGATGTTTTCCTATGTTAACCAGAGATGCAAAGTTGGACTCAGAAGCATTCCTTTAGCAGTTCGGGCAATTTTTGAGAGATGATATCTCACGATCTGTTCAGAGATTTTAAATAAAACTTCACAGACTTGTTCTACGATGTCAAGACTACATGTCAGTCAATTTTCATGAATTTTGAAGATGTTTTCCTATGTTAACCAGAGATGCAAAGTTGGACTCAGATGCACTCCTTTAGCAGTTCATACAATTTTTGAGAGATGATATCTCACGATCTGTTTAGAGATTTTAAATAAAACTTCATAGTCTTGTTCTACGATGTCAAGACTACATGTCGATCAATTTTCATGAATTTTGAAGATGTTTTCCTATGATAACCAGAGATGTAAACTTGGACTCAAAAACACTCCTTCAGCAGTTCAGGCATTTTTTTAGTGATGATAAATGAGTGCTTTTGAGTTTAATTTTGCATCTCTAGTTAACATAGGAAAACATCTTCAAAATTCATGAAAATTGACCGTCATCTAGTTTCGACATCGTAGAACAAGACTGTGAAGTTTTATTTAAAATCTCTAAACAGATCGTGAGATATCATCTCTCAAAAATTGTCCGAACTGCTAAAGGAGTGCTTCTGAGTCTAAATTTGCATCTCTGGTTAACATAGGAAAACATCTTCAAAATTCACGAAAATTGACCGACATCTAGTCTTGACATCGTAGAACAAGTCTGTGAAGTTTTATTTAAAATCTCAGAACAAATCGTGAGATATCATCTCTCAAAAATTGCCCGAACTGCTAAAGGAGTGCTTCTGAGTCCAAATTTGCATCTCTGGTTAACATAGGAAAACATCTTCAAAATTCATGAAAATTGACCGAATTATAGTTTTGACATCGTAGAACAAGACTGTAAAGTTTCATCCAAAATCTCTAAACAGATCGTGAGATATCATCACTCAAAAATTGCCCGAACTGCTAAAGGAGTGCTTATATCTCAAAATTTGTCCGAACTGCTAAATGAGTGCTTCTGAGTCCAACTTTGCATCTCTGGTTAACATAGGAAAACATATTCAAAATTCATGAAAATTGACCGACCTTTAGTCTTGACATCATAGAACAAGACTGTGAAGTTTCATCCAAAATCTCTAAACAGATCGTGAGATATTATCACTCAAAAATTGCCTTGGCCATTTGAAAAAAACAAAAAAAAAAAAAAATTTGGGCTGCATATATTCTATACGGTCCGAATTTTTAATTCGGGTTGCACAGAATATATGCGGTTTGAGTAGAAATAAAAATTTTCGAAAAACGTGGTTATTTATAATAAAATTATTTATTTTTTGGGTAAAAATAAAAATTTCGGGCTTGAATCTGTATAACATTGGCAATCTGGAACAGCCAGTTTCCAGTTGATTAAGGTTAGCGTCTAGCAACATGCCTTGACTATCCATGTATACAGACGATATGTATCCAGATAGTATCACAGATCCAATATAGACAGTGCATAACACTACTTGTGTTATTTCCAATATCTCATGATGATCCAATGATGAACGTGATGAGATAGGATGTTTGTCATTCCCGCTGTATCATCGATTATGTTTCTTGACACGTGAGCATTATATTATAATACGTGATTGCAGCTAGTCAATCAGGTTGTGCACATATAATATAATATTTATTAAGGGGTCCAAGGATATCGTAGCTTACCACATACACCAGGATGTCAGTAAAGGATATTTAGTCCTGTTGACATATGCGTCATACCCAACGTAAGTACTGCACACAGAGAAGATGTCTGAATGACCCCTTTTTACAGAGAGCGTTGGACACCAACTACTAATGCACATTCTTTAAGAAGGCATACCATATTTTCAAACTTAAGACAACAATACCATGAACCATCAATGACAAAAACACAGAATTCATTGTGATGTTCACGCGTGGTCAAATCTGATGACATATAAACACTAATATGCATATGTGACATTGAACCGGCAGCAAGTCCGAGTTGATCCATAAGCTTAAATCACAGCATTCAATCATCACACTAGTCTCACATGCAATCAGTGTTCCTTACAGATTACATTGGTTAATGATACTTTAAATTTCATTACTTTTATAGTATGGTTGCCACTCAAGCTAAACACTTAGATAAATTATAAGTAATGCAATTTTAGACAACAAATTAACTCCCGTCAATCAATCATATGAACAAGAAGCATAAATAATAATTTATTGTAGAACACCTCACTCGATCATCCTGAATGCTTGAAAAGTAAGAAATGCCACCAAATCATAACTACCCTTCCATTTTTAAGCTAGTTCCGTTAGTCAAACTTGACTTGATTTTTAGTTGCTAAATATGATTTTGGGCTTTTACTTTTGGATTGAAATATACCTGAGCTTTAATTAATTTACAATTGACTTCAACATAAACAAATCCTTGTGGACTTAGGTAACAAAATTCAAAATAAAAAGGCCTACTTTTAAAGGTAGGTACTTTTCATGAGGATAAAAAGTGACTTTTCACGATGGTATTTTTTGCGACTGAATACTGTCATAAATGCATTTTTTTTCTCGCAAAAAGTGCATACTTTGTTGTTGAAAATTTTGAAAAGCTTTGATCTCTACATATAATCGCACCAAAAGTTTTTTAAATAACTTGCTTTTTCATTAAAAAGAGAAAAATAGTTTTGCCTACTAAACCACCTTTAATTTTGTATATACCGCCGATTTTTATTATATTCTTATTTTAGCAAGAAATGAGGATTAAAAATTAATTTTTGCTTGTACTGCAAAAGCACAATTTTTAATTTGTTTTATCAAACTTTTATTAATTTTATAGTTTATGTCTATATCAGTTAATTCAAAGCAAATCTTTAGATCAACAATCAAATGATTCTCTATTTTCATATACAATACGTACAAAAACGATTATCATTATAATGGTTCTAAAAAAATATTTTTCTGTAGAATAAAGTCTAACATAAAATGTAAAATAAATTTTTATATATTATATAAGTATTTTCTGTTACCAAATAAAACACACACGCATTTGCCTCTCAATTGAAAAAAACATAGATTAATAAATAATTATGTTATAAATATTCGATCATAGTATTGATTTAAACAGCGGCTGCTTGAGCGGATAAATTGGTATGCACTATGCTACTAATAAAAATTGTAAAGTTTATTGTTTTTTTTTTCCTCGCTAGCAGTCTATATATTATTAGTACTGTACAAATGTTTAAATAACGTTTATCGCATCACAACGGAACGGCTAAAAGAACAACGTTATATTCATATAGCATTGCTATAATGCCGATAAGTCATAGCTTTTATGATCCAAAAACGCTATAGCACTCCTATATGACACTATTTATAGTACCATAATAGACAATTAGTGTGTATTATAGCGAAATAGTGCACTTTCTGCTTATTTAGCATATATTTTCAAATTCTCCCATCTTTATTATTATTATTATTATTATTATTATTGAAGCCATGTTTAACTTTTCATTTAGTGTTTTTATTATGACAATGATTATTCTAAAATATTTATAGGAAAAAACTTAATAGTTTCTTAATTCAATTAGTTTTAAAGTTTTTGATGCTTAATTTCTCATAATTACTATTCGGTTAATGTTGATTTAACTTTTACATTTATTATTTATTATAAAAAATATATTAAACTTGAGTTTTAGTGGAGATCGGGACGTTCCGATCGACTTTGCTTCCTTCTAAAAATTTTTGCCCCCCCTCTGGATATTTAATTTGTAATTTGGAGTTAAATTTATGGTTAAATTGAAAATAAATTTCTTGAATTATGATTGATAATTAGAATTATAGGTTAGAGAATTATAAATTACAAGTCAGAGTATTGGAAAGTATAAGTTAAAACATTATTTTTATCGAGTACTTAATTAGTTAATGAGAGTTTAAATCCGATTTGGAATTTAAACCCAATTTGATATTATTTTTTTATGAGTAAAGCTAGGGTGTGATGTGCTCACCAAGAGGGGTTGGTGAGCACAACTCCAAAAGTCTATCGGATTGCCTTCAAACAACAAATTCAAACCGTTGAAATCCATCTACTTCTTGAGTGATGCATTTACATTCAAAATTTTAAAAGTTTCGAATTCATTAAGTACAAGATGAAGCGGTAAAAAAATATTGAAAAAGGTTTATTGTTTTGACCGCTTGACCTTGTAGTAAATGAATTTAAAACTTGTAAAATTTTTTATGTACATGTATTACTCATTAAGTAGATTAATTTCAACAGTTTGAATTCATCGTTTGAAGAAAATCTAATAGACTTTTGGAGTTGTGCTCACCAATTTCTCTTGGTGAGCACATCACACTGTAACTTTGTTCTTTTTTTATTCTCTGACGAAAATCCTAAGTCAGCCCCTGAATACAGTGATACATGCTCAATATATATCCGTTATGGCAAATGGCCACCACTATTAGCCCGCTATCAACTGTTTAAACCTTTGAACGATGATAAATTTTCACGGTAGCAAGGTTTTATGTGAAATTAACATTTGTCAAATTGAAAGTGACTCAAGTGAGGTATATAAAAGAAAGATGTATATTTTTTTTGTATAAATAATATAGCAGGCGAATTATTCACTATGATTCCATTAAAAAATTGAAAATTACAATTGGAGAGATATATATATACAAGTGAGAGGGCAAGAGAGGTGATCAAGATGTTGAAATGGAAATAAATGGACTAATGGGATGCAAATATTGACAGAGCTGATTTTGCTTCATGCGGCGTATCAGCTATGTACTTTTAAATTTTGTCTCTATTAATTATACACTACATAAAGTGAAACTAGCTCTGTCAATATTTTTTACGGGTAGTTTTGTCATAACAACCCTAAAAAGAATATCAACTGGATTGCATGTAATTCTGCACTTATTTTAGTAATTTGCATGGAAATGTTCTCCGATTGTTTGCTCTTCTTTTAAATTATTACAGCTTCTCGCTCAAACCTTATTTTTTTTTTCGAGACTGACAGTAAATCCTCGATCCATATAACTGCTATATCATATGTAAATTAAATTTCAGTTCATATATATGATTTGTCGAGTAGTTAAGTTCACCTTTGACCAGAGCATTGAAAATCACAAGTTAGAGCATTGTTTTTTTATCTAGTGCTCAATTAGCTAATAAATTTGAATCCGATTCGTTATTTTTTTGCTCCTCCAGAAAATCCTGGATCTGCCCCTACCCATTACTACAGAAATGGTCATTGTACACTGCAAATTGTACACGGATTTGACAATTTTATATAAAAACCGTGTAGAAATTATAATTTTTTGGAAGCCTGAAATATCTGTGGGATCTCTACACAGATATTTATTAAAGAATAAGTGTAGAAAGCCTTGAGAGAGCTACACGGACGTTTATTAGGAATTGTACACGGATTATTGTTTAAATAACAGTGTAGAAATCCTTGAGAGAGCTACACAGATATTTATTAAAGAACCGTGTAGAAAGGTAGGAATTGTACACGGATGTTTGTTTAAATAACAGTGTAGAAAGCTTGAGAGAGCTATACGGACGTTTAATAAAGAGCTATGTAGAAAGGTAGAAATTGTATATGGTTTTTTGTTTAATTAACAATGTACAAAGCCTTGAGAGAGCTACACGGATATTTAATATAGAGCCGTGTAGAAATGTTATTTTAGGGTTTTGGTTATATAAAAGGCCTTCTCATTCCCATGCTGTTTTGATCAATTTATACTCTCCCTCTCACAGTTAACAATTGGGTGGAGATTTAGGTCTATCAATTATTTTGGATCACAAATCATTCAAGATGAGCTACTATTTTTGGAGCTCATATATGAAGATGAGCGGTCTGATTTCCCATGTTAATTGTTTCATTTCCTTAATTAATTGGTCTGATTTCTGCGCTAAAGTGTTTTTGGAGGGTAATATGAAGATACATGTTTTTGGAGGCCGGATCTCAGATCTTGGAAGTTAATTTGTATTTCTCCTCTCTTGAGCTAAAGTGTTTAGTTTAGTATTATCAATAGATGAACACAGACTTTACCTTAATCAGACTTTTGTTTAGTTACATTAACCTAAGTAGTCTTTTGGTTAGTTCCTTGCATGTTGATCTGCTGATAATACTAAACTAAACACCTTAGCAAGATCTAGAGGAGAACAAGGAAGATTCTGACAAACCCTACTGTTAAAACATGTATCCTTACCCTTTGTAAACATGTATCTTTATATTACCCTCTGTAAACCCTACTGGCACTTTTCATTTTATTAATAGCAATTGACATTTTCATATTGTGCTTACTCTATTTTGAAAATTCTCTATTTTGCTATCTGAAAACATAGAAATACTAGCAAAAATGGAGGCTAGCCAAAAAAAAAATTGAAAAAAAAGAGAATTCTACACGGCTGTTTATATAAAAGTCCGTGTACAAAGAGGAATTCTACACGGCTCTTTATATAAATGTCTGTGTAGCTATTTCTAGGCTTTCTACACGGATTTATAACTAAATATCCGTATAGAAATGTTATTGTAGGGTTTTGGTTGTATAAAAGGCCTTCTTCTAGTGCCGTTTTGATAAATTAATACTCTCTCTCTCTCTCTCTCTCTCTCTCTGTATTGAATGTTGGTCTAATTTTTGCGCACAAGGAGGCCGGATCTGAGATCTTTGAATTGAATTTGCATTTCTCATCTCTATCTTGCTAAGGTTAGTCATATATATATTTCTCTTTTCTTTCTCTAATTTTCTGTTACTTATTGTTGCTTATTTAGGTTAATTATATATTAATTAATGCATGCATGCTTGATTTGTTTAGATAATGTAAATAATTAGTATATTGTGGTCTAATAACCGTCCTATTGATGCTTTTAGGTTCATGCCCATTCAATATTAATCCAATAGGGATTAATTTTGAATAGTCTCTTGTTTGGGACTGCTCTTTGAATATTGTGTCTCATTTAGAATGTGAATACATATTAGCGGAATTTAATTAGTATTTGAGAAAAGTTCGACAGTATTTCTCCTCATTGCTCCTACGAGTATGTGGTTTGTATGCATACTTGAGGAGTTAATGGGAAATGCTGCCGAATTTTTCTCAAATACTAACTAAATCTTGTTAATATGTGTTCACATATGAGGTATAATATTCAAAGAGTGGGTTAGGGTTGTAAACCGGCTCTTTGTAAGCCCGAAATTTGGAACAATTTATATGCGGTTGAAAATGCAGTCACAGGGGGCCACTGGTGTTTGATTGTGATTGTGCCACTTGAAAATGCGGTTCTTATCATGGATTCTTCACAGCCGAAAGGAAACATCTCTCCTCAGTAGTCCAAAAAAGCCGTCCCTTTTGTATCAACGTAAGCAATATTAATTCACTTGGTTTGATTTTTTTTCAATTATAACAAATTGTGGAATTACTAATTACAGTCACTCAATTTTGTAAGGACTTTTTTGAAATATATTCAAGAGGGAGGATTGCAAACCACGGGCAAGCAGAAAAATAGATTGAATTGGTAGTGGTTGTCGGTGAGCACACTATAATTTTATAATTTCATATTTTGTTCAAAAAATTATTGTCATTCTAACATAGACCGCTAAATGTAAATTTCAGTGCCCACAACAGGAGGACGGTTGGAAATGCAGTTATTACACGATGATTTATATGTTTCACTTTGTCGAAAGAATACAATTCAAATTTCCACAATCGCCGGTATGTAATTCATATGTTTGCTTTGACTTGTCCATATAATTAATATTGATTTCCTCTAATATTTTATTCTACTAAATTTGTTTTATTAGTTGCATTGTTATAATTACAATATTTATTTTTATAAAGCAAAACAGAGATGTAGTTGCTATATTGTATTTTTGTAACTTATATATTTTGAATTTGTGTAGTATACATCAAAGCAGAGTTACTCCAAGGAGCATATAGATTTTTTTAGATGTATGTGGGCAAGGTGGTTTCAACATGAATTTTGTAAACTACAATATGGATTTGTATAATTTTGTATAATTTAGTGTACATGAATTTTGTATAATTTTGAATAATTTAGTGTACATGAATTTTGTATAATTTTGTTTAGGAATTTTGGTAAAATTCTCTATTTTAGAATTGATATGATTTTAAATGGCTAGCAAATTAGAGGCTACCCAAAAAAAAAAATTGAAAAAAAATAAAACAATTATACACGGATATTTAACCAAAGTCAGTGTAGAAATATAGCAAATAAAAATATAAGAGAGCTACACGGCTATTTATGTAATAATCCGTGTGGAAATAGTTATTGTACATAGATATTTAGCTAGATATCCGTGTAGAAAGAGTGATCGTATACAACTGTTTATTTAAAACTCTATGCAGTTCTCCAGAAATTGTACACGGTTGTTTATGTAATAATCCGTGTAGAAATAGTAATTGTACACGGACATTAAGCTAAACGTCCATGTAGACAGAGTAATCGTACACGGCTGTTTATGTAATAATCTGTATAGCTCGGTAATGGAGGGCGCCATTGCAAAGGAATTGTACACGGCTGCTTATGTAATAATTCGTGTAGAATATTAATTGTACACGGATATTTATCTAAATGTCCGTGTAAAAATTGTAGTCGTACACGGCTGTTTATGTAATAATCTGTGTAGCTCTCACTAATCGCACACGAGTAAATATCCATGTGTATTTATTCAGGGGTTTCTACACCCTTACACTCCATACGGCAGGAAATCCGTGTAGCTCCCATGTTTATGTTCGTGTGCAATCTCTTTTTTTGTAGTAGTGACCGTTATAGAGATCTTAATTATTTCTATCATACGTCCACACAACTACATGCATGCAATTAAAATTTATAAAAATGAAAAAATTATTGTTTCTTCAGTTACAATGAATGAACAAATTTACAAGAGCAAAAAGTTAAAATTATTCTATACAAACTAATTATGTAGTCTCAGGCTTTAGAAGGCTGACATCGATTTCCTGTACAAATTAACGCCTCTTCTATATCCAAAATTCTGTCTAAATTGATCAACAGGAACCGCCATGGTTGCTCGGGTTGCTACCACAATTCGAGGGCTTTGAGCCGGGCCCACCTTTCGGCAAAGAGCTCAGAAAACTACTACTCGACCAGCTGCTTCCCTCGAGTAATCTTGCGGCATCGAGATATTGCATATTGAATAACACCAATACCAGCAACAACAACAGCTTTACAACAGGTCTTTGATTAGTACTGAATCTTGCCATCATAGACAAACGAATAGTAGAAATATATACTTTCTTTAATTTTCTAGTTGAAGAAATAGTATATAATTAGTGTAGGTTGTGAGTTATATATTGAGATGTATAGAGATGAACCAATGCAGGATGCATGGAGAGGTAGAGATGTATATATAGGTGGGGGTGGGGGTGCCTGGTGCAAGTCTACTTCCATGGATTGGTCAAGATTTTTGAATTTTTTTTTTAGGTAGCTTTACGAGACTTTGATTGGGTCGTCAGATCACGAGTTCATAACCTGCGCACCAAGAAATAACTAACGACTTAATTCTTTCTTTTGGATTCTCTCCTGTAAGATATAAATGGGCATGTCCAGTTCCCACGATTACATTGTCCGCTCAGTTGTAACCTCATACAACGGGGGACCAGTTTTGTATGAAATGGAGACTCATAGTACAACGCCTGATTTGTTCCTGTCTAAGTTTTTCTTTATCCGACAATACAGAAAGATTTCATGTTGCCTGCCTTTAGCAGTTTTTTTTTTTTGTCGGGTCATTATGCCGAGGTAAATGAATTATTCAGTTCGGTTCGGTGATGTCAAAAATTCATAATTTGAGAATAATTCGGGTATAGATCAAGAATGATTCGGAATTATCCGGATTAGCGATCTCAGTCCGGCAAAAGAGCAAAAAAAAAAAAAAATGTTCCGGAAAAAATTTGTGAATTATTCGGATTTAATTCGGTCAAATTTTAGTCAACCAAATAATTCGGCTTTTGGTTCAACATCACCAAAAAAATAAATTATTCGAGTTTAATTTGGAAATTATTCATGAATCTTTTGACTATCAGATAACCACTGGTATGGACTCATCTCAATTCTCAAAAAACTTTTCACGCATTTTAAAATGCTTATGTGCTATTATATATGACGATGCATACTTGTCTATATAGTATTAAAGTATACATGTCTATTTTAATTAAGATATAACTGTTAACGGCTGCAATGTTGTTTTGATTTTTGACCAAACCAAAATATCTTCTGATCTTTCATACTCGTTTTTTGAATTTCATGCATGAAGTTCATCATTTTTCATGGATAATATATAAAATACATCTTAATTATTGAATTTCAAAACTAAACATTACTTTTATTAATTGGTTGTCAAAATCTCACTTTGCTTATATTTGTCAGAGTGGAAAAAAAACCCTGACAATGATCAAAGAAAACAAAAAGGTACAGCCACTAATACCAGTAGCACCATAATGCACGGAAGTTAAATGATTCTACGAGTAGTAGTAAAACTAATTAAGGTTCTTGAGTTAACTTTTCTCTTTTTTGTGTAAGTGGAGATGCAAAAGAGAGGCATGAGAGGTCAATAAATTAAACTGGTTCAGTTGGTATAAACCGTGTAAGTCATTTTGCATTGCATGTTGAACGTGGGTCAATTTTTTTGAAAGTCTTAATACTATGGTATTATGTTTTACTTGCGATGTTGCACAGAATATAATATAATGACTTGGTCTTTACGTACGTACCAAGCTAACATGAGAGTATCAGATATGTCATGCTTGTTTAATTTGCACTTAGTAGTATATGTTATTATCTTATTTAGACTGTACGGATCAGTGCTCTCCTTAAATTATTCAAAATTACAGAGACAAAAACATTTTTGAAGGATACTTTTCCTTTTGCGTAGATAAATTAATGAGCAAATTTATGTTTAATCTTTTCAAATTTGAGGATTATGACCGTCAACTCATGTTTACATAAATAAAATGGCTGCGCGTCCAGTTGCTATAAGCTTTTTTAGAGCAACATATTGATTAGCATTCTTAATTAACTAATTATATATAATAAAAAGAACCATGCAATAATATAATGGGAAGGTTAATCCTGTTCTAGGCTGTCAATATATGATGCGTATATAACCTTTCTAAACTTTTCAAATTTTATTTATACAAAATTTAGTTTGAATAAACTAATTAAATTATATTTCATGTGATTTGTTGAGAAATAAGTTCACCTTAATTTGACTAGATATCTTTTTCTATCATATATATGTCCACACAAATACATTCAATTAAAAGAATGAACAAATTTATTGTTTATTTAGTTACAATGAATGAACAAATACAAACTAATGTATATTCTCTTGCTTAGAAGGCTGATAATGATTTCCTGTACAAATTAACGCCTCTCTTCTATATATCCAATTATTTGATACTGCCTATCTTTTGTCTAAAATCTAAATCAACACGAACCGCCATTGTTGCTCGTGTTGCTACTGCAATTCGAGGGTGTTGAGCCGGACCCACCTTTCGGCAAAGAGCTCAGTAGACTACTCGGCCAGCTTCCCTCGAGTAATCTTGCGGCATCAAGATATTGCAAATTGAACAACACCAGTACCAGCAACAACAACAGCTTTACAACAGGTCTTTGATTAGTGCTGAACCTTGCCATCACAAACAAACGAATCGTAGAAATATATATATACTTTCTTTTGAAGTGGAAGAAATAGTATATAATTAGTGTAGGTTGTGAGTTATATATTGAGATGTATAGAGATGAACCAATAATGAAGGATGCATGGAAAGGTAGAGATGTATATATAGGTGAGGGTGGGGGTCCAAGTCTACTTCCATGGATTGGTCAAGCATTTTGAATATTTTTTTAGTTAGCTTTACGAGACTTTGATTGGGTCAGATCATGAGTTCATAATAACCTGCGTACTAAGAAATAGCTAACGGCTTAATTCCTTGTTTAGGATTCTCTCCCGTAAGATATAAATGGGCATGTCCAGTTTCCACGATTACATTGTCTGCTCAGTCCAAACCTCATACAACGGAGGACCAGTTTTATATGAAATGGAGACTCATGGTACAACGTGTGATTTGCTCCTGTCTAAAAGGTTTTCTTTATCCGACAGTACAGAAATAATTTCATGTTGCCTGTCTCTTAGTAGTAATAAAATATACGTGTCAATTTTAATTAAGACATAACTGTTAACGGCTACAATGTTTTGATCAAACCAAAATATGTTGTCACAGCTATTAATAACTGTTTTGATCTTTCATACTCGTAATTTTTTGAATTTCATGCATAAAGTTCATCATTTTTCATGCATAAAATATATAATACATCTTAATTATTGAATTTCAAAACTAAACATTACTTTTATTAATTGGTTGTCAAAATCTCACTTTCCTTATATTTGTCAGAGTCGAAAAAAAAATCCTGACAATGATAAAAGAAAACAGAAAGCTACAGCCCTTAGTTATAACAGAGAACTATGTTCTCATCATCATGCATGGAAGTTAAATGATTCTACAAATAGTAGTAAAACTAATTAAAGTTCATGAATTAATTTTTCTCTTATTGTGTAAGTGGAGATGCAAAAAAGAGATGCATGGCCAGGAGAGGACAAGAAATTAAACTGGTTCAGTTGGTATAAACCGTGTTAAGTCATTTTGCATGTTGTACGTGGGTCAATTTTTTTGAAAGTCTTAGTACTATGGTATTATGTTTTACTTGTGATGTTGCATAGAATATAATATAATGACTTGGTCCAGTTTAACACCAGACTAAGATGAAAGTATCAGATAGATGTCACGCTTTGTTTGCACTTTGTAGTATTTTTATATTTACTTGAAAGGCTTGCACAGTTGCACTGTGTAGTATTATTACCTGATTTTGACTGTACGGATCAGTGCCCTCCTTAATTTATTCAAAATTTACAGAGACAAATTAATGCATTTTTTATGGATACTTTTCATTTTCTGTAGATAAATGAGCAAATCTATGTTTAATCTTTTCAAATTTGATGATTATGACTGTCAATTCATGTTAACATAAAAAATGGCTGTAAAGGCTTTCACAAAAAAAGAAAAAAAGAATTTATATTGACATTGTGTATTTGAGTACAATGACATGACACATATTTATAAACTTAATTTAGATATAATCATAAACAACTTCACTAAGTATCTCCTACCTACTAAAATTACATCCACTATTATCTCCAATGCAATATATTTGATCCTCTATTAGATTGCCCAGTTGCTATAAGCTTTTTCAGAGCAACAGATTGATTAGCATTCTTAATTAAGTACAAAATAATAAAAAGAATTATGCAATAATATAATGGGCAGTTTAATTATTTTGTTCTAGGCTGTCAATATATGATGCGTATATGCCCAAAAGTTTCTAAACTTTCAAATTTCATTATACAAAATTTAGTTTGAATAAACTAATTAAATTATATTTCATATGATTTGTTGAGAAATAAGTGCACCTTAATTTGACTAGAGATCTTTTTCTATTATATATATGTCCACACAAATACATTCAATTAAAAGAATGAACAAATTTATTGTTTCTTCAGTTACAAAAATGAAAAAAGTTTAAAATATTCTATACAAACTAATGTATATTCTCATACTTAGAAGGCTGACATCGATTTCCTGTACAATTAACGCCTCTCTTCTATATCAAAAGTCTCTGATACAAATTAAAATTCTGTCTAAATTGATCAACACGGACCGCCATAATTGCTCGGGTTGCTACTACAATAAGAGGGTGTTGAGCCGGGCCCACCTTTTGGCAAAGAGCTCAGAAGACTACTCGGCCAGCTTCCCTCGAGTAATCTTGCGGCATCGAGATATTTCAGATTGAATAATACCAGTACCAGCAACAACAACAGCTTGACAAGAGGTCTTTGATTAGTACTGAACCTTGCCATCACAAACAAATCGTACAAATACTTAATTTATTTTCAAGTAGAACAAATAGTATTAGCTTGTGAGTTATTGAGATCAATTATATAGAGAGAGAGATGAAGGATGCATGGAGAGATAGAGATGTGTGTGTGTGTGTATAGGTGGGGGGGGGGGGGGGGGGGGGGGGGGGGGGGGGTGCAAGTCTACTTTCATAAATTGGTCAATAAATTTGAACTTTTCAGACCGTTTGATTTAGTCAGATCATAAGAACTAACGAGTAACGACTTCCATGTTTTGTGTTCACTCCAGTAATTTTAAAATGGATATATCCAGTTTCCACGATTATATTGTCCGCTCAGTCCAAACTACAAAAACCCAATGTGGGACCAGTTTTGTATGAAATGGAGAGGTATGGTACTCATTCATTGGTCCAAACAAGTCCTTATATATATATATATAGTAATTGCAAGAGTTGATCGGTAGAAACATGGTCTTTGGACTTGAAACTACTTTTGATTTGTTTACCTTGGAGACATGAATCGCATAATCCTTCAAGTTCAAACTTATGGGTTGGTAACCCGTGCACAAGGTCTAATTTAACAAATTTCTTAATGGTATCAATTGAAACATGCCATAATCTATGATACCATAACCATGAGCCCATTGTTATAGCACTTAGACATGTCTCACCGGAATCAAAATGGGTAAAATACTAGTAAACATTTTTCTTTCTTTTACCCATGTATATTAATGTGTCATCCGAAGACCTAACTAAATGACAAGCATTAATATCAAATTTTGCATAATAATCAGAATCACATAACTTACTAACATTAAGTTATAATTTAACCCTTCAACAAGATATACATTGGATGTGGTCAAGTGTTATATGAATTAATAAACACTTTTTTTTATTATTTCGTATTATAAATTATATTTCACATTCTGAAAATCTCTTTTATGCAAGTCTGTAGACGCATACATACACACTCTTTAAATTTAAAGCTATAGAGTGATACTCTTTATAAAATCAATTCATAAATGTTAAAAGCTATAGAGTAGAATTAGAGTGTTTCTAAGTTTGTCAAATTCCTTTATGAATTCAACTATGAAATCTATCGAATTGATTTTAAACGGTGAAATAAAATTATTAAAATCCTTCTACTTACAAGTGATGAGTCTACATATGTGAAAATTTTAAAATTTTGAATTAATTTAACATAAAGTTAAGTGGTAAAAAATTAGAAGGTTTATAAATTAATTTTAATGCATATTTTTTTACGCTATTTAACCACTTGACTCTATAAAAAATATATTTTATATTTTATATTTTATATTTTCTGTATGTAGACACATCACTAATAAAGTAGAAGAAGTTTAATAGTTTGAATTTGTTATTTGAATTCAATTCAACAAATTTTAGAGTTGAATTTACAAAGAAACTTGATGAATTTAGAAACACTTTCTATATATATTTGAAAATGCAATTGCAACTAAACACAAGTCCTTTTTTATGCTAACGGATTTGGAATGGACTTGCAATTCGAAATTGACTCTAATAAAGTAAAGAAGGCATAACCAATTGAATCTCTTATAATAAAAATTAGTAAATTTAATATTGATTAAAGTTCTGGCCACCACTCCATCCCACCCCACCTCCTCCGCCTAGTCCATTCATCCACCTCCCTTCCAAGCATATCTTCTTCGCTCTACTATTTTCGTTGGTAATTTATTTTCTATTTTCTTCTTTCTGGGCAAGGACGGAGACCGGTAGCAAGTTATCCCTCCGCTTGACTATTTGCGTCAACATGCCACTCCCCTCCTCTCCACCCCACCATCCTACCGCAACTTCTGTATCTTCTCGTTGTCCCTTGCACTATTCGGAATAAGAGAGAATCGGTGATAATAGCCCTAGCTGCTAGTAATTTCTTCCGGCATCTTTCCGTCCTTTTCCACTCTCGTCGGGAGTTTCAAAGAGAGTTGACGACAATAGTCTTAGCTGTCAATCCTCCCGTCTTTAGTGTCCTCACCCTCTCATCGACATTCCCGCTCCACAAAATCTTTGATAAAGAAGGGAAGGTTGAGGCCGTGCTAGCGTCCCCACTTGCAAACTTAGCGGAAAAAAGAAGAAGAAGATGTCCCCTTTCCTTCGTTCGCTAACTAGTAGATGTTGAAGGTTTAGATGTTAATGTTTATTACTGATGCAAAGGGTTTGTTTTATTTTGTTATTTTAGTTGTTTGTGTTATTAGATATTAAGGTTTAGATGTTAATTTTGATGATGTTGATTTTTTATAGATGTTGATGTAGTTTAATGTGAATAATAGTCTGCATGTTGAAAAATAAATGTAATTTATGTTTCATTAATGAAAATTATATTTGACCGTCATTATCAAGAGTTTCAAAAAGACATATTAATATTAATTAAAGTTTCTGCAATAATGTCTGAAGATTTTGACCACTTGATTGAAAATTATGAAATCTGATATCAAACTCTGTGAAGTTTGATGAATTAAAATTACGACTTTGCTGTTTATATTTTGATATAGTGGGATATTAAACACTAAACATTATATAAGTTATTTACTCATAATTTAAACTTCTTATTTTACTATCCAATGTTTTTTGGTTGATTTATTATAACCATGTCAATCATGTTAGTAAAATCCATAACAATGAAATGCTGACAATACAATTTGACAGAACTGGACTGCAAACATGACCCTCAGAAGAAAAGCAATTAAATTAATTCCAAAAGAATAAAATTATGAAACTTAACATTATCCTCTTATTTTACACAGAAGCTTTAATTGGCTTTCTGATCAAAGGAAAAATAAAAAAATATTGACCAAACTGCATGTACAAAAAATGTTCCAGATATATGATTACCCCAAGCTCATAATTGGAAAGAATTGGTGAAAATAAATATTAAAAATCTTGTTAAAAAAAAACACTTCAGTGTGCTGGAGGGCATGAGCCTCCTTTGTTGCTAGAGTTGCCAGTACAATTGGTTGGCCCAGGCCTAGCAGCATGGAGATGCCACACATTACACAACACCAGGACCAGCCATAGAAGTAGAATGAGACACCTCCTCTGATTTGCTCCTAGCATCATTTTTAGAGATTTAATTGAAAAAAAAGGTTGCTCTTCTTTCAAATTTGAAATCTGAAAATTTCTCTTTGTGCAAGTGAAGATGTTTGATGTAGAAGAGAGTTGCATCTTGCATGGTGTGGTTGGTATATATAGTGAGAAGGAATGAAGAAAGAAATGGAGCGTGGAAGTCATAGTTGCATAGGATGTTAACATTTGGTCAAATAATTTGAAAATTCTATTTTTTGGATGCAATTAAATTACTTGGTAATTGTACAAGGTTTAAAAGTAAAAACAGACAAACGTGTCCGGTAAGTTCGGACACTAGTGATGCAATGTTACTTTGTTTTCAAGGCTCTTAGTTGAAATCAGTTTTGTAAATCACGGTATGCGGTTATCGGACGGACATAGTACTATCAAGTGATTAATTGAAAATAATCGAGAATAATCAGTTATAATTGAAAATAACTGGCTGAATAATTGAGGAAATATGTAACATTTTGGTTATCATCGATGGCTAATTGGCTTCACCCGCACTCGGCACTTAGTCAGTTTTCATAGATGAAATTTAACACAGAAATCACCCGCCGTGAGGGTCACTTCATCCGCAGTGCGGGTCACTTCACCCGCAGTGAGGGTCACTTCACCCGCAGTCGGAACTTAGTAGATTTTTGACAGAATTTCAGAAAAAGTCCAACCGTAATGCAGACGCACCCACCCGCAGTGCGGGTGGCCTCACCCGCACTCAGTACTTAGCCAATTTAAGGAAAACAGAAGTCAGTGCGGGTCAGTCACCCGCACTTACCACCAGTGCGGATGCACTGAGCCTATAAAGTCTCAAATTCTCAAAATTTTGACACGGTTTCGATTCACACTTAACTTACTTAATTAGAGGAACCTTAATTAAGGTTTTAACTTCCATTTGGTTAGCACAATTTTTTTTATTCTTGCCTTTAAATCATTAAAACTTAATTGTTAAAATTTCGTAACGTAACACTTAGTGACATCGAGTATTGCCCACAAGTTAATATAACGCTAGCAGATGGTTTATATTTAAATTCTGTGTGTCATCTTGCTTAAACAATTCTTCAACCAAACATATAAAATAGAAAAAATCGTACAATGCATGTCGTAAGAATATAGTCAATCTCATCCCTCATGAGCAAGAGAGAACTGCATTCATCTGGCCAGACTCACGGGCAATAGTAACCAGTGACATACAACTCATGATCGAAAATGTGCACTCAATCTGCCACAAAACTCGAGATCAGAACCGTGCAGACGCATAAAACAGACCTACATAGAATTTGAGATCAGAACTGTGCAGTCTCAAAATAAAACCTGCCACCATGGAACTCAAGATCGTAACCGTGGCGGGGTAATCCGTTCTAGGTATGTAGCTCCTAATGTAGGTGGAGAAAGCATCCTGAATCGTTTCGTGCCACAGAATTTGAGATTGGAACTGTGAACGTGAAATGGTAAAATGAAACAGAAAGAATATATAGTTCCAAAATTATACATATAATATTATCCTAGTAGGCCTCCCGAAGAATCAAGTGATCAATCAGCTCAGTGGCTGACGGGCCATCCCATACCCCATCCTACAAGATGGAAGGAAGTCACTCGGCCTCTGCTCAGCTCTCACCAAATGCATGCGTGTGAATATATAATAATAATATATTGTCTTCTACGAGACGAAGACAAACTAATAATTCTATTAATAATAATATATATTTATTATATTACTCTACTCCTATAATATAGTAAATTCTAGGTTTTCAGGGTTTATGCAAATCCTATCTACAATGCAGAAAACATAAACATGCTCTATAGTTTAATGCATCTATTAAAATAAAGTGCAGATGTCAGATCAGATGGATCAACTGGTAAGAGTACGCCACGAAAAAGGTAAATTCAGATATCCCACACATGTATATCTAAAGACGCAAAGGCTAAACTCCTGCAGAGTCTGCGGGATCATCGTCTGCTCCAATGTACGCATCAGTTAGATCAGCCCATGGATTAGACTCAAGATAGATTTGCTGATATGAAATTACGTAATTATAACTAATCAAAATCTATGCTAAATTATACCACCCCTCGCCCCAATGTATGTATTTAATTTAAAGGTTCGATTATTTCGACTTATAATAATTTATCGATTCAGTCAGTCCGACTCGTCCGGTTTTGTCAAGTTGAGTTGGTCCGGATTTGTCGTTCATAACTTGACTTAAATTAACCTAATTTAATTTGAAGATAAATTGCATTAACAATATTTTAATTTGAAGATAAAATGTTTATTATAAATTTTACGTCGAAAATAATCGTACAATAATTATTCGTAAGTTATGGTCATTTAATATGTTCTACATAATTAACTTCATTCCTAACTATCTAACTTTGATTTAATTTAATTTAATTTAACTACAATTAATCTAGCTGTTCGAATTCAGTTTCGAAACCTAATTTATAAAATAATTTCCTAATCCTATTATTATGATAAAATATGTCAATTAGTTAGTTATTAACTAAATTCTTTATTTATTAGGTGTTTTTAATTAAATACGGTCGTGTTTTGTTATTTAAATCATTAGTTTGATTATAAGATTTACAAACGTAACTTTTTAAACTAAGTTTACGTGTTTTAATTATTCCTATTGAAGTTACAAAATTCGTTATTTAATTACTAATCTATTTTGAGTAAAACTAGGGTGCTCTTAAGCTCACCAAAATTTTGGTGAGCTTAACTCTAAAACTCATCAAATTGATTTCAAATGACGAATCCGAACCGTTGAAACCCGCCTACCTTATGTGTGATACATCTACATGTGAAATTTTTAAACATTCAAATTAATTTAGTATAAAGTCAAGCGGTCAAAAACGTTCAAAAAATGAATGCACTAAAATTAATTTATTAAACTTCTAATTTTGACCGCTTGACTTTATACTAAATTAATTCGAATGTTTAAAAATTTCACATGTAGATGCATCACACGTAAGGTAGGCGGGTTTCAACGGTTCGGATTCGTCATTTGAAATCGATTTGATAAATTTTAGAGTTAAGCTCACCAAAACTTTGATGAGCTTAAGAGCACCCTAGTTCTACTCATCTATTTTTATCGCTAATTCATCGTTTTGTAAATAAGTACCAAATAAATATTTACGTTGCTAATTAATTGTTCTTATTAATTAACAACGTAAATAGTTTAAGTTTTAAATGTTTTAAATTTAAAAGCTTGTATCGAAAGTTTTTATTTAAATATATGTGTTGGGTGTTTTAATTTAATTTATTTGAGATCATATATTATCTAATCGGTTTATTTTAGTACTTGCTCAAATTATGTTATGAGCTAATCATTGAGACATCATATCCTACACTTTTCTAATCATTGCTCAAATTATGTTATGAGCTAATCATTGAGGCATCATATCCTACATTTTTCTAATCATTGTCCGAGCTATTTAGGTTTACATAAAATTAAATCCTAAATTATCAAACAGGCCTAAGCCCTCTTAAAAGCCAACCGAACCCAACAAACGTGCTGCTCATTCGTATCTCAAACGCAATTTATTCAAAACATAGGACAAAAAAAAAATACTTTTTGCCCGGTTCTTCAAGTCAAAAATAAATAAAAAATGGAACAGAATAAAAGTCCAGTTCTATAAAAGAGTTAATTAGTCAAAGCAATGGCAGTCAACGCTTAAATTTGAATAAAACTGAATTTACTAACATTCAACTTTTTTGGCATTACGGTGTTTCAAATTCAAATGCATGCAATTTGAATTGTCTCCTGAATGCTTGGAAAGAAAGAAATGGAACCAAATCATAACTACCCTTCCATTTTTTAAACCTAGTTTCTTTAGTCAAACTTGACTTGATTTTTAGTGGCTAAATATAATTTTGGGCTTTTACTTTTGGATTGAAATATACCTGGGCTTAATTAATTTACATTTGACTTCAACATAAACAAATCTGTGGGGACTTGGTCACAAAATCCAAAATAAAAAGGTCTACCTTTGATTTTGAAAAGCTTTCTTCTCTTCAGATAATCGCACCAAAAGTGTTTTAAAGAAATTGTTTTTTCATTAAAAAGACAAAAATAGTTTTGCCAGCTCAACCACGTTTTGTATATACCGCCTATTTTTATTATATTCTTATTTTAGCAAGAAATGAGGATTAAAAATTAATTTTTGCTTGTAGTGCAAAACCCCAATTTTAATTTTTTTTATCGAACTTCTATTATTTTTATAGTTTATGTCTACGTCAGTTAATTCAAAACATAAATCTTCAGATCAACAAGCAAATGATTATCTATTTTTTTATACAATACGTACAAAAACGACTATCATTTTAATGGTTCTTAATTAAAAAATAATTTCCCTAGAATAAAGTATAACATAAAAATGTAACATAAATTTTATTATATTATGCATTCCTTCTATATGTATTTTATGTTACCAAATAAAACGTACACGCATTTGCCTCTCAATTAAAAAAACATATATTAACAAATAATTATGTTATAAATATTCAATCATATATAGTATTGATTTAAACGGATCCATATCCTCCTAGGTACCTGACTCAACAAAATTGAAACGGACGTCCCAGATTTAATATCAGCCGGTGCCTGTTCAGGATGACAGAGGAGCAGTATTATTTGTGCTTTGAGATTCGTGCCAAGTTAAAAGTTCCAATCTTGGACCCTCCAATTTAATTGTGCTCAGTCAGGTAACCTGAGAGGATGTGAATTCGATTTAAACAGCGGCCGCTTGAGCAGAAAAATTGGTATGCACTATATATGCTACTAGTAAAAAATGCACATTTTTTTTTTCCTGATAGCAGTCTATTTTTTTTTGATAAAAATTTAGGAGTCAAGCTCCTACATTTCATTAAAAAAGACACCAGGAGTGTCAAGTCCAATTACATAATACCAAAACAAAATAAGAGAAACATAAAATAATAATCAAAGGAAAAAAGCAAATATAAAACAAGGACCAGAAAGCCAACGAAGTCCTCTGTACCAGAACACAACGGATCCCTCAGTCCCAGAAAATTAATGAAGCCCTCTGTACCAGTACCAGTACGCAAATTTTACTGTTCCTGAAACCAATTCGCTATCTCCGACAGTATTTCCTGCGCTATTTGCGAGATCGTTTGATGCTGCTCAGTGAATGTTCGTTTGCATCTCTCCCTCCATAAAACAAAGGCCATAGTCATCTGTACCTGTTTTACTTTCTTGAATTTGGATCTTAACATTGCTTGCTTATAGTCCCCAGCATTGAAATACCGACACCGTATTAGTTCAGGGATCCGAGATATTAATTCCATTTTTAACATCCTTGTGTATTGGCATTGACTAAAGAGGTGCTTTACCGTCTCAGAATTGGCCTTGCACATGCAACATCTGTTGACCATCTCCCATCCTCTCTTCACTAAGTTATCAATTGTCAGAATTCGATTTTGCAACATTAACCACGCAAACACCATTACTCTAGTTGGCGCTCCAACAGTCCAAATATTCTGCAAACCTGTGTCAGTGTAGGATCCCTCAATCATGAAGCTATATGCTGATTTTACCGTAAAAAGTCCGTTAGCCGTCCATCTCCATGTTAATCTGTCTTCCTCCGCTGACCAGAAATGGGACTTTTAAACCAAGTTCTGATAGCAGTCTATTATTAGAGTAATTAGCTACAGAAATGGGACTTGGTGAACTAATTAAAAGAATGAACAAATTAGTTATCAGAAATGGGACTTTTTAAACCAAGTTCTGATAGCAGTCTATTATTAGTGGCATGCAAAAGTTTAAATATCATTTATCACGTTATAGCGGAACGGCTAAAAAAAGAACATTATGTCTATATAGTGCCGATAGCACTATAGTTTTTATAGTCCAAAAATGCTATAGTGCTATTTAGAACCTTAGTGCCATGATAGATAATTGTAGTGTGTATTAAAGAGAGGTAAAATCAGTAGAGAGAAAAGAGCTAGAGATGGGAAGAGAGCAGGATTAAAGAGAACTCGCAGGAGAGGAAGAGAGACTGTTTAATTGGTTCTTTTCGCCAGAGTGTTAATTTGTAAGTGACAATGAAAGCTTGCAAATGTTGAAAGCTTGCAAATTTGGATTGAACTCAGCAGCGGTGAAATTAGAAATGAAATTGCGGAGACGTGCCAGGTTAGCATTTGCAATTGTCTTTGCAAGACGTTGGAGATGCTCTTATGTACAGAAATGGTGCATGCACTTTCGGCATTTATATACGAGTGAATCAAGATGTTAAAATGAAAATAAATGCCTGAGAGCTTTGGTGCAAAGATATTGACAAAGCTGATTTGGCTTCATGCCAGGGGCGGAACTAGAAAATGTAAATAGGGGGGGCTAATCTATAAAATGTAATATATGAAAAAAATTAAAAAAAAATGTGGCTAGTGAGAATTGAACCCATGACCTCACACATAACAACTAGAATTCAAACCACTAGACTACTAACAAACATTTGTTATTTTATGAGGGGTGCTAAACTATATAAAAGTTCAAAAAACTCAAAAGTTTAACTAAAGTTTAATATACATAATTAAGAATTTTAAAATCATAGGGTGGCTTAGCACCCCCTGATCTATACATAAATCCGCCCCTGCTTCATGCGGTGCATAAGCTGTATATATATATATATACCTTTTCATTTTGTCTCTATTAATCGTCCGCTTTACAAAGCCAAACTAGCTCTGTTTATATTTTTTAGCTCGCAGAAACTCTGAACTTATATTAGAAATTTGCATGGAAATGTTCTCCGTTTTTTTTGTTCTTCTTTTAATTTCCAAAATTTCTTGCTCAAACCTTTTTTTTATTTCCAGAGTGGCAGTATATCCTCAATCCATATATAACTGCTATCATATGTACGTAAATTAAATTTCAATTCATATATATATGATTTGTCGAGAAGCTAATTAGTTCACCTTTGACAAGAGAATAATTTTTCTATGATATGTCCACACAATAAATACATGCAATTAAAAGAATGAACAAATTTATTGTTTCTTCAGTTACAAAGAATGAGCAAATTTACAAGAGAAAAAAGTTTAAAATATTATATACAAACTAATTATGTAGTCTCAAGCTTAATTAGAAGGTTGAAATCGATTTCATGTACAAATTAACGTCTCTCTTCTACATATTATAGTCTCTGACACCAATTAAAATCTAAATCAAGGGTTGCTCGGGTTGCTTCCGTCATTCGAGGGCACTGAGCTAGGCCCACCTTTCGGTAAAGAGCTCAGAAGACTACTACTCGGCCAGCTTCCCTCGAGTAATCTTGCAGCATCGAGATATTGTATATTGAATAACACCAGTACTAGCAATAACAACAGCTTGACAAGAGGTCTTTGATTAGTACTGAACCTTGCCATCACAAACAAACGAACAGTAGAAATATATATATCACTAGTGGAGAACATACAATTAGTGTTGCCTTAAAAAACCGACACTAATACTTTAGTATCGGTCGTTTACAAAAACCCGACACTAATAATATTAGTGTCGGCTATTTATATGTAGGCGATACTAATAACTGAGAATTAGTGTCGGTTGTTTATAAAAATGAGACACTAATGTATTAGTGTCGGCTGTTTATAAACAACCGACACTAATACTTAACAATTAGTGTCGGCCATTTATAAATAGCCGACACTAATACATTAGTGCTGCCTTTTTATAAACAGCCGACACTAATTCTCAGTTATTAGTGTCGCCTATTTATAAACAGCCGACACTAAAGCTAAAAAAATTTCATTTTAAGTCCCGCGCACCTCTTTCAAACGCACGCATAGGGTTTAAAACATCTCCTTCACTTCGCTTCACGCTTCTCTCTGATCTGATCTTCTCAAATCGAGCCGCTTCTAGGCGAATACCAGAAGATGTAATGCAATATGGTCCTGCGCATGCTTCACGAAAAGGGGCATAACTTTTGATCCGTCCGTCGGATCGGGCTGAAATTTTGACAGGAACTCCACAGCCCAAAACCGGATCAGAAACCAATCTATGATTCGTTTCACCATTTTGCGGGCTCAGATTCGCGATCCGAGTCTTCCTTCATGGACTTTTGGTATAGTCTTTATAATTTTAGAGTTTTTAGGGTCTTTTATGTATCTTTTATGTATTTTCTGTTTTAGGGTTTGTATGATATTTTATTTAGGGTCTTTTATGTATCTTTTATGTATTTTCTGTTTTAGGGTTTGTATGATAACAATAAATGAGCAATTTGGATGATATTTTATTTAGTGAGTGTTATTTGTAAATTATGATGAATTATTTGATATCTTTGTTTTATATATAGTTCAGCAAAAATATATGAGCATTCCAGAACAAAAATTTTCATTTTTAGAATTTTCTATGATTTATAGTGAATTTTTGAAATTTATTTAAAAAAAAAAAAAAACATTAGCGTCGGCTATTTATTAAAAAGCCGACACTAAAAGTTAGTATTAGTGTCGGCCATTTAATAAATAGCCGACACTAATGCCTTACTTTTAGTGTCGGCTATTTACAAAGTATTAGTATCAGTCCGATTAGTGTCGCCTAATATCCGACACTAATACCCATAAACAGCCGACACTAATTCCAAGTTCTCCACTAGTGTATACTTTCTTTTGAAGTGGAACAAATAGTATATAATTAGTGTAGGTTGTGAGTTATTGAGATGTATAGAGATGAACCAATGAAGGATGCATGGAGAGGTAGAGATGTATATATAGGTTGGGGTGCATGGATTGGTCAAGCATTTTGATTTTTGAATTTTATTTTTAGGTAGCTTTACGAGACTTTGATTGGGTCAGATCATGAGTTCATAACCTGCGAACTAAGAAATAACTAACGACTTAATTCCTTGTTTAGGATTGTCTCCTGTAAGGCATAAATGGGCATGTCCAGTTTCCACGATTACATTGTCCGCTCAGTGCAAACAGACCAAGAACGGGGGACCAGTTTTGTATGAAATGGAGAGGTATACATGGTACAACGTGTGAATTTTCCCATTTAACTAAAAATGATGATTAACAATGGTAGGACTCAACCGATTAATGCGGAATTTCTTCTGGGGAAAAGAGGACGGGAAGCGATACATGGCCTATGTGGCATGGGCTAACATCTGTAGGCCAATTGACGAAGGGGGATTAGGAATAAGGGATCTTGAAACCGTTAATGATGCACTGTTGCTTAAGTCGCTATGGGCAGTGGCGTCAGGTGGTCAGGCGCTGTGGATAGACATAGTTAAGGCGAAATATCTCCCTCAAAGCTTGCTGTGGTTGTCAACAAGGAATTATAGATGCTCTCTCTTTTGGAGATCAATAATGAACCTAAGAGATCAGCTACTACCCAGAATTAGATGGAATTTGGGGAATGGTGCTGACTGTCTCGCATACGGTCAACCTTGGGCTGGTCAGGGGCTAACCATGATACCGGCAAACAGGAGTCACTCAAAACTGGTGGTAAGGGACTTCCTAGACGAAGAGGGCTCCAACTGGGATGTTGACAAACTAATTCAGCACTTTGGGTTCGGGGCTTTTCTTCACATCTCCTCTCATATTCAACCTCCAACGGACCTTGACAGAAAAGATGCACTAGTGTTCATGGGCTCAGCAAGTGGGAATTTCTCGGTCAAACAAATGTTTATCAAATTGGCAAATTGGGAGGCGGGGGTTGCAAACCGGCAGAATTCTATTTGGAAATTTATATGGAAGAAGGGATCTGTTCCCCCTAGAATCAGAAATTTTTTGTGGAAAATGATACACAATGCCCTACCCCTGTTTGATATTCTGGCCTCTAGGGGTATAGCCGTTGATAGAAAGTGTAGGGCATGCAACCAGGGGGATGAGAGTATGATGCATGCTTTCTTCTCATGTGATTTTGCAAGGGCATGTTGGTTCATCTCGGACGTGCAGCTCAGATCAGATGCACTTCAGGGTCCAATTCAGCAGACCCTTCTCTCAATCTCACAAATTTTGACTGATGACCTCTGGGAAAAATTTACTGCCGCGGTATGGGGGATATGGCGTTGTAGGAATGATCTTGCATATGGGGGAAAAAAACCGATTGTAAGCGACTTCACTAGATATGCACAGGCCATAGAGAGTGAAATTTCGATAGCAAAACAGAAGGTACAGGCCGGAAACAACACGGTTTCGGTGGAAACGCAACAACACCTGCAGATACTGAGGACATTATTTGCATGTCAGATGGGTCTTGGACGGAGGACTGGTTGGGGGGCATAGGATGCGTGATATTCAAGGGAGACATAATGCTGGCACATAAATCAGCAGGGGTGCGCACCTGCTCAGCACTCCAAACTGAGGCACTGGCAATGAAGGAGGCAATCAAATTGGTTCAGGATATGAATTTAATTAACTGTACCTTTATCACTGACAACCAGCATCTGGTGGATTTATGCGCCTCAACCAACCCGCCCCTATACTCAGATTGGCGTGCTTACTCTGAGGCCTTTGATGTCTGGAAGATGCTTAAAAGAAGAAGTGACTATGCATGCAGCAAAGTACCAAGAAGCCAAATTTATTTGGCTGACTACTTGGCAAAGAAGGGAAGACTGGAGCAGTGGGATCAAATAGGCTTCACTTTCCCTCTTTATGAAGAGCTACGTTAGGGGAAGCATAGATAGGGTCTTTTAAATTTATACAATATTGCTCAGTGTAATTGGATGTGACCATGTAATTTTGGATTATGTGAAATACAAGCCTAAGGGCATTTCTCCGCAAAAAAAAAAAAAAAAAAAAAAAAAAACAATGGTAGGACTATGATCAATGTTATAACAAATTAGTTCAGTTATTTTATGGAGATGACAACATCATTGATTTTTGGATGATAAACATATTTTTTTTTTGTAATTTGATTTGTCTCAGTTTTAATGTCATTTCATATTTCATTGAATTTCATAATATACAAACTGTTATAAATTTCAAGTTATTTGATGAATGGCAAAATTACATTAAAGTTTCATCAGTTTACAAACTTTCAAAACTAAAAATTACTTTTCTTGGTTGTCAAAATCTCAGTTTTCTTATATTTGTCAGAATTAACCAAACCTGACAAAGATCAAAGAAAATATTAAGGTACTGTATCAGAGGGACTAAAAAAATTAATGTTTGATATATGTCAGGTTAATTTGGTCAATGCTGACAAGTGACAAATATAAGCAAAGTCAGATTTTGTTTACATAGCTTATATTTCAAACCCTCTGATATACAATTTCAGTTCCTTTGATACAATACCTGACAAAGATCATATTAGTCATAATTTTTTCAGTCCCTCAGATACAGTACAGAATTAATTATGACAAATATAAGTTATGATAAAACATAGCTTACATTCCAGTTTCTCTGATACAGGTGAAAATATTAATGTAAGCTATATTTCATCATTACAGCCACTAATAACTATATATACACATTAATTGTTGATGTTATAACAGAAAGGTACTGTATCAAATTATGACATGTTGACTGATATTAATTGATAGTTTAATTATACAATAGCTTTGTAATGAAACTTACTTTCATTTTTCTTTCAGTGCATTTAATTGCCAAAAAAATAACTTTTTTTTTTGGTCACATCAAAAGTAATTGAGTTTATTATTAGCCACAAGATGAAACAAATAAAAGACTAAAAAGAGATTAACAGGTGAATTAAATTTATTACACCAATTTTCTTATGGAGAGATCTACAACAAAATTTACATGCATTTAAAATGTGATTCCAGTTTTCTTTGGTATAAACCGTGCAAGTCATTTTGCAAGTTAATTGTGGGTCAATTTTTTTTGAAAAGTCTTAATACTGTATGCATGGATTATGTTTTACTTGCGATGTTGCATAGAATAATATAATATAGTGACTTGGTCTTTACGCTAGACTAATAAGATGAGAGTATCAGATATGTTATGCTTTGTTTGCACTTTGTAGTATTTTTATATTTATTTGAAAGGCTTGCACAGTTGCGCTGTGTAGTAATATAACCTGATTTAAGCTGTACGGATCGGTACCTTCCTTAATTCATTCAAAATTTACAGAGAGAAATAATTTTTTTATGGATACTTTTCCTTTTCCGTAGATAAATTAATGTGCAAATTTATGTTTAATATTTTCAAATTTGACGATTATGTATCAGAGCAACAAATTGATTAGCATTCTTAATTAAGTATTATATATAATAAAAAGAACCACGCAATAATATAATGGGAAGGTTAATCTTGTTCTAGCTAGGCTGTCAATATTTGATGTGAATATAACGTTTCTAAACTTTTCAAATTTCATTTGTACAAATTTAGTTTGAATACAATAATTAAGTTATATATTTCATATGATTTGTTGAGAAATGAGTTCATCATATATATGTCCACACAAATACATTCAATTAAAAGAATGAACAAATTTATTGTTTCTTTAGTTACAATGAATGAACAAATTTACAAGAGAAAAAGGTTAAAAATATTCTATACAAACTAATTAATGTATATTCTCATACTTAGAAGGCTGACATTGATTTCCTGTACAATTAACGCCTCTCTTCTATATCCAAAGTCTCTGATACCAATTAAAATTCTGTCTAAATTGATCAACACGAACCGCCATTGTTGCTCGGGTTGCTACCACAATTCGAGGGCTTTGACCCGGGCCCACCTTTTGGCAAAGAACTTAGAAGACTACTACTCGGCCAGCTTCCCTCCAGTAATCTTGCGGCATCGAGATATTGCAAATTGAACAACACCAGTACCAGCAACAACAACAGCTTGACAAGAGGTCTTTGATTAGTACTGAACCTTGCCATTACAAACAAACGAATCGTAGAAATATATACTTAATTTCTTTTGAGGTGGAAGAAATAGTATATAATTAGTGTAGGTTGTGAGTTATATATTGAGATGTACAGAGATGAACCAATGAAGGATGCATGGAAAGGTAGAGATGTATATATAGGTGAGGGTGGGGGTGCAAGTCTACTTCCATGGATTGGTCAAGATTTTTGAATTGTTTTTTAGGCAGCTTTACGAGACTTTGATTGGGTCAGATTATGAGTTCATAACCTGCGTACTAAGAAATAACTAACCAGTTAATTCCTTATTTTGGATTCTCTCCTGTTAGACAGAAATGGGCATGTCCAGTTTCCACGATTACATAGTCCGCTCAGTCCAAACCTCATACAACGGGGGACCAGTTGTGTTTGAAGTGGAGACTGATGATACAACGTGTGATTTGTTCCTGTCTAAAAGGTTTTCTTTATGCGACAATACAGAAAGAATTTCTTGTTAACGGCTGCATGCAATGTTGTTTTGACCAAACTAAAATATGTTGTCACAGCTATTAAAAACTGTTTTGATCTTTCATACTCGTTTTTTGAATTTCATGCATAGAGTTCATCATTTTTCATGCATAAAATATATAATACGAGAGTGACTAATATGCTTTTGGTAGCATATGAGCTCAAGTGCTACCAATTCAAATTTGAAATTTCAAAATTCAAAAAGTCGATCTGAACCGTTCATCTTGTTCTCCATATTAATGTGTTTGGAGACCAAATTTTACATTTTTCTGAATTTTTTTTACTATTTATTAAGCCACTTTGAAAATTACTGATCTAACAGTGGCTTAACAAAATAATAAAATCAGAAGCCATCGTTGGATTAATGATTTTCAAAGTCACTTAATAAAATAGTAAAAAAATTCAGAAAAATGTAAAATTTGGTTTCCAAGCACATATTAATTTAATATGGAGAACAAGATGAACAGTTCAGATTGACTTTTTGGATTTTGAAATTTCAAATTTGGACCGGTAGCACTTCGGCCCATATGCTACTGAAAGCATATTACTCACTCTCTGTATAATACACTTAATTATTGAATTTCAAAACTAAACATTACTTTTATTAATTGGTTGTCAAAGTCTCACTCTGCTTATATTTGTCAGAGTTGAAAAAAAAAAACCTGACAATGATCAAAGAAAACAAAAAGGTACAGCACTAGTACCAGTAGCACCATCATGCATAGAAGTTAAATGATTCTACAAGTAGTAGTAAAACTAATTAAGGTTCTCGAGTTAACTTTTCTCTTTTTTGTGTATAAGTGGAGATGCAAAAGAGAGACATGCATATGGAGCGAGGTCAATAAATTAAACTGGTTCAGTTGGTATAAACCGTGTAAATCATTTTGCATTTTGTACGTGGGTCAAATTTTTTGAAAGTCTTAGTAGTATGGTATTATGTTTTACTTGCGATGTTGCATAGAATATAATATAATGACTTGGTCTTTACACTAGACTAAGATGAACGTATCAGATATGACATGCTTGTTTATTTTGCACTTTGTAGTGTATATTATCATCTTATTTAGACTGTACGGATCAGTGCTATCCTTAAATTATTCAAAATTTACAGAGACATGCATTTTTTATGGATATATACCTTTCCTTTTCCGTAGATAAATGAGCAAATTTATGTTTAATCTTTTCAAATTTGAGGATTAATTATGACCGTCAACTCATGTTAACATAAAAAAATGGCTGCCCAGTTTCTATAAGTTTTTTTTAGAGCAATAGATTGATTAGCATTTTTAATTAAGTAATTATAATAAAAAGAACCATGCAATAAGATAATGGGAAGGTTAATCTTGTTCTAGGCTGTCAATATATATATGATGCGTATATATATAACGTTTCTAAACTTTTCAAATTTCATTTATACAAAATTTAGTTTGAATAAACTAATTAAATTATAACTCCACCTGTGTAGTTTCTACATAGTCTTTCCTAAGCCAGAAAAGGAGGAGGATTTGTGATAGGCTTGGCGAGCCAGCGGTAAAAAAAAACAGCATCTTTATGGAAATGAAACCCTCACAAATTGGGCAGGGATAATACTAGAATGGGTGACCTCCTGGGAAGTTCATGTGTTGCTGATTCCGGTTGGATTTTATTTCTAGCCTACTCCAACTTGTTTGAAAATAAAGACTTTGAAGTAGAAGAAAAAAAAAACTAATTAAATTATATTTTATATGATTTGTTGAGAAATAAGTTCACCTTAATTTGACTAGAGATATTTTTTTATCATACATATGTCCATACAAATACATTCAATTAAAAGAATGGACAAATTTATTGTTTCTTCAGTATCAAAGACTGAACTCAATTTACAAGGCAAAAAAGTAAAAAAGTAAAAAAAAAAAAAAATCTATACAAACTAATTTATATTCTCATGCTTAGAATGCTGACATATATTTACTGTACAATTAACGCCTCTCTTCTATATCCAAAGTCTCTGATACCAATTAAAATTCTGTCTAAATTGATCAACATGAACCGCCAGTGTTGCTCGGGTTGCTACCGCAATTTGATTGCGATGACCCGGGCCCACCTTTCGGCAAAGAGCTTAGAAGACTACTACTCGGCCAGCTTCCCTCGAGTAATCTTGCAGCATCGAGATATTGTATATTGAACAACACCAGTACTAGCAATAACAACATCTTGACAAGAGGTCTTTGATTAGTACTGAACCTTGCCATCACAGACAAATCGTACAAAAACTTAGTAGAACAAATAGTATTAGCTTATTAATTGTGAGTTATTGAGATCAATTATATATAGAGAGAGATGAAGGATACATGGAGAGGTAGAGATGTGTGTGTGTGTATATAGGTGGCGGTGGGGGTGCAAGTCTAACTCCATAAATTGGTCAAGAAGTTTGAACTTTTCAGACCTTCTGATTTGGTCAGATCATAAGAACTAACGAGTAACGACTTTCATGTTTTGGGTTCTCTCCAGTAATTTGAAAATGGGATATATCCAGTTTCCACAATTATATTGTCCGGTCAGTTGTCCGCTCTGTCCAAACTTCAAACTAAAAAGACCCAATGTAGACCAGTTTTGTATGGTAGCATTTAGGATTTAACAGGAAACACCAATTCCTGTCTGACATCTCTTTATCCGACAATTTAGCAAAAATTCTCTGTTGCCTGTCTTTTGTTAGTAGTTTTATGCGGCTACTCACCATGTGCTTGAAAAAGGAACATATTAATTAAATTGCAAAAGTTTGCAACGGGTGAATTTTTCCATTTAACTAGAAATGATGATTAACAATGCTCTAAGACCAGACTGGAAAAAACATGACGTATCGTGACTAAAATATCAAGAGATAGTCACAGTATGTGAATGACCACGCCGTATCTAAATATGCTTTGATCAAACATGACTTGTGTGACTATTTGATTATAATTTATGTTAGTTTATTTAAGATTCACTATTTAGTCAAGATCTAACTGTACTAATTACACGTGACTCGCGTGACCACGTTCCGTGCTGTGATTAGACCTTTCGCATGCCGTGCTAAGTTTTCAAAAAATGGTCACAATATATGAATAGTTACAACACATAACACGTGAATCATTGCACTTAACTAACACGCGTGCTGTGCCGTAACCGTATCGTTCCATGACGAAGCCAGCTCTACCGTGTCATTTTTCCCACTCTATCTAGGACTATGATCAATGTTTGTTATAACAATGTTTAGTAAATAAAAATATCCTTTATCTTTTTTTTTTCCTTTTTGAAATGTTGTTGAAATGAGGAGGATTCAAATGCTTTCATTTTTTTTGTGTTTCTATCATGCCTCTATTTTTAAAAAATTTAATATCTCAAAATTTAAATCATAAATATTAAAATAAAACCGTTAGATGTGATATATTTTATTTTCTCTAAGTGCTCTTAAAAAATATCATATTTAGTTTTGCTTTTATATGAATCAATAAGTTGAAAAATCAATGTCTAGAAATTATCGACATTAGTACATTTTTTACAAGTTTTTGATGACAACCAAAACAAAGTTGAAATGTTGTAATATTTATAGAGGAGGCCGGGTTCCAATGCCTCATGTCCTCATACCTCATCATACCTCATATTTTATATTTTCATTTTCAAAGTCCAACTTGTCGATCCGAACCATTCAACATTATATATCTACTAAGATATATTTAGGGATGAAATTTTATAATTTTTTGAATTTTTTTACTATTTTTTTAAATGGGTAGAAAATCATTGTTTTTTGAACGGTTCAAAAACAGTGATTTTCTACCCATCTTGAAAAATAGTAAAAAAATTCCAAAAAATATAAAATTTCATCTCCATGTATATTTTAGTATAAATATTATGTTGAATGGTTCTGATCGACAATTTGGATTTTAAAAATGAAGATGTAAAATATGAGGTACGAAAAAGATGAGGCATTAGAACCTTCCTCTTTTTTATATTTGCATAGATAAAATGATGTTCATAGATCATATCCAATGGTTTTATTTTTACTTTTAAGTTTCAAATTTTGAATTATTAAAGTTTTTTAAAATTGAAGACATGATGGAGATATAAAAAATGAAAACATTTGAACCTTCCTCTTTTAAAATATCAATATTTTTTAATAATAATTTCAATGCTATTATTTTTTTCTCAGATTATAGAGTTGAAATTCAACAGTGGAGCCAGATGATATATCATTGTGTCATTTATTGAATTAGTCAGCATGTTAGAATTTAGCAACTCCACTAGTAAACACAAATTAATTTTAGAGAAAAGGTCCTGGTCCACAGACCTTTGTCCACGGTCTGTCCACAGACCTTATCCACTTCCTCCTTAACTGATTTTAACTACCTCCTGTTCTCACCGTTAGAGTCTCATCTCCTTCTATTTAAACATTCCATCCCCAATTGCGCATTTTCTTTTTTAATCTCATTTTCAAAATCTTTAACCCGATCACTCTAATCTCTTTCAGCAACACCAGTCTCCGATCTCTCTCCAATCTCTCTCCAATCTCTTTCAGCGCCTATCCCCCACCGATGATCCCCGCATCATCCCTTGATCCATCTCCATCTCCATCCCGACGATGTACCCGAGGCTCTCGTAGAACTGCCTCCCTCACCGGCGGTGGTGGATCGTGTGTTGTTCCCAGCGCACCCCTTCTCCCTGACCTCTGGAGAAGGTCACATCGCTTCCGATCATGTGCTTGAGAAGAATTTTTGTGAGAACGAAACTGTGAAAGTAAGAATTTTCATTTATTTTTTTTGCTTCAGATTATTAATTTAGATTTAACCGAGCTGAGATTTCTCTTTGTTTTGGAAATAACATTGCATTTTAAGTATCAATTCAAGTATTTTCAGTTTAATATTTTCTTAATAAAAACACAATATGACATACTTTTCACTCTTCCACTGTAGTTTTGTTCTTAGATCTAGCGGCGACAGTAAATGATAACCACAGTTCAAATCAATCATCAAGCTATCTATGGGAGGCATCTCTGGGACTACTTTTTATCAAGCAGATTGTCGATTGGTGTTGCAGCTTAGGTGTTTGCTGAAATGCCTCTGATGGAATGTGCTCCCGGTTTGAACATTTACAAAACTGCTTTAATCGTGAAGTGGCACGGCAAGTCAGTCTTGTTTATATGCAATCAGTCAACAATTTTTTACGCTTCAAATATTACAATTTATACATGTCACGGAAATTTGAGAATTTTTATACTTGTATGAGTCTCTTACATGCTTCATAACAGATAAACTGCTCAATTCACAGTGCTGCCTTTTGTAGCTATGTTAGAAATGGCAATAGCTTTACCTGTTAGCTATTTTAGAAATTACATTGTATTTCATGATTGTACTTGATTTTATGATATTGGTATGATAACTTACACACTGGTACATTTATGTACCTTAGATCTGATTGTGCAGTACAAGCTAGTTATGACTGGTAAACACTGATACGGTGATACTTATAAGTACAGTAACCCTTGCTAATAGCTTATGAATATATAAAGCCTTGTTGATAGCTTATGAATATATTAACCCTTGCTAATAGCTTATGGTTAGTCCTTAACCATGGTGTACCATACCAATTGTCACCAGTGGGGAAGGTAATTGAGGCATTCAATCTATCCCACAATTAATCATGTCTATGTCAAGTTCAAGGAATTGAGGCATTGAATTCTCTCTGTCATGTATTTGTGAGTGAAAAAAAAAGAACTTCCATCACCGTCTGTGTGCAATTTGATAGGTTTTGATTTGTTTTTGTCATAACACATTAGTTAATATTATTGGATATATGAAGTAACTTTACAGGATACATCAGTTATTTGATTTTATATGTTACATAGGATAAATAAGTTAATTGCATGGATTTAATATGTTATTTTTGTAGGATATATTTGTTAATTTTATTGATTAGATATGTTATTCTACAGGATTATTTTTGTCATCTACATAGAACACATTAGTTAATATTATTGGATATATGAAGTAATTTTACAGTATTCATCTTGTGGAAATCTGGAGGAAATAGATGATAGAGAGGCGATATGGAGTATTGATCTGTTAATTTTACAGTATTGTCCCGTTAATTTTACAGTATTCATCTTGTCATTTTACAGTATTCATCTTGTGGAAATCTGGAAAAAAAAGAGATGATAGAGAGGCAATATGGTGTATTGATCTGTTAATGTTATAGTATTGCCCCGTTAATTTTATAGTATTCATCTTGTCATTTTACAGTATTCATCTTGTGAAAATCTGGAGGAAAGAGATGATAGAGAGGCGATATGGAGTATTGATCTGTTAATTTTACAGTTTTTCCCCTGTTAATTTTACAGTATTTATCTTGTAATTTTACAGTATTCATCTTGTGGAAATCTGGAGGAAAGAGATGATAGAGAGGTGATATGGAGTATTGATCTGTTAATTTTACAGTATTCATCTTGTAATTTTACAATATATAAGATTCAATTGAAAATTCTACTATATACAAGATTCAATTTTACAGTATACAAGATTCAATTGAAAATTCTACTGTATACAATATTCAATTTTACAGTTCTGCTGATTCAATTTTACAGTATACAAGATTCAATTGTAAATTTTACTGTGTAGAAGATTCAATTTTACAGTATACAAGATTCAATTTTATAGTATACAAGATTCAATTTTACAGTATACAAGATTCAACCCAGTGCGGAAGCTAATAATTAACTCTAATTGTCAATAGCCACTAATAACCGCTAATAACTAACTCTAACTGCCAATAACTTCCTATAACTGTAATTTCCGAAAGTATAATTTGAAAGTACATTTATTTTGTCATGTTGTGCAAGTTGCAATCTTTTTTTAATTATTATGGGACTACTTCAAATAGTTGCTGGATGTTTTGTGATTAACTGATATATTTTATGTGATATATTGTATAATTATACAGCATGTAGAAGTAATTTTACAGTATTCGCGCAAGTCAAAGCTGTGAACAAATGGTGGACAAAAGGCTGTGAACAATTAGACGCTTCCTTAATTTTAATAAAAATATTGCAGGTTGTCTAGTATATATTCATTATTTTTTTTGTTTGAGTATGCATGTTTGAGAACAGACAGGGATTATTATTTAAATACAATTATTTTAGGGACACAATATCATGGATTTTTGTATGATATAGAGTCTAATTTTTTTTACGATGATAATTTAATTTAAATTCAATTTATGAACAGTATGAGTATATAGAATAAGAGGTTAATTTATTGTTTCTCCACTTTAAAGAGGAGAATTACATGAATAATTTTTAGAAAGTCAATATCAATAATCTTTTTTAGTAGATATTGGAAATCAAACTACCCAACTATTTAATATCTCTGTTATTATAACAAATATTTTTTTTTCATGTAAATATTGAACTCATAAGCTCCAACAACAAAGAGAGATTACTTGACTTTACCACTAGACCAAGTCAATATCGATAGTTAATTTTATTTAGGGTTCTAAATAGCTAACTATAGCTTTCTCGGAGCTCAAAAACTATAACGCTATTAATCACTTTTCTTTTATAATGATTTTAAATAACTAGCTATGGCACAACCATAGTTTTTGAATCTTAAAAACTATAACGCTATAATGGTTATTTAAAACCTTGATTTTATCAAACCGAATAGTCTACGGTTGAACAACAAGGTCGTGCTTTCTGAGCATGAAATCAGCTCAGAAAAATTTTGGTCGCTTGACAATTAGAGCGTGTACGTTTTGTAGGACATACAAAACAAATTATTAGTTTGTGCTTCTTCAATTTTATCATGCCCACGTGATAATTAATTATTTTGGATTCACCATAAATATATATAAGTTTCATGAACTTTTTATTTCCTTAGAAATATCCAAACATTTTTATTATGACGATGTACCCTTATATATAGTTCAGATGTACATTTGTCTATTTTAGTTAAAGACATTAATTAAGTTAGCAGTTGTTGCACGATAGGGACTGAGTCAAAATGCATTTTGACATCCGTTTTGTGATATTTATAACTTATTTTCCAAACTCTTTAAAATACATACTTGACTACTGTTCAATGTGTGTATATATATATATATATATATATATATAGGGTCTGTCTAATTGCTGCTGGCAGCATTTCAGCAGAGGTGCTGCCGGGGCTATATTTAGCCGTGTGATGTCCAAACAATAAATCCAAACCGTTAGATGTTTAATCTATATTATAGCCTACATGGAGACCAAATTTTACATTTTTTAGAATTTTTTTACTATATATTAAGCTGGTTTGAAAACCGCTGATTTCAGTAAATTTCTGCAGCATTGAAATCAGCGGTTTTCAAACCAGCTTAATATATAGTAAAAAAATTCCAAAAAATGTAAAATTTGGTCTCCAAGTAGATTATAATATAGATTAAACATCTAATGGTTTAGATTTGTCGTTTGAACAACTAAAAATAGAAAAAAACAGTGGCAGCACCACCGGCAGCAAATTAGCCACAGCCTATATATATATATATATATATATATATATATATATATATATATATATATATAGGAATATGCTAGCATGCTATGCATAGCATAGAGCCCTTCCATGCAACGCCTTGGATTTCGACTTTTTAGAATCGTAACAGTCGATCCGAACCGTTCATCTTGTTCTCCATATTAATATGTGTTTGGGGACCAAATTTTACATTTTTTGAAATTTTTTTAATATTTTTTTAGATTTATTGAAAATCGCTGTTTTCAGTAAATCTGGACCATAAAAAAACAATGATTTTCAATAAATCTAAAGAAATAGTAAAAAAATTCCAAAAAATGTAAAATTTTGTCCCCAAACACATATTAATATGGGGAACAAGATGAACGGTTCGGATCGACCGTTAGGATTTTGAAAAGTCGAAATCCAAGGCGTTGCATGGAGGGGCTCTATGCTATGCATAGCATGCTAGCATATTCCTATATATATATATATATATATATATATATAGAGTTAGGCTGGGTGCTATGGATAGCATAGATGCCTCTATGCTACGGCTCAATATTCGAGTTTTCAAAATCCAAACGGTCGATCCGAACCGTTCATCTTATTCTCCATATTAATATCTGCTTGGAGACCAAATTTTACATTTTTCTGAATTTGTTTACTATTTATTAAGTATTTTACAAAATTGTTGATCCAACGGTGGCTGCACAAAACAGTAAAACCGTTGGATTAGCGATTTTCAAAGTGGCTTGATAAATAGTAAAAAAATTCAGAAAATTATAAAATTTGGTCTCCAAGCAGATATTAATATGGAGAATAAGATGAACGGTTCGGATTGACCGTTTGGATTTTGAAAACTCGAATATTGAGCCGTAGCACGGGAGGCCACTATGCTATCCATAGCACCCCAGCCTAACTCTATATATATATATAGGCTGTGGCTAATTTGCTGCCGGCAGCATTTCTGCTGGCAGTGTTGCCGCTGTTTTTTTTATTTTGTGATGTCCAAACAATAAATCCAAACTGTTAGATGTTTAATCTATATTATAATCTACTTGGAGACCAAATTTTACATTTTTTGGAATTTTTTTACTATATATTAAGCTGTTTTGAAAACCGCTGATTTCAATGCTGCAGAAATTTACTGAAATCAGCGGTTTTCAAACTAGCTTAATATATAGTAAAAAAATTCCAAAAAATGTAAAATTTGGTCTCCAAGTAGATTATAATATAGATTAAACATCTAACGGTTTGGATTTGTTGTTTGGACATCACATGGCTAAATATAGCCCCGGCAGCACCTCTGCTGAAATGCTGCCAGCAGCAATTTAGACAGACCCTATATATATATATATATATTTTAGTACCTCTGACATAATATTAATTTTTCAGTACCTCTGACAATGACGCAGACAGCTATACATTAAGAATAATTATTTCAGTGCTCTCCCTACAGTATCCGTACTACAGTACCAAGCTACAGTACTCGCACTTAGAGGAGTAATGTATCATGGTCCCCACTAATTATTATTCTAAAAAGATATTATATAGTCTCAACTAATTATTATTCTAAAATTCCAGCAACACCCTTTCTCTATGATCTCCACTAATTATATGGTCCCCCTTTCAAAGTCCCGGCACTAATTTTGCGTCTACCTTTCTCTAACAAAAATAATTGACCTCATAAAAATAAATACTTCAGTGCATAGATATAAATACATTCAATACTTAGATATTCATACTTTCAGTGTCATATGTAAAAAATGCTTGCAAGTATATATATAAATGCTTTTATAGTGAGGTATAAATGCTTGTATGGTGAGGTATAAATACTTGCGTGACGACGAGCCTGATAGTACATCATCATGGATCTCATTTGAAAGAGAAAATTGAATAATATTAATACTTTAGAAAAAAAAAATCAAATTGTGGAGTTTTTGCGGTCCCCATAGGAAGTTATATTTACACATTTAATTTTTGGTGGTCCTTGGGTACTTAGCGCGGGTACAATGCTGGTACTGTAGCGTGGGTATTGTTATCTTCGCACTTTAAGAATCCACTCAATAAATAATTATTCACATCATAGGTATAAATATTTCTGTACCTAGGTATAAATATTTCTGTACCTAGGTATAAATACTTCCGTTCATATGTATTAATATTTTATGAAAAAAAATTGAATTGTGTAGTTTTTGCGATCCCCACAAGAAGTTATATTTTCACATTTAATTTTCGGTAGTCCCCCTGCAGGTACAGTGCAAGTACTGTAGCGTGGGTACTATTATTAGCTCCCATACATCAATTGTTATTACAGCCACTAATTAATATCACTATATACATTAATTGTTGATGTGAGCAAATTCAAATCAGTAAAGTTACGACATGCAAGTTAAATTGTTGATTGATATTAATTGATACAGTAGCTTTTGTGATAACACTTAATTACATTTTGCTTTCAACTCATTTAGTTGCTGAAAAAGTAACATTTCTAATTCCTTTGTAGTCACATCAAAATTCAAAAGTAATCAAGTCTAATTATACTATTATCTGGTAGAACAATGCACTTCCTATGATTTTTTTACTTAATTAGCGCCATCATGAAAATTAAATAATCCTAGTAAATAGTATTAAATTACCTAATTAAGATTCTTGAAACAAATTTGATTTTTCTTGTACAAAAGAGAGATGCATGGAGAGAAAGCAAGAAATTAATCTAGGTCATATTATAAACCGTGTGGGTCAAATTATTTGAAAACATCCGAGGGTCTAGACCCGAACCGGGACCCGGATCCGGACCAATCCAATCCTTGCTAGATCTCTGGACCGGATCGGACTAATTCAAAGGTCGGGTCTAACAAGGATTTGGACCGAATTTATCCACTAGACCCGTGCAAACCCGACCCACACTAACCCAAGATTAGCCTCGACCCTAACCGGACTAACCCAAGACCCACCTAAATCCGAGACTGACCCCAGACTAGACCGGACTAAACATAAACATACCTGTTTTGGCCAGAAACAGACCTATTTTGGCCAGAAATAGTCCACCGTTTAAAAAAAAAAAGACCCGGCCCGGACCCGACCTAGACCAACCCATGCAAATTTTGGACAAAGGGTCTAGCATAGATTTGGACTAACTCCTCCAAATTAGACCCGCCGAATCCGATCTGTGCTAACCCGTAGACCGGTCGGACCCGAAGACCGCCGTGAGAACCGTGATCCGGCTAGGTCCGGACCGACCCTACCCGACCCGACCCGTTTTCAAATCACTATACTATTATGTTTTAGTTGCGATCTTGCATATAATATAATGACTTGGTCTTTACACCAGACGAAGATGAAAGTAGATGCATGTGTCATATGCTTGTTTGCACTTTGTATACTATTATTAGAGTTAGGCTGGGTGCTATGGATAGCATAGATGCCTCTATGCTACGGCTCAATATTCGAGTTTTCAAAATTCAAACGGTCGATCCGAACCGTTCATCTTATTCTCCATATTAATATCTGCTTGGAGACCAAATTTTACATTTTTCTGAATTTGTTTACTATTTATTAAGTATTTTACAAAATTGTTGATCCAACGGTGGCTGCACAAAACAGTAAAACCGTTGGATTAGCGATTTTCAAAGTGGCTTAATAAATAGTAAAAAAATTCAGAAAATTATAAAATTTGGTCTCCAAGCAGATATTAATATGGAGAATAAGATGAACGGTTCGGATCGACCGTTTGAATTTTGAAAACTCAAATATTGAGCCGTAGCATAGAGGCCACTATGCTATCCATAGCACCCCAGCCTAACTCCTATTATTATTACCTGATTTTGACTGTACGGATCGGCTCTCCACTTTAAATTATTCAAAAATTTACAGAGACACATGCATATAAAATATTACGGATACTTATCCTTCTTTTATTGCTAGATAAATGAGCAAACTTTGATGATTCTGACCGTCAATTCATGTTAAAAAAAATGATGTCTTATATGGCCAGAATTGTATGATTCTGGACATATATACGACATCATTGAAAGTTAATGATGTTGTATATGAACAAAAGTTTATTGACTTTTAAATTTTTTTTGTACAAAATTTTATGAAAAATTTAAAAAATTAGTACATGAAAATTAGTCTTTACAAAAATTATATCATATGTGTGAATATGTGTGAGAAGTTGTAAGTTTGAAATCCGATTAAGAAATTCTTATGATATTAAATTAATTAGGTGATCTTATCCCCAACTTTACTAAAAAAATAGTAAATTAACTTAGTTACTAATAATTTAAATTTCAGTAGGAAAGAAAATATAATTTTTAAGTAAAAGAAAAATGTTACTTTGCTTAAATAATATTTGACTGGACCGTAGACATGTAAAAAGACCGGACAGGATAAACTTCAATTAGGAATAGTAGTGAATTTTTTACTGGAAATTTCCATTCCCAGCTTGCAAGTTGCAATTAAGTCTTACAACTCCTTTTGCCATGGATAATAAAATATAATTAATGGAGAAAAATATAAAATAAATAAATAATAAATGCAAAAGCATGTGTAGTTGTGTACCCATAAAATGGGACCAGGGGTTTATTGTCTTAGATAAGACCAACCAGAGATTCTTACCCAGCTAGAAAGCAATTTATTGCCAGTCCATTAGGCAATATAATTAATTAATTTAAGGTTAGTTCACGTCTTAGTGTTTGAATTTTCGTTTTCTTTTTTTTTCAAAATGACTTGCTCATGAAGCCATGGGTTATGAATTAAAAAGGAAATGCGTTCTCACCGGTCCATTATTATACATGTCAAAATTAATCAGTTTATATGATCAGAACATATATAGATGCATTAGAAGAACATTAAATTAAAACACCTTAATTTTGTTCGATCTTCAGATGGAAATTATTATTTAAAAAGAAAAGATATATAAATGGCAAGTTTAATTAATTGAATAATTATAACAAACCCCCCACTCCCATCCCCCCATTTTCCCCGCACTCTCTCTTCCTTAACTGCCATATATCCCCCCACTAATTTCCCTAAAAGTTTCATTTTATCCCCCCACTAATTTCCCTAAAAGTTTCATTTTATCCCCCCACTAATTATAAGAACCCCCCCACTCCCATCCCCGCATTAATTATGCATTCCTCTAATAACAATTCCCACGTTAATTATTGCTTTAAAAACAATCTGCGCATTAATTATACTGTTATCTAATAACAATCACTGTTAATAAATGTTTATCTATTAATTGATGTTCAAAAAAGTATTTATCATTATTTCTGAGAAGTATTTACCCTTGTAACATAGAGTATTTATCATTATGTTTGAAAATATTTTTCATTGATGTTTTACTGTAAGTTGCAATTATGTCTGAGAAGTATTTATCTATGCAATACAAAGTATTTATCCATGTAACATAAAGTATTTATCATTATGCATGAGAGTATTTATATTGATGTTTTACTGAAAGTTGCAAGTATGTCTGAGAAATATTTATCCATGTAACATAAAGTATTTATCCATATAATGTCAAATATTTACCCATGTAACATAAAGTATTTATCATTATGTCTCATAGTATTTATCATTGGGTGAGAGAATTGTTTATTTAATGGTCTCCAGTTGTGCGGGGACGATTCAAAAAAAAAAGAAATTTTGTGCGGGAACAATTAATGGATTGATTTATTCTTTCATAAATAGAGATCACTGCATAGGGTTTAATACCTGATAAATTCAAGTTAAATACTTTGATGCTTCAAGTTAAATACTAACAGTTTTTTAAACGTTCATTAATGATTGAGCGGTCCCCCATGTTTAATGGTCCCCAGTTGTGCGGGGACGATTCAAAAAAATAGGAAATTTTGTGCGGGGACAATTAATGGATTGATTTATTCTTTTATAAATAGAAATCATTGCATAGGGTTTAATACCTGACAAATTCAAGGTAAATACTTTAATGCTTCAAGTTAAATACCCGCAGTTTTTTAAACGCTCATTAATGATTGGGCGGTCCTCCCATGTTTTTTTTGGCAGTATCTGCGGGGATAAATGCGGGGATAAACCTGCGGGGATTGTTATCACTGTCCTAATTAATTAGTCCATAGAATTAAGTCAGCATTGTGATTTTTACATATTTTGAATTTGAATATGATCGACACTAGACTCCTAAATGCTTGACAGAGAAGCTATGACTAAAGAAACCAAAGCGCAAGTTATACTATTCGTATACGCCATTTTTCATTTTGAGCTCTTCTACTTGCATTCGTCAAACAAATAACTGTACAATTTCCAGTGAATTTGCATTTGACTTGAAAGCACATATGGAGTTGTTGTGGGGTCGAGAATTAATATATATATAATGGAATATTAATTTCGATCGTTGGTTTTACATGAAACTTAAATTTGAGAGATTGAAACGTAAGTAAAATATATAATGTGCAGTTGTGAATGCATCAATATGCGTTTTTTTTTTACGGCTTGACTTGATACTAAATAAATTCAAAAAAAAAAATTATATGTAAATAAAGTTCTCTTGTAGGAGATCGGTTTGAATTAGAAGTATATGGGCTGAAATGCTACTAAAAACATATTAGTCAGACTCTCTCTCTTTCTATATATATATAGTTGGGCTGTGGTGCATTGCAATGTATAGATCCTCTTGTACATTGAATTGTAAACCGTTGAATTCTTAGTTAAAATAGTCGATATAAAGGACTCAACAAGTTCTCCATATTAAAATGTGCCTATTCTCCATATATTCACAACATAGATGCATTAATTAGAAGAACATTAAAACACCTTAATTTGTTCGTTCTTCAGATGGAGATTATTATTTAAAAAAAAAAGATAAAATGAAAAGTTTAATTAATTAGTCCATAGAATTAAGTCAGCATTGTGATTTTCATATGCTTTGAATTTGAATATAGTCGACAGTAGACTGCTAAATGCTTGGCAGAGAAGCTATGACTGAAGAAACCATAGCGCAAGTTATACTATTCGTAAAACAAATAACTGTACAATTTTAAGTGAATTTGCATTTGACTCGATTCGAAAAAGTTCGAAAAAAATTCGATTCGAAAGTAATTCGGTTCGAAATTAATATTCAAACCAGTTCGATTCAAAATTAATTCAATTTCAAATTCGAACCAGGCCCAATTCGATTCGTGTGGTTCGCGAATCTGGCCCAGTTTGATTTATACTGAATTGGCGTGAGGATTTTCGCAATAAATTGGCCCAGTTCGATTTTGTGTGGTCCAGTTCGATTCGAAAACCAAGGCATGCAGCACGCTTGCAGAGTAAGAAATAAATCTGCTATTATTCTAAAGGAATAACAGGAACCTGTTATTCTCATCTCAACCGTTCAAATCTTTTCATATACGAATCTCAAGAAAGAATGTTTTTCATGCACGAATCTCTATGAAGATCAATCGTTGAAATTGCAATAAGAGATTCCTGCTATTCTTCTGAAATAACAACAGATTTATTTCCTGCGGAGTAATGGTCCCCACTCCCCACCCCTTCTTCCTCCCACACCTTCTTCCTGAAGTTGCAAGCCCGAAAATTTCTTATCCCTTTATGCTGCTTTAAGCTTTCAATTTAAGCTTTTTTCTTTCCCTTTAAGCTTTCAATTTCGAACTAATTTCGAATCAAATCGAACTAGTTCAAATTATACCAAACCGAATTCGAACTAGCTTTTTAGGTTTGAAATCTATTTCAATTTCGAACTGTGTTCGGTTCGAAATAATTTCAAATTCGAATTTGAACTAGGCCGAATTTGATTCGGTTCGGTTCATTTGCCGCCCAAGTATGTGTATATATATATGAGGAGGGATCCACTTAGAACATTTGAAAGTTACAACATTTTACAACAATTCAATTTTGCAATTTTTAACTCTAAACAATCGATTCAAATTGTTAAACATTATATATATATTAAAATGTACTTGGAGATCAAATTTTATATTTTTTTTGAATTTTTTGACTATTTATTAAGTATTTTACAAAACTGCATTTTTTAGACAATTTTGTAAAATAGCAATTTTTGATCACTGAAAAATAGCAATTTTATAAAATACTTAATAAATAGTAAAAAAAAAATTTTAAAAATGTAAAATTTGATCTTAAAGCATATTTTAATATAGAGATCATGTTTAACGGTTTGGATCGACTATTTGGACATTAAAAATAAAAATAAAAACAAATTGTTGTAAGATGTTGTAACTTTCAAATGTCTTCGTGCAACGGCTTAATATTTAAGTTTTCAAAATCCTAACGGTCAATCCGAACTGTTCAACTTGATCTCCAAATGAATATGTACTTGCAAACCAAATTTTATATTTTTCAGAATTTTTTTACTATTTTAGAAAATCACTTGATCTGAAAATTCTGCACCATTCAGATCTAATAATTTTCTACATATCTAAAAAAATAGTAAAAAAATTCTAAAAAATGTAAAATTTGGTTTGCAAGTACATATTCATATGGAGAACATGTTGAACAGTTCGGATCGACTGTTACGATTTTGAAAACTCAAATATTGAGCCATTGCACGGATGCCCTCTATGCTACGCATAGCACCGTAGCCAACTCCTATATATATATATATAGTGTAAGGCTACGATGCTACGGCTCAATATTCGAGTTTTCAAAATCCTAATGGTCGATCCGAACCGTTCATCTTCTTCTCCATATTAATATGTGTTTGGAGACCAAATTTTACTTTTTTTGAAAATTTTTTACTATTTTTTTAGATAGGTAGAAAATCACTTGATCTAAAAATATTTGCACCATTAAGATATTTATTTTTCTACCTATCTAAAAAAAAGTAAAAAATTTCCAAAAATTATAAAATTTGGTCTCCAAACATATATTAATATGGAGAACAAGATGAATGGTTCAGATCGACCGTTAGGATTTTGAAAACTCGAATATTGAGCCGTAGCACCGTAGCCTTACTCATATATATACCCAAAACATTTTTTCCTTGCTCCCGGAACAAACAACTCGGTTTTTCAATTTTCAAGTCCAAACAGTTGATCCAAATAATTAGATATTCAATCTATATTAAAATGTGCTTGGAGACCAAATTTTATATTTTTTTTGGATTTTTTTTACTATATATTAAGATGGTTTGAAAATCACTATTTTTCAATGATACAAAATTTTAATAAAACAACGATTTTCAAACTATCCTAATAAATAATACAAAATTTAAAAAATATAAAATTCGATCTCCAAGCAAATTTTAATATAGATCGAACACGGTATTCACGGACAAATCCGGATTTGTCCATGAATACTCTATTCTCCAAGCAAATTTTAATAAATCATTGTTTTTGAAACGTTTAAAAAACAGTGATTTTCTATCCATCTTAAAAAATAGTAAAAAAAATTCAAAAATTATAAAATTTCATCCCTAACTATATTTGAGCGTATATATATATTTCATGTTGAACGGTTCTAATCGACAATTTAAACTTTGAAAACGAAGATATAAAATATGACGTATGATGAGGTATGAGAGACATGAGGCATTGGAACCCTCCTTATATTATATGAATTAATAAACACATATTTTTTATTATTTCGTATAATATATAAATTATATTTCAAATTCTGAAATTGAATAATGATGAAGTATGTAAGGGAACGTTCAAACACATACATAATGAGATTTTGTTGGAAGTCTAATTTCATGTGTATATATTACCTAAAAATAAATAAATTATGTGGTGGTCAAGGAAGAATTTTATACAGGTTACTTTTCAAGACTTGGAAAAACTTGGTGGCTGCGTATCTAAAAAATTATGAGGTGGTCAAGGAAAAATTTTGCTAGCTGGTTGCGTATCTAAATAGATGGAATTAACTTTTTAAACTCTTAAGTAGTTCTCTTAATTTTGCAATAACGAAAAAAAAAAAAAAAACACAAGATCACCATTAAATTTTTAGCCATAGATTAAGTTAAAGCTTTAAATTTTAACAAAGAGTGTGTATATATGCGTCGTCTACAGACTTCTCTAAAAGAGATTGAAAAGTAGTATAAAATGTTAAAAGCTATAGAATAGAATTGGGTGTTTTTAAGTTCATTAAATTCAATTGTAAACTCAACTCTAAAATATATTGAATTGGTTTCAAATAATGAATTCAAATCATTGAAAAAATTTTACTTTACGAGTGATGCGTCTACATGTGAAAATTTTAAAATTTTGATTTAATTTATTATAAAGTCAAGTAGTCAAAATTAAAAGGTTTATAAATTAATTTAAATGCATTCATTTTTTGACGCCATTTGACCACTTAACTCTATATAAAATAATTTTAAAATTTTCATATATAGATGCATCACTTATAAAGTAGAAAGATTTCAATCCAATATATTTTAAAGTTGAATTCATAGAAAATTTAATAAATTTAGAAACACTACTTCTACTCAGAGCTATATATATTTGAAAATACAATTGCAACAGGACACATGGTCTTTTTTATGATGATGGATTTGAAATGGACTTTTGCAATTCGGAATTGACTCTAATAAATTAAAGAAAGCATAACCGATTGAATCTCTTATAATAAAAATTGATAAATTTAATATTGATTAAAGTTCTAACCACCACTCCATCCCACCTCCTCCGCCTGGTCCGTTCATCCGCTTTCCTTTCAAGCGAGTCTCCTTCACTCTACTATTTCCGTTAATAATTCATCTTCTATTCTCTTCTTTCCGGGTGGAGAACGAAGACCGGTAGCAAACTATTCTTGCCCTTCACCACCCGCACCTGCAAGTCAACCCCTCCTCTCCACTCCGTTGCTCTATTGTAAATTGTGTCTGTTAATTGTTGTTAACTATTCAGGAGAAAAGAGAGTCGGCGATAATAGCCCTAGTCACTAACTATTTTGTCTCCCTTTCCGTGATCGAGCTTCTCCACCCTCGTCGAATGTTTAAGGAAGAGTTAGCAACAATAGTCTTAGCCGTCAGTGCTCCCGTCTCTAGTGCCCCCACCCTCTCATCCACATTCCTGCTTCACAAAACCTTTGATAGGAAAGGGAAGGTTGAGGCCATGCCGGTCTCTCCACTTCCAAACTTAGCGGAAAAAAAGATACCACCCTTTCCTTCGGTTGCTAGTAAGCAAATGTTGAAAGTCGTTGGTGTCTACTACTAATGGAGAGGGTTTGTTTTATTTTATTATTTTAGTTTGTGTTATTAGATGTTGAAATATAGACGTTAATTAATGTTGAAGATGTTGATGTGTTATAGATGTTGATTTAGTTTGATGTGAATAATAGTCTGAATGTAGAAAAGTAAATGTAATTGAAATTAAAAATTATACTTGACATGCACTATCAAGAGTTTCAAAAAGAAATATTAATTAAAGTTTCTGCTATAATGTGTGAAGATTTTGACCACTTGATTGAAAATTATGAAATATGATATCAAACTTTGTGAAGTTTCACTACAGCAACAAAGACTTTCAGAGACCGGTTTTCCGGTCTCTGATAGTCACGTCGCCGGTCGCTGATAGTCATTCCGGTCTCAGAAAGTCAATTCCGGTCGCTGATACCCTGGACGCTGAAAGCCTTGTCGCAGATACTCTTCAGCTGACGTCACCGGTCGCTGAATGACGTCCGCCGGTCGCTGATACTTTTTTTGCGACCAATTGTTTTCTGTCGCTGTTAATTTTTGCTGACGTCAGAAAAACATATATGCGACGAAATAAACGGTCGCTGATAGTCAAAAACCGGTCGCTGATAACCTTCTGTCAATTTTTTTGGGTTTTTTTTTAGTTATTTACTTTCCCCCATTTAATTGGTACCACACATACCAAACATTCACATCGATCAAACATAAATAACAACATCTAAACATACAAAATATAAACAACATTCAAATCAAACAAAATCGATCAAAGCAAGAGTATATTACATCATGCTAAATCAAACAAAATCGATCAAACATAATATCACATTTTGACAATACTAATTACATGAGCTAATCCACAAACACTAAAATCTTCTTGTGACCTAGAATTAATTGATAACCTGGTCATGAAGGTTCTTGTTGACAAGCTGTAGGTGGTCTGTCTGAAAAAAGATGCAATTATATCTGTTACATCATGCTAAATTATGTATAATATGCTGTTTTCATATTTTTGAAAAGTCTTAACTTTGAAAATGGTTAGAAAATAGCAGAAAAATCCAAATGGAGAAAACTTTGGCTCTAAACCACTTGTTTTTCTGTCCTCTATCTAACTGTGTAAGTGGATTTTGGATTTAGACTTTTGATCAGCCTGCACTGGCTGATCTGTCACAGGAGGTCAAGAAAAGATCGTAGCCAACTTTAGAAATTCATTCCAAGAGTTTTACTAAGCCAAATTTAATGTTCTTTATATGAAAATTCTCAAGACATGGTGTTCTATATGCTGGTAATTTTTCATAAATTTTGGGGCTCCCTAACTATACCAAACAGTAGCCTAAACACAGGGGTAAACTGGGAACAGTGCTGTCATTTTTGCTGTTTTTTCCCATTTCAAAGGCTGAACTTCAAAAATTCATTAAAAATAGCAAAAAAATCCAAATTGATCAAAATTAAAGCCTAAACTGCATGAAATTAAATCCTCTATCTATCTGTCCTATTTATTTTACCAGAATCAGAGTTTATATGCTCTGATTTGCCAGTTTTCAATAGAAGGGTATTTTTGCCCCAAGGCTATTAAAAATTAAGTTCAAACATAAATGAATTCTAGTCTTCAAGTATTGAGAATCACAAGGCAACCATGCCTTTTTCCAATTTTAATAAAGAAAAAAACAAATTGGTTTGTACCTTTGCCTTTTCCAAGTAATTTTCTTCACCTCTGCTGGAAGTGTTGGTCTTCTTGAAAGAGAGACTGACTCCCTGAGCCGCAACCTTTATTTTCTCCAGTGTTTCATTTCTTGGATGCTTTGATCTTCTTCTGTACAATAGTATACCTCTATTTTAATTTAGTTTAAAATAAAGTAAAGTAACAAGCTCTAGAAAATTAATTAAAATAATTAAATAAACTGTTGGTTCCTGTTCTTCTTTCCAGTAAAATCTATACCAGTATAGGCTAGATACTATATATGTTTAAGACTGATAGATGCAATTACAATTTCAGTCACATATTTTTTCTCAAGTAGTAACAACTTTTAACATTGATTAGAACAAATACTTAATTGAAAGAAAAGGGTAGACATTGCTACTGGTAGACATTTTCTTTTTTCTTTTCGAGTAAAGGGTAGACATTAAATTGTGTTCACAAAACAAATGGAAGAGAATTACCTTTTTGAGAAAGGGGACGACAAATTCCAGCCTTTTAGCCAAACTGAAAGAGTTGCAATGTAATGCTTAAGTGCTGATCATGGATCAGGTGTTATGGAATTCAGATTGGGAGAGAGGAGAAGAGGGGAGAACAAACCGGATCTGTTAGCGCTGACGAGGAGACAGCGAGAGGCGGGAGAGACACAGAAATATTAGCCTTTTATTGTTTGATTGAATAGAGCACATAAAATATCTCACAAAAACATAAAAACTTCTCTACCCTAATTGTGCCATCTTTCAGTCTTGTACAGTTAACAATTGGTACTGCAATACAGAATCCAGACAACTACCTTTTACATCATTCATAGATTGATGAAAAAAAAGCAACCAATTGCAACATCAATTTAGCACAATTAAGCTTCAGTCTCAGCAAATATCGTATAGGTTAGTTCAATTTCACAGATACCAACTCTCAGTTGAAATGGTGAATGCCTTAATTTGGATTTGCCCTTTACTTAATTTACTCAATATTCCGCCTATTCACTAAAATTGACATAAACAAACAATTAACCAAACACAATTACAGACTGATACTGGTAATCACCTGTTCTTTTACTTGCAGGAATAATACAAGAAACTAGTACTCAGATCCTTGAGAAAAGCACTTCTTAGAGGTTGTGCCGAGAATCAAGTTGTGAAATTGAAAGAAATATAAGAGTAAAAAAACAAAGATCGTGTACCGACAGAAGAAGAAGTGATGGCCGATCCACAACCGAATGTCTTGAAACATGCATCGACGATCTTTCCAGACTGTTCATCGACCTTAATCTGAAGTTTCATCACATCGCCGCAAGCCGGTGCTCCGACCAGCCCCGTCCCAACTGTCGGATCGTCTTTATCAAACGATGGTTGGCCGTCGTAGGAGACGGGTGAGGTGGGAAGAGAATGCGGGAGGAGAGGGGTGGCACGGGCAGAGAGGGGTGGCGCGGGGGAGAGGGGTGGGGCGCGCGGGAGGAGAGCAGTGGCGTCGGTTTTGATTTTGGGGAAGGGTTTTGATCGGGGCTGTTTTGATTTTGGCGGAGGAGAAGGGTTTTGATACTGGCGCGCGTTTTATTTTTCAGAAGCCGCCTTTTTTTTCAGCGACATTACAAAAAAAAAAAACATTTCAGCGACCGTTGTTGGCGCCGGTCGCTGATACGGTCGCAGAAAATTCTGCTCGCATCCGATTTTTGTTATATTTTTTTTTTTTTGGAAAAAATAGATTTTCTGCGACCGGTATTGGCGCCGGTCGCTAATACCGGTCGCAAAAAATCCGTTTTGCTGTAGTGTTTGATGAATTAAAATTACGGCTGTGCTGTTTATATTTTGATATAATGGGAACACTAAACATTATATAAATTATTTACTCATAATTTAAACTTGTTATTTTACTATCCAATGTTTTTTGTTGTTTTATTTACCATGTCAATCATGTCAGTAAAATCCATAACAGTGAAATGCGGACAATACAATTTGACAAAACTGCAGTGCAAACAAGACCCTCAGAAGAGAAGCAATTAAATTAATTCCAAAAGAATAAAATTATGAAACTTAACATTATCCTCTTATTTTACACAGAAGCTTTAATTGGCTTCCTGATCAAAGGAAAAATTAAAAAAATAAAGAATGAAAAAATATTTACCAAACTGCACCTACAAAAAATGTTGCGGATATATGATTAATTACCCCAAGCTCATAATTGGAAAGAATTGGGGAAAAAAAGATTAAAAATCTTGTTAAAAAAAAGCTCTTCAGTTTATGGGCATGAGCCTCCAGTGTTGCTACCGTTGCCAGTACAATTGGATGGCCCACTTTCTGACAATAGCCTAGGCCTAGCAGCATGGAGATGCCACACATTACACAACACCAGGACCAGCCATAGAAGTAGAATTAGGCACCTCTTCTGATTTGCTCCAAGCATCATGTTTGGAAATTTAATTGAAACAAAAAAGGTTGCTCTTCTTTCAAATTTGAAATCTGAAAATTTCTCTTTGTGAAAGTGAAGATGTTTAATTGTTGTAGAAGAGAGTTGCATGGTGTGGTTGGTATATATAGTGAGAAGGAATGAAGAAATAGAGCGTGGAAGTCATAGGTGCATAGGATGTTAACATTTCATTTGGTCAAATAATTTGACAATTCTATTTTTTGGGTGGAATTAAATGACTTGGTCATTGTACAAGGTTTAAGAGTAAAAACAGACAAACGTGTCCGGCAAGTTGGGACATGCTGTCGCCATAAAAGTAGACAAAATCTGCTCTCTTTTGTGCTTCACTAATGACGTAATGTTACTTTGTTTTTGAGGCTCTTAGTTTAAATCAGTATTGTAAATAACGGTATCTAATTATCAAACAGACATAATACTATCAAGCGATTAATCAAGAATAATCAGAAATAATTGACTATAACCGAAAATAGTTAGCCGATTAATTGAGGAAATCTGTAACGATATGGTTACTGCCAACGGCTAATTGGCCGATTAATCAGTCTAAACGAACGTTTATTACAACACTGGTTTAAATCAGTTCATTTGATTCATAAAAAAATTAAAAACTATGAAATTATAATTTAAATTGATTAAATATGAATTGTATTTTGATTAACCTAAAAATTAAAATTTGAATACAAATTTTGTAATAAAATTTTGAGTAAATGCTAACCCAATTTTGTAATATCTTTTGAAGTCACTCAAAATTTCGCAAGAAAATTAATTTGAGCTCCTACTGCTCTTGTCACACCCCGCGGCCACGGGTCGTAACAGTCCCCCGCCGTAAGCATACAACGCCGTGTATGCTTACAAGGCTACTCACATTTCAAACCAAACAACAAGCAATTCAAACAAGTTTCTAATATATATATCAGAGTACACAGTCTGGTCAGCATATAATACAACAAAAGTATCTCATCCGGATACCAACCACGAGGCCTACCCTAAATCTATACAACAAAAGATATCTAGGGTCATATACTGGTAAGCTACTAAGGCCTACTACTCTCGTGCCTCTCCGGAATCAGTCGCACCAATACCTGTAAAATAACGGGGAAGGTGGGGGTGAGAATAAATTCTCAGTGCGAATTTGCCACATTTGAATTATTGGACTTGCAATCAAACTCTATATTCAATAATGAAACCCAAACAACAACAATGCAAACAGTTATATAAGAAAACATAAATAACAGAATGCCACTACTCGACAACAGTTAATCAACCTGAAACACAGTTTACGGAATTTCCAAGATGAATCTCAAACACAACATATATTTTGGCTTAACTCGATTCCTAACTCAGTTCAGTAGGGCTTGTAGCAATTACAGATGTTCTTTCGAGCTGAACCTTTATCAAACCCACATCTGTAGGGTTACTGACACCTACAGATGGCCAACCGCTGGACCCTTTATCTGACACCCATCTGCAACCGCTTGGCTTAACAGTTTATTAAGGTCTGGTTCAAATCATGTAAAGAAAATTCACTTTAGAATCGTTTCCAATATTCGTCATATTCAATCGACCGTTCAAATGCATTAACACGTAGGAAAATGCTACCGAGCCATAGACGTTACACAAGTCAACCACGATTTCCAATCACACATCTCATAACATAATCACCCTCCCTCGTCCCAACCGGTACTGGGAATATCGAGGGCCGTTCACCTAAGGCCATTTAGGATCCTGGGAATCCAAGTCAGCATACAGCCCGACTTGGAAAATTCATTGGATCCAAGTGCTTAACTTCGTAAATCCATTCACATACATATCAAATCAAATCAAATCAATCGTGGTGACTTTCAATCAAATCAGATCATAATAGATCGACACAACCTACAACCATACCAGCATGCAAAATCACTCAAGTCATATCAATTCGAGTTTAATTTGATTGGGATATGCAAATGCTTTACACAATTCAGATGCAATCAATGATATTCAACATGACAAAACGAATACACAGTTTAATTCCTGAAAATAAAGTATCAAACAAGTCCAAGAATCCCGCACCTTATTATGACGAGCGTACCGCTTAGCTTAAGGATCGGACGTCTCGTATTGTCTAGCAAGTTCTTGCTCGACCGAGCCTACACCTATATTATACGTTTACTTGGTTTAATTCGGGTTCAGTGGTCCATACGTTTACTTAGGGTTGGTACAGTCCCAAATCAATTCTTTTCGGTTCCTTCTTTCTTACCAAAATCCTCTAAAACTACACAAAATCTCATCTAGGTCCTCTGGACCATACAACTCTCCATTTGGTGACCATCAATCACCGTTTCACTACTTTGGTTCTCGGTTCATTTCAATTTACCATTTGGTTAACCCTAATTTGGTCAAAATCTCAAATCAGCCGTTAAATGTTCTAAAAATTCACGATCAGGAGGCAACCCTACCGATTACAAGTCTAATTGGTCGGGTTAAGCAAATCAAATCACGATTATGCCAACTTTCAATTTTGGAACGAAACCCTAGAAATCAGATTTCATAAATCGGAAGAAATCGGGAAAAAGATTGGCAAACAAACTAGTAAGGAGTGTAGAGGAACTAGTCCTCGAGCAATTCGAACACAAATCTCGGGTTTAAAACGAGAATCTGAGAAATCGAGAAAATTCGAGTTTTCGAAAGAAATACCAAATAGAAGGGTTCGGAGAGATCCTCGGCTGCTTTCTCGGTTCCAAACTCGATTTCTCGCAACAATCGGGAGTCTGAAAGAAACGAAAACTCACGGGCTCTTTTCCTTCTCTCTTGGACGAAAATAACTTAGAAATGGGGAAATGGTGAAGTGAGAGAGAGAGAGAAGGTTGGATTTGAGTTTTAGGGCAAAAATCACCCTGAGTGCGGATGCCCCCATCCGCACTGCGGGTGGCTTGACCCGCACTCGGGACTTAGAAAGTTTTCAGACCAAAATCAAGAAAATCCGAGCCTAGTGCGGATGAACCCCACCCGCACTGCGGATGGACCCTTACCCGCACTGCGGATGGACCCTTACCCGCACTGCGGATGGACCCCATCCGCACTCACTACTTAGCCGATTTTTGGACCAACACAGAATTTTAATGAGTGCGGATGCACCCACCCGCACTACGGATGGACCCTTACCCGCACTGCGGATGGACCCTTACCCGCACTGCGGATGGACTCCATCCGCACTGAGCCTATAAAGTTCCGAAATCTCGAAATTTCGACGCGATTTCAATTCACAATTAACTTACTTATTTAGGGAAACCTTAATTAAGGTTTAAACTTCCATTTTATTAACACAATTAACTTGATTCTTTCTTTTAAATCATTTTAATTTAATTGTAAAAATTTCGTAACGTAACAGCTCTAGGTTTAGCTCTAACCTCCTAAAAACACAACTTATTTCTTGTCAACTATAATTACCACAAAACTGCTCCTCGTACTAATTCTACCAATCTTGACTTGCACCAAAACAACTATAATAGTACTTAGTTAAACCAACCAACAACATAACAAAGTATATAACCAAAAGCAAAGAGACAAAAATAACATCCAAATGATCAAACACCATTAAAAGAAGCTCTCTCACGGCTTTCTTCATCCGCCTCCGAAAGTTCGAAGTGATCAGATCACAGAGAGAGAGAATTGATCAAATCGGCGCTGGAAGGAGAAGGCCTTTTATATAACCAACTTGGTGATGGAAAAGGCGCGCCCTTTAATAACCAAAACCCTAAAATAACCTTTCTACACGGCTTTTTTTATTAAACGCCCGTGTAACTCTCTAACAGCTTTCCACACTATTAATTAAACAAAAAACCGTGTATATATAATTGACATCTTTCTACACGGCTTTTTATGAAACGGCCGTGTAGCTCTCACAAGCTTTCTACACTTTAATTTAAACAAACATCCGTGTACAATGCCGACATTTCTTCACGGTTCTTTAATTAAATATCCGTGTAGCTCTCTCAAGACTTTCTACACTGTTATTTAAATAATAATCCGTGTACATTTCCTAATAAACGTCCGTGTAGCTCTCTCACGGCTTTTTACACTTATTCTTTAGTAAACATCCGTGTAGAGATCCCACACATATTTCGGGCTTCCAAAAAATTAGAATTTCTCCACGGTTTTTAGGTAAAATTATCGAATCCGTGTACAATGTGCAGTGTACAATGACCATTTATGTAGTAGTGTTTAATTGGGTCAGATTATGAGTTCATAACCTGCGTACTAAGAAATAACTAACCAGTTAATTCCTTGTTTTGGATTCTCTCCTGTTAGACAGAAATGGGCATGTCCAGTTTCCACGATTACATTGTCCGCTCAGTCCAAACCTCATACAACCGGGGACCAGTTGTGTTTGAAATGGAGACTCATGATACAACGTGTGATTTGTTCCTGTCTAAAAGGTTTTCTTTATCCGACAATACAGAAAGAATTTCATGTTGCCTGTCTCTTAGTAGTATTAAATTAAGTATACGTGTCTATTTTAATTGAGACATAACTGTACGTTAACGGCTGCAATGTTGTTTTGACTTTTGACCAAACCAAAATATGTTGTCACACCTATTAACAACTGTTTTGATCTTTCATACTCGTTTTCTTTGAATTGCGCGCATGCATAATGTTCATCGTTTTTCATGCATAATACCTATAATACATCTTAATTATTGAATTTCAAAACTAAACATTACTTTTATTAATTGGTTGTCAAAATCTCACTTTCCTTATATTTGTCAGAGTTGAAAAAAAAAACCCTGACAATGATCAAAGAAAACAAAAAGGTACAGTCCTTAGTTATAACAGAGAGCTATGTTCTCATCATTACAGCACTAATACCAGTAGCACCATCATGCATGGAAGTTAAATGATTCTACAAGTAGTAGTAAAACTAATTAAGGTTCTTGAGTTAACTTTTCTCTTTTTTGTGTAAGTGGAGATGCAAAAGAGAGACATGCAAGGAGAGAGGTATATATATAATTGGAGAGGACAAGAAATTAAACTGGTTCAGTTGATATAAACAGTAGTGTAATTAAGTCATCTTGCATTGCATGTTGTACGTACGTCGGTCAAATTATTTGAAAAGTCTTAATTAGTACTATGGTATAATGTTTTACTTGCGACGTTGCATAGAATATAATATAATGACTTGGTCATTACACCAGACTAATTAAGATGAGGGTATCAGATATGTCAAGCTTTGTTTGCACTTTGTAGTATTTTTATTTTTATTTGGAAGGTACAGTCCTTGGTTATAACAGAAAGCTATCTTATCATTACAGCCACTAATACCATTAGCACCATCATGCGTGGAAGCTGAATGATTCTTGAGTTAATTTTTCTCTTTTTTGTGTAAGTGGAGAGAGGTAGGTATATATAATTGGAGAGGTCAATAAATTAAACTGGTTCAGTTAGTATAAAGTTTATAAACCGTGTAAGTCATATTTGCATGTTGTACGTGGGTCATTTTTTTTTAAAGTCCACTGTGGTATTATGTTTTACTTGCGATGTTGCATAGAATATAATATAATGACTTGGTCTAGTTTTACACTACACCAGACTAAGATGAGAGTATCAGATATGTCACGGTTTGTTTGCACTTTGTAGTATTTCTATATTTATTTGAAAGGCTTGCACAGTTGCACTGTGTAGTATTATTACCTGATTTAGACTGTACGGATCAGTACCCTCCTTAATTTATTCAAAATTTACAGAGACAAATTAATGCATTTTGTATGGATACTTTTCCTTTTACATGCGTAGATAAATTAATGAGCAAATTTATGTTTAATCTTTTCAAATTTGAGGATTATGACCGTCAACTCATGTTAACATAAAAAAAATGGTCTTGGTCTACTCAATTATCTCACTGATGAGGTAAACCTGTTAACAAACTATTGGATTCTCCTCTCAAGCTTAATAGTACAAAATCTCTACCCAAGAACTATGGCTTGTTGATTAAGGGTTCACCTAAATACGATTTAGATTTAGGTAGCCAAGAAATGGTGATCAGACCTAATTTGGTGCACGATCAGTTTGGCAAGATGAGTTCCTGCCCGGCTATGGTGCTATTTAGAACCTTAGTGCCATGATAGACAATTATAGTGTGTATTATTATAGAGAAATAGTGCATGCACTTTCGGCATTTATATACGAGTGAGAGAGCAACGGAGGTGATCAAGATGTTAAAATGAAAATAAATGCCGATCACTGAGAGCTTTAATTAACAACAAGAAAGTAGACATTATTTGCGAGAGAAAAAACACATTTATGACAGTACTTTCTCGCGAAAAGTACCGTCACGGATAGAAAAAACACAACAATGACGGTAGTCTGTCGTGAAAAATCACTTTTTACTCTCGCGAATACTGTCAATTTGGTGCAAAGATATTGACAAAGCTGATTTGGCTTCATGCGGTGCATAAGCTGTGTATATATATACCTTTTCATTTTGTCTCTATTAATCGTCCGCTTTACAAAGCCAAACTAGCTCTGTTTATATTTTTTACCTAGCAGAAACTCTGAACTTATATTAGAAATTTGCATGGAAATGTTCTCCGTTTTTTTTTTTTTTTTTTGTTCTTCTTTAAATTTCCAAAATTTCTCGCTCAAACCTTTTTTTATTTCCAGACTGGCAGTATATCCTCAATCCATATATAACTGCTATCATATGTACGTAAATTAAATTTCAATTCATATATATGATTTGTCGAGAAGCTAAGTTCACCTTTGACAAGAGAATAATTTTTCTATCATATGTCCACACAACAAAAACATGCAATTAAAAGAATGAACAAATTTACAGGAGAAAAAAGTTAAAAATATTCTATACAAACTAATTATGTAGTCTCAGGCTTAATTAGAAGGCTGACAGCGGTATAGCGTGGAGATAAAAAAAAGTTATTGCGAATAGCGTAGCTATAGCAAAAGCTATCATACATAGCATTTTTTCTTCTTTTCAAAATTTATATTATATATTTTTACTAATTATCGAATGATCAATATTAGAGAATTGAAATAACAACTAAACAACAACTAATGTAAGTCTATACTTTTTTTTCTTTCTATCATCCAAATAAGAAGAAAAAAAAAGATCTACAAAGTAACATTATTTAATAGTTTATATTTCATAGTATTATAGATTATAATATACAAAAAAACAATTGATTTTACAAGTGAAATGAAGTCAGTATACTTATTTGAACATTTTATATATTATAATAATCAAAATTAACTTTCAATGAAACGAATGATAATAATTTCACAAGTGAATACTAAACAAAGAGCAAGCGAAAGAAATAATTAATATTTGAATGCTTTCCAATTCTAAAATGAGAGCCTAAATCACAAATAGGAATAGAAGCACATAGTTGGATTTAGCATACTTATCATATGATTTGTTCAGAAATAAGTTCACTTTAATTTGACTAGAGATCTTTTTCTATCATATATATGTCCACACAAATACATTCAATTAAAAGAATGAACAAATTTATTGTTTCTTCAGTTACAAAGAATGAACAAATTTACAAGAGAAAAAGGCTAAAAACATTCTATACAAACTAATTAATGTATATTCTCATACTTAAGGGTGACATTGATTTCCTGTACAATTAACGTCTCTCTTCTATATCCAAAGTCTCTGATACCAATTAAAATTCTGTCTAAATTGATCAACACGAACCGCCATGGTTGCTCGGGTTGCTACCACAATTCGAGGGCTTTGACCCGGGCCCACCTTTCGGCAAAGAGCTTAGAAGACTACTACTCGGCCAGCTTCCCTCCAGTAATCTTGCGGCATCGAGATATTGCAAATTGAACAACACCAGTACCAGCAACAACAACAGCTTGACAAGAGGTCTTTGATTAGTACTGAACTTTGCCATCACAAACAAATGAATGGTAAAAATATATACTTAATTTCTTTTGAAGTGGAAGAAATAGTATATAATTAGTGTAGGCTGTGAGTTATATATTGAGATGTACAGACATGAACCAATGAAGGATGCATGGAAAGGTAGAGATGTATATATAGGTGGGGGTGGGGGTGGGGGTGCCTGGTGCAAGTCTACTTCCATGGATTGGTCAAGATTTTTGAATTTTATTTTTAGGTAGCTTTACGAGACTTTGATTGGGTCAGATCATGAGTTCATAACCTGCGATCTAAGAAATAGCTAACGACTTAATTCCTTGTTTTGGATTCTCTCCTGTTAGATAGAAATGGGCATGTCCAGTTTCCACGATTACATTGTCTGCTCAGTCCAAACCTCATACAACAGGGGACCAGTTTTGTATGAAATGGAGACTCATGGTACAACGTGTGATTTGTTAATTCCTGTCTAAAAGGTTTTCTTTATACGACAATACAGAAAGAATTTCATGTTGCCTGTCCCTTAGTAGTATTAAAGTATACCGTATACGTGTCTATTTTAATTGAGACATAACTGTTAACGGCTGCATGCAATGTTGTTTTGACCAAACCAAAATATGTTGTCACAGCTATTAACAACTGTTTTGATATTTCATACTCGTTTTTTGAATTTCATGCATAAAGTTCATCATTTTTCATGCATAAAATATATAATACATCTTAATTATTGAATTTCAAAACTAAACATTACTTTTATTAATTGGTTGTCAAAGTCTCACTTTGCTTATATTTGTCAGAGTTGAAAAAAAAAACCTGACAATGATCAAAGAAAACAAAAAGGTACAGCACTAGTACCAGTAGCACCATCATGCATGGAAGTTAAATGATTCTACCAGTAGTAGTAAAACTAATTAAGGTTCTCGAGTTAACTTTTCTCTTTTTTGTGTATAAGTGGAGATGCAAAAGAGAGACATGCATATGGAGCGAGGTCAATAAATTAAACTGGTTCAGTTGGTATAAACCGTGTAAATCATTTTGCATGTTGTACGTGGGTCAATTTTTTTGAAAGTCTTAGTACTATCGTATTATGTTTTACTTGCGATGTTGCATAGAATATAATATAATGACTTGGTCTAGTTTTACACTACACCAGACTAAGATGAGAGTATCAGATATGTTACGTTTTGTTTGCACTTTGTAGTATTTTTATATTTATTTGAAAGGCTTGCACTTTGTAGTATTTTTATATTTATTTGAAAGGCTTGCACTTTGTAGTATTATTACCTGATTTAGACTGTACGGATCAGTACCCTCCTTAACTTATTCAAAATTTACAGAGACAAATTAATGTATTTTTTATGATACTTTTCCTTTTCCGTAGATAAATTAGCAAATTTATGTTTAATCTTTTCAAATTTGAGGATTATGACCGTCAACTCATGTTAACATAATAAAATGGCTGCCCAGTTGTTATAAGCTTTTTTAGAGCAACAAATTGATTAGCATTCTTAATTAAGTAATTATATATAATAAAAAGAACCATGCAATAATAATATAATATAATGGGAAGGTTAATCTTGTTCTAGGCTGTCAATATATATATGATGCGTATATAACGTTTCTAAACTTTTCAAAATTTATTTATACAAAATTTAGTTTGAATAAACTAATTAAATTATATTTCATGTGATTTGTTGAGAAATAAGTTCACCTGAATTTGACTTGAGATCTTTTTCTATCATATATATATATATATGTTCGCACAAATACATTTAATTAAAAGAATGAACAAATTTATTAATTGTTTCTTCAGTTAAAAAGAATGAACAAATTTACAAGAGAAAAAAAGTAAAAAAAAAAACTATACAAACTAATGTATATTCTCATACTTAGAAAGCTGACATCGGTTTCCTGTAAAATTAATGCATCTCTTCTATATCCAAAGTCTCTGATACCAATTAAAATTCTGTCTAAATTGATCAACACGAACCGCCAGTGTTGCTCGGGTTGCTACCGCAATTTGATTGCGATGACCCGGGCCCACCTTTCGGCAAAGAGCTTAGAAGACTACTACTCGGCCAGCTTCCCTCGAGTAATCTTGCGGCATCGAGATATTGTATATTGAATAACACCAGTACTAGCAATAACAACAGCTTGACAAGAGGTCTTTGATTAGTACTTGTTAGAATTACAAGCTGACCAATAGAATCAGAGAAGATCAAATCAGAGAAGGAATAATAAATCAAAGAAGGCAACTTATGAAGGAGCATTTGGCGACCTATATCCCTGGTGCTTTGTTTCCTTAGCAGCTGCATATATTTATTTCTAAAGATAGGATCTAGATTCTAATTATACCTAATGTAATTGATTATTGATATATTGAAAAAAAGGGAAATAGATCCCTGGTAACTCAATAAAAGGGGATCAAGAGCTGTAACAATGTAAGAGAGACATATGTGTAAAATTAATATTTTGATGAAATAAAATAAGGGAGGGAGGATTTGAGGGAGTCTTGTGTTCTTCTTCTCTAATATTTTAACATGGTATCAGAGCATAGTTCGATCCTGATTGTATAGTCGGAAGATCTAAGTCTCTTATAGTTCTTGTTATTATACAATTAAGGTGAGAATTGATTCCACAGAGAGTTCAAATCATGTCTGATTCAACCCCTGAAAAAACACAAGATCGTGAGAGTACTGCTGCTCTGTTGGAGAAACTTACTCAATTGGTTACCTTGCAACAAAGTCAAATTCTTGCTATACAGAATCCTTCTCAAAACCAGACAACCCCACCTGCGACTAATGAGAGCCATGTTCATCCCAACCCGATTGATGTGAAGTTTGATGGCACCAACTATGGCTTGTGGTCCCAAAGTGTCGAACTCTACGTCAAGGGGCGAGAAAAGTTGAAGCACATCACCGGCAGGCCACAACCACCAGCTGTGACAGATTAAACTGCAGGGAAGCTTCATCCGATATCCAACGGCAAAAGGAGTTTGGGATGCAGTGGCTACAACCTTCTATGACGGCAATGATGCCGCTCAGGTATTTGCATTAAATAGAAAGGTTAATCGTGTTAAACAAATGGGAAGAACAGTAGAAGAGTTTTACAATGATTTGCAAGAGTTGTGGTAAGAAATTGATTTCCGTCGCCCAAACCCAATGGTTTATCCTGAGGAGGTTGAAAAATTTAACAAATGTACTCAAGAGAACAGGGTCTACATTTTCTTAGACGGTCTGGATGACAAACTAGACCGGGTACGAGCAGATGTGGTGCAAATGACCCCATTCCCGACTGTAGAGCAGGCCTATGCACGAGTGAGACAAGAGGCAACTCGACAAGGCATTATGATAAAAGGAGGAGATGGGATGGCTCAACCGTCGATGGTGATGTTGTCGAGGGGCTACAAACAACCCGAGGTAAATCTATCCTTGAACAAAAATTTACCTAATCAAGATGGGAAGCAAGGGTGCACTCATTGTGGAGGGTACAAACACACGAAAGAAACCTGCTTTAAGTTGGTCGGGTTTCCTGATTGGTGGAATGAAAGGAAGCGTCGGCAGCAAGAGTCAAAGAGGGGGAAGGCTACTGCCCATGATGTTTCGGCAACTCCAGGAGGTGTGGTTATGACAAATGAATTCCCAGAACAGAAAACTGGTCCGAATCTGAGCATACAATCTGGTCAAAACCAAGTCAGACTGGAAGCTGCTACTGCAAACAACGTCTCAGCACAGAGGTTCACAGAATTGTGGGAAGAGGGGCCGAGATCAGGGTCCTCAGGTAAGGCACATAGTGAAGGTAGAAACTTTACTCTTAAACCTGATTATGCTTTATTTGCTGGTAAAACAAACACTAAAGAAGCTTGGAAATGGGTAATTGATTCCGGGGCATCGGATCACATGACTCCATCCGAGAAGGATCTCTGTCAGACAATGAAAGCTAGCAAAAATGGTATTGTAAATGCTAACGGGGAAATTTATCCAGTTAAGGGAATGGGAAATATACCAATTTCAGAAAAATTAACTCTTGAAAATGCCTTATTTGTTCCATCTCTGTCCACAAGATTAATCTCGGTTGGTAAAATTACAGAAGACCTAAATTGTGCAGTCCTAATGTTCCCAAACTTCTGCATTTTCCAGGATATCCTAACTCGGGAGATAATTGGGCATGGTTCTAAATAGGAAGGATTGTATTACCTGGACAAGCCGCTGTTAGGAAATGCATATTCAGCTAGGGGCAATGTCACAGAATTAAGAAACAAAGTGTGGTTATGGCATAAGAGACTCGGTCATCCATCGTTTGGGTATATCAGGAAACTATCTCCTACTTTATTTTTTGGTTTAGATGATGAAAATTTCATATGTGAAACTTGTATTCGAGCAAAAAGTCATAGAACTACATGTTATTCTAGTACTAATAAATGTATTCATCCATTTGACCTGATTCATAGTGATGTATGGGGACCAGCCCCGATTATTTCTAAATCCGGGTATAGGTGGTTTGTTCTATTTACTGACGATTGCACTAGAATGACGTGGCTTTATTTGCTTAAAACCAAGGATGAGGTTCCAAAAGTGTTCCAGACTTTCTATAAAATGGTTAAAACTCAATTTGGGAGAGAAATTAAAATAATAAGAAGTGATAATGGAAGAGAGTATATTAATCAACATCTACAAAGTTTTCTTACTGAAAATGGGGTAATACACGAAACATCCTGTGTAGGGACACCACAACAAAATGGAATTGCAGAAAGGAAAAATAGACAAATTTTAGAAACAGCAAGGTCCTTGTTATTTGAAGGTAATGTACCGCAAATTTTTTGGGATAATGCTGTGTCAACTGCAGTATATCTAATAAACCGAATTCCCTCGAAAACAAACAACTTCAAAACTCCTTTGCAAGCCTTAGCTACCCATGTCAACATTCCTTCTTACTTAAATCTTTCTCCAAAAATTTTTGGGTGCATAGCTTATGTTCATGTACAAAAAGCTTCCCGCTCAAAAATAGAACCATGTGCCGAAAAATGTGTTTTCTTAGGCTTCGGATCACACCAAAAAGGCTATAAATGTTATAATCCAACAAATCGAAAATTTTACACTACTATGGATGTAACATTTATTGAAAAAGAACCATACTTTCGGAAGCACCGTGTTCTTGTTCAGGGGGAGACAAGTACTGATGGGGAACATGAACACGTGTTTACAACTGGAAAACAAAATACAAGCTCAGCTGAAACTTTAGAAACTGGTGAAATGTTGGACCCAAATAGTGGCAGTAACTCGGGCCCAGTGGAGACATCGGGTCCAGCACTAAACTCAGGTCCAACACTACACTCGGGTCCAGTAGAGAACTCGGGCCCAGTAGAGACATTGGGTCCAGCAGTAAACTCGGGTTCAATAGAGAACTCGGGTCCAGTAGAGAATTCAGGTCCTAGCGGACCCTTGGCAGGAGATATGGACCAAGACCAAATTGTTCCTCAAGGTCGAAATGAAAGTGATAAGCAAACAAATGGCGAGCTATCAGCAGAAGCATCTCAAAGAGAACATAGTAGGGAAGATTCAATGAATTTTTGGATTGAAACTAATGAAGGGGAAGAAGAGGTAATACAATCTGACTCACAACCACAGGGCCCGAATTCTCCCAAGGATAATCCTGAGGTAAGTTCTTCTAACCAGAATTACAGTTCTAAATTTAAATTACCATTTAGAGTAAATCGTGCTTTACCACCAAAGAGGTATATCCCTGAAGATGGAGGGAGTAAGCGAATAAAATACCCGGTTACAAACTATATGGAGGCCAACCATTTGTCTGAACCTTTAAGGAATTTTGTACTCCAAGTATCATCTGTTAGTGTACCAAATAGAGTTGAGGGGGCCATCCAGGACCCGAAATGGGTAGCAGCTATGAAATGTGAGATGGAAGCACTTGAAAAAAATCATACTTGGAAACTGGTAGATCTGCCCAAGAATAAAAGAACTGTAGGGTGTAAATGGGTATACTCAATAAAATATAATGCAGAAGGGGAAATTGAGAGATACAAAGCTCGATTGGTAGCAAAAGGGTTCACTCAAACGTATGGGATAGATTTTCAGGAAACTTTTTCACCAGTTGCAAAACTAAATACGGTGCGAGTTTTGCTTTCTCTTGCAGCAAACTTTGACTGGCCACTACATCAATTTGATGTCAAGAATGCTTTTTTGCTTGGCGAGCTCTAGGAGGAAATCTACATGGATATCCCACCAGGATATCAGTGTTCTGAAACAGGGAAAGTGTGCAAGTTGGAAAGATCACTGTATGGTTTGAAGCAATCACCAAGAGCCTGGTTTGGACGATTTTGTAACGCAATGAAGGAGTATGGATACACTCAAAGTCATTCGGATCATACACTATTCTACACCCGAGATCAAGGTAAAATTGCTATACTAATCATATATGTGGATGATATGATAATTACAGGAAATAACCATGAGGAAATACGAATGCTTGAAACAAGGTTATCAAAAGATTTTGAAATGAAAAACTTAGGTGGTCTGAAGTATTTTTTGGGAATTGAAGTGGCAAGAAATAAGAACAGTATATTTCTATCTCAACGGAAGTACGTGCTTGATTTGCTTGCTGAAGTTGGAATGCTAGAGTGTAGACCAGCTGATACTCCCATAATCCAAAATCATAAATTGGGAATTGACCCGAGTCAGAAACCCACAAACAAAGAAAGATACCAAAGATTAGTTGGAAAATTAATCTATCTATGTCACACGAGGCCAGACATAGCGTATGCTGTGAGTGTTGTTAGCCAGTTTATGCATTATCCAAATGAAGAACATATGGAGGCAGTGAAGAGAATCCTGAGATATCTTAAAGGTGCACCGGGACGAGGACTGACCTTCAAGAAAAATGAACATCTAGAAGTGATGGGGTATACGGATGCTGACTGGGCTGGAGCCATAGACGATCGGAAGTCCACTGCCGGATATTTCACATTCGTAGGGGGCAACCTAGTCACTTGGAGGAGTAAGAAGCAGAATGTTGTTGCACTTTCAAGTGCTGAGGCAGAATTCCGAGGGATGGTCAAAGGTATCTGTGAACTACTTTGGATACGAAAGGTGCTAACAGAACTCGGGTTTGAACCAAGGAGTGAGATGAAACTATTTTGTGACAATAAGGCCGCGATAGACATATCTCATAACCCGGTACAGCACGACCGAACAAAACATATTGAGGTGGATAGACATTTCATTAGAGAAAAAATCGATTCAAAGATAATTGAGATTCCATTTGTGAGGTCAGGAGATCAAGTTGCAGATATGCTGACTAAAGCGATCCCTAGCAAAGCGTTCAACAGTTTCTTAGATAAACTTGGGATGGCTAATCTGTATGGTCCGCTTGAGGGGGAGTGTTAGAATTACAAGCTGACCAATAGAATCAGAGAAGATCAAATCAGAGAAGGAATAATAAATCAAAGAAGGCAACTTATGAAGGAGCATTTGGCGACCTATATCCCTGGTGCTTTGTTTCCTTAGCAGCTGCATATATTTATTTCTAAAGTTAGGATCTAGATTCTAATTATACCTAATGTAATTGATTATTGATATATTGAAAAAAAGGGAAATAGATCCCTGGTAACTCAATAAAAGGGGATCAAGAGCTGTAACAATGTAAGAGAGACATATGTGTAAAATTAATATTTTGATGAAATAAAATAAGGGAGGGAGGATTTGAGGGAGTCTTGTGTTCTTCTTCTCTAATATTTTAACAGTACTGAACCTTGCCATCACAAACAAATCGTACAAAAATTTAATTTCTTTTCAAGTAGAACAAATAGTATTAGCTAGCTGTGAGTTATTGAGATCAATTATATATAAATAGAGAGATGAAGGATGCATGGAGAGGTAGAGATGTGTGTGTGTATATTTATAGGTGGGGGGTGCATTCATTTTTTTATGCAAGAATTAATTTTAATGCATTCATTTTTTTATGCCATTTAACCACTTGACTCTATACAAAATAAATTTTAAATTTTAATTTTTTTGTATGTAGACGCATAACTCATAAAGTAGAAGAATTTTAACAGTTTGAATTCGTTATTTGAATTCAATCCAACAAATTTCAGAGTTGAATTTATAAAAAAAACCTGATGAATTTAGAAACACTCTAGTTCTAGTCAAAGCTTCTTTTATGCTGACAGATTTGGAATGGACTTTTGCAATTCGAAATTTACTTTAATAGAGTAAAGAAGGCATAACCAATTGAATCTCTTACAATAAAAATTATTAAATTTAATATTAATTAAAGTTCTAGCCGTCACTCCATCCCACCTCCTCCGCCTATTCCGTTCATCCGCTTCCCTTTCAAGCGAATCTCCTTCGCTCTACTATTTCCGTCAGTAATTCATCTTCTATCCTCTTCTTTCCGGGCGAAGGACGGAAACCAGTAGCGAGCTAGCAAGCCACCTACCTCCACTCCACTCCACTCCACTGCTCTATTGCAACTTCTGCGTCTCCTTGTTGCCCATTGCACTATTTGAGAGAAGAGAGAGTCGACGATGATAGCCCTAGCCGCTAACTATTGTATCTCCTTTTCTGTTCTTCTCCGCTCTCGTCGAGAGTTTCAGAGAGAGAGAGCCGTCAGTCCTCCCGTCTTTAGTGCCCCCACCCTCTCATCCACACTCCCACTCCACAAAACCTTTGATAGGAAAGGGACGGTTGAGGCTGCGCCGGTCTCTCCACTTGCAAACTTAGCGGAAAAAAAAGATGCCCCCCTTTTCTTCGATTGCTAGTAAGCCGATGTTGAAAGTTGTTGGTGTTTACTACTGATGGAGATGATTTATTTTATTTTGTTATTTTAGTTGTTTGTGTTATTAGATGTTAAAATTTAGACGTTAATGTTGACGATGTTGATGTTTTATAGATGTTGATTTAGTTTGATGTGAATAATAGTTTGAATGTAGAAAAGTAAATGTAATTTATATTTAGTTAATAAAAATTATACTTGACAGACACTATCAAGAGTTTCATAAAGACATATTAATTAAAGTTTCTACTATAATGTGTGAAGGTTTTGACCACTTGATTGAAAATTATGAAATCTGATATCAAACTTTGTGAAGTTTGATGAATTAAAATTACGGCTGTACTGTTTATATTTTGATATAGTGAGATATTAAACACTAAACATTATATAAATTATATTTACTCATAATTTAAACTTGTTATTTTACTATCCAATGTTTTTTGTTGGTTTATTTACCATGTCAATCATGTCAGTAAAATCCATAACAATGAAATGCTGACGATACAATTTGACATAAGTGCACTGCAAACAAGATCCTTAGAAGAGAAGCAATTAAAATAACTCCAAAATAATAAAATTATGAAACTTAACATTATCCTCTTATTTTACACAGAAGCTTTAATTGGCTGGCTGAGCCTCCTGTGTTTAAAAATCTTAACATTATCCTCTTAAAAATCTTGTTAAAAAAAAGCACTTCAGTTTATGGGCATGAGCCTACTGTGTTGCTAGGATTGCCAGTACAATTGGATGGCCCACTTCTTGACAATAGCCTAGGCCTAGCAGCATGGAGATGCCACACATTACACAACACCAGGACCAGCCATAGAAGTAGAATGAGGCACTTCCTCTGATTTGCTCCTAGCATCATGTTTAGAGATTTAATTGAAAAAAAGGTTGCTCTTTTTTCAAATTTGAAATCTGAAAATTTCTCTTTGAGAAAGTGAAGATGTTTGATGTAGAAGAGAGTTGCATGGTGTGGTTGGTATATATAGTGAGAAGGAATGAAGAAATAGAGCGTGGAAGTCATAGGTGCATAGGATGTTAACATTTCATTTGGTCAAATAATTTGACAATTCTATTTTTTGGGTGGAATTAAATGACCTGGACATTAATTGTACAAGGTTTAAAAGTAAAAACAACCAAACGTGTACGGTAAGTTCGGACACTAGTGACGCAATGTTACTTTGTTTTCAAGACTCGATCTTAGTTTAAATCAGCATTGTAAATAACGGTATGCGGTTATCGGACATACATAGTACTATCAATTCAAGCGATTAATCGAGAATAATTGAGAATAATCAGCTATAATCGAAAAATAATTGACCCATTAATTGAAAAAAATCTGTAACAGTTTCGTTACCGTTGACAACTAATCGGCCAATTAATCAGCCTAAATGGACGTTTTTTACAACACTGGTTTAAATCGGTTCATTTGATTCATAAAAAAATTAAAAAAATAATGAAATTATAATTTAAATTGATTAAATATGAATTGTATTTTGATTAACCCGATAATTAAAATTTGAATACGAATTTTGTAATAAAATTTTGAGTAAATGCGGACCCAATTTTGTAGGTTATTTTTTCGTAAAGCAATTTATTTTTGTGTAACTTGTTAAGTTCTAAATTTTTTAATTAACACTTTTTTATGTTATTGTTAGTTGAAAAATGTTATATTTCTTGCTTGTAATTTTGTAAATTATATATTATTCTAACTTATTTTGTTATAACATTTTTTTTAATCAAAATCTGCATAATACACAAAACACTACCGCCTAACATAAAGTACGTATTTCATCTTTAATTAGTTAGTCACAAATTGAAAAATAGCATAAGCCCACTATAATAAATTGTGTTGTTAATTTAATTAAATGAAACTCGATCGACCCGACCCGTTTACCTCTTCACTTTATATTTCTCTGTTCCAACTTCTTCTTCTTTTTTTTTTTTTTTTTTATAATATTGGAGATCAAGTTACTTAACTTTTTTAATATCTAAAAAAAAAAAAAAATTCTAATTTCAAACCTGAAATTTTTCACATAAAATATTTTTTTTAACACTCGATCATACGTTTACTTAATAAGATTTTTTTAAAAAATAAAAATCAAACATGTAGCACAAACACATGCGTTCTTGGCCTTCAAAAATTTTAAGTTGATGCTCTGACTAGTGACTACTTATTTTTTATTTCTCTCTCCAAAGATAACAATTGGATCAGATCTACATGAATTTATGAGAATATTTGATCAATGCATTTGTACCATTTGAAGTAATTAAAGTAGATGAGTAAACCTCCCTCAGGTGTGTGTAAATATTTTTTCTTGAGTAGAACTAGGGTGTTCTTAAGTTCATCAAGTCTCTTGGTGAACTCAAGTCTAAAATCCGTTAAATCGGATTCAAATGAAGAATTTGAACAGTTGAAACCCGCCTACTTTACAAGCGATGCGTCTACATGTAAAAAAAAATAATTTTGCATAGAATCAAAATGTTAAAAAACGTTAAAAAAATGAATGCATTAAAAATTAATTTATTAACCTTATAATTTTATACTAAATTATTTCGAATATTTAAAGTTTTAACATGTAGACGCATCACACGTAAAGTAGGCAGATTTCAATGGTTCAAATTTGTCATTTGAAGCCGATTTGATGGGTTTTAAGCTTGAATTCTCCAAAGAGCTTGGTGAACTTAAGAACACTCTAGTTCTACTCCTTTTTCTTTTATTATCTTAAATTAGGTGTGTAAAGCTCCTTCAAAATATGAGAATGTTTGATTTAGGGCTGCTCATGAGCTGAGTTGAGTCCGAGTTGAGAGCAAGTTGGATTTAATTTGTGAACTCATGAGTCGAGTTGAGTCCAAGTTGTTAATTCAGTTTTAATTTGAGTCAAAAATTGTAATTTGAATTCAATTCGCAAACAACTTGAGTCAACTCGTGATTCATAGACAATATATAGCTTATCAAATTAAAATTTACCAAAATAAAATCTAACAAAATAAATAGTACATAGATCAAAATAGTACACAATTTAAAACTTTACGTAATAAAACAATGATAAATACATAATTAAATATAACAAAGTTTATCAAATTACTAAATAGTACAAAGTCTAACAAAACATTACATAGTTTATCAAGTCAATGAGTCAACCAAGTAGATTCCGAACCGAGTTAGAGGCAATTTGAATTCACCATTAAATTTTAGCAAAGATTAAATTAAAGCTATTTTAACAAAGAGTATGTATGTATGCGTCTACAGAGTACAGACTTGTCTAAAAGAAATTGAGTAGTACAAAATGTTAAAAGCTATATATATTTGAAAAGAATGTAATCGCAACAGGACACAAGGCTTCTTTTATGCTGACGGATTTGAAATGGACTTTTGTAATTCAAAATTGACTCTAATAAATTAAAGAAGGCATAACCAATATAATTGAATCTCTTATAATAAAAATTAAGAAATTTAATATTAGTCCGTTCAGCCGCCTCCCTTTCAAGCGCGTCTCTCTCGCTGTACTATTTTTGTCAGTAATTCATCTTCTATTTTCTTCTTTTCAGGCAAGGACGGAGATCGGTAGCAAGTTATCCCTCCGCTTGACTATTTGCGTTAGCAGGCCACTCCCCTCCTCTCCACCCCACTGTCCTACCGCAACTTCGGCATCTTCTCGTTGTCCTTTGCACTATTCGGAATATGAGAGAGTTGGCGATAATAGCCCTAGCCGCTAGCTATTTCATCTCCCGACACTTTTCCGTCCTCCACTTTCGTCAGGAGTTTTAAAGAGAGTTGATGGCAATAGTCTTAGTTGTCAGCTCTCCTGTCTCTAGTGCCCTCACCCTCTCATCCACACCCCTGCTCTACAAAATCTTTGATAGGAAAAAGGAAGGCTAAGGCTATGCCGGTCTCCCCACTTGCAAACTAAGTTGAAAGAAGAAGAAGAAGAAGATGATGTCCCCTTTCCTTTGGTCACTAGCCAGCTGATGTTGAAGGTCGTCAGTGTCTACTACTGATGGAGATTATTTGTTTAAATTTGTTATTTTAGTTGTTTGTGTCATTGAATGTTGAGGTTTACACGTTAATGTTGATGATGTTGATGTTTTATATATAGATGTTGATGTAGTTTGATGTTAATAATAGTCTGGATGTAGAACAATGTATGTAATTTATATTTAGTTAATAAAAATTATACTTAACAGCTACTATATCAAGGATTTAATATAATATTAATTAAAGCTTCTTCAATGTGTGAAGTTTGACCACTTGATTGAAAATTACGAAATCTGGTATCAAACTTTGTGAAGTTTGATGAATTAAAATTACGACTGTCCTGTTTATATTTTGATATAGTGGGGTACGTACTAAACACTAAACATTATATAAATTATTTACTCATAATTTTAACTTGTTATTTTACTATCCAATATTTTTTGTTGGTTTATTTACCATGTTAATCATGCAGTAAAATCCATAACAGTGAAATGCTGACAATACAATATATTTGACAGAATTGCATTGCAAACAAGATCCTCAGAAGAGAAGCAATTAAAATAATTCCAAGAGAATAAAATTATGAAACTTAACATTATCCTCTTGTTTTAACAGAAGCTTTAATTGGCTTCCTGATCAAAGGGAAAAAAAAAACAATAAAGAATGAAAAAATATTGACCAAACTGCATGTACAAAAAATGTTCCAGATACATGATTACCCCAAGCTCATAATTGGAAAGAACTGGGGAAAAAAAGATTACAAATCTTGTTAAAAAAAGCTCTTCAGTTTATGGGCATGAGCCTCCATTGTTGCTAGGGTTGCCAGTACAATTGGATGGCCCTAATAGCCTAGGCCTAGCAGCCTGGAGATGCCACACATTACACAACACCAGGACCAGCCATAGAAGTAGAATGAGGCACCTCTTCTGATTTGCTCCAAGCATCATGTTTGGAAATTTAATTGAAACAAAAAAGGTTGCTCTTCTTTCAAATTTGAAATCTGAAAATTTCTCTTTGTGAAAGTGAAGATGTTTGATGTAGAAGAGAGTTGCATGGTGTGGTTGGTATATATAGTGAGAAGGAATGAAGAAATAGAGCGTGGAAGTCATATATAGGTGCATAGGATGTTAACATTTCATTTGGTCAAATAATTTGACAATTCTATTTTTTGGGTGGAATTAAATGACTCGGTCATTGTACTGTACAAGGTGTAAGAGTAAAAACAGACAAACGTGTCCGGTAAGTTGGGACACTAGTGACGCCATAAAAGTAGACAAAATCTGCTTCCTATTCTGTGCTTCACTAATGACGTAATGTTACTTTCTTTTCAAGGCACTTAGTTTAAGTCGGTTCATTTGATTCATAAAAAATCAAAAACTACGAAAGTAGAATTTAAATTGATTAAATATGAAGAGGAGCTACTTACACTCTTTTTCAGTGACATTGGATTACATCTTATATTTTTCAAAATTCAAATAGTCAATCCAAACTGTTTAATATAATGAATATATATATATAGAGAGAGAGAGAGAGAGAGAGAGATGGGCTATGGTGCATTGCAATGCATAGGCCATGGTGTGCATTGGACTATAAATCACCGATTCAAAGTCCAAATGACCGATCCAAACCGTTCATCTTGTTCTCCATATTAATATGTGCTTGGAGACCAAATTTTATATTTTTTGGAATTTTTTTACTATTTATTAAGCCACTTTGAAAATCGCTGATCCAACGGTGGTTTCTGATTTTACTGTTCCAAACAGTCACCGTTGGATCAGCGATTTTCAAAGTGGCTTAATAAATAGTAAAAAAATTCCAAAAAATATAAAATTTGGTCTCCAAGCACATATTAATATGGAGAACAAGATGAACGGTTTGGATCGGTCATTTGGACTTTGAATCGGTGATTTATGGTCCAATGCACACCATGGCCTATGCATTGCAATGCACCATAGCCCATCTCTCTCTCTCTCTCTCTATATATATATATATAGAGTACGGCTAACGCGCTTCCTCTAGCATATGGGCCGAAATGCTTCCGGTGGAAAGTTGAAATTTCAAAATCCAAAAAGTCAATCTGAACCGTTCATCTTCTTCTCCATATTAATATCTGCTTGGAGACCAAATTTTACATTTTTCTGAAATTTTTTATTATTTATTAAGCCACTTTGAAAATTGCTGATCCAACGGTGGCTTACCAAACAGTAAAAATCAGAAGCTACCGTTGGATCAGCGATTTTCAAAATGGCTTAATAAATAGTAAAAAATTTCAGAAAAATGTAAAATTTGGTCTCCAAGTAGATATTAATATGGAGAAGAAGATGAACGGTTCAGATCGACTTTTTGGATTTTGAAATTTCAACTTTCCACCGGAAGCATTTCGGCCCATATGCTAGAGGAAGCGCGTTAGCCGTACTCTATATATATATTAAAATGTGCTTGCAAATTAAATCTATATTTTTAATTTTTTTTTACTATTTATTAAGATGAATGCAAAAATTCAATGATATGAAAACAATGATTTTGTAAAATATTTAATAAATTAATTTTTTTTTTATAATTTGGTTACCGTCAACGATTAATCGGTTTAAATGAACATTTTTTACAACACTGTTAGTGACTACTTATTTTTTTTATTTCTCTCTCCAAAGATAACAATTGGATCAGATGTACATAAATTTATGAGAATGTTTGATCAATGCATTTTGTGTAACATTTGATGTAATTAAATTAGATGAGTAAAGCTCCCTCAGGGTGTGTAAATACATTTTTTTTTTAAATTTACATTAGGTGTGTAAAGCTCTTTAAAAAAATGAAAATGTTTGACTTAGGGCCGTTCATGAGTCGAGTTGAGTCCGAATTGAGGGCAATTTGGATTCAACTACCGAACTCATGAGTCGAGTTGAGTCCAAATTGCTAATCTAGTTTTGAGTTAGAAACTCCAATTTAGATTCAATTCAGAAACAATTCGAGTCAACTCATGACTCATAGATAGTACAGAGCTTATCAAATTAAAATTTATCAAAACAAAACCTAACAAAATAAATGGTACATAGTTTATCAAAATAGTACACAATTCAAAATTTTATATAATAAAACAATGACAAATACATAATTAAATAGTACAAAGTTTACCAAATTACTAAATAGTACAAAGTCTAGCAAAATATTACATAGTTTGTCAAGTCAATGAGTCAACCGAGTAGATTCCGAACCGAGTTAGGGGCACCTTAGATTCAACTCGTGAGACAACCAAGTCAATAAACTCAAGTTAGTTTCGACTTGAGTCAGTTTCAACTCGAGTTGTTGGCGAGTTAAACCCGAATTGATTCCGAACGAGTTATGATTTATGAGTTTTTTTTATGCACCCCTAGTTTCATCAACATGAAAAATTATAATAGATTTAATCAAAATAATTTAGGATTAGTTTTGTTAGGAATAAGTCAAACGAATATTAAAATTTTGAAGATAGTGCTGAATAATTTAATCTACTATTCTATTTTTTTTTAGGAAAAATAAGGATCTAGTCCTTATTTGTTTTATTGATCATAAAGGGGTTTCAACATGAAACCGGTTACAAAAGCTCGATGTTATTCAACTTCGTTGAATATAAAGAAAACCAAATGAAAAACATAAATAAAAACAGAAGAACTACAAAATAAGACAGAAAAAGGAAAAATAAAATTGACTAAAACCAAGGTTGAAACTGTAAAAATTGCAAGACTTCATGTCAGTGAGTAGAGACCTTGTTTTTCAATTCCACATTGTTCTTCTATGAATACAGCATACCTTGCTGCACCCAATTTCACAAAACTTCCGTCTTCCATTGTCGTACCAGTAGTCAAATTCTGTACCGGTGTTTGTACCAGTAACCGAATTGTGTACCAGTATCCCTGATCTCGTACCAGTATCCCATTTTCCTCTTGAAATCTCCACTGTCCTCCCTCAAGTAATGAAGAAATCTCCATTGATCTTGCTCCTCTTCCATTAGCTCTTGTATTCCTAATGTAGAAACCGCCATTGCTCTTGAACCTCTTCAACTAGCTCATGTACTTCTTTAATCTGATCTCTAAAGATTCTAGCACATCGCTCTCTCCAACAAATGAACATGGCTAATAGAAGGACCTTCTTTAATCTACTATTCTATTGAACAAATCAAATATATAGCGAATTAGATCAGATGAGAGCCAGGTCAACCCTAGTTACAGTAACAATTAATTATTTCAAATTGATTTTTTTATTTTTTTTAGAGTTAATTTTTCAAATTAAAATTTTGCTATCCATATTTGTGTGCACCAGTCAAAACCGAAGAATAAATTAGGCGCTAGTCTACTATTATGTTTTCTACAAGCAATGTTTGAATTCAGATAGTTGATCAGATACTGGACATGTGTAACAAAGAAAATCCTACATGCATGTGCTTTTCTGAGCAATTCTTCATGCCATCATTTTCTTTTCTTTTTTGATCAAATCGAATTAATGTTAATTTAATGTGTAAAGAGGCCAACACAAGCTAAGGATTATTGAATGAGGACTCAAATGTCTTTATATTTTGTGTTTTTATCATACCTTTATTTTTAAAAAAATTAATAACTTAAAATTTAAAACATAAAAGTCAAAATAAAATCGTTGGATATGATTTACATCATTTTATCTATGTCCGTGTAAAAAATTATAACATTTTAACTTTGTTTTGATTGTCATCAAGAGCTTGTAAAAACATACTAATGTGGGTAATTTTTGGACATTGATTTTTCAAATGATTGATTCACATAAAAACAAAATCGAAATGTAATATTTATTTTTTATGAGCACAGAGAGAAAATAACATATATCACATCTAACGGTTTTATTTTGGCGTTTATGATTTAAATTTTGATTTATTAACATTTTAAAAAATGAAGGCATAGTAGATGCACAAAAAAATGAAGACATTTAAACCAGTGTTGTAAAAAACGTCCGTTTAGGCCGATTAATCGACCGATTTGTCATTGGCGGTGACCAAATCGTCATGGATTTTTCCGACTAATCGACTGATTATTTCCGATTATGGCCGATTATTCCCGATTATTTTCGATTAATCGCTTGGCGGTACCCTGTCTGTCCGACGACCGCATACCGTTATTTACAACACTGATTTAAACCCTCCTCTTATTGAATTGCAGGACTTGTTTTTATACTCTTTTGCGTTTGAATAAAGTTGATACTAATTTCCTATAATTAATATGTAATAAAAAGTAATGGCAATACAAGTTCTTGTATACTTTTTATTTTAATATTTAATTATATGAACTATGAAGTTAAAAATGTCAAGCAAAAATAATTTGAACTTCATGTTGTGTGCTTGTTACTTTTTGTTTTTGAAAGGTTGGTGCTTGTTTGAATTAGGCATTTAATTTTCCAACGTGCGCCGTCCAAAATGTTTTATTTACAATACACACCACTTTTAAGTTTTAAGTGCGCCTCCTCACTGATAGTACGGAACTATTTGACCATTAAATTAATCTAGATACATCTCAGTCGTTTATTTCAGATCAAACAGTCTCATATTATGAACGGACTAAACTTGTCAAAGATAGGCAGGGGCGGACCCAGAGTAGAACAGAGGGGGGGCAGCAGCCCGTCCTGAATTTCCAGATTTAGTAGTGATTTATCGATACTGATCGACTTTGTTCTTCTCTGAATGTTTGGTTTTGTAATTCATATTAATTTAGTATTAAAATCAAAATAATTTTTTTGAATTATAATTAGTAATTAAAATTATAAGTTAAAGCATTACAAATAATAAGTCAGAGTATTGAAAATATAAGTAAAATCATTGTTTTTTATTAAGTATTCAATTATTTAATGAGTTTAAATCTGATTTGATATTTTTTGGGTCTGGACGAAAAATCTGAATTAGATATACGGTCAAAATTAATATAAACCGTCTAATCTAAAATAAACCAATAAATTACACCATGCAAGGTTGACTGAAAAAGAGAAACGCGGAGGCCTTTAATAAAGAAAATTCAATAAGTGGGTCAAATATTATTATGGTAACTCGGTGGGGGTAAAAAGGACTTTTCCACCTTGACAAAGTGGAGAGAGAAGACTTGGTAGACTTTTGTGCTTTGGCTTTTAGCCTTTTATTACAAAGTTTTAATTAATTATTATTGTTATTATTCCTTCAGATAGTCAAAGCTGAGAAAGTTAGTTTTCTCAATGTAGCGAGTCACAATTGACCCGCTGCGTGTATTGATCCACAGTGACACACAAGTGGTGAATAACAATGAATTATATGACATTGGTGTCATATGACACTAATTTCAAAATTAATTGAATACACATCAATCGACTAATTCAAACTGTTTAAACCGATTTACTTTATGAGTGATGCATTTACATGCAAATATTGTATATCCTAATTCAAACTGTTTAAACCGATTTACTTTATGAGTGATGCATTTACATGCAAATATTGTATATCTTCGAGTTATTTTAGTATCAAATCAAGCGGTAGAAAATATTGAAAAATAAATGTATTAAAATTAACTTAAAAACTCACACATTTGACCACTTGACTTGATACTTAAGAAATTCAAAAAATTATAAATTTTGCATGAAGCACATAACTAATGAAATAGATCGGTTTGAACGGTTTGGATTCACCATTTGAAGTCGATTCGATAGGTTTTGAAGTTGGTGTTATATAAGCTGAAATAACACTAATATTATACTAGCTAGACTCCTTATTACTTTATTGCTACATAAAACTATAAAATTAGCTACTTTTTCTTCTTCTTAAATATGGGGTTTTGTCTACTAAATTTTATTACACTAATGAAAACAAAAAATAATACAAAATAAAGAGAAGAAATAAAAATTGAATGAAAAAAAAAGATACAAGTTACATCAATTGTTTTTGTCATTAGATTTACCTATAAAGAACTGAATAAAAAAATTGACATAAATTAAAATCTGTGATTAATATATAAATTGTTTTTGTCATTTGGCCACTTCCATGCAATAACCGGGTTGCTTTCAAAGTTGCCACACAGTAGACAACACCAACACTAGTCAGCATTAGAGCGATGCACTTTCTTTGATTTTTAGTACTTTTAACGTCACATCATCAAGATTTTTTAGTTATTGAATGAGTATTAGCTCATATTTTAATTTTGATCAGAGTATGAACTTCTACTATTTTAATTTTGATCAGAGTATGAACTTCTACTTAAATTTTCAAATCACACATGTTTGACTATTAATGTATAGATCTAAGTGAATCTATTTTTGTATACTAAATTGAAATTTAAAAGGTCATTTAACAATAATAAAGAGGATTTAAATTAATTGAACCAAGTGAAATAAATAGACAATAGACCTGAATTTCATTATTCTCAATCATATATTTTTTTTTCTTTAAAGAATGAATAAAAAATTTATATGATCATAATTTGTTACCGATTGTTATAGATTTAAGAGCACAATAATTGTTTATTAAAAAAATAATCCTAATTGTTATAAACCGTGTAATTAAGTCATACTAGAGTTTGTCTAATAGTTTGAATATATAGTCTATATATGATAAAACCATGGAAGCTAGGCCAGGTTAAGTGAAGAATGACAACGTGTCAAGCATGTCACATATGTTTACACTTTCTAGTATGACTAATATGCTCTGATCAAAATATACAGACCAGTGCTTTGCTTATTTGAATAATAATAATAAAATAATAATAATAATAATAATAATAATAATAATAATAATAATAATAATAATAATAATAATAATAATAATAATAATAATAATAATAATAATAATAATATATAAATAATAAGGGTCAAATCTCTAGAAAAAAATACCCTCCTGATTTATTTACTTTATTTAAATATCCATGCATGTATAAGCAAATATAGTAGCATTTAATTTGTTAAAAAATTGAAGCACGATCTGGAAATGTTTTGCCAGGTGCATGATCATATATTTTTACCTTTACATGAAATGCTCCAGTCCAGTGAAGTATAAATTTTAACAGAAAAGGCAGGAAAAGGGCCCGGTAAAATTGACTAAGGCGAGAGAATTTAATTGTTGCAAGCTATTTTCATATCTTGGTCAAGAGATTGAATTCATGTAAGAAGATTAATTTGCAAGCAAGTTTATCAAATAACTGAAACGGTCAAAAGAAGGTAGTCAACATAAACTGTTTTTGATATCCATTACCATGCTTACAATTCATATGTGAAGTCTTGGAGCAAGAACTAATCGCCAATTTATGGGAAAATAAAAAGGTATTCTAATTATTAAATAAAAATAAATAAGAATATAACAGTTGTACTTGACTAGCCCTCAATTTTGCAAAACCCACCCCCCCTAAAAATAAGATGTCCCTGTTTTTGAAACACATGCATGGTGCATATATATTGTTGGATTTGGTCTCTACTCTCTAGTAAGGTTATAAATAGCGCGCTTTGCTATAGCATTGTTATAGCGTCGCTATAACAATTTCGCACTATAAAAATTATGACACTATCGGTACTATAGCACGTTATATGGGTATAGCACTGTTTTTTTAGTTGTTCCACTATGACATGATAAATGCTATTTAAACTACTGATGGAGAGGATTTGTTTTATTTTGTTATTTTAGTTGTTTGTATCATTGAATATTGAGGTTTAGATGTTAATGTTGATGTAGTTTGATGTGAATAATAGTCTTGATGTAAAACAATGAATGTAATTTATATTTAGTTAATAAAATATACTGTACAGCTACTATATCAAGAGTTTCGAAAAGAATATTAATGAAAGTTTCTTCTATAATGTGTGAAGATTTTGACCACTTGATTGACAATTATGAAATTTGATATCAAATTTTGTGAAGTTTGATGAATTAAAATTACGGCTGTGCTGTTTATATTTTGATATAGTGGGATATTAAACACTAAACATTAAATAAATTTTTTACTCATAATTTAAACTTGTTATTTTACTATCCAATGTTTTTCTTTGGTTTATTTACCATGTCAATCATGTCAGTAAAATCCATAGCAATGAAATGCTGACAATACAATTTGACAGAACTGCACTGCAAACAAGACCATCAGAAGAGAAGCAATTAAATTAATTCCAAAAGAATAAAATTATGAAACTTAACATCATCCTCTTATTTTACACAGAAGCTTTAATTGGCTTCCTGATCAAAGGAAAAAAAAAATAAAGAATGAAAAATATAACTGCATGTACAAAAAATGTTCCAGATACATGATTACCCCAAGCTCATAATTGGAAAGAATTGGGGAAAAAAAGATTAAAAATCTTGTTAAAAAAAGCTCTTCAGTTTATGGGCATGAGCCTCCAGTGTTGCTAGGGTTGCCAGTACAATTGGATGGCCCTAATAGCCTAGGCCTAGCAGCCTGGAGATGCCACACATTACACAACACCAGGACCAGCCATAGAAGTAGAATGAGGCACCTCTTCTGATTTGCTCCAAGCATCATGTTTGGAAATTTAATTGAAACAAAAAAGGTTGCTCTTCTTTCAAATTTGAAATCTGAAAATTTCTCTTTGTGAAAGTGAAGATGTTTGATGTAGAAGAGAGTTGCATGGTGTGGTTGGTATATATAGTGAGAAGGAATGAAGAAAGGAATAGAGCGTGGAAGTCATAGGTGCATAGGATGTTAACATTTCAT